>NC_040906.2:96734737-99134737 GCF_004126475.2 Phyllostomus discolor | reverse complement strand
CACTTTATAGACATGCAATGCTAGATGTAAACCCCATAACATTTATTATGATAGATAAACATTCTTGACTCTAAGAACATCTCCCTGAATCCTGAATATTTAGCCAAAAGCTGTTTGTATCATAAGGAATTAAATAGTATTATTTTTTAGTGGAATCAGTATTCAAACTATAGTGATTCCATTAGTTCAATATGAGAGACAGACCAATAAGAAATAAAACAAAATTATCTTCCTGGAATGTATTCCACTGGAATGTACTGAATGGACTCTGGAATGTATTGTAGTTTTTTGGCTAAAGTACTGAGTTCGCCAAAAACTCTGTATGGTTTTTTTCTGTAAAATAAAACACATTTTCCATTTTTACCAATAACTTCATTGATTTGAATATTTTGAGTATGTTGGCTATCTCCCACGTTGTTGACTGTTCTTAATTAGTATCTTCATTTGATTGCTATCAACTTCAACTGGCCTACCTGACTATGGAGCATTGTCCATTGAGAAATCTCCAGCACAAAATTTTGATTATTACTTTTGACATGTTTGATCAGTCACAGCACCTTCTCTATACACTGCACAAATCTGTTTTGGCATTTCAGTTGAGTTTTTAGCCTTCTTGAAATAATAAAGCATAACATGCTGAAAATATTATGTGTTTTCTTCCATCTTCAATATTAAAATGGCTACACAAAAATTTGCCAATTTTGATAAGTTGTTTTTTAAATGCACACCGATATGACAGCTGCAACAACACAATCTAACACAATTGTTCTGAATAAAGTTAAAGATGATTAAGCACTACCACAGCCATCTTATGGAAAAGACCTAATGAACTTTTTGGCCAACTGAATATCTTACTGATGTTCAGAACTGTATTATTACATTTTGCCCAGATGAGCAAATATTATGTTATCCCTTCAGGCTGTTCTGTATAATTTAATACAGGTACCATATATATAATTACTTGAGGGGTAAACGACAGAATTATGAACAGTGACAAAAATTAAGAAAAATAAATTGCGGACCTCTTGATAACATTTTTCTGGGCAACTTATCACTGGCTTTTTCTTTTTCTGCTTCATCTTTTGAGGGCTTCTCCTCTTTTTCAAATGATTGTGTTAACTGGGTCTGAATTTTCTCCTGTTGGATGGTAAAATCAGTAATTAAATAAAAACATAAAGCAATTCAGTTAATACCACACATTTGTAATTTCTGATTAACATAAAACTGTATGAAGAAGAAAAAAGATTATTTTATCCAATTAGATTCTTCAAAGCAGAATATAACTTAAAATTATTTTTACCATTTTATTAAAGTCCAGATAGCAAATGTTAAAACACTGAATATATTAACTAAAACATATCCTGACAATTATTTTAGAGAAAATAAATGTTTTCTATAATAGTTTAAAATATCTACTTTCAAAACCCCTAGAGAATCAGAACCAAGGTCTTCTTAATGTATTTTTTTAACACAAAGAAAAATGGAAAGTTGTCTTTACAGTAGAATTACACTCAAATGGTTCAGAAAGAGTGTGCATAGTGACAGCACACATGCAAATGACAAAGCAAGTGGGGAGGTGATACCCATTTTTGCAATGGAGATGCTATGCAAAAGGATAATTACCATCAATCTTGACAATAGGAATGCAAAACAGTCAAGTCAACACTTAATAAAAGTACTTTTTGAGTATTCACTATACTCTCATATTCCTTCTTCATTCTTCTGAGATGTGAAAAAACAAGTACAAAATTTCCAAAACCAAATTTGTATGAGTTTATTTCCTATTTGAGATTTACATAACATTGTTCTTCCTTCAATCATGAAAAAGTTCAGAAAGATTTCAATTAAGATTGTTTTCCTGTCTGCTATGTCATAATTCATTGTAAAGTAACCATACTGTGTAAGACTGAAAAAGAGAACCAATTCTACAATTCAGTTTTAAAACAATGGTATTACATGCAATTTCAGAACCCAAAGGAATTACGGAAAATTAATTCGTGTTGCCTAAAAATGGTAAAAATCACATGACTTTGTGTTATAAAGAAACGCAAAAGTAATAAAGAAAGGTAGAATAACTTCCAGACCATTTCTACTAAAGATAAAGGTGCAGCTTAGTTATAGGCTAAATTATGCTGTTGTTCTGTGTGATGAAAAACATCAGAAAATTACAGTACTTTGCTTCTCTCAGAGATGGTTGTAAATGCAGTAAGTCAATATCAAAGGGGATATAAATTTCAGGTTCCTTAAACTTACGGTCAATAGGATTTCTATTCTAAACACTCTCCACCCCCACCTCCCCCACATAATTTTTTAAAATTAGTACTTGGCAGAGAAATCACATCAAATATATTATTTTCCTATAGGATTGCTGACTGCTATTTTCATCTCTTTTCAATTCTGCTTCCTCTTCTACCAAAGCTCAAATTTGTGCTCAGAACATAGAGCACAAACTATGCATTAGCAATTTTCACTAAAACGATGAACACTTGCTTTATGACCTCTTTTGTATTGCTTGCCAAACTTCATACACATCAACTGGTAAGTCATTTTTCTCATTATGACTAATTTTCTCTTTCAAGAATTAAATTTATCAGAGTAACATTGATTAATAACATAAATTTCAGGTGTACAACTTTATAATACATCTGAATATTCTATTGTGTGCTCACCATCAGAAACCTAGTCTCCTTTAGTCACATTTTAATTGACCCCCTTCATCCTCTTTGTCCTCATATCCCTTTCCCCCTAGTAACCACCATTGTTTACTGTATCTATGAGTTTATTTTTTTGTTTGTTCATTTGTTGCTTTTTTGTGAAATCATGGTTTTTGTCCTTTTCCATCTGACTTATTTCACTTAGCATAGTATTCTCAAGATCTCAAGTTGTACTACGACTTACTTTCTAATCTACTTTCCTTACTTTTAAATTATTGTAACATAGATATTTAAAAATGAATTCCAAAACTATGTACTGGAAACAAAATACTGAAAGTTTTCCTTACAGCTTCTGCTCCTGTTATTCAATGATAATCTAAGAAATCCAAGTTGGAAGATTTCACATTTAGACCATCACAAAAGGCAGTTTCAATGACTATCAGATTTTATTTCTAAACTGTCCTCTTAAAGCTATATATTATAATTATAGATATTAAACTATTTTATCAAGATGAACTGTATTTAAAATCTAACAGACAACATTTACATACTGAGGCCTGTCTTCAGTTGGTACTGAGACCTTGCTTTCATTAGCAAATAAACAAGGCACATTTTAAATGCTGAAGTCCTCATACACAAACTCTTCTGACTCTAGATAAGGAACATCTCCATAGGAAGTTGTAATTCCTTTATCCTTCACTCCGTCATTGATATTTGTTACTGAGGTCACTTCCCTCTCATAAGCTCTGATCAGACACAAGTAAAATCTCTCATTAACTGCCTCTCAACTTTTTATTCAAATTAATTCTTCAAAAATCACATTCTGAAGCAAGCATTATTAATTGGAAAGTGTATCTAGCATGAAAGATTAGATACTAGCACATTTCAAGACAAATAACTTATTTTTCTATTCCCATTCAGTATCAACTTTAGTTAACTCAATTTAACTGCAATTTAGTTAACTCAAGATTGGGAAAATGGAGTATCTCTTGTTCAGTAAGGGTAAAAATAGGTTATTATCTCAAAAAATTACTATATCCAAGAAAAATTGAGAATGAATGTATTAAGTGGAATAACTGAATTCTGGTATAACAACCTTATTCATTATTCATGTCCTATAGAGACTTTTAAACTATAAAAGCAAAAATTATTATCTGCAATCGATAGTATATACTCCTGATATTTTTTCTCATATAAATTTTTACTAACTAATTTATATAGCACTCTAAGAATTTCCCCCCAATATTTTTCAATATGTAAAATGTACTGAAAAGAAATCACATTACAGTTTTTCTCAGAACGAATGGGTTTTCCTGTATTGACGGTCTTATGAATCTCATTTTCTCAATCTCCTTAGACTGATTATTCCAAAATGCTAAGACGGTGTAACATTTTGGACAAAAAAAATGAAGAAATGAATTTTTAAAAAACATTATACTGCCCACTGCTCCACCCTGAACAGGTGTATTCTTTACTCTGGTTTGTACAAAAGAGCTTTTTAAAATTGCTATTTCAAAAACAATTTTATTAATTTTTTTCAGAGTGTGTCATAACTCTTCAGCCTTGTCAACAACCACGTAGAAGTCAAGTTTAACATTTGAAATATTCTCAAGGCAAGTGTTCTTATTCAAATATTTGACTGTATTTCTACTTTTTCTAGAAAGTCTTATTTTGTTGCTAAAAATAAAATATGTATTTTATAGAATACATATAGCACTCTGTTTCTGTAGTTAAATTTTAAATAAAAATTATAAATAAGGTTTGAATCCTATGGTTTTGACACTGGAACACATTTCAAAAGGTGGTTCAGTTGGTTACAGCATCATCCCAATATGCCAAGATTGTGGGTTCAATCCCCAGTCAGGACACATAGAAGAAACCAGGGAATGCATAAATAAGTGGAACAACAACAACAAAAAAATTGATGTTTCTCACCCTGTACAATTTCAATAAATAAAAAAATTTTAAAAAGAATCTGATTTTAAGTATCTTTTATTGTCAATAAATAACCCATTTTAAAAACATTCCTTTTCTTGCATTTTGAAAACAAGGAAGTGTAGTGCTTTTAAAAAAGAGAACATATTCTAAATATGTGACAACTATCTTCAGTATGTATAACAGGCTTTTGAGGGCATCATGTTCTAAATCAAGGCAAAGCCTAAGTCTTTGCTTGAATCAACAAATGTATAATTGCCATTTATTTAAAAAATAAAAAGATATACAACTTACTTGTGGCCTTTACCCCCCTTTAGTCATAACTTCTTGAACAACCAAAAAGTTGTCTCAATTCTTGGGAAACTAATGTTGGGGTATACATGAGAGTTTACATTGCTTAAACTCATAAAAGGTAGAACAAGCCACTAACAGCCAAAGTTACCACTGACACACACTCGTAAAGGATCCAGAAATGTTTGGATTAAATGCCCAAATGTAACATAAAGCAAAGATCAACCCACAGTTCACATTAACAGAAAAGTAGTCACAGCATTAGAAATACAAAAGGCAAACTAAACTATTTGCTTGAACCTCAGTGGTTCTGTATTTTACAACCACAGGCAGAAAAGGAATTAGAAGTTTTAGACAGACATTAGAGTCAAGCTAATATGAGAATTGGCTTCGCCATGCATTCAAAGTTAAGTAAAGTAATATATTAAGCGTACGTCTTGGGTAGTCTCCTCTTCACACACAAGCAGTATCTAAGAAACTTATAAAGGCCAAAATCAAGAGAGTAAATTTCATCAGAATTACATTAAGTGAAAGTACTACTTTACTGCTTTTCCAAAACAACTTACAACTCCCTTAAAGCTTTATGCCTGGTTAATTATATTATCCTTAAGTTTTTCCAGAGAGAAACTGTACCAAATCTTAGATTGATGTAACAAGGTTTTCCCCACTTTTCATGTGTCTCTTGGGTGCAAGTATTATCAAATCAATTCTCTTAGTAAAAATACACAAACATGCACACACAACTTTTATTTAACCTTATGAAAAAATATTCTCCAGGAGGCAGGTTATTCCACCATGTCTTTAAATAATTTTTTGTTACCTGGTTCTCCTGTGATAGCTCTGCTGTAGGGGGTGGTGGAGATTCTTCACACACTGCAAGGCTCCGAACTAGCTTTAACTTTGAGCTTGACTAAAGAAAAGTATTTAAAATTAACACTACATTTCACAAATCTAGGGTGTATATCCAAAAGCCCCCTAGAGTTTAAGTCTTTATAGCTTCTCCATGTATAGGCATAGGTGAAATGTAAAAGTTAAATATATCATTAATTACCCCTAAAACTCTTTGTTAAGAGGGAAAACAAACAATTTCAGTTTTGAAAATAATGGCAATAGTAAGAATGGAAATAATTCCAATTTCAAAACCCCCAAAATGTTGAGAAAGCCATTTTCTCCATAGATAAAGAACCATTAAAGATATAAAAGCAATGTACGAAAGCGACTAGGCAAGACAAAAACCCCAAATAAAACAAAATAAGCTTTCTGCCCCAAACAAAATATGACAAAACTAAACTGAATGCAGTGCTATATGAAAACAAGGATTCATCAAGCATGAAGGACGGCCCTTGGCATGCCAGCACAAAATATTTACTATACCTTAGACCTTTTTCCTGTCTGTCCAAATGACTGCAATGGCCGCTGAATATACAAGAAAGATTTGTATTAAATTTCACACTGAAACAGAAAGTTTTCTTCTTAATTCATAATCCTAAACCACAGAGAAACTAACTGCACAAAGAGTAGAAAATGAAGAAATCAAAGTTGGTTTAAAGTAAAAAGTATTGATTCCTCCCAAAAGTACACCTGCAGAAGACTATAAAATCCTGTGGATTGGCATTTTCTGTAAGTGAGCAAATGACCACAATTTGTTAATTGAGCTAAATGGAATTTATAAGGTAACGTCTTAGGTAGCAGCAAAAGAAAATATACTTCTTCAGTATTTTGTAACATATTACACTTTACACAAAGTTAGGGGGGAAAAACCCCACAAAAATCCTGAGGAATTTTTAGTAGCTGTGCTCAGCTAAGTTCCAAACTTACTAAGGAGAATGCTGCAAATGCACACTGAGTAAGAGTACAGCCACCTGTCTACTAAGCCTTTTCAACGTTGTCTGAAATATACCACCAGTTTATCAGTCATGGAATCTTGTCTGCCTGGCCTAGAGTAAGGCGATGAAGTAGATAAAAAGAAAAGAGGTCAAAGGTCCAATACACATGTTTAGCATAATTGGCAAATCACCAATCACATGATTGGGGGGCCCACTGAGGCAACTAGCTCTAGTTTGTGATGCTGGGCTTTGGTTTAGGAGAGCAGCTGAAATTGCCTGTGAACCGGAGCCAGACAGGTTTTAAACATGCTTTCCTTCCTATAATCTCCTTCCAGTCTACCTCGTTGGCCCCAACCTCAAACAGTACAAGGTCCAAGTACCTACCATTTATACTCATTAAAGTCAGGGGGCCAGTTTGGTACCAATCATAAAACAGATTTAAAAAATCCTTAATATGTAGATCAGTATGTTTCATATATGGAAAAAAGTCATCATGTCATTGTAACATCCCAAAGAGCCTTCCTTGTAGAACCAACAGAAATGAGAACCCAAAGTTCCCGAGATAAGCAGCATTGTATTCTTGGGATTTTGACTTTGGGTTAGCCATAATACATACAGATTAGTAATTAACAAACACAAAAATAGAGAAAATTTAAAAAAAATGACTTTCCATTTCTTGTAGAGAAGAAAATGGCGCGCGCTCGCTCTCTCTCTCTCTCTCTCTCTCTCTCTCTCACACACACACACACACACACACAGCAATGCTAAGAGTTTCTGTATGGTGGGATTGTCTTCTCTTTCTATTCACTCTCTAATTCAAGAAAATTTCTAAGAGTAACTTATATCCAAAAATAGAATTAAAAGAAGTTATGTTATATAGAGTAAGAACTTGAAGAAAAAGTGAGAGAAAATTAATAGATGCAAGCACAAAGGCAGAAGGGAAAAGAATTTACGACTTAACTCTGATCCTCTGCTTTAATTCCTTAAAATTCTAAGTGTCAAGGGCACAAAATATTGTATCATATATATTTTTTAAATAAAAGAGATGATTAACAGACAAGTAAAAACTGTATTCATATGCAGAGTTGGATTCAATTTCTGGCTTTGCTTCTTATTAATAGATAACCATTGTCAAGTGATTTCAGTTTATCTGTATGAAAGTCCATACTATTTGTATTCTCAAGTTTCTTAAGGTTCAATGAAGGGGTAAATTAAAGGGCTTTGTTAAAACTAAAGCACTGTATAAAAAGGTTACTAAAGGTTAGACACCTAGCATGGCAGAAGATCCATGTCCTACTTCTGCTTACTATGAGATTTAACTTTGAAAAGGTCTATGAAATGGGGATTTTTTACATTGTTTCTATAGTAATAGTTTAGGATTTTCATGGATTTACACATGCATTTAACAGCTTCAGTATTAATTCATAAGGAGTCTTGATGAAAATGAAGATTAAAAATACACAGAAGGGTAAAATTACCTCAATGTGACTTTATTTAATTAATATGTTCTGAGTTCCTGCTACACACCAGACATTCTACCAGGTGCTGGGGCTATAAAGATGAGTAAGACATGGTTCCTGGTCTCAAGACCCTTGCAGTCCAGGGTCAGAGTTACTAAATGGTCAAACAGAACACAAGACTTTCAGAATTTTAGCCCAGTGCACTTTACATCATGCCTGTAAAAACCTTCTTGTGGATCAAATACTACTCATGGTAGAGAGAATTCTAAAGATGGCCTCCTAACACTCACATGACCTGGTTATTCAATCAAACACTAATCTCAGTGAGGGTGGGAAGGGATTCCAATGTACTTTAAGTCCCAAGTCAACTGGTCTTAATATGATACAGAGATAATTGTGCTGGGTCTGACACAATCAAATGAGCCCTTTAAAAGCCGATCATATTCTGCAGTTGGGAGTAGAAGAGCAAGTCAGATTCAAAGGGTGAGAAGAACCTGACACACCACTGCTACTTTGAAGATGGAGGGGCTGTGTGAGAAGGACTGCAGGAAACCTCTAGGAGCACTTGGCCAACAGTCAGCCAGGAAATGTGGACTTCAGACCTACAACTGCAAGGAACTGAGTTCTGCCAACAACTGGAGTCAGCCCAGAAGCAAATCCTTCCCCAGTCTTCAGAAAAGGGCCCAGTCCAGCCAACACCTTTGATTTCAGCCTTGTCAAACCTTAAACAGAAAGCTTACCTGAGTACAAACTAAATTGTATTGTACATTTCTGACATCTACAACTGAGTTGATAATTGGGTATTATTTTATGCCTCTAAGTTTGTGGTAATATGCTATACAGCAATAGAAAACTAATATACTACTACATAAATAAAGTATAAACTGCCAAAGGCATTGTTCAGTAAGTCATTATTTCAAATAGCAAAGAACTGTAATTATATAATATATATCAGAAAACTTACTATATATACAATAAATCAGGGAATACAAATTCAGTTTATTAAAGAAAACAGCCTTTTTGGCATCAACTTGGAAGTTAGATTTGGCTTTGAATAAAAATAAATTATTTAAAAAATGGATTTTTATTATTTAAACCTCACCTTTCACTTTTTCCCATTTTTTTATTGTGGAAAAATATGCATAACATAAAGCACAAAATTTAACATTTTAACCACTTTCAAGTGTACAGGTCAGTGGTATTAAATACATTCATAATGTTGTGTGACCATCACCACTATCCATGAACTCTTTTCATCTTGTAAAATTTAACAGTGCCCATTAAACATAATTCCGATTCTCCTCTCCTCCCAATTCCTGGCAACCACCATTCTACTTTCTGTTTCTATGATTTTGACTACTCTAAGTACCTGATATAAGTCGAATCATATAGTATATGGTACATCTTTTTCTGATTGACTTACTTCACTTAGCACAACGACCTCAAGGTTCATCTATGTGGTAGTATATTGCAGAATTTAGCCTTTTAAAGGCTAAATAATATTGCATATTTGAGGGTGAATAATGGGTCAGCCAAAAAGTACATTTAGTTTTTTCTGTAAAATAAAAGATGTATTTTTAATTTTCACCAATACCTTGATTCATGTGGATATTTTGAGTGTGTTGGCTATCTCCTGTGTGGTATAATGTTGATTTTTCTCAATTAATGTCTTGATTCAATCACTATCAACTTCAACTGGTCTACCTGACTGTGGAGCATAGTACAATGAGCGATCTCCAGTATGTAACTTCATACACCACTTTTGACACATTCGATCAGTCACAGCACCTTTTTCATACACTGCACAAGTCTTTTTTTTTTTTTGCTTTTCAGTTGAGTTTTTACCTTTCTTGAATAAAGCATAATGTGCTGAAAATGTTATATATTTTCTACCATCTTCAAAATTAAAATGTCTACACAAAAATTCACCAATTTTGAGAGTTGTTTTTTAAATGCATGCTGACATGACAGCTGTCACAATACAATCTAACCAAGCTGTTTAGAATGAAATTAAAGACAACTAAGTGCTACTAGGTCCATCTTACAGGAAAAAAAAAACCCACATGAACTTTCTGGCCAATATAATATTATTTAATAATGTTCAATACAATGAAATACCCATTCATTTGCTGATGAATGAACTTGGGTTGATTCTGTATTTTAGCTATTGTAAATAATGCTTCTATGAACATAAATGCACAAATCTTTCTTCCAGATTTCAGCAAATGTTTTTTTACTATAATGCATTGAAACACAGATGCTGCTTCTAGGGTAGTCAGGCCAAATGAGTTTGGGAGAGGTCATGATTGACGCAGCATGGTGCTCTAGAAAAAGCACGTTGAGGTATAGGCTAAGCTTGAGTCCTGGCCAAGCTTGAGTCCTGGCCATGCCACCAGCTCTCCAGGCAACCTTGGTAATTCGCTTTCATGAGTGTAGGTCTCTGGAAAATCTAAGGGTTTCTCAGATCAACTCTGAAAACTTTTTAGCTGTGATTCTTTGAGTTCTATGAATCTGACTCCAAAATGTTTGATTACCTCAAGCTCCTCTTGCCAACTCATGACCTTTTTTGGAAGACATATCATCTAATGGACAACAGGTGGCATCCCTCTCTGGGGCATTTTCTTTCTTCCATGATGGTGGTGGTGATGATAACCTCCACAGATGTGCCTGATTTTCAAATGGGGATAGGTATGGCACTAGGTATGGAGCCCAGTGATAATCATGCCTCAGACCTTAGTGTTGACTCTTCTTGGAAATGCCACAGTCCCTCTCTGGCAAAAAGTGAACTGGCTCACTGGCTTTCTTCCCATTGTCGGTGGGGCCAAAACCAGCTTGTCACTGCTCTGGGCTGTATGCTTCTGCTGTCATGGCATAGAAGGCCTGTGCTCTTGGAAGATGAGCTGGGGGCAGGAAGTCCAGTTTCCCTAATCATTTGATTAGAGTAGCTTCCACAGCCTAATGGTTGTTTTCCCTCACCAGTACTGCTGTTTCTCTTAGGCATCTTATACCCTCACTGTTCAAAGTACTGCTCCACAGGACTGTCAATGGGCCACTGGCATCACCTGGATGCTTACTGAGAATTTTGGGGTTTTCACCCCACATCTTCTTTAGACTGTTTTGTGGTTTTGTAGTATTTCCCCTTTGCCCTCTTTAAAGTTGTTGAGTTTAATTGGCTCTGGCAGCTTTGACTCCTTGGCTTCTTCCCTCTTGGGTGTGCAGTTTGTAGGAAATACTCCTGTGAGGTAGGGGTGTCTTGCAGGTGAAGCTGTGGACTGAGAAAGTCCTCCTGGCTGGATCCTTTGGTGTCACATCTAAGGAATCATTGTCCAATCCAATGCCATGAAACTTCTCCCCTGTGTTTTCTCCTAAGACTTTTATTTTACCTCTTCTATTTAGGTTTTCGATAAAAGTTCTGTTGATTTCTATATGTGGTGGTAAGTAAGAGTCCAATTTAATTCTTTTGTACATGGATATATGGTTTTCCCTGTACCATTTGTTGAAAAGCTTTGTCCTTTCTCCATAGTCTTGGCACCCTTATAAAAATTCACTTGACCACATATACATGGGTTTATTTCTAGACTCTCTATTCTATTCCATTGATCTATCTGCCTGTCTTTAGGCAACCATCACACTGTTTTGCTTACTGGAGCTTTGTAGTAAGTTTTGAAATCAGGGAAGTGTGAGTCCTCCAGTTTTGTTCTTTTTCAAGGCTCTTTTGGCTACTCTGGGTCCCTTGAGATTTCATATGAATTTTAGAATGGGTTTTTCTATTCTGTAAAAAAAGGTCATTTGGATTTTGATAGGGATTTTACTGAATCTGTAAATTTCTTTAGGCAGTACTGACATTTTAACAATATTAAGTCTTTTAATCCATGAACATAAGATGTGTTTCCATTTCATTACACAAGTCTTTTACCTCCTTGATTAATTCCTAAGTATTTTGTTCTTTTACATGCTATTATAAATGGCATCACTTTCATAATTCTCTTCAGATTGCTTATTACTGTACAGAAATGCAACTGTTTTTTTCTTTTTTTTGCACATTGACTCTATATCCTGCTACTTTACTGTAGTTTATTAGTTCTAACAGTATTTTTATGAAATCTTTAGGGTTTTCTACATATAAAATTGTCATTTGTGAAATGAGATAATTTTACTTTTTCCTTTCCAATTTAGATGCCTTTTATTTCCTTTTTTTGCTTAATTGTTCTGGCTAGAATTTTCACTACTATGTTAAATAGAAGTGGGAAAGCAGGCATCCTTGCCTTGTTCATTTCTTAGAGGAAAGGCTTTCAGTCTTTTATCAATTAAAAAAGTTATTTATTTTATTATTTATTTATCAATAATAAAAGTTATTTTATTATTGATAAAAGTTATTTATTTTATTTATTTTATTGTTTATTCTTCCCATTCCCCCCACCCCACCGTCTCCCCCTCCACCCAGCCCCACCCTTCTGCCCTCCCTAAGACAATTCCCATCACTGTCTTAGGGCCACGTTGTCTATGGCCATGGGTTACGCATTAATGTTCTTTGGTTAATCCCTTCAGCCTTTCATCATTGAGTATGGTGTGCCATGTGGACTTTTCATATACATGTTTCATTATTCCTAGTTTGATGAATGTTTTGATCATAAAAGGGTGCTGTTGGTGAAATTTTTTTCTGCATCATTTAAGCTGATTAGATCCCCCCCCTTTCATCCTCTTAATATGTATTGCACTGATTGTTCTTCGTAAGCTAAACCTCTCTTACATTCTAGAAATAAATCCCACTTGGTTATGGTGTACAATCCTTTTAATTTGGTGATGAATTCAGTTTTTAGTGTTTTGCTGAAGATTTTTGCCTCACTGTTCATAAAGAATATTGGTCTTTAGTTTTCTAGTATAGTCTTTGTTTGGATTTGGTATCTAGGTAATGCCAGCCACACAGAATGAATTAGGAATTGTTATTTCCTGTTTATTTTGTAAGATTTTGAAAAGAACTGGGTTAGTTCTTTAAATGTTTGGTGGAATTCACCTGTGAAACCATCAGAGCTAGAACCTTCCTCTGATGTGAGATTTTTAAAAAAAGATTTTATTTATTTTTTAGAGAGAGGAGAAGGGAGGGGAAAAGAGGGAGAAAAACACTGGTGCAAAAAAAAACATCAATAGGTTGCCTCTCTCGCACCCCCAGCTGGGGACCTGGCCTGCAACCCAGGCATGTGCCTTGACCAGGGATACAACTGGAGACCTTTTGGTTTGCAGGTGGGTACTCAAACCACTGAGCCACTCCAGCCAAGACTGTTGAGAGATTCATTTGATTACTGCTTCAATCCTTACTAGTTACAAGTCTATTACCAGTTTCTTCATGATTTGTCTTGGTAGGTTTTGTGTTTCTAGGAATCTGTACATTTCATCTAGATTACCTAATATTTGGACATACATTTGTTCACAGTACCCTCTTACAATCCTTTTTATTTTGTAGAATTGATAGCAATGTCCCCATTTCATTTCTTATTTTAGTAATGTGAATCTTCTCTAGTTTTTTAGACCATCTAGGTAAAGTTTTGTCATTTTTGTTTATCTTCTTGAAAAATCAACTTTTGGATTCACTGATTTTTCTTTGTTTTGCTTTCCACTTTTAACTGAATTCCACTGTCAAAGTAAAAATTTAGCACCTTGCTTTACACACATTTACTACTAGAGAAGGATGCTCATTAAATGAGAACTTAGAAGGCTTATGGACAAAGACCCCAATTTATAATTTACATTGTTTGGTTATCATGTATTGGACAAGAACTAGGCCAATAAATGAATACAGAATATGAAACATCCTTAATGGAATTTCAGCTTGAAATAGATTATTAATATATTGCCAGAGCTACTTGCTACTAGTCTGGAGAAAAATTGAGGTTCAATAGTAAATGGTTAACATGTAATATTATAATATACATAGGCTATTTTTAAATTTACTGCGCTGTAGATAACAGAGCAAAGAGAAACAAACATGTTTAATAATTTCAGTACTTTGGTCTTTTGTTTACAATATAGGAACTTTAAACAGATTTAAATTATTTCAGAATATGAATCTGAAATAATCCTCAAAACATTATCTCTACCTCAATTGCTATTCCAAACCAGAGAGGTTTTAACAAAAGAAAAATAAATCTGTGTAGTCAACTTCACAATAAGGGGATGACCTATAGGTTTTATTTTCTAATGTTTCTTTGCTTATCATAATGTATCTTTGGTCTAATATTTTCATAAATTTCTTTGCCTATATTGGTTCTGCTAAGATAGATCGATTTAATGTTTCTTTATGATGAAAGGAAAGAAAAACAAAAGTATTGACATTATAAAGCATGAGATTTATTGTATTGCCAAGAAATAACAATAATCCTTGAGTTATGTTGTGTGGTACTTATAAAAATAACCGCTAATTAATATCACTCAATTAAGAGGAAATCAAACATTTCAAAAAGGATCAACTATCAACTGTAATTATTATTAACAAAACCTTTTAACTAAGACCCTTAATAACCTTGAAGAGCTTACTAATTCTATTTTTCAAGGTAACAGTAAAGATTAATAGTAAGTATGTGGCAAAAGACAATGAATTAAAGTGTTAAGTGATAAAAACAACAGAGACCAGTTTGACAATTTCTACTGGAATAACAGAAAAGAATAAAATTTTTTGACTTACGATAGCAAACTTTAAAAAAGTTTCAAGTCCTTAAATATTAATAAAAGACAACAAATGTTAAGTTATAGACAGGGAACTTAATACAAAGAACAAAACTACTGCATTGTAACAAGGTGCACTGCAGCTTATTTCAAGAGATAACTTTTACTATTCACTTTATTACAAAAGGAAAAAAATCTATGTTGCATGACAATAAAGGGACCAATCTGAGGAGCCATATAACAATACGGCCAGTTGTGCTATGTTACTAATAATAAATCAAACAATTAAGATGATTATAAGTATTATGTTATAGCATCTACTACTGTTAGGATCTAGCTATGTACCAGGTACATTACATACATCATTTTTATCTATTAGATAAATAGGAAAATAGTTATGATTTATATGACTTTATATAGACAACCTTTTATCAACCCTTTCAACAAAAACTTTTTTGCATGTTTCATCAATTAAAAAATTTTATGCCCATTTATCTCACTGTTGGAGAAGCGTGGCCTGTACCCTGAGTTTTTCCAATAACATTATTGACTTGCCATGGCTTTCTTTCCCCTTACTTGCCATATCATTCTGCTTTTAAAGAAATGCAACAGAACTTAGGCAAATGTAAGATGTAAAAGTCTCATTTCAATTATCAAACGGCTTATGACAGAAACTAAGAATATACTAAACACATACTTCAAATGATTATATATATAGAAAATTCAATCATATATATCAGAAGCTGTTCATGCATCCTGCACAGGGCTTAGTAACAAAAATTAATTCTCTTATTTCCTCCACAACAAGGGTTACCAACACAATTTGGACTGGCTATCTTGTTGTTCAATAATAGTTTATGTGAGGAGAAACTGTTGTTTGAACTTTCCCATAATATGTTTTGAAGTATATTTATATGCACATATATACAACTGAATACTCCTAGACAAAGCATATGTCAAGTACAAAGCATATGTAAAAAAATGGGAAAGTTGAGTTTGAATCTTTAATAAGCACAACACAAGATTAGTAATTTTATATTTCAAATGACAGTAAAAATCAACACAGGTAGTTAACCTAAATTTAATCTGAGAAATCTATCCTTGAAAAAAATCAAACAATAGAGGTCATATATATAAGTTATACAAAAGGAAACAAAGCAACTCATACTCCATTTATCCTGTATTACAGATTAGTAGTAGTCTAACACATTAAATTTTCTCTGGATTTGGATATGTGATGCCTCACCACCTCAATGTTGCATATGATTGTACTTAATGATCATAAAAACTCTAACTTGTAATTTAAGATTTGCAATAGAAATAGTATGTGACAATAGAAAAGTTACTAAGCAAAACCCCTTTTCACAATTATTTGGAAACATTGAAGGTGATGCCTAATGTTTGCTGGCTTCTCTCTAGTTTGACGAAATTATTTTTTAGATAAATGCTACCCTTAACAGACAGTACAAAGTTGTAAGATTTCATCACAGTATTAAAGAAGCTATGACAACCCCTCATTTGAAAGTTTTTTGTCACGGCTGGTGTGACTCAGTGGGCTGGGTATTTTCCCACAAAGCAAAGGGTCGCTGGTTCAATTCCTAGTCACATGTCTGGGCTGTGCACCAGGTCCCCAGGAGGGGGCATGAGAGAGGCAACCAATCAATGTTTCTCTCCCTCTCTTTATGCCTCCCTTCCCCTTTATCTAAAAATAAATAAATAAAATCTTTTTTAAAAATTAGTTTTTCTAAATAAAATACTAAGGGGATGATTATGTAATTAAGATTTGGAAATAGATGAAATGTGTGCTTCTTTAGGTAAACATTGCCATTACCCTAAGTCACTTGAAATACTACTATGCTGAAGCAAAACAACAGTAATAAGTTATATTCATGCTAGCTGACATTCAGAATAACAGAAAAGAGAGAAATATATTGGTTTATTCCAAATTCTTAATAAGAGACCTATATTAATTGGTGCATAGATCTAAATTGAGTAAAAATACTAGTTTCTATTTAAAATTAAACTTTTAGGCAGTATCTTAGAGGTACCAAAGGAAGATGAAATACCTAGATGTATGTCAGGAAAAAAGACATTTCATAATAGGTAACTCCTTAGTAACTTGAAAGGTAACTTCTGTTGACTTTATTTTACATTATATTAGGTAATTTTTCTAGTTTTATCTACTTGCATTGCTAATATCCATTACTTAAATCTCTTCCGTATAAGTTATTTCAGTTCTAAACCTCTTACCAGACACCTGGCATGGAGGCATCTTGGACCTCAAAAACCTCCAAGCATAGTAAATAGTCCCACATGTACTAAATTCTTAATAAACATTTGAATAAGCAACACATACAGCATTCAATGGATTAATATAAAATGAAGTCTCATATTCTCTGTTCTTCCTTCCAATCTTTATAGTCACTATGCTATATGGAACATGATGTCAGAGGTCATGCCCAGTTTTGCTTACATTATTTCTTTGGCATAGGTTTTCAATAAGTGTTTGGAGAATGCATGAAGCTTTCTCCATAGTATAAATGACTGGGCCATACTACAGTGATCCATCGGATAGTGGTCATCAGAACATGTTTGTGCTTATAGACAAGACCAATACAACAGACATAGTAGGAAATCTAATAATCCAAATAAATCCCTTGTTGATAAGCATAACATGGATGAGTAAACATTAGGTATAGAAAAGAGACTAAAAGAAAATGTTTTAGTATTTCAATCATGAATGCAATAAAATTTTAGCAGATTTTCTCTGATTTAATCAGGATCCTGGCATGCCACCATCACTGAGTGTAACATATGGCAATATTTTATTTTAAAAACTATTAATAAACATCACTAGAAAAAATATATTATTCTTCCCAATTTCTTAGATAATTACCACTTGACCTTAATCAGTGGGGCTTAATTGCTTTTTTATAGGTGTGTGAGTTGCTATCATTTTCTAAAAAGTTGCTGGCACATAATGGGGGGGAGGAGTTTTTGATTGAATAAACAAAATAAGCTTTAAAAGAGCCTTCTTTGTTTATCATAAAAAAATGAAGGTATAATTTTTAGTATGTATCCCTCAAGATCTTTAGGATATAAAAAAAATGACAGAATATTTCTTCCAGGAGTAGAATTCTTTATTCTACTACTTAACCCTACTTTGAAAGGGTTAAACTGAAATAAGAGTTAAAGATAGTATTTTAAGATAACTTTTTGTGGTAGATTAAAGGTCTTTCCTATTGATAGGCAGAGTCTAATTCCCCTTCCCTCGAACCTGGGCTGGCTTTATTGACATGCATCATCATAAATAGTGGAAGTGACATTTTGGGGCTTTTGAGCCTAGTTAAAAGAGACTTGCAGCTTTGCTTGGCTATTTTAACATTCTTCTGCTATGGCTAAGTCACCATCACAGTCAGTCTGACTAGCCTGGGGCCTACATGCTGGAAGGACTATAGGTAGGTACTCCCAGTTTCAGCTAGTCGACATTCTAGCCATTGGCACCAAAGTGCCAGCTATGTGAGGAAAACAGTTCTGGACCTTCCAGGCCAGACCACCTACCAGTTAAATATTAGTGAGGACCTTCTTTTGATTCCTTGTGCATTTAGCCAGCCCCTATTCCATTTTCCAACTCACAATTCATGAGCTATTAAAAAATAAAATGCAATAGAGTTTTAACAAATTTTGTTTTAAAATTATTAGTTCTTTGTTTTGTGGTAATTTGTTATAGAGTAAGAGATAACTGAAACACTTAGCACTAAATACTACAAGCACAACTTGAAACAATTTTTATGTATCTTGAATGTGTTGACCACCTTCTCAGTTGCTATCTATACCTGGAATGAAAAGCTTTCTCAATGGTTAGTTCTAAGTCATCATATAGGTATAGATACCATCAAAAGGCTTAAGTGAATTTTTTTCCTCTCCATCTTTTTTCTTAGTCATGGTTGACTCCTTCCCCTGAAGGCTATTTTTGCCAACAAAACTTGTGCAGTTTCCATCTTTTTATTCTTCTATACTGTAAGAGTTCTTTGGTTAAATTCTGAACTCTCACAATACCGATAAGGTATGAAATGGAACGAAAAAGTAGAAAGCCAGTAAAAAAAAGTATTGGCCACTATAAATGAAAAGAATTGTATTGTATGATACAAGCAAGTCAAAGAGCTAGACTCAACAAACTAATCCAGACAGCTCAAAAACTAGCTCATAATGCATGTCCCAATGGGTCAACTTATCCCTTTAAAAGTCTGAAAGTGAGTTTTGTATGAAGAGGTTAATTGTATATTGAATATTCAGTATTTGTAACCAGAGAAAAAATCCTCTTTACCTGAAAATCAATATTGTTGTCAATACAATGTTCATTCTTCTCTGCCAAAATCTTCCCATAGTTCTCTGATTTGGTAAGATTTTCAACTCTGGTTGTATCTTTCACTTCCGCCTCCAAATCCTTCATTGCTTCAGTTTCATTTTTTACATTAACAGTATCAGACATCCTCATCAGCAAAGGTTATTTTAGAATTCTATAGGGAACTTGAAGCCTTAGAAAAAAAAGAAATAAAATTTAACTTAGTCTGAAACATTTCTTGCATTCAGTTACCACCAATATTGTCTGAATACTTCCTATGTTCCAGAAATAAAGTTGAATATACCCAGAGAGAAGCAAAATTCCTGCTTTCAAGGAGTATGCACCTTAGTGGCAGACCAGTTCAAATAAAAAAAAATCATAATACAATCAGAGAAGACTTATAAGGGTATGTGGTGATTGTGATGCATAGACCACTTATGAAAGTTCTTAAGAAGCCTTAAGGAATAAGCTATATTGAGATGTGAGGCAGTGGCTGGAGTATTTTAAATATATATTTAGATGACATTAGAATTTTTTCCCCTAAAGGGATATTGTGAATATCATCCTGTGAGAAAAATATTTTCCTATCATAGCTTCTATTTAGAGTTCTAAAATTCCAAATTTCTTAAATTACCCTGCAACTCTGAAAGGAAATAATTTAAAACATAAACAGCAACATTCTATACAAAACACAGTTGTGTATCTATATTAATAACTGTTTGACAATATGAATCAAGTATTTGAAAATTCTCCTTAGTGACTGAATGCCAAACACCACATATTACCAGTCTAGTATACTGACTCCATAAGATGCCAAAATTATTTCATGCTTTGAGTTAAAAAAAAACAAACACTGGGGACTTTACACTGAATATGAAATAAAATGTATCAGAGATAGCTTTCATTTTAGAAAATGTGAAATTGAAAAGCAAAGCTGATGTAGATAACTTTTTTGTACTAGCTTTATAATCATGTGCAAGTTTAAGGTGTACAACATGATTATTTGACACAAGTATATATCGCTGAATAATTACCACAATCCATCACCTCACACAATTACAATTTTGGGGGAGGGTGAGAACAAGAAAAACATATTCTGAAGTGTATCAAAAAATTTAAGAATAGTTGATGGCTCGATACAGGAATGGATATAGGTGGACAGGTACATGTTTAAGTATGATAAAATGTTAATGTTGGAATGTTGGAGTGATTATATGGTTGCTCAGTATAAAATTCTTTCAATTTTTCTTTATTTCTGAAAATTTCATGATAAAGTCTTGAGGGAGAAAATACATCTGAAAAGTTTTAAAAGAGAAATAATCCTAAAGTCACAAGTAGACTCAATTGAATAAAGAACATGTCTTCCTGCCCTGGCTTGTGTGGCTTAGTGGATTGAGCACCAGCCTGCGAACCCGAAGGTCACTGGTTTGATCCTCAGTCAGGGCACATGCCTGGGTTTTGGGCCAGGTCCCAGATGGGGGTGTGTGAGAAGCAACCAATTGATGGCTCTCACACACTGGTATTTTTCTCCCCGTTTCTCTCTCCCTTCCTCTCTCTCTAAAAGGTAAATAAATAAAATCTTTATTAAAAAAAAGAACATGTCTTCCTAGATTATATTCTGTACCAAGGTTAACTATTCATTATCAAAGCAATAAACTTACTAAGAACAGAGTTACTTAAAATACCCTGGCTCTTTGCATTTTATATGTAGTATTTTGAAAGAAAAATGAATGTGTTTTTTCTTAAGTGACAAGAGAGGTTACCTGATGTGTCCTATGGATTTTGGATTGTGGTATCCCACAAAAATAAAATAAAATAATCCAAGGTTCTTTTTCACAGTTGTCAGCCAGGATGTCAATTGTACTGAACCATCTGGAATCTGGCAGGAGGAGTCCCATGTCCTTGTCACCACTGTAGATTCCTGGACTGAAACGTACTGTCGTGGATAAAATATACCATACCTTTCAGTGGCCTAAAAATAAAATAAAACATTTAAACAAAATAGTCAAGTGAAATGGAACACCACACAGTAAATTGAAAATTAAAAATATTACTGCTGGTGATTTTGTTTTCTTGTCCCAAACAGGAATCACAACACGAAGTTTCAACTAATTCTGACATGTATTTCTTTTGTGAGCCTGAATAACTCACTGAGGCCACCTAGAGAGTTTAGCAGGAAAAGCAGAAGAGAGAAGAAAGCAGGTAACTAACATAATAACCTACTATGTGGTCTGTGTTGTAAGGGAGATATTAATCATCATTTACAGATAATGAAAAAAGGTTTGCCTGGGATCACAACCAGGACCACCTGACTCCAAGGACTATGACTTTTAGAGTTTTCACCCAGAGTTACAACACCTTAGAATTCAGAGAAGAATAATTTTGAATAATAATCACACTCTAGATTTTTAAAGAACAAAACTATACTATAATAAGCCATTCAACATTTTCAAAGAAACCCACATTGTCTGCTAAAAACAAAGTTTCTAAAGAACAAAATAACTATTTTTAAATAGTCATTGATCTAAGAGATCAATGCCAATATTGTTATCTACTTTTTTCATGCCCAGTTTTCATTATTGAATGTAAAGCTTGGTATACAACAATGATTGATATTTATAAATCTTACAAAGCAATCATGAAAAGTCCAGTATCCACCTCTCACTGTACTAAGATGTGATATTACTGACTGTATTCCCTATCCTGTACTTTACATTTCCATGACTTATTTATGTTATAAATATGTTTGTATCTCTTGACTCCTTTTACCTTTTTGCTCATTCCCCCAACACCCAGTCCTCTGACAACTATCAGTTTTTCTGTGTCTATGACTCTGTTTAATTTTTTAGATTCCACATATAAGTGAAATGGTACAGTCTTTGTCTTTCTCTGATTTATTTCACTTGGCATAATACCCTTTTGGTCTATCCATGCACACACACACAAGGTGGGGCAAAAGTAGATTTACAGTTGTGAGTACATGAAAGTTTATTCTTGTATTATTATTAGTTGCTATATTATTTTCCATGTGATAACTGTAAACCTACTTTTGCCCCACCTTGTATATATGAGGTCTGTCCAGAAGGTATCTAACCACATAATATGACAAATAGAGACATTTAGTGAAGAAGATACAAGATACAAGAAACAATGATGCCTCAGTCCCCTTCAAAGCAGGCACCTTGAGATCTCACATGGTTGTCCCAATCACCATAACCTACCCCATTGTATCTTCCTGACTCTCATCAACGGTCTGAAATCTCTTCCCTTTCAAAGCTGTTTTTAGTTTTGGGAAAAGGCAAAAGCCACAGGGCACCAAATCTGGGCTGTAGGGGATTGAGTCACCTGAGTGATTTGATGTTTTGCCAAAAACCGCACCAGACATGATGTATAAGTGGATGTGTTGCTGTGATGAAGCTGCCAATCACCAGTTTTGCCCATAGCTGTGGCCTTCTAAATCAACTGAAGTTTCCATGGAGGAAATGTACAAGCTTAATAGAAAATTTGATGCAGATTCACTGCTCCACTCATTCAGTCATTTTGAATATGATGGCCACAGAATACACATGCTCACTCAATGGCATCTACTGCCCCCACTGACTAGTACAGTGAAGTCATCATTGTTCACACTTGTGCATTCCAGTTCACTCTCCTTGGCTGTCAGGTTACATCAATGTTGTGAAAACCATTCTTGTTATATTAACAATGGCTGGACTTTTTTCTGGAAAGACATCGTATATCCACTTCTTGTTTATCCATTCATCTACTTATGAACACCTAGGTTGCTTCCACATTTTGGCTGTTGTATGTAATGCTGCAGTGAACATAGGGGTGTGTATATCTTTTCATATTAGTGTTTTGTTTTCTTCAGATAAGCACCCAGAAGTGGAACTGCTAGGTCTTTGTTATAGCCTTTGTTTTAAATTGTTTTGTCTTAAACTGATGAACAAAATAAAAACAGAGGCATGGATACATGGAACAGAGTGACAACTGTCAGAGAGAGGGGGATTGGGGAACTGAAGGAAGGAAGGTAAAGAAAAGGTTTAAATAACACCCCCCCCCCCACACACACCACATAGACACAGACAACAGTGTGGTGACGGCCAAAGTGGAAGGGAGATGGGGTGGGTGGGGGCGGGTAAAGGGGAGGGGGAAATGGGCATGGAAAGAGACTCTGCTTGAGGTAATAGGCACATGATGCAATGTGCAAATGATGTTTTATTGAGCTGTACACTTGAAACCTGTATGGTTTTGCAAACCAATATCAACCAATAAATTCAATTAAAAAATAAAGTCTATTTTGTCTGATATAAGTATTGCTATCCCAGCTTTTTTTCCCATTTTCATTTTCATGAAATATCTTTTTCCATCCCATTACTTTCAGTCTGTGTGTATCTTTCAATCTGAAGTGAGTCTCATGTAGGCAGCATATGTAAGGGTCTTGTTTTTTACACATTCAGTTACCCTATGTCTTTTGAATGGAGCACTAAGTCCATTTACATTTAAAATTAAGTTTTTTAATTTTTCTCCTCACCATTTATCCCCCTATCCCCTCTCTACCTCCATTCCCCATGCAATATAAAGTAATTATTTGGTATAATAAATAAAATTTACAATAGATTTTATAATACAATTTACAATAAAAAGTAATTGATAGGTATGTACTTGTTGCCATTTTAATTGTTTTCATACTAGATTTATAAGTGGTTTACTATCTTCACTATATGTTTGCCTGTATTAGTGCGATTTTTAAAAAGATTTTATTTATTTATTTTTCAAGAGAAGGGAAGGGAGGGAGAAAAAGGGGGAGAGAAACACTGTTGTCTCTAACACCACCAACAGGGGACCAGGCCTGCAACCCAGGCACGTGCCCCAACTGGGAATCGAATCGGTAGTCTTTTGGTTTGCAGGAAGATGCCCAACCCACCGAACCACAACAGTCAGGGCTAGTGAGATTTTTTTTCTTTCATCAATTTTCTTATTTCTAGTTTTGACCCTTTTCACTTAAAGATTACCTTTAATGTTTCTTGTAATGCTGATTTAATGGTGATGAACTCTTTTAGCTTTTGCTTGTCTGGCAAAATACAATCTTTTTTGTTTTTCGGTCTGGGAAAATCTTGATGTCCTTCATTTCTGAATGATAACCTTGCTGGGTAGAGCAGTCTTGGTTGTACGTTTTCCCTTTCATCATGTTCAATATATTGTTCACTCTCTTCTGGCCTGCAAAGTTTCTGTTGAAACTCAAAGTTTCTGAGTTTTCTGTTGAAAACTCAGGTGATAGTTTCATGGGCATCCCCTTTTATATAACTAGTTGTTCTATTGCTGCTTTTAAGATGTTCTCTCTTTAACTGTGTCTTCCTGTGGGTTTCTTCAAGTTCATCTTCTTTGGTACTCTATGGGCTTCCTAAACTTAGATGTTTGTTTCCTTCATCAAGTTAGGGAAGTTTTCAGCCATTATTTCTTCAAATAGGTTTTCCATTGCTATCTGTCTCTTTTCTCCTTCAGGGACCCCTAAGATTTGAATGTTATGCTTGATTATGCCCCAGAGATCCCTTATGCTATTCTTATTTTTTTCCCTTTGCCCTTCTAATTGGGTGATTGCCACTATCCTGTCTTTCCAAGTGTTAATCCATTCTTCTGTGTCATTTAACCTGCTGCTGATCCCCTCAAGTGTTATTTTCTCATTTCAGTTTTTATATTCTTCAGCTTTGATAGGGTCTTTTTATAATTTTTTTCTTTGTTGAAGTTCTCACTGAGTTTACCCACTTGCTTGCAGAGTTTAATGAGTACCTTTATGATTATTACTTTGAACTCTTTATCTATTAGACAGCTTACCTCCATTTCTTTTAGTTCTTTTTCTGGGGTTTTGCCTTTTCTTTCTGGTTTGTTTGGAATATACATTATTCTCTTCTTATTTGCCTCTGTTTCCATGTATTCGGTCAGTTGCATCTCCTGGTTTTGAAGAGTGAAAGTGGTCTTATTTAGAAGGTGTTCTGTGGGGCCCAGTGGTAACATCCAACCTTGTCACCAAAGCCAGGTGCTCCAAAGGTGTTCCCTCAGTGACCTAGTATGAACTCCTTTTGTGGCTGTACCACAATTTCCATGGGCACACTGGCAGACAAGGCTGGTCCTTGGCTCAGATGGCTGCGAGTCCTGGCCATAACTATTGTGGGATCATTAGTGTGCAATGCAAGCCATTGGTGTGGCTGGCTGCAAGGCATAGTGCTGTATGCTGGTGCTGACTGAGGCTACCTACTGGGTGTGGCAGAGAAGGAGCTGCTTTGAAGGGGTACTAGTCTGGGTGAGTCCTCAGGGAAATGCTAGGGTAGGGTTAATAGTGTTAGCAAGGTTAATGAAAAGTATCAGAAATGGTACCTGCCAGCATGAAACCAGCTAGGTGGAGAGGAAAAAAAGGGGGAAAACAGCTCCTACTAGCACTTCTGACTCCAACAGGTTCCTGTTCTTCCAGCACATACCCTATAATTAGTCAGTATATCACTTTCATGTATGACCTATATGCTTTTCAAACTGCTGCCTTTGTTTTGAGACTCTGAAAGAGTGCATCTTTAGTTTCCTATGTCCCTTTAGCTTTCCCAGACATAAGCCCCACGGGTTTTCAAAACCAGAGAGTATGGATGCTCCTCTTCCTGGTACACATTTCCAGGTTAGGGCTGAAACCCTTCAATCTTCCAGGGAGATCTCTGTGGTTGTAATATCCCTCCCACTTGTGAGTTACCACATGGGGAGCCGGGGGGAAGGTAGGTGGGTAACTAGACATATGCTCTTTCCCTCCTATTTGTTTCAAAGTGGCTTTTTCTTTATATCTGTAGATGTAGAAAATCTGTACTGCTAGTCTTCAGGTCATTCCCAGAGATAGCTGTTCTAGATGTAGCTGTAGTTTTGGTGTCAATTAGAGGAGGTAATAAGCTCAAGAACTTCCTACTCCATCATCCTGAACTCGAAGCTAGGGGCCTTGCTCTTGAATGCCAATTTAGCTTGTCTGTGAAATACCATTCCTTGCAGTTGGTACACTGCTTCCACAATAATTGTCAAATGTCATCTGCTTATTTAAAAATATATTTTATTTATTTATTTTTAGAGAGGGGGAGGGAGGCAGAAAGAGAGGGAGAGAAACATCGATGCAAGAGAGAAAACATCAATCAGCTGTATCTCACATGTGCCCTGAACAGGAACCAATCCCACAACCCAGATATGTGCTGACTGGGAATCAAACCAGTGAATTTTGGCTTTGGATGACGTCAAAAGGATGACGCCCAACCAACTGAGCCATACTAGTCAGGGCCAGTGTCATTTGCTTTTAAAGTCAGTTTTATTATTTATCTCATCACCTGAGGACATTATTTCATTGCTTTCACAAAGAGAGGAAGAAACAAACATTGACATGAGAGAAAAACATCTATTGGTTGTCTCCTGTACATACTCTCACCAGGAACTGAATCCACAACGTTTTGGTGTAAGGGATGATGCTCCAACCAACTGAGCCACACTGGCCAGGGCTCATTTTATATTTTTTGGTGTAAGTGAACAGGTCATAGCAAATAAACAATTATAAAAATCCTTTATAGTGCTTCCACCATCCTTTGACAATTTTGTCATCTATAAACAGAATAGCACAGTTTCAAGGTGAAAAAATGGAGAATGGAGAATTAATGAATATAAATAGAGAATTATATCTCCTAAGCACCAGGAGATATAATTCTAATACTGTCAAGTATGCATCACAGAACAATTATATCTTATGCTAAACTCAAAAACTATTTTTCAAATATCATCATTCAGAATCCTGACACAGATTCACATTAGGTTTTACATTTCAATTGCACTGTGTTTGACTAAGGGTTAATAAAAAAGGAGGTATCAGAAACAAATGTCAAAGTTATATTTTAACTGACATTGTCATCTCAATCTGCCAAAGGTTACTGAGCCATTAAATCAAACAACTGGGTGTTTTTTGTTTGTTTGTTTTTAAGTTACACCATGAGAAAAGAGTGAAGAAATAAAATGGAGTCAGTCTAGTCAAGCTGATAAATTACTAACAAAAAGTAGGCTGAGACAGGAAAAAATGATTCTATTTTTGCTTTAACTAGGCTAGAAGCTTAAACTTTTAAACTTTTCAGTAGTGTATCAATGCCTGGAGATATATCTATATAGATATAGATATAGATATCTATATCTATATATATAAACACTATAGATAATCCTCTTAAGAACTTAAGAAAGAATGTTCATGTGTCCAGACCATCTGACATATGTTATCCAGATCACTGGACATCTGAAGGTTACATCTCAGTCAATCCAGAGTCTTAAAATGCAGTAATGATTTTTCTCAAGAGTGTACTTTCTACTATAAGAACTCTCAATTTTCTCTTTTCTTCAGAACACTGGTAGCTTTTCTGACTTGCAAATCTTGAGATCCTTGAATAAATCTCTGCTATTTATTTCTAGCCAAAGCCAGCTGACATTTTGTGATGGACTGACAACCAAAAACAAAGAATAAAAAATAACTTCAGTATAAGTTTTCTTCATTTTAACTTTTTCTCTCATAAAATTATAGACACAATATAGCAGCATTAACTAAGCAAATTTTTTGTTCTTTGTAAAGTGACTTTGTGATTTAATCAAGAATCCTAAAATTTGAAATTCTAATAAAAGAAGGCTGTGATCCACTTAAGAAATGAATAATGCACAGGTTAAGGCAATAACTGCAAGGTGTAATGAGGAAGAGGCACAATGTGAAAAGGTAAACCCTAAAAATTTTAGGAAGATAAGAAGGTCCTAAAGAGACCCAAGGAGCCCAAGAGACCACCTAGTCCAATCTTATAATCTACCATACAAGTTATTAACATCCAGAGGTCAAATGATTTGTCCAAAGTAGTACAACCAATATATATGGACAATACTTGCTAATATGCTACAGTCGTCTCTCGCTATATCGTGGTTCACTTATTGCAGTTTCACTGTATCACAGTTGTTTTTTTTTTTTAATCTAATTCTGTATTGTGGAGTTTTTGCTGTATCGTGGGATTTTGTATACTTCACTGATGAGTGCCCATACAGAATTTTGTATGTTGTTAAAATTACGTAAGTTTAAGAGTGTAGAAAATGCTTAAGAGCATATGAAGTGTTTATAAGAGTGTGAGAAAGGTTAATAAGAGAGTGGGAAAGGTTTATAGGAGTGTGGGAAGGGTTTATAAAGCCTTAAAATATATATAAATAATAAGATAAATATAACGCCGCTACTTCACGGATTTTCACCAATCGCGGGAGTCTATGGAACATAACTCCTGCGATAGGTGAGGGATCACTGTATATCACTTGACAACAAACTAAGTGAATGAGTGATTTTGAACCAATATGACCAGATATTGACTGGAAGGAGGCAATGATATAATAGAGTGATCAAATACACTAGCATGAGGTCTGAGTTTAAATCCTAGTTCAGCCAGTTAAGACTGTGGTAAATTATTTAATCTGTCTGAGCTATAATTTTATTTCATATAAAATGAAAAAAAAAAGAATATTTAGCTCATAACTGTTGGGAGGATGGAATGGTTTATGCACCCATCACAGCCTCTCTCCCAGATTCTGCACTCCAAAAATGTTAGGTATCTTCCACAGTCAGAATCACTTCAGGCCAGTAGATGGCCGAGGCCTAGTTTGCTGTGTCCTGGATGCACCTTGAAGACGGAGATAAGTCCCATCATGGGTGCGCAGTGGCTTTGCACATGTCAAGTTTTCTTATGCATATACCCTACAAAGATCAATAGAGGAGGATGAACACTAGAGTCTGTATGAATGTATGTTATGGAGTGGACAATGCATAACCCAAAGGGACTCTCATTTTGAGCACGGTTTCAACATTTAAAATTCATACAAACTGCATTCTTCTCCTAAATATTAGTGTATTTTATTTTATTTTTTAAACAATTTTTTTTGGTTAAAGATTTTATTTATTTATTTATTTATTTGAGAGGGAAGGGAGGGAGATAGAGAGAGAGAGAAACATCAATGTGCGGTTGCTGGGGGTTATGGCCTGCAACCCAGGAATGTACCCTGGCTGGGAATCGAACCTGGGACACTTTGGTTCCCAGCCCACGCTCAATCTACTGAGCTACGCCAGCCAGGGCTAAAATATTTGTGTATTTTAAATAAAAATCTTTTTCCTCTCCAAACGTTCAAGTAAAAGAGAGACTCCAACTTCTTCTACCCACTGAAATAAAAAACCTTTATCTTGGAACAAAGCCTACACTTTTCAGGTTACCTAAGGCTGTGTGGGCATGTAGGTAATCAATCAGAGAAAGCCACAAGAAAGGCATAAAACATAGTATGACTGCCACAGCATTTAGGATCCAATTAAATGCACCACTCTAAAATGTAATAAACACTTACACAGTAAGTAAAAGTGACTAAGAAAGTTACTTGAATTTGGTTAAGTTTCTACAAGACAGAGACAACTTAGAGGAAAAAAAATGAACATTTTGGCATTTATTATGTGTATACATGTCAGTACCTATGTACCTACTGTTAACTGATATTTAAAAATTGAATTTCTCAGAATGATTCAACCTAAGAGATGGATATATGTGCTCAAAATTTATTCAACTTTGAAAAAATATTCTTCCAATCACAATATGTTATTTATTAGTAACAAGTCAAAGATTTGATTACATACAATTTCTATGCTACTAGGTAGCTAACAAAAGAAAAATGCCACATGTATGTATTTATAATAAAATCTTCAGAAGCATATGCCTAAATAGGCTGGTAAAATTAAAGATCATAACCTAAAAAACGTAGAACTATGATAGTACTAGGATACAGGAAATATATTCATAATTATTGGGTGAGGGAGTCCTTCTCAAGCATGACATGAAAATCTACAATCTATAAAAGGAAAATATTAACAAAATTTACAATGAGGTTTCAATATTTCTGTATGAAAAAATATAACAAAGATTAAAAAGGAAATGATAGAAAATTTTTCTAACACAAAAGAACCAAAATCTCTGAAGGAGTTTTTATAAATAAACAGGCAAAAGAAAGAGAAATGGGGAATAGGCAACTTACAAAAGAAATACAAAAAACTACTACCAAAAAATAATTCTGATACTGTATATAGTTTGTCATATCATAAATACTGCTATGATATCTTTCATTATTAATTCATATAAAGACAATAATTCTAAAAAGTAGGCCCTATGATCACCCTTGTTTTACAGATTAGGAAACTAAGGTAGAGAGTTTAAGTGCTTTGTCCAAGGTCACACAGCTAATAAGTGTGGAAACTAGGACATAAACAGGGCAGACAGGTGTTCCACTCCAGGGTCTTGCCTACAATGCTATGCTACCTCTTATATGTACCAAGGAGAGGGAAACTTTGGGTATATAAAGCACCTTTATTTAAAAAATATTTATAATATGCAGTACCACCTTAACATTGTGTTTAACACAGAAAATAAACTTATCCTTTTCACATGGATAGGTGCTACATACTATTCTTTGTACAGAGGAAGAAAGTACTATTAATTTCATATTAATGGTCAGTAAGGCTAATCACTACTGAATTATCAGAACTGCCAGGTAACCACACAATTTCTCTTAATCTTCCTCTCTTTTGTGATCTTAAGCATCACACTATGTAAATCTGGCTGGCAATAAGGATTCAGTTTGTGATTAAAGAACAACGTGAAGCCCAGTAGTTTACAAATAGTAAACATGCATAGCTCAATACTTTCCTCAAGGTAACAAAGCAGGGAAGAATTAGAAACATTTGGAAAGGCAGATTAGTATATACAGTCTGTGTAGTTTCAGAATGAACTACTCATTCAGTATATACAGAATGAGTAGTTTCTCTAGTGAAAATTTCAGATAGAATTTTCACCAACAAAAATGCAATGTCAATGCTGCTAAATCAAAGGATCACTTTATTATGCCTAGGGCCTAATTTTTGGTTCTATAGCAGCAAAGAATTGAAAAGATGGGCAATTAAAAAAATGAATACTCTAATTTCACACGGTGGAACCCAGTTTACCCTAGGTTAACAAAATATCAAAAAATCATTTAAATGATTTTTTTCTGAGAAAGAAATCTGGATCCTACAAGAAGAAATAAAATACTTTTCACATGAATGTTAACAGAAAAAAAAAAGAGTTACATTATTAAAGTTATCTGAATAGAATTTGGCAAAGACACTGCATTATTCTTTCTTTATTACTACTTGGTTATTCAATATCATTTTATTAGATGGATTCAATGCTGTATTTCTTCCCTTAGAGAGAAAAAAATTAAGCAGACACATTTATAAAATAAGCCAAATGCACAAGACCAACACATATAAGCTTCTCCTAAAGTAATAATGACAAAACCAACTGGACAAAGGTCTCTAATGAGAAAGGCAAGGAAAACGGTTCATGCTTTATTCAGAAGTAGAAATTCACATTCTCAGTCACTTGTCAGTTACTTAAACAGGAATATAAGCACCAACATTTGAAAATGCTAAACATCTATGTGATTTATAAACAATTACTGTCATCCAACAAAAATTTACTGAGTAATCCCAAAGAGCAATATATCTACAATATTAGCTATATTTGAAAACAGCAAAAGAGAAAGAACTATCATGGCCTGAAATAGCTTTCTGTTAAACCCCAAATAAGAGGTTAATAATGACATTTGTCAACAAACACACAAAATAATTTTAATAGTATATTTAAACAGAGGGGAACAGACTTTTTTGTTAAATTGAAGAATGGGAGAAAATAAATTTTTAGTGGGGCCCTATAAGACTATGAGACAAATTACTTTTAGGGAAAATGTTATATGAAGTGATAAGGTTTTATACAAATGTTTTGTATTCTAAGTGGAGAAATGGGGACAATAGAAAAGAGAAGCCTATGTAATAGAAATAGAGAGTATGAACTGGGGATGAAGAGAAAAAAATTTGATAATATCTAGAGTTAGCAAGGGCATGGGGAATGGGGACTCTCAAACATGTAAATTTAATAAACAATCTGTGACACTGGTTGACGTTTAAATTCTTCAAGTCCTAGAGCCTAACATTTCCAGTTTTGGACCTATACACTAAAGAGACTCATGTGCATGAGGAGACATACAAAAATATTTATTGCATTGTTTTATTTCAAAGCAAACGGGAAAGATCAAATGCCCATCAATAGAAAAATTGATTAAGCATAACTGTGGTATATTCACATTGCACAACAAAACAATTAAATGAATTACAGTTGTATTAAAAAGTCCCCAAAAGAATGTTTGAATGTTTAATGAAAAAGCAGAATGATCTCCAAAATACAACTTATGTAAAAAACCACACAAGCTGGATAGGAAGGGTACACACCTATTCCACATTAAGTAATTATCTCTAGAGAGGGAAATGGAGGGTTTTAGGTGAAAGGAAAAAAAGGGACTTCAATGATGGCTTTATTTTATTTCTTAAAAAAAAAAAAGATGTTTTGAATATAAGAAAGGTCAGCATCTGCTAATTCTGAGTATTAAGTACTGAATGTTTGTTACAACGCTCCTTTTCCTGGTCTTGCTACTTTTCATTAATGTTATAAAAACAAAGAACAGGAAAATAGCATCAAAGGGTGGTTATATTTGAAGTTAAGATTAGAAGTTTAGTCTTGATCTTATGAGGGGTGTGAAAGCCCAAGTAACAGGGGAACTATCTTAAAAGAAGTTATGGAGAATTATTTTAACTACAGTATAGATAAACTCTGTTCTAGTAGGTAAAATATTATGAGAATTGTGGTGAAAAGTGACTACGAGTTAGACAAAGGATTAAGAGGTGAAGACTGAAAAAGAAAAAAGAGATTTCCTTTTTTTTAAAGATTTTATTTATTTATTTTTAGAGAGGGAAGGGAGGGAGGGAGAGAGAGAGAGAAACATCAACGTGCGGTTGCCGGGGGCCATGGCCTGCAACCCAGGCATGTGCCCTTACTGGGAATCGAACCTGTGACACTTTGGTTCGTAGCCCGTGCTTAACCCACTGAGCCACGCCAGCCAGGGCTGAGATTTCCTTTTTAAAAAGATTTTATTTATCTATATTTAGAGAGAGGGGAAGGGAGCAAGAAAGAGAAGGAGAGAAACATCAATCGGCTGCCTCTTGCACCACCTCAACTGGGAACAGAACACTGCAACCCAGGCATGTACCCTGACTGGGAATGGAACCAGTGAACTTTTGCCTTGCAGTATGATGCCCAACCAAGGAAGCCATATCAGTCAGGGCAAAAAGAGATTTCATTCATTCTAATCTTTTGATTAGAAACTACCTGCTAAGCACTGCTCTAAGTGTTGAGAATATAGTAGTGAACTAGGCAGACAAGATCCCAGTACTCAAGGTGCTTACATTCTACTGCATACTAAACAAAACAATTACTGATTATGATACGTACTTAATAATATTAATAGCAAACCCTTACATAGCTACTTATTATTCACAAAACACTATTTTCAATGCTTTAACTATATTAATCCTCATAACAGGTCTATCAGGTAGGTGCTCTTATTATCCCCATTTCATAAATAAGAAAACTGAGGTAGAGAGATTAGGCATCCTGTCCAAGATTACAAGTATAGCAACTGGCAGACTTAGGATTTGCATTTAGGTAGTCAGGATCCAGAGCGCTTGCTAGTTGAGCCACTACCTATACACGAGGTCTGTGTGGAAAGAGTCTAGCCATTGATAATATAACGAGAACGGTTTGCACAACATCAGTGTAACCTGGCAGCCAAGGAGAGTGGACTGGAATGAGCATGCATGGACAATGACGACTTCACTGTACTAGTCAGTGAGGGCTGTAGATGCCACCGAGTGAGCATGTGTACTGTGTGGCCATTGCATTCAAAATGACTGAATGAGTACAGCAATGAATCTGCATCAAATTTTGTGTTAACCTTGAATATTCCTCTGTGGAAACTATTCAGATGATTTAGTAGGCCAACGCTATAGGCAAAACTAGTGATTGACAGCTTCATCACGACAACACACCCACTCATATATCCTGTCTGGTGCAGAGTTTTTCAGTAAAGCATCTAATCACCCAGGTGACTCAAAAGTCACAGATTCAGCACCCTATGACTCTGCCTTTTCCCAAAACTACAGCCCAGATTTGGTGCCCCACAACTTTTCCTAAAACTAGAATCACCTTTGAAGGAAGAGATTTCATACCATTGATGAGATTCAAGATAATAAGACAGGGCAGCTGATGGCAACTGGGAAAACCGTGTGAAATCCCAAAGTGTCTGCTTTGAAGGGGACTGAGGTGTTAGTGTCCTATGTACAATGTTTCTTTTATTGTGTATCTTCTTCAATAAATGTCTCTTATTTTTCATATTACATGGCTGGATACCTTCCGGACAGAACTCATACACTACCATTAGAAATGAAGAGGTTAATATAACAACAGAAAGTAACTAATTGGGTGAAGCTAACTAGACACACGGGTCATCCAGGATAAGGTTAGGACTGTGATAACTGGAACAGTTATGACACAACACAAGGAAGGTGTGGGTGGTGCTTGCTACCCATTCACCTGAGAAATATATGAGTGAAAAGAGAATCTGGTGCAGAACAATCTCAGTTTTGTACATGTAAATTTAAAGTGCCTTCAGGACTTTCAGTTGGAGAAATCTATCAGAGAATTTGATGAATTGGAGTTAAGGGGAGAAGGCAGGGCTGATGCTATTTCTTTGGGTAGAATCACTGCATAGATGAAAGGTTTGAATTATCAACACAGATGAAGTTGCCCAGGGGTCTCTGAGTGAGAACAGTAATCTTGGGATAAAATCCCTAGGGAACAGCCCATGAGATGAACAGGGAGGTAGAGGACCAAAAATATCTACTGAATTTGGCAACAAACACAACAAGAGATGCAGGGATGGGGAAAGACTGTTAGGACAGAAACTGTACAGACCACAGAGAAGGAGCCAGCAGAGAAAGGAGGAAGACAGACAGGCTTGAGGTTTAAGAGGGAAGAGGGAAGAGGATGGGAGAGAATACCTGAGGTGGAAATACAGAAAATAGGCACAGAAGCACAAGTGGAAGGATAAGCCTTTAAAATGTTTATTACTCTCTGAAACTAAAGGCAGTGTGGTGGAAATTCATATCTAACAAACTCTTTTCATATTTTACTTTACCTAGAATATTATTTGCCAGAATAGGGGTGTCAAACTCATTTTTACTGGGGGCCACATCAGCCTTGCAGTTGCCTTCAAAGGGCCAAAACAGTTTCAGGACTGTATAAAGGTAACTACTCCTTAACTGTTAAGGAGCTGAAATTATGTTTGGCCCATTGAAGGCAACCATGAGGCTGATGTGGCCCCTACTGAAAATGAGTTTGACACCCCTGTGCTATAAGCAAGGAAGCTGAGATGGCTGTGGGGTAGGGGAGAACTGTGGGTGAGGATAAACACTGGATTGAGTCTGTCAGGGGAGGCTCATTAAAGCTGACACCAATATCAGCACTGTTTCGGTTGAGTCCTTGCGGGGAGAAGTCTGTAGACTAAAACTCTGGAGGTTTCTGCAATTCTTTAACCAAGATCAGGGCAATGGTAGTAATTAAAATGAGACAGCTCAGGTACTACTTGGCTATAGAACAGGCTAAGTGTCCTCCTTTCACAGCCATTTTCAGATCTGACTTTACATCACTGTGTGGCACAGTGTTTAAAAAGCCTAATAACTCCAAATCCAAATGTAAAAAGTTGGAAATTAGAAATGCTGGAGTACTAAAAGAACTCTACATATATCTTTATGTAGCAGGGGTCCTAGTTTGAGCCAAAGCAGAAGCTAAAGAGTTTCCATTAGAGAACCAAACCAAAGGAGAAGTGGAAAACACATAGCTCAGGCAATCAAGCCTGGCATAGAAAATTGTAGTTATTTTGGTACCCTGAAGACTAATGATGTTGTAACTCTAGGAGACAGAACCTTTGGCAGGGATAGGAGCAAATTTATGGCAAGCACTAGCAAAAGTGGCAGCGGGCCAGAGAAGAGTGAAACTGGAAGAGCATGAAAGAGCTGTTCATGAGCTCACAGGAGAGACCCTGGAGAATCCTGGGGTAACTTGGTGAGATTCTGAAGATATTCAGCTAATGACCGATGAAGGCAAGACACAATGCAGTAAAGTCAGAACCATTAATACAACTCTATTACCCGAAGGCTTTATTAATGACCTAATATAGTGCAAGCGAGGGTAAAATGAATTTTGCTTTAATTATAAACCTATCAGAGTCTCAAATTATACTGGGAGCTCCCTATATATGTGTTAAATGCAAGATTAAAATAAATCAGACTGTAGTAAGATCTCTTGGCACACGGTAAAATATGTTTTAAGGACTATATGAAGAAAAAAAAGGATGGCCTTGTTTTGGGAAATAAAGTTGAAGTTTAGATTCATGGCAACTGGGCACAGATAATGGGGATGTGAGAGAACTGAAGATAATGAGCATTAAGGAGAGAATATATGTTTTTGTTCCATACTGAATTTGAACTGATTATAATTAATTCTTTAAACAGTATATTCATCTACAGAGATCCTTTTGAACTATGAAATGGACTATAGGGAATTGGTTAAGAGAAGCACCTGTTTATTCTGTTGACCTCAAGAGTTACCTTTTAAAATGAGAACCACAAAAGTAAACTATTTCCTTAATATAGAACACCAAAGACATTATCAATAATTATAGAATAAAACTTTGTATAATAAAGAATTCGGCCTTTGTCCCTGGTTCCTGGTAGGTAGCTTCTAAATCCTTAGGATTTGTGGAGTGATGGGAGTGTCTCTGTTATTGATGGCAGGCCTAACAGTTTATGCTACTGAGGTGTGTCCTGGTGGGTCCCTACATAGTTTATACTGAGATGACACAGATGATGGGGACTTGCCACATCAGAAAGACTAATTATGTGAGCAAAAAGTTGGAGCTTTAGCCATGGGCTATTAGCATGACCTCTGTGAAAGGAAGTAGGGCAGGAGACTGGGTTCAACTGCATGGCCAATAATTCAATCAATTATGCTTACCTAACAGAACCCCAAGAAAAGCTTTGAACACTGAAGCCTGGGCAACCTTCCCTGGACAGCAATATTCTGCATATTGTCACTTATCACTGTAGCAAACACATCTTAACTCTACAGGAAAAGGACAGGGAAGCTATGCATTTGAGACCCTCCCAGACCTTGCCCTGTGTGTCTCTCCATTTGGCCTGTCTGATTTGTATCTTTTATAATAAAACTGTAGTCATAAGTACAGAACTCTCCTGACTTTTCTAAGTTCTTGTGACTCACAAAACCTACGCAGGTAATGGGAACCTTTTAATTTGTAGCCAGCTGGTCTGAAGTGAGGGCACAGTTGTGGAGGACTATGCCCTTAATCTGTGAAATATGGCCTAACTCTGGACGTCAGAAGCTGGTGTCAGAAGTCATTGAAGTTACTAATATTTTATATTGTTTAATTTCATACATTATATTCTTTTTTCAATTATAGTTTACATTCAGTATTATTTTATATTAGTTTCAGTTATATAGCATAGTGGTTAGATAATCATATACTTTACAAAGTGTTCCCCCTGATATCTCTAGTACCCACCTGACACCATGCATAGCTATTACTAATTATATTCCATATCCTGTATTTTACATCCCTGTGACTATTTTTTAAATACCAATTTGCACTTCTTAATCCCTTAATCTTTTTTTAAACCTCATCTGAGAACATGTTTATTGATTTTAGAGAGAGAGGAAGGGGGGTGGAGAGACACAAGAAAAAGAGAAATATTGATATGAGAAATACTGACTGGCTGCTTCCCATACATGGTCCAACTGGGGACTGAACCTGCAACCTAAGTATGTGTTCTGGCGGAGAACTGAATCCACAACCTTTTGGTGGACAGAATGATGCTCCAACCAACTGAGCCACCTGACTAGAGCTCCTTCATCTTTTCTCACCCAGTTCTCCAACTCCTTCTCCCCTCTGGACATCACCAGTCTGCTCTGTGTCTATGAATCTTTCGATTCTGTTTGTTGGTTTACTTTGTTCTTTAGATTCCATGTGTAAGTGAAATCATATGGTATTTGTCTTTCTCTGACTTATTTAATTTAGCGTAATATCATATATTATGTTCTTTACTAATGTATTTTGTGGCTCATAGCATAGTATGTAGCTTATAGTTTATGAATAAAAGTGAACATCATCATGAGCACAATCCCAGTTTCTTTATTCAGTTGTTCTTAATGTCAATAACAAGAAGGCATATGCTTTACACAGGCTGTGGGCAAGTGCTAGGCCATTTTATCAGAAGCCTTTAGTCTGTTGGTTTTTAAGCTAGACTCTGATGTGTTCTCTTTACTTCTTTAAAATTCTCTTGCACTTTATTTTTTCCTGTATTACAATCTAATTAAATGAATTTATCTCTGTGTACTTTTTACCCATAATGGGCATTTCATTTCTGTCACAGGATCACAATGAAAACCCTTAAAGGTATTAAGCTCTATCATAAAAGACTCTTAGCAGAACTCATGCTAGACTCCTGGAACATTTATGTAATCCACCCAAAGGTTCTTTGATGGCTTAATGTGTTTCATCAACATGTGAAACTTCATATTCTCTAGCAATTGAATCAATAGATCTAACATGACCCATTTCCTTCTATGACAAAAATGTGTTTCCTTTGTAGGATTTTAAGTTAGGTTACAATGGACAGATATTCTGTTTTAAAACTACTAACGCGCCACCCTTCACTTCTTGGATTGCCAACTACATTCTTTCTAACAAAAGATCAAAATTGTCTTTTAAGAAAGCCCCTAGGGATTATGTTCAGGGGAATTGGCTCAAAAACGTTTTATTTCTCCTTTCAGGCAGAGATCACTTGGCGGTCAGTAAAAATAGCTTAAAAACAGCTTGAGGTAGAACAGGTGCTGTCTTTCAGTTGTGATAGACAACTACCTTCATTCTCTATTAAAAAATGTGTGCAAACACTTTTATGGCTTGAAGATACTTCTGCTAAGCATGAGTGAACATGACTGAGAAACTCATGATCTCTGGAAATTTATACTACACACTACATTCATAGAGTGAACATAACTTCCCTTTAGAGTCCCTAAGGTTCTGCCCAATTTAATTGGTTCTCCACTTCCTATTTCTTTGCACAAAATGAATAAAATCAGAGTCCAATACAGTTCAGATTTGATAATCTAATGGCTTTCTGTCATTTTCTAGTTATGCCCATTACATCAAATTGTTTTAGTGGTTTTTAATACTTTACAAATTCTTTGGTTTTCTTTATAATTATTTCATTGGAATTCAATGGGAGCATATAGTCTTCGACTTTTGTTGTCATTCATTTTCTATCTGTTAAAAAAGGTTGTGGTTTAGTTAGCACATTGAAAGTACTGGGTACTTCTATCTCTCTCTTGTGATCTCATATTGTAGTATAACATCAGATGTGCTTGGTAATCAGTCATTGTATTTGCTCACACTAGAAAAAAGCCACATGCAATTTTTCTGGAAGTGCCTGCTGTAGAAGGGGGAAATTATATACCCTTATAAGCACTGAAAACACAAGAAAGGTTGAAAGACATTGAATTGACACTGTAGACCGAATAAATGTATCACTGAAGCCTATACAAAGATTCTAGTTAGCAGTTCTTGTTTTATGTTTTATATATTACACATTATATATAAAATATAAAATACGGGTTGTTAACTAGGATTCATGTTAAGGCTCTGTAGAACCAAAACCCTTTATATGTATGTATATGTGTGTATAATACACACACACACACACACACACACACACATGCACACACGCACATATGTACAGTTGGGCCTCTGTATTGAGTTCTGCATCTGTAAACTGAATAAACTATGGATTGAAATAATTTTTTTTTAAAAAGTTAAGCTACTGCTGACTGTGCTATGTATTAAGGCCTATAATGATTGTGTCTGCACTGAACATATATGGAGACTTTTATCTTGTATTTCCTAACAATACAGCATAACAAGTGCTTACGTAACATTTATGTTGTATTAGGTATTATAAGTAATCTGGAAATGATTTAGAATATATGAGAATACTACACCACTTTATTAAAGGGACTTGAGCATCCCTGGATTTGGGTATTCAAGGTGGGTCCTATGACTAATCCCCTGCAGATACTGAAGAATAATTGTGCATATGTGTGTGTTTATACACTTTTGTTTTTACACTAACTTGCTCTGGGCAAGTGACAAGAGAGGCTGGGTTGAGAAATATTAATTGGGCTTCAGGCTTTTCTCTAGTTCCTAAAGGATATCTATAGCACTATAAGGCTCAGAGGAACTTAGTTTGAGAAAAAAAAATCACTGTACTAGCTCTACTAAGGACATCATATAAAAACCAGAATGGGGGTTGGTCAGCTATGAAGGTGAACCAAAAAGTATGCAAAGACAATGACTTTTTGGTCCTATTTTACCCCCATTCCTTGCCCCACACAACCAGGAATCTAACTATATAGCAGAGAAGAAAATTATACAAGTAACAGAGACATCAAAAGAATGTAGAAATGAGAAGGGCTACATGATTTCAGAGGAAGGAATTATAGGAGAACAACATTTGACTCAGCTCTGAAAAGATTTTCATTTTACACATCGTTCTTTGCTTCTAACACATATATAACTTAATGATACATTTAATTTCCTTCCTCAATAGCTCTGTGCTAATCATCATAAAACCACAGTGCTATTAAGATATACTATGCCTTAATAAAATTGCTGTCAATCTGCTTTAAAAAATAAAAAAATACAATATTATTGTTTTGACAATTCTGGGTTTATGATTAAGTAAATAGGTAAATGCTAAGTTTTTGTTATTCAGACTATTTAAGTACTGAGATATGAGATACAAAATCTTGAGGAAAACATTTTTAAAATGTTAAAAATCTTTAACAATATGCATGGGACTTCTCTGTACCATTTTTGCTACTTTCTGTGAATTTATCATTATTTCAAAATAAAAAGTTAAAAATGAAAGAAAAACATAAGAACATATATCCACTGTAATACATTTGGAGAATACAGAATGGTATTAAAAAAAGAGATACAGGTAAAAAAAAACGTATACCCATAGCCAGAAACACAATTATGAAATGGGATATTGTCTTAACTATCTTGATAAGTAAAAATTAAAAAACTTCTTAACTGATAAATTAATTAAAAAATCATTTTAAGAGAAAAAGAATTCCCTTTAACAATCTAAAATGTGTATCTTTGGAAGACAAAATAGTTTAGATTACGATTTGAATATGCGATAATCTCAACCAACTTATAAGGCCTAAAACATAAGTTTCTAAAAATTAAATTAAGCAAAAGGTAAAATCTACTTAAAATATATTTAATTATTTAGCCACCAGATTCTTTTTTAAAGTGCTGAGTTTAACATAAATTAAAATATATTCTGTAACTGCTACTAATTAACCAATAAAAACAAAAACAAACAAATGCAGATTTGGTTCCAATGAAAACTGAAAGCCTGTATGACAATGAAAATTTGTAGAGTTCATGGGAGTAAAGCACGGACAGGGGAAAAACATAGGGGTAATGTAGAAAAGGGAGCAAAATGCTGAGAGGGAGGAAAGACTGAGAAAAAACAGCACTCACAAAAACTGAGAGACAACAATAGGAACAGTGAGGTAGGAGGAGAGAAACACAGAAGAATAAGAGTGAAAGAGGAAGAAAAAAGGCTTGGGGGGACAGACAAAAAGGGGGTAAAAGAGGATATCAAGAAATAGAGAGAGAGGGAAAGTGGACTAACAGAAAAAGAGAGACAGAGAGGGAAAATGAGAGACAGATACAGGGAGAGACAGAGACAGCTAGACAGGAAGAGAGATACCAAGAAAGGAGAGTCAGACATGCAGAAAAGAGAAGACAGATAGACACACACATACAGACAGAGAGAAACAGACTGACAGAAAATGTAGAGATGGAGAGAAAGGAAGAGAGACCTAGACAAAGTGTGAAAGACCAATGAATGGGGGAGGGAAGGAGAAGGCAAGAAGATAGGTAGAGAGAGAGGCAACACCCACAAAAACAAAGACAGACACACACACACACACACACACACACACACACGGTGGGGGTACAAAGAGAGAGACACAAAAAGAAACCTAAAGGAAAGAAATGAAAAAGAGGAAAGATTATATATATATATATGGAAATGTGACAAAGGATGGATAAAACCAGTTGTAGGCAAGGATGGGGGAGTATATGCTATTTGTTTTTTCTTTTGTAGTTCTCAACATAAAACTTAAAAGAAAATCTGAAGCTTAAAAAAGAAATGATGATGCAATTCTCCTGGCATTAGGTTGAAATAATGTATCTGATAAAAGACTCTAATTTTAATAATATCTATTAATATTTTGATGATCCTAATTATTTACACAGTTGCAAATCAGAAAGACAAGAAAGAGAGCAATGATTCAGAATTGATGAGAGACCATTTAGTGAATTCTTGTTATCTCTTCTATGAAAGAGTGCAGTTATTTCTCAAGATCAAAATGATTATTTCATATGGGGAAAGGGAAGACTGAAAATATCACAGCAATTCCAAATACTGTTCAAGTTTTTGGCTAATTAATTCCAGGTAAAAAGCAAGCAAAACTTTAAAAACTTTTCAAACACACTAATGGACATATTTCAGTTATGTAGCATTGTTTATATGGTGAGAATTCAGTTTGACATTTATTTTGATATTTTATGAGTCTTCAAAATATTCAGACAGTATGATTAGAAATGATAGTTCTAAAAAATAGTTGATTAGCATTTGCTCTCTTTTGTAATGTGAATTTGATTATTTAAATATAGTAATGACAGATCTAGGTTTACAAGTACTTTTAAAATTACTCTACCTCTTTCCCCCAAAAAAGGGCAAAAAAAATTAACATCTATTTCAAAAGTTAAGGTTCTTAGTTTCGTAATTCCCAAAAGAAGGTTCTCATCCATACTGTAATTGCTCCACAATAAAATTTTTAACATCAAACAAGCCATATAGCATGTCTATTTTAAGATAAACATGAAAAGGAAGTCATTTTTCCAACTGACAATTTGTTTTGTTATACACAAATACCAATGAGCATACACGTAGACCATTCCATCAATAAAGTACAAAGAGTATCACAAATTTTGGCAGATCTGGGAGAAGCTTGTACTACTGCTGAGAAGTAAATGACTTCTATTCCTCATTCTATCAACCTAAACAAATACATCTTTGCAAAATAAACAAAAAGCTTGGACATAGCAAGGATTTTACCACATATGTCCCTAGCAAAAATTATGGTACTAAGTGAACATAAATAACTCTTCATATATTTGATTATCTTTTGTACATATTTAGCAAATGAATTAAGAGTCACATACCTTCATTGTACTGGTATTTACTTCATCATAGGGAGTCAATGAAAATATACTTCCCATAGTATCTGTGGACAGATGCTGTGCATGGCTCCTTCAGAGCTAACGGCACACACAGCCAGCTGACTAGTCAGGCATTGGGAGAGCTGCTGCTAGAGCAGTCTAAAGCACTTGCGGAGGACTCAGAGACAATAGAAAGTCAACAGCTGTATGTTGTGATGTCAGTGACACTCTAGCCAGTCACCACCCAGAATATCTGAAATGCATCATAAGCTATATTGAGCTCTTCATTAGCAATTCAGAAGCAACAATGTACAAAGCCCATGAAACTCTGAACGTGCAAAGACTGTCAGGATTTTTGAGACTTCTCACTGTTAAAAATTTTGTGGTACACTGATGATGCCTGACCTCACACTGGTGAAAGAGTTGATATAATAGTATTTACTTCTAATTCTTCAAAGAACAGTATGTATGGAATTTAGGCATAATTAATACATCAGATTTTTAACTCTTTGATAGTTTAATCTCACTAACAAAAAGCTCAAAAAAACCCCCCACAAAAAACAAAAAACCAAAAACCCCACCAAAGACCATCTGTCTACAAAAGCTGATATCCCATGAGAGTTTTGCATCTTCAAACTGACTTAACTGTCACAAAGAAAAAAAGTGCATTAAGAATGTAATTCCTTATTTTTTATTTGTTTTTCTTAAAATTAAAATTAGCTTGCTTATTCTGGCAAGAGCATTACTTCTTCATACCAACAGATGGAGACAGAAACAGAACTGCAATCACAGGACAATTCTGCCTGTGTCAGATGCTTGTCTGTACCAGCTCAAGTGGTGAACTTAAAAGAAAAGGAATCAACTAAAACCAAATTCAGAAAAAAATCCCCTCAATGTTCAATAGTTATGACACTACAGACAAAACAAAATGAAGGAAATAGAAAGGAAATTGTGTCTATTGGGCAGGACACTGAATAAGTAGGCAAGTGATTTTAAAAAAAATTCTAACCATTGATTTCTGTAATAGCTAAGTAAAGCACAAGCCTGTGTTTCCTATTTCATGAAATAAAGATCACACTTTCCATAAGCATACAAGAATGCTATACAAGGATCCTATGAGGCAAGATTCACACATTACTTGTACCATTAAAAGAAAAAAAAGTGTATCACTAACTAAAAATGCTATTTTTCTTTGCCAGTAAAAGGTTAAGTCTTATAGTTTATATAAACTTACAGATCAGCAGTGCTTAATACACTAGCTTAGCAAACAGCAAAACAAGACACTGACTTTATTAAAAACTTGAAAATGTTACTGCTTTTTCAAAATAGGCCCTATTTCAGCCCTGTAAGTAGATTTAAGTTAATAAAAGATATAAATCCACAAAACCTTCCCTGACTATTCAAACAACAAAGGTGGTAAGACAGCTAAAATCAGGGATTCTTGTCTGAGAAGTCTCACACTTCTGATGGTTCCCCAAAGACCTGTTTTTCCAGTGTACAGTCTTTTAACATGCCCTGTGCCTTTTGGTACCCAGATACTTACCTGGAAGATGTACAAATCAAGAACCAGCCTGAGTAACCCAAGAACAAATATCCAAGACCCCGACTTTTTCAGAAAGGGTTCAGTTTTTGTCAGAGGGTACAAACAATTTTTTTCTCAGATAAAATGTTTGTTATTTATGAAAAACATACATTCAAGACATCTTCCCTTAAAAACCATAATAAGAGCTCTTGTTATGAAACAGATGGAAAAACCACAATGCAGAATAATGAAGGAATATTGTGGCAAAAATTAAAATAAATATTTCTACTAATTAGGCAGATCAGGATAAATTCACTGGTATACATAGATGATAATATTTCAAGCGATTCTATTTCCGAGTCATAAAAATTTTTAGGCTGCAACAATTTAAGTAATCGGAATTAGTAAAAAATCATCATTAAAACATTTTAAAATGCAGTTATTAGTACTGTCAAGTAGAGGCATCTCTCTATTCTAAAGGGAAAGGACTTAGCTGTTAATCATGAACTCTTAATAATGAAAACAATTTAGGAACAACCTACAACTAGTTGATAAGACAGAAACATCAATGTTATTTTTGGATACTAAACTATTAATTATAAAAGTTGGTTTTCAGTGCTCAATGCAAACAGTGAAACAGATTTAGAAAGCTGTCTTATGATGCCTTGGAACTGTACTTAAAACATACTACCAATGTCAGGTAATAATAAAAACTTTCGCCCTGGCTGGCGTAGCTCAGTGGATTGAGCACGGGCTGTGAACCAAAGTGTCGCAGGTTTGATCCCCAGTCGGGGCACATACCTGAGTTGCAGGCCACAGCCCCCAGCAACCACACATTGATGTTTCTCTCTCTCTCTCTTTTTCTCCCTCCCTTCCCTCTCTAAAAATAAATAAATAAAATCTTAAAAAAACCTTTCAAAGAATAAATCAAAAAGAAAACATAAATTAAGCAGATTAACTTTGTGCTTGCACCTCAAATTTCATACTGCATTTCTTAGAATGATCGGCAACTTCATCTGCAAAAACAGAAGCACGCTGACTCTATTAACATAGTGTTTAACTATAGTTATAAGGTAAAGAGATAATTCCCAACTGAATAATAGGAACTGGGGCAACTATGAAAGTAATAACAGAAATTTAATTGTCTAAATCTAATTACTGACGCTACTGATAAACTTTCTAAATTTTCTGGTGCCTTAGCTCTTCAGCTCTTATGTGACTTTTTAAGTACTTGACCTTTAAAGGTGAAAATAACATTTGAATCTAATATTCTCAGATATTGCCCAAGATATTCTAAATTAAAAAAAAAAAAAAAGCAAATGATTATCATTGCCAAGGGCCATCTAATGGGAGCTGATTTTTTTTTTTTTTGAAATTTAACATTGTCTTAGAAATAGAAAATCAGTATTTTGTAACTAATAATGTAATGATAGATTCTGGCAAGAATCATGAATAGATGACAAAATCCTATTAGATGAAAGATTGTTCTTAAACAAGATATTCTCTACCTTAACCAAGTGACCCAATTTTATACCACCAATAATATGACAGGCTAATACTATAAGCCTCCTGATCACCTATGCAGTATTCCTCTGAAAATATTTAATACGAATCTAATCATGAAGAAACTGTTTGACAAAGACTGTGGACTACTAAACAAGATAGCTAGCTTGACCTCTTCCAATATCAATATTATAAAAGAAAGCAATAGGCATAATTATAAAAGACTGAAGGAACATGATAACAAATATTAAGTGTTATATTTGACCAGATTCTGGTGTTTCAAAAAGCTATAAAGGATATTTAGAACAAGTGGGGAGTATAAATATGGGTAGGATATTAGACAATAATATTTTATCAATGTAAAGTTTGGGGGTTGTGATAAACATTCGAGAGAGACAGAGAGACACAGAGAGAGAAACACACATACAGATCAAGTGGGACAAAATGTTAAGAACTGGTAAAGCCAGAGGCTGTTTACACGTTCATTATACCATCTTTCAACTTTTTTTCTACAACCTTTTCCAGTGGTCTTCTTTTTTCTTTTTGACTTAAGTCTTATATTTACTGTAGCATTTTTAGTATATTAGGAATTTAATACACCTTTTAAACTGTATACTTTTACTAGGATTTTTTTTACAATGTTATGAAAGGGAGGGGGTGGGGAGACTTATATAGCAATATCTACTAGCAAATATATTCTCCTTTTGAAAACTCAGTAATGTGAAGTAAAAACACCTCATTTGAAATATGAAAAATAGGACTCAGAGGACATTATCCTGTTAAGAGAGGATTCTTCCACTACTCCATGCTCGACAGTGTAGGTTTCTGCACCATCACCCCCATCTCACTCCTTGTTTTGAGTAAGCTAGTCTCTCCTAGTGGTATTCTGTATTGGAAACACATGGAGATAGCCCAGGTAACACAAGATAACCATGGCATCTGAACACTGGAAATTTCCTCATTTCCATAAAATTCTGCTACTTTTATTGAATATGAATTACAATAATATAGAAGAAATTCATTTCCTTTGGTTTATTTTTATTTTTTAGCCACAAAAGCTCACTAAATAAAAACACTTATTTCTAATAATTGTCAGTAAACAATAAAAGTACAAAACCTTGAGTTGGCTTTGTCAAGATACTTCTACTTACATTATACATCTTTAGTAAAATGCTTTCTTTGAGATTTATGAAGTAATAGAACTGTACATTTGCAATGGACCTCAGAATTCCTCTATCTTGTTTTATAGTTCAGAAAAGTAAAGCTCAGAAGTGAGTTGACAGTGACTGTCTTACAATAAACTAGATAGCAGTCTTAGCATAAACGAGCTAATCGGATTCTGTAACAAGTTCCAATCACACATTATGTGAAGTGGCCCAATGTTAACCTGGCCTAACCTGTTGACTTGTCTGCTCCTATTAGATTTGATAAATAGCAAAGGTGTATAATATAAACATGAAGGAATGTCTCTCATGGGATGAATTCCTTTCATCTTGTGTACCATGAAGTTCATTCCTAGACCTCTTTTTCCTTGTGTCTTGCTGTAATAAGTCTCCAGCTGTCTTATTACATACATTTAGATGCCATGAAGCATTTTTAACAAATGTTGCACCTGAGTATTTTCTCCCCAGAAGTGGAAGTACTTTAGGACATAAGTAGTTCCTGCCCAATTAATACACTTATGTAGGTAGATTTTAAAAATATGCTTCAGTAGTGATCATCTAAGACTAACATCAATACACTCTTATTTGCTACTTATGTCATAAAAATGTGGCATATGTAGTATGTCAGGTAGTGAGGAATTTGAAAAAATTTAGTCCTCATGATTACTCTAACAGAGACAATAGCACCCCTATTTTAAAACTGAAAAGACAGGCTTCCTGCCAAGATGGAGGTGTAGGTAGACATACTTCACCTCCTCACACAAGAGGATAACAACCAATGTAAAAACAAAAAACAAACAGAACTGCCAGAAAATCTTACTGTATAAAAGTCCCACAACCAAGGAGTTAAAAAAGAAACATTCATTCAGATGGGTAGGAGAGGTGAAGATTGGCAGCTGGAGCGGAGAAGATGCACTGCCTGGCAGCAGGCAGGCTGGCCTTACAGGCCATCCTACATTCACATGCAGCGGATAAAAATCGGAGGGACAACTGGGGAGTGAGCAATCCTAGCTCCAGGCCAGATCGAACAGCCCAGGGTTCCAGCACTGGGGAAATAAAGCCTCATAACTTCTGGGTGTAAAAAGCAGTGGGGGTTTCAGCAGTGGAAGAAACTGCCAGTCTCTCAGGAGAGTCTGGTTAAAACACCCACAGGGTCCTAGAATGTACACAAACCTACTTAGTTGGGGAATCAGCACCAGATCAGGAGCTAGAAGGGCACCAGTCATTTTCGGGAAGTAGGGCAAGTGACTAAAAACTGAGCAAAGGCCGAGCAACCAGCATTGTACCCTCTCTGACCACTCCCCACACATGGTGCTACAAGCAGTGAAGCAGGTTGCCCCACCCTGGCTAATACCTAAGGTTCTACCCCTTACAATGTAACACGTATGCCAATACGGGGATTCAAATCAGCTCTGCCAAATAAAGGACACAAAGAAATATGGCCCAAATGGAAGAACAGATCAAAACTACAGAAAAAGAATTAAGTGACATGGAGATTGCCAGCCTATCAGATGCAGAGTTCAAAACACTGGTAATCAGGACACTCACAGAAATGGTTGAGTATGGCCACAAAATAGACGAAAAAGAGAAGGCTATGCAAAGTGAAATAAAGGAAGATGTACAGGGAACTAACAGTGAAGGGAAGGAAAAGGAAACAAGGACTAAAATCAACAACTTTGAACAAAAGGAAAAAATAAACATTTACCCAGAACAGAAAGAAGAAACAAGAATTCGTAAAATGAGGAGAGGCTTAGGCACCTCCAGGGCAACTTTCAACATTCCAACATCTGAATCATAAGGGTGCCAGAAGGAGAAGAGGAAGAGCAAGAAATCGAAAACTTGTTTGAAAAAAATAATCAAGGAAAACTCCCCCAATCTGACAAAGGAAGTAGACTTCCAGGAATCTCAGAGAGTCCCAAAGAAGTTGGGCCCAAGGAGGAACACACCAAGGCACATCATAGTTACATTACCCAAGGTTAAAGAGGAGAGAATCTTAAAGGCAGCAAGAGGAAAGGAGACATCTACCTACAAAGGAGTTCCCATAAGGCCATCAGCTGATTTCTCAAAAGAAACCTTGCAGGCAAGAAGAAGCTGGAAAGAAGGATTCAAAGTCATGAAAGGCAAGGATCTACATCCAAGATTACTCTATCCAGCAAAGCTATCATTTAGAATGGAAGGGCAGATAAAGTGCTTCCCAGATGAGGTCAAGTTAAGGGAGTTCATCATCACCAAACTCTTTTAATGTGGAATTATAGAAATGCAGATCACATGGAGAGTTATCAGCAGGGACAGGAGGAAATGGGTGAAAAGGTACATAGAATAAGCATAGATGGTAGGTACAAAATAGACAGGGGAGGTATAGAATAGTATGGGAAATGGAGAAGCCAAAGAATTTACATGTACAAACCATGGACATGAACTAAGGTGGGGGAATGCTGGTGGGAAGGGGGGGTGCAGGGCGGAGAGGAATGAAGGGGATTAAAAAATGGGACAAGTGTGATAACATCAATAAATATTTTTAAAAAGTAAAAACAATACAAAAATATGAATGAGGGTGAGTATAACCATAGAAAACAATTTTTTTATTTTAAAAATCACAAGAGACTACATAGCAAACCTCGCAGCATTTAGTTTGAAAATCTAGGTGAATAAAATCCTAGGGAAATGCAGACTGCCAATATGGAGTTTGGAAATTTAAACAGACCAATTTCAAGAGAAGAAATAAAGAATGTTATCAAGAAATTACATTACTAGGCTGGTATATCTTCATACCATGCTCTTCTCCTTTCTTGGAGAGTGAATAAAAAATTTTTTCTCTACACTTTCTTCACTTTGTGGATTCTTTCACAACCCATGTTACTGACCACCCAGGGACATTCTCTATTTTTTTCTCTCCTCCAGCCTCCTGAGATTTGTGACTAGGGTAGCAGTGGGCAGCAGAAGCTCGACCAGGCTAACCCTGTCTTTGTGAGGTTTGGAGAAGAGATTGTAACCCTTCTCCAACTCTCTGGACTCTGTGGACAGCCTCATCCTCATCCATCTTCATGGCCAGCAGTCAATACAAGAAAACACTTTTTTTCCCTAGAACAATTTGTAAGTTATACCCTCATAAGCAGTATTGAAACATTTATATTTTTCTCCCTTCCTTATCCCTCCAGAATTTGGCAACTCTTAAGAAAGTCACGCCTGGATTCTAGATGTCCCCAGAAAGCCTTAAGGAATTAAGATTGACTTTCAAAGCCAATAAAAGCCCCTTGGAGAAATGGCCTGGTTCCTTGCTTGGTCATGTGGTTCATGGCAGCCTTTCTAGGACTGGAAATTACTGGAAAGCAAGAAGAGAACTAACTAACCACTCCATACAGCCACAGGTGGAAGATAACATTGGAACAAACTGCAGCCTCCTGTTACAATGCCCCAAGAGACCAGGGACCACACAATAGCAACTCCCCCACCCTTTTTTAATCCAGTTATAATCCAATAAAAGGTCAAATCCCGTGCACTTCAATGCTGGTCTTTCTCTCCACACCATGCCCCTCTCCTTTCTTGAAGAGTGAATAAACATTTATTTACCAAAAAAAAAAAAGAAAGAAGAAGAAGAAGAAAGAAGTTATCTCACTAAAAAGCATCAGCTACAAAGCCAGATGGTTTCACAAAGGAATTCTACCAAACCTTCGAAGACCAGATATTACACTGTTCTATAAATTATTCCAGAATGTTGAAAATGATAGATTTCTAATTCCTTATATAAGCAAATATGGTATTAATACTTAAACCTGATGAGAACAGCACTAAATGAACAACTATAAACCAATATCCCTTATAAATATTCATACAAAAAATTAAAATAACAGCATTGTTATTATCAAATAATATGCCAGGACCATGTAAGATTTATTCCAGGAATGCAGAGATAGTTCAGTGTTAGGATATTCACCAATATCATATTCTATATTGATAGATTTGGAAAGAAACAATCATTTATCTCCATAGATAACTGAAAGAGGCTTCAAAAATATTTCAAATGTCTATGATAAAAATAAAACACACATACATACACACTCAGGAAAATAGAAATTGCAGGATATGTTTTTAAAATAATTTTTAAAACCTATACCTTAGTTCTAAAGCTAGAAAGCTTATATAATGGGGAAAACTGGAAGCATTTACACGGTATAAAAAAACAAGGCAAGTGCCCACTATCTCCACTAATACCAAACATTGTAATGGAGATATCAACCAATGCAGTTCAAGAAGAAATCAGTTAGAGACATGAAAATGAGTAAAGAAGTAAAACTATATTTATTTGTAGATCACATGGTAGTATGACTAAAAAAATGTATAGGATCAAATAATAAAGTATTCACTAAAGTAGTAGGATATAAAATTAACTTAGAAAATATAATAGCCTCATATACAGGAACAATTGCCAGTTAGTCATAACGGCAATGAAAATCCCATTTACAATAACAACAAAAAAATTAAATACATAGGGATAAACTTAAAAAGAAATGTGCAAAACCTATACAAGGATAAAATTTTGAAAGTCATGTAGGTAGACTTGAGTAGGATGATTTGACATAAAGATGTCAGATCTCCTAAATTTCTAAACTTAAGGCAGTCCCAGTGGAAATACCAAGAAACTTTTTTTTGTAATTTTTTATTGTCATTATAATTGTCCCCATTTTTATCCCATTGTTCTGCCTACCCCCCTCCCACATTCAGTTCCCCTGCCCCATTGTCTTTGTCCATGGGTTCTTTATACATGTTCCTTGACTTGACCCTTCCCTTTCTTTACTCCCGTTATCCCTTCCCTCCTGCCCTCTCATCACTGTCAGTTCTTTATTTCCATGTCTCTGGTTCTATTTTGCTCAGTTGTTTGTTTGTTAAGTTCTAATAGGTGAGATCATGTGGCATTTGTCTTTCACCTCCTGGCTTATTTCGTGTAGCATGATGCTCTCAGGAAACTTTTTTTTTTTTTAATGAAGTTAGATATGTTGATACTAAGTTAAAAGGAAAAACAGACAGACAAATGCAGTGAGGAAAAAACTACAAAAAGAAAACTGCCAAGTCGGACCACCTGTACCAGACTTTAAAACATTTATAGTGGTTCCCCTTTATCTGAGGGGGATATATTCTGAGACACTCCTTTTCTTCCAGTGGGTACCTGAAACCACAGATAATCCCAAACAGTATATATGCTATGTTTTTTCTATACATACATAGTTATCATAAATCTTAGTTTATAAGTTAGTCACAGTATGAGATTAAAACAATAATAATATAGAACAATTATGACAATATAGTATAATCAAAGGTATGTGAATGTGGTCTCAAAATAAATTACTGTACATACAGTGTGGATATGCTAGACAGGGGGATGATTCACCTCCTGGGCAGGACAGAGCTGGACAGTGTGAGATTTTATCACACTACTTAGAACAACACATGATTTAAAAATTTCTAAATTGTTTATTTCTGAAATTTTCCATTAAATATTTTTGGCCTGCAGTTGACCATGAGTAAATGGAAAGTGAAACTGTGGAAAAGGGGGGACAACTATAATATGAACTGCTACAATTAAAATAGTGTCCTATTGATACACGAGTAAACAAATAGAGCAGTGGAATAGAAAGCCCAGGAAGAAACCAAGGTACAGATGAAAACAGTAAAGGTGGCATTTGAAATCACTGAGATAGAGATCAACTTTTTAATAACTGGTCCCAGGATATCGATGTAGCCATTTAGAAAGGGATAAAATTATATCCATGTCTTGCATAAAAATAAATTCAACATTAGAATCTATACATAGATGTTCACAGCATTATCCATAATAGGCAAAAAGTAGAAACAACCCAAATATTTACCAGCTAATAAATAGATAAACCAAATGTGATGTATCCATACAATGGAGTGTTATATTGCAACAAATAAGTACTGATGCACACTGTAACATGGATGAAACCTGACAACTTGAAAAGAAAGCAGTCACAGAAGACTGTGTATTATATTCTCTTTATATGAAATGTCCATAATAGACAAAGTATAGCAACACATGGTAGATTGCCAGGGACTGAGTGAGTTTGCGGTAAAAAGTGACTGTTGATAGGTATAGTGGTGCTCTTTGGTGTGGTGGTTGTACAACTATATAAATATATTTAAATTATTGAATTACATAGTTTAAAGTGTTGAAATGTGTAATATATGAATTATATATCAAATAAAGCTATTGAGAGAGAATAAACTCCAAAATATATTAAGAATCGAAATGTTAGACAGAGAATACAAATACTAGAAGAAAGCATCGTTTTTTCTTCTTTAACCTTGAAGTCTGGAAAGACTTTTAAACTACAACTCAAAATCTAGATTCTATAAAAGTTGGTAAATTTAACTACATAAAAATAAGAAAATTCACAGTGTAAAAGTTGAAGAACAGTTAACAAACAAGGAGAAAATATTTTCACGTATACCACAGACAAAAGACTGATATCCCTAATATTTTAAAGTATTCTTTATAATTGAAGGGCAAAAAATGAGAGACAGAGGACCAAAGATGTGATAGAACGAGGAAAAGACATAAACGGACAGCTCACAAATAATGTAACTATAACCCTTAAATACAAAGAAACCCCTCAAAACTAGAAAAATACAATTCAAAAACAGTGTCATGATAACATATCTATCAGACTGGCAAACAATTAAAAAGAATGACAGCATGTTCTGTTGCAAGATTATTGGGAAGATAAATACAATGATGGTGGAAATGCAGACTGGCATAGCTCTTCAAGTATCTAGAATGCTATTCTTAATGTATGAAGTGAGATATATGTTACATGTATCTGCTTATTTGTGCAAAAGAAACATAAGAACAATAAACCAGAAATTAATGAAATTGGTTTCCAACAGTGAGTGGATAGGAAGGGGGTAGAAAGATCAGAGATAATAGAAATGAGATACTAGGGATGATACAAGAGAGCAACACTTCTCGAACTATACTTTTTTTATGTAACTCTGACTCATAGAACTCTGATGATTTGTCACATATCCTCCAAAAATAAATAAAAATCAATCTGGATCTATGTATTCAGTGTGGTGTGTGTGGAGGGGGGCTATTTCAAAATAGAATAGAAACACTAGCCAATGAATCTAACTGTATTACAAATGAATAATGTAATCGTGCTGACTTCAGTGGGTAAGAACGGGAACTATGTAACTTTGGAAAACAGTATTTTAATTATGTATTCTAATGCTAAAGACAAAAAGAACAAATATATTTTATAATAAATGTGTTTCTCACAGAGGTATTAGGAATTCTGAAACTATCTTTTGTGATACTGAGATTGAACAAGTAAGTAAATATATTGTAGATAATGAAAGTATGATTTGCTGTTGGACAAGCAGTTACAGATAAAGAAAGGAATAGGCTAGATGAACCCTGTTTCTTTGACTGGAGTTGGAGATATCCATATGAATCCATGATATTTTATATATGCAGATACAGAGATAAATATAGAGCTATGATAGGTATGTCCTAACTCTCTCTGTCCTGACAGGGGCCAAGAGCAGTGAGACACTGGTTAGAGCAACCACATGAGTGCCCTGATCTTTTCTAAATATTCCCCAGAAATAGGAACCATGGATTGTTGAAAAAATGATCGACTCTGAGGCTGCTATAGGGAAAATACAAGATGAAGCTGGAACACTGTGTGATGCCAGAATGTAATTTTAAAAGTTGAAAGTATTGGATTATGACCTACAAAATAAAATATATATCCAGACATTTATACATATAAATAAATACATAAATAAGTGGGGAGAAGGGAAAGTACTTTTTTACAATGGAATTCCAATTAGTATAGAAGAAAAGAGGGAAACTAAAACCATTAGGCAAACAGCATTTAATAATTATTTCATGCAAGATCCATCAATGAATGCTAAAATTAGTGAGTGAATTTTTTTTAATATATTTTATTGATTATGCTATTATAGTTGTCCCATTTTCCCCTTCACTTGCCTCCACCCTATACACCCTCTCCCACCCACATCCCCCCTTTAGTCATGTCCATGTGTCATACTTATAAGTTCTTTAGCTTCTACATTTCCCATACTATTCTTGCCCTCCCCCTGTCTATTTTCTACCTACCATCTATGCTACTTACTCTCTGTACCTTTTCCCCCTCTCTCCTCCTCCCACTCCTCTGTTGCTAACCCTCCATGTGATCTTCATTTCTGTGGTTCTGTTCCTGTTCTAGTTGTTTGCTTAGTTTCTTTTGGTTTTGCTTTAGGTGTGGTTGTTAATAATTGTGAGTTTGCTGTCCTTTTACTATACATGTTTTTTTAATCTTTTTTTTCTTAGATAAGTCCCTTTAACATTTCATAAAATAAGGGCTTGGTGATGATGAATTCCTTTAACTTGACCTTATCTGGGAAGCACTTTATCTACCCTTCCATTCTAAATGAAAGCTTTGCTGGATAGAGTAATCTGGGATATAGGTCCTTGCCTTTCATGACTTGGAATACTTCTTTCCAGCCCCTTCTTGCCTGTAAGGTCTCTTTTGAGAAATCAGCTGACAGTCTGATGGGAACTCCTTTGTAGGTTACTGTCCTCTTATCTCTTGCTGTTTCTAGGATTCTCTCCTTCATTTTTACGTTGGCTAATGTAATTCTCATGTGCCTTGTGTTCCTCCTTAGGTCCAACTTCTCTTTGGGACTCTCTGAGCTTCCTGGATTTCCTGGAAGTCTATTTCCTTTGCCAGACTGGGGAAGTTCTCCTTTATTATTTGTTCAAATATGTGTTCAATCTGTTGCTTTTCCTCTTCCCCTTCTGGTATCCCTATAATTCGGATGTTGGAACATTTAAAGATGTCCTGGAGGTTCCTAAGCTTCTCCTCACTTTTTTGAATTCTTATTTCTCCATTCTTTCCTGTTTGGTTGTTTTTTTCTTCCTTCTGGTCCACTCCATTGATTTGAGTCCCAGTTTCCTTCCCATCACTATTGGTTCTCCATGCATCTTCCTTCATCTCTTTTATGGTAACCTGCATTTTTTCATGTAATTTGTGCCGAAAATCAACCAATTCTGTGAGCTTCTTGATCACCAGTGTTTTTGAACTGTGCATCTGATAGATTGGCTATCTCTTAGTCGCTTAAAATGATGCGTTTCGGGGCACTGATTTGTTCTTCTGTTTCACCCATCTCTCTCTCTCTCTTTTTTTTTGGGGGGGGGGGGGTCTGGTCATTCCTGTTACGGTGAGGGGCGGAGTCTTAGGTGTTCACCAGGGCTGGGCACCCCAGTCGCTAGATTGTGACATTCTATGTGGGGGCGGGGGCAGGAGGGAACAATGGCAGTAGCTCCATTCTCTGTGGGACCTCAGTCCCTTCTCTGGGATCCTGGGTTGCACGCTCTGCCCTGCTCCACAGTCACTGCCTCACTGGGTCTGCCAGCTGCAGCTTTTGTACTCAGGGTCCACCCGCTGCGATCTTGCGCACCCCAGATGCCTTACGTGCCCCCAGTTGCCTTATGCGCCCAACTCTCTCTGCTCTCCTCGCAGCTACCTGTGCTGCGACCCGCACCCAGCTGCTCCTCTCCACCCCTCCTACCGGTCTGGATAAACTAGTCTACTTCAACTTCTTGGCTGTCCAACTTCCATTCAGATAAATTCTCTGTCAGTTCTGGGTGTTATTCTCCCTCTAAATTGTTGTTGTTCTAATCTTGTTGTGCATGGAGGTACGGTGCGTCCACCTATGCCTCCATCTTGGCCGTGAGTCCTCTGTGAATGAAATTTTGAGGAATGGGATACTTTCCAAGCCACAAAATACCTCTCCACAAGATACTTATTAATTACAAAGGGGAAAATAGTAACTTGAGGATAAAATATGACAGACACCGCCTTAACCAAGTTATCAAAGTCAGAATCACCCATTATCAGACATATCAACATTGTGTATATCCAGATATGGTACACTAAGAAGGACATAATTTCACTTCTTTGGTATTCTTGCCAAAAATGCATATTCTTAATCTAGTCAGGATAAGGCAAGTTTAAATTAATGGCTATTCTACAAAATGACTGACCACTGTTTTTCAGAGTTATAAAGGTCATGAGAGACAGTCTGAGGAACTCACAGATTGGAGGAGAGTAAGCAGACATGACAACGAAGGGCAGTGTGAGATCCTGGATTGGATTCTAGATCAGAAAAAAAGGAAGTGGGACATGGGAAAATACATTTGCTTAAGGAATTTGAATAAGGTCTGTAGATTAGTTAATAGTATTCTATCAGTGTTAATTTTCTGATTTCAATAACTGTACTACAGTTTTCTATCATCATTAGGGGAACGTGAGTGAAGTATATACAGTACAGTACTAATTTTACAACTTTTCTCCATGTTACAATTATTTACAAATAAAAAGGTTTTTTTAAGACAGGTAAGGGTTTCAGATAGAGGTATCTCTTGATATCTGAACTTCTTGTTACCAAAACTATGAATCCAGATAGATTTTGAGAATACAGTAATCTTTGCTTATCAGAATTCTTACTAGTTGAAATAAGGATGAATAGAATTAGAATCACAAGATGTATGTATTGTTGCTCATGTTTCTGCATCAGCTTTCCCTCCCTAAGTAAAAAATCTGTTCATGTCGCTAATCTGATGGTCTTTGTTTTCTCCCCAGTTAGTCTCAGAAAAAGTTGTAGCTCTTAAACTTCACTCACAAGGCTTTGCCTGTTTTGCTCCTACTCACATCTTCAGCCTCGTTTAAAAAACTCTTATTACACTTCCTTGGCACTACACTAACAATACTACAGGGAACAAGTCACTTAATTTGTTTGTACCTCTGTCTTGCCAATTATATTTATTTTTAATTAAGTACATTTTATTCATTATACTATTACACATGTCCCAATTTTTTTCTTCCCTTTATTCCCCCTCCGCTTGTACCCCATCTCCCTCCAGCATTCCTGTCCTTAGTTCATGTCCATGGGTCTTACATGTAAATTCTTTGGCTTCTCCATTTCCCATACTATTCTATACCTCCCCTGTCTATTTTGTACCTACCATCTATGCTTATTCTATGTACCTTTTCACCCATTTCCTCCTGTCCCTGCTGATAACTCTCCATGTGATCTGCATTTCTATAATTCCACATTAAAAGAGTTTGGTGATGATGAACTCCCTTAACTTGACCTCATCTGGGAAGCACTTTATCTGCCCTTCCATTCTAAATGATAGCTTTGCTGGATAGAGTAATCTTGGATGTAGATCCTTGCCTTTCATGACTTTGAATCCTTCTTTCCAGCTTCTTCTTGCCTGCAAGGTTTCTTTTGAGAAATCAGCTGATGGCCTTATGGGAACTCCTTTGTAGGTAGATGTCTCCTTTCCTCTTGCTGCCTTTAAGATTCTCTCCTCTTTAACCTTGGGTAATGTAACTATGATGTGCCTTGGTGTGTTCCTCCTTGGGCCCAACTTCTTTGGGACTCTCTGAGATTCCTGGAAGTCTACTTCCTTTGTCAGATTGGGGGAGTTTTCCTTGATTATTTTTTTCAAACAAGTTTTCGATTTCTTGCTCTTCCTCTTCTCCTTCTGGCACCCTTATGATTCAGATGTTGGAATGTTGAAAGTTGCCCTGGAGGTGCCTAAGCCTCTCCTCATTTTACGAATTCTTGTTTCTTCTTTCTGTTCTGGGTAAATGTTTATTTTTTCCTTTTGTTCAAAGTTGTTGATTTTAGTCCTTGTTTCCTTTTCCTTCCCTTCACTGTTAGTTCCCTGTACATCTTCCTTTATTTCACTTTGCATAGCCTTCTCTTTTTCGTCTATTTTGTGGCCATACTCAACCATTTCTGTGAGTGTCCTGATTACCAGTGTTTTGAACTCTGCATCTGATAGGCTGGCAATCTCCATGTCACTTAATTCTTTTTCTGTAGTTTTGATCTATTCTTTCATTTGGGCCATATTTTTTGTCTTGGCATACCTGTTACCTGGTAAGGGTTGGAGCCTTAGGTATAGTATACGTCAGGGCAGGGCAACCCACATCGCTGTGTTGTAGAGCTATATGTGGGGGAGTGGTCAGAGAGGGAACAATGCTGCTTGCTTGGCTGGCTTTCAGTCACTACTGCTTCCCACAAGCAAATTGGGCCCTGCTGGTGCTGGTTCCCAGGTGGGTGGGTTTCTGTATGTCAGGGGTGTCAAACTGATTTTCACCGGGGACCACATCAGCCTCATGATTCCCTTGAAAGGGCGGAATGTAATTTTAGGACTGTATAAATGTAACTACTCCTTAATAGTTAAGCGAGAGCTTGGCACTGTCTCATGATAGAAACAAGGTGTCAGGCTGGAAAAAACAAGGTGGAGTGCCAGATTCAGCCCATGGGCCTTGTGTTTGCCACCAATTCTGTACATTCTACGACCCTGTGGGTCTCTCCAGTGAACTCCCCTGTGAGGCTGGCAGTTTTCTCCTGCCGCTGCAGCTCCCACAGGTTTTTACAGCCAGAGGTTTTGAGGCTTTATTTCCCTGTGCTGGAACCCTGTATTTCTCAGTCTGTCTTGCTCCCCAGGTTTTCCTCCCAGTTTATCAGCATGCGAATGTGGGACCACCTGCTCTGCCAGCCACCTCCTTGTCCTGTGTCCTCCCTGCTCCGGCTGCCCGTCTCTGGCCCTCCTACTGGTCGAGATGAGTGTTTATTCTTTAACTCCTTGGTTGTTGGACTTCCATACAGTTCAATTTTCTGTTGGTTCTGGTTATTTTTTGTTTTTAAATTTGTTGTTGACCTTTTTTTTGGTTGTGCAAGGAGGCAAAGTTTATCTACCTATGCCTCCACCTTGGCTGGAAATCCTGTGTTACTACTTTATGTGATCAGTTTAGCTAGTAATTTGTTTATTTTGATAATTTAAGAAATTTGAAATAAAGCTTAATTAGGTCTTCACTTTTTCTAATCTCTACTTCATTAATTTCTACTCTTACCTTTATTATTTCCTTCCTTATATTCCCTTTAAGTATATTTTGTTGCTGTTTTTCTGAATTTTGTTTTGTGCTGGAAATTTAGTTAACTCATTTTCATTTTTACTGCTAAATGTTTACTGTTATGCGTTTTTACCTGTACACTATTTTATTAGGATGCTTTATAGATTGCTATTTTAATGGTGCCCTCTTCTGTCAATATTGCAAAGTCCAGATATTTCAGCCAATTGTTTTATTCTGGGAGATGTTGGTTAGGAATCCTAGAATTCTGTGGTTCTCTTTGTCTTGCTGGATTCTCAATTTTCCTCCCTTTGCTTTATGCTCTTTTTACCATCCAACTGCCAAAGGGTGACTCTCCATTCCTTATGTGCTTTTTTGTCTCCTCTGGAAGCTATGCATTTTGACTGAAGGCTGCAGCTTCAAATTGTTTGTATTTTTGAGTCCCTTCCCTATACTCCTTACTTTGATTTGCATCTTTTTTCCCCCTTCTTTTGTAATTTTCAGAAAGGACTTAGTCTTTTTGTTAAGTTCAAGCTTAGGTTCTCTCTGTTTTGCACTTTTCTTTTTCTCTTTTATATAGCAGGCAGGAATGGAATGAGAGTATAGTAGATCACATGCTGTATTTTTTGGCTCTTTTTCTTTTTTACTTAAAGATATATTGAAGTCTATGTATGTATGTATGTATGAATGTATGTACCTATCGACCTACCTACCTACCTACATGAGAGAGGAGAGGGACAGAAACATCAATGTGAGAGAGGACACACTGCTTGGCTGCCTCTTGTATGCTCCCTGACCAGCAACCAAGTCCAAAACCTAGGCATGGCATCTGATTGGGAATCGAACTGGCAACCTTTTGCTTTGCAAGATGACACCCAATCAACTGAGCACTGAGCAACACTGTTCAGGGCTGAAGTCTTAAAGTATTTCAAATTATGCCATCTTCAAATTTTGTTTAGATTTATTTATTTTTCTTATTCAATATTTTTTGAAGAAAAATTGGGAGGCAATAGCTAGATAGCTACCATTGTTTTCAATTACTTGTAAGCCCTCCTTTAACATTTATTTTTGGTAACAGCTTTATTGAGATACAATTCACATACTACATAATTGCTCACTCAAAATGTAAAATTCAATAATTTTTAGTATGTCCACAGAGTTGTGTATCACCACAGTCAATATTAGAATATTTTCATCATTTCACAAAGAAACTCTGTACTGTTTAGTTATTACCTCCTAATCTCTCCATCCCCCACTTAGCCCTAGACAATCACTTATCTATTATCTTTAATCTTTAAAGATTTCCCTATTCTGGGCATTTCCTAAATTGTTTTCCATTTATCAACTCATGAACATTTCAGTTGTTTCTGTATTTTGGGTATCATGAATGTGCTGCTGTGAACACTTATGCATGAGTTTTTATGTGAACATATGTTTTTATTTCTATTGGCTATATACAAGTATACCTACAAGTCAAATTGTAGGTTCAAATGGTAACTCTATACTTTCCTAATTTGCTATACAATTTTATATTACTATCAGCAGTGCAAATGGTTCCAACTTCTTTACATCCCTGCCAAAATTTATAACCTCTCTTTTTGATTATATTCATTCTTATGGGAATGAAGTGGTATCTAACTGTAGTTTTGATTTGCATTTCCCTTGATGGCTAAAGATGTCAAGTATCTCTCCATGGCTTATTAGCCGTATGTATATCTTCTTTGGAGAAATGTCTATCCAGGTCATTTGCCCATTTTAAAATTAGATTATGTGTCTTTATTAGAAACCGTTGTATAAGTGTTCTTTATCTATTTTCTGTCTACAAGCCCCCCCATCAGATAAATACAGGGTATGAGGCAAAAGCAGGTTTATAGTTGTGAGTATACAAAACAGTTTATTCTTGTATTATTGATAATTACTTACTGAATTCTTTTCCACAAGACAAACTGTAAACCTACATTCACCCCACTGTGTATTTGCAAATATTTCCTCCTTCCCTATGGGCTGTCTTTTCATTTTCTTAATGGTATCATTTGAGATATGAAACTTTTTAATTTGATGAAGTTCAATGTATGTGTATCTGACATATGTGAAAAACATTTTCTAAAAAAAACACAAAACGTTTTATACTCCTCACTGACAACAACAACAACAACAACAACAGTCCATGAGAACTCTAGGAATTCTGGTAGTATAAATATATGTTACAGAACAATGTATAGTACTTTTTGGGCTCAAGAAGTGAGTCAAAGAATGCTAGTCAGGTGTATAATGACTTCTGAGGGGCAAAAAGGCAGTTTTTGGTAAAATCTTAGCCTAAATGAGTCTTACTGAGTGAAATTTGGCCAAAAAGAACACATATACCAAAAATAGTTTTGAAAACGAGACAACCTAGACAAATCAAAGATCAAAGCACCCAGAATAATGAAAATGTACATCTGATCTCCTACAAGAACAAGAGGGCCTCTGGCAACACTGGTGAGACACTTGGTTATCTCTCTCTCTCTCTAACAATGTCTGAGAATTACTTAATTTCTTTCTTCTTATGCTCATTTCTAGAACTTTGGGAGAACCAGATCTTGTAAATGGAAATTGATTCTTATTCTTGCACTTAAGTGTAAGAATACCATAATGGGATGTATGCATCCCATTATGGGATGCATAATGGAATCAATATGTTTTGTTTGTTTGCAAAAAAGTTCTTTTGTCCATTTGGTGGTGTTTTCCTAGTGTTGATCATTGCCTTCTTGGCTGATAATTAAGTTACACAAAATAGATTTGAGAAACTGAAGGTACCCAGTTATGATGCAGCCATCTAACTCACTAACCACAAATGAACAAAAGATAATTGTTTTGCCAAGTGTGTGAACCAAGGCAGTATTTGCTTATTTGCATTCCTAAATTATAGAGTCATGATTACATGCAAAATCACACTTTAGAAAACGCTTTAAGTACATACATGACATTTAATACCTGGGCCACTTAACTTCTACAGCAAATAACAAAGTCAGAACATTAATCCAGAATTGAATGGTAGAACACAAGCTTAAGTAGCAGAAAATAAGAATAATTTAGTTGCTTAAATCTTAAAACCACACATCTCAAATATTCTATTTAATAAAAGATGTTCATAATAGATCCAAATTTATTAGTCAAGGAACAGACTTCTAATTCTTGAACAAAAACAACAAAAGGACCAAGAGTTAATGCTTACAAAGTGTTTACTATGTGACAGGAATATTATAAGCATTCTCTATGAGGAAAGTAGTATTAAGTGTCCTTGTTTTATTTTTAATTAAATTTAATGGGGTGACACTGATTAATAAAACTATGTAGGTTTCAAGTATACAATGGAAAAAGGTATGGAGGCTCCTCAAAAAATTAAGACTAGAGTTACTATATGACCTAGCAAGCCATCTTCTGGGTCTCTACCCCAAAAATGTGAAAACATTTATTTGCAATGATATATGCACCCCTATGTTCACTGCAGCATTACTCGTGGTGGCCAAGACATGAAAACAAGTGTCCTTTGATAGATGATTGGATAAGTACCTTTACTTTAAAGTTGAGAAAACGGAGACACAGGTGAAGTAACTTGTTCAAGGTTTCACAACTAGTGAGTAGTAAAGCAAGGATGTGAATCTAGAGTCCATGTGCTTAATCACTTTGATATATCACCTATTTCTCTGTGGTTGTATAATTTTCAAAACATTTCCACATTCTTAATTGGTTTAAATGGTAAATGTTACCATCTGTTCTTATTTGTTCCTTTCTGCAGGACAGAGTAGGGCATGTATGGCCCATATATTCCAGAATATTAAGCCAGTGGAAATTTAAAAACCAGCCTCCATGGTAAAATCTACAGGACTTGGTGAGTGACTGGATTGGGGAGAATAGAGAAAATAAATGATGCCCATGTTTCTTTCTTAAGCAACAGGGTATACAGAGGTGAGGTTTGTTAAGATCAAGATTCCCAGGGTTGGGGAAGCAGAATCTTCCCTTTGCCCTCTGTCCCCTTGCACATTTTTTCGCTTTCAGGGCAAAGAAATCTCAGGTCTGAATGGTGAGACCTCTCATCTACTTGACCTGGCTTCCTATGTGAAACTGCTCCCCAGTAGCCAGCTTTTAACTCCTTATCTCCTTCTTCTGACAGGTCATCCATATTCCCTTTGAATAGATTTCTTTTAATGAGAAAATAAATTGTTAAACTTACAACAACACTGAACTCCATTTCAAAGACAAGAAAGAAAAAGACAGAAAAACTCTATCCAGAAATAAACCCTTAAATGGGACCAGTAGATGATTCTTGGCCATGGTTTAAACCTTCAATGGGAAGGAGCTGTTATGAATACTATACCAGTTTAGGCATTTAATTAAAAATAAAAACAGCTAAACTTTACTTTTTAAAAGGGAAGACATTAATAATTGCATCTGGATAAACTCTGGGATATTCTGCTCTGCCAGTGTGCATTATCAGCTTTACTATTCTTGACAGTGTGTCAGGCAAGCAGTTAATCATTAGCCTCTTCCTTTGCAGCAGTAAAAAGATTACATTTTGGGGGTGAAAAGTAAAGCTTATGTGTTATGTGCATGCATACACACAATGTAATTATCCATATTTGGGAATAAATCAATTTATTGTCTATAAGTTTGACTCCAGAGTTTAGTAGTATGCAAAGTACCTGAGTGTATAATCTTAAGGAGTGAGTACTAATTATTTTGGGCCCTAACTGGACCAAGTCTATAAAGAGAAGCAAGATGGTTAAGCCATAGCAGGGATTATCAGACTATGATACCACTGAGCTAAGCAAAAGATTCATACATGCATCTATATACCAAGCACAAATTGTGACCCTTTCAAAAGTACAAAGAAATTCTTTCATATTTGAAAAAGTTGAGAACTTGACCTTGAAGACAAGTACTAGAGACAAGACTAATCCCAACAAGAGAGAATCTTACCGAGCCCTACAGATTTGACTGTTTCCTTCCCTTGGACAGGCATATTCCTACCAGACCATCCAACCAACCAGTTCACTTTAATCTGAAATTCTGTTTACCAAACAATCTGTTAATTGTAATCTGACTAGCCTATGGAGACTAACCTGAAGAGAATGCACTAGTGATGCTGATAGGAGCAGAAGTCAACTCTCAAAGAGTAAATTAATAATCTGACAACCAGATTATTCAGTATCTGTAACTTCATTAACATATATAACCTGAGTATCTGCTTTATGTGAGTCTACAAAAACAAACTTTCTGAGTTTTCAAAGCTGATGCCCCAAACACTAGAACTGTGTAAATCCACCAACATAAATGACATGTTGTGAGGTCTCCTGGCAGTAATGCTCTTAGCCCTAATTCATTCCCCTTCTAATAAGGGGAAACATGTAAAATAATATCAAGAGTTTTATACATATCCTAGATCAGTTTTCTAAAGCAACTGCCAAGTTGACAAAAGAGAAAGAAAGAAATCTATATTCTATTTACTTAAATAGCAGGTATCTAGCTCAGGGAGAACAGTTATTCAGGAGAGCCTGTCAGATAAAATAAGATGCAAAAATGATGATATCTGAATCAAATTATTAAGAACATTTTCAACTTTATTAAACTGATAAAGCAGATACAACACTTGATCGCAACCAAAAGGCCGAAAAATGATTTCATTTTACTATACATATATCTGTATTTAAATTTTGAACATATCTTTTATTGTATAAAGCAGTGACTTAATTTCTTACAGTTGAAACTGCAAAGACTCTTTAGTTAGCTCTGTACAGTGATTTCTATTAACAAAATTTAATAATTACTATTAGAGTATATTCATTTTGTAAATAAAGATATGAACATACCTGTGAAATGTAGACAAAAAAATGAATAGGTATTTCAATAAAATAAATATTTTTGAGTAAAAGTGATTTTTTAAAAATAGCATTGTTCACGGGCAAGAAGATACATGAGAACTCTGCCAAGTGCAGGTAGGACCCAGAAAAAAAGGGCATTCTCATACTGTTCGGAGTGAAAAATGGTCCAAAATCTGTGGAGGTCTATTTAGCACTACGTATCAAAAGCCTTAGGCTGAATAACATATACTTTAATCCAGTGAGATCATGTAGTCATTTTACCCTAATGAAAAATTACAATGCACATCTTAGACAGCATTCTATAAAAGACTGAAAACACTGTAAACACTATAGGACTGACTGAGCAAATGGAAATATATTCAATAAACTGTATACATTCATGTACTGACAGTCAAGATGATGATGACATTTTAGGTAAAAGAAAGAACGAACTGTACCACAAAACACTGTATAAGCCCTGGCTAGTGTAGCTAAGTGGATTGAGTGCTGGCCTGTGAACGAAAGGTTCACCGGGTCAATGCTCAGTCAGGGCATGTGCTTGGGTTGTGAGCCAGGTCCTGAACACAGTGCATGTGAGAGGCAACCACATGCTGATGTTTCTCTCCCTCTCTTTTTCCTCCTTTTCCTTCTCTCTAAAAATAAATAAAATCTTTTTTTTTAAAAGTATATGAATATGATTTGATTTCTTGTTAAAATAATAATAAAAAAGAAACAACTTTTCTTTTTTTATTATACCCTGTATACCCAGTGTTAACTACATGCCAGGGTATGTGAACAACACATTTTTAAAAGTCTGGAAGGACACATACCAAATGTCAACATTGGTTTTCTCTGAGTGAATTTCTTAGTGACTAGTTTTTATATTTTTATCTTTTCTTATTTGTCTTTATGAATGTATATTATGTATTTATTTATAAAAACATCAACAAAAATGTAAGTGCTAGAATCTGTACTTGTGGGAAATATGACTCTTTCAGACCTGTCTTACTTTAGTCTTCTAAACTAAATACTTTGCACAGTAAGCCAACTGCTACACAGTAAGTTATAACTAACTTACTGCCTAGGTTGAGATACAAACTATACAGACTAATGCCCAATAAAGAGGCAAAGAGTAAGCATTAAAAATTAGTTTAAGGTTAGCACAGGTAGCTTATTTTTAGTGAGTGGTCTTTTCTCTCTAAACCTAGGTTACAGAGGCATTCCACTGGTCTTTGGGTATTTTCTTCACTCAGCTCCAGTTTATTTCAAGAAAGTAATGGCTAACATTTATTGAGTGCCAAAAAGGTGCCTGTTATGATTTTGTATCAAATTCCTTGCCAAAAATTTAGTATGGACAACAAAGAGCCAAAGAGTATACAATGAAATCACTCTCATCCAAAGGGAAGACACCTATGCTAATGATCAAAACAGCTAATATGGATACTTGACTGAGGATCAAATTTGGGTCTGAGTGTCATAACAACAAGTGCAAAAGGGATAAAAGACAGGTGTGTAGTTCTCATTCTACAAAAATAAGGAAATTACCAAATTCTTCAGAAAGAGAGAGTTTTTCTTTCTTTAAATTAAAGGGTAATTTCTGTATTTGCTTTTGGCAGTACATAAATAAAAATTAGGTTGTAATGGCCCCTGCACAAGGATGATGGACACATGGAATGAATTATTCTCCATGATAAAGGTTTCAGGGCGCCCAAGTATCATCTCATAGACTACTTGCTGTTGTTAAGAGATAAATGAAGGAATCAGGTTGCTATCAGCCAATTAATAGAAGATATTTCTGTCAATCATTGTTAAAATCGAATCATAAAGGATTCAGAAGATGGTGGCCCAGTAGATGGAAAATGACCCCACTTGCCTGGGCCCCCAGCATGGATTCTCGACTAAACAATTTTGATTGACAAGTGACCTAAACAATCAACGGAATCTCAATTGATGTGAATTTTTGAAGCCATGGGGTACAGAGGATGCTTTGCACAGTCCTGTAAGAGAGCTCATAAGTTGAGGGGGAAATGCCCTGTGTGAGGTACCTGCAGCAGAGGAGAGATCAAACAGAAAATGCAAACCACCAACCCTAATTGGGAGAGTCTTGGAAGAATGCAGAAAGTCTGGGAGACTGAGGCTACAAACACAGTGAGCAACACATCTATAGCTGCAGTGCCAACTGGGAGAGTTCCAGAGAGAAATTCTATCTCCTAAAACTGTCAGGGGCACCGACAGGCTTTGGAGAGCCCTGATAGAGAGAGACTGTGTTTTTTGGGAAGGTAGTGTGTGTGGAGAACCAGCCCTGGGTTTGGTGCTGCAGTGTAGGGGCCAGAGAAGCTATCTTAAAAGGGGAGCTGAAGCTACACTGGGCAGGGACCCTGTGCTTGTGTGCATGCAGAGGCTCTGCCAACAAAGAAACCATAGTGAAAGTGCAGTTTGGTCCCACTGAGTCCAGCTGTGCAAGAAAAACAGAAAATAGCACAGTAAGGTATTGTGGGACGTGGCACAATGTGGCTGGCAAGGAGGCTGCAGAGTGGAAAGCTCAGCCCTGAGTTTCCTGCAACAGAGGCAGGCTGGGGACTACACAGGCAGGAGCTGAACATCTGAGATTCCTTGTAACACAGGTTCCCTTACAAGGAAAAGGTGTGCCCAAGCCCCACCTGTAGGATTGCAGGTTTTGCAGATGAGTGAGACCCCGGGCATATATACAGAGGGGAAAAAAGAAGCTACAGAAGAGCCCTTTCTGAACTTCTATCAGACACTACGAATTATGAGTTATGCTGGGTCCTCAGGCTCTGATTCACTGAAACCCGCACAGCAGAGAGATTAGAAACAAGTGCAAAAAGGGTGTTCAGGGACCTGCTCAGCCTCAGCTCTTATAACAGAGCTGCCATCTGTGCCAAGCAGGAAAAGTTGCCCCTTTTACACAGATTGGCCCCTCACAGGAAACAGATAGCTAATTCGTCAGAAACTACTCATTACTGGAAATAATCTGAGACAGACCAAGATGTGTGGTGGGTGTTGGAGAAAGGACATTCCATCTTCCCTGAAGACAGAACAGCACCTCCCAGGGGTGACCCAGGGATTCCACCCACCCAAGTGCCCCAGAGGCCCCCTATGAAGGCAAGTGGAGGTGGTACTGGCAGTCCTCTCACACATTAGATGAACCACTCCTGTGCCTTGTGCTGATGATGGCAAGCCAGCAGGACAAAACAGGCAACCAGCCAAGCATGAAGGAGATAGCCCCAGACTGTGGATCACTTCTAGTCTCCAACAGGCTGCCTAGGGCAATATTAGGACACCATCTGACATTAGCAGGGTCAAATACACAAAGAGAAGACACAAAGAGAAGACAGTGGAAAACACTAGACTCTGGTAAGACGAATTCCACTATGGTCTTTTTCACTGCTTCAGTTATTTTTTCTCCTGCATAGCTTTTCACATTTTTTTCTTTTTTCAAGTTTGTCTCTGTTATTTCACTATTTTTTCATTTTAGTTGATTTCAAAACTCATATTTTACTACTCCTTTCTCTTACTCCATTTTGCTTTCTTCCTTCTTCTTATTTCTGTTTTATATTTTCCTTTTTTCCATTTCTACTCTGCACACTTATTATTTATCCTCCCTCCAGTCTCTGAAAACCATTTTTCTTGCCATTGGCATCTCACATTCTTTTCCCCATTCTGATAATATCCTTGTTCTCTTTCCACCTTCATTAATATTTGCTCATTGGTAGTTGACATGGTGTTGTTGCATTTCTTCAACTTTCCTAGAGTTTCACTATTTTTCTATTTCAAATCTCAAATTTCACTGTTCCCCTCTCCTACTCCATTTTGCCTTCCTCCTGCCCTTTCTTTTTTTCATTTTAAATTATATTTTCCCCTCTCTTAGCCTTCATTCCTCACTCGTATTATTTCTTCTCCCTCTATCCTCTCAAAATCACTTTTCTTTCCTTTAGACATCTCATAATCTCTTTTCTTCTTTCTTTTCTCCTTCTTATTCCCTTTCTACCTTTATTAACCTTTACTCATTTTTTACTGATATTGCTGTGGTGGATGTTTTTCTTCAATTTGTTCCTATTTTTTCACTTATTTATTTATTTTTTAAAATCTCATATTATACTCTTCCCTTTTTTTACTCCGTTTTGCTTTCTTCCCTCTCTTTTTATCTCCTTATTTCTTTCCTTCTAATAGTCTTAATCTCTTTCCACCTTCATTGATATTTGCTCACTTGTAATTGATAATGTGGTTCTGGTTGGGGTTTTTTGGCAGGTGTGGGTTTTGTATCCTGGGTTGTTTCGTTTTGTGCTGGAAACACTTGTACGATAGCATATAAGATGTGGTGGAAGGTGTGACTCACAGTAAGCCAGCTGGAGGGAAGAATCCACCAAAGAACAACACATCAAAATCAAAACCCAGTTACAACAAGAGAGCCCACATAAGTGTCATAAAGGGCATCCCAAGAGCATCCAGCTCAGGAGATCAAGGAGACTGCACCACTGAGTCCCACTGGCCTCCTACCACAGAAGGCCACCCCTTGAAGAAGGGGAGACAAAGAAACAACTTCCAATCAAAAGGATAAGAGAAATTCCCAGAAAGAGTTGAGGCAACTCTAAATGAAAGTGAGGCAACTCTTAAATGAAACTGAGGCAAGCAATCTATTAGACATAGAGTTTGAAATAATGGTTATAAGGATGCTCAAGGAGCTCAGTGGGGACTACAAGGAACACTATGGAAGCTACAAGTACTTAATGGGAATTACATTAGCATGAAAAAGGACACAGAAACTATGAATGAAAGCCAGGAGGAAACGAAGATACAATATCTGAAATGAAGAATAGACTAGAATGAACTAGAGGCAGGCTAGATGAAGCAGAGGACTGAATCAGAGAACTGGAAGACAAAGTAGAAAAAACACCCTTACAGAGCAATAAAACAAAAAAAAGACTCAAAAAGAATGAAGAGAGTTTAAAGAAGGTGCAGGATAACATGGAACATAATAATATTTGAATCGCAGAAATACCAGAAGGAGAATAAAAGGAGTAAGGAATAGAAAACCTGATTGAAAAAGTAACAACAGAAAACTTCCCTAATGTAGCGAGGAAAAAAGTTACACAAATCCAGGAAACACAGAAGGTCAAGGGTTACCTTGATTAGTCAAGGTAAACCCAAAAGGGCCCACTCCAAGACACATCATAATTAAAGAGGCAAAATTGAAAGACAAAGAGTGGATCTTAAAGGCAACAAGGGAGAAACAGCTAGTTTTATATAAGGGAGCCCTGATAAGCCTATCAGCAAATTTCTTAACAGAAACACCACAAGCCAAAAGGGAATTGTGTAAAATATTCCAAGTAATGAAAAGAAAAGGCCTGCAACCAAGACTACTCTACACAGCAAGGTTCTCATTTAAAATGGAAGGTGAAATAAGCAACTTCCCAGACCAAAAAAAAAAGGTTAAAAGAGTACATCTCCACCAAACCAGCACTGCAAGAGATGCTAAAGAGACTGCTCTAAGAAAATGAAGAAATAGAAAGGGAGAGGAACACAGGTACAAAGGGGAAAAATGGCAATTAATAAGTGCCTACCAATAATAACCTTAAATGTAAGTGGATTAAGTGCTCCAATCCAAAGACGTAGGGTAGCTGAATGGAAAAGAAAACATGACCCACATGACCCACATATATGCTATCTACAAGGGACACACCTCAGAATAAAAGATCTATATAGGATGAGAGTGAAGAAATGGAAAAAAGTACTCCAAGCAAATGGACATGAAGAAAAAGCTGGGGTAGCAATACTTATATCAGACAAAATAGATTTGAAAACAAAGACCAGAACAAGAGACAAAGAAGGTCACTACATAATACTTAAGGGAGTAGCCTAACAAGAGGATATAACCCTTGTAAACATATATGACACAACAGAAGAGCACCTAAATATATAAGGAACATCTTGGAAGACTTCAAGAAAGATACACACAGCAACACAGTCATCGTAGGGGATTTTAACAACCCACTGTCAACAATGGACAGATCTTAAAATAAAAGAAGCATCAAGGATATTGTAGCACAGGAGGACACTCTAGATCAAATAGATTTAACTGACATATACACAACATTTTGCCCCAATGAAGCAAAATATACATTCTTTTCAAATGCACATGGAACATCGTCAAAGATAGATACTATGGTAGGGCACAAAACAAGCCTCAACAAATTCAAGAAAATTGAAACCACATCAAGCATCTTCTCAGATCATAATGGCTTAAAACTTGGAAAAAGTTTTCCCAAGCCAACGGAAAAAACTCAAAAATGTTCAAATACATGGAGACTGAATAACATGGTATTAAATAATGAATGGATTAAGAATGAGATCAAGGAAGAAATAAAAAAGTATCTGGAAGCCCTGGCTGGCGTAGCTCAGTGGATTGAGCACAGGCTGCGAAACAAAGTGTCGCAGGTTCAATTCCCAGCCAGGGCACATACCTGGGTTGCAGGCCACGGCCCCCAGCAACCGCACACTGGTGTTTCTCTCTCTCTCTTTCTCCCTCCCTTCCCTCTCTAAAAATAAATAAATAAATAAAATTTTGTAAAAACAGTATCTGGAAACAAATGAAAATAAACACACAACAACCCCAAACCTATGGGACATACCAATGACAGTCTTGGAGGGAAGTTAATAGCAATACAGGCCTACCAAAACAAGATAGAAAAATCTCAAATAAACAACCCAGCCCTACATCTATAAGCACTAGAGGAACAACAACAATGCCCAGCCTAAGTAGGAGGAAGGAAATAATCAAGATCAGAGCAGGATTAAAAGATAGAGACACTAAATCAATGAATTCAGCATAAACAAACTTGACAAACCTCTACCCATATTCATCAAAATAAAGAGAAAGGACCCAAATAAAAAAGTTAGAAATGAAAGATGAGACTTACAACCAATACCACAGAAATACAAAGGATTGTAAAAAATTATTATGAAGAACTATATGTCAAGAAATTGGGTGAAATGGATAAATTCTAGGAAATAATATCTTCCAAAAGTGAATCAAGAAGAAGCAGAAAGCCTAATTAGACTGGTAACAACTAGTGAAATTGAAGCAGTAATGAAAGAACTCCATGCAGACAAAAGGCCTGGACTGGATAGGCTTCACAAGTGAATGTTATCAAACAATTAAAGAAGACCTAACTCCTATACTTCTCAAACTATTCCAAAAAATTCAAGAAGAGGAAAGACTCCCAAATTCTTTTTACAAGGCCAGTCTTGTCCTAATCCAAAAACCAGATAAAGACACAACTAAGAAAGAAAACTATATGCCAATATCACTGATGAACACAGATAGTAAAATCCTCAAAAAAATACCAGCAAACTGGATCCAACAATAGATCAAAAGATCACACACCAAGCCCTGGCTGGAGTAGCTCAGTGGATTGAGCGCAGGCTGCGAATCAAAGTGTCGCAGGTTCAATTCCCAGTCAGGGTACATGCCTGAGTTGCAGGCCGTAACCCCCAGCAACTGCACATTGACGTTTCTCTCTCTCTATCTCCCTCCCTTCCCTCTCTAAAAATAAATAAATAAAATATTTTAAAATAAAAAAAAAATCATACACCATGATCAAGTGGGCTTGCTCCCAGGTACACAAGAATGGTACAATATTTGCAAATCAATACACGTAATACACCACATAAGCAAAATGAAGGAACAAAATCACATTATCAATCAATAGATACTGAAAAAGTATTTCATAAAATCCAGCATCCATTTATAATAAAAACACTCAGCAAAGTGGGAATAGATGGAGCATACTGCAACATAATAAAGGCCATATATGAGAAACCTACAGCCAACAATATATTCAATGGGTAAAAACTAAAAACTTTCCTCTTAAGATCAGAAACAAGACAAGGGTGTCTGCTTTCACCACTCTTATGTAACACAGTACTGGAATTTCTTGCCACAGCGATCACACAAGAAAATTTGGCAAAATGGATGGATACAAAGTCAATATTCAGAGATCGATGGCATTTTTGTACACCAACAATGATATATCAGAAAGAGAAACTAGGGAAAAAATCCCATTTACTATAGCAAAAAGAAAAATAAATTACCTAGGAAAAATTTAACCAAGAATGCAAAAGACCTGAACTCAGAAAACTATAGAACACTGAAGAAAGAAATTAAGGAAGATACAAATGAATAGAAGTATGTACTATGTTCATGGATTGAAGGAATTAACATCATTAAAATATCCACACTACTCAAAGCAATCTATAGCTTCAACCCAATTCCTATTAAAATATCAATGGCATATTTCACAGATCTAGAGCAAATACTCCAAAAACTTATACAGAACTAAATAAAAGAGACCCAAAATAACCTCAGCAATCTTGAGGAAGAACAAAGTAGGAGGGATCACAATACCTGATATCAAACTACACTATAAGGCCACTGTAATTAAAACAGTGTGGCACTGGCATAAGAACAGACACATAGATCAATGGAACAGAATAGAACCCAAAAATAAACCCATGTCTCTACGGTCAATTAATATTTAACAAAGGGGGTATGAACATACAATAGAGTAAAAATAGCCTCTTCAATAAATGGTGTCAGGAGAACTGGACTGGCAAATGAAAAAAAAATGAGACTAGCCCTGGCTGGCGTAGCTCAGTGGATTGAGCACAGGCTGTGAACCAAAGTATCTCAGGTTCAATTCCCAGCCAGGGCACATGACAGGGTTGCAGGCCACGGCCCCCAGCAACCACACATTCATGTTTCTCTCTCTCTCTCCCTCCCTTCCCTCTCTAAAAATAAATAAATCTTTAAAAAAAAAAGAAAAAAAGAAAAAATATGAGACTAGACCACCAAGTTATACCATACATCAGAATAAACTTAAAACGGATAATAGGTTTAAATGTAAGTTATGACACCATAAAAATCCTGGAGGGAAACATGGGCAGTAAAATTTCAGATATCCCATGCAGCAATGTTTTTGCCACTATATCTCCTAGGGAAAGGGAAATAAAGGAAAAAATAAAGAAATGGGACTACATCAAATTCAAAAGCTTTTTCATGGCTAAAGAAACCATCACCTAAATAAGAAGAGAACTGACTGAATGGGAGAACATATCTGCCAATGATACATTGGAGAATGGTTCAATATCTAAAATACATAAAGAACTTACACTACTCAACACCAGGAAGACAAACAATCCAAGTTAAAAATGGGCAAACTTCTCCAAGGAGAAGACACTCCTCCAAGGAGGACATACAGTTGGCCCACAGGCACATGAAAAATTGCTCAACATCACTAGCATCAGAGAGATGCAAATTAAAACCACAATAAGATATCATCTCACACCTATTACAATGCTCATCATTAATAATTCAACAAACAAGTGCTGGCAAGGAAGTGGAGAAAAGGGAACCCTAGTGCACTGATGTACTAGGGAATATTGCACTAGGAAGTACAGACTAGTGCAGCCACTGTAAACCAGTATAGAATTTCTTTAAAAATTAAAAATTGAACTCCCTTTTGACCCAGTGATTCCACTGCTGGTATTATACTCTAACAATCCCAAATCACCCATTCAAAAGAACTTAAGCACCCCTATTTTCATAGCAGCACTACTTACAATAGCCAAGTACTAGAAACAGCCTAAGTGCCCATGAATAAAACGAGTGGATCAAAAAACTGGTACATTTACAGAATGCAATACTATGTATCAGAAGAAGGAACTCTTACGTTTTTCTACAGCATGGATGAAACTAGAGAATATTATGCTAAGTGAAATAAACTAGGCAATGAAAGACAAACACCATATAATCTCACCTATAAGAATAATCTAATAAACAAAATAAACTAATGAGCAAAACAGACCCAAAGGCATGGAAACATGGAATAGGCTGGTAGCTGCTACAGGGTGTTGGGAACTGGGTGCCTGGTTTTATAAGCTGTAACCCCTCATGGCTAAGGCTGAGTGAGAGACCTTGGGATCATAAGCCACTCCTAAGTCTCCTTAGGAGACAAAGCTTATTTCCCTGCCAGGGGCGCTGCCTCTGCCCCCTTTATTTCACCCTGCATGGTCCCAGGCGGATGACTGTTTAGCCAATGATGGGTGAAGTTCCTCAAGGGAGGGATGACTTAAACAGACACGATCACGAAAGGGCCATCAGGGAAGAACTTGGGGAACCACAGAAAAAGGGGGTGATGAACTCTCACACCTCGGCTTTGACATAGTCCTTCCTCATTCTGTCTGTAAAAAGTCTCCTAATCGCTTGGCTACCTTACTTCCCCCGCTTGACTTAAACCTGAAACAACGATGGAGGGCGCTGTAGCCTTGGGCAGGAATGGGCAGCTCCCTGGGGCAATCAGGCCTAAAAAAGAATATATAAAATACTGTGAAACCTGCTTTGCTAAGAATGCCCTCAATTTTTTGATAAGGGTCCAAGCATGAAATGAGTTTGCTTCCCAAAGTTTTATAGCCCTTTAGCTATCTGACCCTGACTCAGATTAAGCCCTCAGAGTTTTTTGTATGTCATCTATTGTTTGATCCTTACTGCCTGACAATGATTGATGAGCTTCACCTATATTCCTGTGCAAACTGAACCCAATAAAAGCTCATTGAGGAATAGGTTCCTGGTCCTTCTCCTTTGAGAGATTGGCCACCTTTCCTCCCCAAGCAGATCATGTCTTGGTAGAGTTACTTTCATCCACGGTGGACTGGGGGATCTGTGGGCAAGCTCCCCCATAAGAGGGGAAGTGGGTAATGGCGTAAAGAAGGAGAGGAGATTAGTTAAAAAAACATGTATGAATGACCCATTGACATGAACGATAGTGTGGGAATTGACCATGGGAATGGGGTTGGGCTGGGCAGAGTAGGGCAAAGAGGAAGAAATTGGGACAACTGTAATATAGTAACAATAAAACTTTTAAAAAAGTGAATGATACAGAGAATGTCCATTTTCCCCTCAAACTAGGCAGGGTAAAAGGGACATGTTATTTTTGCTGGACAACAGGTGCAAACTGGTACATGTGGTTACCTTAGTTATCACTCCAATAAGAAATGGTAAATGTAGGAAGTAAAAGGAAAAACTAGCTCATTTGTTTCTATCACAATGAAATGAAATGAACACTGACACCTATTTACTGAGGATAAAACAGGAAGTTTACGTTTTCTAAAGCTGAATTTGTCCCAGCCAGATAAGGTTAGTTTATTAAACATACTTGGCTTTAAAATATACCTGCTAAAAGTATAGGACTAAGACACAGAGGACAAGGTGAAAGTGCCTAGCAAATTAAGGTCTTCATGAACCTGAGTGTAAATAAAACTGAAATGGCAAATTTTATAAAACTAAGGAGATAAAAATTTTAAAAACATCAAGATATGGTTAGTGATGTCCAATTTTCAACAAATTGGTAAGTGATCTCCCAATTCTAATCAATTTAAAGGGTGATAAATTTGATGTCAGTCTTCAGCAAAATTAGAGTGGACTATTAGAAAAAAGCAACTTAAAAAGTATATACAATAGCTAATTACTGAGAACTAGCACAGACAGAGTATATTGCATAATACTAACCATCATATGTTTTAATAGGATTACTACATTATTAATATACTTCAGACTATGTGCTATATGGTTTCCAAAAGGTTATGACCAAATTATCTTATGGAAGCTTTGAGGATAATGCTCAAACACATGCTGGAAAATGCTGACTAGAAAGAGGAAATGTAAAGATAATATTCACTTTTTGGAATAACTCCTTAAAATTCACAAACTCTGACAATCTGTTATCTCGGTCTCCCCCAAAGCCTGGTTGCCCATATGCCTTATTTTTACAAATATCCACTAGTCATTCTCTGTATGGAGAAAGAAAACTAATAAAAGATAGATTTCATTATAACCACTTGAGTATCACCGTATGTTGAATAATAGCCTGTTCCTACTTAAAACTAAATATCATTAATTATTTTAATCACTCCGTCTGTGATATGGTTTCTAAACTTTTAGTCTGGTTATCCTGATGATCATTCATTCCCTAGACTTTGTCAAATTTTCCTTTAAAACTTGGTTGCCTTTAAATATGGTGATAATAACAGTAAAGGGGTGGTGTGGAGGAGGCAGAAGAGGATATAGGGAATAAATGGTGACAGAAGGAGACTTAACTTGGGGTAGTGAAGACACAATATAATATACAGATAATGTATTATATAACTATACACCTGAAACCTGTAATTTTATTAACCAGTGTCATCCAAATAAACTCAATTAAAAAAATTGGTTGCCTTTAATTAGCAGATGTGGTTGGACAGGTTAACAATACAGTAAGATACCTGTACCAAAGAAAAAGCAAAGCCTTATAACTGGATTAATTTTTTATTGTTATTTGACTGTTTTATACTGAGTTAACAGGATTTTTCTCAAGAACTCAGTCAAATAATCTTATCACTTGAACAACTCATTTTTCTAAACTTAAATGCAGTTTATCATATTCTAGCTTATATAAATTTTATTGAGTCTATTTTTTAATAGTCATTAATATTTTATTCTATTTTCTCCTAAATTAACAGACCAGGGGAGACCTAAAACTATCTTAGAATGGCTTTTAGTACAGTGAGACTTCGCTCACTAAAAAAAGAGGTTTCTTACAGATAAGAGTATCCAACAATGGAATAGGCCATTTCAGAGAGTGTGTGGTATGAGACAGATACCTGACATCAGAAGCATTTTTCAGGAATTTGGTGAGGGGCAAGGGAGTCAGATGAGATCACTGTATATTAGTCAAGTTATGTTGTGATAATTAACAGCTACAACTCACTGGGTTAATACAGAAACTTATGTCTCACTTGCACCACACATTTAATACCAGTCAGATGACTCACTAGTAAAGATGTTAGTAAGCTGGGGCCTACGGCTTGTTTTTGGATGTCCCTTGAGCTTTGAATGGCTTTTTCATTTTTAAAGACTTCTGGAAACAATACAAAATAACAACAAGAAAGAATATGTGACAGATATGGTATGTGGCCTGCAAAGCCTAAAATATTTATTATCTGCCTTCTATGTGGTAACTCAGATTTGGGCTACTTCCATCTTGTGACTCCTTGCTTCTTTCTCTAAGTGGCTTTGCCAAATCAACACCTATCTTCTTCCATGACAGTCTTTTCTGCTCACACTACAGAATGAGTCTTTTGGCTCCACCTAATTGCAATGGGGCTGAGAAGTATAGTGTTCCAACTACCCAAGGAAGCAGAAGAGTACTGGCATGGGAAAGGACTGCACACCTCCACACAAATTGTGTATTTTTTTCTACCTCAAAGATTCCATGATTCTAAATATTTCAACTATAATTTTCACTTTTAGTATAAATTTTAATAAAATGGTTTTAAATTACACAGCTCATGGTAAAGTAAAAATGTTTCAGAACTATAACAAAGGAATTTGAGTATAATCTGTGGGATGTCCAGATTAAATTCTTTAGTTTACATAGCCTTCAATTTTTAGTATGCCCACAATGTTACTAATGAAATATAAAACTTGAAAATTTAAACATTAAAGGATTTGGAACAGAAGAATTGATAGATCTTGCAGAAAAATATGTATGTGTGCTTACTTTGTAAATAAAGATGAAGTATGTTCTATGCCATCACTGCAGGCAAAACTTGGTGTTTGGTAATTTCAAAATCTCAACACTTCTCACTGAACTGATTTAGTAAGTTATAGAGCAGCTACAAGCTGAGTTTATACACAATAGTAAAATATTTACAGGTTGTACAGGACATAAGTTAGAATATTTCTTTTTCCTTTAATTTAGCAAGTGAATGTTTCATTATTTGGTAAAAAGACTTCACTTACACAAACATGCCAAGCTTTAAAAAATTAGCTCATAGTTCAAAATAGGTTAAAAAAACAAACACGTGTCAATATACCTACCCTATACCAATCTGTCAAATACAATAGGAAACTACATAAATATGATGAAAAAATTTTAAAAACTCAAAGATTTAAATGACAGAGAAAAGGGGAAATCAATCATTTCATAATATTATTAGATTAGGAAGACTAAAAAACAATTTTAGGACTCTATATCTAATAAGCAAATCATGAAAACTAGGATTGCCTTTTCATTAAGATATTAATAATCAATTATCAATATCCAAAATGAAGGCAGTATGAGAAAGTAAATGAGGATGAACTAAAATATATCATAACTAAATTTCTAAAACAAAGTTCATCGATATCACTATGAGAAAGCTATAGTTCTACATTTCAAAAAGATAAAGGGCTCTGTCAGGGCATAGTTCAAACATTCATAGAAACAGATCTTTTAACCAACTAGTAATAAGAGATACCGCCTACTAAATAACTGTCTAAAATATTAAATTGTAGATAGCAGACAGGTAGATTGTAGTTTGATAAGTAGAGAAATGCAAGGGTCTCAGGGGCTTAGTTACTGAAGTAACTAATAATTGATAATATAGCAATAAGGTACTAAATTTATTTTTAGTCAAGGACTGATGGGAAAAAATTACCCAAATCAAAGAAATCAAAGAAATGCAAGCTGAACACAGTGATTTTTCTAACCTCTCAAAGCATTTCAGAAGACAATATACTAATATTCAGAAATAAACAGGATGGCAAATAACATATTTTGTGAAATCATGAACACCAGTGATAAAGGGATCTTCATTTTAAGGTTTCATTAAACAAACAATTTAAAAATGGAGGTAGATTTAAAAGTAGCAATTTCCAAGTTTTAACTATATTTTGACTTTCAGAAAAAAAAAATCCTTAAAGCTCTGCCAAAGATGTCAATTAGTTAAGGCCATAGGTATTATTGGCAAATAACTTTAAAAAAAAAAGTATTTTTAAATGAGTATAATTTTAAAGGCTTAAAAATACATTTAGCTACCTTAAAAATGGAAAATACTGACCAATCACCATGAAGGATGTTCAGCGATCTTAGTTTGATAAAAGTAAAAAATTCTCTACTTCATTTGCCAACTAGTTCCAAGAGTTGATAAGAGTTGAAATGTTCTTTCTTAAATTTCCCCAAACTACCCCATTTTCTGTACTTAGTCAATAATAATGTACACATTATCAATAAGTGGCCCAAGTGCTATAGCTCCAAAGACCTTCAATAAAAAATTTTCATTGTTGGATTACTCATTTCCTTAGCTTCCATTCCAAGGCGGTGAAATGATAGATGACAATAAAGACAGTAAATAACTAATTAACACTTAAGTGCCATATGCCAGGTACTTAATTTGGTCTGAATGTTTGGTCTCCCTAAAATTGATATGTTAAAATACTAATGCTGAATGTGATGGCATTAGGAGGTAGGACTTTGGTACTTAGGTCGAGATCACAATCCATGGAGCTCTCATGAATGGGACTGGTGTTCTTATAAAAGAAATCCCACAGAACTCCCTGGTCCCTTCTACCATGTGAGAATACAACCAGAAGTTGGCAGACTGCAGCCCAGAAGAGGGCCCTCACCAGAACCCATGCATGCTGACACCCTGACCTTGGACTTCTAGCCCCCAGAACAGTGAGTAGTAAATTTCTGCTGTCCATAATCCACTCTGTCTTTGGTATTTTGTTATAACAGCTCAAACTGAAAAGATAATGAGTTTCAAACACATTTATATAAATTAAGTCATATAATCCTCAAAATAACCCACTAAAATAGCTATATATTTATCCCCATTTTAGAGATGGGGAAGCAAAGGCAAGGAGGGTTTTATATGGGGAAGCAAAGGTGAGGAGGGTTTTATAAACTGCTTAATGCCTTAAAGCTATCAAACAGAGGGGCAGAATATAATTTGACTGTATTCCAAATCTAGAAAGCTATACTGTCTAATAAGGTAGCTACTAACCCCACGTAGCTATTTAAATTCAGTTAATATTAAATAAAGTTAAGAATTCAGTTTTTTTATAATCTTTTTAAAGACTTTATTTATTTATTTTTAGAGAGGAAAGGGAGGAAGAAAGAGAGAGAGAGAGAGAAACATCAATGTGTGGTTGCTGGGGTCATGGCCTGCAACCCAGGCATGTACCCTGACTGGGAATCCAACCTGCGACACTGTTTCGCAGCCCGTGCTCAACCCACTGAGCTACGCCAGCCAGGGCAGAATTCAGTTCTTTATACTAACCACATTTCAAGTCTCAGTAGCCACATATATCTAGTGGCTACCATGTTAGACGGTGCATATATGGAACATTTCCATCACTGTACAAAGTTCTATTGGACAGCACTGATGTGTCTGCAATTTCAGCCCCTACATTAGACTACCTTACTTGTATGTGACTAATGTGAGCTTACAGAATTGACATTACACTAGAACCAATGAATCTATAATTCAGTATATCCGGTGTTTTATTGTTGTTTTTCCCCCTATTTTAACTACATCTACTATATTGGATCTCTTAAAATATGTACATGTACTTCTCTAGCACTGTGGACTCCATGCCTCAATGGAAAGAATTACATGCCAAATGTATTCTAAAGTCTGATGTCAAAATTTATTTTAGACTTATATTCCTTTACATATGGGTCCATGTACTTCGTTTAGTGAATAACTGACTATGTGTATTGGCATTAGTCATTTAATTGAATGCTCTATTCCTCTACTTCTTTTGGTACTATCAGTCCTTAGTGACCTTTGTCCTGCACTTGACTCAACTTTCACTTCCAGCCCCAGGGAACATGACCAGAAGTGAGAACATGACTTAGGCTTTTACTATACAACCCTTGTCACACTTCGGGGTTGAACTTGTGACTTAAGCTGGGTCATTCATCAGAATCTGCCAACTTCTTTCCACTAGCTTATTCCTATTGGGATCAAGAGCCATAAGAATCATGTAAGTCAGAATTTGTAACAAACAATTTTTCCTGGCACAATGGATGAAGTTATCTACAGAATGCCTGCAGAAAGGAAATAACAGATTATAGCATTTGAGGCCTAGACCTAACTGGTCTTTAACTTCTGTACCTAGCATTCATGAGTCAGTATATTCCCTTTTTGTCAATTTAGTACGCATTAAATTTCTATTTCTTACAATTAAGAGCACAGGAGAAGAGCAATCAGAGTTAAAGAGTTCAAAGATCCTGGATATCAGGAAGGAGAATAAGGCACTAATAATGTACTTATGGGAAAAAAAGGGTAATTATTAAAAGAAATATAATAGTGTATAACTACCAAATTAGTAAAGTGAAAACAAAAACAAAAAACCATAAGCAGACCAACAACAAAACATACTACACTAAAATACTACACTACGATAACTACAGCTAATTACCACTGTAGAACAAGTGGGGCAAAACGGGACTCCCAGTTCTGGGACTCTGAGCTAGAGCCAAGTGTGGGTTTAAAAGTCATGGATTAAGAAAGAAAGAAAAAAACCCTGTATGATCTTAGAATTTTAGTGTGTCTTATGCTCCTCAACCTTTAAATAATGGCACCTTTCCTACAAGGGTAATATATATTTCTATGGGACCATAGTAATATGATCTAGATATACAGGTGACAAAATTTTAAGAGCTACAAAATCAAAGTATAGGATTTTTAATAGTGTTTTCCCCTTTCATCTGAATTCTATTTATTGTTTATCCAAAATGTCTGTTTTGATTTGTTTTATCAAAGTCAGTTCTTAATGAGTCTGTCTTTGCAACTTAGAAAGAACCAGTCTCTTAATCATATTTTCAAACAGTATTCAACAAAGAACCTGAAATATAGCATGTGTAATACATGATAAATCAATTGTGCCTCTGACCACAAATTAATCTTTTATCATGTGCTTTGTTTTTTAAAAACTGCTTTATTGACATAATTTCCATACCATATAACTCATCCATTTAAAATGTCTAATTCAATGGCTTTTAGCATGTATATTCAGAGTAGTACAACCCTCACTACAATAAATTTCAGAATACTTTCATTACTCCCAAAAGCAATCCTATTCCCCTTGGCCATCATCTCCCTAATTCCCCCCCCAAACCCCAGCCAATAGCAACTACTAATTTACTTTATGCCTCTACAGATTTACCTATTCTAGATATTTCACATATGTAGACCATACAATATGAGATTTCTGTGTATGCCTTCTTTTATTCAACATGTGTTAAAGGTTCATCCATGTTGTACCATCAATCAGTACTTCATTCCTTTTTGTTGTCATATTATATTCCATTGCATGGATATACAACCTTTGGTTTCTCCATTCATCAACTGATTGGACATTTTGGCTCTTTCTAGTTTTTCACTGTTATGAATATAATGCTACTAAGAACATTCATGTACATGTTTTATATAGACTTACATTTTCATTTTTCTTGGTTATATGCCTGAGTGGAATTCCTGAGTCATATGGTTTAATCATTTAAGTGTTTAACTACGACGAACTGCAAGAGTTTTTCCAAAGTGGCTGTGTCATATTATATTATCACAGGTGGTATATGAAGATTTCAATTTCTCTACATCCTCAACAACAGTTGTTATTATCTTTTATTACAGATATCACAGGGTTGTGTTCTCACTGTAGTTTTGATTTGCATTCCCTTGATGGCTGATGATGTCTATTTACTTTTTTAAGTTGACTCCTGGATGTGATGGCAGAATTATGTCATCTGCACAAAGGAGAATATTTGTATATTTTGGTAGAAGTAAAATGAACATCAACTACTTTGTGTTTGTATTAATTTGCCAAGGGCTACCATAACAAAATACTATAGGTGGGTAGCCTAAACAACAGGAATTTATTGTCTCACAGCTGAGGAGGCCAGAAGTCAAAAATCAAGGTGCTAGCAAAGTTGGTTCCTTATGAAGTACCAGTTCCATTCCTCTCTCCTTGGCTTGTAAATAGTGGTATTCACGTTAATATGGCAATTTCTCTATATAAGTATCTGTCTCCACATTTCCTTTCTATCGAAAAAAAGTTTATATTTAGAGAGAGGGGAAGCGAGGGAGAAAGAGAGGGAGAGAAACATTGAGTGGTTGCCTCTTACACATCCCCAACTGGGGCCTGTACCTTGAGTAGGAATGGAACCAAAGACCTTCCAGTTTGCAGGATGATGTCCAACCCACTGAGCCACACCAATTAGGGCTCCACATTTCCCTTTTTATAAGCACATCAATTACACTGGATTAAGGGGTCACCCTACTCTAGGATGACACCTGCAATGACCCTATTTCCAAATGAGGTCACATCTGAGGTACTGGGGGTTGGACTTCAATATAAGAATTTGGGGAGGGGCAATTTAACACATAGTATGCTTTTTAAATTTATAGTTTAAAAAAGGTAATGCAGAGGAAAGAACATACCTCTGTCTTAGATTCCCTTTTAAAACTAGATCTTGCTCTGTTAAAATGCCTTTTCCATGGGTATGATTCCTACTAGTGCAGCAATGAACATTTTCCAGCAATAACAGAAGCTTGATATCTTAATTGTGAATACATGGTTTGGTTTGTAAACTGTTCCTATAAATGCAGTCAAAGGAAGCTAATAATAAGTGCAGGTTCTCTTAAAGAAATACTAACTAGTCTCAAAAGACATCCCACAACAGTATCTCTGTATTTCAGAAGTTCTTGGCAGTTCATTGGCTTTCATCTTTTTCATTACTACTTTACTTTTCACTGTACCTTGGTAAGTGTTAAGTTTTTTTTTCCAAATACAAAAGGCTTTTATGTAATGCTATAGTTCTGAAGACTAGAAGTGAAAATGAAAAGTTTAACAAAATAATACTGAACTTATTATCCCATAGGTGTGCAGATTAAACTATTCATAAGATAGTCAACTAACACAGATATCAGAATTTTGGTGTCAGCATTCCTTAGAAGCATCACACTTTTAACTTAAAAAGTGTGCACATTCAAATTATGTTTATATAATGACTCTTAAAAACAATTTCACTTATCAAGACAGAATTCTAACTTAAACTAAAAATAAATCTTAGATTGGGTTATTTAAGAATTGACTGAAAACTGAAGTTAATCTGAAAATCATATGCAATGAGAATTTCTGCATGCTAACTTAATCCTCTGAAAACTGCTTGGAGCTATACAGTATCTAATTATATCCGTGATAAATAGCCTCAATTGTTGCTAAGAAAAAAAATACCAATATTCTGATTATTTAATTACTTTACAAAGTATCCAATATTTAGACTCCTAGTTACATGTATAGCACATTTTAACACTTTATGAATAATGGATCTAATAATGGGATCTATTCTAAAAAAAGTACTGCCAAAAACTGAAGCCCAACAAAGTTATGATAAAAACCAAAAACGTCTACAACTCAACAATAAAACCCAAATAATCCCGCTTACAAATGGGCAAAGAATATCAACAATAAAACCCAAATAATCCCATTTACAAATGGGCAAAGAATATCAACCATTTCCCCAATAATATACTAATGGCCAAACAAGCACATGAAAAGATGCTCAACATCACAAATCATTAGGGAAATGGAAATAAAAACCACAAAGAGATTCTACCTCACACTTACCAGGACACCTACTATTAAAAGAGCAGGAAATAACAAGTGTTGGTGCAAATGTGGAGAAATTGGAACCTCTGTGTACTTTTGGTAGGAATGCAAAATGGTGATTCCTCAAAAACTTGAAAATATAATTACTATATGACCCAGCAATTCCACTTCTGGGTATATAACAAGAATTGAAGGCACAGTTTCAAAAGGATGTTTGTCCACATAGCAGCATTATCCACAATAGCCAAAAGCTGGAAATAACCTAACTGTCTAGCAACAGATGACTAAACAAAATGTGATATATAAAGACAATGGAATATTATTCAGCTTTTAAAAAGAAGGAAATTAAGCCCTGGCCAGGTAGCTCAGTTGGTTAGAGCACCATCCAAATAAGCCACAGTTGCAGGTTCGATCACCGATTAGGGCACACAGAAGAATCAACAAATGAATGCATGAATAAGTGGAACAACAAATCAGTGTTGCTCCCTCTTTCCTCCTTCCTCTCTCTAAAATCAATAAATTAAAAATGAAAAGCTAAAACAAAAACAAAAAAGCTTTAAAAAGAAAGAAATTGTGACCCATGCTAAAACAGAATGAATCTTGAGGACGTTATGCTAAGTGAAATCACCCAGTCACAAAAACATAAATACTGCACAATTTCACTTAATGTACTTAGAAAAGTCAGATTCAGAGTGTCAAAAACTAGAATGCTGGATTATAGGAACTGGGGAAGAGGGCTATGGGGAGGAGTTGTTTAATGGATACAGAGTTTTAGTTTTAGTTTTACAAGATGAAAACAATTCTGGAGATTGGTTATAGTGATGTGAATGTACTTAACATTACTGAACTTTACACTTAAAAAGAGTTGAGAGTAAATTTTATGTTGCATATTTACCACAATAAAAATAGTTCCATATCTTTTAACACAACACACATATCAGAAAAAGTATAGAAAAGAGACCATGTGGGTGATCTCGAAATGAAGTTCAGGACACTGGCCTCAGTGTTCCATTTTGTTTCACAATGGAGAGCAATTTGAGAGTATACTGTGAAACAAAATGGGTGGGCAAGTGGCTATCTCTCTCAAAACTCCCTTAAATTAATAAGGTAATTTTAAGGTGGCTTGATGGGACAAAAGTATAATATAAAACATTTTTTAGGTTACTATTCTTTATTATTAGTGATTACATTACTAGTTCCTTCAATGGCAGAATTCAAAATAGAACAATATTAACACAGAGTTTTGAAAATCAATTTTCCTAACTAGGCAGAAACACAGATTTCCCAAGCAGCCCTGAAGACATGTGTCAGTCCAGGGGAAATAAAATGAGAGTATCAGGAAGAATAAGGATGGTTTGCCAAATTGATCTAATGTTACTGTTGAGACTGGGATATGGTATTAACTGGGATATGGACATGAAGTTAATGGATGTGAGTTACCAGCTCATTTTAAAAAAAAGGGTATCTATCAGTTAAGAGACTGTAATCATTTCTTATTGGAGTCACCCTTAGGCCAAGGGAGAAGAATTTTTTTTGATTCAACTATTTGACAGCATTTTAGCTTGAAGCTGAAAATGTCTGAATTTATGAAAAGAAAGTTTCTTTTTCTAAATCTGTTACTGAATAGAATATTTTAGAGCTAAACCTTTATCTCTACTATATTCTAAATTAACACAAGAAATCTAATAACGTTCCAGTTTACAAACATTTATTCAGGACAACAGTGTAGAAGATATTATTATCAAGCTAATCAAGTCCTTGACCTTAAATGGTAATTTAAAAATGGAGCAGTGCCTCTGACTGGTGTGGGGGGAAGGCAGGTTGTAGAGGAGGTAGGGTTGTACTCATAATGAAGTATGCATAATATAAGGTTATGAAAATGACATGCATAAATCTAGTACCACAGAAGAATATATGGGAGAGAACACAACTGAGGTATGTTTCAAAAAGAAATCGGCATTTAAGAATAGGTTATAGAAACATGTGACATTCATAATGCGGGGGAAGGAAGGACTTATAAATGGTTAGTTCAGTTACAAGAAATATTATGGGCAGATTTGGAAGTGAGAAACTTCATGAGGATTTTAGGTAGGGTTAACCCTATATGTTAAGAAATGGTGACATAAGAATTAAGGTAGGATGTTGCTCCCATTGTATCTTGTATTTATCTCAACATACTTTTTTTAAAAACCAAAATGATCAAGTGGACTTGTAATAAAATTATTAGGTTACCTTTCCTATTATATTGAGCTCCTGAAGGTCAAAAATCCAAATTGTTGATTTTTGTATTGCCCAAGCCAGAGCTAGACATGTTGCAGATATTCACCAAATGTTTCGTTTTGTTTTTTCAAAATAAGATGGCTGACTAAAATGAATGAACAGTATAGTAAAACCAGATGAGAGAAACTTAGATACTCATTATTTTCTCCCATAGAAAATTAAATGAAAATAATTTAGGCAGTGTCACATTTAAGGGCTGGTTAATTCCTAGGAAATAAAAAAGCAGGAAGATAACAAAATGAAAACAAAATATTCTAAAAGCCTAAAAATGCTAAAAGCACACATAATCTGACATAGACCAAAGTGACTGTGAAGGAAATCACTGTGAAGGAAACTGTATTGCATTCTCACAACCCTTCAAAGGAAGAGAACTTCTTTTTTTAATTCTCACCTGAGGCTATATCCATTGATTACATATAGGTAGGAAAGCAGGGGAGGAGAGGGAAGGTGAGCAGAGAGAGAGGCACATTGATGGGCTGCTTCCTGTACATGTCCTGACAGGGGACTGAACCCACAACTTAGGCATGTGCGCTGACCAAAAATCAAACCTACAACCCATAGGTCTATGGGACAACACTCCAACCAAGCCATGTGAGCCAAGGCTAAAAGAAGAGTATTTCCACCACTCAAGGTATGAATTCAATTTTAGATTAACAGGTGAACAACTTCTGCATATTTCTTCTCATTTTAAACACAATTTTTATTTGTACACCCAAGTTTAAAAAATTAAATAATGAAAGGGACTTATCTAAGAAATAGAAGATCAAAAACTATGAGCAATAAAATGACAATAAACTCATAACTGTCAACAGTTGAACCTAAAAAACAAAAACAAAAACTAAGCAAACTAGAACAGGAACAGAACCAGAGAAATGGAGATCACATGGAGGATTTTCAGTGGGGAGGGGGAGCAGAAGAATGGAGGGGAAGGTACAGGGAATAAGAAGCATAATTGGTAGACATAAAATAGACAGGGAGATGTTAAGGAAAACAGAGAAGCCAAAGAACTTATACCTACAACCAATGAATATGAACTAAGGGAGAAGGGAATGCTGGAGGGCGGGCGGGGGGTTCAGGGTGGAGGAGGGATACAGGGGAGAAAAAAACTGGGAAAACTATAATAGCATGATCAATGAAATATACTTAAAAAGTAAAAAATAATGAAAAAAACTATGGTACACTTACACAATGGAATACTATACAGCAGAAAGAATGAAGGAGCTCCTACCCTTTACAACAAACAGCACAGATAGATCTGGAGAGCATTATGCTATGTGAAATAAGCCAGGCGGTGAAAGACAAATACCATATGATCTCACCTATTAGTGGGACCTAATGAACAAAACAAAAAAGCAAGCAAAATATAACAAGAGACATTGAAAACAAACTGACAGTAACCAGAGGGGAGGAGGATAATAGGGAAAAGAAGGTAAAGAGTTGTCAAGGAACATGTATAAAGGACCCATGGACAAAGCCGAAGTGGGAGGAGGACTAAAGGTGAGAGGTGGCAGTGGGTGGCGTGTGTCTCCGCTTCCCAAAGTGACCGTGCTTGAACAATAAATTTTTAAAAAAAAATTAAATAATGAGATAAGAATAGAAAAATACTCCTGGGACTTTTTCATTTTCCACTCAAGTCTGCACTTACAATCTCTAAGGTCATCCTTTATGACTTTCAAAAAGAAAAAAGAGAAAGAAAAAGAATCAGTTTTTTTAAGCTGAATTTGCTTCGTTCCTCTAAATACTTATTTTAAAATAAAGATCAAGAAAGTAATGAGACAATATAACCTTGGATCATTATATATAAAGAGGGCCCAATATATTTGAATCTTTCAGGATTCCATATGTTGCCTAGGATTCATACTACTTGAAAACTCATAACGTTTTCTAAATTAAGCTACACTCTCATTCAATAAAAGTAATGATAACCTTTCCCTCTCCCCTCCAGATGTGATATTACTTTATAACAGATTTGATATTAAGAAAAATAAGGAGGTAACATGCTAACTCTAAAAGACAATTTTAAAATCAGATTCCTGACAACCACAACTGAAGTATGAAAGGAAAATGTTTAACAGCAAGAAAGAGGCAGAAGTGATGTTTATAAATGCTTTAAGAAAAACACAGTCCTAATAACAATAAGGCAACAATATGTTTCAACACTACCATGCTCAAAAATCCTTCGGTGTTTCCATTTGACTTAAAGGACACAATTCAAATCCTTTAGTTTGGCATTTAAGATCCCCTACAGTTTTGCTCAAACTTAACTCTTCATGCTTATTTCCCCTCATTCATCTAAAACTGTAGCCAAGGCTAGACCTTTCATCACCTGTACTCACTGGTACTCCTGTTTTAACTGTTCCTCCGCCCAGTTCTGCCTGATGAATCATATCTATTCTCTAAGCTCTAGCTCAAACTCCAATTCACTATTTCTTCTATCTGTCACCTTCACCTATTTCATGATACATTTTCTTTTTTTAATTCAAATAAATAATTAATACAATGTAGGCACTGTTTGAAACTATGAGTCCAGTGGTAGAATAAAGTTTTAGACACATGATAAAATAGGTAATAATTAATTATATAAAATGTCAGTTGTTATAAAGGGTAGGGGCAAAAGGAAATTTACAGTTGTTCATATGGAAAATAATACAATAATTAGTAATAATATAGAATAAACTGTTTCATGTAGTAACAATTATAAACCAACTTTTGCTTCACCTTGTATAATACAAAGAAAAATGAGGTGAGACAAGAAGGGCAGAGAATGACACAGTGTTATTTTATACAGTTATATGAGAAGTGTTCTTGGACGAGGGGATATTGAGCCCAGACTTCAAGGCAGTACAAATACAAGACATGTGGAAATGTCAGAAGAGCATCTCAGGCAGAGAAAAGAGCAAGTGGGAAGATTCATCAGTATGTTTCTCTTGTGTCTTCACTCAAACCATGATATACTTTCTTTTCCAAAATTTTTTTCTAACCTCTCCATTCCAGCCACTCCTTATTCTTTTGAACTTCTCAAGCATCTACTATTTCAAGTCCTTCATTTGGTATGTAATTATTTGCTTTTATTCTCTCAGTTAAATATATACAAATAAAAAGTCACTAACTCTTGAATTTTGGAGAGTACTTATTCCACAAATACGGACAAGTCTTAATAATAATCCAATCCTTCTATGGATAATTCATGACAGTTTCCTCAAGTTAAATTAACAGGCCATTTCATTTCTCCATCCTTTTGCTTAGAAGACAAATTATAATGGTGGGCTTGTCATAGTATCAATCTAAAAAATCAGTATCTCTTCAAAATACATACATTGAGTATATGCAATTTATATTATGTCATTTATACATTAATGAAGTTTAAAAAAAGTCCCTCCTCTATTCAAATAGTTTTCAAATGAAATATAATGGCCTGGGTAATTATATTTCAGATAGTGACTTGCTATTATAGCTCGTTAAAAGAACTGGCTCGAGGTTCTAACTAATGGAAATACAATGAACCAACAGCTATGCTGGGATACAGGTAAGTTCTTACCTTTCCAGCCATTCAAAATTTTTTTAAGTATGAAGTATGTTTTATTGATTATGCTATTACAGTTGTCCTATTTTTTTTTCTCCCTTTTCTCCCCCTCCACCCTGCATCCCTCCTTCAGCACTTCCCTCCACCCCCCAGTTCATGTCCATGGATTGTACACATAAGTTCTTTGGCTTCTCCATTTCCTACGCTATTCTTAACCTCCCCCTGTCTATTTTGTGCCTCCCAATGATGCTTCTTATTCTCTGTAACTCCCCCCCATCCTCCCCCTCCCTGCTGATAACCCTCCATGTGATCTCCATTTCTGTGATTCTGTTCCTGTTGTAGTTGTTTGCTTAGTTTGTTTGTTTTTAGGTTCAGTTGTTGATAGTTGTGAGTTTGTTGTCATTTTACTGTTCATAGTTTTGATCTTCCTTTTCTTAAATAAGGCCCTTTAACATTTCATATAAGGGCTTGCTGATGATGAACTCCTTTAGCTTGACCTTATCTGGGAAACACTTTACCTGCGTTTACATTCTGAACATAGCTTTGCTGGAGAGAGTAATCTTGGATGTAGGTCCTTGCCTTTCATGACTTCAAATACTTCTTTCCAGGCCCTTCTTGCCTGTAGGGTTTCTTTTGAGAAATCAGCTGATAGTCTTATGGGAATGCCTTTGAAGGTAAATCTTTTTCTCTTGATGCTTTTAAGATCAGACCAACTATACCATTCCTTTAAGCCAAAGACTACTCCAGAGCAAAGCCCTAACTAACCATCTTCAATTCTATGAAGCCTGAGAGATGAGGAAGCTACAAAACAAAAGTTTGAAGCTAGCAGAGATTGGTTCATGAGGTTTAAGGAAAGCTGTCACCATAAAATAAAAGTGCAAGGTGAAGCAACAAGTGCTGATGCAGAAGCTGTAGCAAGTTGTTTAGAAGATCTAGCTACAATAATCAAGTTGGCTAAACTAAACAACAGATTTTCAACATAGACGAAATGTCCTTATATATTGAAAGAGAAGGCCATGTAGGACTTACATAGCTGGAGAGGAGAAGTCAGTGCCTGGCTTCAAAGTTTCAAAGGACAAGCTGACTCTCTTATTAGGGGCTAATGAAGCCAATGCTCATTCACCATTCCAAATTTCCTTGAGGCCTTAAATATTATGCTAAATAAGTGTTGCAGGTTCGATTCCCAGTCAGGGCACATACCTACGTTGCAGGCCACGGCCCCCAGCAACCCCACATTGATGTTTCTTTCTCTCTCTCCCCCTCCCTCCCTTCCCTCTCTAAAAAATAAATAAAATCTTTAAAAAATTATGCTAAATATACTCTACTTGCATTCCATAAATGGAACAATAAAGCCTAAATGACAGCATTACCTGTTTATAACATGGTTTACTAAATATGTTAGGCCCATTGCTGAGATGTCCGGCTCAGAGAAAAAGATTCCTTTCAAAATGTTACTTCTCAGTGACAATGTAGCTGGTCACTCAAAAGCTGTGATGGAGATGTAGTATGGGTTAATGTTGTTTTTATGCCTGTTACCCTAATATCTGTTTTCAGCCTATAGATCAAATAGTAATTTCAAACTTCATGTCTTATTATTTAAGAAATATATTTTGTAAGGGTATAGCTCCCATAGATAGTAACAGATCTGGGCAAAGTAAACTGCAAATCTTCTGGGAAGGATTCACATTCTAAATGCCGTTAAGAACATTTGCGATTCATGTAAAGAGATAAAAACAGCAACATTATAAGAGTTTAGAAAAAGCTGATCCCAATCATCATGGATGACTTTGAGAAGTTCAAGACTTCAGTGGAGGCAGTGACTACAGAATTGGTGGAAATAGAAGAGAACTAGAATTAAAAGTGGAGCCTGAAGATGTAACTGAATTACTACTATCTCATGACAGAACTTCAATGGATAACCTGTTTCATATCCAAGTTTCTTGAGTTAAAATCTATTCCTGGTGAAGATTACTGAAATGACAACAAAGGATTTAGAATGTAACATAAACACAGTTGATAATACAGCAGCACGGTTTGAGAAGACTCCCAATTCTGAAAGAAGTTCTACTGTGGGTAAATACTGTCAAACGGCATCACTTGCTTTAGAGAAATTATTTGTGAAAGGAAGACTCAATCAATGTGGCAGACTTCATTAATGTCTTATTTTAAGAAATTGCCACAAACACCCCAACATTCAGCAACCGCCACCCTGATAAGTCAGCAGCCATCAACATTGAGGTAAGGCCCTCCTTACCACAAAAGGATTACAACTAACTGAAGGCTCAGATGATGGCTGGCACTTTTATGAAACATTTCATTTTATTTATCCTCCCTCAAGGACATTGTTTCATTGCTTTTAAAGATGAAAGAAGGAATGGGGGAGGGAGGGTGCAGGACAGGGAGAAGGAGAGGGAGACATGGACTGCATGAAAAAGAAACATAGATCTGTTGGTTGATTACTCCCATACACACTTTGGGGATAGAACCTGCAACCTAGGTATGTGTCCTGACTAGGAATCGCCTTTATATGCACTGGGAAACCAATACATTAGCACAGTTCATTACTGTGACAGTTGCTTTATTGCCAGTGGTATGGAATCAAACAAACCTGCAGTCTTATCAGGTATGCCAATACTGTTATTTTATATAGAATACAGAGACTAAATATTGGATAACTGTAAAGTGTGTTTAAGACGTACACAAACATCTAGATGCAAAGTCTACATATATAAAATCAATAGTCATCAATAATAAGTACAGGAAAAGATGCTCAATATCTTTAATCATTAGAAAAATGAAGATCACAATGAAATATTACTATACACTAACTAGGACGACTATGATACTAAGAGACAGATAACAAGCACTGGGGAGATTTGAAGATTAAAAACCCTCTTACATTGCTGCTGGGAATACAAAATGGTGCAGCTACTTTGAAAAAATTTTATCAGTTCCTCAAGGGGTTAAATAGAGAGTCACCATATGACCTAGCAATTCCACTTCTGTGTATATATGTATATGTATATGATGTATATGTATATATCTGTGTGTATCCAAGAAAAAATAAAACATACATCTACACAAGAACTTTTAGGTAGTGATATAATCACTGAGAAGTAGGAACTGAAATGTCCCTCAACTGATGAACTAATGAATATTATAGTGGAATCTTATTCAGCCACAAAAAGAATGAAGTACTAGTTCACGCTACAACATGGATGAACTTTAAAAACTTATGCTTAGGTAAAAGGAAGACCCAAAAATGACATGTATGATTTCATGTACATGAAATGTCCAAGAGGCAAATTTACAGAACTGAAAGTAGATTAGTGGTTGCTGATAGATATGGGGTTTCTTTTTGGAATGATGATAATGTTCTAAAATTATTGTGGTAGTTGTATTACTTTTGAATATACTAAACCCCAGTAAACTATAAACTTCAGATGACTGAATTTTATGGAATGTGAGTTATATCTCAATAAAGTTAAAATATAAGCAGAAAAAAGTCAACATTGGCCAATACATTTTACCATGATTTATATGTCTGGTATATACAAACTCTTTTAAAAACAAACACCACATTTTGAAATCTTTTTGTAGAAATGTATGTATAGTAGTGCTTTATCAAGGGCATCTATCTGATCAACTCATATTCAGATGCCTGATCATGAAAGCCAAATCCAACTCCTGATTACCTTTGGGATCATAATACACCTAAAGAGCCATATTCTCATGCTCCTCAACCTCCAATTTCCGCAGCTGTTATACACCCCAATACCTGCCTACTCCTTTCATGGTGATGATTTATTTATAAAACATTACTGTTAATCTAGATTTGTTGAAAGTTTATGCAAATTACTGCTATTTGTCTTTTGGCATAGCATGTCTTATGATCTTAAGATGGACAAGTCTTATCTTACAAACAAATAGAATTACCTACTGTACTTCATTTCAGTATGGAAGATTGCTTTTCTCCAGTTTGGCTAAATTTTTATTCAGAAAGATGATTTCATATATAAAGAAAAATAATCTAGATAACCAAGAAAACTATTCATGCAATAAATGTTAAACAATGTTAAAAACAAACTAGCTATTAAAATGTTCTACTTCACAGGGCCTCATTTAAAAATCAGATCCTAAAAATGAAATAAAAAATACGTCCTGATTTATAAAATAATTAAGATTACTTATTTTTTTAATTTGTATCAACTTCCATAAAATTCATTCTTATTTAATACATGATCTAAATAAACACAGTACCTTTGCCATGATAAAAGTGGCTAGTATAAGCAACCAAAGTGTCATTCTGAAGCTAGTCATATATAGAAATTACAGAGCTATGACTAGTCAACTTTCCCTATAGTGTGAAGAATTTAAATTTTGGATTGAATCAAATCATCGGATTAAAAGAGATGCAGGTATGCTTCATACCTATTATAGCATACATATCCTTACTATTAAATCTCATAAAGTTGAAAGCAAACACTCTTTCATAGTAGACACAAAACAAACTCTTTACTAAACAAATTATTTTTCGGTTATATCACGGACAACTTATGTTAAGTTTCCGTTTTGTAATTGGCACACATCTATGATTTAATAATCATAAATACTAGCACTTGAGTCTAGTGGGGAGGTCTTCTAAGTATTGGGTTGGTCAAAAAGTTCATTTAGTTTTTCTTCCCTAAAATGGCTCTAGTAGTGCTTAGTTGTCTTGAACTTCATTCGAAACAATTTTGTTAGACTATATTGCGATGGCTGTCATATCAGCATTCATTAAAAAAGAATCAAAATTGGTGAATTTTTGGCAGCCATTTTAACACTGAAGATGGAAGAAAATAAGCAACATTTTTGGCATATTACGCTTTATTATTTCAAGAAACACTACTGAAATGCAAAAAAAGATTTGTGCAGTGTATGGAGAAGGTGCTGGGACTGATCAAATGCGTCAACAGTGGTTTGTGAAGTTTCTTGGTACTACTGACATTTTGGCCAAATAATTCTTTGCTGTGGGGCTGTCGTATGCATTGGAAAATGTTTAGCAGCACCCCTGGTCTCTACTCACTAGAAGCCAATAGGGAGAGATAGCTGTACTCAAAACATCCCAAATCAATGAAGTTACTGGTGAAAATGAAAAATGTCTTTTATTTTACAGAAAAAACTAAATAGACTTTTTGGCCAATCCAATACATAAGTAGTTAGTTTTAAATAACCAGCAATTCTAGTAGTAACTTTAAAACAACAAAGTATGGGACTTGACAAATTATCTAATTTGAAATATTCCCCAATAAATTTGCCTCCATTATGTTCTGGAGATAAAAACAGGCACATTAGTTCACCTGATTAATTCTTTCATACTTGGTATAAAGTTGGACTTGGAGTTTGGAGATCCAGGTTAAAATCTTGGCTAGGCACTAACTGGTTATGTTAAGCATTTATATAAATGATTTAGCATCTTTGAAGCACAGGATGCCACGTGAAGAGCTGTGTGAGAAAATGAGGGTAGGACTAAAAAGCTTGTATTCTAATTTTATGACAGAATATATAAAAGCAATTCAACTAATAGTTTCCTGACCACCAACTTTCACTTGGTTCTCTATTGTGCATTTAGAAGGGAGGTGTAAATCCTACATAATCCTTGGAACCTCACACACTTACATAAAAAGACCACCCACAGAGGCTCTTCTGCCTCCTTTTTCATAGCTCCATTCTTCCTGTCCTACCTTTAAGCAAATGTGTCCAAAGACAGGCTGAAAGAAGAGGGACACAAGTAGAAGGAGAAAAAAGAAAAGGAAATGGAAGTTGCAGCCATTTATAATATGACAATTTTGACTCACATGGATCCCCGTAAGTCATGAGCTTCTTGAAGGCAGTGGCATGTATGTCTTTAAGGACAGAAGCAATTTAATTAGTAGTCATTTCTATGATGCTATTAGTGTTTCACAAACAAGAATATCAATGATACCTGATCTTAGTAATGACATTTCTACAAACATTTTAATTAACCCCACAAAACCAAGAAAAGCATGACATCAGAAAAGATGGAAGACACCCTTCCTTAAATGAAAGAATAGGTATTAGATGCCAATAAAGTACAAGTAAATATAAGCTGCATTTAACATTTAAGCTAATCCTCTTAATCTGTTACCTATTTTATCACTGAGTTTTACATTTCAGTAGTAAGGTAAATGAAAAGTAGTGTGGCAGCTGTATGCAGTTTTCAGAAAAGCCATAAAATAATTTTCATAAGGCACAAATACAGCTTGGACACTAGACCATAAAAAACATGACTGTTTTTCTGTTTTAAATTTCAAAATCAGCATTCATTAAAAAGAAAATCAACACTCAAAAATCTGTGGAATGTGTATGTTGGACATTATACCAGAATAAAATGTTTTGTGTAACATTAACAGGGGAATGAGACAATTACATTCTAAATTTATTATATGGGTTTAACAAAATTTTAGAGCTAGACAAGACTCTCTAGATCATAAATATACTTTACAATCCTTTGTATTTCTTTGGTGTCAGTTGTTATTTCTCCTCTTCTATTTTGGATTTTATTTATTTGGGTCTTCTTTCTTTTTTTCTTGATTAGTCTTATTCAAGATTTGTCAATCTTGTTTATCTTTTCCAAGAACCAGATGTTGGATTCAGTGGTCTTTTGTATAATTTTTTAGACCCTATTTCAATTATTTTTGCTCTGACATTTATTATGTCCTTCCTTCTACTCACTTTAGGTTCTGTTGTTCTTTTTCAAGTTCCTTTAAGTGTAAAGTTAGATTGTTTTGAGTTTGATTGTGTGAGTTTTTTCTTCATATTTTAAACTTGGGTTTTTAAACTGCCATTACAAAACTATAACAAGTAGAAATGACAATCTTTATTAAATAACAAGCAAAATGTATTTATAATGGGAAAAAGTCAAGCTTCTCAAGATGAAGGGTAATGTATATATAAAGTTAATGTCAGATGAATATATTCTTTAAAGATTTCTACCTCTAAAACTCAATGACTTTATATGGTGAAATGTTAACTTCTAGGAAAGATACACTGTTAATTACACCCAATTAATATAAATACCTAATTACCTAAAGCCCTAAATGGACTAGGACAAACAGGTCAATTCTAAAGTTTCAACAAAAATGTTCAAAATTTTAAAAAAGTGGGATGATTTAAATAATCTTCCTACTTGCTCTTCATATTACTGAAAATATCAAGAAATCATAAAAAGCATGACAATATTCTCAGCTATGTCTTAATTTTGTATTAATCAAAATTTAAGAACAAGAATAGAAGAAATGAACAAATGAGTTTTTGTGTACCATAATGCATGTTAGGTATTTAAAACATATTTTCAAATATTCTTGTGAGTTACACAGCTTTATTTATAATAACTAAAAACCAAAAACATCACATAGGTGGCCATCATGAGAATATAAAAACAAACTGCTTATGTGTACAAAATATTCTGTAATAAAAATGAACCATTCATACATTCAACAATATGCATAAATCTGAAATACATGTTGAGTGAAAGCCTTACACAGGAGCACATTGAGGGCTGGGCAAATGTAGGTTTACCGTTGTTTGTATGGAAAATAATACAATAATCAATAATAACACAAAAATAAACTGTTTCATGTAGTCACAACTCACAACTGTAAACCGACTTTTGCCCCTTTGTTTTGCATGATTCTATTTACTTAACTCCTAGCACAGGAAAATATAATATATGGTGGAAAAGAATCACAACTTTTGATTCTTGTTTCTTGGGGTTATGGTAGTTCTATTTTGGGTAGACATATGGGTTATGGGGACATATGCAATTTGTCAAAAACTCACTGAAATGGTACATTTGTGATTTGTGCATTTTTCTATATGCCTATCTACCTATAAACAAGTAATCAAATATTGAACTCTAGCCAACTATATGTATGCTAAAGTGTTCAAGAGGGAAGTACAATGATTCTCACAATTTATTTTGTATCAAAAATGGATCAATAGATATAGGACAAAGCAAACAATACAAAATGTTAATAATTACAGAATTCAGTAATAGGTCAAATTTTGTGTATGCTTGGAAAATTTCAGCAGCAGATCTCACAAAAGCAACCCAGATGCTAGAAGACACCAACAGTATGTATAAGTACAAAGGGAAAATGATTTTGAACTTAGCCTTCTATACCAGTGATTTTCAACTGATGTGCTGCAAGAATTTTTAAAACATGAACATACCTGACTATTTAGTCAAGGGCAATGACCTTGTTTCTTTTCCCTTAGATTGTCAAGTAAAAAGACAATAGCCATCAGGTGTGAATGTCCTGTCTTGAATCATAAATATACAGGACATATACCAGAGTTGCATCTTATTGATCCCGTTGCAGAATAAGGTTGTGTCTGATTGGTTAATTCTTGGTATCTGAAATCTCTATATACAAGCATAGCCACCTGATTTTTTTTAAAGTCATTTTGGAGCAAAAGGGAGGTAATTACAATTATTATTTTTAGTAAATCAATCCAAATTTTACCAATTTTTTGTCATGTTGGTAAAAAATATACATTTTTTGGTGTGCTGAAGAATATTAGTAAGTTCCTTATGTGCTCCATGAGATGAAAAAGGTTGATAATTGCTGTTCTATACTATCAGGCATGATGGCAGAATAAAGACTTCAGGCATATGAGGTTTCAAAAGGTTTACTTCCTAAGCAACCTTTCTTGGGAAAATACTTCAGGCTATTACCTACCTAGCAAGAGTATAAAAACCAAGAAAGAGGAAGGATCCATAGTATTCAACCCAGGAAGGCAGTGAAGAGAAGTCCCAGGATGAGAGCAGGACACAAGAATACCAGAAAAAATCTTTGAGGGAAAGACCTCTATGAAACAGAGACTAAATAACTTTGAGGCTGTGTCGATGATGATGCATTATTGTTTGTCAATCAGAAAAAAGAAAGACAAAGTCTCCTAGAAAAGTGAAAAAAAAATACAGGTTATTCAGTTCTAATGTGTAAAAGAAAATGTGACATGATTTTAATAAATTTATGAAAACATAAAAGAGACTCCATTTGGCTTCTGGTGCTAAGAATATTCTGTGTTCAAGAGATTTATGGCCCTCACTGGTGTGGTTCAGGGGGTTGGGCACCGTCCTGAAGACCAAAACATCACAGGTTGTATTCCTGGTCCAGGCACATGTTTGGGTTGGGGAGGTGCAAGAGGCAATCAATAGATGTTTATTTCCCTTCTTTTCCCCTTCCTTTCCCTCTCTCTAAAAATAAATAAAATCTTAAAAAAAGAGAGACTCATGAATCCCAGTAATAAAACATAAGGGAATGATAATACAATTAATTACAGATCCACCATAGTGTTTGATTTTTATGTGTATGCAATGATTTTTTAAAAAAGCTTTTCATAAATGCAGATTTTCCAAATAGTTAATTTTAAAAACGTAATAAGCTCCATATTGGCTCAGTTTTCTATCCCAGTCCCCCCCCCAAAAGTTTACAATCTTTTGAGTGTATTGAATTTTGTAAACATGAATGTTTCTGACTTCAAAAGACACAGAAGTTGTCAAAGTACTATTGTAAAATTGCTTAAGTCTGAGCATTTCTCTCAAAGCAACTTGTTATCAAAATGATCTAAAATAGGCTTTAAAATTGTCCTTCAAAACATTTCCTTCCTGTGGTCATACCACCCTAAGAGAAAAACTAAAATCACGAAGATACCATTATGGTCTAGTTGTCTGGTTCTGTGACAAGATCTGATGTGTTTTGAGGACTAGATATAGTTTCTCAGGCAGCAACAATAAGGAATACAACTTTGCAAGCCTAAGGAGGGTGCCAAACAGCCTAGGTGGAGTTTAAAGGGGAGACAAGCACCCGTTGAGGATATCTCTAGCATTACCCCTCCACCCTTTCCCCCTTTTTAGGACAACTGGGCCAATTAAGTAGAATCTTGGTCCTGAGCAGGTAAAGTCTCCCATAGCTCCAAGGTAGGTACACCTTGGTTTCTACATTCTGGGGCCACAAGGATAGGAGAGGTGACTGGTAATATTTATACTGATGAACCTTTACAATATTTTAATTGTGTCTGGGACCAGTTGGATCTCCTCTTCTCTATGTCCTCCCTCCCTATATCAAATGTGTTTATCCGTTAACGTGATGACCCTGAAACAAGGAAACTTAACAGAGACACCAAGTTCCTTAGGGATGTATCTCTGTCACTAGAATAGTTCAGGGAAAGGCTAAATTATCTGCCCAATTTCTTTTCCAAGAGCTTGCTAAAAAAACACAAGCCTTATAGCAGCTAGAAAATGAACATTATAGATGATTGGTGTCAGATTCTTATTTTTATTTTATATGACAAGGGGTTGGAAAATGAATGGGACACCAGACCTAATAAAAGAATGAAAAAGGAACTGGCATTTAGAGCAAACAAGGCATATAAAATGAAAATAAAAACTATCTCTTGGACATGTTTGATGCAGGGGTATTTCCACTATGCTCAGATACATGTGAATATGACTTAGTAAAAATAACTCAAATGAACAATATAAATTGTATTTTGCAGAGAATATACTAAAAACAGACCTTTTTTTCAATACTATACAGGAACGTGTATGTGTGTATACACACATATAAAGTATATATACATGTATGTGTGTATGTGTGTACATATATATAGATGTGCTCATATACATTTATGTGTATATCTACACATAAACATACATATGTGATATGTGATATATGTGTGTGTGTATATATACACACATATAAAGGGTATTTTTTGAGCTCGAGTTTTTCACTTTTAAATAATTATAGATTCACAGCAAGTTGAAAAAACAATACAGCAAATTGTGTGCACTCTGTCCAGTTTTCCCCAATAACATTATTTAAGTATAGTTTAATATCAAAACCAGGATTGACATTGATACCAAAAACCTTATTCAGATTTTAGCAGTTTTATTTATTTTTAGAGAGAGCGGAAGAGAGGAAGAGAAACATCAATGTGGTTGCTTCTCATGCGTACCCTCCTAGGGACATGGCCCACAACCCAGGCATGTACCCTGCCTGGGAATCGAACCAGCAACCCTTTGGTTAGCAGGTTGGCACTCAATCCACTGAGCCACACTGAATCCACTGGACAGGTCCCCAGGAGGGGGTGTGTGAAAGGCAACCACACATTGATGTTTTTCTCCTCCTCTTTCGCCCTCCTCCCCCTCTCTTTAAAAATAAATAAATAAATAAAATCTTTTTTAAAAAGAGTGGAAAAAATAAAATTGTTATCAACTCCCAGTGCTTCTTTATTGTGAGGAATTAAAACAACATTAACTCAAATGAGTATGATCAGTTACTCTAAAGAACCAGTACAAGAAAATCTCTTATTTATTACTTGGCAAGGTACGACAATGTGTATCTTCTGCATGGTATTTGAAAAAGCTTACTTCAACTTTGTAAAATTTTCTACTGCTGCTTCCATGTAAGACTCTTAAAGAAGCATCCAGTTGCACTGGGTTCAATAAATTGGGAAGCTCACCATAACTTTGTATACCTCAGCTCACTATTCAGCATAAGTTTCAGCTTGTCTTGACCCCTGGCCAAACATTACTGTCAGAAAACTTCATGAGAAAACTGCCTCCATGCTAATCTTAAATTTGTCTAACTGTACAAACTCCAAGGACACTATTATGTGTGAAGACCCAGTCCATTTTCAAAAGTGCCTGGGAGAAGAAAGGTACAGTACGTCTGGCATGCTGTTTCACAGAAAAGAAACACTCAAATGTTTTGTAAGTAATCAAAATTAAAACAACCACAATACTGTAGTCAACCAATGGCTGTAATGAATTCAAATGACTCTGTATTAAGAGTTCAACAATTGCCTCCTAGTTGCCAGGTAGCACAATGAGTATGGACAGCAACTACTGTATATGAACTAGATCTTGAAACACATTCTCACCTAAATAAAATTGAAAAGATATTACAATAAGTTACCACTACAATAATTTACCACACATTTTATTTAAAATAATCTATTTTAAATATAATCCACAAACACTTGCATTTTAATGCAAAAACAAAAAAAACCCTTCTATAAAATAAGCAACTCATCTATAGGGGATAATCAATGTCCCACATACCTTTAACTTTGAAAATGGCTAGCTGCAAACTGCACTTAATTTAAGTCACTGTAGAAATGAAACCCCCATAGTACGCCCCATTGACAGAATATGTTGTGAGGTTGCAATACCTTGTATGTGAAGAAAAACTTATTCTCTTAATACCCATGAAAATAGCAATAGTTAATATTTAATCATACATGTGTTAGGTACAATGTTAGGGGCTTTACTTACTTCACTTCTAAGTTTCACAACTCCATGATTTAAGCATTATTATCCTCACTTTACACACAGATTAAGAAAACTAAACTGAGGCTCATAGAAGAGTCCCGCAGCTAGGGGCTCTTCTAGAGAATCTGGGAGGCCCCTTACATTCATATCAGCCTTTTCTGTACATGAAGCACATGAGATCTGAAACCATCAATTATATAACTTATCAATTAACCAACAAGTTCTAGAAAATGCTAGGTTGAATGATGCTATGGGTACTTTGTGGGGAACTGAGGGAACTTACCTTTCAGGATTATGCATTCCACTTCTAAAATTGTAACATATCCCTATTTCTTCCAGACCCTGAATCTATGGATCTATGCCAATTTTGTACCTAGGTATATTAATTATGGAATATGAAAATCACTAAACTGGTATAATCTTCTCAGACCTGAAGAAACTGTACAACCTTCAGTCAAAACTCAGGTACTTCTTCAGAACCTAGGTTTATTCTGGCAGCAAGCCTTAGAAGAAGTAGGTGTAGAATTTTATCTCTGATTACAGGCACGTCTACTACAAATTACAGAATCTATTATTTAAGGACGTATTTATCCAGGCAAAAAAAGCAAGGAGTGAAAAGATGAGCACTCAATATGGAAGGAAGAAGCTCTTTGCTCTTATATATGGCCAAATATACCAAATTTTTATAAACTGAGGTATGTCCAAGTATTCTAGTTGTACTAGTATTCTGCAATACTAAATATTACATAGCTTTTACTGTTTCAAGTACTATACATACGTGGGCTTCCAGTTTAACTTTAACCATCTTTTCATTACTTAAAAGTTATTGTAATCAATGACATTTAAGTTAAAGGCAAAGAGTTTCTTCAGAATTACAATTGGGCAAACTATAACCTTGCGGGTATTATGTATATAATATATATATACACATTCTTTATCAGAAAAATCATCTGCCAATTACTAGTAAGCCTTACCCTTTTACAAAGCACCTCTTTACCTTGTACCTAGCTGACTTTCTATCCCAGGACAATTATACATGGGACATGACAGCCTCAACAACCCAAGTTTCTATATAAAAAAGCAAGATGAAAGAACGGTGGCACTCTCCTCTGCACCTAGCAACAAACAAAAAAGAGGAGAAGGAGAAGCGGGGGAGAGAGAGGGAGAGAGAAAGGGAGGGGGAGTGGGGAGAGACAGCAGACAGGAGAGAGAACATGACAATAAACTTCAAACACGGGGATCTGGGACAGCCTAAAGCTCAACCTTGATGTGTGTAAATCTGTTCCCTGGAGTCCGTGGCATTGACAGTCATTCAACTTTCTTTTTAATTTTCTCATTGTGCTTTTTCTGTTACCACAGGCAAGATGCACCCACATTTCACCAACCTGTCGAAATGCCTTATTCCCCTTCTAAAAATTCTAGCGGTGCAACGCTGGGGGCCGTGGCCGTAGGGTGGGCCGGGGAGCCCGGGGCAGCGGCGCCAGCCACCGGAGAGAGCAGAACCCGGCACAGCACCCGTTCCTGGCAGGCCTGCTGTGGCTGGTTACCGAGTCCCTGGGGCTGCAAGGACAGCAGCAGCAGCCATGGCAGGGACTAGGGAACCTTTCCCCTGCCTCCTCTGTTAGGCCTCGAGGGGTTTGCTTTTCACATGGTCCCCGGGTGGGGGCGGTGGGGAAAAGGTAGTAAACGCAGCTGCACCCACAGCGGCAGGCCAGGGGAGTCGGGCTCCTTCCGAACCCAACCTCCTGGTGGGATGGCAGCAGCAGCAGCAGCAGCAGCAGCAGCAGCAGAAGCACTTCGGTGGGCCCCTGGCTGGAACGCCAACGGCTCGGCGGGGAGGCCACCTTCTCACACACCACATCTCTCCGCTGCCTACCTCCTTCTCCGTTAGCGCTACCGGTTGGCCAGCGGGGGAGGGGAGCGAGGCGCGTTATTCCCGGGTGCTGGAGGAGAGAGAGAAGGGCATCTCTTACCCGCGTTACTGAGGAAGAGGAGGAGGCGGTTGGAGCGCGGCGCGGCGGGGTGACTGCGGGGCTGGGTGGGTGCAAGTTAAAGTCTTACGAAAGGGAATTAACCCCATCACCAGCCCGGACACCGGCTCCAGCGGCAGCCGCGGCTGGCAGAATCCCGCCCCTTCCCACCACACACTAGCCCCGCCTATTCGTTCTGGTTGAGGACAGTTGACAAATCATAGGCTGTACACCCTCGGAGTGATATGAGGATCATCCAATCACACCTAGACAAACGGCCTTTTCCCCACCCCTTTATCTTCTCCTGGGCCGCGGGAGAGCCGTGCCAAGTCTTCCTCCACCCTCAAGGGGAAAAGAACCAATCGGTGGTTAGTATCCGCCCTTGAAGGACGCAAAGGGGATCCAATGGTAAAAAGGAGAGGACAGCCATTTTGCCCACTTGAAAAAAAAGCCACCTTTTCCCACGAGTTGGAACCTGAGGTGAGGGAGGTCTGGGAGTTCTCACTAACCTGGAGTTAGTGGAAAGACAACCAGTTTATTTTCAAGGAGTATTAATAATGTTTTATATGAGTAGAGAAAAATTTTCATACTATATGTGGGGAGAAGTGAGGGATGCTGCTTAAAAGCTTGACTCCTCCTATCTGGGGTAACGGGTTGAGAGCCGAACACCTGGTTTCTCCAACCCAATTCGGGGAAGGCGGGGTGACAACCCTTTTCGGCCTGGAACAGACTACCTTTCCCAATACGCTTTGTCCCAGTCCACATCCTCCTCTTCCTCGTTTACTTCCCGTGGCGGCCTGACGGGAATTGTAGTTTTAGGAAGGAACACTTGCCGCCTCCTCCAATGAGAAGGGACAAACTTGAGTAATTTGGAGTTTGGGGAGGAGATCTAGTTGTCTCGAGGCTGGGCTGAATTCTTTTATCCGCTGTTACAGAAGAAATGAAGACTAGAAGAGCGAAGTAGTCAGAGCAGAGTTTTCTCTGAACACCGTAGGGGTTGTAGGTACCTGGTGTTTGAACTCTCGTACTTTCTGTTCGTCCCTTTGAAGTCACTTCCGTTTTGGGCCGGACGCAGGCCAAACCGGTGGCGGGAGTTGGAGATCCTTCAAGGAATACACCAGGTGTGGCCATCTGGGAGGTGGGTGGCGGGCAAGTCGTACTTTCTTGCATGAGAGATAGGAAATTGTACGGAATTTAATTGCATCTTAAGAAAAAGTGGGTGAAATGGGAAGCGGGGTAGTTCCCATGTCCACAAAGCCGTTCTCCACCCAGCCTTCAATCCCACTTTTCTTATTCTTTTGACTTGCTCACTATTAGTTTTCACATATATATATTTTTTGTGGGTGCCTCTAAAGCCTTTAACCGCTGTCGTTCACATGGCTTCATGTAGTCATTTTGAAAAGAAGCGCTCTGAAGTTCTGAGCTAACCCCGCCCACTTTTACAAACTTCTGAAGGCTGGTTAGAAGGAGAAGAGCTATTGAAGGGCTGAGGAGAAATACTAAAAAATGGTTAGTTTACTTTTGTTTTGAGTGAAGCATACACCAAACAAGTGGCAACAGGTGCCAACTGTAATGCACCGATGAATAAAGATATTTAAATACTTGGGAGCCCATAGCCTAAGTTGACTACATTAGACCCTGATTTATGCCCCATTTAGGATACAAAATTTGAGTGTATTTTTGATGTTTTACATTCCCTTTGAAGTACCTTGAGAAACTCATTGAATGAAAGAGGTGCAAAAGGAGTTATTAGAGAAGGCCTTTTCCTCCCAAGAATAATGGTTTTCATTCTTAAACTCACTTCTGTATCATTTTGACTGAGGCTTTCTTAGATAAATTCTAACTCACTTCTTCCCATGGTCTCACTGAGACTTTTCTAAATAATCTTTTAAATACTTGTTTAGCATTTATATTGTATTAGGCATTACACCAGACTTTGTGGGTAGGGTATTGCCAAAAAGACAGGATCCTGTCCTTGTCCAAAACTGCTGAGGAAGACAGTTTTGGACAAAGAAAATACCTGACTATGACTGCAGTTTTGTCAATATGTCCCTTTATGTGTTTCAAGATTTGGTTTACATGTTTAGTTGCTCCAATGTTGGGTGTGAAATGTTTACTAGGGTTATATTCTCTTGTTGGATTGTTCCTCTTATCATTTTGTAGTATCCTATACTTATCTTTGTCTCCTCCTGTACCCTTTGTTTTAAAGTCTATTTTGTCAGATATAAGTATTGCTACACCACCTTTTTTTTCTTTCCATTTGCATGAAATATCTTTTCCACCCTTTTACTTTTAGTCTGTGTGTCTCTTTCAGTCTGAGGTGTGTCTTGTGGAGGCAGTATATACTCATATATATATATATATATATATATATACCATACATAAGTGGGAGTATTTACTCTGTGTAACATAGCAAACAATCATAAAAGGCTTCATTTAGGAGAAAAAACACTTAGTACATAGTAGAACTTGTATAAATATTTAATGTAATTCTTAAATTGAAACTAAAGGAAGAGTGGAATTTGCAGACGGAGAATCAAGATAAAAATATTCTAGGAAGAAAAAAGCCACTTTTGCAAAGGGAAGTGTTTCAGAAAATCCTAAGCAATTTAGTATAGCTGAAAAAATAAGATGCTGGGGACAAGTGGTAAAGATGCAATAACAGGCCCGGTCAGTGATATTCTCATTTGTCATGCTAAAAGAGTTTGGACTTTATTCTGAAAGAAATTAGGAACTTTTCTTGGAGTTTAATCAGGCTGCGCTTCTACTAAGATTACCTAGTCACACTTGGAAGAATGGATGTGGAAGCAGGGACAACCTTTTAGAAGGCTACCTTAAATAGTCCAGGTAATACAATTTATATTCTCTTAGTTTCAGACTCCTACCTAATTACCTTCCTGACATTTTTGATATCTCATAAACTTTTCTAGCCTAAATATATAACATCAGTGTCTTGATTTCTTCATCAACTTTGTGTGCTCCATCTAAGAAAATACAAGAAAATAGGAAAATGACAAGAAAATATCTAAAAAAGAAGAGTGGAAGTATACTTTACCTACTACATACATAACAAAGTTATAGAAATTAAGTGAATTTTTATGGTAAGTTTTTTATGCCAACACAGAACAATGAAGAGAATAGAGTCCAAACAAAACCAATGAGATGTAATTTTAAGATTTTTTATTTATTCACTTTTAGAGAGGGAAGGGAGGGAGGGAGAGAGAGAGAGAGAGAAACATCAATGCGCGGTTGCTGGGGGGTTATGGCCTGCAACCCAAGCATGTACCCTGGCTGGGAATTGAACCTGCGACACTTTGGTTTGCAGCCCGTGCTCAATCCACTGAGCTATGCCAGCCAGGGCCCAATGAGATATAAATTTTAAAATTAAATATAAAGAGAGACCCAAGATAGCAGAGGAGTAAGTGGAAACTATACTAATCTTCGCCCAGGAGCAATAGGGAATTATCACTACATAGTAGAGAAATCATCCTTAATAACCAACTGAACACTAGCTGGAGAGAAGTGTCACAACCATGGATAGACAGAGGAAACCACTTCACCACAACAAGACTGGTAGGGAGTGCAGAGGAGGCACAAGAGGGCTGTCTGAGCTCCCATGGGTGGTTGCTGAAGTTCCAGAGGGATATTTTGGTGGCCAGGGGGTCCCTCTGATATGTGTGGGGTGTAAACCCTAAGTTGGTCTCCATAAACTATAGCACCAGAACCATAAAAGGAACCCAGGTAACATCCAGCTGTGAAAAACTGTAGGGTTTTGTATGCTAGGGAGAGACAGCTGGAGACACAGACTCTTAAAGGGCCAATGCCAAAGATTTCATTCGCAGCCACTTGCCCTGGGCTCCACAAGAATAAGGGCAGGGTGGACTAGAGATGTATGAGGAGAGTCTGGGGCTGGTGGCCCTAGGGAGAAACCTAGGAATAGTCACCAGGATCCCTTTGTTGAATCATTCCTCATAGTGCAGAGTCTATCTTCCTCAGGCAGAGCATTCCCCTCTAAGTGGCATCAGGCTGAGGAGAAGCAATAGACCCACCTGCAGCGATTACTTTACCCCACCCTATGGAGCCTAAGTGTGGATGCTGAGCACAGCTTGAGGCTATATTGCTCATTAAGTTTAAAACCTAATGCAGATCTCTGGGAGCTCTGAGACTTTAGCTGACCCTCACCCAGGTCTGGTGCTGGTAAAGCTGGCCTTGGTGCACAGCCTAGTTCTTTCTGCACACAAACAGGCCTAGCAGAGGTAGCCATGTGCTGTGGATTGCTCATAGCTCCAAACATGTTTGCCCAGGCTCAGTCACAGCAGTGTCTGGAAAGGTCGGCACCAGAGTCTTGACAGATCTACCTATGAGGTCTTCTGGAAAAAGTCCAGTCATTGTTAATATAATGAAAATGGTTTGAGCAACATCGATGTAACCTGACAGTCAAGGAGAGCGGGGTGGAATGTGCATGTGTGAAAATTGACAACCTCACTACACTAGTCAGTGCGAATGGTAGATGCCATTCAGTGAGCATGTGTACAGTGTGGCTGTTGCATTCAAAATGACTGAGTGAATAGAGCTATGAACCTCCATCAGATTTTGTGTTAAGCTTGAACATTTCTTTGCAAATCTATTCAGATGATTCAGAAGGCTTTCAGCAACAATGCAATGATTGCAGTGTAAATAAAAATGTGGCACAAATGCTTCAATGATGGTCAAGAATCTGTTGAAAGTGATCCATGTTCAGGAAGGCCTGCAACAGGTAGAACACCTGAGAATGTTGAACATGTATGGGCTACAATCAACAAAGATCGGTGAATGACTGTGAGAACTATAAGCTGGTCTGGGGATTCCAAAATCTACAGTGTCCAAGATATTGACACAGGATCTTGGCATAAAATGTGTCATGGCAAAATTTGCTCTGCAACTTGAGCTACCAGAGCATTAGGAACAGCGTGCTGCAGTAGCTAATGACTTGATGCAGACTTCTACCAATGAACCAAATTTCCTCAAAAAAGTCAAAACTAGAGATGAATTGTGGGTCTACAGCTATGATCCAGAAATGAACGCCCAGTTGTTCTGATGGAAGTCACCTGGTTTTTCACATCCAAAGAAGGCACATCAAAGTCACAGCAAAATCAAGACTATGTTAACTGTGTTTTTTTTTAGGAAGGTGTTGTCCATCATAAGTATGCCTCTCTGGGCCAAACATTAATAAGGAGTACTACCTCAAAGTTGCTCATCAGTAGAGAGATGCAGTGTGATGAAAGAGCTGCAGCTATGGGCAACTGGTGATTGGCAGCTTCATCACAACAATGTGCATGTCTCTTGCAGAGTTTTTTTGTGAAACATGAAATCACCCAGGTGACTCAGTCCACCTGCAGCCCAGATTTGACACCCTGTGACTTCTGCCTTTTCCCAAAACTAAAAACACCTTTGAGAGGTAAGAAATTTCAGACCATTGATGAGATTCAGGAAAATAGGGTGGGATAGCTATGGCTATTCCAACAAAGGATTTTGCAGTGTTTTGAACAGTGGAAGAGACCCTGGAAGAAGTTTATGAAGTCACAGTGTGACTACTTTGAAGGGGATTGAGGTGTCATTATCCTATGTACAATGTTTCCTGTATCATCTTCAATAAATGTGTCTTTCATATTACATGGATGGATACTTTCTGGACACACTTCGTACTCTAACATAGCACTTATTACATTGTGTGGCAGTAATTTGTTTATAACTTTTTGAAAAGATTTTATTTTCATTTCTATTTTTAATATCTTGTTGATTATGCTATTACAGTTTTCCTGACTTCTCCCATGCCCCCTCCACCCAGCATCCCCCACTCCCTTAGATAATTCCCCCACCCCCGCATTGTTCATGTCTATGAGTCACTCGTTTAAGTTCTTTGGCTGCTCAGTTTTCTATATTGTACTTTATATCCCCATGGCTGTTCTATAACTACCTAACTGTATTCTTAATACCCCCACCTCTTCATCCATTCCCCCATAACCCTCCCATTTCACAACCATCAAAAACACTCTCTGTGTCCATGAATCTGTCTCTGTTCCTGTTTGCTTCGTTTGTTTTTTAGATTTCATTGTTGATATGTATTTTATTGTTTATAGTTTTGGTCTTCTTGTTTTTCATAAATAAGTCCCTTTAACTTTTCATATAAATATTGTTTGGTGATGATGAACTCCTTTTTTTTTTGTTTTTTTCTTGTCTGGGAATCTCTTTATCAGCCCTTGATTCTAAATGATAACTTTGCTAGGTAGAGCAGCCTTGGCTGTCAGTCCCTGCTCTTTGTGACTTTGAATATTTCTTGCTAATCTCTTGTAGCCTGCAAAATTTCTTTTAAGAAATCAGCTGACAATCTTATGGGAACTGCCCTGTATGTAACTAACTTCTTTTCTCTTGCTGCTTTTAAGATTCTTTATCTTTATCCTTTGGCATTTTAATTATGATGTGTGTTGTGGTGGGCCTCTTTTCATCCATCTCCTTGGGACTCTCTGTGTTTCCTGGACTTGTATGTCTAGTTCCTTTGTCAAATTAGGGAAGTTTTCTTTCATTATTTTTTCAAATAGGTTTCCAATTAGTCGCTCTTTCTTTTCTGTTTCTGGCGCCTCTATGATGTTAATGTTGGACCTTTGAAGTTGTCTCAGAGGCTGCTTATACTACCCTCACTTTTTGGGGGGAGGGGGATTCTTTTGTTCTTGTTCTGTGTGGTTGTTTTTCTCTTCCTTATGTACCAAACCATTGATTTGATTCTTGGCTTGATCCACTCTACTGTTGTTTCCTTGTAAATTGTTCTTTATTTCAATTAGTGAATCCTTCTTTTCTGACTGGATATTTTATGCTGCTGAGGTCCTCAAGAAGTTCTTTGAGCATCCTTCTAAACAGTGTTTTGAACTCTGCATATGATTGAATGCTTATCTCCATTTCATGTAGCTCTTTTTCTGGAGTTTGATCTGTTCTTTCATTTGGGCCATGTTTCTTTGTGTCCTCATTTTGGCAACCTTTCTGTGTTGTGTCTATGTATTAGGTAGAGCTGCTATGACTTCCTGCCTTGGTAGCATGGCCTAATGTAGTAGGTGTGTCCTGTAGGGTCCAGTGTCACAGCCTCCCCATCACCCAAGCTGGATACTCCAGGTGTAGACTGAGTACACTCTCCACTTGTAGTTGAGCCTTGGTTGCTATTTGTACATCAGTGGGGCGGAGTTACAAAGGCCAGTCAGGTGCAAGGATTGGCTGTGACCACTTATCACCAATCTCTGCCCTCTGTGGAGGATCAGTTGTGTAGGGACAGGGTAGCAGTGCTCCAAAGTGGTATGTAGCTATCTACTGGGTATACTGGCTCTGGTGTTTCCTGGGTGGCGCAGGCCAAGATCAGCCTCCATTTATGTTTGTCCTGGGGCCCCACTTCCTGAGCTATAAAGTAACCTGAGAAGGCTGCTACTTGTGCTGGGCTAGGAGATTTCCAAGGGAAGCCAAGCTGTGAAACTAATGGCTGGGGCTTGGGCTGGGCCTAGAGCTCACTGAGGCCAGCTGTTGCTTGTTTGACAGGATTTGGGAAGTTGTGAAGGTGGAGCCAAGACCAGCCATTCATATGGAAAAGCTGTTTGGATGGACCCTTTAATTGGGGGGACAGAGTCTTGGGATCTCCGATGTGGGTCAAACCATGTTAACTAGGTCAATGGAGACTCAAATATGGCACCAGTGTGCTGGTTCTATGCCTATGCAGTGAGATGGCTCAGAAAAGGGACAATGCCTGCTGCTCACCCTGGTAACAGACACTTCAGCTTCTTACAGTATGACACTGGTGCCCTTCAAGCTGCTACCCCAGTGCTGTGAGTCTGGGTAGGTGAGTCCAGGTGTATGTTCTGTAAGAGGAACTGCTTGGGACTCCAGAAGTTTCTTCCACCATTCAATCCTCACTGCTTTTTGCAGCCAGAGTTGTGGAGACTTATCTTCCTTGCACTGGAACCCTGGGATGAGAGGCCTGGTGTGGACCTGAGCCTGATTGCTCCTGAGATATCCCTCCCAAATTTTTATCCACCACACTTGGGTGAGAGACCAGCCCAAGGTCTCTCACCCATTCTGTACCTGTGCCCTTCCTACTAGTCTTGATGGATATGGTTTCTTTAACTCCTTAGTTGTCAGACTTCCATTCAACTCAATTTATGATGGTTCTGAGTGATGGTTCTGTATTTTATTTGTAATTTTGATGTGGTGTGAAGGGGTGGGCCATGTTTGCCTATGCAGCCATCTGACCAGAAGCCCCTTTGTTTTTCTGGGGTTTTTTTTTTATTGTTTTCAGGCTATGTTTATCTTTCTAGAAATTAAACCATTTATCGTTATAAAATCCCTTCTTCTAATAATGTTTTTTAGCCTTCAACTTATGTTGTCTGATGTAAATAAGGCCTATGCAGCTATATTTCGGTATGCATGTTTTTCCATTCTTTTGCATTCATTGTTTACTAATCTCATATAAGATGTATTTTCAAATTTTTTATTTTTTTTACATTTAAAATTTTTTTATTGTATTTTTGCATTACCATTTAATACCCTTATACCACCCCTTCCCCCTGAAACCACTACATGTTGTCCATGTATACGAGTTCTTTTTCCTTTTTGCTCAATCCTTTCACTCACTAAGCAATCCTCCCCCCTTCGACTGCTCCAATAGCAGTAATCCTGCTCTATATCCATGAGTCTTTCTGTACTTTGCTTGTTAGTTCAGTTTGTTCATTAGATTCCTTATGTAAGTGAAATCAAAGTTATCTTTCTCTGACTTAGCATAATGTTCTGCAGATCCATCCATGCTGTTGCAAAGAGTAGAATTTTCTTCTTTTTACGGCCAAGTAGTGTTCCATTGTATAAATGTATCATAGTTGTTTTATCCACTCATCTTCTGATGGACACTTGGGCTGCTTCCATGTCTTGGTAATTGTAAATAACAGCAATAAACATGCGGGTGCTTATGTTCTGTCAAATTAGTGTTTTGGATTTCTTCAGATATATTCCAAGTAGTGGGATTGCTGGGTCAAAAGGCAGATCTATGTTTAATTTTTTGAGGTATCTACATGCTGTTTTCCACAGTGACTGCACCAGTCTGCATTTCCCATAAACAGAACAAAGTGGTTCCTTTTTCTCCACCTCCTCACCAACACTTGTTTGTTGATTTATTGATGATAAGCATTCTGACAAATGTGAGATGATATCTCAGTTTTATTTTAATTTACATTCTGTCATGATAAGTGACTTAAGCATCTTTGCATATGTCTATTGGCCATCTCTATGTCCTCTTTGGAGAAGTGTTTATTCAGGTTCTTTACACATTTTTAATTTGATTGTTCGTTATTTTGGTGTTGAGTTTTATAAGTTCTTTATAAATTTTTTTATATTAACCTCTTATCAGATGTATTGGTGAATATGTGCTCCTATTCTGTGTATTGTCTTTTTATTTTGTTTCTGGTATCCTTTACTGTGTAGAAACTTTTTAGTTTGTTGTAGTCCCTTTTTTTTTTTATTTTGTTTCCCTTGTCTGAGGAGATATATCTAATAAAATGTTGCTATGAGCAGTGGCAGAGACATTATTGCCCATGTGTTCTCAGATTTTCATTGTTTCGGGTCTATATTTAGGCTTTAATCCATTTTGAATTCAAAGATATGAGTTTATTTCTGGGCTCTCTATTCTGTTCCAGTGATATATGTGTCTGTTTTTACACCAGTACCATGCTGTTTTGATTACTCTGGCCTTATAGTATAGTTTGATATTAGGTAATGTGATTCCTCCAAGTTTGTTCTCTGCCAGGATTGTTGTTGCTATGTGGTGCATTTTGTGGTTCCATATACATTTTTGAAATATTTGTTGTAGTTCTGTGAAATACAACATTGGAATCTTTTTTTTATGACGTTGGAATCTTGATAGGAAGTGCATTGAATTTATAGGTTGTTTTGAGTAGCACGGGCATTTTAATGTTAATGCTTCCTATCCATGAACACAGTATGTCTTTCTTTTATTTGTATCTTTTTCAGTTTCTTTCCTCAGTGTCTTACAATTTTCCAAGTACAGGTCTTTTACATTCTTGGTTAGGTTTATCCCTAGATATTTTTTTTTAAGCTATTGTGAATGAGATTGTTTTCTTAATTTCCCTTTCTTTTAGATCATTATGGGCATATAAAAATGCAGCTGATTTCTGGATATTAATTTTGTATCCTGCTACTTTGCTGAGTTTATGAGCTCTAGTAGTTTCTTGGTGGAATCTTTGGGGTTCTCTCTATACCGTATCACATCATCAGCAATGAAAGTCAGTTTTACTTCTTCCTTTCCAATTTAGATGCCTTTTATTTATTCTACTTGTCTAATTTCTATGGCTAGGACTTCTGGTACTACGTGGAATAAGACAGGTGAAAGTGCCCTTCCTGTGTTGTTCCCAATCTTAAGGAGAACGCTTGTAGTTTGTGCCCATTGGGTATGATGCTGGCAGTGTGTTTGTCATATATGGACTTTATCATGTTTATGTATTTTCCCTCTGTTCCCACTTTGCTGAGAGTTTTTATCATACATGGGTGCTGGATTTTATCAAATGGTTTTTCTGCATCTGGTTACATGATGATGTGGTTTTTATCCTTTATTTTGATTATGTGGTGGCTCACATTTATTGATTTGCAAAAGTTGTACCAACCTTGCATTCCTGGAGTAAATCCCACTTGATCATGGTGTATGGTCTTTTTGATGAATTGATGTGTTTGGTTTGCTAATATTTTGTTGAGGATTTAGCATCTATATTCATCATGGATATTGGGATGTAATCTTTTTTGTGGTGTCTTTATCTAGTTTTGGAATTAGAATAATGTTGGTGTTATAAAATGGGCTTGGGAGCTTTCCCTCCTCTTGAATTTTTTTGGAATCATTTGAGAAGAAAAGATGTTGATTCTTCCCAGAATGTTTCATAAAATTCACCTGTGAAGCCACCTGGTCCAGGGCTTTCATGCATTTTGAGTTTTTGCTTACTGCTTCAATTTCACTAGGTGTAATCTGTCTATTCAGATGCTCTAATTTAGTTTTAGAAGACTGTATGTTCTAGTAATTTATCCATTTCATCGAGGTTGTCCAGTTTGTTGGTATATAGGTGTTCATAATATGTTCTTAACAATACTTTGTATTTCTTCAGTGTTAGTTTTTATTTCTCCTCTTTCATTTCTGCATTTATTTATTTACCTCCTCTCCCTTTTGCTTGATGAATCTGGTTTAAGGTTTTGTCGATCATGTTTATTTTTTCAAAACCCAGCTTTTAGATTCATTGATCTTTTGTATATTTTTTTAGATTTTAGTTTATTTATTTCTGCCCTAATCTTTATTATTTCCTTCCTTGTACTCATTTAAGGCTTTTTGTTGTTGTTGTTCTTTTTCCCCCTACTTTTATTTTTTGTTTATTCTATTATAGTTGTCCCATTTTGTTTTCTGTTTTGCCCTGTCTATGCCCCAGTCCACCCCTCTTGCCCACAGTCAATCCCCTTTCCATTGTCCATGTCCATAAATCATTCATACATATTTGACTAATCCCTTTCCCTTCTCTCCACCATTGAGCCTCTGCCTCCTGCCTTCCTACAACTATCAGTCTGTTCCATGTTTCAATGTCTCCAGCTCTGTTTTTCTCATTAGTTAATTTTGTTCATTAGATCCGTTTTATAAGTGTGGTCATATAGTATTTATCTTTTGCTAAGTGGCTTATTTCACTTAGCATAGTAGTCTTCAGTTCCACCCATGCTATCACAAAAGGTAGGACTTCTTTCTGCTTTGTAGTATTCCATTGTATAAATGAAACACAGGTTTTTTAATCCACTCAACTACTGATGGGCACTGGGGCTATTTTCAACACATGGCTATTGTAAATAGCACTTCTATGAACAGAAGGGTTCATAAATCCTTTCGAATTGGTGTTTCAGAATTCTTAGGGTATATTTCCAGCAGTCGAATCACTGGGTCATTCCATTTTTAAGGCAGTTCCATTTTTAATTTTTTGAGGAAATTCCATACGGTTTTCCACAGTGGCTGTACCAGTCTGCATTCTCAACAACAGTGAACCAGGGCTCCCTTTTCTCCACATTCTCACCAGCACTTGGTTTGTGTTTATTTATGGATGATAGCCATTTGTGTAGGTGTGCAATGATATCTCATTGTGGTTTTAATTTACTTCTCTGATGGCTAGTGATGTTGAGCATTTTTTCATATGTCTACGGGCCATCTGTATGTCCTCCTTGGTAAAAGTGTCTATTCAGGCCATTTGTCCATTTTTGAATTGGATTATTTGTCTTCCTGGTGTGGAGTCATCTGAGTTATTCATATATTTTGGAGATTAAACCCTTGTCCAGTGTATCATTGACAAATATATTCTTCCATACAGACAGTTCCATTTTTATTTAGATCATGGTTTCTTTAGCTGTGAAGAAGCTTTTTATTTTGGTGTGGTCCCATTTGTTTATTTTTCCTTTATTTCCCTTCCCCTGGGAGATATATCAGCAAAAATATTGCTACATGGGATATATAAACTTTACTGCCTATATTTTCGACTAGGACTTTTTTGATATCATGACTTATATATAAGTCTTTTATCCATTTTGAGTTTATTGTGGTGTATAGTCTAATTTGGTGGTGCAGGTTTGGTTTTTGTTTTTGTTTTTATTTTGTTGTTTGTTTGTCTGTTTGTTTGTTTTAGGGAGCACGTACTAGTCCAGTTCTTCCAATACCATTTATTGAAGAGGGTATTTTTACTCTATTGTATGCTCTTACCTTCTTTGTCAAATATTAATTGAAAATAGAGACACGGGTTTATTTTTGGGCTCTCTATTCTGTTCCATTGATGTGTCTGTTCTTATGCCAGTACCAGACTGTTTTGATTACTGTGGTCTTGTAATATAATTTGATATCAGGTATTGTGATCTCGCCTACTTTGTTCTTCTTTCTAAAAATTGCTGTGGCTATTTAGGGTCATTTATGGTCACATATAAATTTTTGAAATGTTTGTTCTATATCTATGAAATATGTCATTGGTATTTTAATTGGGATTGCATTGAATCTATAAATTGCTTTGGGCATTTTAGTGAAGTTAATTCTTTTTTTTTAAGTTTTTATTTATTTATTTTTAGAGAGAGGGGAAGAGAGGGAGAAAGAGAGGGAAAGAAACATCAATGTGTGGCTGCCTCCCATGTGGCCCCCACTAGGGGCATGGTCTGCAACCCAGGCATGTGCTCTGACTGGGAATCACACCGGCAACCCCTTGGTTCGCAGCCCATGCTCAATCCGCTGAGCTACACCAGCCAGAGTGAAGTTAATTCTTTCAAACTATGAACAGGGTATATGCTTTAATGTATTTGTATCTTCCTCAGTTTCTTTCTTCAGTGTCCTATAGTTTCCTAAGTACAGGTCTTTTACCTTCTTGGTTAAATTTATTCCTAGATAAGTTTTTTGTTGTGGTAGTAAATCCAATATTTTTCTTAGTTTCTCTTTCTGATGGTTCATTGTTGGTGTACAAAAATGCCATCAATTTCTGAATATTGACTACTTTGTTGAATTCTCTTATTAGGTTGAATAGTCTTTAGGTGGAGCTTATAGGGATTTCTATACTATCATGTCATCTGCAAGTAATGACAGTTTTACATCTTCCCTTTCAGTTTAGATGCCTTTTATTTCTTCTTTTCTGATCGCTGTGGTTAGGACCTCTAGTACTATGTTGAATAAGAGTGGTGAAAGCAAATGCCCTTTTCTTGTTCCTGATCTCAAGGGGAAAGCTTTTAGGTTTTGCTCTTTGAGTATGATGTTGACTGTAGGTTTCTTGTCCGTGGCCTTTATTATGTCAAGGTGTCCTCCCTCTGTTCCCACTTTGCTGAGTATTTTTATCATAAATGGATGCTGGATTTTATCAAATGCTTTTTCTGAATGTATTGATCATGTGATTTGTGTCCATTTTGTTTATGTGATGTATCACATTTATTGATTTGCAAATACTGTACCATCCTTGCATCCCTGGAATAAATCCCATTTGATCGTGGTGTGTGATCTTTCTGATGTATTGTTAGATCCGGTTTGCTAGTATTTTCCTGAGTATTATATTGTCTGTGTTCGTCAGAGATATTGGCTTATAATTTTCTTTCTTATTTGTGTCTTTACCTGGTTTTGGGATTAAGATAATACAAACCTCATAAAAAGAGTTGGGGAGTCTTTCTTTCCTTTTCTTGAATTTTTTAGAATAGTTTGAGGATAGGTATTGGTTTGTCTTTGAATGTTTAGTAAAATTTGTCTGTGAAGCCATCAGGTCCAGGGCTTTTGTGTGTCAGTAGTTTTTTGATTACTGCTGCAATTTTCTAGTTGGTATCACCTTATTCAGGTTTTCTGCTTGTTCCTGATTCAGTTTTTGAAGATTGTTTGTATAAATTTATCCATTTCAATAAGGTTGTCCAATTTCTTTGACATATAGTTGTCTGTAGTAATTTCTTAGAAGACTTTGTATTTCTGTGGTATCAGTTGTTGCTTCTGTTCTTTAATTTCTGATTTTATTTACTTGCGTCCACTCTTGTTTTTTTTTTCCTGATGAGGCTGGTTAACGTTTTGTCAAATTTTTTTTAATTGTTCAGTTATAGTTGTTGCATGTTTTTCCCCATTGCTCTTCCCTGCTCCTTCCCCCCACTCCCACAGTCAATCCCTACATATTGTCCATGCCCATGAGTCCTTTATTCATGTTTCTTTACTTGCCCCTTTCCTTTCTATGCCCCCACCCTTGATTTCCCTCCCTGCTCCCCTCAAGTCACTATCAGTTTGTTCTTTAGTTCCATGTCTCTGGTTCTGTTTTGTTAATTTGTTTGTTTTGTTGATTAGGTTCCACTTATAGGTGAGAGATCATATACTATTTGTCTTTTACTGCCTGTCTTATTTCACTTAGCATAATGTTCTGCAGTTCCATCCATGCTGTCACAAAAGATGAGTTCTTTCTTTCTGCATAGTATTCCATTGTCCAATCAAGAAACCAGCTCCTTGATTCATTGATTCTTTGTATTGTTTTTTTTTTTAGTCTCTATGCCATTTAATTCTGCTGTGATCTTGATTATTTACTTCTGATTGTTCTGGGCTTTGTTGTTGTTCCTCTAGTTCTTTTAGATGTAAGATTAGGTTGCTTATTTGAGATTTTTCTATCTTATTTAGGTAGGTCTATATTGCTATGAATTTCCCTCCTGTCATTGCTATGCCCCATAGGTTTGGGGTTGTTGCGTGTTTATTTTCATTTGTTTCCAGATATTTCTTGATTTCTTCCTTGATCTCATTGTTACCCTATTCATTATTTAATAACACATTATTCAGCCTCTATGTATTTAAATGTTTTTTGAGTTTTTTTCTTGAGTTTGATTTTTAGTTTGAAGCCATTATGATCTGAGAAGATGCTTGATATGATTTCAATTTTTTTGAATTCATTGATGCTAATTTTATGTCCTTCCATTTGTCTATCTTTGACAATGACCCATGTGGGTTTGAGACGAATGTGTATTTTGCCTATTTAGTGAAATGTTTTTATATACCAGTTAAGTCCCTTTTATCTTAAGTGTCATTCAATTCTGCAATATTTTGTTGATTTTTTCTCTTGAAGTTCTTTCCATTTTTGACAGTTGGGTGTTAAAATCCCCTATTATGACTGTATTGCTATCTACCTCTTTCTTAAAGTCCTCCATTATTTTCTTTATATATTTAGGTGCACACATATTGGGTGTGTATGTGTTTATACAAGTTATATCCATATAACCCTTGGACTACTATATACTCTATAACTGTTGGACTACTCCATTAAATATTATGTAGTGGCTTTCTTTGTCTCTTGTCATGGCCTTTGGTTTGAAGTCTGTTTAGTCAGATGTAAGTATTGCTATCTCACCTTTTTTTCATGTCTGTTTGCTTGGAATATTTTTTTCTATCCCTTCACTTTCAGATCTTTTGTTCTGAGATGGATCTCTTTTAGACAGCATATGTTCAGGTCATGTTTTCTAATCCATTCAGCTACCCTATGTCTTTTGATTGGAGCATTTAATCCATTAATATTTAAGGTTATTATAGGTAGATACTTATTCATTACCATTTTCCCCCTCTGTACCTGTGTTCCTTTCTCTCTCTATTCTTTCTTAAAGCAGTCCCTTTAGCATCTCCTGCAGTGATGGCTTGGTGGTGATGTACTCTTTTAGCCATCTTTTTTCTGTGAAGCTTTTTATTTCACCTTCTATTTAAAATGAGAGCCCTTTGGATAGAATTGTCTTGGTTGGAGGTCACTGGTTTTCATTACTTGGAATATTCATGCCAGTCCTTTCTGTTTTGTAGTGTTTATGTTGAGAAATCAGCTGATAGTTTATTGGAGTTCCCATTTATGTTACTAGCTATTTCTCCCTTGCTGCCTTTAAGATTCTGTCTTTGTCCTTAAATTTTGTCATTTTGATAGTAATGTGTCTTGGAGTGGGCTTGTTTTGTTGTTGTTCATCTTGATTGGGACTCACTGTGGTTCCTGGACTTGTATTACATTTTCCCTCAGTAAGTTAGGGGAATTTTCTGTCATTTTTTCAAAGAGATTTTCTCTCTCTCACTTCTTCTCCTTCTGATATCCCTATGATGTGAATATTGTTTCATGTTGTCCCTAAGTTCCCATAATCTATTGTACTTTTCATGTCTTTTTTCATTTTGTTGCTCTATTTTTTTCTGCTTTGTCTTCCAACTCACTGATTTGATCCTCTGCTTTACCTAGCCTGCTTTCAATTTTTTTCTAGTGTATTCTTCATATCATATATTGCATTCTTGATTTCTAACTGGTTCTTACTCAAGATTTCTATGTCCTTTTTCGTGCTGTTGTAGGTCCCACTGAGTCCCTTATAGTTCTAACTAAGGTACTTGAAAATCTTTATAACCATTACTTTGAACTCTGTCTGATAAATTGCTGGCCTTGATTTCCCTTAGCTTTTTCTGGAGATTCCTCATTTTCTTTTGTTATGGGGTTGCTTTTTGACTCCCTATTTTACTTGTTTCTGTATTTATTTCTGTGTATTAGATTGATTTGCTTTGATTCTCTGTCTTGTGCAGTAGCCTTGTATGTTAGGAGTCCTGTGGGACCAAGTGGTGCAGACTCTGATCTCCTGATCTGGATGCTCTAGGAATGACCTCTCTGTGGGTTATGTGGACTTTCCTATTGTATTTGTCCCATCTGTTGGTGGGAACTCCCCTCTGACTGGCTAGTAAGAGGCTCAACCCCTACTACATGTTGTAAGCTGTTGTATAGGTGGTGGCAGAACAAAGCAAAAAACACAAAAACAACACCAAAACAAGGAACCCTCCTGACCACCACAGCAATATCAAGCACAAGAGAGCAAAGGATAATAACAACAGAAAGCAAAATATAAGAGTAGAGAAAGGGGAAAAGGAAAAAGAATATGAGACCAAAGGAAAGAACAGTGTCATGAAAGGAGAGAGGGGAAGAGAACTACTTATAATGAACTGAAAGAGGAAAACAGGGAAATGGAACACAGAAAAGGTAACAAAAATACTAAAAGGAGAGAAGAAGGAAAACAGTAGGGATAATCAAAGATAAGAGTAGAATATGTGACATGAAAGAAAAATGAGGATACCAAAAATAAAAGAAAAAGATAAGTAAAAAGGCTATGAAAAAGAAAAAATAAGATAATGAAAAAAGAACCAAGTGGGTTTTTCTCAGCATAATTTAGATATTGCCTTCTGTTTTCTTCCTTTGGATACCTTTCTGATGTCTGAGTCTGGTGCAAGCCAATGCCTGGTGGTGTGGCCCTTGGCCACCTCAAAGCTACAGGTAGTCCACAGTTTGTGGCATATTCCTCCAGTTTGGCAGCTCCTGGGGTGAGCCGAGCTGCTTTGCAAAGCCTACTTTTATTAGGATCCAGCAGTGTGTCAGCAAATGTTTCAAATCTCCACAGGATCCACCTCTGCCTGTCTCTGCCTGCTGGCCTGCAGTCGACCTTAAGATCAATTGCAGACCCCACTATTTTGAGTGGGCTTCTGGTAGAAACAGGTGGAAGTGATTCCTGGATCTCCCATAGCAGGTACCTTTTAGACTTCTGGAAGATTGTGGGTGTGTACCCCCTCCTCTGAGTCACTAGTCTGAGTCTGCCCAGGATTATTTCCCTATACGCTGTAGGGCGGGGCCCCAGTAGGCTCCAAAGCCCAGATTTTCTGTCTGCCTGGTGCCAGGAAGGCATTTCCTTAGCTCTCCCAAGAGGGGGAACACCAGACTGTTTCTCAGGATAGTGTATGGATTCATTGCACTCTGCTGCCACTCTCTGACAACCCCCGAGTCTGTTTATGTTGCTGTCTCCTCAGCAAGAGTTAAAGACAGGGTGGGAGAAAAGAAAGAAAGAAAACCCAAACAAAACAGAACACCAACACAGAGCAAAACTGAAAAAAGAATAAAAAAAAAAACTTGCTGAGTGGAACAAACAGGATATCAGAGGTTGTAGTGAAGGGATTTCCAGAGGGTGGAGGCAGTAGTATCCCACAGGGCAAGGTAATTGATTTTTTCCTGGGAGGGGCTAGCTCTTCTCAAGAAAGGTGGCTGCTATGGAGCCCAGGTATATCCAACCCTGAAAAATCCCACAGCCACTCCCCCAAGACTCTCCCCAATCTTCCCACTCCAGGCTCTTCTCTCCTGACTCCAGTTTGTACCACCCTCTCTTCCTCAGGCTCAAACTGGGTAGCTGCAAACACAAAACCTTTGCTTTGTCCCTTTAAGGAAAAATAGAAAATGTAGTAAGTCTTTTCTCTAGAGGTTTTTGTCTCTTCCCAGAGCAGAGAGCATGCACCGTGCAGACTCCTTGATCTCCTGTTCTGGATGCTCTAGGAATAGCCCTTGTGTGGGTTTTTTGGACTCTCCTGTTGTATTTGGGCCCTGATTTTTATTAGCCTATTCCTTGTTGGGAACCTTCCTCTATCTTGCTAAGGGGCTCCACACCTCCCATGACTGCCTCTGCCTTGAGAGAGCTTCTAAGTGTGGGTTGGGTTCCCAGTCCCGGCACATATAGAAGGCCACCTATCGAGGCTTGTCTCTTACACCAATGCCTCTCCCGCTCTCTCCCAACTCGATAGCTTATATCCTATATGTTCTGTCTTCTTTCAAGTCTTATATCATCCTCATGGGGTAGGGGAAAGAAGGGAAGAGTCTAGCAGCAAAACTGTAGCAATGGACAGTGGAACGGATGTCACGCCACTCCCTCCAGGGAGTCTCAGCCTCAGGCTCTCGCTGCTATGCTTCAGCCAGGGTCTCAGCAGCCAGCGCTGCTCCAGCCGCCTCTCTCTACCCCTGGCACTCCTGGCTCCTCAGTCCAGCAGCAACCTCCTCAGTTAGTCTCTGTCCCATTTGTAGTTCTAGCAGCGCCTGGGGCCAGGGAGGCGACAGCCCCCTCCCCAGCAAGTACCACAGGCCCCAGACCCTGGCTCCTTGTGGAGGCAGGGTGCGCGTCCCTGTCCAGGGTGGAGGGCACAGAGACAAGTCTGGGTGTTAAGGTGAGGCTGCTCCAGTTTATTCTTCCAGAGGGGGATATTGTAACTTCCACAAAATGGTTCCCACTCAAAATCTGCAGACATGCTGTGCTGGCCTGCCAGTGGCAGCAGCAGCTCTGCAGGAGAGCCCAGGTCACCAACCCCTGAGTATCCTCACAGGTGGTCAGGCACTTGACCACCTGCACAGTCATCTGCACACATGGTCACTCCTGCTCTCACACTCAGCAGGATTTTCGAGTTGATCGTTCTGCGGTTTAGGGGCAAGACCTGTCCCGAGCTTGGAGCAAGTGGACGGAGCTTCCAGCTACTCTGCAGCCATCTTGGGAACCTCGGCAGCCTTTCATTCTTAAAATAGAATCCGAAGCCCTTATCAAGGTCTTATGTGATTTGACTCTTGAATATCTTCATTTCATACTGTTCTTTCTTTTGTTTCAGCCACATTGGCTTCCTTTCTGTTGCTAGAAAATACTGAGCTATTTCGTAACTCAGGCCCTTTGCTGATGCTGTCTATTGGCACTGCTCTTCTTAGTTTTGAACCTGGCTGTGTCTGTCCCATCTTAAGACTGTAGACCAAGCATAACCTAAGAGAGGCTTTTGCTGGACAGCCTAACTGAAGTGGCCATTGCCCTAAGTGTTATAATATTAGTACTGTACAGTAGTTAATATCTTGTTTATTTTTGGTCTCCCCTCTGTGAAGGTGTGGTCCTTCTCCAGATTGTGGCTTGTAGTGCCTATTTTCAAATTAATAAATACTTGTTGAATTCTTAAGATTCATTCCAATCTTAGAAAATATGGTGTGATATAAAAATGTACATCTATAAATTATGAAAGATTCCTCTTTTATAGCAAATTTTTCCTTTAAGTTATTCAGTTGGTAAAAAATGTAGTTGATTTATAACTTTTAAGTAATGTATTTATTGCTTATTAAAACAGGGTTATGGCTATATTATGGCTCAATTACAAATACAAATGAAATACAGGATGCTGAGTTTTTAGATAGTGAATTAAGTAATTGTTTTTTGACTCAGTGCTTTAAATTTTCTAGTAGCTTACTCTGGGAACATGATTTAATTTATATCTATGTAGATAGTTTATTAAGACTCAGTAGTCTCAGTATGTTTAAGATAAATATGTTAATATTATTTGTTTAATTCTCTCATACACTTAGTAATATCTATTTTCCCAATCCCTTCCCTTTTGTGATTTCTTTAATTTTTAGGATCATCATGCCTAGACTTCATAATATAAAAAAGCCTCTTGCATATCAGATTTCCTGTTTGACAAGTAAATCTTATAAACAGCTGGATTATTTGCCTGACAAACTAAGAGCAAAGCTGCTTCCTTTTCAGAAAGACGGCATTACTTTTGCCCTTAGAAGAGATGGCAGGTAAGGTATTTTTTTTGAAGACATGCTAAAAATGTTAAATCCCTGGCAAATGTATAAAAAACAAAGCTCTGTGCACAGCTTTGTGTGTGTGTGTGTGTGTGTGTGTGTGTGTGTGTGTGTACAGAGTCTTCCATTAATTTTATTTTGCTGCATCATGAAATAATAATTTCAGGGTATAATTTATTTTGCCTTTATTCATGAGTGATATTTTGGTTGGCATATAGCTCTACTTCGATAGCTATATTTTTTTCTTAGCACTTTGGAAGTTATAGTCTGCTGTCTTCTGGTTTCTACAGTTGACAGGAAAAAATGTGCTCTTGAGTCTCAAAATATTATCCTACAGGTGACTTATTACAAAATAAAAAATTACAAAATGACTAATATTAATATTGCCAAGTAGCAGGACACCTTCAGGCATAATGTGGTGCATGGGACATATGCAACATTCCTTAGCAGTGTTCTTTCTGGAGATACTTGAGCTGGTAATCATAAGGAAGCAGTCAAACCAGTTCAGAATGTAGGCCATTTTTTCAGGACAATTGACCTTAAGTCTTCAAATGATTCAATGTCATGAAAATCCTAGGGCAGTGGTGAGAATGTTTTCAATTGAGAGATAAATAAGAGCTAGAATATCTGAAAGTAAAGCATAAACTTTGATTAGGTCCTGGATAAGTGGAAAGATAAACTTTAGAGGACATTTTTTAGGATAACTGGGAAAATTTCATCTGGGCTGTATTATAGTGATGCTACTGAATTAATGTTGATTATCTTAGGTGAGGTAATGGTATTGCAGTTGAATAGAAGAATGTTCTTGTTCTGGGATGATAAAGAATTTGAGAGTGGGGGGGAATCCTACTATCTTCATCCTACTTTCTACATTTTCATGAAAGGGAAGGATCTGTGTACGTTTAGAAAAACTTTGAATGGGTCAGCCAAAATGTTAACAGAGTGAATCTGGTGGTGTAAGTGTGTTCATTGTATTATTGGGGGGAGGGGGTTAACAAAACCCCACTAAGGAATTACTCTAATTTTCATTGCTTTGTAGATCTCTTGTCTGTATGTTATTTTAAGGTTTTTCTCTTTGTCTTTGGAGTTCTGCAGTTTCACTATAATTTATTTAGTATTTTTTAAATCCTATTTGGGATTACTGTACATTTTTAATCTGGGATTTGTATCATGTTGATTCTGAAAAATTCTCAGTTATTGCTTCTTCAAATATTGATTCTTACGGATTCTCTGAATTATTTTCTGCAATTTGAATTAGACTTATACTTGACCTTTTCACTCCCAACTATTTAGTGTTTCTTATATTTTCTGTGTTACATTATGTCTGTTTTTAAAGATCCCTCTTATAGTACATGATTATGCTGTTTAACTCATCTACTCAACTTGTAAAAAACTAAGAAAAGTGTGAGGATCATAAGTGTACAACTTGAAGAATTTTCACAGAATAGCCATCACCCAGATCAAGAAATAGAATTATATTACTAGTGTCCCAGAAATCTTCTTCTTGCCCCCTCCTAATCACTACTACCTGTCTCCTCTCCAGAGGCACCTCTATCCTGACTTCTAACACCATAAATTACTTTTACATGTTCAACGATATCATTGTAATTATATATATACACACATATAAATATATATGTTTATGTACTTATATATGTGTATATATACACATATACTTTTTTGTGTCTGACTTCTTTCACTCAACATCATTGTGAGATCCTTCCACATTGTTATATTTGGTTGTAGTTGTTTCATTTGCATTTCCATATATTATAAAATTTTATTGTGTAAATGTACCATGATTTACTTATATTGAGTCTACAGCTAATGAGCATATGGGTTGTTTTTAGTTTCGAGCTTTTATAAAAACAACACTATGAACATTCTTATACAGATCTTTTGGTAAATGTAGGAACATTTCTCTTGTACGTATACCAAGGAGAGAAATTGTTGGGTCATAAAATATGCATGTATTCCACTAAGTAGATACTACTAAGTATATTTTGCCAGGTCTGTCTTAATGAAGTAACTACCACAAGTAGATGGCTTAAACAACAGAAATTTATTGCCTCGCAGTTCTAGAGGCTAGAAGTCCGAAATTAAGGTTTGCTGGGATTGATTTCTTCCCAAGGTTGTTTGGAAAGGTTCTCCTCTAAGTCTTACTCCTTTACTTGTAGATGGCTGTCTACACAGCCATTTCCAATGGCTTTTCACATCATTTTCCTTCTATTCATGTCAAAATTTTCCCCTAACACATTTTTTTATCCTCAACAAAGGACATTTTTTTTCATTGCTTTTAGAACGAGAGAGGGAAGGAGAGAGAAAGGCAGAGAGAGAGAAACATCAATGTGAGAGAGAAACAGCAGCCCATTGCCTCCTGCACATTCCCAGACAAGGTTTTGAACCAGCAACCAGGCATGCACCCTGACAGGAATCAAACCACAGCCCTTAGGATATGGGACAATGTTCCAACAAACCAAGCCATACCTGCCAGGCCAAAATTTTTCCTTTTTAAAAGGATACCAGTTATATTGGATTAGAGACCACCCCAATGACCTCATTTTAACTAATTAGATCTGCAATAATCGTATTTTCAAATTAGTTCACATTCTGAGGCAATGTGTTCTAGGACTTCAACATAGGAATTGGGGGGCATAGTTCAACCCCTAAACTCATCCAAACATTTTTTAAAGTGATTGTACCAATTTATACTTCTATTGATGGTGTCTAAGAGTTCCAGTTATACTATATCCTTACCAACACTTGATACTGTCTATATTTAATTTCATTTTAGGTATTCTGGTAATTATGTAGTAATATTTATTGCGGTTTTTATTTACATCTTTCTGATTACAAATGAAGTTTAACACATTTTCATATACTTATTAGCCATTGGACATTCTCTTTTGTTAAGCGCTCATTCATGTCTTATCCATTTTCCTACTGGGTTTTCTGTCTACCCTTTTCTTGTTGTTTTCTAGGAGTCTTTTGTGAGATTTATATTTTTATTGAGTCTTTTGTCAGGTAGACATGTTGCAAATACTTTTTCTCAGGCTATGACTTTTTCACTCTTTTCATAATGTCTTGTAAGGAGATGTTCTCAATTTTAATGTCATCTTAAATACTCTTTATCAGTTTCTCTTTTATGCCTGACATTTTTTGCACCCTATTTTAGAAATATTTGTCTACCTCAAGGTTGTGAAGATAATTTCCCATGTTTTGTCCGAAAAACTTTACTGTTTTATTTTTTACAAATTTGATCCACAGTCCACCTGGATTTGAATTTTTTACATGGCATGAGTTAAGGGGCAGGCTTGATTAGTTACTGATTATTTATTTAATTTTGTATATGGATGTCTGATTGACTCATCACACTTTTTTGAAAAGACCAAGTTTTCTCCACTGCACTAGGGTGTCTTGTCATAAATCAAGTTATCTTATGTGTATCTTTCTAGATAAGTGCTCTCTAGTGGAACTTTCTGCTATGGTAGAAATGTTTGTATCTTTACTGTTTAATTTCATAGTTATTAGGTATGCATGGCTACTGAGTTCTTGAAATGTGACCAGTGTAACTAAAGACTGAATTTTTTCATTTTTGTTGAATTTATTGGAGTGACATTGGTTAATAAAACTATGTAAGTTTTAGGTGTGCAGTTCTATAAGACATCATCTGTATATTGTACTGTGTGTTCACCACCCCAAGTCAAGTCTCCTTCCCTCACCATTTATCATCCTTTTACCCTCCTCTGAATTTTTAGTTTTAGCTAATTTTAATTAATGTAATTTAAATAGCCAGATGTGTCTAGTGGCTAGCATATGGGACAGTGTAGATATAGATAATTTATTTGTTTTATTAATATTTGTCTGATTGCCAGTCTTCTTGTTGGTACCATACTTCTAAATTACTGTAAATTTATAAAGCTATTTTGGTATAAGGTAGCATATAGCTTCATTTAAAAATTTTTTTTTATTATTGTTGGCTCTTTGCATTGCCTCTAAATTATGGATATCACTTATCAATTTTCACCAAAAAAGTTGTTGGGATTGTTTTGTATCTGTAGATCAGTTTGGGTAGAATTGATATATTTAAAATATAGAGTATTTTAATCCATGAATGTGAATGATTATTTTAAGATTTTCTCTTTGTTTGGGTATCCAAAAGTTTTATTATGGTATTCCTAGGAGTGGTTTTCTTTGTATTTATAGCTTAATCCTCAAGTAGATGTCATTCATTAATTCTGGAAAATTCTTAGTTACTGTCTCTTCAAAAAATTACTTTGTCCCCCTTTTTTTTCTTCCTTAATTCCAGTTGTTGGAATTTTTCTTGGTGTCCCACTATCTCTTCTTTTTCTTCTCCTCTTCATTTTTAAAATTTCTGTGCTTCAGGTGGATACTTTTTGTTTACCCATATTCTTATTCTAGTCCTATCATTTGCTGTTAAATAAACCTTTGAATTCCCTTAAGGAAGATACCACCACTGAAAATACCTAAAACTAAAACCCATTCAGTATGTCTGGAATAAAGTTTAATTTATTACTCAATAAGCAAGGGAGAACTATCCTTGTTAGATACAGGATCTTGAAACAAAGCAAAGAGTTGGTATTGTATCAGGCTTTGGTGAGGTTCAGAGGCTTTTAAAAAGCTGGAGTGTTTATGGATTTGCTGAATTTCACAGTATAGTTAAGGGATTAGCTAACTAATGTCAAAGAACAGTCAGTCCTTTCTTGTAATTGGGGAATGAATGAGAACATTTTATTTTCTGTTCTTGTCAGATTATAGATTATTATTAAATTCTAGAATATACAGTTCCTATCTACCAGATTATGTAGATAGATAGTATCTTGTTTCTTGCCATGTTTTATTCTATCTCTTATTTCTGTAAATATTTACACATACTTATTTTACATATCTAAAGTCCTTCGGAAGCTTTTTGTTATCGATATGATGGTTCACTTCCCAATGTATTACCTAATTTTAAAAATTTAGTTTTAATATTTAAAAATTTAGTTTTAATATTTAATCTCTGGAAGTCTGGAAGAGACCTAGAGAATGGGTAAATTCCTTTAAAGAGGATTTGCAAAATCAAGTTCTTAAGTTTAGTGTTTTCCAGGTCATAGGCAGTTTAAATTCAAAACCTCACATTTATTTTTAGGTAGGTTTATGATTATGAATTGAGATTATTAATTTTTATCTCATGCTAAACATTGTTATCTTCTGTCTTTTAAAGAAATTAGGTATAATTAATTTTATAAAATGCACAGGTTTTAGGCGTATAGTTCAGTGGATTCTGACATATGCATGCACCTGTGTTTTAAAACACCTCAGACAAGATATAGTACACTTTCATTCTCCAGAATAGGCCTCTTTCCAATCATCACCATTCTCCTGAATTAGGCAACCACTGATCTGACATCTATCACCAGAATGTAATTTTTATAATTACTTGATACTCTCTTTATTTTTTTAATTTTGATTTGGAAGTAATTTCAACTTACAGAAAAAAGTATTATTTTTAGCCCTGGCTGGGTAGCTCAGTTGGTTGGAGCATTGTCCCAATAGGTAAGGTTGTAGGTTCAATCTCAGATAAGAGCACATAGAAAAATCAACCAATAGGACTTCTGGCTAAGATGGATGTGTAGGTAGATATACTTTGCGTCTTTGCACAACCAAAAGAAAGTTAATAACAAATTTAAAAACAAAAAAATAACCAGAACTGCCAGGAAATCAAACTGTATGGAAGCCTGACAACCAAGGAATTGAAGAAGAAACATTCATCCAGACTGGTATGAGGGGCAGAGACAGGCAGCTGGGGGGAGAGGACGCTCAGTGGCTGGTGGACCAGGGCAGGTTAGCAGACCAGGCCAGGCACCCAGGGTGAGGCAGCAGCTGGCAGACCAGTTGGTCCCACATTTGCACACAGATAAACTGGGAGGAACAAGTGGGAAACAAGACAGGTCACACAACCCAGAGTTCCCATGCAGAAACTAAACTTCAAAACCTCTGAGTGTAAAAACCTGTGGGGGTTGTGGTGGCAGGAGAAATTCCCACCCTCACAGGAAGAGTCCATTGGAGAGACCCACAGGGTCCTGGAACGTACACAAATCTAACCCCCCGCCCACCCAGGGAATCAGCACCAGAAGGGCCCGACTTGCTTGTGGGTAGTGGGAGAAGTGACTGAAAGCCAGCCAAGAGCTGAGCAAGTGTTATTGTTCCCTCTTAGACCCCCCACCCCCCCATACAGCACCACAGTGTAGAGACATGGGTTGTCCTTCCCTGGTGAATACATAAGGCTCCGCCCCTTACTATGTAACAGGTGTGCCAAGACAAAAAAATAATATGGCCCATGTGAAACAGATTAAAGCTTTAAAAATAAAACTAAGCAATGAAGAGATAGCCAATCTATCAGATTTAGAGTTCAAAACACTGGTAATCAGGATGCTCACAGAAATGGTTGAGTATGACCACAAAATAGGGAAAGAAGTGAAGGCTGTGCAATTGAAATACAGGAAAATGTACAGGAAACCAACAGTGAAGGGAAAGAAACCAGAACTCAAATCAACGGTTTGGAGCAGAAGGAAGAAATAAATATTCATCCAGAACAGAATAAAGAAACAAGAATTCCAAAAACTGAGGAGAGGCTTAGTAGCCGCTGGGACAACTTGAAATTTTCCAACATCCGATTCATGGGGGTGCCAGGAAGAGAAGAGGAAGAGCAAGAAACTGAAAACTTACTTGAACAAATAATGAAGGAGAGCTTCCCCAATCTGGCAAAGCAAATAGACTTCCAGGAAGTCCAGGAAGCTCAGAGTCCCAAAGAAATTGGACCCAAGGAAACACACACCAAGGCACATCATAATTACATTACCCAAGATGAAACATAAAGAGAGAATCTTAAAAGCAAGAGAAAAAGACAGTTACCTACAAAGGAGTTCCCATAAGACTGTCAGCTGATTTCTCAAAAGAAACCTTTCAGGCAAGAAGGGGCTGGAAAGATTCCAAGTCATGCAAGGCAAGGACCTACACCAAGATTACTCGATCCAGCAAAGCTATCATTTAGAATGGGAGAGTAGATAAAGTGCTTCCCAGATGAGGTAATGTTAAAGGAATTCATCATCAACAAGCCCTTATATGAAACGTTAAAGGGACTTATCTAAGAAAAAGATGTTGAATCAAAAGTATAAACAGTAAAGTGACAACAAATGCACAACTATCAACAACTGAACCTAATAAAAAAAAAAAACCCTAAGCAAACAATTAAAACAGGAACAGAATCACTGAATTGGAGATCACATGAAGGGTTATTATCAGCAGGGAGGGGTAAGGGGGAGATTGGGGGAAAAGGTACAGGGAATAAGCATAGATGGCAGGTAGAAAATAGACAGGGGGAGGTTAAGAATAGTATGGGGAATGGAGAAGCCAAAGAACTTATATGAACTAAGGTGGGGGAATGCTGGTGGGAGTGGGAATGTAGGGTGGAGGGGGATAAAGGGGAGGAAAAAAATAGGACCACTGTAATAGCATAATCAATAAATACATTTAAAAAAAGAAAAATCAACTAATAAATACATAAATGGATCAAGCAATAAATCCTTGTTTCTTTCTTACTTTTCTTTCCTCTCTCTCTCAAAATCAATATATAAACTTTAAAAAAATTTTAAATAAAAAGTTATTTTTGAAAGTATAACAGTAACTAAAAATCAGGAAATTTAACTTCTATATGTATGTTGTCAGTTATACCAATAATATCATTTTTAACTCTTTTCTTTTAATATAAGATCCATAGTCTCTCATGACACTGGCATTTTTTTTTAAGAATATAGGCGAGTTTATTTTATAGAATGTCTCAATTTTTAAATGTTTTATTATGATAATATTTAGATTATGTAATCCTTTCTGGATTAGTTCATTAAGTGAGATCTAGGTTCTGTCCTTCTCAGGATATTGCTTTTGAAGGCACATTGTATTTGTCAGCCTCTTACTGGAAATATTAATTTTGATTGCTACTCAAAGTGTGTGGTTTCTTTATCATATAGTTACTACTTTGCTCTTGTAAAATTATTGCCTACTTAGCAAACAACTACCCAAGAAGCAAATATGCTGCTTCTTATCTAATTTTTGTTCTTGGATATATTATCCACAGATGATTCTTGTTCAAAATAACTTTTCCCATGACAGTTCTAAAATGATGATTTATTATTGACATTTTGCTTTAAGGAGGAGCCTTCTCTTCTGCCCCTACAGTGAATCTCCCTGACCACTGTCTTTATCCATCCATCCATGTATCCATCCATTTATCCATCCTCAGGATGGACTCATGGATTCCTATTATATTCAGTGGGTTATAATTCTGTATTTTACCATAGCTTACTTTTTGTCTGTTTTAGAACTTGTTACAAACAGAATTATGCAGATTATATGTGTCTGACTTATCTTATTCAACATGTTTTTGAGATTCATATATGTTATTTTGATCTCTGAATATAGGACAATTTTCATTCACTTACTGAGATACATTGAGCATGGCTCTAGTTTAGGAATCGAATGTACAATGATGGTGTTAACATTCTTGGATAAGTCTTTTATGGACATATTTTTAATTCTCCTGCTAGGTTTTAGGGTAGGTGTCTGTTTATCTTAGTAAGAAAACTGTCCAACTTTTCCCTATTGGCAATATACAGTATGAGAGTTGTAGATGCTCCAGGTTTTTGTAAACATTTGGTATTGTCCACTTTTTATCTTTAGTCATTCAAAATGAATCAGTCTTCAAGGGATAGCTCATTGTATTATGATTTGTATTTCCCTAATTACTAATGATGTTGGCATCTTTCCCTATGCTTATTGGCAGTATATATGTTAAAATATATATAGTATTTGTTTTACTATATATAATGTATATCAATGTTGTGCTCATGCTTTAATTGTTGTTTGTCTTTTTATTATTGATTTGAAGCAATTCTTTTTATATTCTGTATACAAGACCTCTGCCAGATATATGTATTATGCGTATTTTCTCCAAGTCTATAGTTTGCCTTTTAATTCTCCTTATGGTATCCTTTGATAACAGCAAATTTTAATTTTGATAGAATCTAATTTGTCAAGTTTTTTATATAGTTGGTACTTTTAATGTCATCAGAAGTGTTTTCTTACAACAATATGGTCTTCTATGTTTTGTACTGGAAGCTTTACAGTTTTAGCTTTTATTTTTTTATATAAAATTTATTTGAAATTAATTTTGTGTATATGGTGAGATAAGAGTTGTAGGTTCAGTTTTCTTTCATACTGATACCATTTATTCCACTGTGACATGTAAAAAAGTCTATTTTCATAAATTATTTCATCATCCTTGTGAAAATGCAATTGACCATATATGTATACATCTATTTCCCTTTTGCTATACATCTCCTTCCCTATTGTCACCCGTTTTTCATTTTTACTTTTTGTAACATTTTTAGGCTTAAGTTTTGTTTAGGATTCTCATTTCCACTGTTTACTTTATGTAGATCTAAGACCTATTTCTATCACCCTGCTTGCTATTAAATCTTGAGTTTCCCTGTTGATAGTTCTGCAGGCACTTTCATTGTGTCCTGTGACTTTATTATGCAGGTATCACTTTGTGTTTGACTTTCTCTTTTGTTTCTGCCCATTGTACATTTTTCTTGATTTTCTTCAGAACTTAGGCATTTTAAAAGATACTATTTTATCTCATTTAGCATTTCAGGTATTTGTAAAGGGGAGTGTTTTCAGAATATTTAAACCACTATAGTACTGAGAGCAGAAATCTTACTGTTAAATTTTCATTCATTTGGGATTATATTCTTTGTCTTTATAAAATACCCTTATAAAATTACTTAATTCTTTCCTTTTGTACTCTAAACTTAGTCTTGTGTGATTACTATCCCAACCACTCTGACCATGTTTTCCTAGGATGCCTTTAACTGTCTTCTGTTTTCAACATTTTTGAGATACTTCCTTTAGATTAGTTAAGTTCCAAAGTTAGATTTCACTTTGTGTTTCACTTCAGTTTGTCTTTTCTTTTAAATAATATTAATCTCACTTTTATTCACTGACATTAAAGCTATATATTTTAATTCTGTCATCATAGTATTTGTTATGGTTTCTGTTCCTAAAACCATGTTACTGTATAATCACTAGATGATCCACTAAATACAGAGTGGGGCAAAAGCAGCTTTACAGTTGTTCATATGGAAAATAATACAATAATTAATAAACAGTAATACAAGAATAGACTCTGTTTCACATAGAACTGTAAACCTAGTTTTGCCCTACCTGATATATGGCTGTGCAATTAAGTGTTCATGTTTAATGTACACTTTTAGTAATTGAAGGGCTTGGAGTTTGAATCCATTCATAATCTTTATAATTTATAGCTTTATACAATATACTTGGTTCTCTATTTTATTAGGCTGTGTTTTCTTATTCCCAATTTTTTGTAATAACATTTGGTATATTGCCTTTTTCTCCCTTTCTGACCCTCTTTCTCAGCACATCATATTAACTGGTTAATATTTCTTGATGTTCATCTTTGTATCTTTAAAAATACTTACAATTTGTTCTTATAAAATATTTATTTTTTACCAAATTTAAATGATTTTTGCTTTTTTGCTTCTTCACTCAATTAGGTATGTAATTTCTGTGTCACTGCCTATAACTCTTCTTTTCTGTATACTCATTATTTAAACAGCTAAATTATTTCACTGCTTCCCTTCAGTTTATTTTGTTTCAGCAGAGTGTTCTTTGGTTTCAATTATCTTCTCAAAGTTTTTTAGACAGTCCAATGGGAAGTCACTTCCCCAATTTCTTACATTTTAAATATGTCCTTTCACTGAGTTTATACTAAATGACAAATTGACTAGGTAAGAAATTTCTTAGTCCCACTTTCTTTTCTGGTTGATGTTGTAGGCATTGCTCCACCCTTTGTTGTAGACAAGTCTGAGGGCAGCCTCATTTTTCTGTCCTTAACGGTTATTCATTTGTTTTGTTTTCTTACCCATTTTGATAGTCAGTACTAGAATATGCATTGGTGTTGATGCTTATATGTGTGGATGTAGTACATTACTTTAATCTGTAGTTTATATTTTTCTTTTATTTCTGGAAACTTCTTGAATTACACTGAGAACAATTTTTCAGTTCCTTTATTTTGATTTTCTACTTTGAAGATACCAAGCATGCTTATGTTTTGTTGATTCCTCTTGGCCTGTCATCTATGTTAACAATTTGTGTTTTTCTTTCTTAATTTATTTTTTTCTAAAACTCTTCTGGCCTTTTATTCCCTTTGAAAATTTCCTTTGGGTCCTGTCCTGTGTGTTCTGTTTTTACCAGTGCCTGTTTTCTCTTCTATTTCCATTGGTTTTCAGTTCAGTGGTGTTTATTTTTCTTTTACTTCTCGAACTTGTCAGTTCACATTTAATTTGTTTATGTTTCTTGCCATAGCTTCCTATATTTGTAGCATTGTTGCTCATTTTAAATTGCTACTCATAATTCAAGGAGGAAAGCTTCTTCCCGTCCCTACTTGCTATTTTGTTTATGACACTGTTTTTTGTGTGCGATATATTTCTTTTGAAATAAACATAGCAGGATATCCAGCCATGCAGAGTTTCTCACACCTGTCCTGGCCTCCCTTTGCTTTCCAACCATTTGGGGTTTGTGATTGAGCTTTGCCTCCTTTACTTCTCCTAGTAGCTAGACTGGACTCTGAAATATTTAATCTGTCTACCTATCCTCTTGCTGATGCAAAGAAAGGATTTTTGACTTGGCAATGCAAGTATCCCCTTTACTTTGGAACTGTGTTCTGCTGTTTTGTTTTGTTTCCCTGAGATGCGTAGCCAAAGTATTCTTTCTGGTTATATTCCTTCTGTTGTTGTTATTGTTGCTGTTTTTAATATTTAGTGTTTTTTGTTAAACCATCTATTTGTTTTGTCTAGTTTTCAAAGACGATAAATAACTGTGCTTTTAACTTGTGAATCTGTGCTCTACCTTATTCAGTGTTAGATGCATTACTTAGGTATTTATTAAATTATTATTTCTATATCTGTATCTAGATATACATGGTTAAAAGTAAATGACACTTATTAGTATAATAAGTTTTCAGTATACAGTTGAATAAGAAGCTTTGCTATATGTCATTTACTTAATCACATTGGATAAGATGTAAGATGCTTGTCACTGAATGAATTATTAGGATTAACATGGCACACTGTCATTTTTACATAGATGTATAGATGGTGTTCTATAAAATAAACTATATTTCATTTCTTCTGAAAATTCTGGTAGAACAGTTTGTACTATGTGTTTGTATGACAGGAGAGAGTACATTGTGGTATTTTAGGCTTTTTCAGAAAGTCTAAAGTATGAGATGATTTTGTAGTAATTTGTATTCTTTTGTCATCAAGGTATCACTTGATGACAGCCTAAAATCTTCCATTGTTTTCTTTTCTCTCCTAAAACTGAAGATTTTCTGTTATATTCCACATTTAGATATATAGTGGAACCTTGGTTCTCAGACTTAATTTGTATTGGAAAACTGTTTGAAAAGCATTTTGTTCAAAACAGAGTCTCCTTTTTTTTTTTTGTCGCCTGAAAGATGCATGATTGCTCATACAGGTAACAGCATGAAAGGATTGCTGGGTAGAGAATTGAGACCCGAAGTCTTGTTAGATAACTGAGCATTTTTTCTGTGAACAACTTGGTTGAAGACTGAACTGTTTGAGAACCAAGGTTTAACTGTACTGCTTTTGTAGTGTTATAATCCTTATTTGTTTGGTTGATCGTAGATTGAATTTCTGCCCCTAGAATAGTAAGTGCTAAGGGCTGGGGAGAGGAAGAAGGTAATGTAGAGTTATTGTTTAATTTGTGCAGACTTTCAGTTTGAAATGCTGAGGAAGTACAGACGATGGATAGTGGTGATGGCTATACAACAATGAGAAGGTTCTTAATACCACTGAAATTATACACTTAAAATGATTAAAGTGAAATATTTTATGTAACATATATCCACAATAAAAATGTATTACTAGTAGTATTGAATAGTATACATTCTTAGGGCATGGGAATGAGTAGGTTTGTAAATTCAATATTAAAAAAAAAAGTATATGATAGAAGCACCCGTATGTATAAGGTTACATCCCTGTGAGGTATGTACTTATTACGAACTTTCTTTTACCCATTAAGAAACTAAAGCTCAGAGAGGTTCATTTATAACAAATTTACCAATATCTCATTATTTTAGTGAACTCTCAGGATAATTTGTCTGACATATACAACTTATAAGATAATAAAAGATGTAGTTGAGAGTTGGACCTATTTCTGCTTCACTCTAAGGCAGGTATTTTATTTTACTTTCCCTGACTTCCATGGGAAGATTGCAGCTTCACGTTATTGTGTAATGTCGACATGACATTCAGTTTTACTGTAGATTCTGACATGCCATGATTCAAGACCAGAAAGAAAAAAAGTCTTATAGCAGCAATGTGAGTACCCTGAATAACTCCAAGTTCTGTGTTACATCTGTGGGCTTTAAACGAAGTCATGTCAAATTTGAGTAGACTGTATAAGATAGAAATGACTTATGTTCTATGAGGTCATCTACTACAATATTTTTAATTTTAAATTAGTTTTCTATTAGATGTACAGTTGCGCTTCTCCATAGTACTATGAGTTTCTAAGGGAGGAGATTGATTTTTATATCTATTTGGTATTTTAAATTACATCCTTGCCGGTCTGTTCCACCCACTCCTGCATTCCCTTCCTCTCTTCCTCCCTTCCCCTCCCTCCCAGGCCAGGTCCAGCCCATCCCCCTTCCTGCCTGCTCCCTGAGGCCCTGCCGAGTCAGGCTGATGGCAGCCGGGTGCCATGGCTGGACAGACGGGTGCACCCGACAATGGACGCACAAACTCACGGAGTGCCACGGGCACACACAGCCTGGGCCAGTGCTCCGAGGCCCACCGAGGAGGGCTGGGGCCACGCTCAGAATTTTTATTTGGTGCCTACCTTGAAATATAGGCCCGAAAAATGGCAGCTTGTTTGGATGTAGAAGATGACTTGGATAAATGATAAAAATTAAGAAAGACATTTTGATGGAGGCATAGGTAGATGCACCGTACTTCCACGCACAACCAAGATTGGAACAACAACAATTTAGAGGCAGAATAACACCCAGAACTGACAGAAAACTTATCTGAATGGAAGTCAGACAGCCAAGAAGTTGAAATAGACCCGTTCATCCAGACCGGTAGGAGGGGTGGAGACAAGCAGCCGGGCACGGGTCTTGGCTCAGAGAGCAAGGAGAGTTGGGCGCAAAAGGCAATGGGGAGCACATGAGGCATCTGGGGCATGCAAGATCGCAGTGGGTGGACCCTGAGTATGCAAGCGGCAGCTGGCAGACCCAGGGAAGCGGTGATTGTGGAGCAGGGCAGAGCGCAAAACCCAGGATCCCAGAGAAGGGACTGAGGTCCCATGAAGAACGGAGCTACCGCCATTGTTCCCTCTTGACCCAGCCCTCACAATGTCACAATGTAGCTACTGGGGTGCCTAGCCCTGGTGAACACCTAAGGCTCTGCCCCTCACTGTAACAAGAGGACCAGACCAAAAAAAAAAGAGAGAGAGAGAGAGATATGGCTCAAACAGAACAAATCACTGCCCCAGAACTCATCCTTTTGAGGGGCCAAGAGATAGCTAACCTATCAGATGCACAGTTCAAAGCACTGGTGATCAGGAAGCTCACAGAATTGGTTGATTTTGGTCACAAATTAGATGAAAAAACGCAGGTTACCATAAAAGAAATGAAGGAAAATGCACAGGGAACCAATAGTGATGGGAAGGAAACTGGGACTCAAAACAATAGAGTGGACCAGAAGGAAGAAAAAAACAACCAAACAGGAAAGAATGGAAAAATAAGAAATCAAAAACACCAGGAGAAGCTTGGAAACATCCAGGACATCTTTAAACGTTCCAACATCCAAATTATAGGGGTACCAGAAGGAGAAGAGGTAGAGCAACAGACTGAAAATGTATTTGAATAAGTAATAAAGGAGAACTTCCCCATTCTGGCAAAGGAAATAGACTTCCAGGAAGTCCAGGAAGCCCAGAGAGTCCCAAAGAAGTTGGACCCAAGAAGAAACACACCAAGGCACATCATAATTACATTAGCCAAGGTCAGAATGAAGGAGAGAATCCTAGAAGCAGCAAGAGATAAGGAGACAGTCACCTACAAAGAAGTTCCCACCAGACTGTCAGCTGATTTCTCAAAAGAGACTTTACAGGCAAGAAGGGGCTGGCAAGAAGTATTCCAACTCATGAAAGACAAGGACCTATATCCCAGATTACTCTATCCAGCAAAGCTTTCATTTAGAATGGAAGGGCAGATAACGTGCTTCTCAGATTAGGTCAAGTTAAAGGAGTTCATCATCACCAAGCCCTTGTTTTATGAAATGTTAAAGGGACTTATCTAAGAAAAGAAGATTAAGGAAAACATGAATAGCAAAATGACAGCAAACTCACAATTATTAACCACACCTAAAGCAAAACCAAAACAAACTAAGCAAACAATTAGAACAGGAACAGAATCACAGAAATGGAGATCACCTGGAGGGTTAGCAACAAGGGAGTGGGAGGAGGAGAAAGGGGAAAAAGGTACAGAGAATAAGTAGCATAGATTGTAGGTAGAAAATAGACAGGGGAGGGTAAGAATAGTATGAGCAATGGAGAAGCTAAAGAACTTATAAGTATGACACATGGACATGAACTAAAGGGGGGGAAGTGGGTAGGAGAGGGTGTACAGGGTGGAGGGGAGTGAAGGGGGGAAATGGGACAAGTGTAATAGCATAATCAATCAAATATATTTTAAAAAATTACATCATTTATTATCTGCTTTCTTGCTTTCTTTGGAGTCTCCTTCTTTCCAATGAAATAAAATTAAAGTTATCTCATCATGATAAATAATTTAATAGAAAGTGTCTTAGTATAGTGATGATTTTCAAACTACTCATGGAATCACTGTTTTCTAGTAAGGCTGTAAGTGAAAAAAAATCTTTAATATCAACAGTTAAACATTACCTTTATATTTGTGGTTATTTGATTTTATACATTACCCTTCAGAAATGGAATATTTGATATACTGTGAAGAAAACAAAATCAATCCTACTTTTCTGGAATCCTGCTACTTAACTATCTTTAGTAGTCATAGAAATAATTCCTTTATAAGAATGTAATTGCTAAATCACTGCCTAACTACTTGATATTCTCTATGTACAAAAATGAGTAATACTTGGTAAAACATCTAGATTTTTAAATAAATTTATGGTATTGGGTGTGTGAAACAATTTACATATTTTAACACATTCCCCCAAACTATTACTAAAAAACACTGGAATCCTTCTTTGGAAGCCAAGGAGCTGGTTGCTGACATAGTAATAATTTGGTTGTTTGCAAATTTTATAAAATATCAAACTGTCCCTAGTTACCATATTCCTTAAATAACTAATGGTGAGTTGTTATCTCTGAAGTGTTGGATTGTGAGTAGGAGGGGAATTATATGTTACAGTGTTATATAAAACTGACTCATATGAGTGGGTGAAAAATCCCAAGAATACCAGGGCACCCACACTTGAAAAAGCCAATATGTGTCAATTCTTTTTATACTATGTTCCAGCAGGCTGCTTAATGGGGCTGCATTCATTTAAAAAAAATCGTTATAACTTCTTTGATTGCCTTGGTGAATATCTTTCTGTTAAAAAAATGAAGTAACATTTTTCTTACCATTAAAAAAGAAATCATTGTTCGTAGTACAAAAGGTTTCATTCAGAATTTGAAGTAATTCACTTCCCTGAGCTCCAGGGTTTTTTTTTTAATTAGCTAAAATCAAGAAAACTAAAACACACATCCTTTTGGAATATGTTGGAATATTTGTTAAACCCAGTGTGTTTATCTTTGTGTGTGTATCAGATTAAATTTTGATTAGACTTTGTCAGATGTAGAAAACCATTGATTTGCCATGCTTCCTGAGCCTTTTCATAGTCGATGAAAAGTTAATTTGATCAGCAGGGACCTCAGGGTTTTAATTTTAAATTAGAGTCAATCATGCTAGTGTCTGTGGTAATCATTGCTTGGATTTAGCAACATCTTCATTTTTCATTTACACTTTAATTTCTATGACCTGCTTTTAGATATTCTTCTGTATGGAGAAAGATATGTTGAAGTGGGTAATTCTTGATGATTTTTCTCAGTGTTGCATAGTATCAGAAGTAGAATTTAAGCTGTTTATGACAACTGATCCTTAGTTCTCCACTAAAATCATTATTTGCTAATATGTCTGTCAGATCTATGATATTTTTAAATTTTGTCTTTTTATCTTAATGGTAAAAAGTAAGCCCTGTAGGTAAAAACTAATTTCTAGTAATAATTTCCAATTGGAATAACATTTTCATGGAACTGGACTTGGTTTCTTAAACTGGTGTTTCTCCAATCAGGTGTGAAGTACCATGTTTCCCTCTGTCCCCGGAGATTATTTCAAATAAATATCCGCTGAATGGTAGTTTGGGGCACAGTAAGGCCCTTGGCATACAGAATAAATGAGATATTGTCTTATCTTCAAGAAATACACTGCCTAGTAGAAGAACATTCATAAAGAAATTTTATTATGGTGTGATAGATGTCACAATAGAAAGATGTTCAAGGTACAGACGAAAGCATGGAACAAAGATGATCTGAAAACGCTTCTCAGAAAACTGTTGTGTAAGGTACATTTTAAAGGACAAATGTGCATTAACTGACTGTGGGAGTTTTTATGCGATCATTCCAGACAAATCAAACACAGTGTTTAGGGAAATACCATATAGAAGAAGAATCCACATATTATTCCAAAAGGTCATTTTAAACACGTTTCTTCACTATCCTAATGACTGTCTTCTGAGTTGTCAGCATTTAATTGATATTTCTTTTCAAATACCTAATATAGATTGTCAGCTACTTGGTCTGCAAAATACCTGTTAAACTATCATCTTTATTTTGCTACTCAGTAAATATTTATAATGTGGTAGAATAAATATTCTCAGTGAATATGCTGTTTCCTTATTAATTTAAAATTTACTTTATTTTAAAATTATATCACAGTATTCTTTTTAAATTTCAATTTTAAGTTTAATTTTTGCTTCATTTAGGAATTTTTTTTTTTTTAGATTTTATTTATTTTACTTTTAGACCAAGGGGAAAGAGAGAGAATGAGAAGGAGAGAAACATTAATGTGTGGTTGCCTCTTCTGTGCTTCCTATTGGGGACCTGGCCTGCAACCCAGGTATGCGCCCTGACTGGAAATTAAACTGGCTACCCTTTGGTTCGAAGGCTGGTGCTCAATCCACTGAGTTACAACAGCCAGGGTTTCCTATAGAAATCTTTTCATGACATCCTTTTAAAAGTCTAATAGTTTAGGTCAAGTGACATTTTGTCATTATTCTCAAAATGTAAACAGAGACTTCCGGCCAAGATGGAGGTGTAGGTAGACACACTGTGCCTCCTCACACAACCAAAATAGTGGCAGCAACAGTTTAGAAACAAAAAACAACCAGTACTGACAGAAAATTGAACTGTATGGAAGTCTGACAACTAAGGAATTAAAGTAGACACATTCATCCAGACTGTTAGGAGGGGCAGAGTCGGGCAGCCAGGGAGAGAGGGGTTTCGGAAAAAAAAAATGGTGACTGGTGGACCCCGGGCATGCAAGGTGGCAGCAGGCAGACCCAGTGAGGCGGCAGAGTGTGGAGGGGTGTGGTGTACAAGGCGAGTGGCAGACTGGATGGTCCCACATTCCCATGCAGATGAACGAGGAGGAACAATTGGGGAGCAAGACAAACCATGCAGCCCAGAGCTCCATTGTGGGGAAATAAAGCCTCAAAACACCAATTAAAAACACCTGTGGGGATTGACTGCTGGGAGGAACTGCCAGCCTCACAGGAGAAGGGCCAGATTTGCTTGGGGAAGTGTGGGAAGTGACTGAAATCTGAAAGAGAGCAGAGCAAATACCATTGTTCCCTCTCAGACCCCTCCCCCACATACGGTAACATGGGTTACCCCTGCAGGTGAACACCTAAGGCTCCACCCCTCACTACATAACAGGTGCGCCAAGACAGAAAAAAAATGGCCTAAACAAAAGAACAGATCAAAGCTTCAGAAAAAATACAACTAAGCAACGAAGAGATAGCCAAACTATCAGATGCACAGTTCAAAACACTGGTAATTAGGATGCTCACAGGATTGGTTGAATTTGGTCACAAATTAGATGAAAAAATGAAGGCTACACTAAGTGAAATAAAGGAAAATGTACAGGGAACCTATAGTGATGGGAAGGAAAATGGGACTCAAATCGTTGGAGTGGACCAGAAGGAGGAAAGAAACATCCAACCAGAAAAGAATGAAGAAACAAGAATTCAAAGAAATGAGGAGAGGCTTAGGAACCTCCAGGACACCTTTAAATGTTCCAACATCTGAATTATAGGAGTACCAGAAGTAGAAGAGGAAGAACAACAAGTGGAAAAGTTACTTGAACAAATAATAAAGGGGAACTTCCCCAATCTGGAAAAGGAAATAGACTTCCAGGAAGTCCAGGAAGCTCAGAGAGTCCCAAAGAAGTTGGACCAACGAGGAACACCCCAAGGCACATCATAATTACATTACCCAAGATTAAAATGAAGGAGAGAATCCTAGAAGCAGCAAGAGACAAGGAGACAGTCACCTACAAAGGAGTTCCCATCAGACTCTCTGCTGATTCTCAAAAGAGACCTTACAGGCAAGAAGGGGCTGGAAAGAAGTATTCCAAGTCATGAAAGGCAAGGGCCTACATCCAAGATTACTCTATCCAGCAAAGCTATCATTTAGAATGGAAGGGCAGACAAAGTGCTTTACAGATAAGGACAAGTTAAGGGAGTTCATTATCACCAAGCCCTTATCATATGAATTGTTAAAGGGACTTATCTAAGAAAAAGAAGCTAAAAACCGTGTACAGTAAAATGACAGCAAACTCACAATTGTTTACAACCACACCTAAAATCAAAACAAAAACAAACTAACCAAGCAACTAGAACAGGAACAGAGCCACAGAAATAGAAATCGCAGGGAGGTTAGCAACAGGGGAGTGGGAGGAGGAGAGAAGGGGAAAAGGTATAGAGAGTAAGTAGTGTAAATAGTAGGTAGAAAATAGACAGGGGGAGGGTAAGAATAGTATGGGAAATGTAGAAGCTAAAGAACTTATAAGTATGACCATGGACATGAACTAAAAGGGAGGAATGTGGGTGGGAGGGGGTATGCAGGGTGGAGGGAAGTGAAGAGGGGGAAATGGGACAAGTGTAATAGCATAATCAATAAAATATATTTAAAAATGTAAACTGGCTGGTTCAGAGGAAGTTGGTGAACAAATGAATTGATGACATTTTATATTTTTTCTGAATTTCTGTTTATTCTTTTGGCGGATTGAATCAATTTGCAGAACATGAAACTGAATACACACACACACACACATATATATGAAGTTGAAAATATTTTTAAACTTTTTCTTTTATTGTATTTTCATCACTATTTATACCCCTTATACACTCTTCCTCCTCCCTCCCTCCTCTCCTCACAATCACTGCATTGTTGAGTCCTTTTTTGCTTGATCCCTCCATCCCCTAAAGCTCCCTCCAGAGCTGTCAGCCAAAAATAAATGCTTAATAACTAAGATGTGTATGCCTGGGGATAGATTTTACTAAATTCTCATAGGAACAAATGAGTACAATGATCACAAAATTAGGTAACTACCAGTTAAGGGGGCAATGTTTCCATGAACTTTAAAACACAATGAAAACTAAGGATTTTTTAATCTAAGATATTTTGCACAGCTGTTCTTTGATAAGTCCTCTTAGGGTTCATTTTCTTCATCAACAGAATGAAGAGGCTTATCCATGCCTGCAGGAACCATTACCACAGCCCTACTACTCACAAGGAACTGGGGAGTACCACTCCAGTTCTAACCTTCCATTCTGTTTTCTCTGCTGTCCTGTTAAACATTAGCAACTAATGTGAATTCACAAAATCACTCTTGTGTCGAAGTAGATACTCTTGTGAGCCAGACTGCCAGATTGCAATCTCTGCTCTAACAAAAACAGTGGGACATGGACCCCTGTACGTCTACATTGCCCCACCTGCAATCAGTCATTTTTACCTTAGCTCTGAATACACTTGAGGTCTCTGAGGCTGCGAAGGAGGAAAAAGAACAAAAGGAGGTGGAAACTTAATTGGCTAAGTTACATTACCTCAGCTCTCCTACTCTTTGAAGGGGAAAAGTGTTAAATAAAATATTTCCTCTGAGAAACTCTCTTTGGGTAAGTTTAGGTCAGTGATAACAGCTCAGTTTGGTTTTGATAATTGACCTTTCCAGCCTGTTGAAACTGATTATAGCATATTTTTCTAAAATTATGAGAGTTGTGGATAGGAACTTTTTTCTCCAATGTCAAAATACTTGATTTTCTCAGAATTAAACATAGGTCCCAAGTTTGTAAATTTAAAGTCAGTTCAGTGGCCAATGCTTATGTTAGTCAAGGAAAACTCTGATACATGTTTGTGGAAAAAATAAAGAAAAAGCCGGGGATAATTGTCAGTTGTAAGACCTAATGTATTTTATGTAAAAATAAGAATGTTATATATAATCTGATAAAATGTTCTAGTAATGTCATTTTCCTTTGACATTGTTTTAAATGTTTAAGATCTTTTCATATATATACACACACACACACAGAAGGACAACAATACAATGAATTTTAATGTACCCCTCAGCTTTGATAATTACCAACCCTAGTAGGTTCTTCAAGCCCTAACTCCCAACTAGAATTTTTTAGAAACAAAACACAGGCTTTTAAATGCTGTGTATACTTGTATGTATATATTTATCTTCGTTATATGAAATTGTGGCCATAGATTATTTCTATAACTGGATGTAGTCTTTGGGAACAAGTTTTTGAAGTGACCCTTGTGGCCTCATTTATAGGAAAGTAGGCACTTTGTAGTACTTGTGATTGACCAAAATAAAGAAGAATTTTTTACACTAGATTTGTTATGGAAAATGTCTGTTGGTTCCTTTGTGTTATCCAGGCCCTAAAATGTTTATTCATCGCAAAATGATTTATTCATATATATTTCCAAGTGTATCTCTCTAAAGATTGAATAAATAATGTAATTAATGTTTTTATTCTACTTAAAATTCCATCTGAATTTGCATCCAATTTACTCTTTTCCAGGCTAGAAATGTTTTTTGAATTCTTACTTTGTCTAGAGATTCTGCTAAAGGATTTACATGCTTTAAGTTATTTAGTCCTTCTAACAATCTTTTGAGACATATACTGTTGTCTAGGTTTTGGAAGGAGTAAAGTGGGCTCACCAAATTTAATGTTTCTCAGCTAGAATATGGCACAGCTTTTATTAGAATAGTTTGTTTAACTTAAGAACTAATGTCTTTATGCCAAAGAGTCTATTGAGAGTTGTGTGGTCAGTGTAAGTACAGTAATTTCAGTTTATAAACTCATAGTTTTAGACCTATACTTGCTTGTAGTACTGAACTGTAATATGTAATCTACTATAGTATTAATATAGATTATATTTGTCATTATAACTTGTCACCTAACCTAATTTACAGACATTCTGTTTACCACTTACTTAGTTGTGAATTGTAAGCAAGAACTATTCCTGGTATAGAGATTGTTCCCTCTAACCTTTCAGGTGATTCTTTCCTTAGATTCAGGTATTTTGCTCACAGGCATGCCCTGATCAGTACTTGACCAAGTAGGGACCCTCTGTAGATCTCTGGAGCTCTCTCTGGTCAGCTCTTTCCTCCTAAGTATTCCGACACATGAAATTTAATCTTTTTGGTCTCCCCAGACTTCTTGCACCATCTTGTGAAATCAGGGAGACTGGGGAGACTACCAAGCTCTGCCTGGGTTTCTGTTGGAGGCTTTCTCCAGGTCGTAGGCTTGGGTACTTTTAGAGCTCACACTCTTTGATTTTTGCCTTTCAGGGATCACTGCCCTTTGTTACTTCATGTCCAATGTCTTAAGAGCCATTGTTTAGTCTACTTTGAACTTTTGGGGGTTGTTTTAGGTAGCAGGAAAAATTTAGTCTCCATCTTTGCTGGAACTCTTTCTGTAGTTTTAAGAATAATATAAAGGCAATAAGAGAAGCCTCTAAAGCCTTATTGCTTACTTCAATGGTACCTCTTTTACTTATTAGCTATTTGATGTGGAGCAAGTTACTTTAGCTCTGTGTGCCTCAATTTCTTAATCTATGAAAGGAAAATAGCAATATTATCTTGGGATCTGCCCTGCCTAGTTTCAGAAGCTGTAACCCCCATGGCTAAGGCTGAGTGAGAGACCTTAGGACCATAAGCCACTAAGGATACAAAGCTTATCTCCCTGGCAGGGGATGCTTCCTCTGCCCCCTTTTACTTCACCCTGCTTGGTCCTGAGCCTGACCAGTTAGCCAATGACGGGTAAAGTTCCTCAAGTGAGGGATGACCCAAGACAGGCATGGTCACATGGGGACCCTCAGGGAAGGACGTTGGGGGGGCTGTAGCAAAAGGGGGTGATGAACCCTCACCCCTCGGCTTTGGCATAGCCTGAGTCCTCATTCTGTCTGCAAGAAGACCCCTAATCTCTTGGTTGCCTTACTTCCCCTGCCTGACTTAAGCCTGAAACAATGACAGAGAGTGGTACAGCCCTGCTGTGCTAGAAAGAGCAGGTTCCCCTGGGTGATCAGACCTAAGAAAGAATGCAAAAAATCAAAATCTGGACTCTAAGATGGTGTCAGAGTAGGAAGGAGCAGATTTGGCTTCCCTCGGCACAGGGGAGAAAATCCTGGCCGATCTATTGGAGTACAGGAGCAAACAACCAACATACTTCAGCATATGTGAAAGAAGGGGACCAAGGATTGTGGCAGAACCGAAAATCCAGACCCTAAGAGTAGTGCTGCAACACAGTAGGGTCCCAGGGACCAGTGTGGGGTCGGGGGCTGCAGCCCCAGGCCCAGAGCCCGCTGCTGGGTTTGCCACAGAGTCCTCGGGAGAGAGCCGGGACAGCTGCTCCCTCCCCAGCCAAACAAGTCCTGAGCGGCCCTGGAAGGAACTCAGTTGCTAGCAAACACACAAGGGCTGTGAGCACCCTTGGAGGCTGCGGACACCGATGGGGTTGGGTCGCACAATGGGCCCTGATCCCCACAGTCACCGGTCTGGCTGGAGAGTTGGGCTGCAGGAGAAGCCAGGCCATTGTGTGGAGCAGCAGGCTTGAATAGGAGGAATTTCTCAAGAGGATGGAGTGAAAAGACAGACACTGTTTGGGGAATTCTCCTAAAGTGATCAATCACTCCAACCTCCCTGCCACGCAGCCAAGGGAGTGCGTGCATGAGTGCATGGGGAGAGCATCCCTGCGCCCCAGTCCACAGCAGTAACCCGAGGGAAAGGCCTGGTTCCCACAGCCAGGGTACAGGGCTGAGGAGCCACGTTAGCTTCCCAGACAGTGTGCACGCCACTGACCCAGGAAGAAAAGCCATACCAATCACCCCTCAGCCTGCTGCAGCCAGCAAGAGCAGAAAAACCAGTTTGGCCACTTTGAAACCAAGAGACTTTTTAATATTCTATTTTTTAACAATTCTTAATTTTTAAATTTTTATTATTTTTATTATTTTTATTTCTTTTTCCTCTCTTTTCTGCTTTCTTGTTTTATTCTTCCCTCCTTTCTTTCCTGCAGTTTTATATCTTCTTCCTTCCTTTGTCTGCCTTTTTTATTTTTATTTTTCTTAAATACCTACAAGTGAGACAAAATCCTGGATCTGTGAAAAGACCAAAGTTGAACCCCAAGAAGGGGCATCACAACAGCTGGGACAGTGAGACAAATTTCACTCTGCTATTACAGAGAACCTGCAAGTTATTGCATGTTTGTATTATTATTATTTTTCCAGTATTCTTACATCTTTTTTTTTAATAGTATTTTTGTATCCCTCTTCTTTTTGTATAGTCTGCTTTGCTAGGCTGGTTATATTGTATGACCTGACAGCTTTCCCCTGATATCTCTTTCATAGTGTATTGCTAATCTACTGTTCTTTAACTCACCTGGGTCCCATTAGCACACTACTCAAGGTTCTGTACTCCCTATTCTTGTTACCTAGATCTCATAGATTCTGTCATATGATAGTTGCCCTAATATTATTGTAAATAATTGCTGTTCCATGCAATTGTAATTACTTCACAACACCCCTCCCAGGTCTTACCCCATTTCAAAGTTTCCTGAACTCTAATATTGTAGTGGTTAACTCTATTCTCTCACACACTACACCTGTTTACTATCCTTTACTCTCACCTTATCTCAGAATCTGACCTCCCACAACATCACTGCTTTCTAGATCCAACTCAAAATCCTTCCTTCCCCAACAAGAGTCTTATCTTCTTTCCATCCTTTCTAAAAAGCAGCTAGCTGGGTGGAAGATCACGGTTAACACTATACATAGTCAAAGGATCTCCTATCTCTTCTCTACTGGCTGCTCCTGTAAATATCATAGAATACTCGCTGCTGTCTTAAACCATTTTGCCTTCCCCCTCCAACTGATCACAAAAAAGAGTAGGTGGAAGCGGTGAACACCAGGATACCCACTGGAAGAGGAAACCCAACAACAAAGGAACCACTAACAGATAACAACAGAAGAAGGTGAAGGAGGGAGTGGTAACCACACAAACCTCAATCCAGGACCTATCTGGAAATACAACTAAACAGTAGAGACAGTACCCAATACAAACAACTGAACAACAGCAAGAGATATTCCTTAAAACCTTATACACATGGAAGAACCAGCTTCAACACAACCTGCCCTCACCAGCACAACAAAATACAAGAGTTGGTGGACAGACTGACCCTCATTTAACCAACTGGTGGGAAGGAACCACCAAAGAAAGACCCAACAACAATCAAAACACAAAGGAAAACACAAAGCCAACTTAAATGACAGCCCAAGACCAGTGAGCTCGGGAGATCAAGGAAACTGCACCACTGAAATTCACTGCTATTCTATTACAGAAGTTCACACCACAAACCCAGGGAGCCAGAACAGATAAACTTAAGAAGCTGAGGCTAACACGAAGAGTCTCACAAACAATGGGAAGACAAAGAAACAATCCTCAAATGAAAGGACAGGAGGAAGCCTCAGAAAGAATGCTAAATGAAATAGAGGCACTTCAACTATCAGATATTGAGTTCAAAGCAATGATTGTCAGGAAGCTCAATGAGCTCACAGTGAGCTACCAGAAACTACAGGGTTAACTACAATGAACTCACTGAAAACTACATCAACATGAAAAAGGAAATAGAAACTATCAACAAGGGCCAAGAGGAAATGAAGAATACAATTACTGAACTGAAGAATACAGTAGAAGGAATGAAAAGCAGGAAAGATGAAGCAGAAGATCAGATCAGGGAGCTAGAGGACAAAGAAGAAGAAAACACCCAGAAAGAGCAAGAAGAGGAAAAGAAGCTCAGAAAGAATGAAGAGCAATGAAGAGAAATGTAAGACAATATGAAACATAATAATATCCGTATAATAGGGATACCAGAAGGAGAAGAAGGAGAGCAAGGGATAGAACACCTATTTGAAGACGTAATGATGGAAAACTTCCCTAATTTGATGAGAGAAAAAGTCACACAGATCCAGGAAACACAGAGAGTTCCAATCAAGAGGAACCCAAAGAGGGTTACTTCAAGACATATGATAATTAAAATGGCAAAATACCAAGACAGAGAATGTTAAAAGCAGCAAGGGAGAAACAGAAGTAACGTACAAGGGAGCCCCAATAAGGTTAGCAGCTGACTTCTCAATGGAAACACTCCAAGCCAGAAGAGATTGGCAAGAAGTATTCCAAGTAATGAGAACCAGAGGTCTGCAACCAACGCTACTTTACCCAGCAAGGCTCTCAGTCAAGATAGAAGGCCAAATAAGAAGGTTTCCATACAAAAGAAGTTTAATAGAATATTCCTACACCAAACCAACTCTGCAAGAGATCCTAAAGGGACTGCTTTAAGGAAGGGAAGGAAAAGAGAGAGAGAGAGAGGAACACATGTACATAAAAGAAAATGAATAAGTACCTATCAGTAATAACCTTAAATGTAAATGGATTAAATGCTCCAATCAAAAGACATAGAATAGCTGAATGGATAAGAAAGCATGACCCACACATATGTTGCCTACAAGAGACCCACCTCAGGATAAAAGACCTACACAGACTAAAAGTGAAGGGCTGGAAACAAATTTTTCAAGCAAATGCACAGGAAAAAAAGCTGGGGTAGCAATACTCATATCAGAGAAAACAGACTTCCAAAAAAGGGCCATAAAAAGAGACCCAGAAGGTCACTTCATAATACTCAAGGGAAGAATCCACCAAGAAGACATAAACATTGTAAATACATGCACCCACATAGGAGCACCCAAATACATAAAGAAAATCTTAAGAGGACTTCAAGAAAGATATTGACAGCAACACAATTATAGTGGGGGATTTTAACACCCCACTGTCAAAAATGGACAGATCTTCCAAACAAAATATCAACAAAGATATTGTGGCATTGAACAATGTTCTAGAGGAAATGGACTTAACTGATATATAGAGAGCCCTTCATCCCAAAGAAGCAAAATACACATTCTTTTCAAACATGGAACATTTTCAAAGATAGACCACCTGATAGGACACAAAGTCAGCCTCAACAAGTTTAAGAAAATTGAAATTATACCAAGCATTTTCTCTGACCACAAGGGACTGAAACTAGAAAGCAACCCCAAGGGAAGAAACCTGGAAGACTCAAAATCAAGGAGATTGAATAGCATGCTATTAAACCATGAATGGGTCAAGAATGAAATAAGGGAAGAAATCAAAAAGTTTCTGGAAACAAATGAAAATGAACTCACAACAACCCAAAATTTATGGGACACAGCCAAGGCAGTCCTGAGAGGGAAGTTCATAGCAATACAGGCCTACCTAAAAAAGACAGAAACATTTCAAACAAACAACCTAACCCTATGTCTGTAAGAACTCGACGAAAAACAACAAAGACAGGTCAGAGCAAGCAGAAGGAAGGAAATAACCAAGATCAGACCAGAATGAAATGACATAGAGACTAAAAGCACAGTTCTAAGGATCAGTAAATCCAGGAGCTGGTTCTTTGAAAACATAAACGAACTCGACAAGCCTTTATGCAGGCTCATCAAGAAAAAAAGAGAAAGCATCCAAATAAACACAATCAGAAATGAAAGAGGAGATTACAACTGATACCACAGAAATACAAAGGATTGTAAGAAATTACTAGGAAGAACTGTATGCCAAGAAATTTGAAAACCTAGGTGAAATGGACAAATGTCTAGAAAAATATAATCTTCCAAAACTCAATAAAAAAGAAGCAGAAAGTATGAACAGACCAATAACAGCAGATGAAATTGAAGCAGTAATCAAAAATCTCCTGACACACAAAAGTTTGGGTCCAGATGGTTTCACTGGTGAATTCTAGAAAGCATTTAGGGAAGAGCTAATCCCTATCCTTCACAGACTATTCCAAAAAATCCAGAATGATGGAAGACTCCCAAACTCTTTTTATGAAGCCAACATCATCCTAATTCCAAAACCAGATAAAGACACAAAAAAGAAAGAAAACTTCAGGCCAATATCACTGATGAACATAGACACTAAAATCCTCAACAAAATATTCGCAAACAGCATCTAACAATACATTAAAAAGATCATACACCATGACCAAGTGGGATTCATCCCAGGGATGCAAGGATGGTTCAATAATCACAAATCAGTAAATGTCATACATTACATAAGCAAAAGGAAAGACAAAAATCACATGATCATATCAATAGATGTGCAAAAAGCATTTGATAAGGTACAACACCCATTTTTGATAGAAACACTCAGCAAAGTGGGAATAGAGGGAGCATTCCTCAACATAATAAAGGCCATATATGAGAGACCTACAGCCAACATAATACTCAGTAGGCAAAAACTAAAACCTTTCTCACTAAGATTAGGAACAAGAAAAGGTTGTGTACTTTCACCACTTCTATTGAACGTAGTAATGGAAGCCCTAGCCACAGCAATCAGACAAGAAAAGGAAATAAAATGTATCCAAACTGGAAAAGAGGAAAGAACACTGTCATTGTTTGCAGATGACATGATAGTGTACCTAGAAAATCCTATAGACTCTACTGAAAAACTACTTGACCTAACAAATGAATTTGGCAAAACTGCGGGATACAAAGTCAATATCCAGAAATCAAGGCATTTTTGTATACCAACAATGAAACAAAAGAAACAGAAATCAGGAAAAAAATCCCATTTGACATAGCAAAAGAAAAATAAAATACCTAGGAATAAATCTAACCAAGGAAGTAAAAGACCTGTATAAAGAAAACTACACAACACTGAAGGAAGAAATTAAGGAAGACACAAACAAGTGGAAACATATACCATGTTCATGGATTGGAAGAATTAACATCATCAAAATATCCATACTACCCAAAGAAATTTACAGATTCAATGCAATACCTATTAAAGTACCAATGGCATATTTCTCAGACATAGAACAAGCACTTCAAAAATTTATATGGAGACATAAATGACCCCAAATAGCTGCTGCAATTTTCAGAAAGAAAAGGAAAGTAGGAGGGATCACAATACCTGATACCAAACTGTATTACAAGGTCACTGTAGTCAAAACAGTCTGGTACTGGCATAAAAACAGGCACATGGACCAATAGAACAGAGAGCCCAGAAATAAGCCCAAGTCTCTATGATCAATTAATATTTGACAAAGGGGTCAGTAACATGAAATGGAGTAAAAACAGTCTCTTCAACAAATGGTGTTGGGAAAACTGCAAAAAACAAATGAAACTTGAGCATCAACTTACACCATACACAAAAATAAATTCAAGGTGGATAAAAGACTTAAATATAAGCCATGTCACCATTAAAGTCCTAGAGGAAAACATAGGCAGGAAAATCTCAGATATTTCACACAGCAACATTTTTACTGATACGTCCCCCAGAGCAAGGGACATAAAGGAAAAAATAAAAACAAATAGGATTTCATCAAAATAAAAAGCTTCTGCACAGCTAAAAAAAAAAAAACAGTATTAAAATAAAAAGAGAACCAACTGTATGGGAAAACATATTTGCCAATGATACCTCAGACAAGGGTTTAATCTCCACAATATATAAAGAACTTACACGACTCCACTATAAGAAGACAAGCAACCCAATTAGAAAATGGGCAAAGGACTTGAACAGACACTTCTCCAAGGAGGACATACAGAGGATCCAGAGACACATGAAAAGATGCTCAACAGTGGTAGCTATCAGAGAGATGCAAATTAAAACCACAATGAGGTACCACTTCACACCAGTCAGAATGGCCATCATAAACAAAGCAACAAACAACAAGTGTTGGAGAGGTTGTGAAGAAAAGGGGACCCTAGTGCACTGTTGGTGGGACTGCAGACTGGTACATCCACTATGGAAAACAGTATGGAATTTTCTCAGAAAAGTAAAAATGGATCTGCCTTTTGACCCAGCAATTCCACTGCTAGTATTATATCCTAAGAACCATAAAACACCAATCCAAAAGAACCTATGCCCCCAAATGTTCATAGCAGCACAATTTACAATAGCCAAGTGTTGGAAGCAACCTAGGTGCCCATCAGCAAATAAATGGATCAAAAAACTATGGTACATTTACACAATGGAATTCTATGCAGCAGAAAGAAAGAAGGAGCTCCTAACTTTTGTGACAGCATGTGTGGGACTGGAGAGCATTACGTTAAGTGAAATAAGCCAGGCAGTGAAAGACAAATACCATATAATCTTACCTTTAACAGGAACCTAAACAACAAAACAAAGAAACAAGTAAAATATAACCAAAGATACTGAAATAAAAGAACAGTCTGACAGAGTTCAGAGCGGAGAAGAGAGTGAATTTCAGGAGAATTTCAAGGGGAAAGGGGAAAGGTTTACAGAAACGAGTATAAAGGACACATGGACAAAAACTAGGGGCGGGTGGAAATGGGAGGGAGGAGGGGAGCGCTAGGTGGGTGGGTTGGGATGGGAGTAAAAGACAGAAAATTGTACTGCAACAAAAATTTAAGTACAATTAAAAAAATAAATAATAATGGAACAAAAAATACCTGAGGTGAAATAGGTATCCTGGAAAATAGTCTTTTATTTTTAATTTATTTTTTATTGGGAAAGCTATGAATTGAGCTTTTTTTTAAGATTGTATTTATTTTTAGAGAGAAAAGGGAGGGAGGGAGAGAGGGAGAGAAGGAGAGAAACATCAATGTGCGGTTGCTGGGGGCCGTGGCCTGCAACCCAGGTATGTGGCCTGACTGGGAATCAAACCTGTGACAATAAATAGTCTTTTAAATTAAAAAAATAATAAAATAAAATAAAGAATGCAAAAAATCCTGTGAAACCTGCTTTGCTATGAATGCCCTCAATTTTCTAATAAGGGTCCAAGCATGAAATGGGTTTGTTTCCCAAAGTTTTATAGCCTTTTAACTAAGTTAACCTGATTTAGAATAAACCCTCAGAGTTCTTTGTATGTCATCTATTGTTTGATCCTTACTGCCTGACAATGATTGATGAGCTTCACCTGTATTCCTGTGCAAATTGAACCCAATAAAAGCCCACTGAGGAAAAGGCGCTTGGTCCTTCTCCTTTTAGAGATCGGCCACCTTTCCTCCCCAAGTAGATCATGTCTTGGTAGAGTTGCTCTCATTTGTGGCAGCCGGGGAAGCCCTGCGGGTAGAGCCCCTCCCCCCCCCACACACAATATTACCTATATCATAGGGTATTTGTGAGGATCAAAAGAATTAAAATATGAGAAATGTATCAGAAGGCAACTGACAAATATAATAAATGAATTGTTATTATCATAGAAAATTTCTAATGCAAAATCCCCCCAACTTTGGGGTGATGCAGATCTTTGCCTCAGTATCAGCTCTACCACCATTGTGACCTTATTTATCCTCTGTTAATCATTACAAAAAGTGGATACTAACACCTACTCTTTAAATAGTTGTGTGGCTGATATGAAATGATAATTGTAAAACACTTGACACAGTGCCTGGCACAGATTAGGTGCTCAGTGATTGTTGTTTCGATGATCTGCTGCGTAATAAATCACTACAAAGCTTAGTAGCTTAAATAACAGTTACTGTTTTTTTATCTCTAAGGTGCAGTGGTTTGGGTGGTCTCAGTAAGCAGTTCTCAGTCGAGGTGTCTCAGGCGGTTGCAGTCTGACAGTGGCAGGGCTGTAGTCACTTTGAAGACCTTTGTAGTCACATGTCTGACACTTAATTCAGGCTCTTGGATGGGATGTCTCCGCTTCCTCACAGGATGGTGACTGAATTCCAATGCATCTAAGAAGAATTAGGCATAAGCTTAGAAGTCACCTGTTGTTACTTTGGCTGTAGTTATAGATCCACCTAATTTGAAGAGGAGTGTCAACATCACTTTACAAAAAGAACACTGTGTAGTGGGAGATACTGATGCAGTTATTTTTAGATATTACAACCTGCCATACTTAGCTATTATTCATGTGCATGTTTACATATATATGCAAACATTTCACATACATTTTTGGTTCCCCCAATACACACACTTCGTAGTTTTCCATGTCATTTTTGCAAGCTCTTTTGTCCATATCTAAAGTACCTCATGGCCATCACGTGGTGTTGACATTCTTCTTGCTTCCATTTGAGACCTATAGATCATTAGTCTTTCATCAGAGTGCAGACTCCATCTTTTGAGACTAATGCCATCAATTCCTTCTCATTCCTATCACTTATGAATCCTTTGATCACTCCTCTGTGTTTATGCAGGGTGTGTACATCTTGGGGAACCATCTTAGAATTCTGCATGCCACAAACCCCTTAAGGACATTACTTTAGTTATTGTACTTTCCAATTTTAGAATTTTTAATTGGTTATTTTTTATAATTTCTATATTTTTATTAAGATATCCAAATTGAAACATAATCATCATATTTTCCTTTACTCCTGGAGTGTATTTATAATAGCTACATTGACTAAATTCACCATCTGGGCCCACTCAGGTTTTTTTTAAGTATATTTTATTGATTATGCTATTACAGTTTTCCCAGTTTTTCCCCTTTTATCCCCCTCCATCCTGCACACCCCAACCCTCCAGCATTTCCCCCACCTTAGCTCATGTCCATGGGTTGTACATATAAATTGTTTGACTCCTCCATTTCCTATACCATTTTTGACCTCTCCCTGTTTATTTAATGGCTACCAATTATGCTTCTTCCCTGTACCTTTTACCCCCTATTCCTTCCTTCCCCCTCCCCGCTGAAAACTCTCCATGTGATATCCATTTCTCTGATTCTGTTCCTATCCTAGTTGTTTGCTTAGGTTTTTTTTTTCATTGTTTTTCTTTATTTTTTTGGTTCATCTGTTGATAGTTGTGAGTTTGTTGTCATTTTACTGTTCATGTTTTTTATCTTCCTTTTTGCAGATAAGTCCCTTTAACATTTCCTATAAGGGTTTGGTGATGATGAACTCCTTTAACTTGACTTTATTTGGGAAGCACTTTATCTGCCTTCTATTCTAAATGATAGTTTTGCTGGATAGAGTAATCTTGGATGTAGGTCCTTGCCTTTCATGACTTCAAATACTTCTTTCCAGCCCCTTCTTGCCTATAAGATTTCTTTTGAGAAATCAGCTGATAGCTGTATGGGCACTCCTTTGTAGGTAACTCTCTCCTTTTTTCTTCCTGCTTTTAAGATTCTCTCTTTGTCTTTAATCCCGGGTAACTTAATGATGATGTACCTTGGTGTGTTGCTCTTTGGGTTCATCTTCTTTGGGACTCTCTGGGCTTCCTGGAGTTCCTGAAAGTCTACTTCCTTCACCATATTGGGGACGTTTTCCTTCACTATTTGTTCAAATAACTTTTCAATTTCTTGCTGTTGTTGTTCTCCTCCTGGTACCCCTATAATTCGGATATTGGAACGCTTCAGGTTGTCACAGAGGTTTGTAAGACTCTGCACTCTTTTGAATTCTTGTTTCTTCATTGTATTCCTGTCAGATGTTATTTTTTCCTTTTGTTCTAAATCATTGCTTTAAGTCCTGATTTTCTTCCTGTCACTTTTGGTTCCCTGAATATTTTACTTTATTTCATTTTGGGTATCTTTCATTTTTCGACCAAGCTTATCTGTTCTGTGGGCATTTTGATTACCAGGGCTTTACATTCTCCATCAGATAGGTTGGCTATCTCCTCATTGCTTAGCTCTCTTTCTGAAGTTTTGCTCTGTTCTTTCATTTTGGCTCTACTTCTTTTTTGGGGGGCCCTTGTTACGTTGTATAGGGGTGGGGCCTTAGGTATTCACCCTGGAAGGGCAACCCTCCTTGCTGTGCTGCAGTGCTGCTTATGGGGTAGGGGCCAGAGAGGGAACAAGGCAGCTCCCCAGCTTGTCTCCAGCCCACTTTTCCACAAACTCTTGTGTGAGACTGGGGAGTTTCTCCCATCACAGTGGTTGCTGTAGTCCAGAGACAGCTCTGAGTCTGTTTCCCCTTATGTGAGCCCGTCCCTCGCAGCCTGCTGGGTTGCCACAGCCAGCCCCGTCCCCACATTCCACTGCCTCACAGCAGTTTTTCTGTGATCACTGCCTTACCAGTCTGGTTGTTCTCTTTGACTGTTTCTTTAATTCCGTGCTTGTTGGAATTCCATGCAGTTTGATTTTCTGGCAGTTCTGGTTGTTATTGTTTTTAGATTGGTTGTCATCCTCCTTTTGGTTGTTCGAGGAAGCAAAGGGTTTCTACCTATGCCTCCATCTTGGTAGGAACTCCCTGGGCCCACTAAGTTTTTATTAACTGATTTTTTCCCTCCTTGTTTATTTGTATGTCTAGTAATTTTTGCTTCAAAACTCTACATTTATCACAATGTAGCAGATCTGGATTTTGTTTTATATTCTTTGTTCACCACAATGCATAGCCAATGATGCCTCTGCTCAATGTTTTTACTCTTAGTTTTATTTTTTAGCCTAGATTCTTAGGTGTTGTCCTTCTGTCTATACATTGTAGTAGTCAGCCAGTGATTTGGGTGGGATATATGTAAAAAGCCCTTAAAACTTCCTTGATCCCTTAAAACTTCCACCTTCTGCCTAACAATTTATATGTGGGTTGAGGTTCTCATTCAAGATCGCAGTCATTTCTTTAGCCGTTCTTAGTTTATCTTTTTACCAGGCTTTCTGAAGTCTCTCCTGTGTGTGTGTCTGTAGTGCTCAAGTCAACCAGGGACTGCATGGAGAACTTATTTCAGCCCTTTCATGACTCTCTTATTTCTAGCATATCCCAATTTATTTCTGGTTTGTCCACTGCGTATCCTCAACTGGGATTACAACCTTCGGTATAGTGGAGCTGCAGATTTTCTCTGTTTGTTGTAATTTAAGTCCACCTTTTTTTTCACTTGTATTTTTAATAAGGTAATACACTTTCAAGTCAGAAAGCCAACATTTTCTTACATAAATATTATTGAGGCTGACATGCTAATTCCAATATATTTGTTATACAGCAAAAACTTTAAAAATGCTATTCTGGTATATTATTTTATATATTCCCTGTGTTACTTGGCAAATGTTAAAGTGTTAAATCCACCATTTTTAAAGGGCAAAGCCATGAGTTTTATGCCCTTCACTTCTGAGTCCAACCCCTTTGACAGCAAAGGTACTGGTTTTCACTGCCAGCCCCATGGTTATAAAAACTACTGTTTTTAGAGTAGTCAAATTCAGAGATACAAAAAATAGAATGGTGGTTCCTAGGGGCTAAAGTAGAGGAGAAATGGACAATTGTTTAATGGGTACAGAGTTTCAGTTTTACAAGATGAAGAGTGTTAGAAGTTGGTTGCACAACAATGTGAATATACTTAACACTACTGAACTTTACAGTTAAACTGGTACATTTAAATTGGTAAATTTTATGTTATGTTTATTTTACTAGTTTTAAACCAAAGATACTACTGTTCTTGCCAACAGAACTGAGGTGTGTGGAGAGTAATGCAGATGGGATCAGTGTCAGGCAAAAAGGCTATAGTCTTCTGCTCTTCTTGTCTGAAGCTTTAGTATGATTTTAAGAATAATGTTTTTAATTTTTTTGGCATCAATCTATAACCCCAAAATGATTGCTTTTAAAATTATGTACAGTGTAATAATTTATTTTGTGGAGTGGAATTAGTGACCTCTTCACACCACAGTAACTGGATGTCACTTTCTTGGATACCTCTTCTTAGTGGCTTCTGCAGGTTGTTATTCATGGTTCCTTCTTTAAATGATAGAGTGTCCTAAAGCATAGTCCTTCAACATTCCCTCTTTTCTTTCTATGCCTTCCCTAGGGGATTTCATCAATTTCAACATTTAAAATGTTATCTATATACTTATGGCTTCTAAATATGTAACTCCAGCCCAGACTTCTTCCCTACTCTTCAGCTCTATTCATCTACCTGTCTATTTCACATCCAACTTAAATGTTTGTGACAGACATATCAAACTTAAATGAGGCTGAAAACAAAATCCTGATACATGCTGCTAGAAACTGGGTTCTCTCTCAGTCTACCTCATCTCGCTTATTGATGTCTCCATTCTTTTATTTCTTAAAGCCAGTAACTTTGGGTTGATTCTTGACTCCTTTCTTTCAAGCTATAGGTACACTACATCAGAATATCCTGTCAATATTACTTTCAAAATATACATAAAAGTTGATCCTCTTCACATCATCTTCACTGGTATCATTGCTTTCAGTCACCATCCTCTCTCCCTGATATTAATAAGTAAGCTTCCAACTGTTTTCTTCTAACTTTCCTTTCCTTCTATTTATGTTCTCAGTAGAAGAGTCAGAAAGATTCTGTTTAACTTTAGTGGGATTTTCTCACTCCTCTGTTCAGATTTTCCTAATGGATGGTATCTTTATCACACTCAGAGTAAAAGCCTAAATCCTTAACAAGACTTACTAGATCTTACAGAATCTTGCTCCCCATTACTTTTCTAACTTCATAACCTTGTACTCTCTCTCACTCAGCTCACTATGTTCCTTCAGACCTCAGAACCTTTGTACTTATTTTCGGTTTGTTTGGAATGGCCTACCTTTGCCCCACTCCTACCCCACCATACTTATCCCTCATGCCTTAATTGCTTCAGGTCTTTATCCAAAATTCACTTCTATGTGAGGCCTTCCTTGGCTACCCCATCTAAATTTAAGTGCCTTCTTACCCAATATTTTATATTCTACTTTCTTGCTTTATTTTTTAACCATAGCACTAATAACTATCTAAAATACTATTTTTCTTATTTAATTCATTCTTTATATTTCTCACTAAAATTTTAGTCCCATGAGTGCAGAATTTGTACTTTACTATCATCCTGGAAATCAAAACAGTTCATAGCACTTAAGCTTGCAATGATTTAGGGGTATTTATAGTGAAAGATGAGGAAAGGCATGAATTTTTAGATTAAAAGGTCTTCCTGAGTACTACACAGAATGAAGGAACACATTCTTGTGAAATTTCAAAATATCAACATTATATAGAAAATACCAAAATGCTTCTAGTGAAAAGAAACAAAAGTCTACAACTTAGCAAATATGGATTTTTAAGGTAGTGGAGCACGGATACCACAAGATAGAAGGGCAATTTCATCATAGTTCTAAAGAAGAATTAATTTTAATCTAGTATTCAATACCTAAGCAAACTATAGAAAATGTGAGGTTGAAATAAAGTCATTTTCATATGTGAACATATGTAAAGATAAATGAAGAGATAAATCACATTTATCTCTGAAGTAGTTGAGGAGTTTGTTTTTCAAAACAAGGATGAAAACTAACAGAGGAACAGTCAAGATGGCATTGCAGGTAAATGCGGTACTCACATCCTCCCACAACCACATCAAAAATGCAACAAAGCTACAGAAAAACCATCATTCAGAATCACCTGAAATCTACTTAAATAAGAAGTCCTAGAACTAAGGATATAAAGAAGTCTCAAGACTGGTAGGAGAGGCAAAGACACCAAAAAGGCTGGTCCTATACTCATGTGTGGCAGATAAAAATTGGGAGGGATATGTCAGCTGCAGAGATCCCTCCTGAGGAGCAATGGTTTCCAGCTCCATATCCAGCCCTCCCCTCCCCACAAGCCCAGGTTTCCAGTACCAGGAAGAGCAGTCCCTGTAACTTCTGGCTTTGAACAGCAGCAGGAAAGAATACAGGACATGTAACAGCTCTACATAAAGTGAGATGTAGATCTATAATTCCAGGCATTTACTCTCTGAGTTCAAGCAGTCAGGTAGCAGCTCGAAAGGCACCAGGGATATACAGGGAGGGACTGTAGTGTCTGGCATCAGAGCAAGAGCTGGAAGTCAACTTACTCCCAGACAGAAGTGCTGGCCCAGACCATTGTTCCTTTTCTGAGCCCTTCACTGACAGAGCCAGCAGGCAGGCACTGTATCTGAATCTCTATAAACTTGGCTGTCACTCTTCACCCCCTCCCTGGTGATCATTGACACCTTTCCCCACCAACTTTGTGCCTACCTAAGCTGGTCCCGGTGGCTTTTCCATAAAGATGTCCTATCTTAGCTTGGGTGATTGTCACTTGATCCTACAGGACACCTACCATATTACCAACCCCAGGACATGTAACAGCTCTACATAATACATAGAAACAGACACAGGAAGACTGACAAAATGAGGAGGCAAAGAAACATGTCAAATCAAACAACAGAACAAAACTCCAGAAAAAGAATTAAACAAAATGGAAACAAGCAATTTACTAGATGCAGAGTTTAAAACACTAGTTAAAAGAATGCTCAGTGAACTAAGGGGAAGAGTAGATGAACTTAGACAAAATCTCAACAGCATAAGAAAGGACATGGCAACCATCAAAAAGAATCAGTACGAAAGGAAGGATACAACGGAAACTAAGAAAAATTATAAGGAATCAACAGTAAAGTAGATGAAGCTGAGAATCAAAACAGCAATTGGGAATAAAAGGAATAAAAACCCACCCAATCAGAAGAGCAAAAAGAAAAAGATACAAAACAATGAGGATACTATAAAGAGTCTCTGGGCCAACTTTAAACACACTAACATTCTTGTCATCAGGGTGCCAGAAGGAGAGGAGACAGGAAGAAATTGAAAATGTATTTTTTAAAAAATGATGAAAAACTACTGTAACCTGATGAAGGAAATAGACATACAAAATCCAGGATGCACAGAGGGTCCCAGACAAGATGAACCCAAAGAGGCCCACATCAAGACACATCATAATTAAAATACCAAGGGTTAAAGACGGAGTCTTTTAAATTAATTAATTAATTAATTAATTAATTTATTTATTTTTAGGGAGAGGGGAAGGGAGGGAGAAAGAGAGGGAAATAAACATTGAGGTGTGAGAGAAATACCAGTTGCTTGCTCTTACATGCTCCCAACCAGGGATCTGGCCTGATACCCAGGCATATCCCCTGACTGGGAATTGAACTAGTGACCTTTGGCTTGCATAATAATGCCCAAATCCCTGAACCACACCAGATAGGGCTGAAAAGAGAATCTTAAAAATAGCAAGAAAAAAGCTGTTAGTGAAGTATAAGGGAGCTCCCATAAGACTGTCAACTGATTTCTCAAAAGAAACTTTGCAGGCCAGAAGGGATTGACAGGAATTATTCAGAGTGATGAAAAGCAAGGACCTGCAACCAACATTACTCTATCCAGCAAAGCTATCATTTAGAATCAAAGGATAAAGAACTTCCCATAAAAGAAAAAGCTAAAGGAGTTCATCACCACAAACCAGTATTACATGAAATGTTAAACGGTCTAAGAAGAAGACAAGGAAAGAATAAAAAATATGAACAATAAAATGGCAATGTCTATCAACAATCAAATCTAAAAAAAAAAAAAGAAAAGAACAAGCAGAACAACAATTACCCTCCCCTCCAAAAAAGAAAAGAAAACCAAACAATAGGTGAAACTGACCCTAAAGTTCAGTGATCAGAAGGTCCAGATGCCATTGATGTATCGGGCAAGAGAAGCAATAAGATCATGTTAAAGTAGGAATTCAGTTGTCTCTAAGAAGACTAGAGTAAAAATTGATAAATTAGAGTTAATAACAAGCAAGATAATATTGGGACTGTTAAATAGACATGTTTCTCATCAATAAAAATGAGCAAGATGGTCAGAAAAACAAAATAGGGAAGAAAATTAATGTCCAGGTGTTAGGTAGACTCAGAGTAATATGGTTTTGAGAAATTGATTTGAGTATAAGTACTTTGACCTTGAGGTAGCAGAGAGAAGGAATATAACCTGAGGATACTTCTTGGTTCTACCATGAGCAGTATTCATATACACTCTAATATTGTGCATGCTCTGTCTATTGGTTTTTATTTTTTAAAAAAGGAATTAAACTCCTATCCAACTTATGAAAGTCAATTATGATTATAGAATATAAACTATATTTTATCATCCTAAAAATGTAAAAAATAATGTGACAGAATTTGGGAAGGACAGGCATGACTGCTACTACTAAAATCTTCTTGCCATCTATCCATTCTCAAACTCTGTTGCATATTGATAAGTACCTGGTAAGCTTTCAAAATCTTGAAGCCAAAACTGCATCATACCAATTAAATCCTTGACAGTGGGACCTAGGTATCAGTTTGTTAAGTTTGCCAGTTGATTTCAGTGTGCAGTCACATTTGGAAACCAATTGTCTGAAGTTTATGGAACCAAGACTAAAAGCTGAAATATTTTGTAAAGTTACAAATGTGATCAACAGGATAATCATTCTTATAACTAGCTCACTGGAAGAAAAAAGAGGAGATAAATTAGGAGGATACTGGTACTAAGCCAAGTTTTCCTTAGTAAGAAGCCAGATCTATTTTAGTACTGGGATATGACAAATCAAATTCTACATTTTGTTTCAAAGTTAGTCTGTTAGTCATTCTACTTTATTTGCAAAGAGGAAATGCCCTTTTAGTTGTGTTCCTAAGTTTATGAGAATCTGTGCTGTGTTTTCATATAGATTGAATTAATTAGAGCTAGATCAGTGAGGTCATTATGAATACATTGTGAATACATTACTTCCTATGGCAAACATAATTTACATTGTTTTAGTGAATAGACAGTTTTCTATTAAGGGCATATCAATAAATATAATTTCCTGTTGCAAATATTTTAGACATGAGATTAAGTGTTAATAATCTTTAAAACCATCAAAAAATAAAACTTTCAATGTCGAAATAAAGTCATTTGTCTTTTTTTAATTTACTTGTTTACAAGTACAGTTTTCTGTCTTTTACTCCCATCCCAGCCAACCTCTCCAGCCTTCCCCATCTCCCTCCCATTTCCACCCCCCTCCTAATTTTTGTTCATGTGTCCCTTATACTTGTTCCTGTGAACCCTTCCCCTTTTCCCCTGAAATTCCCTCCTCGCTCCCCTCTGGTCAGCCTGTTCTCTATTTCAATGTCTTTAGTTATATTTTGTTTGTTTTTTTTGTTTTGTTGTTTAGGTTCCTGTTAAAGATGAGATAATATGGCATTCGTCTTTTACCTCCTGGCTTATTTTGCTTAGCATAATGCTTTCCAGTTTCATCCATGCTGTGGCAAAGGGTAGGAGTTCCTTCTTTGTTTCTGCTGCATAGAATTCCATTGTGTAAATGTACCATAGTTTTTTGATCCATTCATTTGCTGATGGGCACCTAGGTCACTTCTAACACTTGGCTATTGTAAATTGTGCTGCTCTGAACACTGGGGTGCATAGGTTCTTTTGGATTGGTGTTTTATGGTTCTTAGGATATAATACTAGCAGTGGAATTGCTGGGTCAAAAGGCAGATCCATTTTTACTTTTCTGAGAAAATTCCGTACTGTTTTCCATAGTGGTTGTACCAGTCTGCAGTCCCACCAACAGTGCACTAGGGTTCCCTTTTCTCAACAACCTCTCCAACACTTGTTGTTTTTCTTATCAAATTACTTAGGCAGAACCTGTACTTTGAATGCAAGGTATAAAATAACTATGGTTTTAAGTTTTACAGTAATGGGAATGTAAATATATTCCAACCTTTCCCTTCTCTAATTACCTCAACCTTTATCAATCTTAGATGTGCATTAGAATCACCTGGAACACTCAAAAATTAGTATTCTCTTTTTTAAAATTCTTCATTAACAACTGTTTACTGAAGCCTAATGGTCAGACCTTAGAGATACTGTGTAGTCAGGGTAGAATTAAAGAATATGAGTTTATGATTTTCTGTTTCTAGAGAAGTCAATAGATAATATCTGGAGTTAATGAATAATGAAATCACAAAATAAGCATATTAATTAAGACTATCAGTGTTGCCTTTCAGGAGTAGTATTGGGGCTAGGGAATGAGAAGGAGTGAAGGTGGGGATAACTGCTCTTCATTGTATGCTCTTCTGTACTATGTGATCTTTAAAAATAAAGTCTGTGTTCATGAACTACATTGATTAAAAATTAATGGATAGAAAAATATCAATTCCCTTATATTTTGAAAAGATAAAATGTTCTTTATGAGAATCAAAATTTATAAAATCAATAAATTGGGATGTTGTGTTTATTTAAAAATCATTCTAAACCTAAAGATCTTTTTAGGAAGTTTCTTACAGAATTGTTAAAATAAACTTTCTAGTAAAGTATAACATATGCAAAGAAAGGGCCCTCGTTATAAATTAACAGTTCTGTGAATTTTTCACAAAGCAAACACTCTAGAATAACTAGCACCCAGGTCAAGAACTACATATTGTCCAGACTCAAAAACTCCAGGATGTGCTATCTCCAGTCATTGTCCTCCTCCCCCAACCACAATTCTGACTTTGAAAAGCACTGGATAGGTTTTGGTTTTGGTTTTTGCTTTGTTTTGTATCTGAACATTATATAAGTGGAATTATACATTTTGCAATCAGTTGTTTTGGCTTCCTTCACTGAATATTATGTTTGTAAAATTTATCCTCTTATGTTGTATAGTTGTAGTTTACTCATTCTTAATTGCTGTGTGGAATTCCATGGTAAGGATATGCCACAATTTAACCATTCTACTATTGATAGGCATTTATGTTGTTTCCAATTTTAGTCTATTATAAAGACTACTGATATAAATATTCTTGTGCATAGCTTTTCTGCTAGTAGAGTTGCCTAAAGTGAATTTTGGAGGTATTGCCAAGCAAATTGCAATCAGATATTAAATGATTATGAAAATAAGCATAAAATTAGCTTTTCATTTATAGAAGTCTTATGTGGGGTTTTAAGAATGCATATGTAGCATAACCCTCTATCATTAGGATTCCTTATGGGTAGTGAAGCTTGGACTAATTTGGATTCTACAAATTAGTAGATGGGCCTGTGTAGTATACTTGATATTTAAATATATATTTTATTAATTATGATACTACAATTGTTCCAATTTCCCCCCTTTGCCCCCCTCCACCCAGTACCGCTGTTTTCTCCAGCAACCTCCCACCTTTGTTCATGTCCATGGGTCACGCATATAATTTCTTTGGCTACTCTATTTCCTATACTATTCTTAACATCCCCCTGCCTATTTTGTACCTACCAATTTCTACTTCTTAACCCCTGCACCTTTTTCCCCACCCTCTCCTTTTCCCCTCTCAGCTGATAACCCTCCAAATGATCTCTACATGTATAATTTTGTTTCTGTTCTTGTTTGCTTAGTTTGTTTTTTAGATTCAATTGCTGATAGTTGTGAATTTATTTCCATTTTAATTGTTCATAGTTTTGATATTCTTATTTTTCTTATATAATCGCTTTAACATTTCATATAATAATAGCTTGGTGATGATGAATTCCTTTAGTTTTACCTTGTCTGGGAAGCACTTTATCTGCCCTTCCATTCTAAATAACTATGCTAGATAGAGTAATCTAGGTTGCAGGTCCTTGCTTTTCATTACTTTGAATACTTCTTGCCAATCCCTTCTAGTCTGAAAAGTTTCTTTTGAGAAATCAGCTAACAGTCTTACAGGAACTCCTTTGTATGTAACTCTCTGCTTTTCTCCTGCTGCTTGTAAGATTCTCTCTTTATCTTTACCCTTTGGCATTTTAAGTGTGATATGTTTTGGTGTGGTCCTCTTGGGGTCCATCTTGTTTGGGATTCTCTGTTTTTCCTGGACTTGTATGTCTATTTCCTTCACTAATTAGGGACATTTTCCTTCATTATTTTTTCAAATAAGTTTTCAATTTTTGCTCTTCCTCTTCTCTTTCTGACATTCCTGTGATTCAGATGTTCATACTTGGAAGATGTCCCAGAGGCTCTTAGCTTATCCTCATTTTTTAAAATTCTTTTTTCTTCTTGCTGTTCTGATTGAATGCTCTTTTCTTCCTTAGTTTACAAATCATTGATTCTTGAGTCATCCACTCCACTGTTGGTTCCCTGTAGATTTTTCTTTATTTCACTTAACGTAATGTTAATGCCTGGGTATTTTTTATGCTATTGAAGTACCCAATGATTTCCTTCAGCATCCTGATAACCAGTGTTTTGAACTCTGTATCTGATAGGTTACTTATCTCCATTTCATTTAGTTCTTTTTCTGGAGTTTTGTTCTGGGTTTTCATTTAGGCCATGTTTCTTTGTCTCCTCATTGTGGTAGCATCCCTGTGTTTGTTTCTGTGTATTGAGCAGAGTTACTTTGACTCCCTGTCTTAGTAGCATGGCCTATTGTAGAAAAGTACACCTATAAGTTGTATTGGGTGTAGCCTTAATTAATTTCTAAGGTGGGACAACCTGTGTCACTGCTCTGTGTTTCTGTGTGGGGGAGGGCTCAGAGAGGGGACAATGCCACTGCCTGGTTTCTAGAGTTTTTCCAGGGACAAAACTCTCCTGGTACTCACCCTGATGTCAGTCACTTCAGTTTCTCCCTGTATGCCACTGTTGCCCTTCCAGCTGTTGCTCTGGTGCTGAATCCCAGAGGAAGTGAGTCTGTATAAGTCCTAAGTCCACTGAGACCCTTTTAAAGGAATCTCCTCAGAATCCTGCAGTGTCTTCTGCTGCCCCAACCTCCCTTGGTTTATACAGCTAGAAATTATGGGGGCTTATCTTCCTGGTACTGGAATCCTGGACTGAGTGGTCTGATCTGGAGCTGGGATCCCTTTCCCCTGAGGTATTTCTATCCACCACATGTGGATATAAGACCACTCATCCCACCTCTCTGGGCTTTTCCACCTTTTAGTGCCTCTCTGCACATCTCTGTGTCTACACCCTATCTACCCATCTGGATCAAGGTGGCTTCTTTAAATCCTAGGTTGTCAGACTTCCAAACAGCTCAATTTCCTGATGATTGTGAGTGGTATTTGTTTCATAGTCTAGTGGTAATTTTTGTTGTAATTGTATGAGGAGGCAAGGCATATTTACCTATGTCTCCATCTTGACTAGAAGTCAGTACACTTGATATTAAATGGCCAAACAGGATTGGTGCTAGTAAAGGTCAGCTTATGTAAAAGTTAACCTATGTCTCCCCAAGTTTCCCAGCAGGCTGGGGAATAATAATCAAAGAATATAAAGAGTAACAGCCTTTGATTTTGATATCCAAACTGTAAGACAAACTCTGTCCCTTTCTATCTTCACTTCTAGCCTGTGTTTGAGGTGTATTATTGCTCCATTTTAGTTGGTGGACCCCGTGTTCCTAAAGGTAGCTCCTAAACTGCCTCTCTACTTGCCTACAAGCAAGTATTTCAGGACATGCCATCTAATTCTGGCTTTGCTGTCTAATTCTAGTTCTATTCTAATTTACCTCTTTAGTTTTTGTACCATTTCATTTTCTCTTTGTTTACTCATAATCTTTCTTTTTTATTTTAGGGGCAGCTATTTGACTTTGTTCTTCACAGAGTAATAAACTGAAAAGGGATTTAATTCACTTTTCAGTGTTTGGGTATTAACGTGTTTCCTCATGGTCAACTCTGGCTGAGGTTGCCCTCAATCAGCTTTCCAGCCAAAATTGCCTTTGTCAAATTCATCTGGTGTTTTTAATTTGAGCCTGAAAATTTTAAGCTTCCACCACAGGGTGATCCCTTACAGGAGAAAATTTATGAACCCTATCTTTGATCAATTCTCCTTTAACTCTGATTTATTTCAAAGTCTCATATTGCAGGAGATTTATTTCTTCCTTATCCACATAGGATGCACTGTGATCTGCCTCAGTTTTCCAGTCAGGTTACATGGGTTAGACCACCAACCCTGGCATTTGATATGTTCTCCCCAACTGTAAAATATGTAAAGTCTATTGTTTCACCCAACAATTTCTCCTTGGAACAGGAGAGGTAAGCATGTCAGTCTAGCTTGGCCTTATTTTGCATAGGGAGTTTCAGAGGCACAAACTCCCTATGACAAATAGCTATGGCTATTTGCTGTCAGGAAGCATCTCCTCCTAGTGTACTAGAAACAATGGTATAGAACATTCTTGCCAGCCTCTGCAATGGGAAATTGCCCTCTTATTGAAGGTATAGCACTTCAACTCCACTTTCCACTTTTTAATTTGCTCCTTTTTGGCCTTGGGTAAGGCATTTCACATGAGACTTTCCTACTTTTCAGGTGTTCCTCTTTGGGTTAACTGAAGCCTGGAAGAGGGAAAGGGTGGAAGAAGGGTTGATTTAAAGGTTAAAATCTACCTCAGTGCCAACTTATGAAAATACCTGGCATCCGTACATGTTATCAGTTCAGCTTATTAGCTACCTTTACCTCTTAACACTGCAAAGTTTACCAAACCTCAGAGCCATACTTTCTTACTATTGTCAGAAAATCACTCTTACACAATTTCCTTTTACTCTGACTTTTAGTTTTTGTTTTTATGCTGATTGTTTATTATGACTTCAAATTTTAGAGAAAAAAATGTTATTTTTATAACTTCTTGACAGCGCTAAAAATCCCCAATTTTGTATAAATGTTTCATTTATTTAAATGAATGTTTATTTTTCAAAAAATACTCTAGAAATACTTGAATTTTATTTTTTATGGTCTATTTGGGATTTTTTTTCAACAGCTAAAGAAAATTCCAATTGTATAATTGAGAGCTGTGAAAATGTGTTATCCTTGATTTCCTGATTCTTAATTATTCATTTTACCATCCTCCTGTTACTTTTAAAATCTTAAGGCAAGAAAACTCTCTCTCTCTAAAAATTACTTGAGTAAATACAACATATTGACTTTTATTAGCTTTGTACATGATCTCAATAATTTGAATCTTGCTGACATTTTTATTGCTAGTACACTAGTGATTATTAAAATACATTTTAAAGACAGGTTTATTGAAGTATCATTTATATATGGTAAAATTCACTCTTTTAAAGTATACAGTTTGATGTGTTTAGATAAACTTACACAACTGTGTAACCACCATCACAATCAAGATAGAGAAGACTCCATCACTCTAGGAAGTTCCTTTATGCCCCTTTGTAATCAATCCCCTCCTTTAACTTCTGACTGTTGGCAACACTCTGTCCCTATAGTTTTGTTTTTTCTAGACTATGGAATCATACAATATGTAACATTTTGTATCCGGCTTCTTCTATGACATAATACTTTTGAGATTGATCCATTTTTTGAATGTGTGCATCCTTTTAATTGAGTAGTATTTCATTGGTATAGATGTGCAAAAATTTTTCTAGCCATTCTCATGTTAATGTACATTTTATATTATTTACAGTTTTTCATGATTATGAGTAATGCTCCTGTAAATAGTTTTATCCATGTCTTTTTGTGGAGGTGTTTTTATTTCTTGTATAAATACTTAGGACTGGGATTGCTGGGACATACGGTGATGCAGACACCAGCCCACAGTGTCCTCGGTGTTATGAATGAGACTCGAGATAAATTCACACAGACTACCAAGTCCTGTGGAGGAAAAGGGACAGCACGGCTACCCTCTCAAGGGGAGGGTGCCTCGGAGTGGCCTGGCAACTCTCTGAAAAGGAGAGCACCCCTATCCCTGCCTTCACAGGTTTTTATTGGGTTTAATTTGTGCAGGAATACACGTACCACTTATTAATCATTGTCAGGCAGTAAGGATCAAATGATGGATAGTATACAAAGAACTATTAGGGCTCATTCTGAGTCAGGGTCATCTAAAAGGCTACAAAACTTAAGGGAACAAACTCATTTCCTGCCTGGGCCTTTATCATTTAATTAAGAGCATTCATAGCAAAGCAGGTTTCACAGGATTTTACATATCCTTTCTCAGGCCTGATTACCTGGGAGTCTGTCCAATCTAGCACAGGGCTGCACTGCCCTCTATCATTGTTTCAGACTTAAGTCTGGCAGAGGAGGCAAGATAGCCAGGAAATCAGGAGACTTCTCTCAGGCAGAATGAGGACTCAGGCTTTGTCAAAGCCAGGGGCAAGGGTCCATCACCCCCTTTCTCCATAGCCCCCCAAGTCCTTCCCTGGGGCTTCCACATGATCATGTCAGTCTTAGGTCGTTACCCCCTTGGGGAATCTTAGCCATCATTGGCTAACTGATCAAGCATTGGGGGCCAGTTATGGATGAAGTAAAAGGAGCAGAAGCAGTGAGCATGCCAGGGAGATAAGTTTTGTCTCCTTAGTGGCTTATGGTCCCAAGGTCACTCATTCAGCCTTAGCCATGTGGGGTTACAGCTCCTGTAACCAGGTGGGGTGGCTCCCAACAATATGGTAAATGTATGTTTAACTTTGTGAAGACTACTGTGTTGTTATTTAAAGTGGGTATGTATTTTTCATTTCTACCAGCAAATATATGAGGATTACAGTCATTCTAAATACTTGCCAACATTTGGCATTATAAATCCTTTTTAATTTTAGCTATTCTAGTAGGTGTGTAATGGTATTTTATTTTGGTTTTAATTTGCAGTTCTCAGATGACTAACAATGTTGAAGACTTTTTTTGTACCTCCTGGCCATCTGTACATTTTTGTTGAAGTGTCTATTCAAATCTTTTGCCCATTTAAGAAAATTGGATTATTTTTTTATTATTGAAATATGAGTTATTTACATATTTTGAATACAAGTCCTTTATCATCTTTTACATACTCTACTAGCCTGTGGCTTGTCTCAGCACTGTCTTCTGAAGAACAGATGTTAATTTTGATGAAATTCCATTTATCATTTTTTTCAGTAGTTTGTACTTTTGCTGGTTTATCTAAGAAAAAGCCTAATCCAAGGTCACAAATATTTTTTCCCTGTTTTCATTGCACAGATTTAATAGTTTTATTTTTTACATATACTTCTACAATCCATTTGAACTTAATTTTTATATATGGTGTGAGATATAGTTTGAGGGTTTTGTTTTGCATATGCATGTCCAATTGTTCTAGCTCCATTTGTTGAAAACACTGTCCTTTCCTCATCAAATTACCTTGCTACCTTTGTCTAAAATCAGTAGACTTTGCATAGGTGAGCTTATTTCTCAACTTATTCTGTTCTATTGATCCATATTTTATCCTTATACTAATGCCACCTTGATTCGATTGCTGTACCTCTATAATAAATCTTGAAATTTGGTTTATTCTTATTATGGGAAAGCTAGTATTGAACAGTGATTTTTCTACCTATAGCTTCTTCCAACTGGTCATATGTATGCTCTTTAGAGTAACATTACCTCATATGACAGTCCTACATCTATTTGAATAAATGTTTACATATTTTAGTTTGAACTAAAGCTCTAGACCTTTTCATCTTAAGATGAATTTTTTTTCTTAAGAGGTTATCACATATTAGGAGCTCAGCAAGTATTTGTAGAACTGAGTTGAACTCTATAGAATAATTGTTCATTAATGTCCTTGAAGCAGGTTACTTGAATTCAACAGAGAAAAGGCATAGTTCCTGTGATACTCGTCATCCAGAAATCAGTGTTCTCTTAATCAAGTAATGAATACTTCTGGACAGCTGCATTGTAACTGGTTTGTTTTTACCCACTGGAAAAGTCTTGATTTTATTTTTAATTTGACTTTTGATTTTTATCAAAGTATTATGTATTTGTAGTTTAAAAAACAGCTCTGAAGGCTCCTATGAAAAATAGCTATCTCTAGGGTATCTCCCAACCTTCTCTACAATTTTTAATTCCTCAAAGTTATCACTTTCAACTCTTTAAATCTTTAGCTATACATACTATATCTATAAACAATGTGCTTATGGTAAAACTTTTTTTCTTCAGTTTAAGACATTATCTATTGAGTTATATTCATACTTTGTGCTAGGTACTGGTTGGCCCAATCCAGTACAGAAACATGTTCCCCTTAGTTGGGGAATATAAAAATAATTATTAATATTATTTATATATTTTCTCTTTTTCTGTGTTTCCACATTATTTCAGATATTCAATGCCTTGAATTGGTCATTTAATGCTCTTATCTTTTTTTCCTGTTTTAAAATCCATTTTCTTTTTTCCTTCTTTTGTGAGAATTTTCCTCAACTCTACTTTCTACTTCTTCTATTCAGAATTTAATCTCTGCCATTGTATTTTTAATTTCTAAGAGCTCTTTTTTGTTCTCTGAGTATTTAGTCTTACTAGTATTCTATTCTAGCTTCATGTAGAGATCTCTTCTCTGAAGATATTAATGACAACTTTTCTTGAGTTATTTTCCTTTAGCTTGTAACCTTTCTCTGTGTTTTGAATTACCTTTCATATTATTAGCTGTACTTAAATATCCAGTGACTATTTCTGTTTATTGATAAACTGTTTCACCCTCTCCAGAGGACACTGTATAAACTGGAGAACCTGGGAGTTTGTTTCATACACTTTTAACCTATTTGTTGGGAACACTGAATATCCACATGCAAAAGAATGAAATTGTATTCTTAGAGCATACACAAAATTAACTAAAAATGCAACAACTAAAATAAAATTTAAAAAATAAAAATAAAAAATAAACAGTAAGAAAATTAACTAAAAATGTATCAAAGATTTAAATGTTAGATCTGAAAGGATACATTCAACAGGTGACATTAGATATGCCATCAACTAAAATTGACAGACATTTAAACTATGTCCATGTTGTAGGAAATAAGACCATAGACTCAAGGTTTAGATAGTTCTTATTCATTAAGGTGCACACAGGAAGAAATGAGGGTGAGGACATATAAACTGTAGTTGGTTGACTATGAAAACTGAACTACAAGATTGGCTTAGATACATGTTCAACTTATATTCTTAAAAGCATACAAGATTAGAAAGCAGATTTTTTAAGGCACATTAAATTAAAAGATATCAAAATGTTATGAAGTATTACATTGCTTCATGTTCTGTGTTTACTTATAATTGAGTTGTCGTTTCAGTACTATTTGTAAAGAATGCTGATGATACGCTTTTGAGAGAGAAGAATTTTGGTATTTGAGCAGTGGGATTAAAATTTAAGATTCTATCAGTTTGCGACACTTTGTCTCTAATTGGCTGTCTCTGACATTGTAACTCTTTCTGTGTGTGGCATCTGATTTCTTTTAACAGGAAATACAAAGCTATTATTATAATATAGAAATAATAGTTTGTATTTCCTCAATTCTGCGTTTATAACAATTCTGTTTTTATTCTCAAGTATAGTACCTTGAATTTACTCTTATAAAATTACATCTATTTGTATCGGCTCTGTGTATTCACTCTTTCAGTCCACATTTTGTTTCTTCTTCCACTCTGAATAGAAAGGTTTTACATACCCAACCAAACTCATAACCCTTTGTCCCTGTATCAGAAACTTCCTTCAGTTCACTAATTCTTGAAAGGTGGTTAATGGATATATTATAAGAGATTGACAAAAACTTTTTCTATAAAGGGCCAGATAGTGAATATTTTAGACTTTGCATGCTGTCATTACTATTCAGCTCTGTCATTACTATTCAACTCTGTTCTTGTTGCATAAAGACAGCCATTAAACAATATAAATGAATGAGCAGGACTGTATTCCAATAAAACTTTAGAGTAGCCCCCAATCCTGTTATCTATGGGGGATGTGTTACAAGACCCCTGGTGGGTAGTACCAAATCCTATATATACAATGTTTTTTCCTGTACATACCTACCCATGATAATGTTTAATTTATCATTTAGTCACAATAATATATTAAAAACAAATAATAAAACAATAATTATAACAATATATTGCAATAATGGTAACAGCTCACAAAGTTATGTGAATTTGTTCTCTCTCAGAATCTCATAATGTCACCATCCTTTACTTGCAGTAAATGGGTTGGTGTCACTCATTTCAGGGGATCACTTGCTTTAGTCTTCCTATAGGCTCAATGCTTTCTGGTGCAAAACGTTGCCATCAGTCGGAATATGTTTTCTGTTCATGTTTTCCACTCAAAAATTTAATGCCTTTTCCATCTTAACAAAACACTTATCACAAACTGTGGCTGTAACTTTTTCAGCTTGAGATCTGACACCAAAACTAGCAATGTTAGCATGAATTTCTTTTTCCTTCACAATTTTACAGATAGGTTTGTTCTTACTGTATGCAGGTCTTAGCAACCTCAGCATATGACGTTTTTTCTTTCTGTATTAAGTTGAGAACTTTTTCCTTTTCCATACAGGAAGAACTTAACAAAGGCTTTTCTTTGGTGTATCTAAATCATCAGCATCACTACCATTGTGCTTTGGGACCACTATTAAATAAAATAAGAGTGACTTGAACACAAGCATTCCAATACCATGACTGTGGATCTGCTAACTGAGAATGTTAGTGACTAACAGGCTGGGACTGGATGAGTATACAGTATGGATGTGTTGGACAAAGGGATGATTCATACCCTGGGCAGGTTGGAGTGGCACAGTACGAGATTTCATCATGCTACTCAGAATGGCACACAATTTAAAACTTATAAATTGTTCATTTCTGGAATTTTCAACTACCTCTTTTCGGACTGCAGGTAACTGAAACCTCTGAAAGCTAAACTGCAGATAAGGGGGATTACTATATTCTAAAGCAGAATACCAATCAGATGATAGTTAAAGTCAGGACTGAATGAGATCACCTAAGAAGTAAGAGTATAGGGAAAAGAGAAGACAGTTATCTATTGACTGAGCTGTGGAACACTCCAACAATAAGAGGTCTCAAAGAGGAAAAAGATCCAGCAAAGCAGACTGAGAAGGAATATCCAGTGTTGCAAAAAGCTGGAAGAATGCAGTGCCCTGGAAGCCAAGTAAAGAAATTGTTTTGAGAAAGAAGGAATAAACAACTGTAGCAGATGCTGACAAGTCCCGTAAAATTATGTCTGATATTTGACCAGTTGATTTGGGAAAAGATTATAGCTTTGACAACAGCAACTTTAATTAAAACTGTAGGGGACAAAAGCCTCACTTGAATGGGATCAAAAGGGAATGGGAAGAGAGGATGGTTAGAGGGAAAGTGAATATGACTGTCTCAAGGAATTATCCTGTAGAAGGAAGCCAAAAAAGTCGCTGGCAGGAAAACTAGGGTCCAGAGAAGATTTTTTTAAATGTAGAATAGTAGACTACCCGTCAAGATGGAGGCATAGGTAGACAATGATTCTCCTCCTTGCACAACCATAAAAATAATTACAACCAGATCTCAAAACTAATAACATCCAGAACCATCAGAAAATCAAGCTATAGGGAAGTTGAACAACCAAGGATTTAAAGAAGCCACATTCATCCTGATGGGTAGGAGGGGGGGAGTTGTAGAAATGGGTGGAGAGATAATGTGGCGTGGAGAGGTGGCAGTGGCAGAATGGATGGCATCACATTTATGTATGGTGAATAAAAATCAGGAAGGTTATCTTGGGAACAAGTAATCCAAGCCCCAGTCCAGACTACACAGCCCAGGGTTCCAGCACCAGGAAGATAAACCCCCAGTTACCTCTAGATGTAAAAACCAGTGAGGACTGGAGCAGCAGAAGAAAACTGCCAGATTTTTGCCCTTAAAGGGCCTACAAGGACTTAGAATGTATGCACACCCACCCATTCTGGATTTCACTACCAAGGCAGCAACTACAGGAAATGAATGAAGTGACTAGAAATGGGGCAAGTGGTAGGCCAACCTCCAGGGGCCAGGCAGAGTCATTGTTCCCTCTCTGAGCCCTCCCCGCACACATAGCCACAGCACTGAAGCAGGTTGCCCCACCCTGGAAATTACCTTGGGCTCCGCCCCGCACAAATTACAGGTGTCTTTTCTACATAGGCCATGCTACTAAGACAAGAAGTAAAAGCAACTCTACCTAATACTCAGAAAAAAACACAAAGAGGCTGCCAAATTAAGGAGACAAATAAATATGTCCCAAATGAAAGAACAATGAAACCCCAGAAAAAGAATTAAATGAAACGGAGATAGTCAACCTATTATAAACAGAGTTCAAACCATTGATGATAAGGATACTCAGAAAACTCACTGAGTGTGGCAAAATCATAAAGGAAGAAATGAAAGTTACACTAAGTGAAATAAAGAAAAATCCACAGGGAACCAATAGTAAAGAGAAAGAAGCCAGTGGGATTCAAATCAACTATTTGGAACATAAGGAAGAAAAAAGCATTCAACCAGAAGAGAAAGAAGAAACAAGAATTCAAAAAAGTGAGGATAGGCTTAGGACACTCTTGAATATCTCCAAATGTGCCAACATACAAATCGTAGGGATGCCAGAAGGAGAAGAGAAAGAATAAGAAATTGGAAATTTATTTGAAAAATAATGAAAGGAAACTTTCCTAATTTGACAAAGGAAATAGACATAGAAGTCTAGGAAGCACAGAGAGTCCCAAACAAGTTGGACCCTAAGAGGACCCACGAAGAGACATCATAATTAAAATGCCCAAGGTTAAAGATAAAAAGATAATCTTAAAAGCAGCAAGAGAAAAGCAGAGTTACTTACAAAGGAGTTGCCATTAGACTGTCAGCTGATTTCTCAAAAGAAACTTTGCAGACTAGAAGGGGCTGGAAAGAAGTATTCAAAATGATGAAAAACAAGGACATGAAACCTAGATTACCATATTCAGTAAAGCTATCATTTAGAATGGAAGGGCAGATAAAGTGCTTCCCAGACAAGGTAAAGCTAAAGGAGTTCATAACCACCAAGCCATTATTACATGAAATGTTAAAGGGACTCACTTAGGGAAAAGAAGATCAAAACCATGAGCATTAAAAAGGCAACAAATCCACAACTATATGCTGTATAGCAACTGAATCTAAACAAAAATGATAAAACTAAACAAACAGTCAGAACAGAAACAGAATCATAGGTATGGGGATCATTTGGAGGGTTATCAGTTGGGAGGAGGAGGGGAGAATGAGGGAAAATGTACAGGGAATAAGAAGCATAAAGGGTAGGTAAATAAATAGACAGGGGGAGGTTAAGAATAGTATGGGAAATGGAGAAGCCAAAGAACTTACATGCATGACCCATGGACATGAACTAAGGTAGGGGATTGGTGGAGGGAAGAGAGGTACCAGGTAGAGGAGGTCAAAGGGGGCAAAACTGGGGCAACTATAATAGCATAATCAATAAAATATACTTAAAATATAGAATAGTATAATAACCCAACAATTCTTATTGATTCTATCATATCTAACAGGTATATATAAATGTGAATCAGGTACTTGGAAATGAAATCAAGGCAATAAATAAAAATGAGAAAGTAGCTATGTGTGAATATGATACTAGAAGTAGAAATGAATAGTGTACTCATGTGTAAATTATAAAAAGAGGGCAGAAATTTTCATAGCAAGAACCTTGGGAAACATTCTCATTTAGAAAGCAAAAGGAAGGAACTAGAAGTATTGAAATAGGAAGAGAACAAGGATCAGGGTCTAAGAAGCCCAGGGAAACCCAGGCACAAGAGAGTAAATGGGTTAACAGTGCCAAATTCCACAAAGATGTTGCAAAGGATGAGGGCTAAATAAGGCCACCATTCTAAGTTATCAGGAGCTCACCTGCAAGCATTATGCAAAAGTGGTTAAGAAGGTTGTGGGCAGTAAAATGGAGACAACAGATACAGAGTAATCATAAAAGAATTTGGGAGCAAAAAAGAAAAAAAAGATTAAAAATAAGGCAGTAGCAATAGAACACGTTGGAAACCTAAATAGTGGTCAAGGAGTCAACAGTAAGGGGCAAAAATCCCCACAAAAAACAGAAACAAGAAGTATGACTAATTAGGACCTTAATGTACTACCATAATTTAAAAGGGAAAATATGGCTAATCCAATTCCTCACCTCATAGAAATTTTGTACCACATTTGAATGAAAACTAAAGTCTACTTTGTAAACAGACTCCCCATAATCACAATTATCCATGGAAATAAAAACAGCCTTTTCTCCCACTGAGAAATGGCAAATACAGTCCTGAGTTAGAGACTTTAACCTAGAGCTAAAAAAGAAAACTTCATTCAAGAATATCCACTTTATTTGCCAAAGCTAGTTTGGTATGCCAATAGCTATGCAATTCTATCTGAATTTTACAGCCAGTTTAGTTTTCCATTGTTACAAAAAAAAATAGTATTCTTATTTCCAAATTCATTGTTAATTGCTTGAATAATAATTTATCCAGTATTGCTACAGACATCAGAAAGGAACTTTACATTTCACTGAGCTGGTTCCAAAACCTTGAGGTTCCTTACATTAATCATGTACTTAGAATATGATAGCAGGACATACATACTCCAGTGTGTATAGCAGCCTTATCTTTGGATGCATATGCTCAATATTTACTTTTTGTGTGTGTGTGTGTGTTTTTGTTTTTTTAATATTTACTGTTTTTAACACAAATTTTCACACAGATAGAAAAAACTGAAGAGCACTACACATTTCTGAGAATCATTTTACAGACTAGCTAAATTTTTAATCCAAGACTCTCAGAGCTGAACAATTTGTGTTTAACCTGAAGCTTTTCTCCAATTTTTTTACATTAAATAAACCATCTTTTCTATAATTAATTCCCATTCTCTTTAAATAAATCATGTCCATAAAAAGTAAATATCAAAACTCTCCAAGAGAATATTTTAATTACACTGAGAATTTAATGAGGTGAATATATATAATACGAACATTGTACTTGTGCCTTAACATGTAAGCACAAGATTCAGAACTTTGTACCTGAAAACAGGATCTACTTAATTTATCACTTGCATGTTTCAGCCTCAGAGGAAAGCTACGTACCAAGAGGGTAATACTGAACTCTTGGATGTTCCTATTTTAATCTATTAACACTAATCAACCATTTAGGATATGTAAATGGTTCATTACAGACTATATCATATTAGACACTGTACAACTCTTTAGTATGATGCATTTGACCAATGCTAACTTAACGTTACTTTAATAAACTCCACCCACTCTGCCCTCCACTCATAGCTTTAGGGACCATGAAGTCTAAACATTTTTTTCCAGCGACAGCAATGTCTTAAGATACTTTCTCCTGTAACTGTAAAAATTCAACTTGATAAAATGGCCTTTATTTGTTTAGCTTTAATTTTATTCATTTTTGGGAACTGGGAGTACATCATATGTACATGATTCAAGAGGTACAAAAGTAGAAAGTTTCCAATCTCTCTTCCTTCAGTATGTCCCAGATATTGGCTGTTTTGAAGGCAACTAAATTACCAATTTCTTGTGTAGCCTTTCAGAAATATTCTCTGTAAGTACAAGTTTATATATGTTACAAATAATAACATATAATTTATACCTTTTGTGATCCTGTGTAAAATCCCCAAAATTTACAATACAGTATTGTAACATGAAAAAGAAAAGGACAAAATCAAGGTTGAAATTATTTTTTAAAATCTTTGCTTTTTATTGCTTTGGCAAATGACAAGTGTATGTAGTCAGGAAACCTTCAGCTTCAGATCTCATGTAGCCTGGCCTCTTCATAGTGCCTGGGATAGAACAACCACCTACTGGAAAAGCTGTCCTGGGCCTCCCAGCTGCTTTTGATTCTCCTCCTAGCTTTGATCTCTGCTTCTTCCATGTGCATACTCCTCTGCCCAACCTAGACAGTGTTCACTCTTTAGTCATTTTCTCTTTATCGTCCACCTAAATTTCTAAAGCTCTCATCCACTCTCATAGTTTTAAGTACCACCCATACACAAGTCCTAAATCTGCACTAAGGCTTTTAGCATATGCTGGAGATCCACATTTAAAACCTCTTTTGGACATTTCTTTCTGGATATCCTGAAGTATAACGACATGCATTACATTTTGATATTTGAAACTAAATGTGATTAAAACACAGATACAAAAAAAATCTCTAAAGGGGCTATTTAAACAATTAGAGTCTGTGATTTTTTTTTTAAAGATTTTTTTATTGTATTCTTTCTATTCCCATTTATCCCCCTTATACCCTCATCCCCCTCCGCAATCCATGAGTCCTTTTTCCTTTCTGCTTGATCCCTCCATCCTTTAAACCCCCCAAGAACTGTCAACCTGCTTTCTATCTATGCATCTGTCTCTATTTTGCTTGTTAGTTCAGTTTATTCATTGGATTCCACATAGCACTAAAATCATATGGCATTTATCATTCTCTGACTAGCTTATTTCACTTAGCTTAATGTTCGCCAGGTTTGTCCATGTTGTCACAGAGAGAAAAATTTTCTTTCTGTTTACTGCCGAGTAGTATTTCATTGTGTAAATATCCCATAGTTGTTTTATCCACTCATCTACTGATGGACACTTGGGCCCTTGGGTCACAAATTTCTGTTAAAATAAATATTTAAAAATAACACTTTATTTTGGTTGCACATCAAATCAGTCTGCTGCGTTTCTGTAAAAGCTGAACATGCTGCTCTTACTTGCAAACATGAAATTTAAAATATTTTACACTTCTATCTATATCCAGCTTCTTAGTCTCATCTGTTTTATGAAATGACTAAACTAAACCAAGTAAGCTGAACTGTGATTAAATGAGGTAAAATAGTACTTTGTAAATGGAAATATAAAAATTTTATTGTTGTTACAGTGGTAAAGATACATTCTGTTCGGTAAAAACCAAATAACTATGTTTACTGTCTGTAAGTAAATACTGGTAATGGATATAAGGGAGTTACGAGGACAGTAGCTTCCAACTTAGCCATCATAAATGGAAGGAAATGTGATTGACTTTAAAAACTGGTTTTATAAACACTGATTTTGTTAAAATGCTGTGCAAGAGTAGAAACTCAGCTAAAAATGGCTTAATTACTAAGGAGAATTAATATATCACATAATACATAACAAGAAATCCAGGAGTGGGTGGTTCTAAGGTGGTTCACTCAGCAGCCTACTCATGTCATCTTTCTACTCTGTCATCATAAGTAATTCCAGACAGCAGGTTTGGAAGCACATGGAAAGTATAAGCAAAGAATTCTAGAGTCTGTAAAAGGGAAATAAGAGGAGAAAGAGTTTAGGTAAGGCAACCCACATTTGCTGCATATGACTTTGAAAAACAAATTGGAATAACATTTAGTGTTTTGTTTCATTTTAGTTCTTTTACCCATTATGAAATACCAGTCACATACAGGAAGGACATAAAAGCCTGTGATAACTTTGAAGTGTATAAGAGAGGCAGAGTCTTAAAAAACAAATTTTTATGTATAAAGTCAAGATGAAACTTTAAAAAGAATTGCTTTACTGTTCATGAGCTTTAAAAAATTTTAAATACAGCACCCATTCATGATAAAAATACTCGACAAAGTGGGAATAGAGGGAGCATTCCTCAACATAATAAAGGCCATATATGAGAGACCTACAGCCAACATCATTCTCAATGGGCAAAAATTAAAATCTTTTCCACTAAGATCAGGAACAAGACAAGGCTGTCCACTTTCACCACTTCCATTCAATATAGTACTGGAAGTTTTAGCCACAGTGATCAGACAAGAAAAAGAAATAAAAGGCATCCAAATTGGAAAGGAGGAAACAAAACTGTCACTGTTTGCAGATGACATGATAGTATACATAGAAAGTCCTATAAACTCCACCAAAAAACTGCTTGACCTAATCAATGTATTTGGCAAAACAGTGGGATACAAAGTCAATATCCAGAAATCAAAGGCATTTCTGTACATCAACAATGAAACAACAGAAGCAGAGATCAAAGAAAAAATCCCATTTGAAATAGCAAAAAGAAAAATAAAATATCTAGGAATAAACCTAACCAAAGAGGTAAAAGACCTATATTCAGAAAACTACATAACACTCAGGAAAGAAATCATGGAAGACACAAACAAATGGAAACATATACTGTGCTCATGGATTGGAAAAATTAATATCATCAAAATGTCCATACTACCCAAAGCAATTTACACATTCAGTGCAATACCTATTAAAGTACCAATGGCATATTTCACAGACATAGAACAAACACTTCAAAAATTTATATGGAATCATAAACGACCCCAAATAGCTGCTGCAATTTTGAGAAAGAAGAGTAAAGTAGGAGGGATCACAATACCCGACACTAAACTATACTACAAGGCCACTGTAATCAAAACAGCCTGGTACTGGCATAAAAACAGGCACATGGACCAATGGAACAGAACAGAGAGCCCAGAAATAAACCCAAGTCTCTATGGTCAATTAATATTTGACAAGGGAGGCAGCAACATAAAATGGAGTAAAAATATCCTCTTCAACAAGTGGTGTTGGGAGAAGTGGACACCCATGTGCAAAAACATGAAACTTGAGCACCAACTTATACCATATACTAAAATAAATTCAAGGTGGATAAAAGACTTAAATATAAAGCATGACACCATTAAAGTCCTAGAGGAGAACGTAGGTAGGAAAATCTCAGATATCTCACGAAGAAACTTTTTTACTGACTTGTCCCCTAGAGCAAGGGACATAAAGGAAAGAATAAACAAATGGGACCTCATCAAAATTTAAAGTTTCTGCATAGCTAAAGAAACAGTATCAAAATTAAAAGAGAACCAACTGTATGGGAAAACATATTTGCCAATATCTCAGACAAGGGTCTAATCTCCAAAATACATAAAGAACTTACACAACTGCACTCTAAGAAGACAAGGAATCCAATTAAAAAGTGGGCAAAGGATTTGAACAGACACTTCTCCAAGGAGGACATACAGAAAATCCAAAGACACATGAAACGATGTTCAATATCACTAGCTATCAGAGAGATGCAAATTAAAACTACAATGAGATACCACTTCACACCAGTCAGAATGGCCATCATAAACAAAGCAACAAACAACAAATGTTGGAGAGGTTGTGGAGAAAAGGGGTCCCTAGTGCACTGTTGGTGGGACTGCAGACTGGTGCAACCACTATGGAAAGCAGTATGGAACTTCCTCAGAAAACTAAAAATGGATCTGCCTTTTGACCCTGCGATTCCACTGCTGGGACTCTATCCTAAGAACACTAAAACACCAATCCAAAAGAACCTATGCACCCTAATGTTCATAGCAGCACAATTTACAATAGCTAGATGCTGGAAGCAACCAAGATGCCCATCAGTAAATGAATGGATCAAAAAACTCTGGTACATTTACACAATGGAATTCTATGCAGCAGAAAGAAAGAAGGAGCTCCTACCCTTTGCAACAGCGTGGATGGAGCTGGAAAACATTATGCTAAGCGAAGCAAGCCAGGCAGTGAAAGACAAATACCACATGATCTCACCTTTAACAGGAACCTAAACAACAATACAAAGAAGCAAGCAAAATATAACCAAAGACACTGAAATAGAAGACAGGCTGACAGTGACCACAGGGGAGAGTAGAGGGAATTTCAGAGAACATTGGGAAGGGTTCACAGGAACAAACTTAAAGGACACATGGTCAAAAACTAGGGGGAGGGTGGTTATGGGAGGGAAGTGGGGAGGGGTGGGAGGTGGGACTGGACTGGGAGTAAAAAGGAGAAAGCTGTATTTGAACAATGATTAAAATAAAATTAAAAAGAAAGAAAAAGATTCAAAAAATTTTTTTAAATAGCCCTGGTTGGTGTGGCTTATTGGATTAAACGCTGGCCTGTGAACCAAAGGGTTGCTGGTTGGATTCCCAGTCAGGGCATATGCCTGGGTTGCAGGCCAGGTCCCCAGTAGGAGGTGTGTGAGAGGCAACCACACATTGATGTTTCTTTTTTTCTTTTTTTTTTTTTAATATATTGCTTTTCTTGAGTTTTTTCAGGGTTTTTTTTGAAGATTTAATTTATTTATTTTTAGAGAGGGAAGGGAGAGAGAGACAGACAGAGACAGACAGACATCAATGTGCGGTTGCTGGGGGCCATGGTCTGCAACCCAGGCATGTGCCCTGACTGGGAATCGAACCTGCGACACTTTGGTTCGCAGCCCGTGCTCAATCCACTGAGCTACGAAGCCAGGGCTGATGTTTCTTTCCTTCTCTTTCTCCCTCCCTTCCCCTTGTCTAAAAAAATAAATAAAATCTTTAAAAATATTTTAAACTAGTCCTTGGATGCAGGGTTTTATCTTAAAAATATTATTCTTTATTAGTCTCACTTCATTAGCACAAAATTATCCTATCACTTTGATCTATAAATAAAGATCAAAGTAGGAAATTGTCTCTGCGTCTTCCAAGATGGTTTTAAAAAAGATGTATTTCAGCTGGTTTGAGAGAATTATTGTTTTTAGGGTATATAATTTCCACTGGGCCATTATTATATCACATTAGCTTTAATATAATTATTCTTGTTTATAAAGCTGCAGGTCAAAAATGTTGATTATTTCTGCAATTAGTAGAGAATTTTTAGGGCTTAATTAGACAGTAACATTCATTATAATATTTTGGAGTTACAAACAAAAATATACTTTATTTATAAAGATACTAAGAAGTATGTCAGGTCTGCTTGAGCTAGTGTAAGGTAAGTTTATAGCCCTGACTGATATGGCTCAGTGGGTTGGGCATTGTTCTGCAAACTGAAAGGCTGTAGGTTCAATTCCCAGTCAGGGCACATGCCTACATTGCAGGCCTGTCACCCCCCCCACCCATTAGGGGGCATGCTGGTTTTTATACTCACATCCAAATTGACCATCAAACTTTATTGGCTGCACTTTTTAAAAGTATCTGAACTGACGACTTCTCACTATCTCCACTCATCTACATATTGTTTCTCTCCTTGTCTCTCCTGATTGCTTTCTCTGCTTCTGCTGTTGCCTTCTACACTTTATTCTCTATATGCCACAGTAAACTTTTTAAAAGATAAAATGTTGCTTCCCTCCACAGGATGCAAAGAAAATCCAAATTCAGTGCCATTGCTTATAAGGTTCTCCAAAGTCATTAGCCTTGCGGCCTTCCAACATCATCATCGTCATCATCATCATCACCATTCCTTGTTTCACTGCATTTCATTCATATTGACTTTCATGTCCTTTTTAAGCTATATTATAACTATCTTATCTTAGGGTCCTTGGACTTGCTGATCACTTTGTTGAGAATATTCTTTCTCCAGATTTTCTTATAATTCCCTTTCTCATTAAATTTGTGTCTTGCTCAAATCTGTCCAAATTGCCTTATGATAAAGAATGTTCCTGACCATGCTATAAAATAGATTATCCTCTACATTTCCTATTCTATTTTACCCTGACTTAGTTTTTTTTTAATAACAATTATCACCACTGGTGTCATGTGCTTATTTATTGTCTTCTTCTAGTCACCCTCCATGAGGGAAAGACTTTTTAATTCATGGCTACATTCGTAGCACTTAAAACAGTGCCAGCTACATAGTAATCAATAAATAATTTATACTTCAAATAATATCTTTTTAAAATTTTAGTTGGATTTTAAAATGAAAAAGTAGGCAAATACATGAATTTTCCTGAAAATAAATCATGTTTCTCTAAATATTGCTTTTTATTCCTAATTTTTAGGCTTGTTTGAAAAAAATGAAGTAAACATTTTACTCTTGCATATGCTTTAAATTTCAGTTAAAGTATTTGCATCTTATTATCCCATAAAAATACTTATTAGGTAACCTGACATCTTTTTTCTTTTTAAGAACAAAAGTTCCTTTTTACCTGTAACTTATTCCTTGATGATATATTTATTACCAAATTCTTAATTTGTGTTCTCTGTTAAAACTTATAAATTATATAATGTCAAGATCATTGGGCTAATAAAGGAAGAAAAAATAGAAATAGGGACTTCATTCTTTTCAAACTTTTATAACATTTCAGTATTTTTTAGGTTTCCTGGAAATCCCCTCAGTTAAGAGACTGGTTTTTCCCAGTAGTGTACTCACAACCTCTAAGGGACCACTCATGTTCCTGGCCGTATCTGTTATTCTTTCTTTTTGTTCTTTGCTTTTTCTTTAACGTAGGACCTCAGTTTATGCCCCTAACCTCAATTTTCAGTGGATAAAATTTACTTCTATAGGCTAATAAAAAAGGATAGAGAAAATTTAGCATTATGAGAGTAGAGACTAAAATTCAGCTTGAAAATAGGCTTAGCATATACAGTACAGCATATATGATATGTATAACATACTGATATATAGTTGAAATTTATTTTCTTGCACTTAATATAGCATTTTTCTTATCTCTAAGGGAGACCAATTTTAAGGTTTAATGGTAAAGAAGGATGTCATTGGTACAGTCCCTACCCATTTTACTCATATTTTTGAAGTGTCATTATAGTTATTTCCATGGATGGGCTGTGGAGAACTAAACTGCACATTTGAAGCTCTAACACTACCATGTAGCTGGATGGCATTGACAGCTGGAGAGTATTATAAATCAGCACTGGCCCATGTTCTCATGCACACTTACATCCACCTCTCTCTGGCTTAGTACTATAACATTTGTAAACTATTTTGTGGCACACTACTTAATCAGAACTTTTAAAATGGTTGATTTTGATAATTAAGAAATTAATTTGGTTTTATTTTTCTTTTTTTAAGGTGCATGGTGGCTGATGAAGTAAGTATTTTATGACTTTTTGTCAATTACTTTTAATATATTTTATGGATTATGTTATTACAGTTGTCCCATTTCCCCCGCTTCATTCCCCTCCACCCTGCACACCCTTTCCCAGCCACGTTCCCTCCATTTAGTTCATGTCCATGTGTCATAAGTTCTTTAGCTTCTACATTTCCCATACTCTTCTTGCCCTCCCCCTGTCTATTTTCTACCTACCATTTACACTACTTATTCTCTGTACCTTTACCTCCTCTCTCCTCCTCCCACTCCCTTGTTGCTAACCCTCCATGTGATCTCCATTTCTGTAGTTCTGTTCCTGTTCTAGTTGATTGCTTAGTTTGTTTTTGTTTTAGGTGTGGTTGTTAATAATTGTGAGTTTGCTGTCATTTTGCTATATACGTTTTTATCTTCTTTTTCTTAGATAAGTCCCTTTAACATTTCATATAACTAGGGCTTGGTGATGATGAACTCCTTTAACTTGACCTTATTTGAGAAGCACGTTATCTGCCCTTCTATTATAAATGAAAGCTTTTCTGGATAGAGCAATCTTGGATGTAGGTCCTTGCCTTTCATGACTTGGAGTACTTCTTGCCAGCCCCTTCTTGCCTATAAGGTCTATTTTGAGAATCACCTGACAGTCTGATGGGAACTCCTTTGTAGGTGACCGTCTCCTTGTCTCTTGATGCTTCTAGGATTCTCTCCTTCATTTTAATCTTGGGTAATGTAGTTATGATGTGCCTTGGTGTGTTCCTCCTTGGGTCCCACTTCTTTGGGATTCTCTGAGCCTCCTGGAGTTCCTGGAGGTCCATTTCCTTTGCCAGATTGGGGAAGTTCTCCTTTATTATTTGTTCAAGTAACTTTTCCACTCGTTGCTCTTCCTCTTCCCCTTGTGGTACCCCTATAATTCGGATGTTGGAACATTTAAAGGTGTCCTGGAGATTCCTAAGCCTCTCCTCATTTTTTTGAATTCTCGTTTCTTCATTCTTTTGTAACTGGATGTTTCTTTTTTCCTTCTGGTCCACTCCATTGATTTGAGTCCTAGTTTCCTTCCCATTACTGTTATTTCCCTGTGCATTTTCCTTTATTTCACTTAGTGTAGCCTTCATTTTTTCATCTCATTTGTGACCAAATTCCACCAATTCTGTGAGCATCCTGTTCACCAGTGCTTTGAACTGTGCATCTGATAGGTTAGGTATCTCTTGGTCACTTAGTTGTATTTGTTCTGGAGCTTTGATTTGTTCTGTCATTTGGGCCTTTTGTGTGTGTGTGTGTGTCTTGACACACCTGTTACATAGTGAGGGGTAGAGCGGAGCCTTAGGTGTTCACCAGGGTAGGGTAACCCACATTGCTGTGTTGTGATGCTGTATGTGGGGGAGGGATCTGAGAGGGAATAATAGCACCTGCTCAGCTCTCTGCTGGATTTCAGTCCCTTCTGCCTCTTCCCAGAAGCCAACTGGCCTTTCTGTTGCTGACTGATTGTGTGTGGGTGGGCTTGTGTATGTTCGTCTCTCCAACGAACTCTCCTGTGAGTCTGGGAGTCTCTCCTCGCAGCTCAATACCCACAGGTGTTTTCAACTGGTGTTTTGAGGCTTTATTTCCCTACGCTGTGGCCCTGGGTTGTGTGGTCTGTCTCACTCCCCAGTTACTCCAGGTTTATTTGCGGGCCAGTGTGGGCTGCCCCAGTCTGCCAGCCGCCTTGTGCACCACGCCCCTCCACAATCCACCTCCTCTCTGGATCTGCCAGCCAAGGCTTTGCCGCAACCCTCTCTGCTCAGCCACCCGACTCCATCCCTCTTACCAGTCTGGATGAATGTGTCTATTTTAACTCCTTGGTTGTCGGACTTCCATATAGTTCAATTTTCTGTCAGTAACTGGTTGTTTTTTTTTGTTTCTAAATTTTTTTTGTCCTAATTTTGGTTGTGTGAGGAGGCACAATGGGTCTACCTACGCCTCCATCTTGGCCGGAAGTGTTTTGTCATTTATTTTTAATGTCTACAATTTACCATGTACTCTGTGTTTTTCCATATGACTATTTCTATATATGGAAAGAAGGAGAGGGGAAGAGAGAGGAAGGTGGGGAATGGTGTACAAAGAATAAGAATGAGAATAAATGTGTGTATGTGTATGCATGTGTATGCAAGGTATGTACTTGGAACATGTTATTAATATTAGTGATCCAACATTGTATATTGTTGGCCTGACAAGCATGAATGTGCTTTAAAATGTACCCCAAATGAAACTGAATTCTTTTCTGCTTGTCATAGTACTTCTTGCTTACAGGCTAAACTTTTAAGAATTTGCTCTAAATGTTAATTGTTTACTATAAAACTTAATGCTTAAATGATACTGTATTACCACTAAATAATTTGATACATTTCAGTGGCATGTACTTGTATATTTATGTTTTCTCATTGAAATTGAAATTCTTGTTACATAAATTATGGTACTCTTTACATATATTCTCACAGTAATGTATATCAATAGTTCTAATTTTAACATCAGTTTGAGAAATGTGCTGCTGTTTTCATGACCCCTTTAAATCGTATAACAACAAAACTTATACTTTTAAAAATATGTTAGAAATAAAGAAAATGAATACTGAATTTTTAAAAAAATATAAGTGGAAGTGGAACCATAAATGATTCTGTCAATTAACTTTTTTCAGTTTCTGTTACATATAGACTCAGCAATGGTTTATCTCCATAGTCTCTTGTTTAGGAAAAAGATGAATAAGAGCATAGCATGAATATAATGGCTATGCAAAAGATCGATGTAGGTTAATGCTTGATTCATGCTGATATTTAACTACTTAAGTTTTTAGTTTGAACCACTAACTATACTCATATAGGCATTTATTTACACTACTTAGAAACTAGTTAGAAACGTAGTCACCACCTGTGAAGGACTTCAACAATATAATTGAAGAGATAGGACATAGACATTTGGGAAACAACACAAATTTCTATTTTGAAATGGGATGAACTCCAAAAGCCTCTTAATAAAATAATAGATTTGAAAGCCCAAAATAACTGAAAGGGGTGTATGTTTTACTCTCTGAATATGTTTGCACCAAATGTTAGTGTAAACTCATCACTCAAAATCTCAAAATTAGCCCTGGCTACTGTAGCTCTGTGGATTGAGTGCTGGCCTAGGAACCAAGAGATCCCCAGTTTGATTCCCAGTCAGTGCACATGCCTGAGTTGCAGGCCACATCCCTAGCTGGGGACATGTGAGAGGCAACGAAGTCTCTTGCACATTGATGTTTCTCTCCCTCTCTTTTTCCCTCCCTTCCCCTTTCTCTAAGAGTAAGATCTTTTTGAAAAATCTCAAAATTAGGCATAACCATTTTATAGAACATCTATAAAATATATATGTGTGGGATACTTGTATGGATGTGTGTATTAGTAAATTTTATAAACAGATCAACTTTTTATTTACAGAAAATATATTTTAAAAGGTAACACCATTTTAATTTTACAAGCAGTTCATGGGGAATGTCTTAGCAGTTATAGCTTATTGCTATCTTGTTTTTCATTTTGATGTCTTAGAGATTTGAATAGGCCTTAAATCTATGAAATCATTCATGAGTTGAAATAAACACTTAAGCAGCACCTTAACTCTTCCATTTTCCAGCAAACTCCTATGTTGTCTTCAGTTAACATTAGACTAAGGATTATGAAGAATTCATGACAAATCCTTACCTAGCTAGAGTTTTTTCATACCAATTGCTTTTCCTCAGCACTTGTTATTTATATCAAATAGCACTTATAACATGTTTAGTGATTTGTGATCTTCCTTCAAAGTGATTCTTATTTCCTCAATACTTAAGAAAACAATTCACCACTTTCTTGTCCATCATAATTCTCTTTTTTCACCAGCATTTTAAATATTCTCATTCTTTTATATCTATTTGATTTTACAGGGATTATTATATCAAATTCTTTTAATAAGTTAATTAAGAAAAAATCCTCAACTTTACAAATGAGTACATAAACAGGCTACAAAAATAAACAATATAGGGAGATCCAAGATGGTGGAGGAATAAGTGGAAGCTACAGTAACCTCCTCTCAGGAACAACCTGGAATTACAACTAAATTGTAAGGAAAACTTCCTCAGGGGAAAATGGAGACAGCTATACTTGAACAACAATAAAAATAATATATGAAAAAAAAAGAAATCTTTCTGAATAACCAATTGAATACTAGCTGGAGAGAAGCCTTATAACCAACGACAAACAGAAGAAACTGCTTCGCTATAATAACACTGGTAGGGAGTTTGGAGAAGGTATAAGAGGACTGGCTGGACTCCCACAGGCAGCAGCTGAAGTTCTGAGGGATATTTCAGTGGCCAGGTACGTGCGAGGCATCTCCTAGGAAGTGTGTGCTCTAAAACCCAAGCTGGGATTCCAGCCTACAGCACCAGAGCCAGAAAGGACCCCAGATAACAATCAGCTGTGAAAAGCAAGAGAGGTTCTGTTTGCCAGGGAAAGACTGCTAGAGATGCTGAGAGTCTCTTAAAGAGCCAGTGCACAAAATTCATTTGCAGCCATTTACCCTGTTCACCAGCACAGGGAAGGCAGAATGGACTAGAGATGAGTGAGGACAGTCTGGTGTTGGTGGCTTTTGGGAGAAAACTGAGGTAACAGCCACCAGGATCTCTGGTGAGTCATTCCTCATACTGCAAAAGCCATCTCTCTTGGGCAGAGCACTCTTCTCCAAGTGATATCAGCCTGAAGGTAAGCCTCACTCACAGGAATTACTCTGCCCCAACCTGTGGTGCTTAAGCCTGGCTGCTGATTACAGCTTGAGGCTATATTGCAGATTAGTTTAACAACTAAGGTGGCAAATACAAAGAAACAGCCAAAACAGGAAGACAAACAAATAGCCCCCATGAAAGATAAAATTCTCCAGAGTAGGAACTGGATGAAATGCAGGCAAGCAATTTATCAGATAGAGAGTTTAGAGTAATAACTATAAGGATACTCAACAGCATGAAAAAAGACATAGGAACTATTAAAAAATACCAGTCAGAAATAAAGAATGCAATATCTCAAATAAGTAATACATTGGAAGGAATAAACAGTAGGTTAGATGAAGCAGAGGATGGATTTAGTGATTTGGAAGACAAGGTAGAAAAAAATGCCCAGGCAGAGCAATAAAGAGAGAAAAGAAATTTTAAAAATGAGGAGAATTTAAGAGACATTTTGGACAACATGAAGCATAACAACATCCACATCATGGGAATACCAGGAGAAGAGAGCGAGCAAGAGATCAAGAACCTATTTGAAGAAATAATGCCCCAAAACTTCCCTAATCTGGTGAAGGAAAAAGACACACAAGTCCAGGAAGATCAGAGAATCCCAAATAAGTTGGACCCAAAGAAGCCTACACAGAGACACATCATAATTGAAATGACAGGGCTTAAACACAAGGAGAGAATCCTAAAAGCCACAAGAGAAAAGCAGGGAGTTGCCTACAAGCGAGCACCAATTGGACTGTCATCTGATTTCTCATCAGAAACATTTCAGGCATAAGGGAGTGGTATGGAATATTAAAGGTGATGAAAAGCAAGGACCAACAACCAAGGGCACTTTACCCAGCAAGGGTATCATTTAAAATCCAAGGAGAAATAAGGAGTTTTGAAAGGAAGGAAGGAAGGAAGGAAGGAAGGAAGGAAGGACAACTGACACCAACAAAACAGAAAGGACTGTTAAGAAAATATTATGAACAACTATATGCCAACAAACTGGACAACCTTGATGAAATGGAGAAATTCCTAGAAACATACAATCTTCTAAAACCAAATCAGGAAGAATCAGAGAATCTGAATAGACAGATTATACCTTGTGAAATTGAAGAAGTAATTTTAAAAACTCCCAAAAAACAGAAGCCGCGAACCAGAAGATGTCTTCACACGTGAATTTTACCAAATATTCCAAGAAGAAATAACACCTCTTTTTTCAGACTATTTCATAACATTCAAGAGGAAGGAAGGCTCCCAAACACATTTTCTGAAGCCAGCAATATCCTAATTCCAGGACCAGATAAAGACACTACAAAGAAAGAATATTATGTGCCAATATCCCTGATGAATATAGATGGTAAGATCCTCAACAAAATATTAGAAAACCAAATACAGCAATGCATCAAAAATATCTACACCATGATCAACTGGGGTTTATTCCCAGAGTGTAAGACTAGTACAACATTCACCAATCAATAAATGTGATTCACCACATTAAAAAAAAATGAAGAGTAAAAACCACATGATCATATCCATATATGCAGAAAAAGCATTTGATAAAATCCAGCACCCATTTATAATAAAAACTCTCAGCAAAGTGAGATTAGAGGGAACATACCTAAACCTAATTAAGGCCATATATGATAAACCCACTGCCTGCATCGTACTCAATGGGCAAAAACTACAAGCATTTCCTTGATGGCCAGGAACAAGACAGGGATAGCTGCTTTCACCTCTCTTATTCAACATAGTACTGGAACTCCTAGTGACAGCAATACGACAAGAAAAATGAAAAAAACATCCTAATTGGAAAGGAAGAAGTAAAAGTCATTATTTGCAGATGACATGATAATGTACATAGAGAACCCCAAGTATTCCCCCCAAAAAACTATTACCACCAAGTGATAAGTGAATTCAACAAAGTAGCAGGAAACAAAATTAATATCCAAAAACCAGTTGCATTTTTATATGCCAATAATAAACTAACAAAAAGGGAAATTAAGAAAATAGCCCCATTCACAATTGCCACAAAGGATTAAAATGCCTAGGAATAAGCCTAACCAAGGATGTAAAAGACCTACACTCAGAAAATTGTAAGACACTGAAGAAAGAAACAGAACAAGCTACAAATAAGTAGAAACACATACCATGTTCATGGTTAGGAGAAATTAACATCATAAAAATGCCCATACTACCCAAAACAATCTATAGATTCATTGTAATTCCTCTCAAGATATCAAAAAAAAAAACCTGGGACATCTGTAACTGAACATTTTTTTAAAAAAGGTTCAAATGACATATTTCACAGAACTAAAACAAATATTTCAAAAATGTATATGGAACCACAAAAAGTCCCCCCTAGCAACAGCAATCCTGAAAAAGAGAACAAAGTTGGAGAAATCGTGCTACCTTATATGAAACTTTACTATAAGGCCATAGTATTCAAAACAGCATGGTTGGTACGAGCATAAAAACAGATACATAGATCAGTAGAACAGAATAGAGAGGCCAGATATAAATCCATGCCTTTGTAGTCAAGTAATATTTGACTGAGGAAGGAAGCACATACAATGGGCTAACAATAATTTATTCAATAAATGGCATTGGGAAAATTGGACAGACACATGTAGAAAAATGAAACTAGATAACCTTCTTATACCACCCATAAAAATAAATTCAAAATGGATTGAAAGTTTAAATGTTAGACTTGAATCCATAAAAATTGTAGGAAAAAACCTCAGCAGAAAAATCTCAGACATTTTTTGTAGCAATATTTTATTGAATATGTCTCACCAGAACAGGGAAAACAAAAGAAAAAATAAACAAATGAGACTACATCAATCTACAAAATTTTTGAATAGTAAAGGAAATCAACAAATAAAAAGGCGAACCACAGAATGAGAGAATATATTTGCTGATACATCTGATAAAGTGTTAATATCCAAAATTTATAAAGAACTTAAAAACTCAACATGAAAAAAATGAACAACCCAGTTAAAAAATGGGCAAAGGACTTGAATAGACTCTTTTGTAAAGAGGAGATGCAGATGGCCAGTAGACATATAAAAAGATGGTCGATGTCAGTAAGTATCAGAGAAATGCAAATTAAAATCACAATGAGATATCACCTCACACTTGTCAGAAAATGGCTATCTTCAGTAAATTAGCAAACAACAAATGCTGACAAGGATGCAGAGAAAGCAACCTTTTGCACTGTTGGTGGGAATGCACACTGGTTCAACTACTGTGAAAAGCAGTATGGCGGTACCTTAAAAAACTAAAAATGAATCTGCCTTTTGATCCACTGATCCCACTTTTCAGAATATATTCAAAGAAACCCAGAACACTAATTCAAATGAACATAAACACCCCTATGTGAATCATTGCAGCATTATTTACAAATGCCAAGATATGGAAGCAACCCAAGTGTCCATCAGTAGATGAGTGGATAAAACAACTGTGGGACATTTATTCAGTGGAATAGTATTTGACCATTAAAAAGAGGAAAATTTTACCCTTTGCATCATTATGGATGGACCTGGAGAATACTGTGCTAGTTGAAATAAGTCAGTCAGAGAAAGACAAATACCATATGATTTCACTCATGTGGAATCTAATGAATGAAACAAAGTAACAAGCAAATTAGAGACAGAGTCATAGATGGAGAGCAGGATGACAGCTAAGGGGTTGGGTGGTTAGGAGGTGAAACAATTGAGTGAAACAGAAAAAGGACGCACTGACATGGACATCACTGTGGTGATTGCTGGGATGAGGGGCTTATAAGGGGACTAAATGGTAACAAAAATTCAATAAATATTACATTTTAAAAAGTTTAAAAAAGAATGAATCAGTTTAGAAATAAACAGTACGAAGTATAAGTCTAAGATCACAGGTCACAATCACTGATATCCTCTGTTAGTGGTAGAGTTAAAATGCCATTTTTATGGAATCTTTACGAACTAGTGTGGATAAAATTTAGTTAGTAAATTAAAAATATTGAAGTGGAAAGAACTTGTATATATGTAATTTATATGAGCTCTGGTTTGACCCTCATTCTATTTCCTAAAATACTCTTCTCCTTCTTTTGCTCTTACCACAAAATTGTAGAAACCAACCTCAAAGAAAAAACTCAAAAACATTCAAACTCATGGAGATTCAACAGGATGCCGTTAAACAATGAATGGGTCAAGAATGAGATCGAGGAAGAAATCAAAAAGTTTCTGTAAATAAATGAAAAGGAACTCACAACAACCCAAAATTTATGGGAGACAGTGAAGGCAGTCCTGAGATGGAAGTTCATAGCAATACAGGCCTACCTAAAAAAAAAAAAAAGAAACATTTTAAATAAATAACCTAACCCTACACCTACAACAACTCGAAGAACAACGACAAAGACAGCCCAGAGCAAGCAGAAGGAAGGAAATAACTAAGATCAGAGCAGAATTAAACAACAGAGACTAAAAGCACAATTCTAAGGATCAGTAAATCCAGAAGCTGGTTCTTTGAAAAGATAAACAAAATTGACAAGCCTTTAAGCAGACTCAAGAAAAAAAGAGAAAGGACAAAAAAAACCCACAATCAGAAATGAAAGAAGAGAGATTACAACTTATACCACAGAAATACAAAGGATTGTAAGAAATTACTAGGAAGAACTATATGCCAAGAAATTTGAAAACCAGGGTGAAATGGACAAATTTCTAGAAAAATATAATCTTCAAAAAAATTCAATGAAGAAGAAGCAGAAAGCCTGAATAGACCAGTAACAGCCAACAAAATTGAAGCAGTAATCCAAAAACTCCCGAGACACAAAAGCCCTGGACTGGACAGGAGAATTCTACAAAGCATTTAAGGAAGAGCTAATCCCTATCCTTCACAGACTATTCCAAAAAGTCCAAGAAGATGGAAGACTCCCAAACTGTTTTTATGAAGCCAACATCATCCTAATCCCAAAACCAGATAAATACCCAACAAAGAAAGAAAATTTAAGGCCAATATCACTGACAAACATAGATGTTAAAATCCTCTACGACATATTGGCATACCACATCCAGCAATACATTAAAAAGATCATACACCATGACCAAGTGGGAATCATCCCAGGGATGCAAGGATGGTACAATATTTGCAAATCACTAAACATAATACATCACATAAATGAAAGGAAAGACAAAAATCATATGATCATATCAATAGATGTGGAAAAGGCATTTGATAAGGTACAGCACCCATTTATGATAAAAAACACTCAGCACAGTGGGAATAGAGGGAGCATTCCTCAACATAATAAAGGCCATATATGAGAGACCTACAGCCAACATAATACTCAGTAGGCAAAAACTAAAAACTTTCTCACTAAGATTAGGAACAAGAAAAGGTTGTGTACTTGCAACACTTCTATTGAACGTAGTAATGGAAGCCCTAGCCACAGCAATCAGACAAGAAAAGGAAATAAAATGTATCCAAACTGGAAAAGAGGAAACAAAACTGTCATTGTTTGCAGATGGGAAGAGCTAATCCCTATCCATGACCAAGTGGGAATCATCCCAGGGATGCAAGGATGGTACAATATTTGCTAGATGGTACAATATTGATAGTGTACATAGAAAATCCTGTAGACCACCAAAAAATGCTTGACCTAATAAATGAATTTTGCAAAACAGCAGGATACAAAGTCAATATTTAGAAATCAAAGACATTTTTGTATACCAAGAATGAAGTATGAGAAACAGAAATCGGGGGGAAAAAATCTCATTTGATATAGCAACAAGAAAAACAAAATACCTAGGAATAAACTTATCCAAGGAGGTAAAGACCTGTACTCAGAAAACTACACAACACTGAAGGAAGAAATTAAGGAAGACAGAAACAAATGGAAACATATACCATGTTCATGGCTCAGAAAAATTAACATCATCAAAATGTCCATACTACCTAAAGCAATTTATAGATTCAATGCAATACCTATTAAACTATCAATGGCATATTTTACAGATATGTAACAAACACTTCAAAAATTTATATGGAAACATAAAGGACCCCAAATAGCTACAGTAATTTTTGAGAAACATGAGCAAAGTAGTAGGGATCACAATGCCTGATATCAAACTGTATTACAAGGCCACCGTAACCAAAACAGCCTGGTGCTGGCATAAGAACAGACACATGGACCAGTGGAACAGAATAGAGAGCCCAGAAATTAACCCAAATCTCTATGATCATTTAATATTCGACATAGGGGGAAGCAGCATAAAATGGAGCAAAAACAGCCTCTTCAACAAATGGTGTTGGGAGAGCTGGACAGCTACATGCAAAAAAATGAAACCTGAGCACCAACTTACACCATACACAAAAATAAATTCAAGGTGGATAAAAGATTTAAATATAAGTCATGACACCATTAAAGTCCTAGAGGAGAACATAGGTAGGAAAATGTCAGATATTCCATGCAACAATATTTTCATTGGTATGTCCCCTAGAGCAAGGGACATAAAGGAAAGAATAAACAAATGGGATCTCATTGAAATGAAAAGCGTCTGCTCCGCTAAAGAATACAACATTAAAATGAAAAGAGAACCAACCACATGGGAAAACATATTTGCCAATGATACCTCAGACAAGGGTTTGATCTCCAAAATATACACAACTCCACCCTAAGACAAACAACCCAATTAAAAAATGGGAAAAGGACTTGAATAGACACTTCTTGAAGAAGCATATACAGGGGGCCCAAAAGCGTATGGAAAAATTCTCAGTATCACTAGCCATCAGAGACATGTGAATTGAAACCACAGTGAGATACCACTTAACATTGTTGAGAATGGCCATCATAAACAAAGCAACAAATAACAAGTGTTGGAGGAGTTGTGGAGAAATGGGAACCCTAGTTCACTGTTGGTGGGATTGCAGACTGGTACAACCATTATGGAAAACAGTATGGAATTTCCTCAGAAAACTAATGGAACTTTTTGACCCAGCAATTCCACTGTTGGGATTATGTCCTAAGAACCATGAAACACCAATCCAAAAGAACCTATGCACCCTAATGTTCATAGCAGCACAATTTACAATAGCCCTGTGTTAGAAGCAACCTAAGTGCCCATCAGTAAATGAATGGAGCAAAAAACTGGTACATTTACACAATGGAATTTTATGCAGCAGGAAGAAAGAAGGAGCTCCTAACTTGTGACAGCATGGATGGGACTGGAAAGCATTACATTAAGTAAAATAAGCCAGGCGGTGAAAGACAAATACCATATGATCTGACCATTAACTGGCACCTAATCAACAAAATGAACAAGCAAGCAAAATATAACCAAAGACATTGAAATTGATAGCAGGCTGACAGTGACCAGTAGGGAGAGGGAAGGGGAAAATGGAGGAAAAGAGTGAAGGTTTTACAGGAATAATTAAAAAGGACACATGGACAATAACAAGGGGGAATGCACACAGGGGAAGGAAGGAGGGAGGACTAGGGTACTCTGGAGGGATGGGGGGGAGGCAGAAAACTATACTTGAACAACAATAAAAAAATGTTAAAAATTAAAAAGTTGTGGTGAAGTCAAGAAAGGAAGTGTTCTTCCTTTCACCTTTTAATCTGGAGTTGAATCACCTTTTGATTTTAAAATTAAAAAATATAGTTTGACATGAATATTTAACTCATCAAATAGTTAAAAGCCTTAGGAGAATAATTTTACATCTCTGTTATTGAACCTCTGTTTTTAGATGTTCGAATACCCTCTTGAAGTATTGTGTGATTTAGCTGTCTGCTGTGATCTTTTCTTCCTAGTTTTAGAAACAAATGACTTCCTTCACTGGTATTTTTCCTTCCTCTAATGTTTTTCCAGTATTATCTTTTTCTAATGTACCCAATCTTTGTGAAATTGTATAATCTATCTGCAATGCATGAGGTAATCATTAACTTTAAATTGGAATGATGATTTAAGTTTTGTTTAATTTTCCAATTATGTGATTGCTGCATATTTCAGTTATAAAACTATACTTTGGGTAACAAACATGGCTGTTACTTTTAATAAAATTAATTTTGCAAGCAGCTTAAACTGTTTTAATTATTTCCTTTTCTCCCTCTTTTGGTTTAATGCAATTAAATATGTAGTGAATATACGGAAACTCTTGTGAAATTATATTCCATAAATAATGGAATTCAGACCAGTCTATAGTCAAACTATTGCACTATTATATTAATTGTTTTTTAGTAATTACTTTTAATCCACTGTGTGCTTGTTCTGTTGTTCTACAGTTGAAAATTATTGAAAATGGTTATTCATAAAAAGATTCTAAATGGCCCTGGGCAGGTACCTCAATTGGCTGGAGCATCACCCATACACCAAGATGTTGCAGATTTAATCCCCAGGCAGGGCAAATACCTAAATTGCAGGTTTGATTTTCAACCTGGGGTGCCTACATTAGGCAACCATCAGTGTTTCTCTCTCACATAAATGTTTCATTCTCTCTCCCTCTCTCTCTAAGGAGTTCTATAAAACATCCCCAGGTGAGCATTAAAAATATTTTTTTAAGATTTTAAATATCAACTTCCAGCCAAGATGGAGCTGTATGTAGATACATTGTGCCTCCATGCACAACCAAAAGAAGGACAACAACAACTTAAAAACAAAAAAGAAGCAGAACTGACAGAAAATTGAACTGTATGGAAATCCAATAACCAAGGAGTTAAAGATGACACAGTCATGCAGACCAGTAGGAGGGGCAGAGATGGATGTGAGGAGAGGACTTGCAGCAAAGCAGCAGTGGAAGACCAGGGCAGGCAAGGTGGCAGCTGGTGGACCCAGCACCACATTGTGGACCTGGGCACTTAGGGTTGCAGGTGGCCAGCAAGTCTGCAGCAGCGGCTGGTGGAGCGGGCGGTCCCACATTTGTGTGCAGGTAAACCAGGAGAAACAATTGCGGAGAGAGACAGACTGTGTAACCCAGAGCTCCAGTGCGGGGATATAAGGCCGCAAACCACTGATTAAAAACACCTGTGGGGGCTGAGGTGGCAGCTGGAGAAATTCCTCACCTCACAGGAGAGTTCATTGGAGAGATCCACAGGGTCCTAGAATGCACCCAACCCAACCCATCCAGGAATCAGCACCAGCAGGGCCCAATTTGCTTACAGGAAGTGGGGGAAGTGACTGAAAGCTGGCAGAGAGCTGAGCAGATGCCATTGTTCCCTCTCGAACCCCTCCCCCACATACAGTAACATGGGTTACTACTGCCAGGTGAATACTTAAGCCTCTGTCCCTCACTGTGTAACAGCTGCACCAAGACAAAAAAAAATGGCCCAAATGAAAGAACAGGTCAGAGCTCCCCAAAAAATACAACTAAGTGACAAAGAGATAGCCTGCCTATCAGATGCACAGTTCAAAACACTGGTAATCAGGATGTTCACAAAATTGATTGAATTTAGTCGCAAATTAGATAAAAAAATGAAGGCTATGCTAAGTGAAATAAAAGAAAATGTACAGGGAACCAATAGTGATGGGAAGCAAACTGGGACTCAAATCAATGGAGTGGACCAGAAGGAAGAAAGAAACATCCAGTCAGAAAAGAATGAAGAAACAAGAATTCAAAGAAATGAGGAGAGGCTCAGGAACCTCTAGGACATCTTTAAACGTTTCCAACATCTGAACTATAGGGGTATCAGAAGGAGAAGAGGAAGGTAAACAAGTTGAAAAGTTACTTGAATAAATAATAAAGGGGAACTTCCCCAATCTGGCAAAGGAAATGGACCTCCAGGAAGCTCAGAGAGTCCCAAAGAAGTTGGACCCAAGGAGGAACACACCAAGGCACATCATAATTACATTACCCAAGATTAAAATGAAGGAGAGAATCCTAGAAGCAGCAAGAGAAAAGGGACAGCTATTTACAAAGGAGTTTCCATCAGACTGTCAGCTGATTTCTCAAAGGAGACTTTACAGGCAAGAAGGGGCTGGAAAGAAGTATTTCAAGTCATGAATGGCAAGGACCTACATCCAAGATGGCTCTATCCAGCAAAGCTCTCATTTAGAATGGAGGGTCAGATAAAATGCTTCTCAGATAAGGTCAAGTTAAGGGAGTTCGTCATCACTAAGCCCTTGTTGTATGAAATGTTAAAGGGACTTATCTAAGAAAAAGAAGATAAAAAATATGAACAATAAATTGACAGCAAACTCACAGTTATTAACAACCACACCTAAAACAAAAGCAAACTGAGCAAACAACTAGAACAGGAACAGAACTACAGAAATGTAGATCACATGGAGGGTTATCAATAGGAGAGTGGGAGAGGGAGTGGGGGGGAAGGTACAGAGCATAAGTAGCATAGATGGTAGGTAGAAAATTGGGGGAGGGTAAGAACAGTATAGGAAATGTAGAAGCCAAAGAACTTATATGTACAACCCATGGACTTGAACTAAAGGGTGGGAATGTAGGTGAGAGGGGGTGTCCAGGACAGAGGGGAGTGAAGGTGGGAAAGTGGGACAACTGTAATAGCATAATCAATGAAATATATTTAAAAAAATATTTTAAATGTGAAAAATAATTTCATATTAACACAAACCAGGTAATTTTGTTGGATACAGATGGGGAATAATATTAAATTTACACACTTCCTACCTTATTTCACAAGTATTTAAAGGCAAGTATTATTCTTTGTAGAAACTTTGTATTTAGGTTTTTTATTTTTAAGTTTATTTTATTGATTATGCTATTATAGTTGTCCCATTTTTCTCCCTTTTATCTCCCTGCACCTTGCACCCCCACTCCCACCAACATTCCCCCTCTTAGTTTGTGTCCATGGATCATACATATAAATTCTTTGATTCTCTACTTCCTGTACTGTTCTTAACCTCTCCCAGTCTATTTTATGCTTACCAATTATGTTTCTTTTTCACTATACCTTTTCCCCCATTCTGCCCCCTCCTTCTCCCCACTGCTAACCCTCCGTGTGATCTCCATTTCTGATTCTGTTCCTATTCTAGTTGTTTGCCTAGTTTGTTTTTGTTTTGTAGATTCAGTTGTTGATAGTTGTGAGTTTGTTGTCATTTTACTGTTCATAGGTTTTGATGTTATTCTATTTCTTAGATAAGGCCCTTTAACATTTCATATAATAAGGGCTTGGTAGTGATAAACTCCGTGAACTCTAGCTTATCTGGGAAGCATTTTATCTGCCCTTCCATTCTAAATGATAACTTTGCTGAATAGAGTACTCTTGGATGTAGGTCCTTTCTTTCATGACTTTGAGTCATAAAATTGAGTAGTGTTAATTGTCATCTTTGTTCATCTTCGTTGCTCTTACGAAGTACTCTTCTGATGTGTCTTCTTGGTTCTTTGCCTTCCCATATACATTTTTAAAAATTTTAGTTTTCAATTACACTTGATGTTCAATATTATTTTATATTAGTTTTAGGTATACAGTATATTGATTAGACAATCATATAATTTACAAGCTGATCCTCCAATATTTCAAGTACCCACTTGGCAACATACTTGCAATATTGCAATATTATTGACTACATTGCTTATGCCATACCTTACATCCCTGTGACTATTTTGTAACTTCCAATGTTTACTTAATCCCTTCACCTTTTCCCTATACATTTTAGAATCACCTTCTCCTTTTATACAAAACAGTTTGCTGGGGTTTTGATTGGGATTGCTTTGAATTAGTACACCAAGTTGAGAAGAAACCTTCACAATTTGAGACTTTGGTCCATAAATACAAAATATGTCTCTCTTTATTTAGGATGTCTTTGAGGTCTTTCATCAGTAATTTTCTTTCTTTTTTTTTTACTAAGGTATAATTGACATATTAAAGTAGTTTCAGTCATACAACATAATAATTTGATATTTGTATATGGTTTGAAATAACCACATTATTCATTAGCTAAATTTTATTTCTTGTGTTGAGAACTTTTAGATCTATTCTCTTAGCAACTTTAAAGTATGTAGTAGAGTATTATTAACTATACTCACCTTGATGTACATTACATTCCTGTAACTTATTTCTTTTATAGCTGGAATTTTCTGCTTTTGACCCTTTTCACCCATTTCATCCACCCACAGTCCCCTACTTCTGGCAAACATAAGTCTGTCCTCTGTATCAGTGAACTCAGTTTTGACTTTTATTTTAATGTAAGTGAAATCTTATGATACTTGTCTTCTTCTGACTTCTTTTGCTTAGCACAGTGCCCTCTGGGTTCATCCATGTTGTCACAAATCGCAAGATTTTTTTTTTATGGCTGAATAATATCCTTTGTAGCACATTTTCTTTCTTTCTTTCTTTCTTTTTTTTTTTTGATAGTTCCTACTCTGTGTATTTTTTATATTTATTTATTTAAGTTTTTTATGTTTTATTATATTTTATTGACTATGCTATTACAGTTGTCCTTGTATTTCCCCCTTTGCTGCCCTCCACCCAACATGCCACACACCCTCAGGCAATCCCTCCAGCCTTATTCATGTCCACAGGTCATGCATGTAAGTTCTTTGACTACTCCATTTCCTATACTGTACTTTACATCCCCATTGCTATTCTTTAACTATGTATTTTTATTTTTTAATACCCTCACCTGTCATCCATTCCCCCACACTTCCTCTCCCATCTCTTTATCTTTAACAATTGGCATTTAAATTACGATGTGTCTTGGAGTGGGCCTCTTTGTGTCCACCTAGTTTGGTACTCTCTGTGCTTCTTGGACTTGCATGTTTATTTCCTTCACCAAATTAGGGAAGTTTTCTTTCGTTAATTTTTCAAATAGATTTCCAACTTCTTGCTCTTTCTCTTCTTCTGGCCATCCTATGAAGTGAATGTTGGATTACTTAAAGTTGTCCCACACGGCTGCTTACACTATCCTCATTTTTTGGATTCTCTTTTCTTCATGTTCTGATTTATGGAATTTCGCTTCCTTATATTCCAAATCATCGATTTGATTCTTGGCTATATCCACTCTACTGTTGTTTCCCTGTAAATTGTTCTATATTTCAATTAGTGAATCCCTTGTTTCTGACTGGATGTTTTTTATGTTGCTGAAGTTCTCACTAAGTTCCTTGAGCATCCTTGTAACCTGTGTTTTGAACTCTGCATTTCATAGATTGCTTATCTCCATTTCATTTAGCTCTTTTTCTGGAGTTTTGATCTGTTGTTTCATTTGGGCATTGTTTCTTTGTCTCCGCTTTTTGGCAGCCTCCCTGTGTTTTTTTCTGTGTATTACGCAGAGCTGCTTTGATTCCACGTCTTGGTAGTGTGGCCTAATGTAGTAGTTGTCCTGTAGGGTCCAGTGGCACATCCTCCCCTATCACCCATTCTGGGTACTTGAGGTGAATCCCTCATGTGGGCTGAGTATACCCTCCTCATATAGTTGAGCCTTGGTTGCTATTGGCAAATAAATGGGAGGAATTTGCTCAGGACAGTCAGCTTCAAGGATTGGCTGTAAACACTTACCACCAACCTCTGCCCTCGATGGACAATCAGCTGTGTAGGGGTAGGGTAGTGGCAGTCTGATGTGGTCTGTAGCCAGTCCACTGGATATGCTGGCCCTGGGGATTCCCAGGTGGTGCAGGCCCAGATAAGTGCCCACCTGTGTTTTGTCTGGGGCCATCCTGCCTGAGCTATGAAGCAGTCTGAGATGGCTGCTACTTTTACTGGGATTAGAGATTTCCAGGTAAAGCCAAACTGTGAATCTAGGCTGCCAGTTCTGGTCCTGGGGCTCACTGAGGCCAGCTGTTGCTTGTCTGTTCATGTGCAAAAGAAGCTTGGGTAGTCCTATAAGTTGGGTGGTTCAGAGTCTATGGGGATCTCTAAGGTAGGTCAAACAGTGTTAGCCAGGTTAATGGAATCTTAGAAACCAGTCTGCCAGCTATGTGGCGGGAGGGCCCAGAAAAGGTTCTCTGCTTGCCTTGATACCAGACACTTCAGCCTCCCCCTGCATGCCACTGGTGCCCCTCATGCTGACTCCCTGGCACCAGAGCCCAGAGGGAGTGAGTCTGAGGAGTTGAGTCTGTATGTGGGTTCTTTAAGAGAAACTTCTTGGGGCTTCAGAAGTTTCTTCCACTGACTCAATCCCTGCTGGGTTTTGCAGCCAGAAGTTGTGGAGACTTATCTTCCTGGCACTGGAACCCTCAGCTGAAGGACCTAGTGTGGGGCTGCGACTCCTTGCTCCCACAATATCCCTCTCAAATTTTTACCCACCACATGTGGATTTGGGGCCAGGCTGTTATGCACCTGTGCCACACCTACCAAGTCTGGATGGATGTGGTGTTTTAAATTCCATAGTTGTCAGACTTCTGTTTTACTTGATTTCTGTTGGTACTGAATGATGGTTGTTGTATATTTTAGTTGTAATGTTGTAGTAGTTCAAAGAGGCGAGCCATGTCTGCCTATGCTACTGTCTTGACCGGAAGTCTTTTTATTTTTTATTTAATCTTCATTGTATTTTTTCCCATTACCATTTAGTCTCTTTATACCCCCTCCCCCTAGTAGCCACCACACTGTTGTCCATGTCCATGAGTCTTGTTTTCTTTTTGCTGTATCCTTTCACCCTTTCACACACACACACACACACACACACACACACACACACACACCCCAGCTGTTATCTTCTGTCCATCTAAAAGTCTATCTCTGTTTTGCTTGTTAGTTCAGATTGTTCCTTAGGTTCTAGGTAGGAATGAAATCATATGGCATTTGTCTTTCTCTGACTGATTTATTTCACTTAACATAGTGTTCTCTAGGTTCATGTTCACTGTTGCAAAAGGTAAAATTTTCTTCTTTTTTATGGCCAAGTAGAATTCCAATGTGTAAATGTCCTATAGTTGTTTTATCCACTCATCTACTGACGAACACTTTCTCTGCTTTTACATCTTGATGATTGTAAAAACACTACAATGAACACAGGGTGCTTATGTTCTTTCAAGTTAGTGTTTTGATTTTCTTTGGCTATATTCCCAGAAGTGGGACCACTGGGTCAAAAGGTGAATCCACTTTTAATTTTTTGAGGTATCTACACTGCTTTCTACAGTGTCTGCACCAGTCTGCATTCCCACCAACAGTGCAAAAGTGTTCCTCTTTCTCCACATCCTAAATGGCAGGATGTGGAGAAAGAACACATTGATTTATTGATGACAGCCATTCTGTGTGTGATGATACGTAGTTGTGGTTTTAATTTGCATTTCTTTGATGATTAGAGATATTGTTTATCTTTTTATATGTCTACTGACCATTTTTGTTTCCTCTTTCAAGAAGTGTCTGTTGAGGTCCTTTGCCCATATTTAAATTGGGTTGTTTGTTTTTGGTGTTAAGTTGTATAAATTCTTTATAAATTGGGTATTGGCCCCTCTTCAGATGCATCAGTAATTATGTTCTCCCATTCTGTGGGTTGTCTTTTTATTTTATTAATGATTTCCTTTGCTGTGCAAAAAGTTTTTCATTTGATTTCCCATTTGTTTATTTTTGCTTTTGTTTCTCTTCCTTAGGGAAATATATCTGATAAAAAATTTCTACAAGCCAGTCTGAGAATTTTCTTCTGCCTATGTTTTCTTCTAGGGATTTTTATGGTTTCTGGTCTAACATTTAAGTCTTTGACCCATTTTTAATTTATTCTTGTGTGTGGTATAAAAAGTTGGTCTAGTTTTCTTTTTTTCTGCACATGCCTGTCCAATTTTTCCCAGCACCATTTATTGAAAAATAATGTAATTAGCCCAGTGTAGGTGCTTACTCTCTTCCTCTGTCAAATATTAATGACTATAAAGTGCATTATTTCTGGACTCTCTCCTGGTCCATTGATCTGTGTGTCTGCTTTCAGACACACAGGAAACATGCCAGTACCAGGCTGTTTTCATTACAATGGCCTTGTAGTATAATTTAATATTAAATAGATTGCTTTGAGTAGCATGGATATATTAATGATGTTAATTCTTCCTGTCCGTGAACATGGCATGTGGTTCCACTTTCTTTTTATCTTCTTTTTTTTCTTTCTTCAGTGTCTTACAATTTTCCAGTACACTTCTGTACATCATTGGTTATATTATTCCAGGTATTTATTCTTTTTGAGCAATTGCGAATGGGGTGTTTTTCTTAATTTCCCTTTCTGTTTAGTTTGTTATTGGGCATTATAAAAATGCAACTAAATTTTGAATATTAATTTTGTATCCTGCTACTTTGCTGAATTCATTATCAGATCTAGTAGTTTCTCTTGGTGAACGCTTTGGAGTCTCTAGTGACATTATCATGACATCTGCAAAAAAAAGAACAGTTTTACTTCTTCCTTTGCAATATGGATGCCTTTTATTACTTTCTTTTTTTTTTTTTTTTTTTTTTTTCAATCATTGTTCAAGTACAGTTTCTGCCCCTACTCCCGTTTCAGCCCCCTCCACCCAACCCTCCCTTTTTATTACTTTTCTTTTCTGATTATATGGCTAGGACTTCCAGTACTCTGTTGAATAAGAGAGGTGAAAGCAGACATCCCTTGTCTTGTTCCCCATCTTAAGGGAAACACTTGTAGTTTTTACCTATTTTGTATGATGCTGGGCAGTGGGTTTGTTGTATACAGCTTTATTATGTTTAGTTATGTTCCCTCTATTCCCACTTTGCTGGGAGTTTTTATCATAAATGGGTGCTGGATTTTGTCAAAAGCTTTTTCTGCATCTATTGATATGATCATGTGATCAGGTTAATTGGCTGCAAATTTTGTATTTTGACCCTTTAAGAGGCTCTCTGTGTCTTTAGCTATCTCTCCATGACAGACAGAAACCCTGCCGCTTTTCACTGCTGGGTGATATCTAGGTTCCTTTCTGGCTCTGGTGCTGTAGGCTGGGTAGCCCAGTTTTGGAGCCCACACTTTTCAGGGGAATCCCCCCTGGCCACTGAAATATCCCTTCAGGACCAGCTGCTGCCAGTGGGAGCCCATTCAGCCTCTGGCACTTCCTCTGCACTTCCTGCTAGTCATGTTGTGGTGAAAGTAGTTTCCTCTGTCCGTGGTTATAAGGCTTCTCTCCAGCTAGTGTTTCAGTTAGTTATTCATGAATCATTGCTCTACAGTAGTAGTAATTCCAGATTGGTCCTGGGAGGAGGTTGCTATAGCTTCCACTTACTCCTCTCTGCCATTTGGGATCAGTTTGTAACCACACTTTGTTTATCCATTCATTCATCAGTGGAGACTTAGGTTGTTTCCATATCTTGGCTATTGTGAATAGTGCTACAATGAACATAGGGGTGCAGATATCTTTTTGAATTAGTGTTTTTGTATTGTCTTCTTTGGATAAATACCTAGAAGTGGAATTGTGGGTCCTGAGATAGTTCTATTTTTAATTTTTTAGGAAATTCCACATCATGTCTACACCAATTAGCCTTCCTTCCAACAGTAACAATATACTGGGTTCCCTTTTCTCCACATTCTCACCAACATTTCTTTCTTTTCTTTTTGATGTTTAGCCATTTTAATACGTATGAGATGATATATCTTCATGGTTTTGATTTGCATTTCCCTGATGATTAGTAGTCATGAGCAGCATCTTTTATGTACCCATTGGCTTCTTTGGAAAAGAAGCTTTATATATCTGTATGTCTTCTTTGGAAAAATGTCTGTTCAGATCCAGTACCCATGTTTTTAATCAGATTGGTTGGGGTCTTTTTTGTTTTGTTAAGTTTTGTTTTTGCTTTTGAGTTGTATAAATTTTTTATATATTTTAGATATTAGCTCCTTATCAGATACATGATTTGCAAATATTTTTCTCCCATTTGTAGGTTGTTTTTCGTTTTGATGATGGTTTCCTTTTTAGTTTGACACAGGCCCACTTGTTTATTTTTGCTTTATTGCCTTTGATTTTAGTGTGACAGCTAAAAAATCATCACCAACACAGATATCAAGAAGCATACCGCCTATGCTTTCTTCTAGCTCTGTGGTTTCAGGTCTTACATTTAAGTCTTTAATTCAATTTTTGTTAATGGTGTAAAACTGCAGTCCAGTTTTATTCTTTTGCACTGGCTATCCAGCATTTATTGAAAACCCCATTTCTTCTCCATTTTATTGGGTTGACCAAAAATTTGTTGTGTTTTTTTTTTTCATAAGATGGCTCTAGTAGCACCTAGTTGTCTTTAACTTCATTTGAAACAATATTTTTTATTATATTGTAACAGTTGTCATATCAATCTATATTTTAAAAAACATCAAAATTGGTGAATTTTTGTGTCGCCATTTGAACATTGAAGATAGAGGAAAGTAACATTTCCAGCATATTATTTCAAGAAAGGTAAAAATGCAACTGAAATGCAAAAAAAGATCTGTGCAGTGTATGGAGAAGATACTATGACTGATAGAATGTGTCAAAAGTGGTTTGTGAAGTTTCATGCTGGAGATTTCTTGCCGGACGATGCTCCACAGTCAAGTAGACCAGTTGAAGTTGATAACCATCAAACTGAAACATTAATTGAGAATAATCAGTGTTCTACCATATTGGAGATAGCTGACATACTCAAAATATCCAAATCAGTAAAGTTATTGGTGACAATGAAAAATGTGTCTTCTATTTTACAGAAAAAACTGAACAGAAAATGCTGTTGAAATTCCAGTAGCGATTGCACTGATTGTATAAATTGCTTTGGGTAGAATGGAGGTTTTAACAATATTCATTTTTCCAATTCATTAGTACAGAATATCTTTTCATTCATTTCAGTCTCCTTCAACTTTTTTATTAATGTTTTAATTTTTCAGTGTACAAATCTTTCACCTTCTTGGTTAAATTTATTTCTAGGTATTTTATTGTTTTTGATGTAATTATAAATGGGATTGTTTGCTTAATATCTCTTTCTGATAGTTTCTTGTTACGTCTTGTTACATTTTGTTGTATAGAAATACAACAAATTTAAAAATTTTTCTTAATTCCAAGGATGTATTTATTAATATTAGAGAAAGAGGAAGTGGAGGGAGAAAAAGAGAGAGAAATATCAGTGTGAGAGAGAAACATCGATCCATTGCCTCCTTTATGTACCACAACCAGGGCAAACGTGCAACCCAGGTACATATCCTGACTCAGAATTGACCTGCACCCTTTTCATGTACAGGATAATGCTCCAAGCAACTGAGCCACTCAGCTAGGACACATTTTTTTAAATGTTATTTTTGTGTCCTGCAACTTTCTGAATTTGTTTGTTAATTCTAAGGGGTTTTTTTATGGAGTCTTTTAGGTTTTTTATATACAATGTCATGTTTACAGTCTATGTACCTTTTACTTCCTTTTCTTGTGTATGCAGTTCTTTTAGTATAATATTGAATAGGAATGGTGAGACAAGAAATCCTTGCCTTCTTCCATATGTAATTGTGAAAGAGTCCACTTGCTCTCCATTAAATATGATGTTAGCTGTAGGGTTTTTTGTTTTGTTTTTTAATCTTCACCTGAGGATATGTTTATTGATTTTAGAGACAAAGGAAAGGAGAGAGGGAAGGGGGGAGAGAAGCATCAATGTGAGAAAGAAACATCAATCTGTTGCTTCCTGTACACATCCCCACCAGGGATTGAACCTGCAACCTAGGTATGTGCTCTGACTGGGAATTGAACCTGCAACCTTTTGGTGTACAGGACAATGCTCCAACCAACTGAGCCACTCAGCCAGCCAGGGCTGTAGGATTTGTTTCTTTACCAAATTGAGGACATTCCCTGCTGTTCCTAGTTTCCTGTTAGCTTTTGTCATAAATGGGTGTTGGATTTTATCGAATGCTTTTTCTGAATCTATTGATATGATCATATGATTTTTTTTCCCTGTTTAGTCTATTGATGTGGTAGATTACGTTTAATTGATGTTTAAATGCCGAACCAGTCTTACATACCTAGAATAAATTCTACCTCATCATGTTATATAATTCTTCTTATATACTGTTTGATTTGATTTGCTAATATTTTGTCGAGGGCTTTGACATCTGTGTTCATAAGAGGTATTGGCTTGTAGTTCCCTTTCTTGTAATAACTTTGTCAGCTTTTGGTGTTAGGGTGATACTGTGATCTCAGAATGAGTTAGAAAGTGTTCCTTTTGTTTTCCAAGGTCAAAGGTGAATAAAATGAAAACAGCCATTGTTTTTTTTTTTTTTGGCACTAGAGTTATATTCCTAAAATTCTCAGCTTTTTCTGTTTCCTATAGAGTAAAGCACTTCACAAGCTAGCCACTACCTCTCTTACATTCTCTTCTTCAGCTCTTCTCCAGCATAAATTTTAGTGACATTTTCATCTTTCTACTTATTGTCTTCCACTTACTACCAGTGTCATACTGGTTATGGTTAATTGGTTAATTAACCTCTGGACAGGTTAATTAATCTCTGAGCCTCAGTTTTCTTGTATAAAGTAGAGAATAATAATGCTTTTCTCATGAGATTAGTTATATAAGGGATGGGACAAATACAACTTTTCATTTTCCTCTTTTCTGCTATTCCCAAATACCATCTTTATGCTTTGATATCTGTATATGTGCTGTTCTGTTTTCTGATTAATTCCTTTCCATTTATATTCAGCCTTTCTGAAGCCCATCTAATAAAGTTATCTTTCAAAATTTTCTTTAATTATGACTTCCTCTGTATCACTATCCTTGGTGCCTTTTGGTTGTTCTGTGCTTTTACTTCTACCATAGTTTGAATTATGTTCTACTGTATATGCTTTTCTCGCATAAATTGAAACTCCTAGGACTCAAGGCATGTCTTCCTAGCTGTGTCTGGGAAATAATAGATTACCAATTAATGCCTTCTGAGTGAATGAATAAGACAGGGAAAGAGAAAGAACTTGGACATCTTGTCTACTAGTCACAAGTATTTTTAATTAGTTCTACAACTCAATACTACCCACCTTCAGTTGTCCTTAGATCATAAAGGTAATGAAGAAATGATTCTTTTAAGTGAGTTTTGGAGCATGGGGATATTTTTTTAATTACTAAAATGTCTATTATAGAGTTTTCTTGCTGTCCTTCAAGTCATTTTCAGTCTCAAATTTTTTATCTTGAACAGTAGCAACATACAAATGCAACTGATTACATTTTCAATTTTAATGAAGTTTACCCTGATTTCTTTGGAGGCTGATGTAATTTTGTTTATTGCTCCTGCTGTTTTGCACAGCTGGGTTATTACAATGTTCTCTCAATAGTCTTGGACAAAATTCAAATTGAAAAGCAGAGGTGAAAGCAATGGTGAGTTAAACCCTACCCAGATAAAGTCAGACACAAAGCATCTTCCAGGAATATAATGTTTGCTATTCACGTAAGTGTTTGAAAGGCACAAAGCACTGCTGCCATTATCTCACTCTAAATCACTGTTATTATACATTAACACTTCCAAGTCTATTGTAAGAAGGATGCTGCAGACATTCCTGTCTCACCAGTCTTTATTAAATGGATTGTTCTTAATGAATAGAAATTATTTAAAATCAGGAGGAGTGGTTAAAATTAACTATCAGCCTATAATCTGCTTTTCCTTTTTAGTAATGGGTTTATATTTCCACAAAGCTTAAAATCTCAAAGGAGCCCCTCTGCACTGGGAATTGAACAATTATGAATATACATAAAGGCTGCAGACTTAGAGAGTAGTTAAGGATTGTTATCAGTCCAGGTCCTATTTCTTTAGATTAGAACATTTTAAACCCATTTTTGATTAATTGACCTTTTACTGCTATATTCAACAAATAAATATTATGGAAGGTCTTCTGTTGATAAATTCTTGGGAATATAGTTTTAAAAAACATGCCCACTTTCTGAGAAGCTTCTATCCAGGAGTGGAAGGGTGGGGGTATATGTCTCTGTGTGATCTATGTAAAAGGTAGGATACTAGAAATGTTGCAAATGAAGTTTATAATATAAATTCTATAGTACTTTTATAGAAGAAACCATTAATTCCAGCTTAAGGCAGAGGCTTTGTGAAGGAGGTAAATTTGAGGTGGGCCTTCAGGAAGAAGTAAGTAGAAAACCAACACTGAAAAAAAAGAAGAATTGAATGTATTGACTGGGGAACATTTCGTGGTTTGTGTGTTGTATTTCAGAGAATTCCATTTCACAGACTTGGGGTTAGACTTAGGGTATGGAAATGTGAGGACCCTACTTTACGTCATCCAGGGCTGCCTCGCTTTTTCAGCTTTATAAATGTTGAGTTTCTGTGTAATGTTTTCTTTGTAAAAAGCTTACACTGCTTTTTTAAAATTAAAGAACTGTTTTTCTAGATTCTTAGTGCCTTCTGTTTGTATATTACAGTGATGTGAAGTATGTATCTTTCTTAATCTGTATCTAATTTTACTCAGTGACCCAAATTTTTAGTAGAATAATTCAATCTTTTGCATTTTCTGAAAGTTTTGATATCCTTTTCTTCTTTCAGGCTCTAAAATTGGACAGCTTAATTTAGAGATTTATTTCTTTAATGATAATATTTCCCTGTTTGAAATCTTATGTATTTAAGCCTGTAGGAAGTAAGGTGTTTCTGAAGAGTCAAAGTTTTTAGGACAACCAAGCATTCAAATTTTGTTTACCATAACAATTTTGAAGGGAAGATTTTTCAAATGCTCTCTTTATATTCCTCCTTCTTTAAACATTATACACTACCCACAATATAACTTTTTCAGTTAATCAGGGTTATCAACTACTGAGACAAGTATTTTCCTTAAATCTCTTAGACTGTTTTAAATTATGTGTCTGCTGCTTATTTTTCATTTGTGCTACTTCCAAGGCTTTTTTCTTCCCTGTGCTAAGTGAGTTCCAAAAATGACTCTATTTTTATTAACATTAGTATTGAGACTACTAATGATAAATGATACTACAAGGGATAAAAAATAAATACTACTGACTGAATATCCTTGTCACTTTTCAGTACATTTTTTTATTTTATTATTTTACTGTTATTCAATTATAGTTGTCTGCATTTTCTCCCCACCCCTCCCTCTAATCCCATCCAAACCCATTTCCCTTCCTTGCTTCCACCCTCCCCCTTGGTTTTGTCCATGTGTCCTTTATAGTAGTTCCTGATACCCTTCTCCCCACTGTCCCCTTCCCCCGCCTCTGGCTATTTTAAGGTTGTTCTTAATTTCAATGACTCTGGTTATATTTTGTTTGCGTTTTTTCTTTTGTTGATTATGTTCCAGTTAAAAGTGAGACCATATAGTATTTGTCCCTCACCGCCTAACTTATTTCACTTAGCATAATGCTTTCCAGTTCCATCCATACTGTTGCAAAGGGTATAAGCTCCTTCTTTCTCTCTGCTGAGTAGAATTCCATTGTGTAAATGTACCATAGTTTTTTGATCCATTCATTTACTGATCGGCACTTAAGATGGGCACTTGCCTATTACAAATTGTGCTGCTATGAACATTGGGGTACATAGGTTCCTTTGAATTAGTGTTTCAGGGCTCTTAGGATATAATCCCACTAGCGGAATTGCTGGGTCAAAAGGCAGTTCCATTTTTAGTGTTCTGAGGAAATTCCATACTGTTTTTCACAGTGGCTGCACCAGTCTGCATTCCCACCAACAGTGCACTAGGGCTCCCTTTTCTCCACAACCTCTCCAACACTTGTTTGTTCATTTGTTTATGTTGATTTACTCTGACCAGTGTGAAGTGGTATCTCACTGTGGTTTTAATTTGCATCTCTCTGATGGCTAGTGATACTGAACATCTTTTCATGTGTCTCTGGGCCCTCTGTCAGTACATTTTTATTCAAATCTCGTATTTTAAGTTATGTCATAATATATCATTAATTCATCAATTGAGTTTGTTATCTTACTTTATAAATTTTAACATTAATTCCTAACATTGATTACTTTTTTAAACATTTCTACAGTATTTTGTTCTTTTCTTTACTGTATTAGTTAATGACATAGTGTTAACAATGAATTTAATGAACTATTTTCTCTACTTCTAATGTCACTAATACTTCAGTAAAATTAAATCAAGCCCAGGTTTAATCTTAACATTGTATCTTCCTCATGAAAATTGCTTTTCTGTTATTTATTATTTATTGCTATAGTCATTAATACTGTGCAAATAACATTTATTTTAACTCTAAACCCAATTTGAATTTATTTCTTAGGAAGATTTTCTTAGATGACATTTCATTAAATTTTCTGAAGTTGAGATACATTTTCTCTAGTCAATTTGTTCCACAAAACCAGTCATTAAAAAATGATAGTATTTAGTAAATGAGGAATGTGACTCGTATATGATGCCATATCTTATTTCTTTTTACAGATTAAAATTGAATTTTTTAATTTTAGTTCCTCATTTTAATTTTAATTCCTCATTTTGATTTTAATTCCTCATTTAGTAAATGAGGAATGTGACTCGTACATGATGCCATATCTTATTTCTTTTTACAGATTAAAATTGAATTTTTTAAGTAGTAATCGATGAGCTATATACATTTGAACCTTTTTTGTATATAGATTGATTTTAAAAATGTGGAACCATTATTAGTGCTATAGTAGAAGACAAAAGAAAAGAAATAACAGAGAAATTATCCAATAACATATTTAGTTATAATGGGAAAACAAGCAGCATCCCTATGCAATAAAAGAATGTCAAAAACCAAATATATTTCACCTCACTTAATACCTCCCTGGTGTTCATATAACATTGCATTACAGGAGAAAGTATCTGTAACTATGTCTAATTTATGAACTTCTGTTCTAAGAAAAAAAAACTATATAGTTTGGACCCAGGAAAATCTATCTTATGGTTGTTTTTTTTAGGCCAGATAAAAACCATCTCTGTAAATATTCTCTAAGCATAAGAGTTAATTTTTAAGTAATAAGTACTTTCTTTGAAAATCTATGGTTTTCTCTTATTTTTTGGTAGTCCTGTTTTTGTGTGTGTGTTGTACTTTTTACACCTGTTAAAAAACAAAATTCAGCCAAGTAAATTTGAAGATCTACTTGGCTTTATTAAGCGAGGTTGTGCAAAATGGAAGGTTTTAATAGGAAGAAGGGTAGGGCAAGGGAGGAATTAACAAAAGAAAGGATCATTTTGGGGCCTGGACTTCTTTTCTTTGGGGGAAAAGAAAGGGTTTTGATCATGTAGATTGCCTCTTCTTTCTATGGAGGATGAAGAGGGGGCACTGTGTTAGATTACTGGTGCTCAGCAAAAAAATTCCAAACTGGTTGATTAAGATTATGTTTCTGGGAGAGGTTGAAACTGCAATTAGATCAGTATTATATCTAGGTTTGATATTATTTGGCTTTGATCATGAACTGGTACCATTTTGGGTTTCTGCTTTTCTTTATCATACCTAAGCAAATTTCAACAGCAATTTTAATATTTGATTTACATACCATATCTTTTCTTAGAATGATCAATTGATTTTTAGCCTTATATAATCATGAACTTCCCTCAGTTTCAGCAATAATATTCCAGCCTAATCTCAGCTTTGGTGGCCATTCTTTACGTTTTAACTTTTGAAAGCTGTCTACCCAATTTATTAGGCTTTCACATTTAGTCAGTAGTCGCATTTTAGCAACTGGTAGAAGTTGTGATTAGAAAAACATACAATAAATATTAAACTTTTTTTAAAAGTTGTGGTTAGCATTTGTTCTTATTTTGCTACCTTTTTATTTTATGTAAACACTTAAAATGAGTTAATTCTTTTTTAAAAAACTTTTCTTATGAGACTTCCTTTTTACTTTCTTTATAATATATATAAGACCCATCTTAAAAGGGTCTCAGTTCTGAACCTGAGCAGTGAATCTCTAACATTGCTTAATTAACATTTTCAAAAATTAATGGATTGAGATTCAAGTTGCTTTCTAATGGTTCTAAGGTGATTGCTGTGTATCAACATAAGAACTGACAAGTACTTGTTCAACTGGAAGCATTCTAATTGTAGCATCCAGCAAACTCAAGAACAAATATCAGAGACTTTCAGGGTATCAAAGATGTTACTTTATTGGCCAAGTTTAACCTGCGCAGGGGCGAACTCTCAAAGTGTCCAGCAACACAGTGCCCACAAGGAGCTGCAAACAAGAGCCGTGCCGAGCGCTTACAACTACGTTCTTATATAGGGCGGGAAAGCAAGCGTTATACAGAAGCAGACGTGGCAGTTAGCAATTCACTTACAAAGGCCACGCGTGGGAATTTCAAACCAAGCATTCTTGCATAAGGCGGGAAGGCAGGCTGTTTGTTCATTAACCTAGTAATCTCCTGGCTCTAGCTAGCTAGTTTTCTATTTTCTCATTAAAAACTACAAAGCATTGCTTATCTAGCCTATCCAGGGGAGAGCGTCTGCTAGACACGGGATGTTTGCTTAACTGCCCTGTGTCTCTCTTATCATTTCCTTTTAGCTACAATGTGGTTCTTGTCTATTAGAGGAAATTTAGTTCTTAATTTCCTTATTCCCAACATAATAACCTTGCAAAAATTTTGTCTCTTGGCTGTTGATTGATTTGCTTTTGATTGGTTTGCATTTCCTCCCTTATTTTGAAAGCTGAAATGATTTTCCTTTTGTCATAAATAAGTGGTGGCCTTACTTACTTACTTCACTTCCACCACAATTCTTTGTGTTCTGTAATTGAAGAGAGTATTATTTATATAAGCTGATCTGGGTTTTAACGCAAGGTTCTTTATTCTCAAGTCTGATGTCTTCAAATCAATCATAGTGTTGCCACATAAAAAAGGATATAAGGCACCACACTAATCATTTACAATGCTAAGCAAGGGATTATTCATCGTATCTTTTACAAAAATCTCTAGCTGAATTGATCTGTGATTGTTAATGGTGTTACAGGGTGCAGCCAAGAGGGGGGACCCCAAATAGGCATTTGAAATGGGGTCCAGAACTCAAGGTGTCCAGGAGATTTTAAGGTGTCTTCACCCCTTCCCCCACAGGTGTGAGTTGGGGGAAGGGGCACACAGAGCAAGAACATGCCGGGCAGCTTTGCAGCTAATCCATGGCATGGTCATTTAGCATACCTATAGCCTTTGGCTGGTCACTTAGATATGCTAAATAGCTATGGCCATGCTCAAGGCCAGGGGGATGGAAAGGGACCTTCCCCCCAAGATGGGACCTGGGAGGCAGGTCCCCTGAGTTACAGCGCCTGCATGGGAGCTGGGAGAAGATTGGCTCCATGACATGGGGTGACACCTGCCCAGACCCACGATGGCGACCAGAAAAGCTGGAGAAGACAGCAGATTGAGGGCAAGTGTGCCCAAGTGTAGGAGGAGTCGGAAATGGGGCTGCAGAAGAAGATTGGCACGGGGGATTTAAACACGGACACGGCAGCCATTGAGAGGAGAAACCACGCGGCCTTGACGGAGTGGAGACTCCTGCAGCCCTGAGAGAGGGAGAACCACGCGGCAGCCTTGGAGGAGAGAACCATGCAGTTTTGGCAGAGTGGGGACTCTCCCTTCCTGCAGCCCTGAGAGAGAGAGGACCACATGCCTGGCAGAGTGGGGACCCCCACAGCTTTAGAAGAGGGAACCACCACCTGGTTTTAGCAGAGATCCTGGTGACTCAGCCGAGAGTGCCGGGAATCCAGGGAGGTCTCCCAGTCGAGATGGAGTTCTAACTGGGAAGAAGCAGAAGACTACCTAAGTCATGGACTTCTATTTCCTTTCCTGAGATACGGTACTCTGGACTGGGCAAAGGGGGAAGGAAGGAAGGACTCTGTGTTTGTGGGTGTTTTTAGGGACTTTAGGATTTTTTTGATAAAGACAGTAGGTCACTGCTTTAAGTTAGTATAGCATTAAATAAACATTTTCTTTCCTTTTCACGAATCTCTGGCATTGAGAGACGTCTTTCCTAGGGTGGCGGACATAACGGACCGGGGCCTTCTTTTAATAATAGTATATCATCCCAGGCCCCCCCTTGTGTGTTCTGTAACAATGGCAATAATCAGTTTGCCAAGTGCAAATATTTACTGTTTACTTTTTGTTTCTTAGTTCTTGTTTTCATATACTTCTGTAAGACTCCTTTGTTTACATTTGTGATCAGTACATTTATAGTATTATTATACATGAAATATTTTATGCTTTTTGTATTTTTCTTTCCTTTAAGAATATATTATACTATATGATTTCTGTGTTCATTATCAGAAATTTTGGTGATGTAAGTTATTTATTCTTCTAACTCTTAAATGGCTAAGTTTTAGCATAGCTGTTTAAATGTAGTACTTTAATTGATTGCCTGAAGTAACGTATAATCAAAGCAATATACAAATTAGATCTCCTTTAAGAGCTTTTATTAAACCTTTAAAATTAGTCTTTTTCTTTTAAATTGTTAGTTCATCTAAACAGATTAAGCTTAAGCCAAGCTGGTACTCTTCTTTTCACCTTAATGAGGTAATGCATATTTTTTGAAAATTTTCTTTATTGACAATGGTGACACCAAGACTCCCAATTACAAAACATGATGGCAATTTAGATTTATAAAGGCTGTTCTGTATACTGCATATCACAGTAGAAAGCACTGTATTTATCCATCCTTTGAATTATAGTTGAATATCAATCAAGGAACAAGATCCCCCAGAAATTAATAATAAGTTAAAAAATAAAATCCTGAAAGTGTTAATTCTGCTTTCAACATTTTTTTCTCCTGCAGAGAAAATGGCCAAGACTTAGACAAAGAACTCCAAGATTTTTTTTCTTCAAGATTTAATCTTCAGAGTAGTTATTCTCAAATGCACCCTGAGAGCTATCCATATAAAAATACCTTTAGGGGTTCTTATTTTTAAAGTCCAGTTCTTTAGAATCACAATTTAGAGAGTTGGTGTCCTGAAGTTTGAATTTTTAACTTGTATCCCCATGGTTCATAAATACAATTGATTTTAAGAACCTAGAGCATAACCAAGATATTGGGCCACTTCTCTTTTCCCTTTACTATACCTGTATATTTGTGTTCTTTATGTTGTGTTGCGCTCTCGTTTTCAAGAAATCCCCAAGGCACTAATCCCATAATACTTATGGAGAAAACTAATAGAACCTTAATATAATTTGTTCACCTGAACTTAATTTTATAAAGCAAATTTTAAAAGACAAAAATTTAAGGAAAATTAATTCTGAACTATTCAGTATTACCAATCTACATTATTTTGTCATTATTTTTTATTTACTCATATTTTATCTTAGTGTCCTATTTGAATGAATAATGCATATTCATCTGAGCATTTCACATTTTAGTTAAGTATCTCATTTTTTTATGACTTGTGACTCCTTAAAATTAAATATCAATATAAAGGAAGAAAAGTAATTTTCCCTTTATCATTCAGAATTCTTGGGTGAGATGAACAAGAGAAAAAGAAATAGAAGTTGATTAACTTGTATACTTCATGTACATGGGAAGATACTCAGAAAAAAAAAAGTAAACTCCTTAAGTTATCCCAGGCCACCACCTCAAATACCATCTTCAGCTAAACAGAAGAGAAAGATTCATGTGGGGTCAGTTATGGGAGGTTACCAGGTAAAGCATGGTGAACAAGAGTAAGCCTTGTTAGGCGTATTTAACTCTGGGCCTTATCCATTGCTAAGAATTTTGTTGTTGTTGTTTTTGAGTCATCCTCCGTTCCAGGTACAGAGAGAGACACTTACAAATAGAGATTTTCTTCATAAATTTAAGTTTTTCTTACAAAATAGGGTTACTTCTCCATCTTCAAAGTTTTTCCTGTATCTACTGTTTTTCAAATATAATCAGCTCAAAGTAATCCTTATTCTAAGGAAGCATGTTTTGGGTTGTCATATTAAGCTACCATTTAGGAAACATCACTAAAGATTTTCAATATGGTAAAAACAGATTGCTCATCACATTAGAGATATCACTTAACAGTTTTTAAAACATTGAGGTCTGTTCATTTTTCCTTTCTGAAACTCAAAATATTGGGATTGTTCTTTCCTTTACTGGGTGGAATTGTTTTTCCCCAGCAAACACAAATTTTGAAGTCACAATTGATATCCACATTTTAGCAGAAATTTGTTATATCTCAAAGACTTTTGGATATTTTTTAAAAAGTTTCTCTTTCTCTGTCCTTTACTGCCCCCCTAGAAATAAAAGTTTAAAACCTATTTTCCTTCCCTGTCTATCCCTGTAGTCCAAACCTCCAGTGGTAACATTATTAACAGTTCCTTTCATTCCACCCCCTTCCCTTCTTTCTTCCTTCCCCTCCCTCTTCTTTTCTTGCTCCCTCTTTTGTTCTCCCTCTAATACTCACCATACTATTGATATTCACCATACTATTTATCTTTTCAATATACTTTTTTACAGCCAGTGACTTACCAATCTTTCCATATCGGCTATGGATATATCCCATTTTTTAAAAGATGAGTATATAATATTGCATTGTATGAATGTTGTTGACTTTAAACAAATAGGCAGATATTTCTCTACCAAAGGGGTCATTGGGACAAGAAAGAATTGAATCTGAAATAAGCAACCATGGCAGACCATGTTCAAGTCTGCTAAAATGAAGGAAAAGAAACTTTTATAGAAGGGAAGTAGAAGTTGGGAGGGCTGTTACCAACAAAAAGTTCTTCCCGTTGTGTTTCAAGATCAGTGTAGGGTATGAAAGCTCTCCCTTCTGGCCTTCTTGTTACAGAACCCCACCAGTGCTGTTCTGGAACAGTTGTAGGATTCAATTGCACACCAGCAAGAAGCATGACTCACAATATAAGAGTTTGGTGAAAAAGGAAAGAGGTTGTTTATTTAAAGGTTATACATATTTAGAATAAATCTGTGTGGCTAGGCAAGTCCCTGCAGCTCCATCAGGTCTGCCTCCATCTTCTCCAAGCAGACTGTAATCTGGGTGGCTGGGCAGGTCTCCTGCTGCAAAGCCACATAGCTTAGTCACTGACACCCCTGAGTTTGCCCAGATCTCTACACACAGGCCCAAGCAGCTGACTTTTTAGCAGGGTACAAACTCCACAGTTGGGACAACAGAGAGTCCAGAGGGTGGGGCTATTGTATTTCCCCAGGCTAATGCCATTCTGAGAGGAGTCCTCCACCCAAGAAAGATGGCCTCTGCAGTATGGGGAATGGCTATTCACAGGGGTCTTGGTTGCTGTCCCTTCAGCTCTCTCCCAAGAGCCACAAATCCCAGTCCTTCCACATGGACTTTAGTCTGCTCTGTCCTTTCTCTACTAGAGCCCAGGATAAGTGTGAACAAGATTTTATGCATTGACGCTTTAGGAGGTTGCTTATATCTCTAGCAGTCTGCTGCCTCTCCCTGGAAGACAGAATCCCCACTGATTTTCACAGCAATGTGGGTACCTCTTCTCAGCTTTAGTGCTATGGACTGTGTAGCCTGCCTTGGGGTCAAGACCTGCCCCCTGGCAGCTGAATTTCCCTCCTGAACCTCAGCTGCCACCCATGAAAGTAAGGCCACCCCTTTTCATGTCTCAGCCTTTCCTACCAGCCTCACTGTGGTTTCTCCTATACATCTTTGGTTATAAGATTTCTCTTTAGCCAGTCTTCCATTGTTTATTCAGGTTGATTATTCTATAATTAGTTGTAATTCCATTTTGTTCTTAGAAGGAGGTGAGTCTACCTTCCACCTACTTGGCTGCCATCTTAGATCCTAAATTGTGTTCCCTTGCCTCTTTAGTTTTGAATAAAAAAATGATTGGGCCTATGTGTCCATATCTTCATGGCCTGTTCGTTGTTCCTTGTTTCCTATGAACCAATAATACATAAATGAAAACACAACACAAACAAAAATTTTCAACATCCCATCTAAACTTCCCTGTAGGGAAGAAAATTATAACTTAATCTACAAGAACAAGGAAATAGTTTTTGTGAAACATACCTCCTTAATGATTATAAATAATAGAACATAGGATTTCAGCCTGGCGTTTCTTTATGTGGTTTATTTCATTAATTAAGTTCTTCATTAAATCTGTATTTAAATATTCTCTGAAATCTACATACCTGAAAGGGTCTTCCAAGGGAGTCTCTTCTAGAAAAAAGAGGCCACATATTCTAAAGATAACCCCATGTCTCTGTCCCAAAAGGTATAAACTACTTTATAGCTTTTTAAACTGGAAAGAAAACTTCCCAGTTTCAAAACAATTCTCAGTCAGCAGGTATCTAGGGTATACAGTTCTTGCATAAAACCTATCAAGCAACAACAACAAAAACAACCTCATAGACACAGACAACAGTATGATGATTACCAGAGGGAAAGGGAGGTTGAGGGAGGGAGAAGAGGGTATAGAAGGGATGATAAATAAATGGTGATGGAAGGAAGACTTGACTTGGAGTGGTGAAAACATAATATATTATACAGATGATGTATTATAGAATTCTACACATGAACTTTATATAATATTAGTAACTGATATCAGCCCAATAACTTCAATTTTAGAAAAACAGCCAAATACTTTGGATATATTTGATATTTTACTCTTTAGTATTATAGCAATAAATTAATTTAATATTCAAAACAATTGAAGCTGGAATCATATGTGTCAGTTAGGATCATTATTATTTAATTGCTCTTAATAATTTTGTAGAATAAGGCATTAAGAAAACCTAAAATTATTCTTCTAAGTAAAAGTGATTTATTATTTTGAAATACATTTATAAAGTATACCCTTACTATTTTGAAAACTATTTATAAAGTGTACCCTTAAAGTTAATATATTCTATTTAACTCTTCTTATGTACAATAGTTACCTAGACAATTGTACTATTTTAGAGTCAAAGCTTTGGTTCTTTTTTTTTTTAAATAATGGTTTTTTAAAAAATTTTATTTCTTTCTTTTTAGAGAGGGAAGAGAGGGAGATAGAGAGATAGAGAGAGAGAAACAAACATCAATGTGCGGTTGCTGGGGGTTATGGCCTGCAACCCAGGCATGTACCCTGGCTGGGAATCGAACCTAGGACACTTTGGTTCCCAGCCCGCGCTCAATTCACTGAGTTACACCAGCCAGGGCTAAGGCTTTTGTTCTTAATAGGTGACTTAGCTTTAATGGTTCCATTTTAACAAAGTTTATTGCAGTTTTAGCCAAGAGCTTTGAACCACCTACTGAGTATGGTTATTTCTTTAAACCTAAATTACTTGACATATGTTACTGCTTTTATAGTTGAATGTTATGCTATTTAAAATTATTTGCAAAATACTGAAATCTGAGTACGTTTTTTATTGAACTTACTGATATGACATTGGCTAATAAAATTATATAAGTTTCAGATACACAATTCTACAGTACATCATTGGTATATTGTATTGTGTTTACCCACTCCAAGTCAAGTCTCCTTCCATCACCATTTATCCCCACTTTACACTCTTCTACCTCTGCCCACTCCCTTTCTCTCTGGCAGTCACCCTACTGTTGTCTGTGTCCATGAGTCTATTTCTTTGCTCAATCCGTTTATCCTTCTCACGCAGCCTCCAACCCCCTCCCCTCTGACAGCTTTCAGAATGTTCTCTGTATGTATGAGTCTGTCATTCTCCACTTTGATAGTTTATTTTGTTCATTAGATTCCATATATAACTGAAATCATATGGTGCTTGTCTTTCTCTCTGGCTGGCTTATTTCACTTAGCATGATACTCCCTAGGTCCATCTATGCTGTGGTAAAGGGTAAGATCTTTTTTTACAGCTGAGTAGTATTCCATTGTGTAAATGTACCATAGCTTTTTTTAATCTACTCATCTACTGATGGACACTAGGGCTGCTTCCAAATCTTGGCTATTATAAATATCACTACAGTGAACATAGGAGTGGATCTATTCTTTCAAATTAGTGTTTCAGGTTTCTTTTGATACATTCCCAGAAGTGGAATTTCTGAGTCACAAGGCAGTTCCATTTTTAATTTTTTAAGGTAAATCCATACTGCTTTCCACAATGGTTGCACTAATCTGCATTCCCACCAACAGTGCATGAAGGTTCCCTTTTTCCCACATCCTCAACAACACTTGCTATTTATTGATTTATTGATGACAGCCATTCTGACAGGTATGAGGTTATATCTTATTGTGGTTTTAATTTTCATTTTCCTGATGATTAGTTGTTGGGGTCTGCCCTGCCTGGTCTCAGGAAGCTGTAACCCCCCGTGACTTAGGCCAAGTGAGAGACCTCCGGACCAGGAGCCACTAACGAGACAAAACTTATTTCCCTGGCATGAACACTGCCTGTTCTGTGCCTGACCTCCTATGCTTGATCAGGAGGGTAAGATTTCCCTCCAATGACGGGTAAGATTTCCCACAGAGGGAATTGCCTAAGGCAGGCATGATCACGAGGAAGTCTCTGGGAAGAGACTCGGGGGCTGAGGAAATGAAGGGGTGATGGACATCAACCCCTGCCCCCTCAGCTTTGTCTAAGCCTGAGTCCTTGTTCTAAGTTGCGAGCGTTCCAAGACTTCTGGCTGCCCTTGTCTCCTCTGTTGACTCAGGCCTGTGGAAATAACAGGGGCAGTGCAGCCCAGACCAGAGACGGCGGACCCCTGGGGTAATCAGGCCTGGGACATAGAATATGCAAGATCCTGTGAGATCTGTGTTTGCTGGAGGATGATTAGATTAGAATTTGAAGGCACAGACAGGAAACCAAAACTAGCCCTTTGAGCCCTGTTAGCCCTTTCAAATGTTAAAACTCCAAACTCTGCCCAGAATCACAGCGGGGGTTCTGTCTGCACCTTTGAAAGTCACCTACTTCTTTTGATCTTTTCTGCCAGACTGTGAATCCACAAACTAAGTGTGTATTCTTAATAAAAATCTGATTGGGAATGGAAACGGGGCGCTCTCCACTAGAGAGAGTGGCCGTTCCGTCCCTACTTCCCCACAGGACCTGGTTGTCTCTGTGTATGCTTTTCTCGTGTTTGCACAAGCCATCCGCAGCGTTCCACGATCACTGCAGGCCAGAGATCGGGACAATTAGTGATGTTGAACACCTTTTCACATGTCTGTTGGCCATATGTATGTCCTCTTTGGAGAAGTGTCTTTTCAATTCCTTTGTCCATTTCTTAACTGGGTTGTTGTTTGAAGGTTGAGTATTACAAGTTCCTTATAAATTTTGGATATTTACCCCTTATCAGATGTATCAGGAAATAGGTTCTCCCATTTAGTGGGCTGTCTTTTTATTTTGTTGATAGTTTCCTTTGGTATGCAACAACTTTTAGTTTGATGTAGTCTCATTTGTTTATTTTTTTCTTTTATTTCTTTTGCCCAAGACAATATATCAGAAAAAATATCTCTACAAGAAATAGCCAAGATTTTACAGCCTATGTTTTTTTCTAGGATTTTTATGGTGGCCAATCTGACATTTAAGTCTTTGTCCATTTTGACTTTATTCTTATATAGGGTGTAAGAAGGTGATCTAGTTTTATTTATTTTTGCATGTATCTGTCCAGTTTTCCCAACACCATTTATTGAATAAACTATAAGTACATTTTAAAAGTTTGTTTCTAAGGAAAAAAATAGTCCCAGACAATTATTTTATTACTTACAAATTTCACCTAGAACTCAGCTTTCCTGTGCTATGTATCACTTCTTTCCTTAATGGGAACATTACATTACACTAATATACTTTTATTTTCTAATTTGGAATCATGTTCTGTTTGGGTTTGTCCCATCAACTTTATCTTTTACTGGGTGATGCCCCTAAAAGTAAAAATCACCTGCAGATAACAAGAAAGTTTGCAACAGACTGCTTTACTTGGTGTTGAAAATATCTTATTAATTTTTGTAAATCACAGTTAGTCATTTAAATACATAATCTTTTAATTGAAGAGATGCTGCATAGAAAGTTTGGGGTTAGATATTTGGGGAAAGATAACCAAATAAAAACTTACTAGAATCTCATTCTTTAGGTGAATTCCCTTATCAGTATAGGGTTTATCTTCAGGTATGCAGTTGCAGAAACTTTTTTTTTTCAGGGATTCCAAGTTAATTATATTCTGAGATTTTTTTTCACTCAAGCTAACAAAGCTCAAGGAAAACTTTTTATATGTTGAGAAATGGTTTTTCCTTTGTTGTGGTCATCTTTGAGGAGGTAGGTGTCTCTTTGGTTCACATGCCAAGAATGATGCTGTCACACAGATGCTATAGAATAAGAAAAGTTTATTACTCATATAATAAAGCTTTCTGCGGAGAGCAGGGGAGGCTCCTAAGCAGATAAAAATAGTTTAAGAAAAGAAGACTAGTTTGTTTTTTTTTTTAATTTATGGAGTAAGTCTAAGATGAGGGTTCTCCATATGTGGACCAGGTTGTATTTCCCTCAGGTGACAAAGAAAGTAGCACCCATGTTTTCTTATCACATTTCCCTAATTTGGGGCAGAAGGGTAAATGGGATTGATGGTGCTGTCAGAATTCAAACATTAAAAATGGAGTCAGACTATTATGTCCTTTTCTTTGCTTCACTTGTTTATTCTTGTATTCAACACATTATCTCCTTAGCTAGATTAAGCTAGGTTAAACTCAAGTGTTCTTGACTGGGGAATTATTCTTTCCATTTAAGATGTCATATTTTTTTTTTAGTTGATACTTAATATTTTACTGGTTTAGTTCTTAAAGGCAATCATAATTTTTATGTTATTAGGAAAGTATGATAAGATAGCTGGGAATAGTTTAGAATTTTCTCAACTTAATAAATTAGTACATTCATAACTTGCAAAATTGGCTTTCTGTTCTTCCTCAGCTGCCTAGATGCTTCAGTGAATGTTCAATTCCTTAAATTCTTAAAGCTGTAAGCCACATAGTTGAAATAAGCTACTTATATCTGTTTCTGTGAGAGACTGCCTCTCTGTTAAGTTTCCAAACTATGTATTGTGCCATTGGGACATGAAGAGGAAAATCTCAGAAAGGAAGAAACTTGAGGGAAAAACCAAAAGCTCTATGTACATATTACCCTCAAGTCCTTGGCCATCTCCTGAACTGCACATGCACAGGATCAGACCTTTATAAAGATTCATGTGGTAACTAATTTTTAAATGGGTACACCTTAGAGATGAGGCAGTACGGTATAAGTATGAAACAATCAAGTGGAAAGACACCCAACACCTGGGCCTCAGACATCATACTAATTTTGCAACCAGTTAAGTGTTAAGTTGAACAGATAATTTAACCACCATGTGCTTACTTCTCCTCTAAAATGTACATGATTTAGAGTTTATTCTACCTTTAAAATAACATGATTTTGTAGTGTAAAGGTGAAGCATTTGCTCTTCTGTTCTCTAAGAGGAGAAATTATAAACAGTAAGATAAATTTTTATAAAATTAAGTTGCTTGAAACCAGTATAGTTAATATTTTAAAGTAGTGGTCATTTTGTCTTTATGTTCAATGAAAAGTGGTTTGAAAATAGTATAATTTTTCAAATGAATTTTAAGGGTAATCGTATCTTGAACATTAACTGTAATTCAATGGACTTCACATTGAAAAATTATTTAAATAATAATACTCTTAAATAAAATATTTGGTATTTTATTTAAAATATTTTAACCTTTATATTTATCTACCTACTTATTTATTTTTATTTTAGATGGGTCTAGGAAAGACAATCCAGGCAATTGCCATCGCTTACTTCTATAAGGAGGAATGGCCTCTTTTAATAGTGGTCCCTTCATCTCTGAGGTACCCTTGGACAGAAGAAATAGAGAAATGGATCCCAGAGTTAGGTCCGGAGGAAATCAGTGTTATTCAGAATAAAACTGATGTTGGGTAAGAACAACTTTTTAATCTTTTGGAGGACAAAAGTGCCAAACATTTGTATATACCAAATAAGTCTCTATATTATAAAGTAGATTTATTCTGGGCTTAAAATGCCGTTGCCATTATGAACAAAACAACAACAAAAATGTGATTGCTGTGTTGGTACTGGCTGTTAAGGAGCTCTTCCATTTTTATTAAAAGGTAGAGAACTGCAGAAGACTGACTCTGTCCTTTATTTTCACTAGTGATATAGAAAATGCAAAGTGACATGGTTTATTTTTAAGGCATTTACTTGTCAAATATGTAATTCTACATACTGATTGGGATCAAAGCACTGTACATACAAAAATGAGTAAGACACGTCTACTGCCCTCACCGATCTTAACGATATAGTAATGGAAATAAATGTGTAAATGAATAATTAAAGTAAGTATGATAAAGAATAGTATAGATGTATGAATTACAGAGATAGTTCAAAAGATCAGGGTCACTTTAGCCCAATGTTTTTCTGCATGAGGTGGTACTTTGTCTTTTCCCCACACTTCAGCATTCTGGGGCCAGGGGCATTTTTGTTGTCATGATGACAGGGACTCTACTGTCCATGAATGGGAGGGGCCAAGACTGTGAATTTCTCTGGAGGGTACTAGACAGCCCTGTAATAGTATTGTCCAGCTCAAAATCCCAGTAGCACCTGGCTTTAAAAACTCTGCTATCCTGTCTGTGGGAAGGCTTCATGGAATAGTCAACGAATATTTGAGTCCCCACTTTATTCATGATCATAGGTGCATGGAAGCAAATGTTCTCAGAAAATAATGTCCTTATCCTACTAAAATATGGCTTGCTGGATGTCAAAATCTTCCAAAACCCACTTATCAAAAAAAATGGATTTAATTAACAAAATTTTAAATTTTGGATCCATGTTTATTATAGTTGAAGACTATAAAGTTTTAAGAGAAATTGGGTTTCATTACTGGTACCATCTTCTTCTTATTTTTCCTCTTGTTTTTCTTTGTATTTTTTACCAAAAGTTTTATTGTTTATGATAAAATGGTTACTGAATATTTTCGTAAAGTACATGAATTTTCTTTTCTAGGAGAATATCAACCAGCAAAAGTGACAGTTCTGGGTTATGGTCTCTCTAACGACAGATGCGGAGGCTTTGATAAACACACTGAATAATCAGAAGTTCAACGTAGTGATAGTGGATGAATCACACTACATGAAGTCCAGAAATGCAAGTCGCAGCAAGATTTTATTGCCAATAGTACAGAAAGCCAAACGAGCCATTCTTCTTACAGGAACTCCAGCTTTGGGAAGACCTGAAGAGGTACTTAAAATCCCTATAATTCGGGCTTTAAAAACAAAAAACAAAAACAGAACATTGAATAAAACACCTATTGTGAAATTTTTAAATTAGATGCCTCAAATGGACAGAAGAGTACTTTGGGAATTTCTAGATGGCTCTTAATGATTAAATATATATTTTACTACGACTTTTTATATATTTACATGTGAACCTTAGCCATGCTTGTGAGTTTTAAAAAAGTTTTTACCTTTATTATAAGGTTTTCATATCTGGTACAAATTTGTAAATAACATTTGTGTTCTTCTGGTTGTTCTGTGGCCTTAATCTTCATTCTCTCTAATCTATTCTACATTATAAGCTCCTTAGGATTGGAGTTGTATCAACTTTTTATCTTTTATTAAGATATATCTTATATTTTATACTGTATTCTATAATCTCTTTGTTTCACTTTAAGATCCACACTTGGAAGGTAGAAAATTATGGGCAGACCAAATAGTGTATCTGCTTAGAATGTAGGAATAAGGCATTAGATGCCCCACTTAGCTTTTACTACTCTGAGAGGCAGGTGGGGTAAGGAGTGCTTAAAGCATTGGGAAGAAAGAAATAATGAATGAAACTCTTATGAGTCTGTAAGGGTCACTGTAACCCAGGGAAGTTCTGTCTATTAAAGCATTTACTTTAAACCCTATTTCAATTTTATTATTGTTTAAGATTTTATTTATTTTTAGAGAAAGGGAAAGGAGGAAGGAAGAAAGAGGGAAGAGAAACATCAGTGCATGGTTGCCTCTCTCACGCCTCATACTGGGGACCTGACCTACAACCCAGGCATGTTCCCTAACTGGGAATTGAACCAGTGACCCTTTGGTTCTCAGGCCAGTGCTCAATCCACTGAGCCACACCAGCCAGGGCTCAATTTTAAAAATATACCCTACAAACTCATCTAATAGAAATGCAGATGGATGGACAGATGATAGATAGATGTATATGTAGTACATATAACTATACTTACATATATTAACATATATGTATACCCATAGAGACCTACATTAAGTTATTAATTTTTATAATCACATAAAAGCTAGAAACAGCCTATATACCCATTAATAAGAGACTGTTTAAGCATTTTACATTACATGTACACAATGAGTTGCTGTGTAGCCTTTAAACAGTGCATCATTATTGTAATACATTGCTTATAATTTTTAAAACAGTAAAAATAAATGTATATGTACTTTAATGATGTCTAAGACATGTTTGGGACAAATTCTAATTGTATAACATGATCCTGGTTATATGAATAAAAGAAAATATATATATATATATACTTATCTAGGCATAGAAAATCCATAAATGTGTATTTAAGAAAAGAATGGCAATTATCCCTAGAGAATAGTAGGGCAGGATTGGGGTGCTGCAAGGGAAGGAGGGATCCTGAGGAAGGAGAGGTAGATTTCCTCTTTAACTTTTGACTATTTTTTTAACTGGATTTATTATTGTAATAATAACTTAGTGAGAATGTTATAACACATGGAAAACACTTGTTTCAGCTTTTTATGCAGATTGAAGCTCTCTTTCCACAAAAATTTGGAACATGGACTGACTATGCCAAAAGATACTGTAACGCACATGTCAGGTATGAGAGACTTTTTTCTATAAGCTTTAATCCTCACATGTACTGTGAACATTAAGCTTTATTAGTCATTCCTTGTTTCAGTGTTTTGCAAATTTGTGGTGGCTCTGGATTAATTTCTTCAAATAAATTTTTATGTGATGACCTATGTATTAAATAAATGGATAATGGCAGTTTTTCTTTTTTATTTTTTACCTTCCACTTATTTTATTTTTGAAATGATTCAGTTTTATTAAATAGATGAGCATGCACATTGTAGAAAAGTTACAGACAACCATTTCCTTTTCTTAGCAAGTTTCTTGTGTATGTCCTGGAGATACTCTATGCACAAAAAAATCACATAGAATTATATGTATAATAATACTTAATTTTTATTTCTACATATTTAGTAGTATAATGTATATACTGTTCTGCAGTTAGCTGTCTTCACCAAATTTGTATTGGAGATCTTTCCAATCAGTAACTGAAAGAGCTTTGGCATTGTTTTTTAATTTTTAACTTTTTTTCCTTTAAATCATTTTTAATTTTTCAGTTATAGTTGACATGGAACATTATATTAATTTCATGTGTACACCCTAGTGATTATACATTATATAACTTACGAAATGAACATCTTGATAAGTGTTGTACCCATCTGACACCATACATAGTTATTAGATTATTGGCTACACTTCCTATGATGTACTTTACATCCCCATGACCATTCTATAACAACCAGTTTGTACTTCTTAATCCCTTTACCTTTTTCCCCCATCCACCCTCACATCTGGCAACCATCAAAATGTTCTCTCTATCTATGATTCTGTTTCTGTTCTGCTTATTATTTTATTTTGTTTTCTTAGATTCAATCATTGATAGATATGTTTATGGCCATTTTATTGTTCATATTTCTGGTCTTCTTCTTAAAGGAGACCCTTTTTTAACATTTCATGTAATACTAGTTTGATGGTGATGAACTCCTTTAGCTGTTTCTTGTCTGGGAAGCTCTTTATCTGTCCTTAAATGCTAACTTTGCTGGATAGCATAATTTTGGCTATAGGTCCTTACTTTTCATCACTTTGGTATTTCTTGCCAATCCCTGCTGGCCTGCAAAGTTTCTGTTGAGAAATCAGCTGACAGTCTCATGGGAGCTCCCTTGTAGGTAACTAACTGCTGTTCCCTTACTGATTTTAGGATTCTCTGTTTGATTTTAACCTTTTGTATTTTAATTATGATGTGTCATGGTGTGGGCCTCTTTGGGTTCGTCTTGTTTGGGACTCTCTGTGTTTCCTAGACTTCTGTGTCTATTTCCTTCACTAGGGTAGGGAAGTTTTTTGTAATTATATTTTCAAATAGGTTTTCAATTTCTTATTCTCTCTTTTCTTCTTCCAGCATTCCCATGATACTTGTGTTTGAAGCTGCCCCAGAGGCTCCTTACTCTATCTTCATTTTTTTCGGATTCTATCTTGTGTTTTTTGGATTCTATCTTGTGTTCTAGCTATACTTGTGTTTGAAGCTGCCCCAAAGGCTCCTCACTCTATCTTCATTTTTTTCTTTTTACTGTTCTGATTGGGTGGAGGGTTTTTTATTTTGTTGCTTCCTTTTATTCCAAATTGTTGATTTGATTCTTGGCTTCATCTACTTTACTGTTGATTCCCAGTAAATTATTCTTCATTTCAGTTAGTATATCCTTCATTTCTGACTGGTTCTTTTTTTATGGTTTCCATGTCCTTTTTTATGATGTCAAAGTTTTCACTAAGTTCTTTGAGCATTCTTATAACCAGTGTTTGAACTCTGCATCCAGTACACAGTTTGTCTACATTTTGTTTAGTTCTTTTTCTTGATTTTGTTCTGTTCTTTCTTTGGGATATGTTTCTTTGTCTCCTCATTTTGGCTGTCTCCCTCTGTTGGTTTCTATGTAATTAAAGCTGCTATGTCTCCAAGGCTTTGTAGAGTGACATTATATAGTAGGTGTCCAATAGGTTCCAGTGGCACAGCCTTCCTATTCACCCAAGCTGGGCACTCCAGGTACAGCCTGCCACCCAAGTGTGGGCTGTGTACACCCTCCTGTTGTGGTTAAGCCTAGATTGCTGTTGGCACCTCAAAGGGAGGGATTTACCCCCCGGCGGAACAGCTGCAAGGACTGGCTACAGCCACCAACTGCCATGGAGGGTCAGATGTGCAGGGCTCTGGTTCACTGATTCTGCCCCTAAGTGTGTCACTTGTGGAGGTGGTTGGGTTAGTTAGTACTTTGATGTGGTCTGAAGCCATTCACCAGGTATGATGTCTCTGGGACTTTGCAGGAGCTGCAGGCCAAGGTCAGCCACTGCCTGTGTTCTGCCTGGGGCCACCTAATATGAGCTACAAAGTGACCTTCAGGTGGCTATTACTTGTGCTGGGCTTGGAGGTACATAGGAGAGGCCAAGCTGTGAACCAAGGCCAGCTGCCGCTAATGCCAGGCCTGGGGCAATTTAGTGGGAGATACAGGGTTCACTGAGACCAGATGCTGCTTGTTTGAGAGATTTTACAAAAGTCTGAGGCATGAGCCAAGATGGGCCATTTATATGGGCCATCTGGAAACAGCCTGGGTAGGCCTGCAAGTTGGGCGATACGAGGTCTCAAGGAATCTCCAAGGGGTGACGATGGGGGTGAGCCAGGTTGATGCAGCCTGCCTGCTGGCTTTGTTGAAGGAGAGCTCATAAAAGGAATGATAACTTCTACTAACACTTTTCCATGGTAGAAAGCTTCCCCCTCAACCTGTCACCCTGATACCAGACAATTCTGTTCATACCAGTAGGTAGCTGGTACCTTTCAAGTTGCGGTGGAGCTCAGAGGGAGTGAGTCAGAGTGTGTCCATGCACAGGTCCTTTAAGAGGAACTGCCTGGGACTTTAGAAGCTGTCTGTCTCACTCAGCCACAATCTACACTGGGTTTTACAGTCAGAAGTTGTAGGGACTTTCCTTCCTGGCACTGTAACCCTAGGCTGGGAGGACCTGGTGTGGGTCTGGGACTCCTTGCTCTTCAGAGTGGACCTCCACAGCAGTGATACCACACCCAGTTTTTATCTGCTGCATATGGGTATGGGACCAGCCTGCTCTGCGTCTCCACCCCTCCTACCAGTCTCTAAGCAGCTCTTTCTTTAAATCCCTAGTTGTAGGACTTCCATTCCACTGGGTTTCAGGTTGTTTCAAATGATAGTTGTTCTGTAGTTTAGTTGTAATTTTGACATGGTTGTGGGAGGATGGGAGTACCATGTTTACCTACACTGCCATCTTGACCGGAAGTTGGCATTTCTTTTAAATGCTGTATGTGATCCAATGTTTGAATGCACTATAATTTGTTTACCTAGCCTTTTGCTAATAGGCATTTGTTTGTGGTATCTAGCTGTTACATACAATGCAGCAATAAATATCGTTGCACATGGTGAAGGGTAGTATAGTGGTAAAGAACATGCAAGACAAGATGTATACCACCTGTGTTTTATTTTCACATCCAGTATTAGATGTTTCATGTTAGGAAAGTAACTTTACCTCCCTATACTTAGTTTCTTCAGCTCTAAAAACAGAGAATAATTATTTCTGCCTCTGAGAGTTAGTATGAGACTGACGTGAGCTAATATTTATAAAGGCCTTGAACGATGATTGGCAAACAGTGAGCACTCAATTATTGGCTATTTTAATATTTCATATCACACGCAGGAATAAATCTGTCAGATGAATTTATAGGAGTAGAATGTGCATTTTTATATTTCATAGATTTTTACAAATTATTCTACATAGAAGTTATACAAATTGAAATTCCCACCAGCAGTAAGATTGTCTCTTTCCCCACACTTTGCCAACATGTTCTTATATAAATTATTTTATTCTTGTTAATGTGATCTGATAGTAGTTTTAATACACATTTGTCTTCTTTTTTTTTTACATTGGTCTTCTTATGTTATTAAATGCACTCAAACATTTTCTCATACATGTAAGAATCATTTGTCCTTTTTTCCTGTCAGTTGTTCATGTTCTTTGTCCTTCGTTCTACTAAATTTATCGGCATTTTTTTCTTATTGATATAATGGAAATCTTTATATAATATGAAATCAACTATCCAAGGTGAATGCTCAGACAAGATAGTACAACCAAAAAAAAAAAAACCACACACACAAGGGCCTTTTCTACTTAAGACTATAATGTAGCCCTGGCTGGTGTAGCTCAGTGGATTGAGTGTCAGCCTATGAAACGAAAGGTCACCTCTTCAATTACCAGTCAGTGTACATGCCTAGGTAGCGGGCCAGGTCCCTAGTTTGGGGTGTATGAGAGGCACCAATCCATCTGTGTACCTCTTACACACCAATGTTTCTCTCCCTCTCTTTGCCCTTCCTCTTTCTCTAAAAATAAGTAAATAAAATTTTTTTAAAAGCCTGCAAATGTAGAAATCTAAACAAGGACCATTTCTAGTTGAGACTATAAATGTAGAAATCTTCAACATTAGGATAATCCAGAAGCTGATTAAAAGGCTAATATATTAACCATATGCAAATGGAACTCTTATGAGGCATGCAAGTGCAGTTTAATATTAGGTAATATATTAATATAATTAACCATGTTAACAACACAAGGAAAATCCTTATCACCTCCATATATGCTGAGAAATGTTTGATAGAATTCAGCATCCATCCTTGATTATGTATAGTCTTTAATAAATTTAACATGTATATATGTGTATGATTTTAACTGTATACACAGATTTACAATATATATGTTTGTGTATGTGTGTGTGCTTTAAGTCCAAAGCCACTGTCACATGAAACAGTAAAATCAAGGCCAGGATGTTCCCTATCACCACAGTTTATCTTTATTCTGGAGACACTAATCAGTTCAATTACTCAAAAGTAAAGTGAAGTAAATATTGGAAAGCAAAAGGCAAAATTATCAATATTTGCCAGTGATATTATTCTTTCAGAAGACCTGAGAAGATTGGCCAAAAAACCTTCAAAAGAAAAAAGAATTAATTAAGGTGTCCTAGTCCAAAGTTTCTATTAAATATTCAGTCTTTCTCTTGATAAATAATAATTCATTTTAAGATATAATGCCAAATAGGCAATATTCTAGATATTATTGACAAACCCTTAGTCACATTTCTGAAGACTGTAAATGCCAAAGTTTGCCTACATAAGAGAAACATATTAACTGGATTAAAAGTTTTCATGGGGCAGCAGAAGTGTATGCCTGTTCCTTTCTTGCTTATTAGCACAAACACTGTTTCAAAGAAAAGTGTATCTTTATGAAGTGCTTTATGATTGGGAGATTGTGTCCTATTTTCTGTTTACTAGAGGAAGCCACTTCAAAATTATCATGCTTCTTAAATGGTATTTTCTTCCAGATTCCAATTCAAAAGTTTTATGGTATTCTATACTTCTTTACTTTGAAAGTACTATGATTTCGTAGACTCTGGTTCAAGTCAAGGCACTTCCTGGCATTCTAAGTTAGTCTGTGGAATGTTAAATTTTTTCCATAATGTTCTCATTCTATGAAGGTGTCATTTTCACATTATAATTTTGCAGAAAGAAAATTATGGTTAGTTATTCAGTTCTAGACTCATATTTTATATTTGAAATGTCATGACCATATTCAAAATAAAGTTAAGTGAAGTTTGAGCAAAAATATACACTTTGCCTTTACAAGTTCGTTAGGTAAGGGATGACAAACAGAAGTGTTTGAATGTGGTTTGGAGATGAGAAGTCTCTAGGTATGGTGACCATCTTTGAGTTGAGAGGCACAGAGAGAGCATTACTTGGTCAAAGCATCCCATATCCAAAAATCCCTTACATTATTCACTGTACTAGGTTATATTGAGAGGAAGATATAAATACAAATATGATTTGGAGAGGGCAGCACATTCGGTTGTCAACCACGAGCACTACAGAGCCAGGAAAGACTGTGCAGATCACTCAGCCCTACTCTGCCATTTTGTAGATCCCTGGCAAGCTTAGATGGCTGGCCCTGTGTCTGACCTCCTCTTACTTTTTTTTTCAGTAAGAAAGTAAGAAAGACTTAGGGAATGGTAACTTTAATAAATGTCATTTTACATAGAAAAAGAGATCACATATAATTCAGCCAAGCATCCTATTTCAACAGCCATCTTCAAAAGCTGTGACAAGACATTTGCCCTTCCTGATGTCATGCTTAAAGGTTATGAATATCCCAAAATATCTTGATAGTAATTTATCAAATTTTCTAAATGTTCTTCATCACTGTTATTTTGTGCTGGTTCCACCTCATAGGAGAAATAGTTGTTTAAATTTTTATGAAAGGGAAAATTATGGATAGTGATACCTATTAAATATATTTATAGCTTTTCCCCCAAAAATGTTAATTAATAGGTCATTGTCAGCTTCCAGAAATGTCTCTTGTGAAATTGCATGGTACTTTGTCCTCAGCACTGTCACATTTAATTCTCATGCATGGCTAAATAGAGATCAGATCTATTCCATTTTCAAGTGGCTCAAATCTGAGAGAAATACTTAATATACTATATACCAGAGATAAGTTTGAAAAAAAATTAGATAAAAATTAATAGGATAAATACTTCACTTATGCTTAGGAAGTCTGCTTTGTGTGGAAGGGATTTGAGAAAACACTATTATCAGAAGTTCAGTTCAAAAAGATTTCCCTACACTAAATAGAAGTCCAGTATCTGTCTTAACTGATACAAATAATTTAAAGTAATATTAGGACACATTAATCAAAGAAACATCAGGGTAAGGATTGGTGCTGCTCCACTCATTGATTAGAGCATATCTGGAGTATGGTTTAATTTTGAATTAATCCATTCATTCAAAAAATATTTATAGGGTACCTGTTATATGCCATGCCATGTGCTAGGTAGGCATCAAGTATGCATTAGGGAATAAGACTCACATGGTCCCAGCCTTCAGTGAGTTTTTAATTCAGCTAAGTAGATAATTACATTTGTGATGAGTGTCATAAAAGGGAAGTAAAGGATGCTATGGCAAAGTTTAACAGAGTGAATTAATCAAGTAATAGAGGACAGAAAAAAGCATCCTGTAAATGATAATTATTTGTTTGCATTCCAGAAAGAGAAATCTATATGCTAAGACCTAAAGTAAGAGACTGCTATGCCTTTGAGAAACTAAAAAAAGTCTAGTTCAGCTGAATATTCTTAAGCTAATGGAGTCGTGGTCAGTCTTGTTCTTTATCATAATAAGAGTGTTTTGTTTTGTGTTTTAGTTATCAGTATTGAGGGGTTATTTATTGCGATAAAATATGCATAAGAAAATTTACCATTTTAGCAATTTTTAGGTGTAGAGTTCAGTGACAGTAAGTACTTTTACGTTGTTGTGCAACCATTCCCACCATCCTTCTCCAGAACTCTTTCGTCTTCCCAAACTGAAGCTCTGTGCCCAGTAAATAATAACTCCCTATTTACCTCCCACCCAGCCCATGACTGTGAGATTTTAAAGCAAGAAAGGGATGTGGATGATTTTATTTACTAGTTTTCTTTTTTTCTTTTGACAATATTTCCATATGGTTAGAAATTCTAAACCAATAGCCGTGAGTATATACTTTGAAAAACCTCCCTTTTACCTCAGTTTCCTTTCTTTAGAGTATAGGCAAATATAGAGTCCAGCAGAAGTAAGGCTTGCTTGAGTATGGTTGATAGGGTACATGAATGTCTCACATGAGATGGACAGCAATTTGAACATTTCACCTAAAATGTCATGTGGTGTGCTTGAATGTGATATTGTTATGTTACATAATTACATGCTTATGGTTTTGTAATAAAAGATTTTGTAATAAAAAGGGGCATTATTTGTGCCAGACTCTATATCTATGTAGTTTTGTATTTTCTGTATGTAGTTATTAATCTTTCCACAGAAATTGTGTGCATTTGCAAGCAAATTTATCTTTTACATAAATTGCAGTATATTATAAGCATAAATGTGTTTGTGCTTCCCTTATTCTTTTTTTTACATACATAAATAATTTCATCCTTTTTATGGCTGCATGGTATTGTTGAGAATACATCATAGTTTCTGAGGTGGTGGGAAGTTGAAGGAGTTTGCACATGATGATTTCTGTCTTATCTGTGAAGTGGAAAAGAGAGTCGTGCTCAGAGAAATGGAAAAGTGGAAGGTTAAAAGTTTGATGAATATTAAAAAATGAAAAATTTGATAAATGTTGACATGGTTTGAAATTTTGCCCAATGGGAGCATGAGATAACAACACTAGTGTCTTATAATTGGTAGCATCACTGAGTACCTATCTGAGATCAGTAATTGTAGATTTGTAAAGGAACTAGTCTTTCCTAAGGTATGATTTTCCCAGCAGCACCCAGCAGGCTAGGTACAGGCTTGGAAAAGGCTTATAGTTGGAGCCATCAAAGATTTTTTTTCACGAGCTTTTGATGCATGGACCTTAGGACACGGAAAGTTATGCTACAATGGTAATAACAAAGCTAATGTATGGACTCAGCAATGAAAACATGGCAAGGATGGATGTGAAGACAAGAAAGATATTGTGGATACAGTGAAAGTGGAGCACTCAGTTGACAGGTTCTGATGCGATAGTAAAGATATAGTAAAGATATAGTGGGTATAAATTAACAAGTGGGCTAGAATGATGGGGATAGTTTGAATTTATCACATAGAGCTGTTTTTCAGGACCGTTTATAGGCATGGGGTGGAATGAATGATTGGAGTAGATTTTACAAGGTCACTGGAGACAAGAAATACAAGGCATTAAGAAGGAACTGAAAGTCCTGTTTTAACAAGCATGTTAACAAATGAAAACATATCTTGGAGAGGGTGACCAGAATAATGAGGGGACTTCAATATTGAGTTATACAAATGCCTAATATTATTGATTGCCTGCTATATTTAAGACATTATTTCAGAGCTGCTGGCAACAGTAAGATGAGTAAGACATAGTGCCTGACCTTATGAAGCCTATAGGAATTTGAAAAAGAGAAGACTTAGAGGGAACAAGTATTTAAATATTAAACACCTGTCATTTTGAAGGAAAATTACGCATTTGTCTTCGTGGCCTCAGAGGGCAAACTATTATCAAGTAGTGAAACTTAATAGAGGAGTAGATTTTAGCTTAACATGAGTAAGAACTTAGAAAGTGTACATAGTTATATATGTATTTTTGACAATAAAACAGTAAAAACATGTAACACTATAACAATAAAAGTGGAAAAGAAAAATACTATAATCTATACTGACAATTATTTTCATTTTTTATTTCTACCTTGTCTATAGATCTAATAATTTTTAGTTTTGTTTTTTAATATACTTTATTTATTATGCTATTACAGTTGTCTCATTTTTCCCCTTCATTCCCCTCCATCCTGCACACCCTCTCCTACCCACATTCCCTCCCTCTAGTTCATGTGAATGTGTCATAAGTTCTTTAGCTTCTACATTTCCCATATTATTCTTACCCTCCCCCTATTTTCTACCTACCGTCTATACTACTTATTCTCTGTACCTTTTCCCCCTCTCTCCTTCTCCTACTCCCCTGTTGCTAACCCTCCATGTGATCTCCATTTCTGTGGTTCTGTTCCTGTTCTACTTGTTTGCTTAGTTTGCTTTTGGTTTTGTTTTACGTGTGGTTGTTAATAATTGTGTTTGCTGTCGTTTTACTACACGTATTTTTTATCTTCTTTTTCTTAGATAAATCCCCTTAACATTTCATAAAATAAGGGCTTGGTGATGATGAACTCCTTTAACTTGACCTTACCTGAAAAGCACTTGATCTGCCCTTCCATTCTAAATGAAAGCTTTGCTGGATAGAGCAATGTGGGATGTAGGTCCTTGCCTTTCATGATTTGGAATACTTCTTTCCAGCCCCTTCTTGCCTGTTAGGTCTCTTTTGAGAAATCAGCTGACAGTCTGATGGGAACTGCTTTGTAGGTTACTGTCTTCTTTTCTCTTATGCTTCTAGGATTCTCTGCTTCATTTTTACCTTGGCTAATGTAATTATGATGTGCCTTGGTGTGTTCCTCCTTGGGTCCAACTTCTTTGGGACTCTCTGAGCTTCCTGGATTTCCTAGAAGTCTATTTCCTTTGCCAGACTGGGGAAGTTCTCCTTTATTATTTGTTCAAATAAGTTTTCCAGTGGTTGCTCTTCCCCTTCCGGTACCCCTATAACTCGGATGTTGGATCGTTTAAAGATGTCCTGGAGGTTCCTAAGTCTCTCCTCATTTTTTTGAATTCTTATTTCTTCATTCTTCTTCTGGTTGTTTGTTTTTTCTTCCTTCTGGCCCACTGCATTGATGTGAGACCCAGCTTTCATTCCATCACTGTTGGTTCCCTGTGCATTTGCCTTCATTTCACGTAGTGTAGCCTTCATTTTTTCATTAATTTGCTACCAAAATCAACCAATTCTGTGAGCATCCTGATCACCAGTGCTTTGAACTGTGCATCTGATAGGTTGCCTATCTCTCAGTCTCTTAAAAAAACTGATTGAGGGGCTTTCAATTCTGTTTGAGCCATCTCCCCCCCCCCCTTTGGTCTGGTCAGGCCTGCTACATATGAGGGGAGGAGCCTTAGGTGTTCACCAGGGCGAGGCACCCCAGTCGCCGGGTTGTGAAGTTATAAGTGGGGGCAGGGTCCGAGAGGGAACAGTGGCCCTTGCTCCACTCTGTGGGACCTCAGTCCCTTCCACTGCTTCCCCTGAGCAAACTGGGCCCCTCTGGTACCAATTCCAATGTGCATGGGCTTGCGCACGCTGTGGGACCCTCCAAGGACCCCTCCTGTGAAGCCGGGAGTCCCTCCCTGCACCTCAGTCCCCACAGGTGTCCTTAATCAGTGCCCCATGGCTCTATTTCCCAGTGCTGTGGTCCTGGGTTGTGCACAGTGCCTTACTTCACAATCGCCGCCTCTCTGGGTCTGCCGGTTGCCACCCCTCAGCCAGGGTCTGCCAGCTGCCCCTTTGAGTTCAGGGTCCACCCACTGTGGTCTTGCACAGCCCGGATGCCTCAAGCGCCCAGTCCCAAAGCTCTGTGCTCTTCAAGTCGAGACCCGTGCCCAGTTGCCTGACTCTGCCCCTCCTACTGGTCTATTTTCTTGATTGTCCAACTTCCATTGAGATCAGTTTTCTGTCAGTTTTGGTTGTTATTCTGTTTCTAAATTGTTGTCTCTATCTTGGTTGTGCGAAGAGGCACAGTGTGTCTACCTATGCCTCCATCTTGGCCGGGAGTCCCTAATTTTTAGTTTTAATAGATTCTGATTGTAGTGCTATCATCTGCCAATTTCACTTAGCATCACCTTGTCCCATGGTTTAAAATTGTCTTTATAAGATTTTTATTTCCTTTGTTTTTACTAATTTACAGAAACTTTATTGCTTTTGGAAAAATGATTTATGCTTATTCTAATAAATCAAAGAGAAAACATTTTAATTAGTAAAAATTCAACTCAAATCACACTGTCCAGAGATAACCATTCATAATTTGTTTTGGTAACTGTCTCTCTAGATAGTTTTTCTGCTTAGGTACATAAGGATAGATAGGTAGGTAAGTAGGTAGATAGATAGATGATAGATAGGCAATTTTATCTAAATAGAACCATGTTATGCATACTCTTCTGTAATACACTCTTTAGTGAAACACTATTTTAGGAGATCTTCTATATTGGTAACTAAAATAAATAATTTTGATGGGCTACATGATACTACCTTTTGTGTATGATACTGTGCCATGTATTTCATTTTTTAATTTTTTAATTCTATTTCAGTATGTTTTATTGATTATGCTGTTAGTTGTCCCAATTATTTTCTCTTTGCCCCCATCCACCTAGTAACCCACTTGCCTCAAAATACCACCCCCTTAGTTCATGTCCATAGGTCGTGTGTGTTCTTTGGCTTCTCCATTTCCTATACTATTCTTAACATCCACCTGTTTATTTTGTTCCTACCAATTATGCTTCTTGACCCCTGCACCATTTCCTCACTTCTCCCCTTCCCCTCCAAGCTGATAACCTTCCAAATAATCCCCATACCTATGATTCTGTTCCTGTTCTGGTTGTTTCCTTAGTTTGTTTTTGTTTTTGTCTTAAAATTCAGTTGTTGATAGTTGTGAGTTTGTTATCATTTTACTGTTCATAGTTTTGATCTTCTTCTTTTTTCTTAATTTAGTCCCTTTAACCTTTCATGTAATAATGGCTTGGTGATGATGAATTCTTTTAGCTTTACCTTGTCTGGGAAGCACTTATTCTGTCTTTCAATTCTAAATGATGGCTTTGCTGGATAGAGTAATCTTGGATGTAGGTCATTGCCTTTCATGACTTTGAATACTTCTTTCCAGCCCCTTCTTGCCTGCAATATTTCTTTTGAGAAATCAGCTGGTAGTCTTCTAGGAACTCCTTTGTAGGTAACACTCTCCTTTTCTCTTGCTGCTTTTAAGATTCTCTCCTGCCCTGGATGGTGTAGCTCAGTGTATTGAGTGCCAGTCTGTGAACCGAAGAGTCACTGGTTTGATTCCTAGTCAGGGTACATGCCTGGGTTGTGGACCAGGTCCCCAGCTGGGGGTGTGTGAGAGGAAACCACACATTGATGTTTTTCTCCCTCTCTCCCTTCCTTCCCCTCTCTCTAAAAATAAATAAATTTAAAAATTTGTGGGGGGAAAAATGATTCTCCCCTTATCTTTAATCTTGGGTAATGTAATTATGATGTACTTTGGTGTGTGCTTCCTTGGGCCCAACTTCTTTGGGACTCTCTGAGCTTCCTGGACTTTGTAGAAATCTATTTCCTTTGCCAGAATGGGGAAGTTCTCCTTCATTATTTTTTCAAATAAGTTTTTAATTTCTTGCTTTTCCTCTTGTCCTCTGGCACCCAAATGATTGAGATGTTGGAACATTTAAAGTTGTCCAGAAGTTCCTAAGCCTCTCCTCGGTGTTTGAATTCTTGGTTCTTCATTCTGTTCTGGTTGAATGTTTATTTCTTCTTCTGCTCCAAATATTTGATTTGAGTCCTTGTTTCCTTCCCTTCACTGTTGATTCCCTGTACGTTTTCCTTTATTTCACTTTGCATAGCCTTCCCTTCTTTCTCCATTTTGCAACCATCCTCAGCCATTTCTGTGAGTATCCTGATTATGAGTGTTTTAAACTCTGCATCTGATACATTGACTATCTCTTCATCCCTTAGTTCTGTTTTTGGAGTTTTGATCTGTTCTTTCATTTGGGCCATGTTTTTTTTTGTCTCTGCATACCTGTTACATTGTAAGGGGTGGAGCCTTAGCTGTTTGCCAGGGTGGGGCAAGCCATTTCACTGTGTTGTGACACTGTATGTGCGGGAGGGGTCCAAGAGGGAACAATGCTATTTCCTTGGCTCTTGGCCGGCTGTGTGGGTGGCTTTCCTGCTACCCACAAGCAAATTAGTCCCTTCTAGTGCTGATTCCTGGGTGGGTGAGCTTGTGTACTTTCTAGAACCCTGTGGGTCTCTCCAGTGAAGTCTCCTGTGAGGCTGGGAATTTCTCCCTCCACTGCATCCTGCACAGATTTTTCAGCCAAAGATTTTCATGCTTTATTTCCCTGTGCTAGAACCCTGGGTTGTGCTGTCTGTCACTCCCCAGTTGTTCCTCTGGTCTTATCTGCACTCAAATGTGGGACCATCAGGTCCACCAGCTGCTGCCTTGCTCTGTGTCTTCTCCATCCAGGCTGTCTGTCTCTGCTCCTCCTACCAGTCTGAACAAATGTTTCTCCTTTAACTCCTTGGTTGTCAGACTTACAAACAATTTAGTTTTCTGGAATTTGTTATTTTGGCTTTCAAATTTGTTGTTGTCCTTTTTTTGGTCATGCAAGGAGGCAAAGTATATCTACCTATGCCTTCATGTAGGCTGGAAGTCTCTCTATCTTTAACCCTTGGCATTTTAATTATGATGTGTCTTGGCGTGGTCCTGTTTGGATCCAACTTGATTGGGACTCTCCGTATTTCCTGGACTTGCATGTCTACTTCCTTTGCCAAATTAGGGAAGTTTTCTTTCATTATTTTTTCAAATAGATTTCCAATTTCTTGTTCTTTTTCTACTTCTGACACCTCTATCATGTGAAGGTTGGACCTGTTGAATTTTTCCCAGAGGCTGCTTATACTACTGTCATTTTTTTCTTGGATTTTCTTTTTCTTCTTGTTGTCCTTTTTTTTCCTAAAGGTTTTATTCATTTATTTTTAGAGGGAGGAAGGGAGGAAAAAGAGAGGGAGAGAATTGACAATGTGTTGTTGCCTTCCCCATGCCCCTTACTAGGTACCTGGCTTGCAACCCAGGCATGTGCCCTAGACTGAGAGTTGAACCATCAACCCTCTGATTCGCAGGCTGGTACTCAATCCACTGAGCCTCACCAGCCAGGGCTCTTCTTTTCTGATTGGTTGTTTTTTGCTTCCTTACATTCCAAATCATTGATTTGATTCTCAGATAGATTCACTCTCCTGTTATTTCCCTATAAATTGTTCTATATTACAATTAGTGAATCCTTCATTACTGACTGAGTCTTTTTTATGCTACTGAGGTATTCATTAAGGTTCTTGAGCATCCTTATATGCAGTGTTTTGAACTCTACATCTGATAGATTGCTTATCTCCATTTCATTTAGCTCTTTCTCTGGAGTTTTGATCTGTTCTTTCATTTGGGCCATGTTTCTTTGTGTCCTCATTCTGGCAGCCTTCCTATGTTTATTTCTATGTTATTAGGTAGAGCTGCTTTGACTCCATGTCTTGGTAGTGTGGCCTAATGTAGTAGGTGTCCTATAGGGTCAATGGCCCAGCCTTAGCTATCACCCAAGCTGGGTGTTTGAGGTATGACCTTCATATAGGCTGAGTATACCCTCTTGTAGTTGAGCCTTGATTACTGTTGACAGATCAATGGGAGGGATTTACCCAGGCCAGTCAGCTGCAAGGATTGGCTATGACCACTTACCACCAACCTCTACCCTCCACGGAGGATCAGCTTTTCAGGGGCAGTATGGAAGTGCTCCAAGTGGTCTATATCAGTCCACTGCTTACACCGGCCCTGGGTTTCTGGGTGGCACAGGCTATAAGGTCAGCTCCTACCTGTGTTTAGCCCAGTTCTGCCCTTCCTGAATTCTAAAGCAGTCAAAGAAGGCTGCTACTTGGACATTCCTAGGCTAAGCCAAGCTGTGAAACTAATATGGCTGCTGCTAGTGCCGGGCCTGGAGCTCACTGAGGCCAGCTGTTGCTTGTTTGATTAGATTTAGGAAGCTGTGAAGCATGAGCCAAGACCAGTCATTCATATGGAAAAGTCGCTTGTGTGGGCCCATAAGGTGGGTGGAATGGAGTCTCTAGGGATCTCCAAGGTGAGTCAAACAATGTTAGCTAGGTTGATGGAGTCTCAAATACGGCACCAGCCTGCCAGCCATGTGGCTCTCAATGGGGAGGGTTCAGAAAAGGGACAATTGCCTCTGTTTACCCTGATAACAGACACTTCAGCCTCTCCCAGTTTGCCACTGGTGCCACACCAGTGCTGGAACTTAGAGGGAGTGAGTCTGAGTAGGTGAGTGTGTGTGGTTTTTTTTTAAGAGGAACTGCTTCGGACTCCAGAAGTTTCTTCCACTGACTCAATCCCACCAGTTTTTGCATCCAAAAGTTGTGGGGACTTATCTCCCTGGCACTGGTACCCTGGGCTAGGGACCAAGTATGGGGCTAGGACTCCTCACTCCCAAGATATCCCTCCCAAAATTTTATACACTGCACGTGTGTGAGAGACCAGCCTGTGCCATATCTGTGCCTTTCCTACCAAACTCAGTGGATGTGGTTTCTTTAATTATGTAGTTGTCCATCTTCCGTTTGACTTGATTTCTGATGTTTCTGAGTGATGGTTGTTCTATATTTTAGTTGTAATTTTGATGTGGTTGTGGGAAGAGGTGAGCCATGTCTGCCTATGCTGTCATCTTGACTGAAGTCTGTGCCATGTATTTTAGATGTATTATCTTGAATAAATTGAGATTTGGAAAGGTTCAGTAAGTTGTCCTGATCACAAAACTAAAAGGTAAAAAGCAATAATTTAAACCCACCTTGCCTTCCATAATCTTTCCAATGTTTGAATTATTTGGTAATTCAGTGACTATGTTTATATGAATGGCTAAATAAATAGAATATATGGACTAAATAAATTAATACTTTCTAATGGAACAAGTAGTTGACTGTTTCATGGTCAACTTTTAATATTATAATTATTTCTCCTCCCCTGCTCATCCTTTTGTTTTCTACCTAGCCATCACTTCTTTTTTAACTTGAAGACCCCAGCACTTCTGTTAACTTCCAAAAGTTCTTATAGGCACATAAAATAATCTTTTTTCTTTTTTCCTGGAAGCCTCCCATCACACAGCTTTCCATTCTACTCCAGCCTGGGCTGGTTTTACTTTAGGCACAGTGCAGAGCTGCCATCCTGCATTTTCTTTTGCCATTCTACACTATTAGATCTTCAAATTCCTGAATTCCATAGCTTTTGGTTTTTAGTTTATTTGGTCTTCTATTTAATACTTTATAATGTATTACATTATAATGTAACATATTAAAAAGTTTAATGTGTACAGAAGTAGACAGAATACTATAAGCCCCCCATGAGCTTCCACATTTATTAATATATAGCCACGCTTGGTTTACCTGTACTTCCATCTACCCTCACAACCCTATGTTGTTTGGAAACAAAGCCTAGACATCACAGTTTGTAAATGAAATATTTCAATACATATCTCTAAATAGTGAGGACTCTTTAAAAAAACAGTTAATTATAATATCATTATCATGCCTACACAATTAAAATTAATAATAATCTCTTAATATCATTTAAAAATCTAGTAACTACTCAAATTTCCAGTTATCTAGTCAATATCATAATTTTACAGGTTTTTAAAGGTTTTTCCCTCATAGTTTGTTTGAATCGGCACCTAAAATAAGGCTCACACATTATAAATGATAAATATCCCCTATGTTTCTCTTAATCTCTTCATCTCTTCTGTTTCCTTGTTTCATTTATTTATTTTAATTTGATGAAGAAGCTAAATTACTGTGATCTGGATTTCACAGCTTTGTGTTGTTCAGCATATTCCTGTTTTGTGTTTCCTGTTATTGCCCCTTTGCTGAGAGTTTTTAATCATAAGTGGGTGCTGGATCTTATCAACTGCTTTTTCTGTATCTTTTGATATGATCATGTAGTTTTTTTATCTTTTATTTTGTTTATGTGGTATATCACATTTATTGATTTGTGAAAATTATACCAACCTTGTATCTCTGGAATAAATCCCAGTTGATTATGGTATATGATCTTTATAATATGTTGCTGGATCTGGTTAAATAGCAGTTTGTTGAGGATTTTAATATCTATGTTAATCAAGCATTTTGTCCTATAATTTTCTTTCTTTATAGTGTCCTTATCTGGTTTTGGAATCAGGATAATGCTGGCCTCGTAAAATAAGCTTGGGAGTCTTCCCTCCTCTTGAGTATTTTGGAATAATTTGAGAAAGAAGGTGTTACTTTTTCTTTGAATATTTGGTAAAATGTATTGAGTAGTATCAAACTACTCGGATGAATCACAAGATCACAGCTATGGGCAACTGATGATTGACAGTTTCATCATGACATGTGCCCACTCATGCATCATGTCTTATGCAGAGTTTTTTTGGTAGCTCAGCTCTTCTACAGTCCAGTTTGGCACCCTATGACTTCTGGCTTTTCCCAAAACTAAAATCACCTTTGAAAGGGAAGAGATTTCAGACCATCAGTGAGATTCAGGAAAATACAACAGGGCAGCTGATGCCAATTCCAATAAAGGATTTTGCAGAGTGTTTTGAACAGTGAAAGGGATGCTGGAAGAACTGTGTGAGGTGCCAGGGTGCCTACTTTGAAGGTGACTGAGGAATCATTGTCCTCTGTACAATGTTTCTTATATCTTGTATCTTCTTCAATAAATGCCTCTACTTTACATAGCGTGTGGCTGAATATTTTCTGGACAGACCTTGTATGTCTCAGAACACTGGACTTCCCAAACTTCTTGATCTGAAAAGTCAGACAGTAAATGTTCATCATTTCTATAACCCTTGACTGCAATCAGGAAATGAATTCTTTATATTTTCCTTCAACATTTTTCATATTTTTAATCATATCCACTGACTGAGGTTAGGGTGAAAAAAATCACAATGTGATTATTCCTCTTTTCTTTTTCTTTTTCTAAGATTTTATTGATATATTTTTAGAGAGAGGGGAAAGGAGGGAGAAAAAGAGAGAGAAACATCAATGTGTGGTTGCCTCTCATGCACCCCTCACTGGGAACCCAGCCTATAACTCAAGCATGTAACCTGACTGGGAATTGAACCAGTGACCCTTTGGTTCACAGGCTAGCACTCAATCCACTGAGCCACAACAGCCAAGGCAATTGTTATTCCTCTTTTCTGTAGCTAGATTACTTACATTGTAATGTACATTCTGATCTTTTCATGATGATACTTTACTTGAGTTTCAAAGCAACTTACCATATTTTGCCATGTAAAAAGTGTTCCCAAATATGATGCACACTCACATTTTTGGCCCAAACTTTCAGGGAAAAAAATCTTTCATTTTAATTTTTTAATTCAAGTATTTATATTTAGAAACAAGACTAATTATTGTATTCCAGGCACTATTTTGCATACAGATATTATTATTGCTTTCTAGAATTACACTTTAAATACATAAACATAAATAAAAGAATTAAAAATGTTTATATAGAAAAGGAATTAGTGCTACCCATTAGTATACCCCATAGTATAATATCCATCCTTACTTTTCCCTCAAAAATTTGAACAAAACAGTGCATATTATACATGGAAAAATATGGTGATATTTTAGGATTTGAGGAACAAGTTTATGTTGTACTAATTTAGACTGTTGTTCTTTGTCAACTCTGTAATCTCTCTTAGTCTTTATACTCTCAATAAGTCCAGTTTTTTGTTCTATAGTAATAAAACTTCTCCATTCCACTTTCTCCCTCTGGTATGTTTTACATTAGATTGGTTCCCATTTCTAAACCTTTCCTAGTCTGTAATATTCTTCTTGTGTGATACAACCAGAACTATACATTGGGTTACACTTATGGCAAATCATTATTTAATATAAGAATAGAATATCCTAAATTTCTAACATTTGTCAAACTGTTCAATTGTTAAGCACTCATATATTTTGGTGGGAAAACAAAATGCTACAGCTATCTTTGGAAAAAGTTTCTTATAAAGTTAAACTTGTGAATCTATAAAACATTAAATAAATGATAAAATAAGATGTAAATAAAGGGAGTGGAATACTATGTTCATGGACTGGAAGATTCTGTGTTTTTGAAATGACCATTTTCCTTAAATTGATATATAGATTCAATGCAATAATAATCTAATGCCCAGTAGATTTTTTTCTTTAGAAATTGACATTTTAAATTTAAAATTTATATGAAAAGGTGATTGGTAACCAAAGTATCTTTCAAGGAGAACAAAGTTAGAATATTCACACTGTTTTTGTCTACTGTCATAAGGAAGGAAAGTAGAAATATATAGATGAGTGGAATGGGTAGAGAATCTAGAAATAGACCCATGCATGTATGATCAATGGATTAGTGGAAAATAATAATTTGTTTATATATTTTTTTACATATGTTCATATCTAACAGTTCTAGTAACCCTTTGAGACAGGTGTTATTTTCCCATTTTACAGATGGGAATAGTGAGGATTAAAAGACTAAGTGATAGGTCCAACATTATACAACCAATAGGTGGAGAGATCAAATTCAAACATGGGTCATCTGACTTCTACTCCCAGGGTCCTTTTACTACACCATGCATCCTACCTCCATCCAGGACTGTGATACTGCCCCAGGCCTCTATGTCATCTCCTTGTTTCTCTTTCATTTTCTCCCCTTCATCCTTGTTACTCCCTGTTACAACTTTAGCCCTTCTTTTAATTCACTGATAGTTGGCATTCTCCTATAATTTGTATCCTGAGCTCTTTTTGCCAGGATAGTGCATTGTTCTTCAGATATTGAAAACCACTTGCTGTTTGAAGCATCCAGTTTGCCTCAGAATGTCCTTTGTGTGGTGACATGGGTCCTTCTTTGCTTTTATGGTCCAATTTCAGAATTAAGTTGTCATAAGAGTAAGCTCTGAAGAGAAGGGATTTTTCTCACTAATGCCTCATGAGTTACTTCATGGGAGATACATAGTATTTTCTTTATGTAGCATCTTGGAACATGTGAAAAAACATATGGTGAACTGAAGGTTGAATGTTAAATCTTGCTTTCTGCTAGTCCTGACATATAGCTTACTGCTAAATCCTGTTAAATTTGTTCCTTTCTCTTAGTTGGTTGCTTCTAGGCCTTTGTTAATTCTTTCTAGGATTGCTCATCCAAGTCAAGATTAATATTGTGAAGTTAGCTTAACACCTTCTCAAGCAGGTGCCAGGGTCTGATGGTAGGGAGGCATGGTTTTTTAAGAGCTCAAATTCAGGTTTGAGCCTCTAGCCTCTTTGGCATTAATTTTTTCCCCTGTTTCTCCTTAGTCTTATCAGAAATTTCAGGGGTTTTTTTTTTCTGAATTCTCAGGAACAGCCAGGTGGAAGATATGCAAAGGGCAAGCTGTGGAGTTTCTATGGCATGTAGCTGTTTTGCCCTTTCTAGGTGGTCCATTTACCCCCAAAATCTCCTTGTATGTGTTCAACAACCTGCAAGCTTTGTGGTCCTTTGATTTTTTTAAATTAAATTTATTGGGGTGACATTGGTTAATAAGATCATATAGGTTCCAAGTGTACATTTCTATGATATTAGATCTGTATATTGTACTGTGCCCACCACTTAAACTCAGACCATCTTCTGTCACCATATATTAGGCCCCCCTCCATTACCAACCCCTCTTTCCCTCTGGCAAATACCACAATGCTATCTGTGTCCGTGAGTTTCAGTTTTATATCCCATATATGACTAAAATCATGTGGTTCTTAGCTTTTTCTGACTGACTTATTTCACGTAGCTTAATACTCTCAAGGATAGACCTTGAGAGTATTAAATGGCAGTATTTCATACTTTCGTATGGCTGAGTAGTATTCCTTTGTGTATATGTACCATATCTTTTTTATCCAGTCCTTTATAGAAGGATACTTTGGTTGTCTCTATGTCTTGGCTACCATGAATAATGCTACAATGAACTTAGGGATCCATATATCTTTGCAAATACATATTTTTGAGGTTTTCAGGTAGGTACTCACAAGGGGAATTTCTGGGTCATATGGTAACTCTATTCTTAATTTTTTGAGGAACTGCCGTACTGTTTTCCATAGTGGCTGTAGCAGTCTACATTCCCACCAGCAGTGAATGAGGGTTCCTTTTTCTCCCAATCTCTCCGACATTTGTTATCACTATCTTGTTGATAATTGCCATTCTAACAGGTGTGAGGTGGTATCACATAAAAATGTGAAACTCTTTGTGAATTTGCATGTCATCTGTGCACAGAAGCTGTGCTAATCTTCTCTGTATTGTTTCACTTCTAGTAAATATGCTGCCAAAGTAACACCATTAATTTTCGACAAAGATATAAGGCAATTCTGTGGAGAAAGGTGTCTTTTCAACAAATATTCCTGGAACAATTAGATATTCACATGCAAAAAGAAGAAGGAAAAAGAGGAGGAAGAAGGAGCCAAAACTCAATCCAATGCATTGGAGGGTATGCTGGGAAGATGGTGGAGTAGGAAGCATCAGGAACTTATCTCCTCCCAGATACAAATTGCACTGGCAGAATCATTTAATGTCACTATCTTGGAACACAGGAGAATATTTAAGACCTGCAACTTTCAGGGGAAGTCTTACACAGTAGATTTTGGCTAATTTCAGTCATTTCCAAATCTTACTTACCACAATAACAGCTACCCATTTCCCACTTCCAGCCCCATGGCAAGCAGTTATATACATGATCCTGGAGCAACTTGCACATAGCTTGTGGAAGTCAGTGTAGGCAAAAAGGACCCTATACACCAAATATCAAAGATCTGTGCTCTGACTACTGATTGCTGCTTCTAGTCACAGAGGGGCAGATGAAGTAGGAGCATTCTTTGTTGGTGCACATCCTCCATTATTACAATCCCCTCCCTCTTCAGCTAAAGTGACTTCCCCAGGGATTTAAATGGCCAGCACTTTTATCTTCCCCTTCATTTTTCCATTTTTTTCCTTTTAGAAGCCAGACATTAAAGATTAAGCTATTCAGAAACAAATACATATATGGGTTAAATTTGAAGGTGACCACACATGCCCAGGGAAAGGCTCAGGCTCAGAACAGATCTAAGAATACCTAAAGTGTATACCTAAGGTTGTTCCTTGACACAGAGAGACCCTATGGAAATAAAATAAGACAAATATAATATATGAAAACAAAAACGGTAGAACATAAGGAGAGGGGAGAATGTTATTTATCGAGTTACCACATTATTAGATTCAAATATCCAGTTTTCACCAAAGAAGTCATAGGAGTACAAAGAAACAAGAAAGTATGGTCCATTCAAAGGGAAAAGAAATAAGTCAACAGAAACTCTTTGAAAAAGACCTAATGACAGATCTTGTAGGCAAAGACTAAAACAATTGTCTTAAAAGTACTCAAAGAACTAAAGGAAGATGTAGAGAAAGCAAAAATTTTAAAAAAATTGATGTCTGAACAAAATGGAAATATTAATAATGAGATAGAGAACAAATCAAAAATATAATTCTGGAGCTGAAAAGTAAAATAATTGACATGAAAAATTCACTAGAAGAAATCAAAGGCAGATTTGAGCAGACAGAAGTAAGAATCAGAGAACTCGAAGATAGAACAATGGAAATTTTCCCATCTGTGGGACAGAAAGAAAAAAGAATAAAGAGAAGTGATAACTTAAGAGACCTGTGTAAAGCTCAAACAGTTTAACACATGCATTGTGGGAGTCCTATGAGAAGAGTGAAAAGGACTGAGAGAATATTTGAAGAAATAAGTTTTGAAAGCTTCCCAAATTTGGCCAAAAACATGTTTATAACAGCTAAGAAGCTAATAAACCTTAAACAAATGAACTCAAAGTGACCACACTGAAACACATTTATAATCAAACTTTCAAAAGACAAAAAGAATCTTGAAAGCAGCAAGACAGAAACAGTTCATTACATACAAGGGATACTCAAAAAGATTAGCAGTAGATCTCTCATCAGAAACTTTGGAGGCCAATGGGAGGGAAGTGGGGAGGGGTGGAAGAGGGGGCTGGACTGGGAGTAAAAAAGAGAAAACTGTATTGGAACAATGATTAAAATAAAATTTTTTAAAAAAAGAAATGAAACTTTGGAGGCCAGAAGACAGTGGGCTGATATGATCCAGCAATTTCACTTTGGGGTATATACCAAAAAGAATCAAAAACAGGTACTTGAGGAGATATTTGTGCACCCATGTTCATAGGAGCATTATTCACAACAGCTAAAATGTGGAAATACCCTAAGTGTCCATCAAAATGGATAAATAGATAAGCAAATTGTGGGTTATACGTACAATGGAATATTATTCATCCTTAAAATGGAAGGAAATTCTGGCATATGCTGTAACATGTATGAATATTGAGGACACTATGCTAAATGCAATAAGCCCCTCTCCAAAAGACAAATACTGTATGTTTACATTTATATGAGGTACTTAGAGTAGTCAAATCATAGTAGAATGACAGAAAGTAGAATGGTAGTTGCCAGGACTGGGGGTACAGAGCAATGAGGAATTATCATTTAATGGGTATGGCATTTCAGTTTAAAAGATGAAAGGAACTTGAAGATGAATGGTGGTGATAATTATTTGTGCATTTAATACTGCTTAAATGTACCCTTAAAATGATAGATAGTAAATTTTGTGTTATATCTATTTACCACAATTAAAAACATTGAAAAAAACAACTACATGCAAAAAATGAAACTTGATCACCAACTTATACCATACACAAAAATAAATTCAAGGTGGACAAAAGACTTAAATATAAGTTGTGACACCATAAAAGTCCTAGAGGAAAACATAGGCAGGAACATCTCATATTCCATGCAGAATATTTTAACCAATATGTCCCCTAGAGCAAGGAACATAAAGGAAAGAATAAACAAATGGGATCTCATCAAAATAAAAAGTTTCTGCATGGCTAAAGAAAATAGCATTAAAATGAAAAGGGAACCAACCATATGGGAAAACATATTTGCCAGTGATACCTCACACAGGGGTCTGATCTCCAAAATATATAAAGAACTCACAAGTCCACTCCAGGAAGACAAAAAAAAAAAAAAAAAAACCAATTAAAAAATGGGCAAAGACATAACAGACATTTCTCCAAGGAGGACATACAGAGGGTGCAGAGACATATGAAAAGATGCTCAGTATCACTAGCCATCAGAGAGATGCAAATTAAAACCACAATGAGATACCACTTCAGACTGGTGAGAATGGCCATCATAAAGAAATCATTATACAAGTGTTGGAGAGTATGTGGCAAAAAGGGAACCCTAGTGCAGTATTGGTGGGAATGAAGACTGGTGCAGCCACTGTGGAAAACAATATGGAATTTCCTAATAACAACTAAAAATGGAACTGCCTTTTGGCCCAGCAATTCCACTGGTGGGATTATATCCTAAGAACCATGAAACACCAGTCTACAAGAACCTGTGCACCCCAGTGTTCATAGCAGCACAATTTACAATAGCCAAGTTCTGGAAGCAACCTAGGTGCCCACCAGCAAATGAATGGATCAAAAAACTATGGTGCATTTACACAATGGAATACTACACAGCAGAAAGAAAGAAAGAAGGAACTCCTACCTTTGCGACAGCATAGATGGAACTGGAGAGCATTATGCTAAGTGAAATAAGCCAGGTGGTGAAAGACAAATACCATATGATCTCACCTTTAACTGGAACCTCATCAACAAAACAAACAAGCAAGCAAAATAAACCAGAGACACTGAAATTAAGAACAATCTGACATTAACCAGAGGGGAGGTGGGAGGGGACAATGGGTGGGGAGGGTTTTCAGGAACAACTGTAAAGGACACATGGACAAAACCAAGTGGGGGATGGAATCGGGAGTGGAATCAGGGGAGGGAGGTAGGGACGGCTGTGGTGGGGAGGAGTGGGGGGGAATGCAGACAACCCTACTTGAGCATCAATAAAATAATGGTTTGTAAATATACAACATAAAACTATAAAAATTATAAAGAAAATAAAGGAGAAAATTTTTCTGACTCTGAGTTAGGCGGATGTTTTATATAGAAGACCAAAAACATGAACTATAAAAGACAAAAGTGATTTTCCTTCATCAAAATCAAAAAAATCTCTTCCTTCCCCCCAAAAAAACCTGTTAAGAGAGAGAATCAATGGACAAGCCACAAACTAGGAAGAAATTTTGTAAAGCATGTATTTGCTAGTTGAATATATAAATGTATATACATTTTTATATACTTATATAAAAATATATATACATATAAGTTTATATACATGAAATATATAAATTCAACTTATAAATTCAATTTATAAATTTATATATATGATAAATATATATAAATTTAAAATATATAAAAGGAATTTATTAAAAAATACATGAAATCTCTCAGAACTCAAAAATAAAACAAAAAAATTGTTTAATGGTTGAAAGAGAGACATCACCTCAGAAGATATGAGGTCAAATAAGCACTCGAAGGGATGCTCAATATCATTAGTCATTACAGAAATGCTAGTTAAAACCATAATGAAATATCAGTACATATGCATTAGAATAGGCAAAATTTTTACAAACTGATGATACAAGTGATGGCAACAGTGCTAAACAATTGAAACTCACATATATTGCTGGTGGGAATGTAGCATGGTATAGGAACTTTGGAAACCAGTGTGCCAATTTCTTATAAAGTTAAACATACTCTTACCATACAAACTAGCAATCCCACTTTTGAGTATTTAGTCAAGATAAATGAAAACATGTGTTCACTCAAAAATCTGCATGGAAATGTTTATAGCAGCTTTATTTATAGTTCCCTATACCTTGAAGTAATCCAGATGCCCTTCACCTGGTAAATATACAAACAATTGTAATATATCCAAGCAATATATTACTTACCAATAAAGAAGAACTAGGAATACATCCAACAGCACAGATGAATTTCAAATGCTAAGTAAAAGAAATCAGATTAAAAGTCTTCATATACAAGTGAGTCTATTTATATACTATTCTGGAATGTACAAAACTATAGAGGCAGAAAACAGATGAGCTTTTCCCAGGAGCTGGAGGTGAGAGGAAGAGTTTGCTATAGAGCAACATAAGGGAACTTTTTAAAAAAAGTCCTGAGGTGATTTCCAGGGTCCAGAGTTAACTCTGTGTGTGTCTGCATTCATGAACACAGATAAGCATGCATGTTCTTGGCCATAAACTTTCTGTTTCATCATCCTAAACTAACATTAAGTGCCTAATGAAAAATGTCTCTTTTTATTGCATATTTTTTAATTACTTTATTGTTGTTCAATTACAGTTGTCTGCATTTTCCCACCACCACTCTCCCCCACCCCAGCCAAACCCATCTCCCTCCCTTGCTTCCAACCTCCCCCTTGGTTTTGTCCATGTGTCCTTTATAGTAGTTCCTGAAACCCTTCTCCCCACTGTCCACTCCCTCCCCTCTGGCTATTGTTACATTGTTCTCAATTGTCTCTGGTTATATTTTGTTTGCTTTTTTCTCTTGTTGATTATGTTCCTGTTAAAGGTGAGATCATATGGTATTTGTCTTTTACCACCTGGCTTATTTCACTTAACATAAATGCTCTCTCTCCAGTTCCATCCATGCTGTTGCAAAGGGTAGGAGCTTCTTTCTCCCTGCTGCGTAGAATTCCATTGTGTAAGTGTACCACAGTTTTCTGATCCACTCACTTACTTATGAGCACTTAGGTTGCTCATATTTTCAAAAAAGAAGACAAAAGAAGTTTGCATTTATTCTTATTTAGAAAAGAAGAATTTTTACTTTGTAAATCTGAATTAGAAAGCCTGTATTAATCTCAAAGGAAGCTTTTAAGGTTCATATTTCATAACTTCTTTAGTGACATTTGAAATTTTGTTGTTAATTTTAGGTTGTTAGAAGTTGTTTCCTTTATGATTAATTCCACCATAAACCATATTGCTGCTACTTTTTCCAACTTGATTGAGCAGTGGTTTGCCCTGTGACCTCATTTCTCTCATCTGAAAAATCTAAAAAGAGTTACTGATTTTCCAGTTTGTTTAGATTTTTACTTGTTAGGGTGGAGTAGCAACTTCTCAGCTCCTTAACTTGACATTTCTCCAACAAAGATATACAAATAGTGAACAAACAAATGAAAAAATGTTTGACATCGTTAGTCATCAGGAAAATGGAAATCAAAACCTCAAGAGATACCACTTCACACCTACTGGGATGGTTAGAATCAAAAAGTTGGACAACAAGTGTTGTCAAAGACATGGAGAAGTTGGAACCCCTTGAATACTAATGGTTGAAATGTAAATAGATCCAGCTGTTTTGAAAAACAATCTGGCACTTCTTCAAATGATTAAACATAGAATTAGCGTATGATCTGGCCATTCAACTCTTTTAGGTATGTGTCTAAGAGGAATGAAAATATATGTGCACACAAAAACTTGTATATGAATGTTCATAGCAGCATTATTTATAAAAACCAAAAGTTGGAAACAATCAAAATATCTATCAACAGATAAATGGATAAAAAAATGTGTTATATCCTTACAGTGGAATATTTTTGAGCCTTAAAAAGGGATAAAGTATTGATGCATGCTTACAGCATGGATGGACCTTGAAAACATGAAAGAAACCAGTCACAAAAGACCATGTATTATGTGATTCTACATCTATGAAAGCTCAGAATAGGGAAATCTTTAAAAACAGAAAAAAAAGATTAGTGGCTGCTTAGGGCTGAAAAGGCAGGACAGCATTTAAGAGAATGATAGCTAAAGGATACAGATAGGATTTCCTTCTTTTTTAAATTGGGATATAATTGACATATAACATATTTTAGGAGTACAACATAATGATTTGATATATGTATATGTTGTGAAATGATACCACAATAAGTTTAGTTAACATCTATCACCACACATAGTTACAATATTTTTCTTGTGACAAGAATGTCAAAGAATTATTCTCTTTGCAACTTTCAAATATGTAATATAGTATTGTTAACTGTAGTCCCTGTGCTGCACATTACATCCCGGACTTATCTTACAGCTGGAAGTTTGTGTCTGACCACTTTCCCCCATTTCACCCTCAGCCCCAAGGAGTTCCTTCTATAAATGAGGAAAACTTTCTAGTATTTACCATGGTGATGGTTGCACTATCTGTGAATATATTAGAAATCACTGAAGTGGTGTAAATGGGTGAATTATATAGCATATGCATTATATCTTAATAAAGCTGTTAAGTAAGAAATTAGGATTTTTTTTAAATGTACATAATAACCATCAAGTTTAATGGCAAGAGACCAAGTGTTTACAAGTGGCACCTCTTCCAACGCCCCCACTTCTCATTTCCCTTTTGCAATCCAAACCTAGTGGTGAGGGTTCAGCAGCGTGTGGTGCTGCCAACACTCTTTCGAGTCACTCCCTCCTCTAGTGATCTAACTCAAGCTAAAAAAGAAGGGGGTAGAGGTAGGAGAAGGGATTTCTCTAAACCATGGCTCATACCAGGCATAGTCTTTCAGTCAACCGGGTGGTAAACAACAAAAGCTTCTCCTGTGCACTCTCCTGGAGGGGTGAAGAAACTTCATTGTTACAGGCCTGGAGCTGGCATGTGAAATTAGATTGCTCTAACTTCAAAACAGACCTGGGTTTCTGGAGCACAGCTACTGGTGCTCTGCAGGAGAAAAGTGAGGCCTATGGTGGGGATACCTGTGTGCTGTCTGTGACAGTGTGGAACAGTTGTGCCATTAAGACCTTTGACAGACATGTTGTACACCAGCAGAATGTGTCACATAGATGGAGAGTGTGCTTAAGAACCCTTTTTAGCCCTGGCTGGGTGACTCAGTTGGTTGGAGCATCATCCTGTACACCAAGGGGTTGCATGTTGGATCCGATTAGGGAACGTAACTAGGTTGCAGGTTTCATCCCTGGTTGGGGCGCATATGGGAGGCAATTCATCAATGTTTTCTCTCTCATCGATGTCTCTCTCTTTCTCTCCTTTCCTCTCAATCTAAAAATCAGTAAACATATTCTTGAGTGAGGATTTTTAAAAAAGAATCCATTTTAATGGCAAACATTTCATTCTCAACCACCTTCCCCTCTACCAAACCCAGTCTCTTCCCCATCATTAGTAGTTCTGAACATTAGATATTTTTTTTTACCATGAGGTCAGAGCGTACCTAAGTATATGATTGTAAATAGTAAAACAGGAGACAGAATTGGGTATTAGCAAGTATTTTTCATTTTCATTAGTGTGTGAATTTTTAATATAAACATAGAACTATAAAGCATTAAAGAATTAGTTTCTGTTTAAACAAGTAGATTTTTATTGATGAAAACTGAATAGTGTCTGTCATTTTACCATACTCTAGTTCCATTCATTCACCGTACCTTTCTAATAGATTCGACATGCAAGTACATGTTTTTAGTGTTGTCTGTACTATTCCTATATGTTTGTTATCAAAATACATGTAATTTTTAAACTTACATGAAAATTCATGTTAATAAGCTTTAACTTTATCAAATTGACACCTCTTTCTGCTACAATACCACCAAAATCCCATTAAAATGATAGTTATTTCTTTATTAATATTAATAATGATAATACAACCTAACAAGAATTTTTCCTTTGTTAAATAATTCTCTAACAGCTAATTTTCAATAGAATGCACCATTTGAAGATGGTTGGGAATTTTGTGAGGAAGTGTTTGGGTTGTCACAATGATGGGGGTTGTTTTTTGGCCAGCTGTCCTGTTTAGTAGATCCACTAAACCTAAAGATTTAGATTTCAGCCCCTGTCTTAACACCTGCCACAGCATTGGTCCTTCCAATGAACTCCTCATCTTCTCGATGTTTAGAGGATAAGTTAACTTTTGCAAGCATTTTAAGTTGTAGCTTCCTTTTTACCAAGTCAGCGACCACTTGTCTGTCTGTATTAACTTCTAAATGTTTTATCCTCTGCTGTTTCCTATCCTACCCTCTTTCATAGTGGGTTTGTGGTTGTTTTGGGGGGGGGGTTGTTTTTGTTTTTTTATTTTCCTTTGCTGTTAGTGTGAGATAATATCTCCTTCTGGGGGTGTGGAAATGAATTAGGTGGTTTGTTTGGTTTTGACCGGCTGGTGTACTGGCAGTTAGTAGTGGCTAGCTAGGGATAGATCTGCTAAACATGCTGCCTGCCATGTGTGAGCCAACTCAAAATGTCAATAGTTGTCAGTTACCATTCATTCCAGCCTTGCCTGAACTCAGTGTAAACAGTGTGTTTAGACACTAATATTTTCTTAGCTGAGCGTTATGTATAATCTTATTCATTACTATTTCTCAAGCTGAGCTGTTTGAAACTATTTTGCATTCAAAACTAACAGTTAAAGCAGTATCATGGTTTCTTATTAAGAGGAAGAATGCATTGAATAAATTGTTTCCTTACTCTAGCATTCAGCTTTATTACATGTTTATTCTTCATATTAACAGATATTTTGGTAAAAGGCCTCAGTGGGATTGTAGAGGAGCGTCAAATCTTAATGAACTTCATCAGTTATTAAGTGACATAATGATTAGAAGGCTAAAGAATGAAGTTTTAACCCAGCTGCCCCCTAAAATCAGACAACGTATTCCTTTTGATCTTCCATCAGCAGCAGCCAAGGTGAGAACCCTTGTTTGATTGAGTCTTATTTTAAATAATTTTAAATTATACTAAGAAAGATTGCATGTATTTCATATTTTACAAAAGGAAAAAGTCTGCTTTCTTAATATTGCTTTAATTAATAGAGCATGTGAATTGGCTTTGTATTACTTTAAGAAGCGAGCAGGAAGAATTTAACTTGAGTCATTAAATAATATGAAAAGATTTGGTATCCTAGTGATTAAAATATATTTCTGCTGAATATAGAAAGAAAATTACTTAAGTTAGAACAAAGGGTTTAGTATTAAGAATTCTAAGTATCTGTGGAGTATGAAGCAAGGGAAGTTGGGTTTCTTCCTTTATATTTTTAAAAAATATAAATAGCCGTCCTCTAGAATAACTTAGATACAGCTCTGTTCTTGAAATCTTAAAACTCTGTGATCATGTAAAATGTGAAGTTAAGCATATCAGAAAACCAAATTACATTTTGGGTAGTGCAATGCTTATATATTCTCTGAAATTTCTTCATGTCTGTATGTAACTTTGTTAGCAATGACTATTTATTGCATTGTTTTGTTTTGAAATTTTAGAGTAAGCATTCCATAAACATTGAGCAAAGTTATTGGAAAAATAATGATCCAATTTCCTTTATTCACTATTTTAGCATGAGAAGGAAAAATAAAGAGAATATATGTTTATATTATATTATATTTTTGTTTTACTAATATGCTCCCAGTCTTTATGTTTATTTAAATAAAATCATATCATTTTATTAAAATACTTTGCTACCATACACATTTTCAATAGTCTGCTTTCTTATGGATTTAAATTTGTATGCTTACTTTACAAAATGTTTCCCCTTAAGAGGAAGCTACAATTGCTTGATTTATGATGTTAGCAAATTATTTGGTTTTCACCCACAGCTTATCATTAGTTTCTATCATTGGTGCGAACATGTGACTGACCTGCCTCCATGTTGATGTTTTTAAATGAAATAAACATATTGGCATCTTTACAAATTTTCTTTTTATATCTTTATATATAAAAATTAAGGTAGGACACGATTCATTACTGCATTAATTGTTCTGTTCTTTATGCTGCATTTTTAAACATTGTCATTTTCTCCCACATAGGAATTAAATACCAGCTTTGAAGAGTGGGAAAAATTAATGAGAGCTTCAAATTCAATTGCTTCTGAGACTATTATGGGGTTGATTACTCGCATGTTTAAACAAACTGCTATTGCCAAGGTACTCATTGCTGGGCCATTGTGTGTTTGTCTTGATATAAATTATTTAATGTATTTTACTGTTTTTGCATAAGTAGTTTATTTGCTTATTATAGCATGTCTTTAAACTCTTTATAATTAAAAAATTAGACATATTCAGAGTAAACAAAATAGTATATTGGACACTCTCATACCCATTCATATATTGATCTTTTCCAATGTAAGAGTACACTTTGATAGTGTTTTATACTTGAAAGGACATAAGGACATACATATATTCATCTTTATTATTGCTTTATCTATGGCTTTATTATATAACTGCTACACATAATCTTTCTTGGTTGTTGTTTTTTTTAAAAGTAATAATCTTGTGGGACTGCATCCTGAAACTATGTGGTTTGTGCTAACTCTAGGAGTTAGTGAGAGTTGAATTGAATTTTTAGACACCTTTTTGTTTAAGGGAATTAGAGAATTGGTGTAGAAAAACGGCGTTTAACTGGTGTTAGAAAACACCACACATAATATCTGCTCTTGCCAATGTGTAATTCAATGTGGGGCTCAGCATCTCTTGATATTTGGCAGAAAGAACCTTCTTTCACCAAAGCATCAGTGAGTCAGATTATGCTGAAGGTTTCAAAGGGGATGTTGGTTTTTTTTTTTTTTTTCGTTTTTTTTGTTTTTTAAAATATATTTTATTGATTATGCTATTACAGTTGTTCCATTTTCCCCCCTTCACTCCCTTCCCCCTGCACACCCCCACCCACCCACATTCTCCCACTTTAGTTCATGTCCATGGGTCATACTTAAAAGTTCTTTGGCTTCTACATTTCCCATACTATTCCTACCCTCCCCCTGTCTAATTTCTACCTACCATCTATGCTACTTATTCTCTGTACCTTTTCCCCCTCTCTCCCCCTCCCATTCCCCTACTACTACCCTGTTCATAACCCTCCCTGTGATCTCCATTTCTGTGGTTCTGTTCCTGTTCTGGTTGTTTGCTTAGTTTGTTTTTATTTTGTTTTGTTTTTGTTTTAGGTGTGGTTGCTAATAATAGTGAGTTTGCTATCATTTTACTATGCATGTTTTTTATCTTCTTTTTCTTAGGTAAGTCCCTTTAACATTTCATATGATAAGGGCTTAGTGATAATGAACTCCTTTAACTTGACCTTATTTGAGAAACACTTTATCTGCCCTTCCATTCTAAATGAAAGCTTTTCTGGATAGAGCAATCTTGGATGTAGGTCCTTGCCTTTCATGACTTGGAATACTTCTTGCCAGCCCCTTCTTGCCTATAAGACCTCTTTTGAGAAATCAGCTGACAGTCTCATGGGAACTCCTTTGTAGGGTATTATCTCCTTAGCTGCTTCAGGATTCTCTCCTTCATTTTTACCTTGGCTAATGTAATTATGATGCGTCTTGGTGTGTTTCTTCTTGGGTCCAACTTCTTTGGGTCTCTCTGAGTTTCCTGGACTTCCTGGAAGTCTGTTTCCTTTGCCAGAATGGGGAAGTTCTCCTTATTATTTGTTCAAATAACTTTTCCACTTGTTGCTCTTCTTCTTTTCCTTCTGCTACTCCTATAATTCAGATGTTGGAATGTTTAAAGATGTCCTGGAGGTTCCTTTATTTCACTTAGCATATACTTCATTTTTCATCTAATTTGCAACCAAATTCAACCAATTCTGTGAGCATTCTGATTACCAGTGTTTTGAACTGTGCATCTGATAGTTTGGCTATCTCTTCATTGCTTAGTTGTAATTTTTCTGGAGCTTTGATCTGTTCTTTTGTTTGGGCCATTTTTTTTGTCTTGACGCACCTGTTACAAGGTGAGGGGTGGAGCCTTAGGTGTTCACCAGGGCAGGGTAACCCACATTGTTGCCTTGTGACATTGTATGAGGGGGCAGGGTCCAAGAGGGAACAGTGGCACTTGCTCTGCTCTCTACTGGATTTCAGTCAGTTCCCCTGCTTCCCACAAGCAAATTGGGCCCTTCTGGTGCTGATTCCCATGTGGGTGGGTTTGCGTACATTCCAGGACCCTGCGAGTCTCTCCAACAAACTCTCCTGTGAGGCTGGGAGTTTCTCCCTGCACCTCAACCCCCACAGGTGTTTTCAATCAGTGTTTTGAGGCTTTATTTCCCTGTGCCGGGGTCCTGGGTTGTATGGTCTATCCCAATCCCCAGTTTCGCCTGTTTTATCTGCAAGTGAATGTGGGACTGCTTGGTCCACCAGCCTCCTTGGGTGCTGTGCCTCTGCACAATCCACTGCCTTGCTGGGTCTGCCAGCCAAGGCTTTGCTGCAAGCCTTCTCCACCCCAGTTGCCTGATTCCACCCTTCCTACTGGTCTGGATGGATGTGTCTTCTTTAACTCCTTGGTTGTTGGACTTCCGTACAGTTCGATTTTCTGTCAGTTCTGATTGCTTTTTGTTTTTAAATTGTTGTTGTCCTTCTTTTGGTTGTGCGACGAGGCACAGTGTGTCTACCACACCTCTATTTTGGCTGGAAGTCAGATATTGATTATTTTTCATTGGAATTATGTTTTTAGTTTTCTACAGAGATAGATGTGCTCATTTGTTTTTCTAAAAAGTGTTAGAGTTTTTAAATCTCAGTATGCCTATCAAGTAGACTTATCACACATTGTTTTCACCAGTGCAGTGGTACTTCAACATCCTAATGAGCGTTGTGTCTCTCCAATTCTAAAATATTTTCTAACATAATTTTTAAATGAGGTTTATTGAGGTATAATTTACATATAGTGGAATTTGTCCTTTTAAAATATAGAGTTTGATGAGGCTTAACAAATGTAGTCAAGTAAACAACACTACAATCAAGCTAAAGAATATTTTCTTTACCCTAAAAAAGTTTTCTTATGCACCTTTGCAGTCATTTCCCTTGCACTCACCCTTCTAGACCTTGGCAGTCACAGGTCTGCTTCTATCGCTACAGGTTTGCATTTCCCAGAATGTCTCAAAAATGGAATCATGTAGTATTTAGCCTTATTTATGGCTTCTTTCACTTAATTTAAAGCTTTTGAATATTGATCCATGTTTTTGCATGTCATTAGTTTTTGTATTTATATTGCTGAATAATATTCCAATGGATAGTTATAAAAATTCTTTAATTCCTTTACCAGTTAATGACTATTCGGAGTATTCTCAGGTTGGGCTGTTGTGAGTAAGCCCAATACTATCATTCAAGTACAGGTCTTTGTATGGACATTGTTATTTTCCTTGAGTAAATAACTGGAAATGGTACTGCTGGGTCCTATGAAAAACATATGTCTATCTTTATAAAAAGCTGCCAAATTGTTTTCCAATGGGCTATACCATTTTGCATTCCTATAGACAAATATACAAGATTTCCGGTTCCAACATTTTTGTCAGCACTTGTTATTATCATTCTTTTTAGTTTTAGCTATTCTAGGATATAGTGGTATTGCATTGTTATTTTCACTTGTCTTTTCTTTCTTTTTTTTTTTCTTTAAAGATTTTATTTATTTATTTTTAGAGAGGGAAGGGAGGGAGATGAGAGAGAGAGAGAGAGAGACATCAATGTGCGGTTGCTGGGGGTTATGGCCTGCAACCGAGGCATGTACCCTGGCTGGGAATCGAACCTGGGACACTTCACTTGTCTTTTCTTGATGACTAATGTCATTGAACATATTTTCATGTGCTTTTTATCCACTCATTTTCTTTTGAAAAGTGTCTATTCTTATCAAGCCCACATTTCTTGCCATTCCCTCCTGGCTTGTAATGTTTTTCTTGAAAAGTCAGCTGCTAGCTTTATCAGGGCTCTCTTGTATGTTACTTCCTGTTTCTCCCTTGCTGCCTTTAAGATTCTTTCTTTGTCTTTGAATTTTGCCATTTTAATTATGATGTGTCTTGGAGTGGGCCTCTTTGGGTTCTTCTTGCTTGGTACCCTCTGTGTTTCCTGAATTTGTGTGACTTTTTCTCTTATCAAATTAGGGAAGTTTTCCATCATTACATCTTCAAATAGATTTCCTATCCCTTGCTCCTCTTCTTCTCCTTCTGGTATCCCTATTATATGGATATTATTATGTTTCATGTTGTTCTGCAGTTCCCTTAATCCCTCTTTGTTCTTTTTGAGTCTTTTTTCCTTTTCTTGCTCTTTCTGGGTGTTTTTTTTTTCTACCTTGTCCTCCAGCTTACTGATTCAGTCCTCTGCTTCATTAAGCCTGCTTTTGATTTTTTTCTGTAGTCTTCAATTCAGTAGTTGAATTCTTCATTTCCTCTTGGCTCTTGTTGATAGTTTCTATGTCCTTTTTCATGCTGATGTAATTTGCAGTAAGTTCCTTGTAGCTTCCCTGTAGTTTTTTATAGTTCCCTGTAGTTCTCACAGAGCTCATTGAACTTCCTTATAACCATTATTTTGAACTTAGTATCTGATAGTTGACTTGCCTCTATTCCATTTAGCACTCTTTCTGAGCATTCTTCCTTTCCTTCTGGTTGGGGTTGTTTCTCTTTCATCCCATTATTTGTAAGACTCTTCTTGTTTGCTTCTGCTTCTTAAATTGATGTGTTTTAACTCCCTGACTTTGTGGTGTGAACTTTAATGGTAGGAGACCTGTGAGATTCAGTGTTTCAGTCTCCTTGACCTCCTGAACTTGATGCTCTTGGGATGACATTTATGCTGTTTATGTTGGCTTTCTGGATGTACTTTTGTTTTGATTGATGTTGGGTCATTCTTTGGTGGGTCGTTTCCTCCAGCTGGCTGACTGAGGATCACTCCACCTACCACATCTTGTATACTCTTGTGCAGGTGCACTGTTTTTTCCTTCTGGATCCACCTCTGGTGATGTTAAATGTTGACCCCATCTGACCTTAGGCAGCCTGTTTGAGACTTCCGCTTTTTATGGCTGTTCCCTTCAGTTGTTAATCTAGTCACTCTGCACTCAGCAGGCAGGCTTAAGCACCATAGGATGGGGTAGAATCTCTCATGGTGTTGGAGCTTTTGTTTCCCCTTAGGCTGCTACTGCTCAGGGGAGTGGTCTGCCAGAGCAGGGTGGCTGTTGCCATATGGGGGATGACTCAGCACCAGGATCCCGATGTCTACTCAGTTTTCGCCCCAAAGCCTCCGTTCCCAGTCTCTCCTCAGGCATCTCTAACCTATTCTGTTCCCACCTTTGCCACAGCCCTGGGTAAATGAAAATTTGTGCATTGGCCCTTTAAACAGATCTTTTCATTTCCAGCCTTCAGTCTCTGGCAGAGAGCAATCCTGCTGCTCTTGGCAACTGGACATTTTCTGTGTACTTTTTGGGCTCTGGTACTCTAGGCTGAGGATTCCAGCTTAGGGTTTAGACCCTACTCTTCTCAGGGGCAACCAACTGGCTGCTTAATTATCCCTCTGGTGCTGCCACCTGTGGTGTCTAACCAGTCTTCTCAAGTCTCCATCCCACTCCCTACCAGTCAGGTTATGCTAAAGCTGATTCTTCTGTCTGTCTGAGATTATAAGGCTTCTGTCTCACTGTTCAGTTGTTTGTTCCCGATGATTTCTCCACCACTTAGTTGTAATTCCAGATTGGTCCTGGCAGGAGGTTATTGTGACTTCCATTCACTCCTTCGCCATTTTGTACCTCTAAGATAGGAATTGGTGCTCAGAAGAAGTGGTCCAGTAATTATCATGTTTGATAGAGGCTTGATACTGGCTTGTTATTGGCCAGTTCAGGTATGCCTAGCACAGACCATTGAACAGTCCATAGGTTGAAAAATTGTTTCTTGTAAGTGATCTCTCTGTTTGCTCACATTCTCCTGGCCAATGTCATTGTTGTTCCTATCTTTTCTTCTAAAAGTACTGTAGCTTTAGGTTAGATATGTAAGTCTATTCACTATTTTGAGTTAATTTTTTTATGTGGTAAAAGTAAGGGGGAAGATAAGTTTGGTTTTGCTTAGTTTTATTTGTATATGGATTTTCATTTATCCCAGTGCTCTTTGTTGGAAAGACTGCTTTTCCCTCAGTGAATAATCTTGGTGTCTTTATTTTAAAAAATAAAGTGGTTATGTGTATATGTATGTCTGTTTCTGAACTCCTTATTCTGTTCCATTGATCAGTACATCTAACCTTATAGAACATAAGACTGGCTGGATTATAGTAAGTCTTGAAATCACATAGTGTTCATTCCTACTTTATTCTTTTTCAAAACTGTTTTGTCTATTTTAGGTCCTTTGCTCTCCTCTATGAGTTTAAAAATTAGCTTGTTAAGTATATATAATTTTGATTGGTATTATTTTGAATCTGTATATTAATTTGGAAGAATTAACTTATTTTTAATTGAGGTATCATTGGTACACATTATATTAGTTTCAGGTGTACAACATAATGATTCAATATTTGTGTATATGGAAAAATTATCAGCATAATAATATATTTAACATCCACCACTATATATATTTACAGTTTTTTTCCTTATGATAAGAACTCTTAAGATTGCTCTCCTAGCAACTTTCAAACATGCAATACAGTATTATTAACTATAGTCACCATGCTGTATATTATATCCCCATGGCTCATTTACATTGTAACTGGAAGTTCATACCTTTTGACCCCCATTCACTCATTTCTGTACCCCCTCACCACCACCTCTGGCAACCACTAATGTAGTCTCTGTATCTGTGAGCTCAATATTTTTTTTAATTCCACATAAAAGTGAGATCATACAGTATTTATTTTTCTCTGTCTGACTTATTTCACTTAGCATAAGGACCTCAGCATCCATCCATGTTGTTGTAAATTGCAATATTTCCTTCTTTTTATCGCTGAATAATATTCCACTGTATATATATTACCACATTTTCATTAACCACTCATCCACTGATGAACACTTAGATTGTTTCCACTTCTTGGATACTGTAAATAATGGTGAAGTGAGCACGGGGTACATATATCTTTTCAAGTTACTATTTTCATTTTCTTTTGATAAATACTCAGGAGTGGAATTACTGGGCCATATGGTAGTTCTAGCTCTAATTTTTTTGAGGAACCTCCATACTGTTTTCCATAGTGACTACACCAATTTTCATTCCCACCAATAGTACAAAAAGTTTTCCTTTCAGTACATCCTCAGCAACCCTTGTTATTTCTTGTCTTTTTAATAATAGCTATTCTAACAGATGTGAGGTGGTATTAGGAATTGACTTCTTAATAATATTGAATTTCCTGGTTCACAAAAAGAGTATCTCTCATTTTTAATTTAGGGCTTCTTTAATTTCTCCCAATATGTTTTCAGTTTTCTTGAATACATTTTGTTAGATTTATTTCTAAGTATTGCACATCCTTTTATGCTCTTGTATATAGTATTTTTTCATTTAAATTTCTACTTTTTATTGTTAAATATAGAATTATTGATTTTCATACATTGACCTTTAATCCTGTGACCCTGCTGAATTCGCTTATTAGTTCCTATGCTTTTTTGTAAATTCTCCAGGATTTTGTACATAGAGCATCATTTTGTCTGCGTATAAAGACACTTACATTTCTTCCCAGTAATCTGTATGTCTTTTATTTGTCTTGCCTCTTAACATTGAAGGAACGCAAATACCATTTTGAAAAGAAGTGATAGGATTGAACAGCCCTGCTCTGTTGCCAGTCTTAGCTAGAAAGTATTCAGTCTTTCACTATTAATTATGATGTTATCTTTAAATTTTTCATAGATGCCCTTTCTTAGATGAAGAAAATTTTCTTCTTTTCTTCATTTGTTGAGAGGAGAAATGAGACATATAAAATTTTTTCCTTTGTCAAGTCTGAGTAGGAAGAAGGGGGCTTCCATGAAAGTAGATGAGAAGAAAACGCTAAAATTTAACAAATTATAAAAGCTGAGCATGGATTGTCATGGCAGCTCAGAATATCAGGGGTCCTGACACAGGGAGTTCACCCTCACACACAAACTGTATTTCCACTGGCCTCTACCTGGTGCTGACTAAGAATCAGAGAGCACCCCCATTGGTGGAGTATAAGCATAATTCCCAGCTTATTTACAAGACTTTTCTTTCATATTAAGCACATGCCTTAAGCCTTTGTGAGAAGAGCAAACCTCTTCTTTCCCAGCCTCCAAATCCCAGTTCAGGATCAGCTGCTTCTAGGGCTTGGATTGAAACAAAAGCTGTCTGCCCCTGGGAAACAGACAGAAAACTGTTGAAAACAAGGCTTTTCACTGATGTAAGACAGAGATTTGCTACTGCAGGAAGAAAGGCCAGAACATCTCTCTTGCCCTGGAGCACTCACAGTTATAAGATATAGTTTGGTTGCCACAGGGAAAAGGGCAAAAACAGTAGAAAAGTCCCATCTTCAAGATTCACCTGGAGCAAAGGGCCTGCCTTATACTATGGTACTGAGCTGGTACCAGGAGACACAAAAGGTCTCTTGCCTCCTACTATGAACTTAACACTGAGAAATCACCAAGATCAATCTTCTGAGGGAGAGAGACACCTATGTATGGCACAAACATGTAGGGACTGATGAAAGTTAGTAATACAGCTGAAACACTTAGAAAAACCTCTGGTCTATACTATCACAAGTAAAAGCATCCCATTGTTGAAGGAATTCAAGTTTGTGGTGCACTGAAGGAAAATGTAACAAGAGAACCTAAATACAGCTCAATACTGATTAGATTGTCTTACGGCCTCCTACACTGTCACCCTGACAGAAAAAGAAGCATGCCCATTTCTGGGTGTAAGTATCATTTGTCTCCATCAGTCCTGTTTTTCTAGACATAATTTCTAGCATGGAAGATAAATGATGAAAAAATAAATTAATTAAAAATAAATTCATTGTTAAGAAATAAAACCATCAATAACACCAGATGGACAGATGACCCAGACTATAGAACTGTTACAAAAGGATTTTTAAAAGCTATGAATAATATTTTGAAAGATGTAGTAGAAAAATAACAGACATGAAAAGACAGAGAATTTCAAAAGAAATATGGAAACTATAAAGACAGTAAAATTAAAATGCTAGAAATAAAAAAAACAGAGTCTGAAAAAATTATTTTAATCAGCATATAAGCCAGTAGTAGGGATAAAATGTAGTCATAAAAATTATACATGTCCTGGATATTTATCCTAGAGAAATGAAAACTTAGATTTATATTTATAGTATATCAATAAAATGGAATACTCAATGAAAAGGATTGAACTATTGATAAACAATGAATTGGGTGATTCTCAAAAGCATAATACTTAGTGAAAGAAGCCAGTCTCAAAGTTTACATAGATCCTGGCACTATTTTTGTAACATTTTCAAAACGATAGAATCACAATGATAGAAAATAATACTATAACAATGTGATTTTCCTGGTGTTGATATTTTAATATGGTTATATAAGAAATAGAGGTATCTAGGTTAGGGATGCTATGTATCCTTAACCTAGACATCATTTTTTACAACCCCTGGTGTGTCTTAAAATTATTTCAAAATAAAAAGTTTTAAAATGTGCATATAGTGGATACAATAACACAATCTATTGACAGAAAAAATTCTAAATTAATCCAAAAGAAGGCAGAAAAAGGAACAAAGAACAACTGGATCAAATAGAAAACAACTAACAAGATGATAACTTTAAATTCAGTTTATATCAATAATTAGATTAAATGTAAATGACCTAAGATTGCAGAAATTATATGATACCTACAAGATGACTTTAAGTATGAAGGCTAATGGTTAAAAATAAATGGCTAAGCCCTGGCTGGCGTAGCTCAGTGGATTGAGCGCGGGCTGCAAACCAAAGTGTTGCAGGTTTGATTCCCAGTCAGGGTACATGCCTGGGTTGCAGGCCATGACCCCCAGGAACCGCACATTGATGTTTCTCTCTCTCTCTCTTTCTCCCTCCCTTCCTTCTCTAAAAATAAATAAATAAAATCTTTAAAAAAATAAATGGCTAAAAGAAGATATATTATGCAAATAATAATAAAAAGAAACCTAAAATAATTATATTAATATCAGTTAATATAGACTTCAGAACAAAGAATATCACCAAATAAGGAAGCAGATTTACATAATGATAAAGGAGTCAATTCATCAATTACAGATATTTGTCCTAAATATGTGTATCATGGATAACTAAAATTAATCACTAAAACTTTTTTTTTTTTAGAAAGCGGGAGCGTAACCAATACATCCCAAGTAATATTGTAAATCCAGGATTACCCTGATACCAAGATAAAACAGGCACATCATGAGAAAACTACAGGTCAATGTCCTTCATGAATGTGAAAATCCTTAACAAAATATTAGTATATCAAATTCACCAATATGTAAAAAATAGTATATCAACAATATAAGATTTGAGATTGAATTAACTGTCATTTACCACATTAATGATCTAAAAATGGAAAACCATATGATTATCCCAATCATATGACATAATTTTATATTCATTCACAATAAAACCTCTTGACAAAGTATAACTAGAAACGGATTTCCTCATTCCAATAAAAAGCATTTATGAAAAACATAAAATTAATATCATACTTAATGCTCTAAGATTGAATGCTATTCCCCTGAGATCAGGAAAAAGAGAGACTGCTTTCACCACTTTTTTCAACATTGTTTGAGCCAACATTTTCTTAAAACTATGCAATAAGCCTAGAAAATGAAATAAAAGGAATGCAGATTGAAAAGGAATAAATAAAATGACTTGGTGGTCTACATAGAAAGTCTAGGAACAATCAAGCTACTAGAAGTAATGAGTGAATTATCAAGGTTGCAGGATTTAAGTTCAATATACAAAAATCATTTGTAGCTCTATATACTAACAATGAAAAATTAGAAATTGAAATTTTAAGAATACAATTTACATTGTGGTTTTAATTTGCATCTCTCTGACAGCTAGTAATATTGAGCATCTTTTCATGTGTTTCTGGATCCTCTGTATGTCCTCTTCGGAGAAGTGTCTGTTCAAGTCCTTTACCCAATTTTTAATTGGGTTGCTTGTCTTCTTAGAGTGGAGTTGTGTAAGTTCTTTATGTATTTTGGAGATTAAACTCTTGTCTGAGGTATCATTGGCAAATATGTTTTCCCATACAGTTGGTTCTCTTTTATTTTAATACTGTTTTCTTTAGCTGTGTAGAAGCTTTTTATTTTGATAAGATCCCCTTTGTTTATTCTTTCCCTTATGTCCCTTGCTCTAGGGGACATATCAGTAAAAATGTTGCTGTGTGAAATATCTGAGATTTTCCTGCCTATGTTCTCCTCTAAGACTTTAACAGTGTCACAGATTATATTTAAATCTTTTATCCACCTTGAATTTATTTTTGTGTATGGTGTAAGTTGCTTGAGTTTCAATTTTTTGCATCTAGCTGTCCAGTTCTCCCAACACCATTTGTTGAAGAGGCTATTGTTACCCCATTTTATGTTGCTGCCCCCTTTGTCAAATATTAATTGACTGTGGAGACTTGGGTTTATTTCTGGGCTCTTTGTTCTGTTCAGTCAGAATGGCTATCATAAACAAAGCAACAAACAAGTGTTGGAGAGGTTGTGGAGAAAAGGGGACCCTAGTACCCTGTTGGTGGGATTGCAGACTGGTACAACCACTATGGAAAACAGTATGGAACTTCCTCAGAAAACTAAAAATGGATCTGCCCTTTGACCCAGCAATTCCACTGCTAGGATTGTATCCTAAGAACCCTGAAACACCAGTCCAAAAGAACCTATGCACCCCAATGATCATAACAGCACAATTTACAATAGCCAATTGTTGGAATCAACCTAGGTGCCCATCAGCAAATGAATGGATCAAAAAACTATGGTACATTTACATGGTGGAGTGGAAAGAAAGAAGGAGCTCCTACCCTTTGCCACAGCATGAATGGAACTGGAAAGCATTATGCTAAGCAAAATAAGCCATGTGGTGAAAGACAAATGCCATATGATCTCACCTTTAACAGGAACCTAAACAACAAAACAAAAAAACAAACCAAATATAACCAAAGACACTGAAATAGAGAACAGGCTGACAGTGTCCAGAGGGGAGAGGGGAGGGAATTTCAGGGGGAAAGAGGAAGGGTTTACAGGAACAAGTAAAAAGGACACATGGACAAAAACTAGGGGCAGGTGGAAATGGGAGGGAGTGGGGGAGGGCTGGGTGGATGGGCTGGGATGAGAGTAAAAGAGAAAATTGTACTTGAACAACAATTAAAATAAAATTTTTTAAAAAAGAATAGAATTTACAATAGCATCAATTAACATGAACTACTTTGGGATAAATTCAACAAATATATGCACTGAAAACTACAAAGTTTTATTTAAAGAATGTAAAAGCAAAATTTAAAAAATGACAAGATAGATCATATACACAAGTCAGTTCTCAATAATTTATATATTCAGTGCAATGCTAATCAAAGTCCCTGTAGTCTTTTTTAAAATTGTTGTTCAAATACAGTTTTCTGTCTTTTACTCCCATCCCAGTCCATGTCCCACCCCCAGTGCTCCCAACCTGTAGTCTTTTTTTGTCAAAATTAACAAGCTGAATGTAAAATTTATGAGGCAACACAGGACTTAACTATAGCCAAAATAATTCTGAACTGGAATTATTATTAAAACTGGAAGACCCATACCTCATGATATAAATACTTACTATAAAATTACAGTAATCAAAACTTGTAGTAGTGGCATAAGGAGAGACATTTATATTAATGAACAAGAAAAGTGAGTCTGGAAGTAGACCTTACATAGATTGCCAATTGATTTTAGGAAATGGGATGAAATGACTATCAACGGGAAGCAATAGTTTTTCAACAAACAGGATTGGGGCAATTGGATATCCTTAAGGAAAAAAAAATGAGCCTTGGCCTACATAATTTTTACACCATACATAAAAATTAATTTGAGGTGTGTCCAAGACATAAATATAAGCTAACTTATAAAAATTTTAGTAGCACACATACATAAAAATACTCCCAAATTTTGGGTAGCAGTTTTTTTAGATAGGGTATAAAAACATATACTTTTTTATTATTAAACTTAATGAGATAACATTAGTTAATAACATTATATAAATTTAATGTGTACAGTATAATTCAACATCTGTAAAAGTGCATACTTTAAAGAGGTAAAAAACAGGGCTCAAAACTAAAACTTATGGTGCTTTAAAAAGTATGATGCACAAAAGACACTGTTATAAAAATGCAAATGTAAAATACAGATTAGAAGAAAGTATTTACAGTACATTCACTGTGTTTCATTTTCCCATATCATAACTTTTGTCATAATTTCTGGTTTGATCAATGTTCATTGTTTTCAGTGTAATGACTCATTTAAACATTTCACAGTTGACTGTAATTACATTTCTTTTTTTTTGACAAGTTATTTTTCATAGAGTTAATCATAGAGTCATAGAGCTGTCTTGTTCTTTGTGTGCTTGCTTGCTTAACTTTCTTTGTACTTCATACTGAGTATAGAATGCTTGTTAAGGGAAGAGAATGTATTTGAGAACATTTTATATAATTTCCTGTCTGTGATAGAAAACCCTTGTTGGAAGTCAGAAGTTGGTACCTAATTCCTAGTGTTACCCTACAGGGACCAGCCTGAAGCAGGTCTGCCTCAGGTTGATCTATAGGGTATGGGTTCTTGACTTTGTGTAGGAAAGATTTCACAACACAAGTCCAGGTGATTTTAAGAGTATGTTTATTAAATCTGGGGACAGTGAAACAAAGGAAGGACTTAAAACAGAAGAAGTAACAGTGTAGAGAGCCTAGTTGGTACTCTGCTTTGCCTCCCTCAAAAAAGTATAGGAAAGGAGTGAGCCAAGGCGGGACTGCCTTTAGCTCACCTGAAAGTCAGGGAAAGGGGAGCCCTGGAGACAGGATTAGGGGGTAAGCCCGAGTCTAGCTGCCTGCTACCTACTACACCCCTAGCTGCACGTCTCCTGGGGACCCTTAGAGTTTAGGAGAAAGTAAAAAGTTCATGATGAGCATTCTCTAGCCCACATTGAGTCTCTCTCCTGGGGGCTCTGTATCTTTCTTCTATGGGTGAGAATCTTATGGGAGGGTTTCCGCAGAATATTCATCAGCTTTCCAGGTGCATTTTAAATATGCTGATGTATCAAAATGAGCCCAAAAGGGTGGTTGGGAATATTTTTGGTCTGCTATACTGTTTTACTTTTATCTTGGGTCTGTCTGCCTTTTAATGGGTTTTTGTTATTTGTTCCCCTGACTTCACCTGTCCTTGGGTTTAGCTGTCACAGATAACATTAATTGGGTCTCTGTTCTCTATTTCCCAGGCCAAGGAGATTTAACCTATGTGTTCTTTGGTTAGGGAGGAGAGGTATAAACCATTTATTCTCAAGTGTCCTTGGTTAGGGGGAGATAAGGTCTTGTGATTCACTAGCTGGCTGTAAGTTGCTCAAGCTGTTTCATTTTGTTTAATTTTCTTGTCTCAGTTTCCTCATTCCCCTTGCCCAGGAATTTTCCTAGCGTCTTACTATCCTGTCACATAGGATTTTTGAAGGAATAGTAAAGAGATGAAAAGTCACTTATCCCCAGGTTGGGCATGTTCCCCAAGATTAATGGCAGCAGAAGACCAATTGTTGCCACTCCACTTCCCTAGCTTTTAGTTATTTTTCATTTCTTCTCTATTAGAACCTCTGTCCTCAACCACCTACATAAATTGGAACTATGTATTTTTATTCTTGAGCTGCAGCTAGAAATAATTAGTTCATGGCATTACTAAATTGGAATTCTTCATACATTTCCCCCCCAGAAACATTATTATATCCAGTAGTTAGAGTTTATAATAACTGTAAATAATATAGTTTATCTACATTGTGAATGAAATAGATTTTAGAGAAGGTAGCTAATTATCAACTACATTTAATATTGTTTTTGTGAAAAAATGTGTTTAGAATTTTCTCAAGCCAATTTGTTAATGAACTTTGGAAATACCATAGACTATAAATTCTTTCTACTCGGCTACTCTGTTGTACACAAATTCATTTTGAAGATTTCTTTCTTTAGCTGTTTTCCTGACTAATTCAACAGATACTTACTGAGTGCCTACTATATGGCAAGGATACTGCTTGGTGCCATGGAGGTGTAGTGAACAAGATACAGCATTTACCTCTCAAAGAATCAGAGTCTGTTGGGGAAGACAGCAAAATAAATGTTCAACTACAGTATATTTAGTACTTCAAACTGTGGGAATACATGAGAGAAGACACCTGGCCTAATCTTGGTAGGGGGCGGGGGAGATGAGGAGATGGGGAAAGTGTTTGGGAAAGACATCCCAAGGAATGGGACATAAGACTTAGCCAACAAAAAATGAAGGGAGTGAAATAGGAAGGGGATGGAGCTGATGGAGTGAGTATACAATGTATTTCAGACAAATAAAACATTTTTACAAATTCACAAAGATTAACCAGAAGTGGCATCATTAGGGAACCAAAAGTAAGTCATCATGGCTAAAATATAGTGTCAGGAAGGAATTCTGAGAGAGACTACACTGGAGATTATAGAGAGCAGTAATCATATCATGAAGGTCACAGTTCATAGTTTATAATTTCTCCTCAGGGTTCCGGGGAATCTGATATAGTGGAGTAGAGTAAAGTGGTCAGAATTGTGCTTTCCAGAGAGAACTACAGCTATGTGGAGAACGCATTGATTGAAACAACCTGTAGGCAGGGAATCCACTGGGGATGTGCACTGGGAAATCAGGCTCATAGGGGGTGAGCTAAACCAAGGCACTGGCTATATATATTAATTGGAAACAAAGAAGAAATTCAGGAATGATTAAGATGGTGAATCAGTGCACATTGGTGATGACTGAATATAGAGGGGAGGGAAAAATAAAATCTAGATGTTTTGCTTGGCCAGCTAGGTTGATGTTTGTACCATTCATTGAAACTGAGAAAAACGGGAGACAGTTATGCCCAGTCTCCCATTAAATATGATCTGTGCCAAACTCAGCAAGGCACAAGCTGTTCAACAACAGAATATTTAGAATATTTTTTGTACTGTGCAATACCACATTAGAAATACTTTCTCTTTATTGAATCATTTGAACAATTATGATGAGAAATTTAAAGATAATTATAATTATCTAATAATAGTTTATTTAAATTTGAAAAATCTTGATAAGAGTGACAAGATTTTTAAAGACAATAATAAGTTTTCAAGTAAATTCGTTTGTGTGAATGTATAGTTACGTATAGGACATGATATTTTGGAGGCATATACCTTTATTTGTTGTATTTAATTTTTAAAAGACTATAACTATGTAATTAATAATGTATAAAGTATAAAATCTTTTTCTCAGCTCTTCTGAGGAAGTGAATACTTCCCACATCCATTTATATGACTATTTTAACACTGTTCATTAATTGTGGTTAGAGAACAATGAGATGACCTCTGGGGGGTCATCTATCTTCTTCCTTTGCTCTAGGCAGAGCTATATCTAGAGCCTTCCAGACAAATGTGTCTCCACCTATTCTAGTTTTATAGAGCTTCAGGATAGCTTTCTTTCTCTGCTCTAATCTCTCTTCTTTTTCTCATATCCTACAGTGTCTTCTAGGCAGACAGGAATACAGTACCGGTGCTTCAAATTAGGTCATGTCAGCAACTTAGGTCATACTAGTCTGATCATCATTAACATATACAGTGCTGTAGTACCCTACAGTTGTGGTATCAACATATGCCATCCATGTGCTGTATTTATTCTGATCTGCCTTTTGAGATTAAATACTTGTACTTCTTAAGAGGATAGAGGCTATATAAATTTTAAGTATACTTGTTATTATGTCCTTTTGTTATTACATTATTGAGATCTCTTTTTCAGATATTTCTTAATGATAACAAGTTTAATAATGATAATGAGCAGTAAATAATTATGATAAACACCAAACAAAGGAAATGCACATAAAATAATCAATGTTACTGGTAAAAAGTCACTTAGGGATCTCAGAAAATTAAAATTACTTTTCTTCTATATCATTATTTTTATTGCTTTTAATATTTATTGAGAGTACAGTAAAGACAAGTAAACAGATTACACTTAGGATCCGTATATTGCTCTCCTAGGAAGAAAACAGATATGGTATGGGATTTGGCCAGCTTTTAGCTATTTTCTGTTATGTTACAACATCTCAGTTTTAGAGAAAACCACTTTAAGAGAAATGCCAGTTATTTTTGTAGGATTAAACCAACCCATAATTGAAATTTCTGTTATTCTGGGAATGACAGCGTTCCTTAGTGCCTGAAAATTCTTTCAGAGGTAAATTGCTTTAAACACAGTTTCATTATGCACAAGATGTTTTTCCTCTTTGCTATTTTGCCTCAGCAGCTTAGCACAGGTAGAACTCTATTCATAATGTGCAGTGAGATATAATGAAGCCATAGCAGTAGTCTCTGCTGCACAGGGACTGGGATATTGCGAGACCTACACATGCTCTTCCTCAGCTAGTTCTTCTCTTTAAGGGTCTCTGGCTCTGAACCAGGCACAACCTGCCTCCTGTTCATTAGTAAGGAGATGGTCAATAATAATAAAGTGAAAATAGAATAATAATGTTATTTTAGAGTGCAAATAAAACAATAATGTTATTTTAGAGGAGGAAAAAGATAGTATATTAGTTATGTGGTCCTGTGGAATGGAAGAAGGCTCTATTGAAGTTGAAATTTCTGCTTGAGAAGAAAGAGTGATGTAAGGACTCTGAGGTGGCAGGAGTGGTTAAGTTTGGAATCACAGGTAGAGGGATTTGCCTTGGAGAAGAAAAGAAATACCTCTCTTGCTACAAAAAGAAAGCAAGTTTTGATGAGTAAAGATAAGGAAAGGGAATTCTTAGGTGATAAATTCTATTTACCCTGGGCAGTGGGAAGTTTGAGAGCCAAGAGGTAGAGGTTCTTATTTCAAAGAAAGTGGTAAAAGTTGAAGTTGTTTTTGTGATTTACTGTAGATAAAATAGTAATAATAATAGCTAACACTTCTACAGTGTTTACCATGTGCTAGGCACTATTCCAAGCTTATTTTATGCACTAACTCATTTAATTCTCACCGCCATTCCATGGAATATAGGTACTTCTTACCCTCTTTTACAGATGGGAAAATGAAAATACAATTGAAGTGTCTTGCTCAAGCACTCTCAGATTATAAATGATGGAGGTAAGATTTGAACCCAGTTTGGCTTCAGAGTACATGCAGTTAGCTATCATTCCCATAGGATAGCTGAATAAATTTAATAGTTGTTAGTGACTGTGGATTTAAAGTGGTGCCTATTTCCCTATTAGTGATTTTTCAGCATCCTTGCATAGACATGGAGAAGATACAGAATTTTTAAGTCTGTATGTTCTATGTATTACAATTTTAAACACTCAAATAAGGTTTATTCAGAACTATGCTTTAGTAATACAAAGTTGATTGTCTTATTGACATAACCTGTGGATGGAGTTTGGAAAGAAATTGAGACAGTTATAAAGTTGAATTCAGTTTTAAAAGACTTAGATTAGCTGTTTTGATTAATGACTTTTATGACCAGAATTCCATGAAATCAACTTCCATGAAAACAATTTTTTAGAAGTCCATAATAACTACTGGCTTTACTTTCTAACTTTCTCTAAATTTGAGTAAACCCAATGGAGTATGTCATTATGGGAATCTTCTCTCTCATCCATTCTATATGAGACAGAATGATTAGATAGAATGATTGCTTCATTAAGGTTGGTCCCAGAAAGCTTGATGGGAATGTTTAGGATCCCAGGTTCTTCTGTAAAATTGGGTTGGTTAAGTTATAAATTGGAGTTACTGTCTTCACACTGTGTTGTAGACCTTCTGCTTCTCAATTGAAAGTGGGCTGCTTGTGAAATTTGGTTGATGTCAAAAGATTGGATGTATTAGAAGTGTTAGTTTTCTACTTACACATACAGTCATAAACATGCTTAAAGATAAGAAAATAACACTTATAGTAGTTCACCCAAACCACCTTTGGAAGAGAAACTATGTTTTCTATAGTAAAATTTTGGCAAGGGGCTCTGTGAAATTTCCAAAACATTGACCTTATAGTATGGAACTAGCAGTCTTTCCTTGAAGACTGCCAGATTTGTAAATATTTTTTGGGTTTATGAAATGGTTTGTAAATTAAGAACAATGAACAAAGAGGAAGGAACTGCAGAAAACAAATTTCTAGCCTTTCTTTCATGATTGCCTGAGGGGAAAGTGTGTGAGGGGATGAGCAGTGCATATTCTCTTTGACTTTGGTACTTCCCTTTCTTTATTTTAGCTAATTTTAAAGGATAAAAGGCAAATTGACTCTCACAAATAAATTGATAAGAAATAGTGTAAGGTGAACTAGATGTAAATGAATACAAACAAGAAGGGCAAAGAGGATGTCAGCTGATTAACAACAAATAACATATGGAATATCTGTACACTGGAATGTTACTTGAAAGTAGAAAAGAAATTAAATACTGATACATTCTACAACTCAGATTGCAAACATTATGCTAATAAAGAAGCTGGTCACAAAAGACCACATATTGAATGATCCCTTTTAAATAAAATGTCCAAAAATAGTCCATGCCACAGGGACAAAGTAGATTCATGTTTGTTTAGAGCTAGGTGTGATGCTGGGACCTGGGGTGGGGAGGTAATGGCTAAGAGGTAAAGGATTTATTTTTAGGGTAGTGAAGATATTCTAAATTGATTGCGATGATGGATATACAATTTGATGAATATACTAAAAGACAAATTGAATCATACACTCGAAATGGGTGAATTTCATACCTTGTATGAATTATATATCTCAATAAAGGTGTTCTTTGTTTTTTTTTTAAGAAGGCAGGCTCTTCTCTCTCTACTTTGGCTGACCTAGTTCACCACTTGTCCTCAATGGCTTCCATAGTAACCCCAAGATGACTGCTGCAATTTCTGCATCATATGCAAACCATAATGTCTAAAGCAAGGAAAAGCTTTTCAATAAGTCCCTTTGTTAATGAGGATGTTTTTTTAACCCTGCCGTAAACTTTCCACATTTCTTATTAGTCAGAATCATTTGCAGGAGACATGAAAGTGCTAGGTTTGCTTAGACCAGTCACAGTTCGCCTCTTATTGATTGAGAAGGGCTTCAAGGGCTTTTCTTAAACTATATGGCCACCAGATATCTAAACAAAACTGCCATTTGGTCTGGGACCTGAGGACTTCAGCACTTAGAGAAGCTTCTTTTGGGCTTTTATTCCCTTAGCTAGAATTTATAGCCATTAAAGAAAAAATTATTCTGACATGTGTTAAAATGGTAAGAAAGACTTTAATCAAGATCATTGCAATAGGAATTGATTCTATTGCAATTGAGGAGAGAGCCTGCTCAACTCTGAATACAGCAAGGGCAGGTGGGGATTTATATAGCCAACCAGCAGGATAAGGGGATTGGTGGATGGCAAATTACTAAGAGAAGACATCAAGTATAGGGGGATTCTTGTTAAACTGACCTAATAGGATTCTTGCTAAAAGAAGGCCATGGACTAAGACATCTATTGTGAGTGATGAAAAACTTAGTCAAATATCAAGGGTTGATCAGGTATAAAAAGTGGAGGCATTCTCAGTAACTCAAGAATCTTTCTAAGAATGTAATAAGCAGGCCTGGCAAGGACAGGACAGACTCTGAAGGCCAAGGTTAAGGCCTAGTCAAGAAGAGGGCTCAGAGTAGCCTAACTATAGTTTGGTCAAGGAGTCTTTGTCGTAGCTCAGGTTTGATGTCTTTTTTTCTTTCTCCCTCTTATTATTTGACTAAAAGCTGACAATTTAAAATCAGGTAACTTTCAGTAGGTCTTTAATTGCAGTTAAAGACCTATTAATTAAGCCCTGGCCTGGTGTGGCTCAGTGGATTGAGTGCTAGCCTGAGAACCAAAGGGTTGCCAGTTCAATTCCCAGTCAGGGCACTTGCCCAGGTTGCAGGCTGGGTCCCGAGAAGGGGGCATGTGAGAGGCAAACACACTTTGTTGTTTCCTGCTCTTTCTCCCTCCCTTCCCCTCTATCTAAAATAAATAAGTAATATCTTTTTTTTAAAAAGACCTATTAGTTAAATTATTTAACTATTAGTTAAAGACCTATTAGTTGAAGAAATTTAACTAATTTCTTTAACTAATTTTACTTCAAAAGTATGATGTGTGTCTATTCACTGAAAAAAATTTAAGAAACAAATTTTACAACATATTCTCTTAATTTCTGCATTTCTTTAAATGAGATGTAGTGGGTAGTCTTCATTAGTTATTTAAATTAGATCTTTGACTAACAAACACATTAGTAAAAGACCAATTTCAATAAAAATAGAATTGTAAATACATGTATTTTCTGCAACTTCTATAAAACCTGAACCAGCAAACCTGATCATTAATAGGATCTGCCATTCCATATAATATTCACTAAAGCAAGTTTCTGTGCAGATAACTGAAAATACGACAATGCAGTGACAGTTTTAAAACAGGATAAAATCAGAATAGTTAAAATGCATGTATTGTATGTTTTAGAATGCAAACCTATGCAATCCCAACCTAAGGCCCTAAAATAATGTAAAGTCTATTTGTTAACATAGTTATTTTGGCTCTCCAAATGCATTTTCTCCTATATCATAATTAAGATTAACTTACTAGTTTAGTCCCAAGAGACAGTTTAGCACATTGTATAATTGAACTTTATAATATTAATAGTAACCATAAACTATTCTGAGCCAGTGATTGGAAAGAGTCAGGAGCACGGGGCTTGAGCTTTGGCATCAGCAGTTTCTGGTTGTAATAAGAAGGGAGCAATATCAGTGGAGGATTCTGGTAGAAATGACTTTCTTATAAAGAGGCCCAGAACACATTTGAGATTGGGATACAGTGATTATACAGTCTGCAGTGGAGAGTAAATGAATGTATCTTAAAAATAGTCCAACTTGACATGTATTTTTTGAAAGGCTTATCACAGTAAATATAGCTCTTTAGGCAAACTTGAAATTTATTAAAGTGGTTCAGTTACCATGGCAACGTGTCCAGAATGTATAGCTCCTTATTTTGAGAGGCCTTCATTTCCACTTTCTGAGGCACCGAAATCCAAGGCTAAAGTTCATGACAGCCTCTAGTCTCATTGTATGATGAATTTCTATTGTTTAGAAAATTTAGACATACAAAAAAACTTAGCTTGCAAAATCAGTCTTGTGACTTTATAGTCATATGCACAAATTTTCGACAGATATTTTTCAACTTTGAAATGCCCCTATTTTTAATTTTTTTATTATGACCAATGCCACATATGATCATAGTTTCATGAGGAGAAATAGCTATTTCAAAAAATAACAGTCCCCTAAACTTAACTCCCCAAAGGCAGCCACTTCCTATTCCTGCTGTTGACTTTTTTAGTGTTCACAAAAATCCCTCAGCTAAATCCCTCAGCTACACATTTATCTTACTTCTGGGTTTGTGTTACTGCTTGCTTTGTAATTTTAGCTGTCACCAATTGGCTTTCTGATGTGAAAGATACAATTTTAGCTCTTTCACTGCCCCACCCTCACACCCAGATCTTTCCTGTATTCCCATTCTCCCAACAAAGTGATAGGAAGGTAGGTAGGTAAGTAGGTAAATGGGTGGATGGAGGGATGGATGGATGGATAGATAAATCCATGTAGTTATACTTCTAATAATTTTATAGTAATTTATACAAATTTTGGCTTAATATTTGCCATGTATATTATTAAAACCATGTTTATAATATTTACAGGTGAACCATGTAATATATTATGAATATATTTTTCTTCTTCAACTCATTTTCAATAATTGATCTTCAAACTTTCCCCTAGTGGTTCAATTTACTCTCAATATCTTTTAAACATTAGCACTGTATTAATTTTATCTATGTAAAGAAATTTTACCTGCAGCCTTTGATCAGCTCCAGCCTGCTGCAGGGCTCTCATCCTGGGGATTTTCTTTATTTATACCTTGTGCTGAATTACCTCTTTACTTGATATTATTATTTTCATTTGTTCACCTCCTTGCTTTGCTGGCCATATTCTTCAGTAGCCTCCTAAGAATGTATGGGAGGTATTATTTGAATCCTTGCATATTTGAAGATGCTTTTATTCTATTCTTATATCTGATTTTCAGTTTGGCTAGATATAAATTCTTAATTGGAAATTACTTTTATCTCAGAATTTTTAGTATTGATATTGAGGTATCCAATGCAACTCAAACCTTTTATTCTATTTTGATTTTGTGAAATATTTTCTTCCCTTTCTGGAAGCTCATAGAAATATTTCTTCATCCCCAGTGTTTCAAAATTTCGTGATGGACCTTATTCTGGGTATATTTTCATTCATTGTGAAGAATCTTCAGTGAGCCTTTTTCATATTCCATTTGGAAACTTATTTCCTTAAGTTTGTTTTTTAAAGATTTATTTATTTTTAGAGAGGGGGGAAGGGAGAGTATGAGAGGAAGAGAAACATTGATCAGTTGCTTCTCACACGCTCCCAACTGGGGACCTGGCCCACAACCTAGGTATGTGCTCTAACTGGGAATTGAGACAGCAAACTTTCTGTTCCCAGGCCAGTGCTCAATCCACAGAGCCATACCAGCCAGGGCTATTTCCTTAAGTTCTATAAAGCATTCTTTATTTCTTTGATTATTTTATTTCTTCTGTTTCCTCTGTATTGCTTTCTAGAACTTTTCTTAAGTATATTTTATTGATTTTGTTATTACAGTTATCCCACCCTGGTCCCCCCCGCCTTTTCCCCACCAATCTCCCCCCTTGGTTCATATCCATGGGTCATGTGTGTAAGATTTTGGGCTTCTCCATTTCCTATGCTGTTCTTAACATCCCCCTGTCCATTTTGTTCCTACTAATTATGCTTCTTAATCCTTGCAGCATTTCCCTCATTCTCCTCCTTCCTCCTCCCAGCTGATACCCAACCAATGATCTCCATACCTATAATTCTGCTCCTGTTCTGATTGTTGGCTTAGTTGTTTTTTGTTTTGTTTTGTTTTTTAGATTCAGTTGTTGATAGTTTTAATTCGTTGCCTTTTTTTAAAGATTTTATTTATTTATTTTTAGAGTGGGAAGGGAGGGAGATAGAGAGAGAAACATCAATGTGTGGTTGCTGGGGGTTATAGCCTGCAACCCAGGCATGTACCCTGGCTAGGAATTGAAACTGTGACACTTTGGTTTGCAGCCCGCGCTCAATCCTCTGAGCTACGCCAGCCAGGGCTAATTTGTTCATGGTTTTGATCTTCTTCTTCTTAAATAAGTCCCTTTAACATTTTATGTAATAATGGCTTGGTGATGATGAACTCCCTTAGCTTTACATTGTCTGGGAAGCACTTTATCTGCTCTTCAATTCTAAATGATAGCTTTGCCGGATATCTAGGTTGTAGGTCCTTGCTTTCATCATTTTGAATACTTCTTGCCAATCTCTTCTTGCCTGCAACGTTTCTTTTGAGAAATCAGCTGAGAGTCTTATGGGAACTCTTTTGTAGGTAACTCTCTGCTTTTTTCTTGCTGCTTTTAAGAGTCTCTCTTTATCTTTAACCCTTGGCATTTAAATTATAGTTTGTCCTTGTGTAGTCCACTTTGAGTCCAACTTGTATGGGACTCTCTGTGCTTCCTGGACTTGTATGTCTATTTTCTTCACCAAATTAGGGAAGTTTTCTTTTATTATTTTTTCAAATAAGTTTTCTTTTTTTTTTTCAAATAAGTTTTCAATATCTTGCTCTTCTTCTTTTCATTCTGACACCCCTATGATTCAATGTTGGTACATTTAAAGTTGTCCCAGAGGTTCCTAAGCCTATCCTCATTTTTTTTAAATTTGTTTCTTTCTGTTCTGGTTGAATGTTCATTTCTTCCTTATGCTCCAAATCATTAATTTGAATCCCGGCTTTCTACCCTTCACTGTTGGTTCCCTATGGATTTTGCTTTATTTCACTTAGTATAACCTTCATTTCTTCCTTTATGTTGTTGCTGCACTCAAGGAGTTCTCTGAGTATTCTAATAACCAGTGTTTTGAACTCTGCATCTCATAAGTTGGCTATCTTCATTTCTCTATGGAGTTTTGATTTGTTCTTTCATTTGGGCCATATTTTGTCTCCTCAATTTGGGAGGCTCCCTGTGTTTGTTTCTGTGTATTAGGTAGAGCTACTTTTACTCTCTGTCTTAGTAGCATGGCCTATGTAGAAAAGGCACCTAAATTGGCAGGGCAGGGCAACCCATTTCACTACTTTGTGGTTTTGTGTAGGGGGAAGGCTCAGAGAGGGGACCATGCCACTGTCTGGCTTCGGGAGGTTTGCCCAGGACTTGCCCCATTTCCAGTCACTTCATCCACTTCCTGTATGCAACTCCAGCTGCTGCCCTGGTGGATTGGGTAGGTTTATGTTTGTTTTAAGTCCATGCAGGCCCTTTAAGTGGGGAAAATCGGGCAGTTTCTTCCATGCCCACCCACCCCCCCCCCGCCCCCTCAACACTCACTGGTTTTTACAGCCAGAGGTAATAGGGATTTCTCTTCCAGGTGCTGGAACCCTGGGCTGTGTGATCTGGCCTGAGGCTAGGATCGCTTGCTCCCAAGGTATCCCTCCCAGTTTTAATCCACCATACGGGAATGTAGAACTATCCGTTCTGCCACCACAACTGCCACCCCTCTTTGTCACACCACCTCTCCGCCTATCTCTGTGACTCTACCCTTCCTACCAGTCTGGATGAATGTGGCTTCTTTAAATCCCTGGTTTTAAGGATTTCCATACAACTTGATTTTCTGATGGTTCTGGGTGTTTTTTGTTTTGAGATCTAGTTGATTCTTTCTATGGCCACACGAGGAGGCAAAGCATGTCTACCTACACTGTTTTCTAGAACTTTTTATTCATATATTGCCCTCATGGCTTGGCCTTCTAATTTTCTTATATTTTATATATTTCTAATGATTTTCAATGTACTTTCTGGAAGATTTTTCATCTACTTTCTGGATGATTTCCTCAGCTTAACACCCCGTGATTTTTTTGTTTCTGTTATTATATTTTTAACAACATTGCTTCCCTTTTTCTCCAATTACTCCTTTTTTTCTGGCATACTATTATTGGTTTATCAATGTAATCCCTTCTAGTTTTCTTGTCTCTGGATAGTTGATGTGTTCATATAGGTTGTTTTCTACAAATGCCTGGTGACCTTTTTTGCTTGTCTTTGCAAGTAAGACACAATGCTAACTGGAAACTCGGTTTATGGATATGGCTTGTAAACGGTAGCCTTCATTAAAGGGTGATCTGACTGCCATGCCTTGCTGAGGAACCCCCAATATCAATATCTTTAGTCTTTTCTCTTTGAGTGGTCAGATTCCTCAGAAAAGAGTTATTTGATATGATTCTGCTCTCCTGCCTAGAGAATGTAAGGCTGTGTGTTTTGGGCCTGTGTGGGGGGTAAGAAGATTAAGGGAGAAGAGCAGGTCTCAGCATTTATTATGTAACTTTCATTTAATCCCCATGATTTTTATAGGATAGCCTACCACCAATGTGGGATTCCTCCATCTAGATACCCTCTATTTTACCCTCTCTGGAAAATAAATCTCTAGTTTTCTGCCAGGATGTGTTGGGAAGTCACTTATTGTATGGAATTGGTAGAGACAGGATATGGATGAGTGTTGCACATATTCAGCTTCTTAAACATTCTTTCAACCAGTCTTCCAGTTTTAGCTACATGTCCATCCTCCTTTGAGAGGTGTTATTTCCTGATTTTTTAAAGATTACTCATTGTTAACCAGATGCTTCTCAGTTTTTCATACTGACAATTTAGGAACTGTTAGGTTGGCTACTCAGTTACCAGGCATCTGTCTACTTTTTAGTTTCAGTATTAATTGCTATCAGCCCCTCTCCAACCCTCTTTCTCCCTATACTCACTACTATTATTTAAATATAGGACTGAGCTGACGAGGTTGTAGAGAAAAGGGAACCTTAGTGCACTGTTGGTGGGAATGCAGACTGGTGCAGCCACTGTGGAAAACAGTATGGAATTTCCTCAGAAAACGAAAAATGGAACTGCCTTTTGACCCAGCAGTTCCATTGCTGGGATTGATTATACCCTAAGAATCCTGAAACACCAATTCAGAAGAACCTGTGCACCCCATGTTCATAGCAGCTCAATTTACAATAGCCAAGTGCTTGAAGCAACCTAAGTGCCCATCAACAAATGAGTGGGTCAAAGAAATATGCAACATTTACACAGTGGAATACTATGTAGCAGAAAGAAGGCATTCCTACCCTTTTGCAACAGCATGGATGGATCTGGAGAGTATTTTGCTAAGTGAAATAAGCCAGGTGGTGAAAGACAAACACCATATGATCTCACCTGTAAGTGGAACCTAATCAACAAAACAAATAAGCAAGCAAAATATAACCAGAGACATTGAAATTAAGAACAAACTGACAGTAATCAGAGAGGAGATGGGGGGAGATAATGGAGGAAAAGGGGAAACAGGTTGTCAAGGAACATGTATAAAAGACACATGGTCAAAGCCAAAGGGGTTTAGGATCGAGGGTGGGAGGTGGGGATGGCTAGGGTGGGGGGGTGGGGAGTGTTGGGGGAAAAATGGAGACAACTGTACTTGAACAACAATAAAGAAAAATAAATAAATATAACACTGAGAGTGGAGATTAAATGTGTTCAGCCTACTATCTTTTCCCAAAATTGCAAAGTAACTAATTTTTAACAGTTAAGAGGCTATTTTCATGTTTTAGGTTTAATTCATGCTACCCACTTTAAATTCATTGTATTGGATTCATCTCATATTGATTTCTTACCCGTAATAGGTAACTTGGCCTCAAGTTAACTAAGAAAAGCCTATTCAATCTGCACTTTTTTTATTTTTTCCTTTTCCTCACTACAGTTTCTTTGTGTCTCCTCATTCTCTCAGACCTCCCTTCTATCCTCTTAATCTCATCACTCCAGCCTCCGCTGTGACCCTTTCCATCCTGGAGACAAACTGAACCTCCTCATTTTTCATTCTTCCTTAAAATGCCCTGTTTGTAATTCTACTTAAACTTTTTAGCTTAAAAAAAATCAATAAACCAACTTTTCTTAATCATTAAGCATTAGTCCCAGCTTTCTTATTCTTCTTTAGTTTTCCCTTTTTATAAAGTAAAAATGCCATTCATCTCACTTTTTACCTTTTATTTTCTTCTTAACTTCATTTCACTTAGTCTTATATATGAGCTTTTTAAAAAATTACCTTCTAAGCAAAACCTCTTCTTGGTCATAGTCTACTTGAGTACCTACTTTCCATTGAAACTCTTTTCTTGTTTTTTTTTTTTCCTAATTCTTATATTGTTCTTGTTTCCTCAGTTTTTTCCTCCTTTGTCCCTTTTCTCCCACTTACTATTATATGTGATTCTACTTCCTTAGGCTTGTTAGAACACAAAGCAGTTAAAAGTTCATAAAAATGTATTGATGTTTGAGTTTTCCTTGACTTATTAAAAGAAAGTAAGATGATATTTAATAAACATTTTATTATATTAATAAGTTTTAACATTTAATATTTAGGCAGGTGCTGTAAAGGATTACATTAAGATGATGCTTCAAAATGATTCACTTAAATTTCTGGTTTTTGCTCACCATGTCCTCATGCTCCAAGCTTGCACAGAAGCAGTCATAGAGAACAAGGTATGTTAGCACTTGTCTATCACGTACTTTTAGGGTGCACATTTTTAATATACCAAACATCAGTTGTCTTATAATTGCATTTTTGCCTGCTTTTCATGGTGGTACATAAATTATAGATATTTTTCTTGAAAATTATACTGATATTATATTACTCTTGTATTGATGGTATCCTGTTAAAGTTTGCCTTTTATACCAGTGTTATAATTCTTCACTAATCAAATGATCTGGATTAAAATTTACTGCCTTGATAGGAATGATGTGAATTTGGTTTTTGTTAATAGTATACAACTTAAGATATGTATAGGCAGTTAAAGGTTAATTTTTTGTTTACCCACAAGGCACCCCTGGAATGTGGGTGATGTCCAGAGGAAAGGAAGAATGAAGTTAACTGATTTTTGTGCCCAGCTATAGTCCTACCTTTTAAACTCCAGGCTGTATACTCTTTAGAATACGGCTATTAAGATTTAGTATAAATGAATTTATAGCATATCGTTCAGGAAATCTCTCAGGTAAGCTCCAACAAGCCTGCTGGCCTTCCTGCATCTCCTTAGGTCCACCCTATTTCCCAGCAGTTCTGTCAGTGATAGCATCATCCAGAAGAAATTTCCTGACAAATTATGTGAGCTTAATATATACATAACAGCAGAACTTCCTTCTGGTGTAGGTAGTTGTTGTTGTGTTTTTTTAATGGAGGAATAAAGCCATATTTTTTATCACTTTGTATAGTATAGATTTTTCAAGCACTAGCTAATAGATTCATTGACATTACCAAAAATGTAATACTGAGCCCTGGCTGGCGTAGCTCAGTGGATTGAGTGCGGGCTAGGAACCAAAGTGTTCGATTCCCAGCCAGGGTACATTCCTGGGTTGCAGGCCAGAACCCCCAGCAACCACACATTGAATCTTTCTCTCTCTCTCTCTCTCTCTCTCTCTCTCTCTCCCTCTCTCCCTCCCCTTCCCTCCCTTCCCTCTCTAAAAAAATAAATAATAAAGAAATAAAATCTTAAAAAAATCAATTAAAAAATGTAATACTGGTATTTTCTTTATTGAAAGATTTATGATAATATAATAAAGTACTATATACTGAAATACACTTTCTTATTGATTATCTTATAGGGTCTGTAAAACACCTGCAGAGGGAGAGTTAATCTTAGAAATAATTTTAGATGATTGAGCAATCATTATAGATCCATAATATTTTCTCATTCTGATTCTAGTATACCTTAGAAGTACTGGAATGTATTCCAAGAGTAACAATCTATCTCTCTTTCTCACTTCTGCTTTACTGATATATTTAGAATCCCATTTAACATTACTAAGAGTTACAAATGTTAGGTAGTCATGATGTTGGAAGTGAATTTCTCTCAAATACCTTAGAGTCTGACAATGTGTTTTCTTTAGAAAGACCCTCAGAAGAGTTTATAATCTACCTTAATGGATATTAAATGGATCACTGGTCAATTCTATCTGTTTTATGAAGACAAAGTTAATAAGGGGCATTCTATTTAATGAATAATTTGACTGTCTTATATAAGTGAAATTTCTGCCTTCACCTATTTAAGACTATGTTTTCCATAAAAGTACATATAGAAATGAGATTATTTGAAATTCAGGGCTTATACTTGTTTTACAAAGCTGAGTAATACACTCTTTTCAGCTTCTGTAACACACGCTGATTGCTCCCTTTTCTCAACTCAGATCAAATCATTCTTAAAAGACAGCACTGTTCAATTTAGCACTTAATTGTTTCCCTACCTTTTAAAAATGTGGGTGGTTGTCTTGGTCCCTACCTCAAGGGACATGACCATAACACATTTTTCTTTCAACATTAATAATGGGGGAGGGGGGAAAGAACTCAAATTGTACATTAAAAAAGATAATTTCTCAGTTCATACCTGAGATATTTCAGAAACAGACATACCACCCTTCATGAACTTCTAGTACATGTACAGAATCCTCATTTTCCTTTCTTGCAACATCTGATCTTACTTTTACTTTGGAGTTCGTGATTCTGTGACTTGAAAGTTACTCTGATCCAGCATTAATTTGGCGTATTAATTTACATAGAATTCTACTGGGCAACATTAACTTAATTTAGTCATGAACTGCTATTATGTACAAGACATTGAGCTTTGCAATGATGGTGTGAAGATAAATTGGACATAGATCCTAACCTCAAGTAGCTTAAAAGATTAAAAGATATAAAATTGTTATCAGACACTATTAAGAAATTTGGTTAAGATTCGTCTTGTGTAACATTTACCAACCTGTTATCTTAACTAGTTTCTGTTTTATTATGTGAACATAAAAATAAGCCATAAAGTATATAAAATAAGCTGGGTATATAGGGGCTTGTCCTAATTTTGCCATTTCCTTTGTTAATGCTAGACTCGTTATGTTAGGATAGATGGAAGTGTTCCATCCTCAGAAAGAATACATCTGGTTAATCAGTTTCAAAAGGATCCTGAGACTCGTGTTGCTATCCTAAGCATTCAGGCTGCTGGTCAGGTAAGAAATTTCATGTCTTGATAATAAAATGCCTTTGAGGTAATAAAAATGCCATTAACCATAATTATAACTTTATATCTCATATCTGATGTAATCAATATTCATTCTATTTTAGATAGTGCTAGAAAGTATAATAGGAGGAGGCCTCACCACCTCTGACTGAAGTCTTCCTACATTTTCAAGGAGAGAATTTCTTAGAAGAATATAGTTCATTTGACTGAAATACTTTCTCATGACTTTCTTTTCTTCTTTTGAATTTGCATAGAATTTTCCCATCCCTTTCTTAGAGTGCTTGTCTTACTTGACTGTCAGAGTCTGTGAGGCAAGGTGGCTTGAGGAATAAGAACTTTTCTGTCTGAGAACTCTTTATGGAGTCCCCCTGTTTGCCCCTTAGAATTACATTTGGCTGCAAGTAAATGAAAACTCAAATTAAGATAGACTTAAATGCATAGAGTTTTACTCTCTCATGTAGATAGCCCAAGCCTAGTGTGGTGGTTCCACAAAGCCCTTAGGACCTAGGCTCCTTCTGGCTTTCTGTTTTTCCACTCTTAACAGGTATCTCATTTCTAAGAGGGCTGCTAGAGTTCCTCCAGCATGTCTTTGATTCAGACAGCTGGCTGGAGAAAGACACACTATGTCTCACTGGCCTGCAGTTAGTCCCGTGGCCACAACTAACTTCAAGACAAGCTAGGGAAAGTAGCATTTATTCCAGATAGTGATGCTAAAAATCAGGTGTTACACTGCCAAGGATTAAAAATAGACATTGAGGTAAAGAACAAACTGCCAGTAACCAGAGCGGTGGGGGAGGGAAATAACGGGAAAAAAGGGAAAGGGTTGTCAAAGAGCATGTATAAAGGGCCCATGGACAAAGTCTAAGGGGGGTAGATTGAGGGTGGGAGTTAGGGGTGGGTGGGGTGGGGAGTAGTGGTAGGAAAACAGAGATAACTGTATTTGAACAACAATAAAAATTATTTAAAATATATACAAAATTATAGAAAAGAAAAGAATAGATACTAGGGAAGGCAATAATAGTCTCTGCCACACTGTGGAAGAGGGAATCTTTCTGAACTTTTTTTCTAGTAATATTCTGAAACAATTTGATATAAATGTCTAAGCCAGGATATTTAACATAGGGGAAAATAATTGAACATGTGACTGTGCATCCAACCTGGTATATGCCATATCTGTCATCTCCTGTGGACTCGAATATGAACCACAGCCAAAGATCTGCTTTTACCCAGCAAATTGTATACACAGAGAAACTCCATGAGGATTTATAAACACATACATACAATTTTGCTTGGTTCTAGAACTACTAGGAATTCTAACCAAAAGGAGGGTTGTCTCAACATTTCCTTGATGTTGGATTATACTTGCAGTAATCTGAGTTTTAGATCTGTTAAAATATTCTAGACTTAGAACATATTATCAAACAGAGCATAAAATTACAAATGGAGTACTCATAATATGGGAGAATAAATGTAGGAGATGCCAGGCAAGAGAGTTTAGGAGTGGCCTGATAAAAGACTTTGAAATTAAAATTGCACAGGGCACTCACATTTTATTCAAGACTATATTCCTAACAACCTTGTATAATTCAAAATTCATATACTTGAATGCTAGTGTCTTCATAGGAATAAAGGAAAGTAGAAAGAACTTTGTTGTTAAGGCATATGGATCTTCCATTGTAGTTTAGTAGTAGCTCAGAGTGATGTTGCCATCTTATATGGTCATGAGATGCTTTTTACATGCTTAAAGGTGTCTGTCTTTATTTGTTTGTTTGTTTGTTTGTTTTTAAAGTTTTTCGTTTTTTAGGTTTTATTTTTTTTTTTAATTTATTTTTAGAGAGAGGGGAACGGAGAGAAAAAGAGGGGGGAGAAAAATCAATGTGTGGTCGCCTCTCAAGTGGTTCCCACTGGGGTACCTGGCCTGCAACCCAGGCATGTGCCCTGACTTGGAATCAAACCGGGGACCTTTTGGTTCACAGCCCTCGCTCAGTCCACTGAGCTACACCAGCCAGGGCTAAAGGTGTCCTTATTTAAATACTTTTTATTTTTCAGCATTATCTCTAATATTTTGTGGCATTTCTTGTCCTAAGTAGCAGAACAGATTAGCATGGTGGTTGTTTCTATTACTTCTAACTTCTGTTCCAAAGTGATTGATCTTCAGTGAATTTTCAGCTTGAATGCCACCATTTAATGAATGCTGGTATGATGTGTTATGTGATATAAAACCCTTAAAGTTAAAATAACATGCCATAAAACAGCACAGCAGTCACAAAAGTCGCTCACTCGGAACTTCCAGTGTATGTGAACAACAGCTTGGAGTAGTTGGTAGTCTCAAAGGATGGTAAGTATTTCTGCCAACCCCTGTATGTGGCAATAGCATAAGCATGCTTCGTATTTCACTCAGCCTGCCAGCTTTAACATCATGCATTTTTTACTCAATTTTAGTTTGAGGAGATTTGCTTATTTCATGTAAAACAAGACTTAGTTAATGATTTTAATGTTGTACTATTTCAAACTGATGTAAAATGCAATTGTGTTGTCTATATTGAGATACAGGCCAGTAAACTTCAGGGCCTTTGGAATGTAATGTAAGAAATTTCATAGAAGAGAACAGTATGACAGAAGACTTGATTTTCTTGCTTTATGGGACAGCAATATGAATTAAATGAATAGAGGATGTCATTGCTGTCTGCCTAGTTGCTATGGATACCATGTGTTATAGATTATATTCTCATTTATAATGTATTTTATTAGATTTCCACTGGTAATATGAATCTAGTCTTCATCAGAGGATAAAGTGATTTTGTGTATAATATTCATCAAACTGACTTTTGAAATACACCTTAAATGTGTTTGGTAGTTCACCTGGCTATCTTGGAGTAAGTAGTCTTCATGTGCCTTTCATAAATTAAATTTTTGTAATCTGGCTTACTATGAAAGATTAACTTGTTTCTATGTCCTTCAACAACCTCTTGTCTATTTAATGTGTTCAGAAAGACTACTATACATAGCTCTATGTTATATCATCAGTTCATTTACATCTTAATTTCTTCACTTATTTTGCTAAGGGTTTGACATTTACTGCTGCAACTCATATTGTGTTTGCTGAGTTATACTGGGACCCTGGACATTTAAAACAAGCAGAAGACCGTGCTCACCGAATTGGACAGTGTAATTCTGTGAATATTCACTACCTCATTGCAAATGGGACTCTAGACACCCTTATGTGGGGGATGTTGAATCGCAAGGTAAAGCTTGAATTCAAGCCTGGTTACTAATTTTACTCATTATTATCCGTAGTCTACATGAGTTAAGAGGCAGAGTTTTAGTGTTTTCAGGTAAAGGATACTTAAGTACACTAAGGTACTGATGTTAATAGAGACCAAGTTCAGAAAAGGTTTCAGTTGGTAGTACTGTACTTGCTATCCTCTGTAATAAAAGAGAGGCATGAATTTCCATGTATTCCTATTATCTCTCAAGCCCTTCTCCTACCATTCTAGAGGCCAGAGGAGAGGTTAGCTAGCAAGGAACCAGAATGCTTTCAAGCACCAAATCTTTTTCATTAAGTAAAAATAAACCCTTTCTCAGAAGCAATCTTGAATTCAGAACTAATATTGGATAGAGGACACCTTGTACCCGACTCTAGAAGAGGTAGAAGGGACATTGCTTGTTCTGTGTCCTGAGTTGTCTCTTCTCCCAACTTTGAGGAATGTTTATGGAAAAGATTTGACTAAGGATTAGAGGATAGTTTTCAAGCACTGAGTATAGATATTCAAAATGGCCAATCATGTAGGTTCAATTTCAAAGTTTATAAATATTAGAGTAAAAGTTTTTATGAGAAAAGCAAACAAGATAATTTCTCTAGTTAAGACCTCTTTTTCATAAGAATAGGAATCACTGACTTGGTCATTTGACTGTGACTATGAATAATTATATTACTACAGCCCGTGATATGTTGAAACAATATGATTTCCTTTAATGGATTACTTGTGATTCAAATGCAAAATCAAGTTATAGCTTAGAAAATATCAGCTGTGAAGTGAATGTTATCAAATTCATATGCTTTTCCATCCTCCAGACTCAGGTTACTGGGAGCACATTGAATGGTAGGAAGGAACAACTTCAGGCTGAGGAAGGTGATAAGCAAAAATGGGATTTCCTGCAGTTTGCTAAAGCTTGGACGCCAAATGAAAGTTCTGAAGAGCTGAGGAAGGATATTTTGTTCACTCATGTAAGAAGATTATATAACTTACTCTTTTCTATCTTTTTAAGATCCTGAAACGATAACTTTATTTTATATTACTTTAAATAGCAGTCTTCAATTATTCATGCTGAAAAACCTCTTAGAACCAAAAGATAGCACTGATGGAAGGAGGCCGCAGCAGTGGCTTGTATCTTGCACCAGTCGCATATCAATGCCTCACTGTTAGCTCCTTGGGAAAACAAGCTAAGTAGAATCCAACCTCAGAAGAAAACATAGAAGGCTATCTTTATGATCCTGAGGATAGGTAAAGATATATTAAATTTGCCATAAAATGTAACATAAATAAATTAGAGACCAAGTAAAGAGATTTGCATTGCAATGTCTAAAGTATATAAAGAATTTATACAATTCAGTTAATAAAACACAATTGGTATAGAATGTGAGTATCAGAGGATATCTGAATAGCCAATAAACATGAAAAGCAGCTCTTCCTCAACTATAGTAATGGTTTTTCTAATTCCATCATTGCTTCTATATTTTTTAGCTGACATTTTTTTTATAAAGAGGACTTTATTTCTCATTTAAAAAAATCACTAAGCTTAGGAATTCTATTAGTTATTTAATGTGTTATAATCCTTCACTTGAAAAAAATCTGACTAGTGAAAGCTCCTTTTTTAGAAAAAATAGCTTTCTATAATTCTCTGAGTGCTTTTTGCTTTCTGAGAAATAATATATTCCAGATTCACCATGTATTTTCTTGGCCCCAGATCGGGAAGTGGACATTTCTTTAAGGAGCCCTGATTGCCTTTACTGGCAAATAGTATTTAGAAATTAGGGGTTTTTGCTACTCTGAGATGTCATTGCTCCTGGCATATTTGCAGTGTACAGAGCTATTTATATACAAATACATAGTTTTGCATGGATAAGTAAACATGTTTGTATGTGTATATATGTCTGTGTATATGTATGCATTATTAAGTCATAAATTCATACAAATGCCTTCTGTTCAAATCTAGCACCACCTAGTTCTTCTTCACTTTCTCCATATATCTAACACAAATATAAACATTTATATTTATCTGTCCAACAGTGAGAACTCTGGTTCCTGATATCATCAACATATTTACTCATTTGCTCTATTCTTTCATACATGTAAATACTTTTTAAATTACTATGCTAACACCACTACCAACAGCTAAGTAAAATTCAAGATATCTTAGAAGTTTTAATTAGGTTCTACTAAAAATATATAGGCATAGCATTCTGTCTAAATGTTATTTGAATTGGGGTTTTTTCTATGTGGGATACTTGTACAAGTATGTTTGTTGAATCACTTTTGTAATGCAAAAAATTGAAAGCAACCAAAATGCCCATCAATAGGAAAATAGCTATATATACTGTCGTAAGGTACTATTTGGAAGTTAACACAAATGGTAGATTTATATGTATGACTAGATTTTGAAAACAATGTTATTTGTAAAATGCATAGCATGCATGTGCACACACACAAACACATGCACTTAAATAATATGTATTTATGAATACATGCATATGTAATAAAATATATAAACATAGACTGGAAGAATACATACCAAATATATAATATTGGTTGCTTCTGAGAAGAGGAGAATGGGTCTAGGGAAGAGTAAAAATGTCACAGCAACTTCATCAGAAATATTTTATTTATAAGAAGGATTAGAAGTAAATACTACAATGTTAGTATTTATAGATTGTGAATGGCGGGTATATGGATGTTTGTTATATTCTCTGTACAGTAATGAGTGCTATTTGGAGGCCATATATAGACTGGATAAGAAATAAAATATTAGAGAAGCCTAGAGTCATTCAAACTATCTGCTTTTTCCTAGCTGTTTTGGGGCAATATGGTATGAGTTATAGGGTGTTCAGTTTTAATTTTTGAAAGAATTGATCAGGAATTGTAGGAATAAAATTAAAGTCTATACTTGTTTTTTCAAAATATACAATTAAAAATTAGTATAAAGTTTAATACCATAAAAACATAATACAGGGTCCAGCACAAAGGACACCCCTTTTTATTACAAAATCATAAGTATGTAATTCTGTAACATAACAATATTATACTCAAGCACACCATATAACATTTTAGGTGACATGTTCAAATTGCTGTCCATCTCGTGTAAGACATTCATGTACCCTATCAACCACACTCAAGAAGGTGGTACTTCTGCCAGACCCTGTATTTTTATGTGTAATCTTCCTAAGTTTCTTATGTATCTCCTTTGCAGAGCCAGTACTTTTTTCCTAGGATACTAGAATGCTCTTTAGTCAAGTATTGCTTCAAAAAAAAAAGGACTGTTTCTCAGAATTTTTTTAGGCTAAAAACTCCTTTTGGTAGTAGTTATTACCTTATACTTTAATTAATTAAAAACCAGGTATTCTAGGTATTTAAAATATATATAACTCAAACTATAAAAATATAACCATTGTTTATCATTGTTTTTTCTCTAAAATTCCCTAACAAACTACATTTAAAAGTTCATTTATAAGACAACTATTAAGAATTTGAAACCTGAAATACATCTTCCCACATTTATACATGTTTATTATTTATATCTTTGTATAAAGAAAAAGTATATATCTCTGTATAAAGTTAAAGATATCCCCCAGTCACCCTGACCAAATCTTACTTTCCTGAGTTAGGTGTTCACCTTAACAGTTTACTGTTACTTTGCACAGAATTTCCAATGCATGGTTTTATACAGACATGGTTTTATAGAGCGTTCTCTCCACTTATCCTAAGTTTTGCTTCCACTGTTTTAGTTACCCATGAGTCAAGAGTGGTCCAAAAACATTAAATGAAAAATTCCCAAAGTAAACAGTTGATAAGTGTTAAATTGTGCCACCATTCTGAGTAGCATGATGAAATCTCACTCCATCCAGCTCCATTCCACCCATGATGTGGATTGTCCCTTTGTAGCATCTCCACATTGTATCTGTGCCACATGCACCCTGCCCATTAGTCACCTAGCTGACTGACTGTTCCAGTATCTAAGTGCTTATATTCAGGTTATCCTTATTTTACTTAATAATATCCCCAAAGTACAAGAGCAGTGATGCTGACAATTTAGATACGCCAAAGAGGCATCAAAAGATGCTTCCAATCTGGGGAGTCCAACCTTTTGGCATCTCAGGGCCACACTTGAAAAAGAAGAGTTTCTTGGGCCACACATTAAAGATAAAAACACTAATGAAAACTTATGAGCAAATAAAAGGTCTGTGCATGATTTTCGTGATATCTGCCACCACAGATAAGCAAAAAAGTCCTCACATAATAATCCTAATTATGCAGTGGCCCTTTCCGATAATCTTTTAAATCATCAAACAGGTCCCAAGTTTGTGATCACTAATATAGAAAATGTACATATCTAAGTAATAAAACTAAGTAATGTTTTAAATAAATTTATAATTTTATAAATTTTGTTGGGCCACATTCATAGACATGCTGGGCCACATGCAGCCCATAGGCCACAGATTGGACACCCTTGTGTGGTCAAAGGCTATATATAGAAAAAACATAGTGCATGTAGGGTTTGGTACTATCCTTGGTTTTAGGCATCCACTGGGGATCTTGGAATGTATTCTCTGTGGATGAGGAGGGGTGACTATAAATCAGAATCTTGTAATATAAAGACTTTTTCTTTTGCTTTGGATTTATTTTTTGGCCAACATGTGAAAGGTGCTTTGAGTGGGAGTGACTTTAGATGGGAATGTCATATACCACTTTCTTTTTATGTCTTCCAGCTTCATGCATTTTAAGAAATATTCAATTTGTTAAAAGATCCTAGAAAATTTAGTCTGCTGAGAAACATATTTTTCTTCTGAATGTTGCCAAAATCAGCATTTTCCATGGGAATTTTTCTAGTTACACTGATTTCTTTCTGGTCCTTGCTAAAATCCTTTACATTTTTTCCTACATTTACCACTTTAGGCTATTTATAATTTAATTAAACTTTGCCAAATTAATCAAATTTGCCAATTGTCAATTAAAAAAACAACTAAAAGGTTTATAGCGGTTCTAATTAGATGGCTTTTAACAGCTTGTGACTATTTCTGTAGTATCAGCATTCTAAGTAATGTTCATTTATCTCTGCACCAGTGCCGTGCTGCTGCAGCTGGAGGCTAGAGCTAGGGCAAAGAAGAAGGACCTTCCACTGGTGAAAGAACAGACTGTCTGTTAGTCAGTGCGTGATTCAGCTCAGGCCATCAGCCTTAGAGAAGGGGAGACTGAGAGGAGAGAAGACCAAGGAGCAGAGAGTGACCCTGAAAGGCAAAGAGAGGATGAACTGGAGGCAGGAAATAATTCAGGAGACTCAAGTACCCTGCATCCCTGGCTCCCCATAACTTTAATCCTGCCAACTCGTCACATTCAAAATACTGTGAAGTGTATACATGATTTTTAGGAAACCAGTAAATTTGGTCATTTGGCAAATTGGTCTTCAGTGAATTGACCTAGGGCTTGATGTTAGTATGATAATGGGTCCTGGTAAAAGGGAGACCTGTGGTTAGGAAGAAGAGGACGAGGAATATGAGAGAAGATTTTTGTGGATAAAATTTTTCTGCCCTGGCTGGTGTTGCTCAATTGGTTGGAGAATCATCCTGTACACCAGAAGGTCGTGGGTTCAATTCCTGGTCAGGGCACACATCTAAGCTGTGAGTTTGTTCCTTGGTTGGGGCGCTTATGGAGGACAACTGATCGATGCTTCCCTCTCACATCAATGTTTCTCTCACTCTCTCTACCTCCCTCTCTAAAAAATCAATCATTGGGTGAGAATTGAAAAAAATTTCTATTGGTTTTGGTACTTCCTGCCTTCTTTCTCCCCTGGTGTTCACTGCCCCTCAGAATGGTATTACCTTTATCTCTCTCCTCACTTAACTAGAATCCTATTTCTGTCACATAACTCAGCTATTAGGATAAAAATACTATGTAGAACCAGGGCTGGTATTCTACCAGTATATACCAGGGTAAGTGTACTGATTATGAAAATATTAAATATTTTGTGACAGTTAATAAAAAACAACTTCTTCAATTCCCTCATTTCACTCCCTCACCTCACCACTAGGGTCTTATGGATCTCCCTATGATCCACCACAGCGTGGGGCCTCTAGGACTCTGCTTCAAGCCAATACTGATTAATGCCCCTACTATAGCTGTTGTTAAGTATTTGAATAATCACCTGCATGGAATTAATCCACACAAATGTATGGGTCACAATTCTTTACCCATCCTAGATAGATTTACATGGTTTAAAGAAATTATTTATTGGCTCTGCTGGGTGGCTCAGTTGTTTACAGCATCATCCCAATATGCCAAAGTTGCAGGTTCAATCTCTGGTCAGGGCACGTGCAAGAAGCAACCGAAGAATGCATAAATAAGTAGAACAACAAGTTTGTGTTCCTCTCCCTTACTCTGTGTGTGTCTCTCTCAAGTCAATAAATTTTAAAAAAGAAATTATTAGCCCAAGTGAAACTCAAATTGGCCCTGACTGGTGTCGCTCAGTGGATTGAGCAACAGCCTGTAAACCAAAGGGTTGCCAGTTCAATTCCTGTCAGGGCACATGCTTGAGTTGCAGGCCAGGTCCCCTGTAGCAGGGCACACAAGAGGCAACCATACATTGATGTTTCTCTCCCTCTCTTTCTCCCTCCCTTCTTCTCTCTCTAAAAATAAATATTTTTTAAAAAAAGACTTCAACTCAAATTGAAGTCCAACCCAAATGAAAAGGACACATCCCACCCCCATGAGCAAAGACACCTTTGCACAGCCCAGTTGACTGTCTCTTAAGTCACTCCTGTCTGGGAGTCCATCACCAGGGTCACTGCCTCAGATGTGATCTATTTTCTCAAGCTTCTTTATTTCCTCTACATCTGGATGTACATGACTTATAAGTACTCTTGGTTTTGAAGTGTTTTAATTTTCCTACAGTTGTTTCCACTGAATGATAAAGTAGGTCATCTCCAGATGGAAGGAGAGAAATAGGGATTATATGAGTCTATATTGCCATTTCCAAGTAATGAAAGGCTGTTTCTGAATAGAACAGACTGAGTGGAGTATTCAAGAGCCTCCTTCTCGCTCTGATTTGCATTTTTGCTGCCATTCTCTGAAGGATATTTCTGCCTTTGGCTGTGACTTTGGGAAACTTGGGTCCTTCCCTTAACCTCCTTGGGGATTTTCCCATTGTCTTTTGGCCCTAAATAGGTAATCAGCAGCATCATTTTTTCAGCCATTTAGTCCCTAGATCACTAGATGGCTTCCCAGTTCCTTTTCAAGTATATGATTCATATTTTAAATATACACACACGTATGTAATTGTTATCTATATAAACATTAAGATTATATGAAATGAAAATCAAAACCAGTGAGATACTACCTCACACCCAGTAGGATGATTAAAATTAAAAAGACAGATAACAAGTGTTGGCAAAGATATACAGAAATTTAACATTCATCCATTGCTTGTAGGAATGTAAAATGGTACAGCCATTTTGAAAACAGCCTAGCATTTCCTTAAAATATTTATTTACAATGACATAAAAACATTCCACAAAAATAACTCATACTTGAATATTACAGCAGCATGATTCATAATAACTAAAAAGTTAAAACAGTTCAAATATCTATCAATAGATGAATTGATAAATAAAATGTTATATATCCAGGTGATAGAATATTATTCAGCCATAAAAGTGAATGAAGCGTTGATACATGCTACAATATAGATGAACCCCTGAAGACATTATGCTAAATGAAAGAAGCCAGACACAAAAGGCCACATATTGTCTGGTCCCATTTAAATGAATGGGCCAGATAGGCACATCCATAGAGACATAAAGTAGATTAGTAGTGGCCAAGGACTTGGAGGAAAGGAGAGAAGGGGAATGACTACTTATTTGGTATGGGGTTTCTTTTTGACCGTGAAGAAAATGTTTTCTAATTAAATAGTGGTGATAGTTGTGTAACTCTGAATACACTAAAAAGTCATTGAATAGAACTTTAAAAGACTGAATTTTATAAATAGACTATCTCAATAAAACTGTTATTTATAAAAGACTATATGCCAGATGCAAAGATAAGGAAAACTGCTAACTTTCCTTTGGGGTTTCCTCTAATTCAGAGAGAGTATTATAAGCAAGTCATTTTAATATACTATGATAATGCGAAAATAGAGATATGTAGACTCCAGGAACACGGTCCAGAATAAATAGCTACCTAGGGCATGTGGGAAATTTTCCTTTGGAAATGGATTCTGAAGGATGAGTTCAAAGAGAGTGGGTTCTAGTTCTGGCAGAGGGCACACCAAAAGCACAGTGATGTAAACAGGTGTTGGCTACTCTGGGAATGGGAATTCCATATGAAAGTGTAAGCACAGGGAACATGAGCAGCAAGTCAAGGAGAAGAAGCCCTAAACTTTGCATTCAGGTGGAGAGGAGCCCACACATGCCGAGTCAAGAAGCTGGACTTTTTCCTGGAAACAATGTAATGTTATCAGAGGCTTTTAAGGAGATGAGTGTCTTGAGTGTCAGATTTCCATTTTCAAAAGATAATCTTAATGACAGTGTAGGAAATAAATTGGAAAAAGAAAAAACAGAAGTTCTTGGAGGTCGTGGTCTTTGGGGAACTGATTATTTTTCTGCCCTCCCTCCCATTCAGCTTCAGCCTGTGGTGAAGGGATTTTCTGTCTTCCTGCTCTCTCTCAGGGCTTTCTCCCTGGCCCCTGGAAGAGGAGTTGTTAATCTGATTTTTTCAGAGCCTGAGAACTTGGTTGGGCTACAGTTCAAGGTTAATGGGTTGCTGTCCTCCACAGAGGCATGCCTCTGCTGCACTTGTGTCTCTACTGTAAGCAGAGCAAAAGCACCTGTCCTGTCAGGCCCCATCGTTTTCTCTACTGCTGGATTTGGGGTGAATAGTGGGAAGTCTCATTGTGGCCTTCAGCTGGTTTCTTTAATACACCTTTTACTAAAATTTTACTGTGGTGCTACTAGGCACTAATAAAGCCAGTTCCTTTTCACTAGTAAGGTTGTTACTATATAGAAGTCTCCTTTGTTATGGACTCCCTAATGGGGTTTTGGGCACTAAACATCCTGAACTCCTAACAGTGGTAGTGGAAATCAAGTGGAAAAGAAAAATTTAAGACATTCAGACATAGACTCAACATAGTGAGACTTGTGTGGAACCCAAACCAATAGCATTATGTTCAGTAAGAGTAGGGGGTTTGAAACAGGTGTTTAAGGGAGATGGTCTAACCAGTAGGTAAGGGGAGGGCAAACTGGAGTGATCAGAAGTGATCCAGTTTAGTCTACAACTGGAGGAGCCATAGCAGAGGACTCCACAATTAATTTGGTAAGCAGCTGAGAGATTGTGACGGTAGGAGAGGATCTGGCTTACAGACAGAGTGAAGAGTCATTTGGGCCCTTGTTATGGATGAAGTAAAAGGAGCAGAAGTGGCACTCCTGCCAGGGAGATAAGCTTTGTCTCCTTAATGGCATATGGTCTAAAGGTCACTCATTCAGCCTTAGCCATGGGGGCAGTTACAGCTTCTGCAGCCAGGCAGGGTGTCTCCCAACATTTTCCCATGAAACAAATTAGTGCGTTACCTACATGTACATTCACATATAAGCCCTTAGTCTCTCTTTACCTCTAGAAGATTAAGGAAAGAAATGGAGTTACTTGAACTGTGTGTGCATGTTCAGATATTTTATTCTAATCAAGTGATTTTTTAACCTTTGTTGGGTCCTGAATCCCTTTGAGACTGTGGAGGGAGTAAAGAACTGCTCTCCAAAAATGCACATACAATGCAGACAACATTTTGTAGACAATTCCAGGGTTTCTTGGGCTCACTGAAGGCCGTCCAAGGCCTTGTGAGAGGCCCATAAATCTCAAGATAAGAACTTGTATTCAGTAAACCTATGACTCTTCTCTACTCTCATTCAACATGTATAGTTATTGTTAGGATGTGTTGAAGAGATTTTCTCACCCATTTTTCTGTCATAGCTGCTAAGTGTCAAAGAAAACTCAGCCATCTTCTTGCCTGATTGCTCAGAGGCTACAATCAGAAAACATAACTGATGATGTGGATCAGGTTTCTAATTGATTATCTCAGAAGAAGTTTTTATTCCTGTTACTCCTCACAACTTCTGGCATCCTGGTGGCCAGAGCCCTGACTTGTAACATTCACGACCTTTAACCACATTTGTCATTGTCCAAATTAGCCATCATAGCATTAGCTAAAGTCATTGCTACTGATTAATCTCACCCTCTCTTCTAAATTATATTCTAAGTGTATCCTTTAGTTCCTGAAATAATGTAAAATGATTCCCTTGCCACCTACCCACTTTTTTTCTGTACTTTGCATGCTAAAATCTCTATTTATTATTACCCAAACAGCCATACTTTCAAAATAGTACCTATACTGATTACTTCAGAGCACTGAAACTAAACCTGTGTAGTGGCAGAGGTATGTATCAATTTCTGACTACTGACACTCACCACTAACCTTTACTTCCAACCTGCCCCTGGCACAGAATTTCTAAAATGCTAACTTTCAAAATTAGTCATTGCTTAAGTAAAAGAAGTTCTTTTATAAATAGCCTAATTAAAGAGATCAGTTGTAAAATCTGATATTTTAAGGCCCTGAGAATTTTTAAAAAATACTTTAGCTTTTTGTTTTACATTATTGGGGGTAGGGTTGTTTTTTACAAATAAATCTGAAACACTTTTGTCTTGTTTTATATGTCAGTGGGGAGGTAAAGAAATTAAAATGTTTTTAAAGAAGCAAATTATTTAAAATGTAGAATGAAACAAAAGATTCTGTTTTTATTTAAACACTATTTAGTGTGACCATGGCCTCTTGTATATATTTTTTATTTTATATTTTTCATATTTATTTATTCAACTGTTTTATTTGCTCCTCTTTACAAAATGTCTTTAAAATTATATCTAGGAAGAGAACTCATTGAGGGAGTGGCTTAAGACAGTAGTAAATTGAAAACAAGCATACCAAGTGAAAGACTCCTTAATTAATGGTGAAATCCTGGCCCTTCTTCTGATCGGCTCCCAGGTCACTGGTAGCCAGCAATGTATCCTCTAGACAGGAGACTGGAGGACTCCTTTCTGGAGAAAGTCACTAGACTAAGAAAAAACTATGGAGACTGACAGGGATACCCAGTTACTGATGACCCTTCAGGGAAGTTTCCCACGTGGACCTTCCACTAGTATTGTAGCATGGAAGAAAGCCTGTCACACGAAACACAGAAACCAAAACAAGCAGGTAAGCCAAGAAAGATAGAAAAGAAACAGAGACAAGGTAAATGAGCTGAAGAAAATTTTAAAAAACACCATGACTACCATTAACATTCACAGAGAAATAAAAGAAAGTATTGCACCCATGAAACAAGAACAAGGAAAAATTCTTAGAAAGTGAACCTATATATCAGAAAATAATAACAAGGATGGAAAGGGAGATAAGAAGGAAATTGACCAGAAAATATAACAAATAAAGATGGGAAAATGTGAGAACAAGTGAAGAAAATCAAATGATCAGTTCACAAGCTTTTTGCCCAATAGGAATTACAAAAAGAGAAGACAGAAAATAGAGGAAGAAGAAAATAATAGAAAATTTCTCAGAACTGAAGAACATGAGTTTTTCTGTTGAAAGTGCCCATTGAGCACCTACTATAATGAATGGAAAAACCAAAATACACACACTCTAAAGCCACAACTGTCTGATTTTTCTACCTTTTTTACTGTTCCCTTTCTGTTTTCTTCTCAGTATCTATTCCTCATTCCAACTTTAATCTTGTCCCTCTGCTTTCTGCTCTTGACTTTCACCTTTTCTTACTTCTTCCTGCACCATGTATTGTGTGTGACATGCAGTCCTATAACTTTAATCACCTCTACATGTCAGTGGCTCCCAGATGGGTAAATCCAGTTGGCTCTTTCTCTTGAACTCCACACCTGTTTCCTGAAACTTCCCCTTCCCTGCCCCCTCACATTCCAGTACCCACCAGTCCTCAAACATGTCAAAAAGTGAATTTATTTCCTTATCTCTTCTCTTCGTGCCTCCTAATGAGCCCATTTCTCTTTCTGTATTCCCTACTACAGTAACTGAAAATATCATCCTCCAGTGTTATAAATTATGAATTTAGGTGTCAGGGGATCACTCTGGGCCTTGCAGCATCCTCACCCCACATTTAATCAGTATGTCCTCTCAGCAATTCTTGGTGGGAAGCCTCCTGTGTCCTGAGTTCCCGGGCAGCCCTTCTGTTCCTTCATTCTTATACAGAAAGGTCATTGGACATTTGAGGAGGAAATCTGTAGCATAAAAAAAGGTGGACAAATATAAACCAAAACAAAAATTTATCCTAAGGTAGTAGCTTCAGATTTGAGATGATATTGCAAATATAAATAAATCAGAGTACTATGATAAAGGAACAGGGAGCAAGAAGGAACTTGTAGAAATTAAAGATATGACTGACAATATAGTAATTCTATAGAAAGGTTGAAAGATAAAATAGAGGAAAATTCCAAGAGTTTAGAAGGTAAAAATACCAAAGAAGGAAAATATGAGAATAAAAGACATAAATGTCTGAGTCCTACATTTTGCTAACAGGAATTCCAGGAAAAGAAAATAGGAAGAGGAAGAAATCATTAACGAACAGCAGAAGTGTCTAAGAGCTGAAGATAATACTCTTCAAAATTAAGGGGCTGAGCAGAAGGGATATAGATATAGATGATACAGATATGGGTGTATGGTATAGATACGGTGAAATTTTAGAACCCCAGGGATAAAAAGAAGGCCCTGCAAACCTCTAAAGCAAAGAAAAAGCTTCAATTATGAAGGAACATCCTTATCCTCATGGAATGTTGAAAATAGAGCAGTGTCCTTAAATATTTAAGAAGTGTATGCCCAGTGGAGCTACTACTAAGGATAAAGGCAAAATTGGCTCAATTCCAAACATGCAAAGACTCAGAAAGTTGGCCTCCATTTTAAAGTCATCATTGTTAAGCTAGAAATAGCTGATAGAACCTGTTCATGTTTGCTGAATATTTGCTAATATTTTCAGATTCCTGCAAGCCCTCTTTGCAGTCCTATTATATAGAATAGAACATTTTCTTTACATTTTTGTTTTTTACTTTTTTAAACCCTAAAGTCTATTAAGTCTGCTAATTTCTCTGCTTTTCTTAGAATTTCACTTGTTCATTGTTTTAAAAATCCTGTCTCATCGTTATTTCATTCTTTATATTTTTATCTAAATTCTCTAACTTGCATAACTAATTAGATAACTTTTTTTATAGTATATGAGAATGTATCAATAACAGCTATATAAAAGTAGTACATTATTGGGAGAAGGGCCTTTTTCTATAATATTATGGTTTAATTTTACTAATGTGGGAACAGCCTAAATCTTCCTTCCTCCTTCCCTCTCCCCCTTCCTTCCATTTCTTTGAGGAGGGGGATCATTTTAACCATTTTAAGTATAGAATTCAGTGGTAATGCCACTTAATATTACACTAACAATATTGTGCAACCATCACTATTTTCAATTTTTTTCATTATCCCAAGCAGAAATTCTGTAACCAGTTAGCAATAACTCCCCCTTTTCCTTCCCCACAACCCCCCGTAACCACTAATCCCTGTCCCTATGAATTTGCTAAATCTTTACATTTTACTTAGCATTGCTAAGAATTACAGATTAGATTTTAAAAATATCTCTTTACAATATATTATATTTTTGCTGTCATTATCTGTATATCTGTCCTTGTTATTTATTGCTGCATAACAGATTACCCCTAAACAATAATAGTCATGTGTTACTTCTGATGATTTTTGTGGGTGAGGAATTCATCCAGGGTATAATGGAGATGTCTCTGCTGCACAGTGCCTGGGGCCTTTGCTGGAAGACCCCAAGGCTGAGATCTGGAAGCTTCTGAAGCCTCATTCACTCTCATGTCTGGGAATTGATGCTGGCTGTAACCCGGGGGCCTGTCTGGGATTGTCAACTTAAACATCCACACGTGGTTTCTCCATGTGGTCTGGGCTTCTCCACAACATGGAGGCTAGGCTTCAAAGGCAAGCGTCCCAAGACATAAAAAGAGAGATAATGTGCCAGCAGCCAAATGGAGGCCATATTACCTTCAACAACCTAGCCTCCAAAGTCACATAGTGTTACTTTCACTGCACTCTTTTGATTGAGACAGCTGCAAAGGTCCACTCAGGTTCAAGTGAGAGGAGTACAGACCCCACCTCTAAGTGTAGGTGTGTCAGTGTCACATTGGGAGAAGAGCCTGTGAAATGGGATAAAAACTGGTATAACCATCTTTGGAAATGCAAACTGCTACAGTGTGTATTTATCACGGTACCCAATTCTGGCCCTAGCACACATCTCCAGAATTAACTCCTTTAATCTACCGTAACTGCTAGCTAATCAGTTGTGAACATAGTTATCCTATTTTCTCTAATTAGGAGGTTGAGATTTGCACATAGAAAAGATTAAAAACATGAGATAGTTATGTAGTTCTTAGAAAAGAAAAATATATTTTTTGAAAACAAAATAATTATTAAAATGTGTCTGTTAAAGTAGCTGTTTCAATTTAATGCTATTTTTAAAATTCTCCCTGGTCAAGAAGAACATTTTAATATGAAAAACATATTGTTTCTGAACATTGTGTTTATAGTTTGAGTATGAAAACATTTTTCTACGTTCTTTTTTTTAATTTTATTTATTTTTAGAGGTAGGGGAAGGGAGGGAGAAAGTGAGGGAGAGGAACATCAGTCAGTTGCCTCTCACACACATGCCCTCAACCAGGGACGGGGCCTGCTACCCAGCCACATACCCTGACCAGGAATTGAACCAGCAACCTTTGGCTTTGTGGCATGACACTCAACCAACTGAGACACATCACCACACACAGTATCCTTTCCCTGAAACACATCTGGGACAGATGGTTTATGAAGTACATTTTAATTACATAACTTCTGTAGCCAATTTCCCTAACTTCCCTAAAGCTTTAGTGCCCTCATCTGAAATATGGGAAGAATAATAGTACCTGCCTCACAGAGCAGGCATGAGGATTAAATGAGTTAATATACATAAAGTGCTTGGCACATTGTAAGTGCTAAAAAAATGCTACACACAGGAAATATGTGGATGTGTTAATGGTATTCTGCATATATATATGAGTCATAGCAAAATGGAATTCATTTCCAACAAGGTATTCAAAAGATAAAAGATACGGTTAATGAAAGCAGTGTGCTAAGCTGTTTCATTTAGGAAAAACATGTTAGATTGCTTGTTAATTTGATAACATTTGTTTTTCCTAGTTTGAAAAAGAAAAACAGCATGATATTCGATCATTCTTTTTGCCAAAACCTAAAAATAGTCAGTCGGCGACTTCCTGTGATGAATCAAGGATATTCCATAAAAAAAGTATTATAGTGCCAACAGCCCCTGGAAAAATATTTGCAAGAGATATCATTGATTATGAAAACAATTTTGAACCTGAAGCTAAAAGATTGAAGTCAGTCACCGCCGATGACCACTGCAGTGCCTCACAGAAGAAGCTGAGCTGGCCCCGGCAAACCACCCCACCCCTTCCTGGAAAGGACTGGCAATGTGGTTCCTGCACCTATAGCAATAACTCATTGTTACCTTACTGTGAAATGTGTGGGCATCCTCAAGGCAGTGCTGGTGAGTACACGGAGGGGCTCTCTGTGGCATCTGCAGATAACCTGTAGTTTTAGAGATGACTGCTGTTACCAGAGGTTAGTGTGACTCCGCACTGACTAGCTTTTAAGCTAGAGTGACAACTTCACAGACTGAAGTGAATTCAACCCCTTGTGGAGTGTGAAAAGCTCCCGGTTCTGTCAAGAATGCATATCCACCAGTGTCTGTGACATGGCATTCATTTGGCACAAATGGACATTTCTGATTATACCAGCAAGTTGTGAATTCCGGGGGCAGAAATACAAGCCATGTTGCTATAGCAGCAAAAATGCCTTATAGTCATAGACCTGCCATTTTCTTTACTCTGTAGATAATATTTGTGTTTTTTTTTTCATTTTTTCTTATTTTTATTGTTGACACTATTACAAGTGTCCCCATTTCCTCCCCTGCCCCCCTTCTTCCAGGCCCTGCCCCCTTCCCTCTGGCTGTCACCACACTGTTGTCTGTGCCTGTGTTATGTATGTATATATGTTTTTAGTTAACCCCTTCACCTTCTTTTACCCAGTCCCCCTGTATCCCCTCCCCTCTGATACTTGTTTTTAAAGAAATTATAGATTGCTTTTGTTAAAATAGCAAAATAATCCACTGTAGCTTCTCTGCCTAGTAAAATACACACGGTGCCATGTTTCTTGCATGACAATCATAAAAATTCCTCTGTAGATCTTCCTTTAACAATCAACTGGATATCTGTTTTATGAGCTTATTCTTATTTTTAAAAAATGTTCCTTTAAAAGTAGAAATTATAAACATACCTCAGAGTATGTTTCCATAGCGTAAGATGCCATTTTCTGATGTTTTGTTTTTGAAATGATTATTAATACCTGTGGTTGTCCTAGGTAAAAGGTCATTAATATTCTCTTTCTTTCCAATTCTCCAATGTTAGAGATCATTTTTATGGTAACTCAAAGTGCTAAGTTGACAATTTTGGAGACTGGAAGAAGTCATTTTATTTTATCAATTGTTTAATTATTTACATTTACTTTTCTAGTATATATGAATTCTTCAGAGTATTAACATTAACAAAGACTCAGAGATCTTAACTAAAATATACACTCTGAAACTTCAGTTCCTTCTTGCCTTTCTTGCTTCCCTCTTTCTTAATTTTGATTTGAAATAAAATGTAATCAGTACCTGAGTCTTTCCTCTTTCAATTCTGGGTGAATTGAAACTCTTTCAAAACTGACGAGTCTGGGGCCCTGGCTGGCGTAGCTCAGTGGATTGAGCGCGGGCTGCGAACCAAAGTGTCGTAGGTTCAATTCCCAGTCAGGGTGCATGCCTGGGTTGCAGGCCATGACCCCCAGCAACCGCACACTGATGTTTCTCTCTCTCTTTCTCCCTCCCTTCCCTTTCTAAAAAAATAAATAAATAAAATCTTTAAAAAAAAACAAAACTGACGAGTCTGCCCTTTGGGTGATTATATTTGTAACATGGACACCTGTTGTCCGTGAACTTAATTGGAACCACAAGCTTATTCCATATAATCTCTCTCGCAATTTGTATTACCTCATTCAATTTCCAACTGCTACAGGCAATAAAAATTAAATATCTCATGACAACAAAATAATGTCACTTCACATTAATTATATAAGGTGATCAGTTTAACAACAAAAATTATAGTTTAATAAGGTTTTACATATATAGTTCTGATTTTCTTTGTAATGATGCCGAGAGTAACAACAAAAGTTTCTAGACCCATGATTTAATAGGCAAACTCTCAAGCAGTCTAAACAAAAACAAAACACCTTTTGTGAACATGGAACTATAATTAAAGAGAAATATATTCTAAGTAATAGATATTACTGTATATAAAAGTTATTAGATTAATATTACTGTAATTTGGCATAGTGAATTCCAGTCTTGATTTGGATATACCCTAAAATTATTGAATTGCAGAATTAATTCTAATCCACCTAAATTTTTAAGTTCTTGTCTGCTATTAACACTTTGAGGAAATGGTAGAATCCAAAAATTAAAGGAGCAATATTAGGCTATTACAGTCCTATAAAAGTTGCTAATGCAGGCTCTAGTACATTAGATAAAATTTTGTATAATATATAATGAACACTAATACTTGTCAATATGTAACATTTATGCTTTGTTCTTAAAATCTATAGTTTATACTTGATATCTCATCATTCATACACCCAAATTTATATCTCTCCCTTGAATGGAGACTGGATATATCCAGTGATCTATGTAACATCTCTGCCTGGATGTCCAGTGGGTACCTCAAGGTTAACATGTCCAAAGTGGAATTCTTGATTCACCATCAACATCCAAATCTCTTCCCCCTGTCTTCCCTACATCATTCTGAAAACCTAGTCAGCATTCTTGGTTCCTTTCTCTCCCACACTTAATCCATCAAGTTTTACTGGTGTAACCTCTCATATATATGTGTGTGTGTGTGTGTGTGTGTGTGTGTGAGAGTATATATATGTATATATATATATATAATATATATATATATAAAATTTCGATTCTAGCCAATTTATCTTTATTGCTACCATACCACTGGAAGCCATTATTTTCTCCATCCCAGACCTTAGTAGCCTCTCTGTTGTTCTCCCTTCCGGCTCTTCTCTATACAGCAGCCAGAGTGATCCTTTAAAAACTTATGTCAATGTATTACTTCACCTAAAACCCTCTAATGGTTTCTAGCTACATTTAGAATCTTATCCAAGAATATGTAGGTCCAGGGGCCAGGCTTCCTAGATTCTTGGACAGCTCTCGGGTCAAATGGGACTCCTTTAAGAGCTTGGTCCTGCTGACTTTTGCCCCACGCCCCCATCCCCTTACTTACAAAACCCTGTTTTAGTTTCTTTATCTGAAAAGGCCCTAGTTCAGTTGTTCATGTTTAGTGTCTATCTCCACCACTTAGAATGGAGTCTCCAGGAAGCAGGAGCTTACCTTCTTGTTCCTTGTTTCCTCTCCAACACCTAGAATAGTACTCGGTATTTAGTGACTTCCAATAAATGTTTCTAGAGAATGAACAAATATTGTTGACTTTGTTTCTTTCTATAAGAACTACTATGTCTTTCCTTTTTAAACTGGCTTAGAGTAAATAATGAATTTTAATTTATGTGTAAATTATTTGTTTGATTTTTATAATTCTACAAATAGATAGCCTCAACTATACCCAGGATAAAAACAGAAATGAGAAAGATGACTCTCAGAAAGGCATGTCCAGAAAAGTTTGGACTGATTCTGAATGTGAGAAACAAGTTCTTGCCCCATCAGAACCTGAACCGTTGGCTGAGAGCAAGGAAGAAATATCAAAAATCAAGAGGGAAGATGGACACATGCCTCAGCCAGGGGATGGTAAGACTTGCTCCCATTTCTAGTGTCCAAATAATAACCATGTGCTCAGACACATAATACAATTAGTAGATTTGTGATTACTACCTGGTGCCAGGTTCCTTGTATTCTCATTTATAGTAAAAATATAAACCACATACTTAAACACCAGGTGGCTGGGAGAGCAGAGCCGTTGGCATTCAGGCATCACACAGAAAGCTGAACCAGTGCACAGCTGCACGTGCTGCCCCAGGCCTGTTGCCCAGACTCATCCAAGCCTGAACCGTTCATACAGTGAGGGGGTGGTTTGTTATATGGGAGGCTCTTCGGCCAAATAGTAAGGTTGACAGATTATTAACAGCCACTTAGCAGATAATTAATTCTTTACATGTGAATTTGTTTTAAATGTGTACAACTAATTGGCATATTTTAAATATAAGGTTGGGATATTTATTAAAGAAAATGCTTTTAAGGAACATAATTTCAAGGCTATATGAATTAAGTGATCACTTTATTACATACATAAATGTTGAGTAACTATGTTGCATACTTGAGACTAATATAATATTGTATATAACTATACTCTAATCTTTAAAAAAGACTATATGAATCATTACTGCACTTGGAGCCAACCATGTAGTGTTTCAGATTTATTTACTTTTTGTTGATTCCACTTATTATTTATAGCTGTGATGGTTGGCAAATATCAGCCTATATGTCATATATCGCTATATTTATGGGCCAGCTGGCAAGAGATTGTGAGTACTTTTGGGTTATTTCTTTGTTATTCACTTAGTGACCATAGTAACTCCCTGGCCAATGTTCTCATTATAACAACCCAAAAATTGTTGGGATCAACTGTTGAAGTTTTTCTTCCAAATTAGTCACTTTAAAACATGGATAGTATGTGGAGTCAGATATGTAACTTTAAAATAAAATGTTTATTTAAGAATTTCCTAACTAAGGACATCCTCCTTTCTCCCTCCTTCAGCCTTCCTGTCCTCTAAATTCTCAAGGTCTTCCCAAAGAATGTCTTGGAATGGATCCTGTTTAAGTTTGTTAATTTTCACAGCCTTTATGTAGACAGTTTAGGCTCAGGTGGGGTATACCTTTTGTGTCTCTGGTGTCCTTGTTCCTGCTGCAACAATCCCTCAAGTTCTGATGAAGCTCTTTTAGGACAGCATACCCTCGGTGCACTAAATGTGACACTTGAGGACCATGAGTCTCTTCATCTATGGCAGGGAAGTACTGGCTCATTAGTTGTAAATTGGTCCCTTCATCAGGACATATACTAGCTTTACTTACACATACTTCTCAAAGATCACTAGACTTTCAGAAATTCTATTCTGCCGGTGAAATTTGCATAGGCCTCATCCACTCCAACAACACCAGCGTTTCCCTGTATACCTGTGTATCTCCTCTTCCTTTTTAGACTTCTCAGATCACAGGGCTGAGAATTCTGTACAAGCCGTATGCTTTCCATCTCCCTACCAACATGAATTTCCATGGAAAACAAATAGAATGAAGACAGAGGAGGCATGCTATGTTAAAATGTTTTTCTATGAATACATGCTGTTAGAATTCAGTTGGTACATACTACACTGGAACTGTAGTTTGAGAAATCTGGAGTTCTAGAAGGGTGGCTGTATCTTCAAAAGACATCATCTCTAGTCCCAAACCATTAAATTATACTTTATGGGAATAATGAAAATCAACAGATTTGGGATTGTTCCTATAATGCTTTTTATCAAAGAGTAACATCTGATCTTTACACATCAGTGCTTCAACCATAGTTCTTTCAAGACATAGTGATTATGAGAGGCATTTATTTTATATACATTAAGAAAGAAAAAGCACTACCAATTAAAATACGACAATCTTTTTTCAAGGATCTTTGACACTTTTTCTTTTCTTTTGAAAGATTTTATTTATTTTTAGAAAGAGGGGAAGAGAGGGAAAGAAACATCAATGTGCCAATTGGTTGGCTCTCACACACTCCCAATTGGGGACATGCCTGCAACCCAGGCATATGCCCTGACTGGGAATCAAACCCTTTGGTTCTCATTCTGGCACTCAATCCAGTGAACCACACCAGCCAGAGCAAAATACGACAATATGTTCATGGTAGCCCATACTAAGTCATACCCCCGTCTCTTGTTTTCATATTTCTTTCATTTGTCCTGAAGGATTTAGCAGTTTCTCCTGCCTTCAGTGTCTTTGTTTGGTATATAATAAGCAACCCTTTGGTACATCTCAGTATCCAAATGTAAGACAGCTTCCTCTGTCTGCAGGGATCTCCTTTTCTTAGGTCCCATGAGGCACTTGGTTATTCATTTGAAAAAAAAATGGTTATTCCTTCAGTGATACAGATTTGCTTCTTTCAATATCAAAACATGTGCTCTCCTGCCCTGTACCTAATGTTTCTTTTCGTTTACATGATAACTTTTCATTTTAATACCAAATCATAGACATTTTGAACACATTGTAAAGATAATTAAAATCAACACATGCAGTAACAACAGTGCGTGTACCTCAAATGCCATGTTGAAGTAACAGGAGTATCCAGTCTAACTAAGCTCTCGTGTGGTCAGGGAGTGCCAGCTACTGCACAGCTGCCACCTGGCCAACAATGACTGTAAAAAGCCACTGTTGTTGACTATAAGACATGCCAATTTCAGAGATGTAAAAGTATGGGGGAAATATGTATTTTTGAATTTGTGCAGTATGGGAATAATTCACACACCAAGTTTATAAAGTAACCAAAGCCTTGATTAGAAAAATAAAAGTATGATGATATTGCCAAGTAGTATGGTAGACAAATCATGTTTCTAGATTTGGGAAAATACTTTAAAAGGTCACTGAGGAACTGTGGCCAAGATGAAGAACACAAGCTCTGGAGCCAGATTCCTGGGCTTAAGTCCTCTTCTTAATTGTGTGGCCTTGGGCAAGTTAATGTGCCTCAGTTTCCTCCTCTGTATAATTCACTCCTTATTTCTGGGAGGTGTTAATATATGTGCCTAGACCAGTACCTGGAACATTGTAAGTACTGGGGAAGCGTCAACTATAATTACTATTTAGATCAGCATTGATAACCCTATCTTCCCTACAGAATATATTGGTCAGTGGAACTGAGAAAGTAATAAATAAAAAGGGATTGTGAGGAAAGATGCTTGTCTACTTGCTTCCTTTTTGAATGTGAGGCATGAAGCCGTAGGAAGTCAGGCACTTACGTGGCCCTTGGCATAGCCAGATTGCTGCTGATAATCACAATAGCGCTCATTCAGTCTCCACTTAAATTGGCTCTAGCAAGTCTAGTTTCTAGACTCCTTAATTCTTGGGAGCAGGAAATTCTCCCTTGTATCTGCCTTATGACTTCTGAACTAATTCTAAATTTGTTTCTTTCTTTTTGGGTCACTAGCAAAAGTGCAAAGCAACTGGTACCCATGTAAGCCTATATGCTCTGACATGGTCTACCATGAGTTTTATTTCAAGCCCAGATACATGTTCTTTGTTACAAATGTCCATATATTTGATAAAATTATATTTCACTATTCTAACCCACAGAAGATTAAAAGAAACTATTTTGGATAGAGAGTAGACAAGCCTTCAGCTACTCTTTTATCTTCTTTATTAGAACAGTTGGAGAGTTCTGATACTCTGCCAGTATATGATACCTTAATGTTTTGTGCAAGTAAGAATACTGACCGGATTCACCTCTACACCAAGGTAAGCACCGCGCAGATTCTGTTGCTTGAATCATACAAAAAGCTTCTTTTTTTTTTCATATTTCAACTAAATATTTAATTTTATTAACAAAGAGCTTGGCATCTACTTCCTTTTCTTCTTAAAGCTAATCATCAAATTCTGATGTTAAATCAGAGAGGTAAACGCACAATAGTTAATAGCACAGACTTCAGAGCCAGAGTGCCTCGGCTCAAATCTGTGCCTCAGTTACCAACTGTAAAATGTGGAGCAGAACTATTGCAAGGATAAAATGAGCTAATTCCTGCAAAGCACTCAGCACAGTGCCTAGCCACAGTGAACTCTCTTTAAATATCAGCGCCTGCACTGGCAGCATCTCTACAGAAGCCTCAGCCTGCCCATCATGTTCATTAAACTCTACAAAGATTTAATAATGAGGTTACTCAGATTCCTGCCATAGCCTAGGTTAGTGGAACTCGAACATTTTCATCTCAGATATCTTTGTACTCCTAAGGTTTGTTGAGGACCCCAAAGAGCTGTTGTTTATGTGGGTTATATTTATTGATATTTACAATCTAAAAATTAAAATGGAAACACTTAAACATATTCATTTATTATTTTATTTAAGAGTAGCTATAATATATACATATGTATATCAATAGCATATCTTCATGAAAAATATTTATATTTTCTAAAACAAACACAATATTTAATGAATATTTACATTTTTAGTAATTTTTGCTAAAGTCTCAATAGAAGACAGTGGGATTCTCATATCTGCCTGTGCATGGAAAACTCCACAATACAGTTGTGACAGAATGAGAATGAAAATAATGTTTTACTATTATTACAGGAACACTTTTGACTTTGTGGATCCCCTGAGAGAATCTCAGGGGCCATGTGAGAATCTTTGGCCTCAGTAAACTGGTATGAGTATTTGAGGAAAAACAACTTGTTGAGGTTATAAATACTTTTGTTTAGACTACATTTTCAAATTTCTAATCTATATAAGTATAGTAAAATGATATTTGAAACTTTTTAAAGTATATTTCATTAATTATGCTATTACAGTTATACTATTTTTTTCTTCCCTTTATTCTCCTCCACTCTGCACACCCTCTCCCACCACCATTCCCCCACCTTAGTTCATGTCCATGGGTAATACATGTAAGTTCCTTGGCTTCTCCCTTTCCTACACTATTCTTACCCTCCCCCTGTCTATTTTCTACCTACCATTTATACTACTTATTCCCTGCACCTTTTCCCCTATCCTCCCTTCCCCCTCCCCACTGATAACCCTCCATGTGATCTCCATTTCTGTGATTCTGTTCCTGTTCTAGTTGTTTGCTTTTGTTTTTGTTTATTTTAGGTTTAGTTATCTATAGTTGTGGCTTTGTTGTCATTTTACTCTTCGTGTTTTTGATCTTTTTCTTAGGTAAATCTCTTTCAAATTTCATATAATGAGGTCTTGGTAATGATGAACTCCTTTAACTCGACCTTATCTGAGAAGCATTTTATCTGACCCTCCATTCTAAATGAAAGCTTTGCTGGTTAGAGCAATCTGGGATGTAGGTCCTTGCCTTTCATGACTTGGAGTACTTCTTTCCAGCCCCTTCTTGCCAGGTTGGAAAAGATTGATAGAAGATTAGGAGGTGACAAGGATCGTGAATACAAAATCCCCAAACAGCCTCCATTCTAGGTCCACAGCATTTGTTGTGGGACCACAGCCAAGAGAGGGACACCAAGAATGAAGCCAGACAATTAGCATACTCCTCTTAAAGGCTGGGCCCCAGGCCACCATTTGTGGAAGGCATAAACTTGGGGCACCAAGGACTCTTTTGCTGTCCTGGAGGCAGATCTGAGTGTCCAAGCCTCCCTCATCCCCCTGGGGAGAGAGCTCCAGGCCCACTTCTCTTGTCACAAGAGACTAACAGAGAGCTGACCCCCCCTCCCCACCCTGTGAACTTGAAGGTCAAGAATCCAAAAGCTGGGCACTAGATGGAGTGCACCACGGGAATTCAGAAGCCCTTAAACTCTTAAACTTTTTACTCTATACAGTGAAAGTTCTGCACCCTAAATCATCTAATTAGTGTTTTTTTCCCTTTTGGGTGGAGATGAGAGAAAAACAGCGAACTCCTGGTAGAGGCTACAGTGTGCCGGGCTGAGTACAATTACCGCCTCCCTGGCCCGTCTTCCAGCTCTGCCACCCAGCCTGTGTGGCAGGGGCCGCCTCTTGTTCTTGGAATCTCTCTTAATGGTTTCCAGTGCATTTTTATGACTATTCTAAATAATTACATGACCCATTACCATAAAGCATTATCCAGTTAATTTTCTAAACACTAAGCACATGAAATGTTAATAGGTCTTTTCTCAGCTGCAATAGAAATAAAATATTTCCTTTTTACCTTAGAAGAACTGACGTAGAAATTTGGATGAAAACCCAGCTCACTACCCAAAAGAATACCCCTTAAAAGGAAGAACAGTAACAGATATGTAGCAATTTATATCATATTAACATTATAACTCTAAATAACTGTTTGTTTCAGCCAGAATCTCCAGTCTAATTGAGTTTAGAATAACAATTATATATCTAAATTTTTAATCTGTATGTAATTACTTTTGTGTGTTTTCTTCAAAGCAACTGTGGGAGCTAGCATTTCTTTGTAGCTGGGAGAATTAGAATATGGGTTCAATTATTGTTGCTATATTTTCATATACAGGGATGATTCTTCCCCTTTATAAAAGAAATACTTCATGTTTAAACCTGCCTTTGACTGACCGCACCCCTCAGCGCAGTGCTTTCACCAGTGCCAGTGAGTGCGCTGGAGGCACGCTGAGGGCAGTGGGGAGCCTGCTCTCCTCCACTCAGCGTCCTTTCAGGGGAGCGGTGTGGGTGGAACCTGGTCTAGAATGTGCCACCTCAGTTTATCCTATAGGAGACAGGGCATATTATGTCATAATATCATTCTTTACTTTTAAAATAATTTCTAGTGCCTACGGACAAAGTGGATTAATAATGCTTCTTAATCTATAATCAGGATGGAAACCAGATGAACTGTAATTTCATTCCTTTGGATATAAAATTAGACCTTTGGGAAGATTTACCTGCAAGCTTTGAGCTGAAACAAAATCGCTCTCTGGTAAGTATAGTTCTATAAATTTGTTTTAAATTAAAATGTGAGTAATTTTAACAGCCATTTTGAGTTTAATAAAAGCAGAGTACTTTGTGGCCCGTGCAGCATCACATCACTGGCTGCATTTCAGTCAGTCCAGGCAGTGCCTATGAATTACCCCGGTGCTAAGAATATGTGTGAAATCCGTTTCCTTGGTGAGCAATCACACCTAGGGTTGCTGTTCCTGTGGATAGAATCGTCCTCACATCATTAATTTCTCATTCACAGTAGTAGTAACTGCTATAGTTGTATCTGACAGAATCACAGTTTATCTTTGAAGGTTAAGTTCTAACAATGACAAATTCTGAGAGCAATGAAAAGATCATAAGACCATGCTGGGTGACTTTCGACTCTGTCAGAAGCACCAGCATGCAGCTGCAGGCCAAGTATCTGCCAGGGATGCCTCAGTTCTGATCTATGGCCAATTGAGCTTCATCGCTAAGAAGGGTCAACATGTGCAGGGGCTGAGCCTGCATGTAATGTACCACTTTCTACAGGAAAACAATGATTATGATTTTGGCCTTTTAGTGGGAATCAAACATTGCCCATGGGTCGGCTGCACCTGCCTTAAAGGAAGAGGTAGCAGTGAGATATTTTCTTTAGTGTTGTCTAATCCTGATTCTCAGGGTCCCAGAAAATAGCATTATATATAATTGACAAATAAGTAAGATTAACAGTACTCTAATAAAAATGTCCCAGGTTTATTGATGGCTGTTTTCCTGAGACAAGTCATTGGGCACAAAGTGATTCTCAGATGTTGTAGTGTCAGTCTCATGACTGCCACACCTGCTGTCCCCAAGGCCAGTTCTGCCTCTGCCATAACTTCCAACAGCCAGGCCTCTTTCAATCTCACTGAGCACATTGCTGCTGCATCAAATGGAAGAAAGCATTAAATTATAAAACTCAAAACCTGTTTGGGGAATATAATAGAACATCAGTTTCCTGATACTATAAGTAGCCTCACTTTCAAGGGAAGATGACTGGTGAGCTGTGTACACTCTTCTCATTGTCTCCTTTTCTGCCAGATTTTGAGGTTTGTTCGAGAATGGAGTAGTCTAACTGCCATGAAGCAAAGGATCATCAGGAAAAGCGGACGGCTATTCTGCAGCCCAATACTTGCTTTTGAAGAGATCACAAAGCAACAAACCAAACAAAATAGTACAAAAAGGTATGAGTTGTCTTTCTCTTTTTATTTTGTATTTTATTACTTGTCATTGTCATTTCTATGAGGGGGGTGAGTCTGAGATATTTATGTGACCACTAATGAAATCCTTATGAGTCAAGAGAAAATCACACATAAAATGACAGCTTATTTTATAGCAACATAACTAGCTATTTGGTGAATTTGGTCAAATCTGCTGGGAAGACTAGGTCATCTGGACCTAGCCAGATGAGTAAAAGTTACTCATCTGGTGAGTAACTTTTACTCACCAGCAGAGAGGCCAGAGCCACGGGGTGGTACAGCCTATGAACTGCCCAGCCTGGGACACTTGTTCACAACAGGAAGACATTTCCCTGTTAGAACAACAGAACACACCCCTGGGCCCCATCTGTCCTGCGCTTCTGGGATGTGAGTCTTGGGTGTCCTGCAGGAGGAGAGCTGGTTCTATTTGATGCACCACCACCCATGTGGTGGAAGGCAAGTCTTATGCCTGTGGTTGGAAACGAAATGAAAGGTTAAGGGTCTTAATGTTTGTAGCTGTTTTGCCTTTATCATTACAGGCCCCTTTTTAACATCTGTGCACTTAGTGTCCTTTCTTAGCATCATAATTATCTTTGCCTCACCCAGGTATCCCCTCATGTGATCCCCATTTTCTGTAGATCTTTCCTCAGCATGAGGCAGATTCTCAGGAAGCACAGTCAGCTGTCCTTTTGCCCTACTCTTGCTTTGGAAGAGAGCACAAGACACCAACAGCCACATGGCAGAAAAATCTCCTGTAGTTCTGGCTGTCTCCATACACGTATCATCTCTCTTTATCCCCACATGCCCTTATTTTGTGATCTCTAGCGTTTTCTTGCACACAGGTGAAAAAAATCATCAGTGGCATATGAGAGGATGTGGTTAATTAAATTATAGTCCCACATAGTGAAAAGTCTCCAGTTGTTTCAAAATATAGCCTATGGCATATTAATATGGAAAAATAGGAAATGATACTTGTGATAAATTATTAACGGTAAATAAGTATTAAAAAAGGATGGAGACACAAATATATGTAATTGCTATTATTGACATGGAAAGTGTCTGGAAGGATATCTTAGAAAATCTTACCAGAGGTTTCTCTAGGATAGTGGTTTACAACTGGGGGCGGTTTTTCTCCCTGGGTGGCAGTGTTAGGAGACCTTTTAGCTTGTCGAAATTAGGGGTTACAACAGGGCAACATCTAGTGGCTAGAGGCCTAGGACATTGCTAAAATCCTGCAGTGGATAGGACTGCACTTCCCAGCAAAGAATTATGTTTCAGAATGTCAGTAATGCAACTATTGAGGAATCTTGCTCTAGACCGTACGATTAGGGGATTTATGCTTTATGCTAGAGATGGTAGGGGCTTTATACTTTATGTTAGGATCACAAACTAATGATGGAAAACAAAGCAGGAACCATAAATGAACAAATGAGCTCAGGTGTAAAACTAGAAAAAGATGGAGTAGGAGGTAGAACTATGGCAAATTGGAAAGTGCATAACCCATCTAACATCATTGAAATTCAGATTTAAAAATAAAATACTGTATGAGTCAAATAAAACCCTTTGATGAGTTGGATTTATTTATGAGCTGCCAGTTTTTGACTCATGCCTAACCCTTCTGTATTGATTGAATTTTTCTCATGAGCATATATTACTTCATATAAAAATACATTTAAAATATATGTGTGTACTTATACATACACACACTTACATATATGCGTACATACATTACAAAAAGCATGATGTCTAGTTTACTTTTCTCAGTACTTCTTCCAGTCCTCTCCATTTTCTCATTTTTATAATCACAGCCTTACTTGAAGTGTTGGTCTTCTCTTTGCATATCATAATACCCTTCTTCAATGAATTTATTGCCATTCTAGACAAGTCCCATTGTTTCTTCTCCATCAGACATGAATGGCCACGTTAAAGAACCTCCTGACAAAGAACCTCCTGATCAGGCTAAAAGCAAGTCATAAAATTGATACAAACCAAAGTTAGACACACAGTCTTATTTATGCAATATATGTAGATGATATCTTACAGATAACACTTGTGTTAACAAGCAAAAGAGTAAATAATTGGACTCCTATTTTTAAGAGCCCACTTTAGGCGGCAGTTGGAAGATTAGATTAGAAGGGCAGGACTTGAATTGAGGAGACAAGTTGAGTCAGTTTTCTATTGCCCCTGTAACAAATTATCACAAACCTAGCAGCTTAAAACAATAGCAGTTTATTATCTCATGGTTTTATAAGTCAGAAGTCTGAGTTGGCTCTATTAGTTTTGCTGTTCTGGATTCTGTAAGGCTAGAATCAGGGTGTTGTCCAGCTGGGCTCTTCCTGATAGTCTGGAAGAATCCATTGCTGTGCTGAATCAGGTTGTTGCCAGAATTTAGTTTCTTGTGGTTGTAGGGCTTAGGTTTCCTGGCTGGCTGTCAGCTGAAGGTCACTCTTAGCTTCTAGAAGCTTCTTTCTAGTGTAGCACAAGGACCCCTCCATCTCAGCGCCAGCAAAGTTGTGTGAACTCCTTGTGCTTGGAAATTGTTCCCTATCTCAAGGTCTGCTGATTGGTAAACTTAATTACATCTGCAAAGTCCCTTCACAGCATTATCTAGTTGAATGACTGAATGCCAGGGACAGGAATCCTAGGAAGATGTCTTTAAAAGTCCACTTATCACACACACATTAAAATACTGTTACAGTAAACCTGGGGGTGGGGAAAATGATGAGGACTTACATTAAGGCACTAGCAATAGGAAAGGAGAAAAGAAAAGGAGGAGGAGTATTAAAAATGTAGCTCTGATCGGTCTTGGTCATTGATATAGAGAGAGGGAGGACTCCAGGGAAACTGACTTAGCAGAGCCATGACAGTGAAACGTGCATGCCTGTAGAGGAGCGGTGCTTTGAGGAAGCATGCTGATTCTCGCCATGGAAGCCAAGTCTCAGTAAACTGGAGTATCTATGTCTCTTTGGAAGCAGATGTGGTGAGGGATGGAGCTGCACGACAGCACTGATTGGAAGTTTGTATGAGGAAGGTTAGATATTAGATGTGTTTCCCCACTGTCCTACCATGTTACTTTCTAGAGAAAATAAACCAAAGGGGCATCAGGCTTGGAAGCACCAGGCTCAGTGGACATAAATGAAGAGGCATAATTGGGAAACTGAACAGTTTCCATAGTCTTCACTCAACTTCCAGAATACCAGCAACCACATTTTATTTCCTAAGCAGAAGTTTAAAAGATTCATCTCTAAAAAAGATGGAATGGCCTCAATATAAAGACAAATAGATACTGATTTTTAGGAATACCCCCAAAATCAATGGCTAAATCTCCAACCAGACTGTCTGTCCCCCAGTGGTGTCCACCAGTTTTCAGGCCCATCCAAGCTCAGGGCTCACAGTCAGCTTTGGAGTAGCTCACCTTCAAATGTGAATGGAAGGCAAGATCACCAGCCATTGTTTTGGTTCCTAAGTGAGTTCCCATTTTTCAGAGGCAGGCAGGCCTGATTCATTGGAAGCCCTGTTGGCTTTAAGATGACAAATATTTCTCTTCTGGCCACAGCTCCTCTGCAACACAGGCCAGCAACCTAGAGTCAAGCAGTGTTTTCACTGGCGGGGACCACTTCCAACACACACTCCTCTCTCCTTACAAAACTTGCCATCGCCTGCTTGCATCCCCACCCAGGAATTACTTAGTACACAACATTCTCCCTTTTCTACTTGTCAGAGGGGGATTTACCATAATCCTTTTGAGAATTGATATACTTCCTATCAAACCTCAGTGGAAAATTAAATATTGGTAACTCACAACTGTGTTTGAAAAGTTTTCAACCCCCACCCTGATTTGGAGTTGATTGTTCCTTATGGTTTCCAAAAATCTGTGCTTAAAACTCTTGTAGGAAAGGTTATTTTTAGTTCTTAAATCTCTGAATAGATTTCTCAGCATCTTTTAAAGTTACTGAGTTAGGTTTCTAAGCTTTTAAACATTGAATAATACCTAAGGCAAGGTTTAATATCCCCTTTCTCCTCAAAGCCAGGAAGCTTTTGATTCCACTTAGAATCCACTGAAATACTTTAGTTGAAGTACTTTTGTCAAGGGAATAAAATGGTTGAAGAAATGGGGGGCAGGGGAGTTTAAGAACTAAAAGGGCAAGTTAGAGAATTTTAAAAGAATTCACTATGGTTTTTTGTTGCTTTAAGAAAGACACACAGCAGAAATGCAAATGTATGAGAAGACAATCACCCTTAACAGGAGAATGCAAATTTAAAGCTATAATGAGATACCTATCACAATTAGCAGAAAAGTTTTTAACTAAAGTACCTTATGCTGGTGAAAGTGTGTGGAAACAGGTACTCTTATTAATTTCTGGTGGACCTACATGAAAACAATGTGTCAAAACCTATCCAAATTTAAAGTGCCCAAGACTTTTGACCTGACAGGTTTTCTGGGCATTTATTTTACATATATTTCGTGTGTAGAAAATATCACAGATAGGGATATTTAGGACAGCATTGTTTGGGATAGCAGAGACTGGAACCACCAAAATGCCCATTAATCAGAGGCTGATTAGATATATTATATGGTTTGCCCAAATAAGGGAACATTGCAACGATTTGAAAAATAGGGCAACTCTGTATACTACTATGGAGATAGATATCTCTGAGATGGATGTTTAGGTAAAAACATCAAAGTGAAGATTAATGTGTATATGATGCTACCATTTTGTTTTTAAAGGTAAAGAGTATAATGGTGAGTGCCTACTAATGAGTTCAGGTTTCTTTTTGAGGTGATAAAATGTTCTGGAATTAGGTAGTGGTGATGGTTGTACAACCTTGTGAATATACTAAAATGCACTGAAGTGTAAAAATTTAAAATGTTAAATTTAGTGGCACCAGTTATGTGTCAATAAAAATACAGAGATAAGCCCTGGCTGGTGTGGCTCAGTGAACTGAGTACCAGCCTACAAACCAAAGGGTCGCCAGTTCAGTTCCCAGTCAGGGCATATGTCTGGGTTGAGGGCCAGGTCCCCATCAGGGAGCATGCAAGAGGCAGCTACACATTGATGTTTCTCTTCCTCTTTTTCTCCCTCCCTACCCCTCTATCTAAAAATCAATAAATTAAAAATCTTTATAAAATAAAATATACAGAGATAAACAAATAAAATGGATAACCTATATAGAGAAAAAATTAACTATTTCTAAAAGGATAACTTAAAAACTAGCAACAGAGGTTGCTTTGGGGGAGGTAAAAAAGATGGAATGAAAGGGAAACTTATTCACCATACATACTATTACATGTGTTTTGAATTTTGAAATATGTGCAGTATGTATCACCTAATTGAAAAAATAATAATATAGTTTATAAGAAGAAGGAAGTCTGCTCATTATTAAATCTACCTTAACATAAAAGAAAATTTCTAAAATTTTACCTACACTTACACAATTCCATTGTGATTTAACTTTGATTTTATTGTCAAGCTCCCAAATGAAGTACTCAAACATATGAAGAAATTTATGTTTAAACTGATTTTTTAAAAAACTACAATCAGTATTAACTACCAGAGAAACTGGGCCATGCTAATTACAAGGACTTAATTGGGTAATTGCATTTCACCTACTTAAATTCCCTTGTCACCTTTAATTGGAATAACTTTCCTCTTTCCTTCCAGTCCCTAACCATTGTGTGGTATTGATAGTGTTGTGTAATAAGGTTTTGAATCCCACATCAAGAGTGGCTTCACTTTAGTGGATGATTCCATAAACCCCATATGGGCTGATAATAATGGAAACAACCTTGATATTATAGAAGATGTGATTGAACCTGTTTAAAAAGAGAATCACTTTACCTGGAATGCTGACACACACTATTATAGCTGATCAAGGTGATCTGAGGAACCTTGAAGAGAAGGCCAAGAGGGAGATTAAAATGCAATTAGAGATTTTCTGCACAGCGTGCTAAGCTGTATATTTAAGGCTGCCAGTTGTGCATGTATTTGAGCATTTCTTATTCCTACACCCGCTCCTTTTTCGTCTAAGTGAAAATTGGTCCATAGAGTGTCGAATGACTCTTGAGTTTCTTACAAAAATAAATCTTGAGAAAACTAATGTGGAAGTGTTTCCTACACGTGGAGACCAACATAAAAGGAGAAAATTTCATTCCCTAACTTTAGCATCACCACACCAAATAGATGGTTTCTTGCTTTTTCTCATAGTGCTTTTTAAATTCTTTTTATTGATTTTAGAGACAGAAGAAGGGATAGAGAGAAAGAGAAACATCGATTTGTTGTTTATGCATTTATTGGTTGATTCTTTTATGTTCCCCAACTGGGGATCAAACCCACAAATCTAGCATATCAGGATATGACTGACACTCTAACCAACTGAGCTACCTGGCCAGAGCCTCTCCTATTGCTTTTGCAAGGAGCAGGGTGACTGTGAAATAGAGAAACTCTTACAAGAGTGAGGAAATCCACTTAACATGTCCTTATTTTAGATATATAACCAAAGAAGATGTTGCTGTGGCCTCAATGGACAAGGTGAAGAATGATGGGGGCCATCTCCGTCTGATCACAAAGGAGGCCAGGCCACAAGACACTTCTACAAAGTAAGGTTTATTTACTATAGGGCATAGCAGTACTAAGACTACTCCTTTAAATCTTTGTATTCATTTTTGTAATAATAGTTTACCTTTGGCATCTTACAGGTTATACAGAGCTTTCATAATACAGTAGTTCTTCAGTCCTCCCAACAACCCTGTGAGGCACATGATGTCCTCACCTTAGAAATTAGACACCGGAAGGCTATTTTTAGGGTCCTAAGACCAAGTGGAGTAAGTGACCTACCCCAGGCCTCTAAGATGCCAGGAAACCTGAGGTTCAGTACAGGCTCTGCCCCCCTAAGAGCTCTGAGCTCTTTCTTGCATAAGAAGCTTTTGTTTTAACATGTCTAATGAGCAGCCATAGAAAACAGGCAAAGTAGTTGTTGTGATTCCCATGTAGGACTTTTCAACATAATTGAGTAATATACTATTTCCTTTTATTCTAACAAATTGAGTACGTGTCCTGTAGTGTTTTGTTTCTAATTTTAAGTCAGTCAGACTCTGAGTTTACCTTTAGGAGGCAATATTTATCTAGTTCTTCAGTTCTAATTTCTGTTAAGACTTTTTGGCTACTTGGCTTTGGCACTTGATGGATATGACACTGTGTCCTGTAGGCCAGCAGAGCCTGGAAGAAGGGGTTCATGAAAGTCTTACTAATGGTCCCTCTGTCCTAAAGAGGTGTGTGGCATCTGGAGAGTATGATAGCACTAACTTTGATTATGATATCACATTAGCCTGTCCTTTTCCAGCCTGAAGATGCATTTTCTAACTTCTCCAGATGTTTCAAAGTCTGATTGTTTAACTTGAAGATATCTAAATGCTCAAGAGAGGTAGCATATTTATATTTAAATTAATTTTTTTAAACACACAATTCTTTCCCTTATTTGGCATGGAGTATAGAGTGCTGAGTACAGCCGCTTCATTTCCATAGTGAATCATAGAATCTGTGGGTCCTATGTTTACTGTTTATCGGCATAGAAATTTTGAATACCTTTATATGAAGTTATGCCTGTTTAGACTAGTGTAAGTATTATTATCTGTTTTGTTCAATTCTAGAAACTTTCTTGAAGATGGAGCCTGTGTCCCATTTCTAAATCCCTGCCTAACCCAAGCTGATCACACTGTGAAGCCTTCTACATCCAAGGGCTATTTGCAAGCTGTGGATAATGAAGGAAACCCACTTTGCCTTCTCTGTCAGCAACCCACTTGCCAAACTAAGCAAGAGTGTAAAGTCAATGCTTGGGACTCACGGTTTTGCTCTCTGAAATGTCAGGAGGAGTTTTGGATTCGTTCTAATAACAGTTACCTACGAGCCAAAGTATTTGAAATTGAACATGGTGTGTGTCAGCTATGTAATCTGAATGCACAAGAACTCTTTTTACGTCTGAGAGATGCTCCTAAAAGCCAGCGGAAGGGTCTTCTGGATATTACCTGGATCTCAAAGCTCCCTTTAGAACAGGTAAATTATAATTGTGTGACAGATAGGAGGCAGCATTGTACTCAATGATGAATATTGACTCGCTTTCCTTTTAACATTTTAATGTGGGAATGTTCAAATATATATACAAAAGTAGAGAGAAAAATGAGCTCATATACCCATCACCCAACTTGAACAGTTATTGACATTTTGCCTTCATTTTCATCAATCCTTTACCTCAATTCTTTTTTTTTTCACCCTTGGAATAACTTTAAAGCAAATTCTAGACAACATTTCATTTCATCCTGAAATACATTCATTATGTATCTCTCACAGATGGAACTTCTTCCTCTCTCCTTTTCTCCCTTCCTCCCTCTTTCTGTCTTTGATTTATAGTCCCATACCCCTAATACCCATTATCATACCCAACATAATTAAAATTTCTTGATTTTAGTACATGCATATTTGGTTTCCCAGATTGCCTCAAAAATCTTTTTTGTAGCTGTCTTACTAAAACTAGAACACAGATATGACCCACACATTGCATTTAGTCATTGTACCTCTTATGCTCCCTTTAACATACAAGGGGGTCCCCCCAAAAAACAGAATTTATTTATAAAAAATGCGTATTTATTCTTACATGTTTAAATGTCAGTCACCTTCAAAGTACTCTATATTTAATGTAATATACCTATCAAGACATTTTTTCCACTGATCAAGTCAGTTTTTGAACTTGTCAGTTTTGATACCTTTCAGTGCTTCTGTCATTTTTGTTACATCTTCCATATTGGCCAAACATTTACCTTTGAGGACATTTTTCATGCAGGGAAACAACAAAAAAAATAGCTTGGGGTGAGATCAGGTGTTAGGGAGGGGAGGGCATTGGGGGACCATAGCGGTTTTGATCAAAAACTGCCCAACACTTAGCGGATATGAGCATGTGAGCTTGTAAATCACCCATCGTGGAATGGGCAAATGCACTGAGCCTTCAAAAAAAATTTGCTGAGGCCAAACACAGCCTCTCACAGCAACGCCAGCTGTTACACTGATACAGGTGAATTTCTAAAATACTCACCTAGCAGCAGCTTGTACTACAAGGGGCTTGCCCTCCAGAAGATAATTCTGGTTTCTTTTTATGTGTCCCTCTCATATGTCACCCCATTCTTTTTTTACACCATTGATTGTTCAAGAAACTGGGTGATTGGCATGTAGGATTTTCCACATCCTGGACTTGTTCCCTGTATTCTCATGGTATTATCTGACATGTTTCTCCATGCCCCTGATTTCCAGAATAATGGGTATAAGATATAGAAGCTTAATTAGATTCTGATTAAATTACTGGGGAAAGAGACCTTAGCAGGTGATACATTGCATCAAGAAGCACTTGTGAGGACCCCCATCTGTTTCCATAGCGGCTGTACCAACTTACATTCCCACCAGCAGTTTACAAGGGACCCTTTTTCTCCATGTCCCCAATATTTTTTAAAAATCCTCACCCAAGGATATGTTTTTGATTGATTTTAGAGAGGAAGGTGGTGGGGGGGTGGGAGGAGAGAAACATCAATGTGAAAGAGAAACATCAGTTGCCTCTTGCACACACCCCAACTGGGGATCAAACCTGGAACCTAGGTATGTACCCTGACCAGGGATCATACCCCCAACCTTTTGGTGTATGGGAAAATGCTCCAACCAACTGAGCCACCTGGCCAGGGCCCCAATAAATTTAACTTAAAAAAAAAACACCCATGGTTCAGTTGTTCCACTTTTCATGACGTTAATATCGAGTGACAAAGAGCAAACACATAACCTTAAAATGTAGTTCAGTGCAATGAGAAGGCAATATATATGTTCATCTGTTGCAAAAGACAATTTTAGTGAAGCAATTTATGACAAAATATTTTTGAAAACATTTTCTTCATTATGCTATCACAGTTGTCCCATTCCCCTGCTTTATTCCTCTCCCCCTGCACACCCCTTCCCACTCACATTCCCCCCCTTTAGTTCATGTCCATGGGTTGTACATATAAGTTCTTTGGCTTCTCCATTCCCTATACTATTCTTACCCTCCCCCTGTCTATTTTCTCCCTACCATTTATGCTTCTTATTCTCTGTACCTTTTCCCCCAACTCCCCCTCCCACTCCCCTGCTGCTAACCCTCCATGTGATCTCCATTTCTGTGGTTCTGGTCCTGTTCTAGTTGTTTGCTTAGTTTGCTTTTGGTTTTGCTTTAGGTCTGGTTGTTAATAAATGTGAGTGTGCTGTCATTTTACTGTTCATATTTTTTATCTTCTTTTTCTTGGATAAGTCCCTTTAACATTTCATATAGTAAGGGCCTGGTGATGATGAACTCCTTTAACTTGACCTTATCTGGGAAGCACTTTATCTGCCCTTCCATTCTAAATGAAAGCTTTGCTGGATAGAGCAATGTTGGATGTAGGTCCTTCCTTGCCTTTCATGACTTGGAATACTTCTTTCCAGCCCCTTCTTGTCTGTAAGGTCTCTTTTGAGAAATCAGCTGACAGTCTGATGGGAACTCCTTTGTAGGTAACTGTCCCTTTTCTCTTGCTGCTTCTAGGATTCTCTCCTTCATTTTAATCTTGGATAATGTAATTATGATGTGCCTTGGTGTGTTCCTACTTGGGTCCAACTTCTTTGGGACTCTCTGAGCTTCCTGGACTTCCTGGAAGTCTATTTCCTTTTCCAGAATGGGGAAATTCTCCTTTATTATTTGTTCAAATAACTTTTCCACTTGTTGCTCTTCCTCCTCTCCTTCTGGTAGCCCTATAATTCAGATGTTGTAACGTTTAAGCTGTCCTGAAGGTGCCTAAGACTCGCCTCACTTTTTTAAAATTCTCGTTTCTTCATTCTTTTCTGACTGGATGTTTCTTTCTTCCTTCTAGTCCACTCCATTGATTTGAGTCCCAGTTTCTTTCCCATCACCATTGGTTCCCTGTACATTTTTTTTTTATTTCACTTAGCATAGCCTTCATTTTTTCATCTAATTTGCAACCAAATTCAACCAATCCTGTGAGCATCCTGATTGTGTTTTGAACTGTGCATCTGATAGGCTGGCTATCTCTTCATCACTTAGTTGTATTTTTTCTGGAGCTTTGATGTGTTCTTTCATTTGGGCCTTTTTTTTTTTTTTGTCTTGGCGCGCCAGCTATGTATAAGAGGCAGAGCCTTAGGTGTTCCCCAGGGCGGGGCAATCCATATTGCTGTGTTGTAAAGCTGTCTGTGAGGAAGGGGTCCAGAGGGAACAATGGCACTTGCTCCACTCTCTGCTAGATTTCAGTCACATCCCCCACTTCCCATAAGCAAAGTGGGCCCTTCTGGTGCTGATTCCTGGGTGGGTGGGCTTGTGTATGTTCTAACACCCTGTGGGTCTCTCCAATGAACTTTCCTGTGAGGTTGGGTGTTTCTCCCGCTGCTGCCTCAACCCCCACAGGTGTTTTCAATTGGTGTTTTGAGGCTTTTATTTCCCCGCGCTTGGACCCCCAGGTTGCAGGGTCTGCCTCGCTCCCCAGCTGTTCCTTCTGGTATATCTCTGCTCAAATGTGGGACCGACTGCTCCACCAGCCACCACCTTGCCTGTCCAGCAGCTGCTGCCTTGCTGACCAGCCACCACCTTGCCTGCCCCACTCTACAATCTCCCGCTTCGCTGGATCCACCAGCTGCACCTTGCCTGCCTCAGTCCTCCACCACTGTTCTGCCAGGAGTCCTCTCCTCCTGGCTGCCTGTCTCTGCCCCTCCTACTGGTCTGGATGGGTGTTTCTTCTATAACTCCTTGGTTGTTGGAATTCCATACAGTTCAATTTTCTGTCAGTTCTGGTTGTTTTTTGTTTTTAAATTGTTGTTGTCCTTCTTTTGGTTGTGCAAGGAGGCACAGTGTGTCTACCTATGCCTCCATCTTGGCCAGAAGTCATGACAAAATATTTTTTATTGTTGTTCAATTACAGTTGTCCCAATTTTTCCCCTGTTGCTCTTCCCTGCCCCACCCAACCCCCAACCCCCTTCCCTCAGTCAGTCCCCACCCTGTTGTCCATTACCAGGAGTCCTTTACACTTGTTCCTTGACTAGACCCTTCCCCTTCTTTCCCCATTATCCTTCTGTCCACTCCCCTCTGGTCACCATCAGTTTTTCTTAGACTCATTAATATTCACTTTGATTCCCAGAACTCAACTGGATTTCTAATGTTTTGATCTAGTCAATTCTAAATTCCAAGCTAAAGCAAGATATATAATTTTATAGTGAGCTTAATTTTTTTAAAAAATCACTCCTGAGCCATTCTCTGCTCACTAAAATGTTGGATAAATTCCTGCCAGTTGGTCAGATCATATATTTTTATTTACCTACTATTTCTGGATTATGATAGAATTAATAAGTATTTCTGCAAAGATGAATTACCATGACTTTGAGAACTAGGGAAATACACTACTTTTTAAATGGCATCCTGAGTTCCTGAAACATCCTTTGGTCTAATTGTTGAGGGGAATATTGCACCCACCCCAGGGGTGCCACCCAGACTCTATTTACCGTCTGCTGCCTCGGTGGAGGCTTCCAGAAGACACACAATGGAAGAACTCAAGGACGTCATGAAAGCAGCCTATCCGGGAATGCAGAACTAACTTCATATACATCTAAAACAAAGTGCTCAGAGGATAGGGAGCATCACTGGGCTCAGGTGGGACAGGAGCAGTCCGAGAGGGAGTGACTCAAGAGGTGAATTTAGCATGTTGAAGACTGGCCCCAAGTGATTTATTAATTACTAGGAAGAATAAAGGAACACCTTGTGGATCATAGAGTCTGTCAGAATATAGACTGTTCAAAGCAAAAGAATTGGTTATGAAAGGTAGTACCAAAATGGATTTTTTCCCTAAGAATTTGCCATTTGCTAGATCCATAAGACTGCCATTTGTAGTTGCTTCTAACAATTCTAGCCACAGCTGGACAAAATCTACTGCTCCAGCTTGCTGCCACCCAGGGCGTCTCTCAGGCTGGGCACCATTATCACATCCCCACATCCCTGTGCCATCACAGGTCTGACAAGTTTCCTTAGAAGTGCTTTAGAGCTACAACACAGGTTCCCACGGCTGTCAGCTGTGAAGTTGGTTATAATGTCTTCCTTGTTCAAGACCAAGAAAAAATAAAACCAACCTTCACACTCATCCTCGTGATATTTAAACAACTGTGCAGCTATGCTGTGAGGTAGTTTTACTACCTTAGGTAAAATGTTAAAATACTTTCCATTTGAATGTAAGTCATCATTGGTTAAATATAAAGTGTGCATATGTGGACGGCCTAAACCATGCCTGCTTTAAATGGACATCTTTGTTTATTAAAAATATGCGACTTATAGAAGTTTGTTCTAGAAATACTATACCAGTCCATGTTACTTGGGAGATTCCCAGATGAATAGCATAAAAGTTCCCGGTGATAGCTATTAATATTAAACTTTCATTGGTATAGTAACGAATGCATTTAGGTCAACAATTATAGATTGTTCAAGTTAGTAATATTCAGAACTTTTAAGTTACTAATCTGTTCTTATTCATTTCTCAGTTTTGTTTTTAGTGACTATGTAAAGTATCTCCAAAGTGCAGAAGCAAATGACTTTTCCCAATCTGTCAGGAGCGTTGGTATTTCATACTTGCTTATAATTTTTCAAAATGGGTTAGGTAAGGGAAAAATAACTTTTTCAGGAACACGTTTTATTGCTTTCGAATTGCTAACCTAAGGCTTTTTCCTATTCACAAAAGAAAGCTATAAAAAGACATTCTAATGTATTTTTCCCTGTGATTTTGCTGTATAAACATGATTGCACAATGCAAAACCAACAGTTCCCACAATGTATGTGAAAAGGTGCTGATCTTGTGTTCTTATTGCAGCTTAATGAAATGATAAGAAACCCAGGGGAAGGGCATTTCTGGCAGGTGGACCACATCAAGCCGGTGTTTGGTGGAGGAGGACAGTGCTCCCTGGACAACCTGCAGACTCTTTGCACGCTCTGCCACAGAGAGGTCAGTGAAGCTCTCAGACACATTTGACCCCATCCTGGGACTTAAATTACTCATTGTGCACACCGGCGTGGAAGATGCTGTCAGTGAATCTGTATCTCTGGTTTGGGATCCAAAATGCGTTTTATTTCTTTCATCACCTAACACTTGTATTTCCTCTCAAGGCCTAACTTCTCAGTCACAGGTGAAAGAGAAGCTGCTTCCCTTCTAATTTATTCTAGAACCAGGAAATTTCACACCACCTAGATGAAAATGAATACAATTTGCATATTTCTTGAAAAGACCCAGACCATCAAGCTAGAAGTTTGGTGAACTGGGGCAGTAACATATGTTTGCATTTGCAGCTAAGGATGTCCTTAAATGTCTAAGAACGTTAATAAATTATCTCTAGGACCAACTCAATTCAACATTGCAAACAGTACATTCCTGGCCAAAGTATGAAATCCATTAACCTTGGCACATCTTTGAGCAATTATTTGTTGCTTAAAACAAGAGGGGAAAAATGACACAGTAGCCCTGACCAGCGTGCTCAGTGGATTGGGCATCATCCTGAAAAGCAAAAGGTGCCCGGTTCTGGCCGGGGCACATGCCTGGGTTGCAGGTTCTGTCCCTGGTCAGGGCATGTAGGGAAGCAACCTATCGATGTTTCTCTCCCTTTCTCCCTTCCTTCCCCTCTCTCTAAAAATAAATAAAATCTTTATTTAAAAATGACATAGTATTGTTTGTCAACTAGGACAAAGTTTTAACAGCCAGCCCGGCAAAAGGAAGCCATTTCTGCCCATTGAGATAGTCTTAAGAAGAAGCATATATTCAATATGCAACTTGGTATCTAATGTTTTTTTTTCCACTTATGGCAGATTTAAGCATTTTCTCGTGTTTCTATAAGCATTCATGATGTTATTGTCTAAAATGGCTGCACATTATTCTGTTGAGTAGATCTGTACCATAGTTTTTTTAGCCATTCCCATACTGATGAACATTAAAGTTATTTACATTCTTTTTAGTTCTTATACATAATGTTGCCAAGCATTTTTTTATGTTTTGAGGTCATTCCTTAAGATAGATTCTCAGATCTAAAATATCACTAAGTCAAGTGTTTGGTTATTTTTGAGGCTGGTATTTTTATCTCCAAGCTGTTTTCCGAAGGTTTACACTGTCAGACTGCTCCCTGGTGTCAGTGAAGAAGAGTGCTCGTTTAACTGCATTAATTAGTGCCCACACGGTGGGAGAAGAATGGCCACCACCATTTTGTTTACTGAAGACCCTGCTGTTTGTGAAAATGCTGATCAATTGTATTTACAGTTTTGAGGTCTGTTCAGATCTTTTGCCAGAATTCATATTGCAAGAGCATTTTCTTAGCTTTCTTTTAATATTTTAGACTCCTCTCTCCACAAACATAGTTTTTACTATACTATACTACATGTACTATTTGTACTATATGACATATAGTCAGGAGTTTTGTTTGTTTTCTGTTTGAACACTCTTTGCTTTCCTCACCCTTCTACCTGGATCACTTCAAATGTACATGAACTCCAGTTGGGGAGAAATGTGTCCTGATTTCTCATCTGTTCACATTACTAGCACATTTAAGACCAATAAGAGAATTAAGATATAGCAAAATAAAATGCTCCCCATTTTGTAATCACTTTTCAGGTTCTCATGAAAATTTTTATTTGTGGGAATGGCAGAATTCAGTTATTTTCTATCTCATTTGGTTTCTCTGCATTGGTTTGACTGTTGGGTTAGGAATTCCAAAGAAGAAGGAGGAGGTGAGCCTTGTATGTGCTGCATTCTGGAAAATTCCAAAAAGCTTCCAGACTCCCAACGTGGATGAGGAGAATCATAGCCTCCTCCCCTCAGCCCTCGAATTGAGGGATTCACAGATCTCACTGGGTAGCAAGACATCCCCCAAAGCTATGTGTTTTCTCTTCAGCATCTGGTCTTAAGTGAACCTAGGACATCAGGGCACTTAGCAGAGCCACTGGGGTCCTCTGCTTGTGGTTTGGTAGCCCCCTGATGTCAAAGCACTGGTGAGTGTGGTGATAATGTAGTTTTTCCAGACTGGCAGAATAGAAAGAGTTTTTGACTTTCTGTAGCTACTACTTTTTCCCCAACATGTGAACACATTCCTATTTTTACCTTTTAGAGAACTGCCAGGCAATCCAAGGAAAGGAGTCAGGTGAGAAGACAATCTCTGGCAGCAAAGCACGGATCCGACATCACGAGATTTTTGGTGAAGAAATGAAGTATAAAAATCTTGAATGGATAACAAATGGTTTACATGTGGAGGAATGTAACTCAAGTTTTTTTGTGTTTGTCTAATATTTTGGAAGTGGAAATTTTCAGAAAATCAATGATTCAACTTCCCTTTTCATATTAAATGCTTTTAGTGTTCACTGCCTTTTGAAAGTACTTAACAGAAATCCTGAAATGTGGTACTAAATATTTCTGTGATCTTCCTGATTTCATGCAGACTCTCAGTTATGTTTCAGTAAGGTTTTGTTAAGCCCTCATTTCCCCCTACTATACCTTAATCATGATATTATGCAAAGATGGTATTTGAAAAATATAGTCTCAGTTACTTGCAAATGCTGCTGAATTAGGATTGGTTCTAGACTTCTGTGTATATAAAATGGAACACTGTAAAACCATAAGGGAAATTTGGGAAGCAAATCATCATTATTCATGAATACTGGGAGAAGTGTGACTGACCTGCTTAGTATGCAAGAGAGACTCTTGTTCACTAAATGCCTCCAAAAAGGGTTTGGGATACACATTTTGAGTGTTTCTTTTTTGTTGTGTTTCTTAGCCAGCTGTCTTGATTGAAACAAATGCTTTTGAAAATAAGCTAATTGGACCCCTGCTGTCTGTGGACAATTGAGGAGTTCTGGGTAAAATAATTATTAAAAATATTAAAACTAAAAACATAAAATATAAAATGCCCCTTAAACTTCAATTATTAGTTTGTTCTCATGCACAAAACTAGATTGGCTGTCAGAGCACCTTTTGTGTCCTAGTTATCGCTTTTTGTTTTTAAAATTCTGTCTTATTAAAAGTGTATTTCTGGTACCTGTTTTAAAAGAAGTGATGGTGATTAAACATTTTATATTAAAGCATGATCAGACTGAGATATGTGTTTAAAAATAAAATGTAATCGATATAAAAAAGTAGAAGGGTGATGATGAAATAAAACCAGAGCACAATCCTGTAATATGATGGAGTCATGAATGCAAAGAATCAGAACTACACAAAATACAGGTTCAAGGAAGAATTACATTCACAAAAGACCTATTTGTAAATACTGTATGGATGCAACCTTGTTAGTGACTCTCCAGTTTTAATCAGTATCTTATGTTTTACAATGTAGAGGACTTGTTTTTAGAAAGATAATACACATGAATTTCCCTTTTAGAGTTTTTATTAAGTTTATAACTTTCACTGTATAAGATCAAAGAGTCTTGTTTATTTTACAAATTAGGTTGGGCTTTCTTTGGCCTTTTTTCTGTTTTGCTGGTCAGCCTCTTTAAAGTTTTCTGCCTCATTGCCAGGGTAACCTAGGATTCCTCACAGTTGAGAGCTAAGAGATCTTCACACTGCTTTTCCTGCAGCATAGGGTGTTTGCAAGTGACACTTTGGTCTAAGTAGGTCAGGTTTGGGTGGAGCTTGCTCTTTAGAGCAAACTAAGGTGGTCGTTCTAGGGAGCACATTCTCAGATGTAGGAACTATGTGATGGTTTGGGGTGAAATGACCCACAAAGGTGGTCAACTCTTGGCCGGATTTCAAAAATTCAAATTAAAAACACTGTAAGAACATTGAAAAGAATAAAATATGGATAAATTTAACCAAGGAGGTAAAAGATCTGTATACTGATACTATAGACTTTAATGAAAGAAATTGAAGAAGACATAAATGAATGGAAAGATATTTTGTGTTCATGGATCTGAATAATTGTTAAAGTGGCCGTATTACCCAAATAAATCTACTGGTTTAATGCAATCCTTATCAAAATTATAATGTAATTTTTTTTTATTTTAATCATTGTTCAAGTACAGTTTTCTCCCCCCTACTCCCATTCCAGCCCACCCACCCAACCCTACCCCCTTCCCCCCATTACCCCCCACCCCTAGTTTTTGTCCATGTGTCCTCCAAATTTGTTCCTGTAATCCCTACCCATTCCCCCCTGAAATTCCCTCTTCTCTCCCCTCTGGCCACTGTCAGACTATCCCCTATTTCAGTGTCTTTGGTTATATTTTGCTAGGTTTTTTTTTGTTTTGTTTTGTTGTTTAGATTCCTGTTAAAGGTGATATCATGTGGTATTTGTCTTTCACTGCCTGGCTTGTTTCACTTAGCATAATGCTTTCCAGCTCCATCCATGCTGTTGCAAAGGGTAGGTGCTCCTTCTTTCTTTCTGCTGCATAGAATTCCATTGTGTAAATGTACCATAGTTTTTTGATCCATTCATTTACTGATGGGCATCTAGGTTGCTTCCAGCACCTAGCTATTGTAAATTGTGCTGCTATGAACATTGGGGTGCAAAGGTTCTTTTGTATTGGTGTTTTAGTGTTCTTAGGATAGAGTCCCAGCAATGGAATTGCTGGGTCAAAAGGCAGATCCATTTTTAGTTTTCTGAGGAAGTTCCAAACTGCTTTCCATAGTGGTTGTAATTTTTTATAAAAATAGAAAAAATCCTAAAATTTTTATGGAACTACAAGAGACCCTTTGATAGCGAAGGCAATCTTGAGAAAGAAGAACAAAGCTGGAGACATCATGCGCTCTGCTTTCAAACTGCATTACAGAACTATGGTAATCAAAACATTATGGTATTGGCATAAAACTGATGTGTAAATCAATGGAACAGAATACAACCCAGAAATAAACCCATGCATATATACTCAATGAATTTTCAGCAAAGGAGCCAAGAATATACAATAGGAAAGGGATAGTTTCTTCAATACAGTGTTGGGAAAACTAGATAACCACATGCAAAAGAATAAAACTGGCCCCTATTTTATACCATACACACAATTCAAGACCTGAACATTAAACCTGAAAGCATAAGACCCCTAGAAGAAAACATAGGATCAAGCTCCTTGACTTCTGTCTCAGCTATGATTTTTTTAATCTGACCACAAAAGCAAAAATAAACAAGTATCAGACTGAAAAGCTTTTGCACAGCAAAGGAAATTGTCACAAAATGAAAAGCCAATCTTACTGTATTTTTAGGACTATAAGAAGCACCTAGGTTTTACAGGAGGAAAATAGGGAAACAAATTTTGAAGCAAAAAATGTAAAATATTTAATAACCTGTGACCCCACTCCACCGTCGCACCCCCCCACAGCGAGCCAGGTAAGCTACATTCAGACTATAAGACGCACCCTCATTTTCCTCCCAAATTTGGGGGGTGCGTCTTACGGTCCAAAAAATACGGTATGTAATGGGAGAAAGCATCTGCAAAACATTTATCCAGTAAGAGGTTAATATCCAGTATAGATGAGAAACTCATACAACTCAGTAACAAAAAAACAATCACTAATCATCATGGAAATTCAAATCAAAACCCACAATGAGACATTATCTCATTCCTGTTACAATGACCATTATCAAAAAGACAAGAGAAAACAAATGTTGGGGAGGGTGTGGAGAAAAGGGAACCCTTGTGCACTGTTGATGGGAATGTAAATTGATGCAGCCACTGTGGAAAACAGTATGGTGGTCCTCAAGAAATTAAAAATAGAACTACCTTATGATCCAGCAGCCCCACTTCTAGCTATATGTGCATAGGAAAACAAAAGCAATGATCTCGAAGGGATATCTGTACTGCCATGTTCATGGCAGCATTATTCACAATAGCTAAGGCATGGAAACAAGTGTCTTGTCGATGAATGGATAAAGAAAACAGTAGATGTACATAGTGTAATATTTTTCAGTTTGAAAAAAGGAAATCCTGCAACTTAAAACAACATGAACCTGGGAGGCATTATACTAAGTGAAGTAAGGCAAATAGAAAGACAAATGCTACCCGGCATTGTAACAGGGTGCAGCCAAGAGGGGGGCCTCAAAAGGATTTGAAATGGGGCCCAGAACTCAGGGTGTCCAGGAAATATTAGGATGTCCTCAGCGCCCCCCACAGGTATGGGTTGGGGGAAGGGACAAATGGAGCAGGGCCATTGAGAGCTGTTTTGCATAGCAACAGCTTTGCAGCTAACCTGTGGTGTGGTCATTTAACATATCTATAACCTTTAACTGGTTGCATAGATATGTTAAATAGCTGTGGCTGTGCTCTGAGCCACAATAAGACGTAACTGGGGTGCAGGTCCCCTGAGCTACAGCACCTTCGTGAGAGCTTGGAGAAGATTAGCTCCATGACAGGGCCACACCTGCCCAGACTCATGATGGCAGCCCAGTAAAGCTGGAAGGATATGAGAGTGCTGGCAAGTGTAGCCGATTGTGGGAGAAGTTGGAAATGGGGCTGCAGAGGAAGATTGGCTTCGGCATTTAAACCCAGACACGGCAGCCCTGACAGAGAGAACCACTCGGTCTTTGACAGAGTGGCGACCCCCCTCCTTGCACCCATTGAGGAGGGAGAACCACATGGTTTTGCCACAGTGGGGACTCCTGCGGCCATTGTGCAGAGAGGCTGTGTGGCTGTGGCAATAGAAAGGAAAGCCATGCGGCTTTGGCAGAGTGGAGACCCCCGTAGCTTTAGAAGGGGGAACCACCACCCAGCTTTAGCAGAGATCCCGGTGACACAGCTGATGGAGCCGGGAACCGAGAGAGACCTACCAGCTGAGACGGATTACTGGGAAGAACCAGAGGCTGCCTGAGCCACAGACTTCTGTTTCCTTTCCTGACATACAGTACCCCAGACTGGGCAAAGGGGGAAGGAAGGACTGTGTGTGTTTATGGGTGTTTTAAGGGACTTTGGGATTTTGATGAAGACATTAGGTCACTACTTTAAGTCTGTACAGCACTAAATAAACATTTCCTTTTCACAAATCTCTGGCATTGAGAGATGTCTTTCCTCTGGCGGTGGACATAATGAACCTGGGAGGTTCCTTTCAGTAATAGTATACCATCCCAGGCACACACCCCCCACCTTGTTGTTCTATAACAGCATCACTTACAGGTGGAATTGTTAAAAAAAAAAAATCAAACTCATAAAATAGGAGAAAAGTGTTACCAGAGATTGGGAGGTAAGGGAGTAGGGGGCGTTTAATAAAAAGGTACAAACTTTCAGTTATGAGATGAATATGATCTGAGGATCTAATATATAACATGGTGACTATAGTTGATGTTTTGTATAATTAAAATTCAGTAAGAGTAGAATATACATGTTCTCCCTCCCTAAAAATAGAACTGTGTGTGGTGATGAATGTGTTAATTTACTAGATGGTGGTCGTTTTTTTTACTTGTCAATTAGACCTCAATAAAGGGGAAAGAAAAACACTGTGAGGAACCATGAACATTTGCTATACAGGACTTTGACTGACCCATCCCCATCCCTCCCTGCTTTGTCTCAGAGCTTCGTGTCCTGCCTCCTCTCCCAACCCTGCTTTGACCTACTTTACTTCAGGGGTGCACTGAGACAAAGCATTCTAGCTGAATTCATAGCTGAAATAAAGGTAGACAGATCGATAATAGCAAAGACCTCAGAAGGTGAATAAATACTGCAGGGACATTCTAGGGAGGTTGCTCTCCCGTCCTCACAGTATGAAAGAAGCTGCCCTCTATGGATTGCAAATGGAAAGTTCCAGCGGGGTACAGGTGGGGTCAGGGCAAGCAGTGGACTCTGCAACCAGAAAGAAGTGCCCAGTGCCCCACCCCCACCTCTGGGAAGAAAACCGCTGCTGCCACACAGGAAATGGAGATAAAGTGAAAAACAAAGTGGGGGTCGGTGGCACGAAGGAGGGCGGCCCAGCTCTGAAAAGCCTCAGAGAAGTTGTAAGATGCAGTTTAGGCTTAGAAAAGGAAAGACCGTTTCCAGGGAACAGAACTGGAAATGGAGAGTGGGGAATGACAGCTTGCAATATGGGAGCTGAGAGAAATACACCCGAGCGGTTGTGCTTGTCAGCTAGGCTGTGTCCTCGCCCCCGCTTGCGGGGTTCAGGCCACTTTGGGCGGGGGGCGAGGACTTCCTGAGCAGGGTGGCTCAGGCACCCACACCGTGTATGCCTAGCGTCAGCCTGGCCTGCCTTCCTGTTCACAGCCACTGAGGGCCAGTGATCCCCAGAAACTCTGAGGAACGACAAAGTTGCTCTTAGCAGCCCTAGAGCTGTAGGGGAGATCTCATTTGGAATTCCTAAAGAAACCCACTCTCAGCATTAATCACAGCCTAAGGTACATTTCTTGGGGAGATTTTCCTGTGACAAATAAGTACAGTTTTACATTTTCTGAACTGTTGATGGGGAAAAGCATTTTCTGCCCACTGTAGTAGACCCTTCTGCATTGTGTAGGCCCAGCTCCCACTTGGAGACACACAGGACCCACGCCCACAGATAGGTTCTCCCATAGGGAATCAGGCCTGCAATGTGCCTAGGTCACTTTGAGTCTTGCTCTTGCTAAAAAAAACTCCCTCACCCTGAATTGAGAACATTTACTGCAAAGTAACTTCCTAAAATCCATCCTAAACCTTCCAAAGATGAGTGTAACTGGTTCAACCACTTTTGCCTTTTCATTTGCAAATATCCCTCTTCTGTGATGTGATTAGCAGCATTGGCTCCTTTGTTTTCTGTAAAAGGTAACCACCTAAAGTGAACCTGTGCATAGTAAATGAGGACCGTCATATAATGTGCTGAAAAATTCAATAAAGGCCAGTTACTCCAAGGGCCAAGGCTTTTGCTCCCCTTGAGAGAAAAGCCATGCTGTCCCTTTTCCTCCACCAGACTCAGTAGTCCATGTGAATGTCTCATTTCATCCATAATGACATGGACACCGCAGGCCAGTATCTGCATCACCCCATGTGTCTTACTAATAAATCTTCAGATTCTTGAGTGAAACATTTAAGATATAGTTTTTCTGGAAATAAAAGCATGAAACACTCTAAATTATATGTCTGAGCAGTCAACATCCTTGAGCTCTTCAGAGCAAAATGGAAAAATTGTGTTTACTTAAGGGCTACAGAACCGTGAACATCAAACCTCAAAAATAGGTTGTGGAAATATTGTCTCACTTTGTGTTGCATATTATTAACCTGTCTCTCATTCTACCTTTGGTTCTTTTAAACTGGAAAATTTTAAGTTCCTATTCACTGCACAGATCTATTTGAATGACCAACACATAGAAAAATGTCCCATCTCTCAAGTTTGTCAGTTGCTTTATATTGGTGAGGGTGCTTTGCCCCCCTAGTTGTATTTCTATTTCCTATGGAGAAAGGTCACCGGTATTGAAATGCATTCTGGGTTCTGCTTTAACAGCTTTTCTCCTAGCTCTCTATTACTAAGTTGCTCTATCTCATTAGTAAATGTTAGGTTTTTTTTCCTAGAAACTATCAAGTGGAACACCTTAAAAATATTGTTAATTAGCCCTGGCTGGTGCAGTTCAGTGGATTGAGTGCCAGCCTAAGAACCCAAGGGTCGCTGGTTCAATTCCCAGTCAGGGCACATGCCTGGGTTGTGGGCCAGGTCCCCATAGGGGGTATGTGAGAAGCACCCACACATTGTTGTTTCCTTCTCTTTCTCTCTCCCCTCTCTCTAAAAATAAATAAAATCTTTAAAAATATATTGTTAATTATTCTGCATTTCCTAAAGTGTTCATATTTAATAGTCTCTCTGCTCTCATACATTTGCCTTCCCCACATCAGAGTTCACCATATTTCAGAAAAACCCAAATATCCCTATCTATGTGGCAGCTAAGATCTTTTTTAGGAAGGATCTTTTTTTTTCTTTCAATCATCACCCAAGGATACATTCATTGATTTGAGAGAGAGAGGAAGGGAGAGAGAGAGGGGAACATTGATGTGAAAGAGAAACATCAATTGGCTGCCCCCCCACACCCACTCTGCAGTGGGGCAGGGGTTTGACCTGCCACCCAGGTATGTGCCCTGGCCAGGATCGAACCCACAACCTTTTGGTTGGTATATGGATAATGCTCCAACCAACTGAGCCACCTGGCCAGGGCTTAAGAAAGATCTTAATACAATTTTGACAACCTATAAAATGAGCTTTAAAAAAGAACAGTCACAGTGCCTGACCCTAGCAAGTTCTCAGCACAGTGGTCTGCCAGATAGTTTAGGTAGCCAAACACACAGTGCAGTCATCTTGCTCGTGACTCCGGATTGCTGCCCTTCACCTTTAGAGCCACCTGTGCCAGCCTGCAAAATGTTTTCCCCACTTTCCGCACAGCACTTCTTTTCAGTACTATGTCTTAACTCATGTCTCAGCTTTCATCAAATGAGTATTTAAACAGACATACATGACACATTGCTATGCCGTTGTTCTACGGTTGTTGTTTTGAAAGCTGCTGTTAGGAGAATTGGGGAGGATAATTATTAATGCCACTCTCCACACATTAAATTGGGAAGCACTTGAGAAATGAGACTGAGTTAGAAAGATGAAATTCAGAATATCAATTTTGAGGTTAATAAAGTAGGGAGATCATGGCATGGATCTGGTCCTCAGTCAGGCTAACACTTGCAGGCCCCGTGTCCAGGTCAGCACCCTCAGCAGCCCTGCTGTGCAAAGCAGGAGGCTGATCTATCCTGTGAAACCCTGTCCCCCAGCCACTTGGCCTCATCTTGGGGTCAGTGAGAGTAGGACCCTCCAGGCCTATCTTTAGGGTTTGTGTCCTTAGCTCATACAAGTGGCAGAGCAGAAAGCCCCAGTCTTGGGGACAGGCTGATCAGGGAGACAAGAAGGGGCAGGCGCTTTATCCTCTATGCCTTCTCTGATATTTCCCAGTGGCTTAAGTCACTCTACCTCCTTTGGGAAGGAGGGACTAAGGGGGCAGAGAGAGACCAGATGTTTTCCCTTTTAGCAAAACTTGAGGTGTGAGGAATAGGTCATGTTTCATCATTGTATGCCTTTTTTCTTACATAGCAAAAGGATAAAATTAGTTCCTAATGAATGTTATCCTGTCCCTGAACTGGAAATATATTCATGGGTTCCTAAACTCCCCAGGGGCATTGGAAGCCACCTACCACCCGAAATCCATGCCTGCCCTTTGTCAAGCCTGATGTGCATCTCTGAGACCTATGTGACTGCCCTGCGGCTAGAGTGGCTTGTAGGTCAGAATGACGCACTTTAGGTAGTATTGACATCTTAACAGTAAAGTCTTCCCATTCACTAATACGGAATGTCTTTTTGTTTATGTCTAATTTATTTGAGGAATGTTTGTAATTTTTGGTTTACAGTTCTTTCCTTGGTTAATTCTTTGTATTTTATTCTTTTTAATTTTATTGTAATTGGGAGTGTTTCTACATTTGTTTTTCAGATTATTCATTTTAGTGTATAGAAAGGTAAAAATTTTTGCAAGTCAATCTTGTATCCTGCATCTTAGCTATATTTATTTGTTAGTTCTAACAGTTTTGCATGTGTGTGTAATCTAGGATTTTTTTTACATATAAAATCATGTCATCTGCAAACATAATTTTACTTTTTCCTTTCCAGTATGGATGCCTTTTATTTCCTTTTCTTGGCTAATTGGTCTGGCTAGAATTTTCAATATTCTGTTGAATACAAGTGCCAAAATCGGCGTGTCTTTTTCCTAATCCTAGAAAAAAAGCTTTCAGACTTTCACCATTAAGTATGATGTTACCTGTGGGGCTTTTCGTATATGGTCTCTGTTATTTTATGTTGAGATAGTTTCCTTCTATTCCTAGTTTGTTGAAGTGTTCTTATGAGGATGCTAAATTTGTCAGGTGGTTTTTCTGTGCCAATTGAGATGATCATGTAGTTTTTGTCCTTCATCCTGGTAATGTGGAGTACTACATCAATTGATAATCGTATGTTGAACCATCCTTGCATTTCAAGAATAAATTCCACTTGGTCATGGTGTCTAATTCTTTTAATATGCTGAGGAATTTGGTTTGCTAGTATTTTTTTGAGAATTTTTGCATCAGTTTGCAACATTATACCTTAAGGAGCTAGAAAGAGAAGAGCAAATGAAGCCCAAAGTCAGTAGAATATAGGAAATGATAACAGAGTGGAAATAAATAAAATGGAGACTAAAAAGACAGTAAAAAAGATGAATAGAAGAGACTTCTATTCATAAAGAGTTCTTTAAAACTATAAACACAATTAACAAATATTTAGCTAGACTTATTAAGAAAAAAAGAGAAGACTCAAAAAACTAAAATCAGAAATGAAGGAGAAGTTACAACACATACCACAGAAATGTAAAGGATTATAAAATAATACTATGAAAGGTTATATGCCACCACCAAATTGGACAACATAGAAAAAATGGACAGATTCTTAGAAGCCTACAACCTTACTAGATGAAATCATGAAGAATGAGAAAACCTGACTAGATCAATCACCAGTAAGGAAATTGAAACAGTGATCACAATCCCCCTGCCCCCCGCCGTTTCCCTGTCAAAAAAAAGTACAGAACCAGATGGCTTTACTGGTGCATTCTATCCACAGATTTCCTATCCAATATTCACAGATTGAGAAAGACACCTATCTTTCTCAAACTCTTTCAAAAAATTGAAGAGGAGAGAATACTTCCTAACTCATTTTATGAGGCCAACATTACCCTGATACCAACACCAGAGAAGGACATCACACAGAAAAGAAAATTATAGGCCAATATCTCTGATGAGCATAGATGTAAAAATTCTAAACAAAAACTAACAAATTAAATGCAACAACACATTAAAAGGATCATATACCACAATCAAGTGGGATTCATTCCATAGATGCAGGGATGATTCAGAATTTATCACATTAACAAAATGAAAGATAAAATCATAGGATCATCTCAATAGATTCAGAAAGAAACATTTGACAATGTACATCCTTTTACAGTAAAACCTCTCAATAGAATGGGTATAGAAGGAAAATGCCTCAACATAATAAGGGAATATATGAAAAACACTCAGTTTACATCATACTTTTCATCTAAGATCAATAACAAACAAGGATGCCCACTCTTGCTACTGTTACTCACCTGGTCTTGCAAGTACTAGCCAGAGCAATAGGCAAGAAAAAGAAATAAAAGGCATCCAAGTTGGGAAGAAAGAAGTAGAACTCACTAATTTGTGGATGACATGATTTTATATATAGAAAACACCAAAGACTCCACAAAAAATTCTATTAGAAATAATAAATGAATAGAGTAAATTTGGCAGATATAAAATCAATATAAAAAAATCTGTTGCATTTCTAAATACTAACAGTATATCGTAAAAAGAAATGGACAAAATAATCCATTTACAATTTCAACAAAAGGAATAATATACATAGGAAACTTAACATAGGAGGTGAAAGACCTGTACACTGAAAACTTCAAGACATTGTTGAAAGAAACTGAAGAAGATACAGAAAAAAAGGGAAAGATGTTCCATTTCCATGGATTAGAAGAGTGAACCATGTTAAAATGTCCATATTACCTAAAGCAATCTACAGATTTGATGCAATGCCTGTCAAAATCCCAATGGCATTTTTCACAAAAATGGAACAAAAAATCCTCAAATTTGTTTGGAACCACAAAGACCTTGAATAGCGAAAGCAATCTGAGAAAAAAGAACAATGCCGAAGGTATCATACTTCCTCACTTTAAACTATACTCCAAAGCTATAGTAATCAAAACAGTATGGTATTGTCAGAGAAACAGACACACATCCCAATGGAATAGAATTGAGAGCCCAGAAATAAACCCACACATATTTATGTCAACTAATTTAGGTTAACTAATTTATGAAAAAAGAGCCAAGAATATACAATGGAGAAAGGAAATACTCTTCAGCAAATGGTGTTGGAAAATTGGGCAGCCATATAGAAAAGAAGGAAATTAGGCCATTATACCATACACAATAATTAACTCAAAAAGGATTCAAGTCTTGAATGCAAGACCTGAAACAATAAAATACATAGAAGGAAACAGGCCCTAAGCTTCTGGACATTGGTCTCAGAGATGTTTTTGTGAATTTGACTTCAAAGACAAGGCAAACAAAAGCAAAAATAAATGAATGGGACTGCCCGCAACTAAAAGCCTGCACAGCAAAAGAAACCACCAACAAAACAAAAAGGCAGCCAACTGAAAGGGAGAAGGTATTTGCAAATGATGTTTCTGATAAGATAAGAGCTTAATACCCAAAACATATACAGAACTCATACAACTCAACAACAACAACAACAACAATAGCAAGTTTATTAAAAAATCAGCAGAGGATCTGAACAGACATTTTTCCAAGAAAGTCATACAGATTTCCAACATGCCTATAAAAATCTATTCAACATTACTAACTGTTATATTAGGGAAATGCAAATGAAAACCACCTCACCCCTGTTAAAATGGCTGTTATCAAGAACACAGGAAATGCCAAGGAAGGAGTTTCCTTTAAAAAATTAACATAACTGCCATGCCATCCAGCAATTCCTCTTCAGGGTATTTATCTGAAGAAAGTGAAAACAATAATTCATAAAATTATACATACCACTATGTTCAACACAGCATTACTTATAATAGCTAAGCCACGGAAACAGCTTAAGTGTCCACCAACAGTGGACAGATAACAAACAAGTGCTATGTACATACAATGGAATGCTTGGCTATTAAAAAAATGAAATACTGCCCTTTGCAACAATATGGATGGACCTTTAGGGCATTATATTAAGTGAAATGAGTCAGACAGAAAAGGACAAAAACTGTACGCTTTCACTCATATGTGGAGTATAAAACAAGTAACAAATGAACTAATAAAACAAAAACAAACTGATATACAGAGAGAACAGAATGGCAGTTACAAGAAGGTAAGGGAGCAGGAATAGGGCTTCCAAAATAATAATGTGTATAACAGGAAAAAATTACACTACTTCAGTTTTAGAATTTAAATTCAAATTAATTAAAATTTAATAATAAAATTCATATCCTCCGTTGCAGTAGCCACATTTCGAGTGCTCAGTTGCCCTATGCAGCAATGGCCACAGCCACCGTACTATTGATCAGCATGGCTCTAGACACCCACCTCAGAAAAAGGAAGATGTATGAGGTGAAGTTTGGTTTGGTTTTACTTTCTATTCTTTTTTTTTTATCTTCAGCTGAGGATATGTTTATTGATTTTAGGGGGAGAGGTAGGGAGAGAGAGAAAGAGAAATATCAATGTTAGAAAGAAATATCTATCAGTTGCTTCCTTTACACACCACGACTAGGGATCAAACCCACAACCTAGATGTGTGCACCGAATGGAATCGAACCCACAGCATTTCGGTGCACAGGACGATGCTCCAATCGCCTGAACCACCTGGCCAGGGCACCTTCTGTTCTTTATTGAAGGGCTTTCTGTTCCTTCCTTTTCCCAGACGTCCCCCGGATTAGGCTGGACCCCTGCCCTTGTAAGGCAAGCATACAGTCTAGAGAAGGCTGGCAAGTGGCTACTGAAACCAAGGCCTCCACAGGGAATCCCCGTTGTCCTCTTAGAGACCACCACACAGCACGCCAATGAGTGTTCCATCTTGCAGGCATAGGTTCTGGAAGGAACAGGAGTAGCAACAGCTATAAGCAGCGACACTTTCACACTTAGTCCAGCAAGGGGCCTATCGCTTCTGGGTAGAAAAATAGTACTGGCAGCACCTTCAGTGCCATTTTACAACCCTGAAAGAGTTCCGCTCTGTTTGAAGGGATCATGCCGCGAAAGTCCAGGTGCTGGAATGCCAGCTGCGTCAAGGAAATTTGTTTTTAGTATCATTGAATGAGCAAGAGAACTTACACATTTTTAGTTTTAGGGTTTTTTTGTTTGTTTGTTTTTGTTTTTTTAAGATTACTAACACAGCCCTGGCCAGTGTGGCTCAGTTGGTTGGAGCTTCATCCTGTACCCGGAAGGTTGCAGGTTCAGTTCCCAGTTAGGGAAAATACCTAGGTTGCTGGTTTGATCCCGTCCCCCATCCCTGGTCTGGGCACATACGCACCGCATACGATCGCCAGTCTGGGGGCCTACGAGAGGCAACTGATGATGCTTCTCTTTCGCATAGGTAGATGTTCCTCTCTCTCCCTCCCTCCCTGTCTCCCTTCTTCCTTTAAAAGCAATGAAAAAGATGTCCTCAAGTGAGGATTAAAAAAAAAAGAGAGAGATAACTAACGCAACTGCAGATTAAAGCCATAATATATCATTTAACATGCACCAAAGTAGTAAAGTAATAATAATAATAATAATAATAATAATAATAATAATAATGTCTTTGTCAATACCAAGAGCTGGCAAGGATACAAAACTCTTATCCAGAACTCGTGGAAGTAAATTTATTCAACCGCTTTTGAAAACAATTTGCCATTATCACGTGCAGATCCCTCGCCAAGTACGTACACGGGAAAAAAGGTGTGTGGATGAGGACTTACCCCCAAGATGTGCACAGAGCACAGCCTGTAGTAGTGAAACGTCTGGACAACCCAAACGTTCTCAACAGAATGCATAAAGTAGATATATTCCACAATTAAAACTATACAGGTATGAAATTAACAGACTTAGATTAAACACATCAGCATGAGTGACATCAATGAAAGTGCAATCCAAGCAAATCAGGAAGACTGCATATACTATGATTTTGTTCATATCATCAAAGACATGCAAAACTTGATAACATGTTATTTAGGAGCATATTCCTATGTGCTAAAAGTACAAAGAAAAGCAAGGGAATGAATGGTTAACAGGAAACTCAGAGAGTGGTTACATTTTGGGGGAGTGGAGGAAGGGGCATGTGATCGAGGAGGGGCTATTAAAAGTTCAGTAATGTACCCTGGCTGGTGTGGCTCAGTGGATCGAGTGCCTGCCTCCAAACCAAAGGATCCCTTGGTTTGATTTCCAGTGAGGGCACATGCCTGGGTTGTGGGCCAGGTCTCCAGTAGGGGGTGCACGAGAGGAAACCACATATTGATGTTTCTCTCCCTCTTCTTCTCTTTCTCTTCCTCTCTCTTTAAAAATAAATAAATAAAGTCTTTTTTTAAAAAAAGTTCACTAATGTCCTCTTTCTAAGCCAGGTTTCAAGTCATAGGTAATCATTACCATCCTTTGTACCATCTAACATACACATATTTGGAAGTCTGAAATATTTTGTAATGAAAATGGTATGTGACTTAGGTAAAAGAAATATTAGTAAATGTACTTTTATGTTCACTCTTCCTTCCCCTTTTTCATTTAATAGTTATATGTCCTGCAAGGGTTTGATGCATGAAAGATGGAATGGTGCCCTTCAAGAGCGTGCAGAACAGCAGGTTCAAAGAGCTTGCTTATCTGCTGCCCAAAGTATTAAAACATTGTGACCTCCTCTGTGCTGACCTGAAGTAATTCATTAGATTCACTAGCACAGAGGCCATGAAGGGTTGGGTAAGTGTATTTGGGGGTCACTTGCAAGAGGGGGGTGTATAAGAAGCAGGTCTGACCAGTTGGTAAACTGAATGACCAGTTTAGACAGGTGGGTGGGATTCCCAACAAGGAGGAGTTCAAATTATGCCTCACCCATTACTGAAAATCAGCCCTGAATCTTAGGAGTTGTACAGCAAATAAAAGGCAGACATCATCTCATTTTGCCACCGGAACTGGGACGTTCCCCGCTTACCCTGTCAGGAGTACTTGGCGGCATGGAAGTGTCCCAGGGGAGCATCCTGGGTTCACCCTTCAGTGTGTTCCTGTCGTGTGTCCTGGTGTTTACAGAGCAGAGCAGACTAATCCTTGGGAAGTGCTGGCCTGCAGGCTACTGGGGGCATCGCTTTGGAGCTGAGCGCATTATTTTACCGGTAACTTCATCATCCGGCATCCTGCTCCCTACCCCGCCAAACCACCACTGGCACCACGCAGCTGCAGGCCAGGCCTCACGCCTCACAGATACACCTTTACGTGTAGGTGTGTTGCTGAAGAGGCTCAGGAGCACATGGATCTTAAAAGGAAGCTATCTAGATAACTGAAGAATGAAATAGGAATTCCAGGGTTCAGCAAAGCAGTTTATAAAGTTCCCACTAAGACATTTGCTATATGAACCGTTTCACTGATCTGAACTAACAGCAACCAGATGAATCATCACAGTTAATTGACATGATTTCTGTCTTCCTTTGTCCTTTTTATAAATGTTTTAATTAGAGAGCAGACAACTGTTTATAGTAAACTTCAGTTGGATAATAAAAAGCCACTTAACAACTCAGGATGTTTTCCCAAAGAGTCTTCCGATTGTTCCTCTGAGGGACGAGGGGGCATCTGACTCCCAGCCCCCTCCCTTTCCGGGAGAAGCCACCGGACGGTCAGCAGAGGTGTAATATCTTTCAGCTGGTCAAACGGTGTCCTGCCAATGGATGTGTTTTGGTGTAATTTCTTGGATACTCTTCCAAAGGAGAATGGTCTTTCTCCATGGGAAGCTAGTGACATTTTCCATATATTTTTAGAGAAGGAAAACAAAGGAATTATCTTCCTGCTGAAATGCTCCAGGTCCTAAGCCGCCTGTCCCACTGTGACCTAGCTGGCTCCCGGCTGGACTGGGCGTTTGGTCAGCAGCCCAGTCCAGGAGGATGAGTCGTCAGGCAAAAGGCAATCTTCAGAATCGAGGCCAGCAACGTCAGGGCCTATTCCCATCTTCCTTCCAAATCAGTAATGTTACAGAACAGACCCAAGGGGGGTGTACGATATACTATTACTGGAAGGACCCCACCCCCAGTAGGCTCATTATACCTGCTGCCAGAGGAAAGACATCTCTCAATGCCAGAGATTTGTGAAAAGGAAAGGAAATGTTTATTTAAACTATACAGATTTAAAAACCTTTAGAATACCCGCAGACGCACACAGTCCTTCCTTCTCCTTCTGCTCTAATCTGGGGTCCCATATCTCAGGAAGAGAAGCAGAAGTCCGTGATTCGGGCTCCCAGCACCATCAGCTGTGTCACCGCTACAATCTCCAGTTAATCCAAAGCCATGTGGCACCTTCTCATGGTCCACCAACAAGAGTCCTTTCACCCCAATTCTTCCAGGAAAAGTCCCTCCTGCTTCTCAAGGCACATGGCAAAAGGGAGCACCCCAAAGCCATGGGGTCTCCACTCTGCCAAAGCTCCATGATTCTCCCCTTGCATGGCTATGGTGTCTGGGTTTAAATCCCTGCGCCAATCTTCCTCTGCAGCCCCATTTCCAACTCCTCCTACAGTAGTTACGCCTGCCAGCATTCCTGTATTCTTCCAGCTTTACTGGGCTGCCATTGTAAGTCTGCAGAGGTGTGGCCCCGTGGCATGGAGCCAATCTTCTCCACGCTCTCATGCAGGCGCTATAACCAGGGGGAGCTGCCCCCCAGTTACATCTTGGGTGGAAGTTACTTCCATCCCCCTGGCTCAAAGCATGGCCACAGCTATTTAACATATCTATGAAACCAGTTAAAGGTTATAGATATGTTAAATGACCATGCCATGGATTAGCTGCAAAGCTGTTGCTATGCAACACAGCTCCCAATGGCCCTGCTCCATGTGTTCCATCCCCCAGCTCAGACTTGTGAGGGGGCAGGTGGTGAGGACATCCTGTATATTTTTCTAATATTTTCTGTACACATTGAGTTCTGGACCCCATTACAAATCCCTATTTGGGGCCCCCCTCTTGGCTGCACCCTGTTACAGTAACAGTCCTCAACGCTTGATTTTAGAATGATTTGAACCAACAAATCCTTGGCCTTGCCTGGAATGTTCCCATTTGGTAGGAGCTGGGAGCTGCGGCCGAGAAGGAGGACATGGGCTGCCACATGGGGTCCCTGTCGCTCATCCAGGCACCCTTCTGTTCATCCTGACCCCAAGGCCAGGTCTGTGTTCCTGAAACGGAATACCACTTTCCTACTGTCAAATGGGACCCTCCGGTGTGTGGAAGGATGCCTGGCTGAAGTTTCCTTGAGAAGTCTGATCCTTTTCCGGGAGAAGCCTCCTGCTGGCGGCAGCCTGACCAGTTTTCTCAGACACAGAGATGGGCTAACAGCCCACTCACAGCATCTCGTACTAACCTGAGGACACGGCAAGGGGTGGCGAGGGAAGGTCTTTGCTGAGAGGGCTTGCTAAGCCCTTCTCAAGGGCTGGTGGGCCACCCCAGTCCTGTGCAAATACTTCCCTGGATGCTGTCCCTGAAAGATGGACATATCCTGAGAGGGGGCAACCCTTCCTGAGCTCCAAGTGACTTCAGCTCCCTTAATTTAGGCAGCTTTCACCTAAACTATAACCAATCTAATATTCTCCATGAGGAACAAGTCAAGAACACTATAATTTTTTTTTGCGGCACTTACCTTTTGTAAGAGGGTGCAGCCAGGGGGCCCTCAGAAGAGGGATTTGTGGTGGGGTCCAGGGGGTATCCAGAAAATATTAAAAATATGGGATGTCCTCATCACCACAAGTCTGAGCTGGGGGATGGGATGCATGGAGCAGGGCCATTGAGAGCTGTTTTGCATAGCAACAGTTTTGCAGAGAACCTCTAGAATGGTCATTTAACATATCTGTAACCTTTAACTGGTTTCATAGATACATTAAACAGCTGTGGCCTTGCTTTGAGCCAGGGGGATAGAAGTGACTTCCATCCAAGATGTAACTGGGGAGCAGCTTCCCCTGGTTATAGAGCCTGAGTAAAAGCTTGGAAATGATTGGTTCCATGCCATGGGGCCATGCCTGCCTGGATTTACTATGGCAGCCCAGAAAAGCTGGAAAATATGGGAGTGCTATCAAGTGTAGCCGGTTGTAGGAGGAGTTGGAAATGGGGCTGCAGAGGAAAATTAGCACTGGGATTTAAACCCAGGTGTGGCAGCCATGACAAGAACCACCACTCAGCTTTAACAGAGAACCACCACGCATCTTTCGCAGGGAAGAATCACATGGCTTTGGGTCTCCCTTTGCCAAACAGCGTAGGAAGATGGAAAGCAAGATATATAAGCAATGTAGAGCTCTCTCTTAGCAGTTTGGAAGAATGCAAGAGAGACACTGCAGGAAGGAAAGGGGTGAAAGGACTCTTGCTGGTGGGCCATGAGAAGGTGTCATGTGGTTTTGGAATAAGAACTGGAGATCCTGGTGACACGGCTGATGGTGCCAGGAACTGAGGGAGGCCTCCCAGCTGAGCATGGATTAGTGGGAAGAACCAAGGGCTGCCTGAGCCACAGACTTCTATTTCTTTTCCTGAGATATGGTACCCCAGACCAGGCAAAGGGGGGAAGGAAGGACTGTGTGTGTTTGTGGGTGTTTTAAGGGACTTTGGGATTTTGATGAAGAATTAAGTCATTACTCTTAAGTCTGTATAACTTGAATAAATAATTCCTTTTCACCAATCTCTAACATGGAGAGCTATAATTCTCTGGCGATGAGCAAGGGGGACCCCAGGAGAAGGGGGGATCAATTTGGTAACATTGTAGGACCCCCTTCCCTGGTGGCCAATCAGGGAAAATCATAGGAGACCACCTATGCAGTAACTTTTAAAATAATACAACTACTTGTACATGAGCAGTAAAAGCCTGCCAAAATTAGCCAGGGATGACCTGCCCTATAAGAATAGAATCCCTCCAGCCCATAAAGTCAATCTCTGCTTGGAGTTGGCCTGCTCCCATGTTCTCTGCTATAAATTCTGGGTGTTCAGTTCAATTCTTTGTCCCAGTCACCAAGAACTTGGTTACCTGTGCCCACCTGTGACACTTTGACTCTGAGACAGGTAGCATGCAGGTACCTGGAGGGCAACTGCCCCACTATCCCCCAAATCCTCCCAGGAGCTCCACCCCCAGCCTCATCCTCCTCTAACCCCCTCCACATGGCCATCCACGTGGTCATTAAAGAACACAAATGTGATCACTTCCTTTGTTCATTATTAATCATCTTAGGATATTCAATATCTGCCATCATAATACAATATCATCAGAAAAAAATTCCGAATAGCTTAACCAAGTAAGGTTTATTCCTCACTTGCAGAAAGCCAAGAGAGTCAGGCAACCCTCCTCTGTTTCTACTTACACCATTTGTAATGTGACTCCCCCAGGACATGATTCAGGGAGGGGGACCTGGGGCCCTGGACCAGCTCTTCACTGGCACTCAAAGACCGTTGGCCTAAAGTGCCCTAATTGCTGGGGGACAGTTCAGGGAACTCTCACTACCTGACTCATTTATGGTTTTTCAAATTCTTCCACCCAAGTACCCCTGGCAGCAGAGCAAAAATGACAGTTTACTCCTAGAGAGCCTGAGAGAATAGTCCAAAGGAGGCCCCAACCAGTACACACTTTAAGTTGTTAAAAAAATTCATGCAGGTTTGCACCCGTTTCTTGCTGCATCCTTTCATGTTCATTCCCAGATGAAAGTCTTTTCCGACTACCAGGAATATACCGTGGGACCCATGGGCTCAGGGGAAGCCTCCTGCAGTGGCCACATCTCAGCACACAGGGCTGAGTGGTGGCAGGTGGGCAGCACGCAGCAGGCTCCTCACCCAGGCTCTTTCCCTTCTCTGTCTGGAGCCATCTGATGCTGTGAGACAGCGGGTTTTCTTTCTGCTTAATGATCTACTCAAAATAATTACTGAGAGAGGCTGAAAATTCACGAAAGAGAGGTGGCCGTATTACATTTTCAGGTTCCTTCTGCAAGATATTCCAATAAGCAGGTCTTATCACTAAGTTAAATCTCTTCTGTGGTGTGGTTGAATGGGTTACTGACCATCTTTTATTATTTTAGGAAAATATTTGTTAAAAGTGTTTTTTAAAGACTTTATTTATTTTTAGAGAGGAAGGGAAGGAGAGAAATATCAATGTGTGGTTGCCTCTTGTGCACCCCCTGCTGGGGCCCACAACCCAAGCATAAGCCCTGACTGAGAATCAAACCAAGGAACTCTTTGGTTCGCAAGCCGGCACTCAATCCACTGAGCTACACCAGACAAAGTGTTATTTTATAAACATAGATGACCTTTCAAAATGTCTCATGCAAATGAGACATGTCCATGTAAATGAATAAAATGAACTTAAAAAATGACTGTTCTAACCACACATATCCTTTATTTATTGTTTTGTGTGTGTGTGTCTATGTAAGTCACCACCCTACGGCTCTCAGCCATAGCACTCATCCTATGTGGGAGAAGAGGAGGCACATTTCAGACTCACCTGTCCTAGTTCCACCAAAAAACAAACAAGTGAATGCGTGAAAACCATTTGGGATCTTATTTGTCAGTGTGGAAAGAATGAACATCTGTGTGACAGTGACTCTTTTTTATATAAGAGCAACAGCAAATCTCTTAATTTATAATTTTTCCTTCAATACAGTTTTATGTTTTCTTTGTCAAATTTACTGCTAATAATGTTTTGCTATTGTAAATTATATTTTTAAATTAAAATGTGCATAGTACACCTTTAAAAAGATTTAATATTTATCTAGGATTTCCGTTGCTATGGGTATGGTTTTTCAGAGTATTGAGGATGCTACTTTCTTTACCCTTAAATTTTAATTGCATTGATTTTGTCATATGCAATAAAAACATCAATAGATCCCTACCTCGTCTGAGAGAGAGGGTCCAGATTTGAAAATGTCTCCTGTTCCTGCTGCATCTGACTTTCCTGAGAACCTCCAGCCCAAGGCTTTTTTTGCCATTTCTCTCCTTCAGACATGGGGGGAGGAAAAGTTAAGTGGGTAGAGGGGAGGTGGAGGCATTTATAATTTTATTTAACACAGATGTATTAGAAAACCCAAATGACAAAATATTGACAATGGTGAGTCTGGGAAGACGATTTATAGAACTTTTGGGACCATTTTTGCAATTTCTAAGTGTGGAATAATCAAAAAATTAAATAGAAAACTTTCAGCCAAGATGGAGGCGGAGGTAGACACACTGCACCTCCTCGCACAACCAAACTAAGGACAATAAAAATTTAGAAACAACAACAACAAAAAAACAACCAGAACTGACAGAAAATTGAACTGTATGGAAGTCCAACAATCAAGGAGTTAGACACATTCATCCAGTCTAGCAGGAGGGGCAGAGTTGGGTGGCCAGGCGGAGTCGGGTGCAGGACGTAGAGGGGTCACAGCGAAAAAAAAAAAAAAAAGCTGTGGCTTGCAGACCCGGTGCTCAAGGCAGTGACTGACAAACCAGGGTAGACAGGCGGTGGCTGGCAGACCCAGTGAGGCATGCAGAGCAGCTGTCTGACTAAGCAGTCCCACATTCGCACACAGACAAACCAGGGGAAGCTGAGGAGCGAGACAGACCTTGCAACCCAGGGCCCCAGCTAGGGGAAATAAAGCCTCAAAACACCGATGGGAAACACCTGTGGGGAGTGAGGCACAGGGAGAGACTTCCAAACTCATGGGAGAGTTCATTGGAGAGACCCACAGGGTCCTAGAACACACAAGCCCACCCACCCAGGAATCAGCACCAGAAAGGCCCAATATGCTTGTGGGAAGCAATGGAAGGGACTGAAATACGAGAGAGAGCAGAGCAAGTGCCATTGTTCCCTCTCGGACCCTGCCCCCACATACAGCATGACAACCCAGCAATGTGGGTTGATCTGCCCTGATGAACACCTGAGGCTCTGCCCCTCATATGCAACAGGTGTGCTGAGACCCAAAAAAAGGCCCAAACGGAAGAACAGATCAAAGCTCCAGAGCAAATACTTTTTTTTTAGATTTTTATTTATTTATTTTTAGAGAGGGATCGGAGGGAGATAGAGAGAGAGAGAGAAACATCAATGTGCGGTTGCTGGGGGTTATGGCCTGCAACCCAGGCATGTACCCTGGCTGGGAATCAAACCTGCGAAACTTTGGTTCACAGCCCGCGCTCAATCCACTGAGCTATGCCAGCCAGGGCTCAGAGCAAATACTTTTAAGTGACGAAGAGATAGCAACCTATCAGATGCACAATTCAAAGCACTGGTGATCAGGATGCTCACAGAATTGGTTGATTTTAGTCGCAAATTAGATGGAAAAAATGAAGGCTATGCTAAGTGAAATGAAAGAAAATGCACAGGGAAACAATAGTGATGGGAAGAAAGCTGGAACTCAAATCGATGGAGTGGATCAGAAGGAAGAAAGAAACAACCTAACAGAAAAGAAAGAAGAAACAGAGATTTAGAAAAATGAGGAGAGGCTTAGGAACCTCCAGGATATCTTCAAACGTTCCAGCATCCAAATTATAGGGGTGCCAGAAGGGGAAGAGGAAGAGCAACAAGTGGAACAAATTATAAAGGAGAACTTCCCCAATCTGGCAAAGGAAATAGACTTCCAGGAAGTCCAGGAATCTCAGAGAGTCCCAAAGAAGTTGGGCCCAAGAAGAAACACACCAAGGCACATCATAATTACATTAGCCAAGGTAAAAATGAAGGAGAGAATCCTAGAAGCAGCAAGAGATAAGGGGACAGTAACCTGCAAAGGAGTTCCCATCAGACTGTCGGCTGATTTCTCAAAAGCAACCTTGCAGGCAAGAAGAGGCTGGAAAGAAGTATTCCAAGTCATGAAAGATTAAGGACCTATATCCAAGATTGTTCTATACGGCAAAGCTTTCATTTAGAATGGAAGGACAGATAAAGTGCTTCCCAGATAAGGTCAAGTTAAAGGAATTCATCATCACCAAGCCCTTATTATATGAAATGTTAAAGGAATTTATCTAAGAAAAAGAAGATTAAAAAACATGTATAGTAAAATGACAACAAACTCACAATTATTAACAACCACACCTAAAGCAAAACCAAAAGCAAACTAAGCAAACAACTAGAACAGGAACAGAACCACAGCAATGAAGATCACATGGAGGGTTATCAACAAGGGAGTGGGAGGAGGAGAGAGGGGGAAAAGGCACAGAGAATAATTAGCATAGATGGTAGGTAGAAAATAGACAGGGGAAGGGCAAGAATAGTATGGGAAATGTAGAAGCTAAAGAACTTATGACACATGGACATGAACTAAAGGTGGGTAATGTTGGTGGGAGGGGGTGTGCAGGGTGGAGGGGAATGAAGGGGAAAATGGGACAACTGTAATAGTATAATCAATAAAATAAAATTAAATTAAATTAAAGAAAAAGTTAAATAGAAACCTTCAGGAATAACTAAAATAATGAACAAGACCACACTAGAGTTGCTGCCACACCTTAAAGAATTCTTTCCTGTTCACCGCCCTCCCAAGAGGGCAACAAATGTGTCACATGTATCAACATTTCTCAGCCACAGTTGCAGGGACAACCAGAGGAAGCTTTTCCGTTGGCTGACCTGTGGCTCACGATCATGCCCAATGGGCTGTATGAAAAGATGAACTGGGCTGATCAGGTGCTTCTCTGTGGAAGGGGGGAAGTGAAAGACTGAACTACTTAGCAACAGAAGATGGTATTGTAGCATGGACAAGATGCCACCCTGAACCCTGAGCAAGCTGAGTGCAGAGGAATCAAACTGTGAATAAGAAGGGAAGCTCAGTGGCACTGGGACAGAAAGACAGTCACTTGGGGCCAGGTCACATGCAGGATCATGCACTAGGGCGGAAAGCCATGGGCTGCTGCAGCTCAGGCTCTCTGGTGCTGCCCCAATGCAACATCCTCCTCCAGACCCCAGACTCTGTGAGGACAAGCCCTGTGACGGCTCGGGTTCATTTCAATGCCCTCACTGCTCCCCATGAACCTTACTTGTGAGTCTTCACCCCTTATAATCCAAAGAACCTAACTAAATCCCTCTGGCCAATCACTTTCCCTGTAAAGTTGAAAAATATGTGACCTTTTAAATTTGGAAATACAAGCCTAAAGTCATTGATAAAGTTCACCACTAAATGCTTTATATTCATCCATCATATATAACATATATAATATATGATATAACAAACATATAATAAATGTATACACATAAATACATAAGTTTACATGTATTTATATATGCATATATAATATGATGAATGAATATATAATATAAACTATATTTTATATAGTATATATTATAATATTTTATAGTTGTTATATAATAAATATATAATATATTTATACAAAATATATTTGCATATAATTTAATATATAAGTATTTATATAATATAATATTTACATACTTATATAATATATTCATTCTATAAATACATTATATTCATTGTATAAAACTATATCACTCAGCAACCAAAAATTTGAAAACCACTCTTTAATTTAAAGCCATCCTCTCAGCTCAGGCTGCTATAACAAAATACCACAGACTGGGTGGCCCGACACCAGAAATCTAATCTAATTCTCATGGTTCTGGAGGCTGGAAGTCTGAAATCACAGTGCCAGCATGGACAGATTCTAGTGAAGGCCCTCTTCTGGGCTGTGGATGGCTGAAGGTCTAGGTCTTCATGTGGTGGAAAGAGGAGAGTGCTTTGTGGCAGTTTCTTTTATAAGAACACTAATCCATCCCTGGGACAAGACTCTGAGACCCAATCACCTTCCACAGGCCCCACCTCTGAATACCTCCTAATACCGTCGCACAGGAATTTAGGGGGAGTGCAAATATTCAATCATCCTTTCTTTAAGTCTCTCTTTTCCTCTCCAGCTTTCTTTCTTGATAGGGCCAAGTTTTTACATAGAACCGATGTGAACACAGAGGGAGAGGCAGATGCTGGGGGATGAGCATGCTAGCACATGCCGCATCTGAGACATGGAATTGGCCTGTACCGATAAATCTTCCCATGCACTCGGCCAGCCTTCTCTTTGCTGCTCTTGAGGCCCCGTTGTACTTCCACCTTGCTGGGCTCTACCCATCACTACTCCTGAGAGCATATTCAATGGTCACAAACTTAGAATCGTCCTCTCCTCAGAGGTGGGAGAGGACTAGGAGACCAAACACCTGCACCCATGGGCACATGCGCGTTTCTTCACGGGCAGGGAACACCTGTGTGCAGTACACTCCTGGAGTGAATGTGTACAGTTTCAGCTGGGTGTGGTTTACTTTTCACAGAATTATGCATCTTAAGTTCACATGCTGTGTTTTTTTTATCGTTTTTAAATTTTAAAACATTTATTGGTGTTCAGTTACAGTGGTCCTGCCTTTTCCCTCATTGCTCACCCCTACCCCGTCATCCCCACTCCCACAGTCAATCCCCCCAATTGTCCTTGCCCATGAGTCCTCTATTCATGTTCCTTGGCTTGCCCCTTCCCCTTCTTTCTCCCATTATTTCTCTCCCTCCTCCCCTCTGGACACTGTCAGTTTGTTCTTTATATCCAAGTCTCTGGTCCCATTTTGCTCATTTCTTTGTTTTGTTGATTAGGCTTCACTTACAGGTGATCATACAGTATTTGTTTTTCACCACCTGGCTTATCTCACTTAGCATAATGCTCTCCAGTTCCATCCATGCTGTCACAAAAGGTAGGAGCTCCTTCTTTCTTTCTGCTGTGTAGTATTCCATTGTGTAGATGTACCATAGCTTTTTGATTCACTCATTTACTGATGGGCAGTTAGGCTGTTTCCAGCACTTGGACATTGTAAATAATGCTGCCACAGACATTGGGGTGCATAGGTTGTTTTGAATTGGTGTTTCAGGATTCTTATAACATAATCCCAGCAGTGGAATTGCCGGGGAAAAGGCAGTTCCATTTTTAGTTTTTTGAGGAAATTCACTGTTTTCCACAGGGGCTGCACCAGTCTGCATTCCCACCAACAGTGCACTAGGGTTCCCTTTTATCCACATCCTCACTAACACTTGTTCGTTGATTTGTTTATGATGGCCATTCTGACCAGTGGTATCTCATTGTGGTTTTAATTTTTATCTCTCTGATGACTAGTGATGCTGCTCATCCTTTCAAATGTCTCTGGGGCCTCTGTATGTCCTCCTTGGAGAAGCATCTGTTCAAGGCCTTTGCCCATTTTTTAACTGGATTGTTTGTCTTCCTGTTGTGGAGTTGTGTGAGTTCTTTATATATTTTGGAGATCAAACCCTTGTTTGAGGTATCATTGGCAAATATGTTTTCCCATATGGTTGATTCCCGTTCCATTTTGCTGATGTTTTCTTTAGCCATTCAGAAACTTTATAGTCTGATGTAGTCCCATTTGTCTATTCTTTCCTTTGTATCCCTTGCTGTGTTTCAGTCCAAAAACAGCTCTCTACCATGTCTGACAGTTCCATTGTCTTTCCTCCCACCCCAGGGGTTTTAGTCATCAGGGTCTTTGAGTTCTCTGACCCTTTTAAAGACTTTTTTCTTTTTATTTCAGTGTTAATCTAAATAATGACTCTCAGCTGTTCTGGCTCATCGGAAGGGTGGGGTTCCACCTTTGCAGTTGAGATCACTTTCCCAGTGCTGCTAAGTGAGCCGAAGGGGAACTCCAGGGTCTGAGAGAAGCCTTCCCTTTAAGAGGCTCCACCATCATTCATGTTCGAGAAACCAGATGAGCTTCTTTATCTGTGTGAAAGTTATCTTGCTCTAAGAGCATATATGGTGTGGCTATTTGCAAAGGTTTCAGATGAACTCTTCAGTGATGGGGGTCACCTGTATCCTGACTCCTGGGCTCACAGAACCTGAGGGATTGAATTGCTCCCATTATGACCTGGCTAGGTCCTTCTTGGACTGCTTGAAGCAGCACCCTGTGCCTAGAGGTGGGTTGCCTTTCCCCAAGGTTGGTAGTACCCCAGCTTCCAGAAGCAGTTTTTAACCAGGGCACTCATGGAGAATCCCATAGACACACAAAGGAAACATGTCTGTCTCTCCAGCCAAATGGTAAGACCTGAAACTCGTGGGATCTTTGGACAGATTTATTTTTATAGACCCATGGCTCAGCCTGGACACACTGCCTGTTGTGGCTACGCTAACTCCACACACACCCATTTCAGAGACGTTGCCTTCTTCTCACACCTAATCCAGTGAAACCATACGAGCCTCTGGATGGCTGGGGAAGGAGCCTTTTAAACCTATTCAGAACATTTTTGCTCTCCCTACAGGGGATCCAGCCTGTCACTTGAGAGTGTTTAACAAGAGAGATCTGTTGTTTGCCATCCTTTTTCCCAGTCTTCTGAATATCACAAAACAACACAAATGAAGAACAGCAATTAAGATTATTCCTGTGCTCCTGAATCTGCTGTGGAAAATGTAAATAGAACCCTGGGCAGCCTCCTGCCACCTGGCCAGGTAGGACAGGGAGGGAGGGATCCAGTCCAGCTTCTGAGGACCAGGGCTCAGCCTCAGCCCTAGAGAACACTGGACCCTGTCCCCACTGTCATCCTCCCTCGTGACGTTGTGCTTCAGTCCCAGAATAGTTGACAACGCTTGGGAAATTCACACTCTAAAAATATTTCCTTTTTTCTTGTAGGCAAGATAACACAGGACTGACAGTGGGTTACTAAGAATGCAGTTCCCTCATTATGTAACACAGACAAAAATAAAGAGTGTTCGGGGCCAAAAATAGGGCTGAGAAAGAGGAATGTGAATAAATAGCCCCGATAAGTCATTATTTATTCAAACCGTCACATAGCTGAAGAACTTTTAAAAAGTTTTGATCTGTATCCCATCACTCCCCGGAGGGAGCCAAGGCCACTCTCCTGACATGTGTTTAACAGAAAAACATCTGCCTGTGTAGGGGCCACTGTTTAAGGAAAGGTAAGTAGCTGCAGGGCTCACTCTCCTTCCCCGTTACTAGCAAACAGAGGACATGGACAAAGAGGGCCCACGTCAAGGAATCCTTCTTGATGTGCTCAAGTGACAGGCACTGGATGAGACCCTGCCACCATCACCCCGGCCACGGGTGCTATCCAAACAGATAACGATGCCTCCTCCTCTGAGAACCAGGAGAAAGGATTGTCACTGTGCTGCTGGAACTTCATTCCTTCTGCCACCAGTGGCTGAGGGGAAGGCTGCTTCAGGCTGGGCTCTCCTTTGCATTAACAAATGCTGGTCATGGGCTAAGCAGAGAGAACACTAAAGAAGACCAAGGTGATCTGCACAGACAGAGTGGGGGTGGGAAGAGAAAGCCTCCAGACCAAGCTGGGGGTGGGGGGTGAGGTGGGGTGGCTGGGATTTGAGAAAGAGGCTGAAGGAGAGTGAGTTCAGGGAGGCAGCTGCCTTTGGTATAGAGCATATTTAAAGAGGGAGTGCTGGGAGAGGATTTCAATTACTTGCTGTGCATTAAGAATGTACTTGCAAAGGACTGTTTCCTAAACAACCCAGCGACCTGAAGAGAAAAGGAAAAGAAGGGGAGGCTGTTAGAGAATGGAATGTCTTCCTTTGGGTCCTGACTCGATGCCGGCTACCCAGCTATAAAAGGATACTTTTGAGACAGCTGGGGAAATGAGTATGGATGGGTGATAGATGATACTAAAGACTTAAATTTGTCAGCTGTGATGCTGGTGTGGCAGCCACAGTGAAGAGTAGATGTCCTGAACAGAAGAGGACACAGTGTCATTAGGCTGAGATGTCACAAGGTCAGTGGGAGTGGGTGTGGGGAAGAAATCCATGAAGGGGGGTTGGCGGAAGTCGATTGTGGCAGCTCGTCAGGGATTCCAATGGGGCAGGATGAGTTCCCGCCCATCCTGGCCCCACACCCTTCGGGACCTCCTGGGTCCTCCAGACCAGGGCAGATGGGAGCTCAGTGGGGCTTTATAGGACTCTGTGGTGGTGCTCTGAGACATACCTCCAAACTGGACAGGAGAACATCTCAGTCACATACTATTCTGGTGAACCCCTAAAAGTAAGTAAGAATTGTACATTCACACTGCACTTTGCTCAGTCTAATGTGTTGTGAACTTTCCCATGTTGGACTCTGGTGGATTCTACTTTTCAACAGCTCATGTCCTTGGCCACAGGACAGGCACCCTCCACCCTTTCACATACCTGATTCAGAGAGATCCATTAGCTGTCAAGCTGACATTTTTCCTTTTAAGTATATTTTACTGATTATGCTATTGCAGTTGTCCCATTTTTTTCCCCTCCTGTTTATTGCCCTCCACACTGCACCCCCTCCCAACCAGCAATCCTGCCCCCTCTTAGTTCATGTCCATGGGTTGTACCCATAAGTTCTTTGGCTTCTCCATTCCCTATACTATTCTTAACCTTCCCCTGTCTATTTTGTGCCTACCATTTATGCTTCTTATTCCCTGTACCTTTTCTCCCATTCTGCTCCCTCCCTCTTCCCACTGATAACCCTCCATGTGATCTCCATTTCTGTGATTCTGTTCCTGTTCTGGTTGTTTGCTTAGTTTGTTTTTGTTTTTGTTCATTTAGGTTCAGTTGTTGATAGATGTGAGTTTTTGTCATTTTACTGTTCATATTTTTGATCTTCTTTTTCTTAGATAAGGCTCTTTAACATTTCATATAGTAAGGGGTTGGTGATGATGCACTCCTTTAACTTGACCTCATCTGGGAGGCACTTGATCTGCCCTTCCATTCTAAATGAAAGCTTTGCTGGATAGAGTAATCTTGGATGTAGGCCCTTGCCTTTCATGACTTCAAATACTTCTGGCCCCCTCTTGTTTGTACGGTTCCTTTTGAGAAATCAGCTGATAGTCTAATGGGAACTCCTTTGTAGGTAACTCTCTCCTTTCCTCTTGCTGCTTTTAAGATTCTCTTCTTATCTTTAATCTTGGCTAGTGTAGTTATGATGTGCCTTGGTGTGTTCCTACTTGGGTCCAACTTCTTTGGGACTCTCTGAGCTTCCTGGACTTCCTGGAAGTCTATTTCCTTTGCCAGATTGGGGAAGTTCTCCTTCATTATTTGTTCAAATCAGTTTTCAGCTTCTTGCTCTTCCTCTTCTCCTTCTGGCACCCCTGTGATTAGTATGTTGGAATGTTTAAAATTGTCCCAGAGGTTCCTAAGCCTCTCTTCAGTTTTTTTTTTAATTCTTGTTTCTTCATTATGTCCTGGTTGAATGTTTATTTCTTCCTTCTGCTCCAAATTGTTGATTTGAGTCCCAGTTCTCTTCCCTTCAGTGTTGGTTGCCCATATTTTTTGCTTTATTTTACTTTGCAAATCCTTCACTTTTCCCTCTATTTTGTGAACATATTCAACCATTTCTGTAAGCATCCTGATTACTAGTGTTTTGAACTCTATATCTGATAGGTTGGCTACCTCTTGGTCACTAAGTTCTATTTTTGGAGCTTTGATCTGTACTTTCATTTGGACTATATTTCTTTGTCTCTTCACACCTTTTACATTGTAAGGGGTGGAGTCTTAGGTATTCACCAGGGCAGGACAGCCCATTTCACTGCATTGTGGCACTGTCTCTGGGGGAGGGGTCTGAGAGAGAACAATGCCCCTTGTTCAGCACTTGGCCAGCTTTCACTCACTTCTCCCACTACCCAAAGGCAAATTGGTTCCTTCTGGTGATTCCTGGGTGGTGGCTTGTGTATATTCTAGGACTCTGTGAGTCTCTCCAGTGAACTCTCCTGTGAGGCTGGGAGTTTCTCCCACCACCTCATCCCCCATAGGTTTTTATAGCCAGAGGTTTTAAGGCTTTCTTTTCCCATGCTGGAATCCTGGGTTGCATGGTCCATCTCTTTCCCCACTTGTTTCTCCTGGTTTATCTGCATGCAAATGTGGGACCACCTGATCCATCAGTAGCTGCCTTCCCCACCTGGTCCTCTAGCCACCACCTTGCCACACTGTCCTCTCTGCCCCAGCTGCCTGTCTCTGCCCCGCCTACCAGGCTAGATGAATGTTTCTTCTTGAACTGTTTGATTGTTGGCTTTCCATACAGTTAGATTTTCTGGCAGTTCTGGTTATTTTTTTTAATTTGTTGTTGTCCTTTTTGTTGTGCGAGGAGGCAAAGTGTATCTACCTACACTTCCACCTTGGCCCAAAGTTCCCATGCTGACATTTTGAACTATCACCTGGAGCACTTGCTTGGTAGCCAACAGCTGTTTGTACACCTTCTCTTGGTCACGGGGCATTTTACTAAAGTTAGTCCTTATTGTTTTATGACTGTGAAAAGAAAATGGAAAAATACAAGTATGCACACCAGTGGTAGGAAATGATCTTAACAGGGGTGAGAGAAAGATGGAAATCATGAGGTGGGCTGAAGCAGCCAACCTTGAACCTTGGTCAGCTGCACCTTGGATATAAGCAGCTAACCCTGCTCCAAAGTGAAGGGCAAGAACACAATCCAAGTGCACATGCATAGTTGTAAAATGTTGTGGCTGTGTTGCCAGGTGTAATTAGGGAGATTGTTGTATATTCAGCTCTGGGGAATAGAAGGCATTTCACCCTCCCTATTCATTTTCCACTAACATTAAGTCTCTTGCTGGACTTGAGGACTTCAAGTGCTGTCTTTTAAGTCCCACTGTGTTCAAGTCAACAGCCTCCCCCAAGTCTAATGCAGCCTGCACATGGCTACAAGTGAGGGCCTCCTAAAATACAGACCCTGCCCTGGGCCTGCCCATGCAGAGTCTCTGCCTCCCAGCTCTCTGGGCCAGGCAGCTCTGGTGTCCAATAAACTCCTCATTGGGGCTATAGCTCTAGGTTCCTTCAGGGCAAGACCCACCCAGCATTGGCAGTCTTCCAGCTGTCCTCCCCTAGTTCCTTTAGCCATGGTGTGGCCCTGGCCCTTGGTTCTTTCCAGATATTCTGGTCTTTGTAGTTGCCCTCACTGGCTTCTTCCTTCTCTTTTTGAAGTAAAGCACTGTCCCCCATGCCTGATCTCCTGTCATCTCCCGACATAACTTTGATAGCAGCTGCTTAGCCCAAGGTCTCTCACATCACCACTGAAACAGCACCACATGATGAGCACCAAGTCCCCACCCCTGACCAGCACCCTCCTTACACTCCCCTCCCCATCTTCCCCAACCCTAGGGCCCTAGGTGACCCTGTTCTCTGCTCCTGCCAAGCCACACTGACCTAGGGGGGCAAGATAGTTTAGAGAGCCCTTATTTCTTTATTTTTGTTTTTACATATTGCAAAAAAATAAAAGAAAGAAAAACAATAAACATCAAAATAAACATGGACCCCCCCAAAGGCACAACACAAACCCATCCCCATCACTCCTCACCCTTGTGTCAGGCAGACCCAGACTACCCTCGCCCGCCTTGAGGTTTTGTCTGTGGGCAGCCAGTCTTCTGCGATTGGTAGGTACAGTGGAGAGTCTGTCTTATAATTTATATTTTTTACTTAGGGCCATGTATATGCTTTCCATGCTAGTATATATCCTTCATAATTATAATTTTAATCTGCAAAATATTCTAAGTGGATTTATTTAACCATTCCCTAATGGTAGGTCACTTAAAAAGTTTTCCATCTACTGGGGATTAGTCTTTAAAAGTATATTCCCTAAAAGGGAGTCACCATGGCAAAGGGCACGAAGGTTTTGATGGCCCTTGACATATGGTTAGGTACCCCTTCCTGGACAAGGGGTGAGAGTTTGCATCAATTCCCCCTGCCTAAATCAGTGTTCTCAATGTGTGGTCCAGGTATCCCTGAAGGCTTCCTGGGATACTTTAAGAGAACACACAAGGTCAAAAATCTTTATAATAAAAAAGCTCATATGATGTGATGAGCCTCTTTCATGCTTGCCCTCTCATGAGTGCAGAGTGGGCTTTTCCAGAGGCTGTGTGAGGTGTGTCATCGCAACAGACCGCATGCAGAAGCAGAAAGGGAAGGCCAGCCATTTTGTATTAAAACCAGAAGTCAGAGAGATGTGCAAACCTGTAAAAATAATGCCTCTCTTTTCACTATTTTTGGGGGGTTTTAGAAAATATATTTTTCATAAAAATATTATTTATGTAAATATTTATAGTTTTGCTTTAATCTCTAATACAGTAATTACTGATAGATATTAACTACCTAAGTAAAAGTTTTGGGGTTCCTTAATATTTTTAAATAGTGTGAAGGGGTCCTGAGGTCACTTAGTTTGAGACCCCCGGCCTGGATGTGTGTGGCAGCGAGCAGGGTCACAAGGGTGGCCATTCTGGCCATTATCTACAGCCTATCTCCCAGGCAAGGCCCCTGGAACAAGATGTAAAGCAATTCTACATTTTTAAAAACCTCTTTTACCCTGTTTTTGTTTCTTCTGCTCTTCTCTTTTCCCCTTCCTAGCTTATCTCTTGTTTTTTATTCCTCCCCCCACTACCCCAGCCTCCACTCTCTTAACAACAGTTGCCCACGTAATGGCACTTCCCCTTCTTCATGCCAACTGACATTTTCTCATATTTAAACAGAGACATGGTGACATTTGAAATAGGCTTTTCATTATTACTCATCCCATTTAAAAGGGGTAATGTGCATATTTTAAAAACACATCTTCATCACATGTAATCAAAGACCCACAAATAAAAATGAGAGTTTTTTCATATCGAATTGGCAGAGATTTATTACATGGCAATTCTTAGTGCTGGCAGAAGTCTTGGGAGAAGGACATCCTCATGCAGTTTCTAGAAGGCAATTTGGCAACACTGATCAAGAGCCTTAGATGTGAGCCTACTCTTGGCCCAGAGGAATGGAAGCTATCGACTTCACTTTGTGCCAGTTGCAATTTGGAATTGTCTGGGATCCTGAGAATAAGAATTAGAAGGAATTGGACTTCTAGCCAAGATGGAGGTGTAGGTAGACACACATATCTCTGTGTACAACCAAAATAAGGACAACAACAATTTAGAAACAAAAAACAACCAGTATCGACAGAAAATCGAACTGTATGGAAGTCCAACAACCAAAGAGTTAAAGAAGAAACATTCATCCAGACCAGTAAAAGGGGTGGAGTCAGGCAGCTGAGCGGAAAGGGGTCTGAGCAAAGTGGTGGCTGGCGGACTCCGGGTGCTCAGGGCAGCAGCTGGCGGACCCAGCGAGGTGGCAGATTGTGGAGCGCAGTGCAGTGCACAAGGTGGCTGGTGGACCCGCAGTCTCACATTCGCGCGCAGATAAACCAGGAGAAACTGGGGAGCAAGATAGACCATGAAACCCAGGATCCCAGCTCAGGGAAATAAACCCTCAAAACACCGAGTTAAAACATCTGTGGGGGTTGAGGTGCTGGGAGAGATTCCCAGCCTCATAGGAGATTTCATTGGAGAGAACCACAGGGTCCCAGGACATATACAAACCCACCAACACAGGAATCAGCACCAGAAAGGCCCAATTTGCTTGTGAGAAGTGGGGGAAGTGACTGAAATCTGGCAGAGAGCAGAGCAAACACCATTGTTCCCTCTCTGATCCCTCCCCCACATACAGCATCACAACCCAGTGATGTGGGTTGCCCCACCTTGGTGAAAACCTAAGGCTCCGCCCCTCACTGCATAACAGGCATGTCAAGACAAAAACAAAAATTGCCCAAATGAAAGAACAGATCAAAGCTTCAAAACAAATACAACTAAGCAACAAAGAGATAGCCAGCCTATCAGGTGCACAGTTCAAAACACAGGTAATCAAGATGCTCACAGGATTAGTTGAACTTGGTCACAAATTAGATGAAGAAATGAAGGCTACACTAAGTGAAATTAAAAAAAAATGTACAGGGAACCAATAGGGATGGGAAGGGAATGGGAACTCAAATCAATGGAGTGGACCAGAAGGAAGAAAGAAACATCTAATCAGAAAAGAATGAAGAAACAAGAATTCAAAAAAATGAGGAGAGGCTTAGGAACCTCCAGGACATCTTTAAACGTTCCAACATCTGAATTATAGGGCTACCAGAAGGAGAAGTGGAAGAGCAACAAGTGGAAAAGTTATTTGAACAAATAGTAAAGGAGAACTTCCCCATTCTGGCAAAGGAAATAGACTTCCAGGAAGTCCAGGAAGCTCAGAGAGTCCCAAAGAATTTGGACCCAAGTAGGAACACACCAAAGCACATCATAATTAGATTACCCAAGATAAAAGATAAGGAAAGAATCTTAAAAGCAACAACAGAAAAGGAGACAGTTGCCTACAAAGGAGTTCCCATCAGACTGTCAGCTAATTTCTCAAAAGCAACCTTGCAGGCAAGAAGAGGCTGGAAAGAAGTATTCCAAGTCATGAAAGACAAGGACATATATCCCAGATTACTCAGCAAAGCTATCATTTAGAATGGAAGGACAGATAAAGTGCTTCCCAGCTAAGATCAAGTTAAAGGAGTTCATCATCACCAAGCCCTTATTATATGAAATGTTAAAGGGGCTTATTTAAGAAAAAGAAGATAAAAAACATGTATAGTAAAATGACAGCACACTCACATTTATTAACAACCACACCTAAAACAAAACCAAAAGCAAACTAAGCAAACAACTAGAACAGGAACAGAGCCACAGAAATGGAGATCACATGGAGAGTTATCAACAAGGGAATGGGAGGAGGAGAGAGGGGGAAAAGGTACAGAGAATAATTAGCATAGATGGTAGGTAGAAAATAGACAGGGGGAGGGTAAGAATAGTATGGGAAATGTAGAAGCCAAAGAATTTATAAGTATGACCCATGGACATGAACTAAAGGGGTGGGGGGAATATGGGTGGGGGGCAGGGCGGAGGGGAGTGAAGGGGGGAAAATGGGACAACTGTAATAACATAATAAAATATATTAAAAAATAAAATAAAAAGAATGAGAAGGAATCCTTTTTTCCCTTTTTTTGAGCCCAGAGAAGATTAAACTGGGGAGGGAGGTAGTTGGTGGACTTCAAATAGAAATGACATGGTGAAAGGCTAATCCTCCAGTGGGCAGCAGGACAGGGGACAGCCTGGGGAGATTGTCGCTTGTGTGCCCAGAACCTGCAAATCTGACAACTGCTTTGAGTGTTCTTGGTGCTGGAATTTCCTCCTGTTATCCCCAGGCCTTTAGTGACACATGATTCAAAGATACAGGCTGGTCTTAGCTCGGTGGTCCATAAATTCGCTGGAGTCTCTCCAGTCTCACCACCCTTGAACTCTAGACAAGATTGGTTCACCTGGACCTCAGGGGTCTGGAGAAGGACAAAGTCCATCCTCGATGTCCTGATCCATTGTTTGAGAGTAGCCAGAGCCCTCCCAAGTTTTCTGTGAGCTTCCAGGGCAGGGCTGGAGGACCACTCCATGGCCCCCTCTGGCCACCATACACGCCCACTTCTTCTCTGAGTTCTATCAAGACCTCCTGCTCACAGAAAGTCATGAGTGTCCTGGGTGTTTTGAAGTTTGGGGGCTGCAAGGACACAAGAGGATTCACGTCACACCTTTGGTTTTTCAGTCAGACACCTTCGTAGCTAAAATGGCCCCTGGGTCCTTGTCCCTGGGGACAGCCTTGGGCTGGCCCCACACGGACCCCAGCCTCTTCCTGGAAGGCTCCTCTCACCCCACTGCCTGCCCAACTCTTCTGTCTCCTCTCCTCTCACCTCCCATAGAGCACTTGAAGCCTCTGAGTTGTGTGTGGTCCAAGTTCATGCTGACACCCATGTACTCAAGTCCCACATTCCCCACTAACTGTTGCTGGGAAGTTTCCCTGGCTATGAGGGTTTCTGGTGCCAGTTTCTACCATGATGCTACCATCCTGTTTCAACTGGGCCTCAGGAAATTAGGGGTGCAATGCTCAGGGAGAATGTGCACCCCAGAGAAACTACTTCTGAGATGGCCAGAGGTGAGAAAAGCCCTTGCAATGTTCCTCAGGGCTTTTGGGGTGGGCAGGACGATGGTTCCTTCAAGGTTGTCTACACACTAATCCCTGGATTGATTATGCAAATATGCCAAGTTACAGGGCCAGGAGAACTAGGGTTATGGGTGGAATTAAGGTTGCTTATCTGCTGCCCTAAAAACAGGGAGATTGTCCTGGATTATCCAGGTGAAACCAAAGCAATCACAAGAGCAATGAAAGGGAGGTAGAAGAGAAAGAGGGATACAGTGTGAGAAGGGCCCAACCCACTGTTGCTGGCTTTGAACATGGAGGAAGGGGCCGTGAGCCAAGGACTGTGGGCAGAGCAGTCTCTGGAAGCTGGAAAAGGCACAGAAACAGGTTCTTCCCTGGAACCTGCAGGAGGAATGCAGCCCTGCCGACACCTTGACGTTAGCCCAGTGAGACTGGTGGTGGACTTCTAACCTACAGAACTACAAGACAATAAATTTGTGTTGTTTTAAGCCACTGAATATGTGGTCATTTGCTACAGAAGCCACATGAAACTAATACGGCTTCCCAGACGCTATCAGGGAGACAGAACCCGGCACAGTCTGCACACCCTGGGCCTCTGGGATTGTGATGCGGGCAAGAACAGGCAGTGTCAGCCAGGATGCGGTAGAGTCTGGAAACATCCAGGATACACAGACTGTGAGTGTGATAAGTATGAATCTACATTCCACCAGGGAGAGGGGGCTGGCAGTCCCCCAGGTCTGCTGGAACCACCTGGCCTCAGGGATTCCCGGGGCCAGTCTTAGGTCTTGGAGGCTCAGAGATCCAACAGATGGGTCTCCTGGAGTGAGTGCACGTTCACCAAGCTCATTCTAAGGACCACAGCTCCCAAGGCTGGTGCTTCTGATCAAAAGGAATTTATCTCACTTGAGCCGGTACACCAGGAAGCCAAACTATACCTAGAAGTCAAGTTCTGAGCAAGTTCTGTGACTCAAATATTTTGCAGCCCCACAGTCATGTCCACAAGAGCTGCTCCCAGCACCAGGCAGGCTGTGCGCATGCTGGGGACTGGTTCCCCCAGCAACACCCCCACCCCTGCCTGCCACACGGACTGTAGCGCTGGGTCCCTGATGGGCCTTTTCTAGTGTTTGCCCGATAACTAAGCCCTTGCTCTGGCCAGGAAGCCATTGTGTCTCTGGAAGGGGACTTGGTTTAACTCTCTTAAGGTCCATTATCTGTTGATTTTAAAGCTTAGCTTGCAGGCAAGTCTGATTTCCCTCCTTTCCACCTCATTGGCAGGAGCCTCTTGGTCATTTGTGTCACAGACATCAGCTGCTATCCTGTTTGTTCTTGAGGCAAGAAAATCCTTGCAGAGAAGAATGTGGCTGTAGCTCTGGGCACCAGCTGTGAGGCCGGCTGTAGTCCTCTGTCTCCATCCCAATGGCCGCAATGACCCAGCGCCTCCTTCCCCAGTTGCACCTACTCTGTCACTTTGGAAGCTTCTCTGACTTAAAGGCCAGCTGCTCTTTTTCCATTTTGCTCTTGAGGTCTGTAAGCCTCAGATTCTCTGCAGCTTCTGGGGCTTTGATGTCCTTTCAGTTTCCCAACAGACAACCCTGAGATTCCTCAGTACCCACTTTCCACGACCAAGTAGCTGTGTCACCTTTGGGAAGGTATTTACTACCTCTAAGCCTCATCTAAAAAAGTGTTTATTGCTTTTAGAGAGAGGAAAGAGAGAGATGTGCCCCAACCGGGGACTGAACCCACAACCTTTTGGTGTACGGGACGACACCCCAGCCAACAGAGACATACTCTAAGCCTCATTCTTACATACACAAGGACTTATCAAGGACCAATTCAGTGCCAAGCAGAGACCTAGGGAAGTTGTTAGAAATAATGCAGTAAACAAAATAAAAATCCTCGCCTTCAGAAGATTACACTCTAGTGGGAGGAGACAGGAGAAAATTCAAGTAGGGAAGGGAGACTGGGAGTTGAGGGTCAGGGCTGAAGTCTAAAATACAAATGGCCAGAAAAGGCCATCCTGAGAAGGTGGACAAACACCTGAAGAAGGCTTCAGTTTCTTGTTTGTAACATGGGGGTGATAATAATAGTATTTACCTCACTAAATTGTTGTATTAAACAAGTTAATACATATAAAGTACTTAGCTTAATGTCTGGCCCAATAGCTATTAAGCTATTGTTATGATCCTTATCTTAATCAATGGTTTTTAGAAAGCTTTAGTGGTTTTTAAGCATCCAGCTTGGTTCGTGCTAGAAATTCAAAGATGGCAAATGTGGTGGGCATGCCGTCACACTCCTTCCAAGCACCGTCACAGAGACAGCACTCGCCAGTCCTGCGCCCCTTCTCCCTGAGCCAGCAACCTTTGCTCACGCGGCCCTCTAGGCAGTCGGCGTTGGACAACGGGGATTGCGAGTGAAAGGAAATGCATGTGTTATCCCTTGACGCAATTGCATTTAGGGACAGATTTATCATTTGAACTCCCCCCTACTATTCTTACACGTTTACTGAGTGACAGTGATTTCCTCTGTCACCAAGAGCTGCTGTCACAACTTATTCATTCTTTCTAGGAAATGATGATCTCCACCTGCTTTGAATGTCAGAGGAGAGAATAATTCACAGTCCACTACCGAGGTTACGACGACACAAACCACACTGCAGTGTTCGTACATGCATATGTGTTATCTCTTCAGGGCTCACCCAGTGAAAACGACCTTAACTTCCTGCTTCCTTGATGTGACAACAGGTCTGAGTTCTTGTTATGGCATATTTTGACAATGGATTAGATGTTTCTTAGAAAAAAAAGGTGGCTTTCACACAGACTCCTTTTTCCCCTTAAGTACTTGTGAAATTTCTACAACCTGAACACAGGTTCTTTCTCACTGCACTTTCTCTTGAGCTTATTCGAGACAGTCCCTGTGTCTAAATATATTAGCACATTAGTAGTATCACTAAATACCAGCTCAATGAAAATTTTCTTAGAACTGTAAATCGAAACCACACACAATTCAAGGGTAGAGAATGATTACACTTCCTTAGTAGACCAGATGTCAAAAAGGAGACATGCAGTAAAATGCAGACAGAAAAAATCACGCTGGTGTCTTGAAGCCAGAGCCTCTCTAATGCTCCATAAGAGGGAGTCCCAATATTTACACCAGTGTGAAGACTTCCCCTAGCATACATTCATGGGGTTTTATGCCTTACTGTTTTAAATACCAAACTTGCAGAAAAGTTGACAATTAAATACCCTTTTACCCTTTCCCAAATATAATCTTTTTTGGTGAATCATTTGAAAGTAAGTTGCACACATAAAAGGTGACTTTCAGTCCTAAGTACTTCGCCTGCATCCACGAAAGGAAGGGCATTCTCTTATGTAACCATAGTTCCATCTCCTCACCAAAGACATTCAACACAGCCATGATGTTATCTAATAGATGGTCCTTATTCAAGCTGCCCCAATTGTCTCCAAAATGTCTTTTTCCTTTTTCTAAACACTATTATCCTGCATCTAATCAAGGTTCACATATTGTATTAGACTCTTTAATACATTTTTATCCAGAGCTGTTCCTCCACCTTTTTGGTCTTTTATGACTGACATGTTTAAAGAGTTTCATGGACTCTTCAGTCTCTATTTGCATAATTATTTCCTCATGATGTAAATTAGATTAACTATTTTTTGGTAAAAATACCGCTGAGATGATCTTGTATAATGTTAGTTTGTCCCATTATTTATGAATTGAATTTGGATCGTTCAGTTACTATGCTGCCTGACAAGTATCCCCAGTGCAATTAACACGTTATCTGCAAAGTGCGGTGCAACACTGTGGGGACGTCCTGCACCGGCATCTGTGCCGCCCTACCTTCAATGTCTCTTGATGATGTTGATTGAATCGGTTATTTTACAGAGGTGGGGTCTTTGAAAAATGGTGACTATCCAATTCTGTAAGTCCTGTTTTCACTTATCAGCTGGCATTCCTCTGTGAAGACAAGTTGAAACCTGTTTTTAATTGTTATTTTAATTGTCCCATTTAAAACAGCAAAAAATCTCCCACAGGAAGTACATCAGCAAACACATATACCATGTGCTCTCCCATCCCTCTCCTCCTCCTCCTTTCCCTCCGACGGTAGCTCCACTGACTTTGTTCCCAGAACTGTGGTAAGCGCGTTGTGTACTCCAGGTTCTTCGTTCCTCTCAGCCACCCTAGCCAGGAGATAGTATTAGTGTCAGGTGAAGAAAGTATCCGTTGAAGATGAGGAAACTGAAACACAGGGAAGCAGCTTGCCCAAGGTCATCCATTAAGTGACACATTTGAGCCCAGGCACATTTGACCTAAAGGCCACGTTCCTGCCCAGCCACAGTCCTAAACCACTGTGTCACCTCTTTTTGTGTACATACCTGACAATGGCAGCAATAGTAATCCTTGATTTTGTTGATTCTTAGAGAACTCTTTTTCCCCTCCTCCTTGAGCATTAGCACTGCTTAGTAAAAAGGCTGCAGGAATTGTACCAAAATAGTTCCTATGGGACTATGGGTCATTATTATTTTTCAATTCATAGTTACCTGTATTTCCCAAGTTTTCCACAGTGAACGTGCATTGATAGTTTGGGCAAATTTCTAGTTGTCAGATTCAGAAAGGCTCTTCCAAGGGCTTGTCTGTCCCTTTCAGAGCCAGGATGGACATGCGGGCGCGTGGCACACAGGGTGGGCACGTGGGCGCATGCCGGGCTTGTGTGACAGGAAGTAGGGGAAGAATTCAATTCAACTCTTGGTCCTTTTTCCCAGAGTCCTCATCACAGACTGGCTTTGTGCAAGACGGCAGGCTGCTCTCAAGAACAGAGAAGATTCTCAAATTGTTTACAAAGTAACAGCAAGACAAGAAAACACAAGAAACAATTTTGAGAAGCACAATTTGAGAAATGCTTGGCAGCACAGTAGGAGGAGCGACCACCATCTGCCAAGGTCAGATACAGGAGATGTTAGTGAGACTTAGAGAAATGTCTAGAAGGGAACTCAGAGTCACAGACCAGAAAGTCATTGTTCTGAGAGATTTTATAAGATTCTGGGCTTTTTAGCTTTCCCATTTCTCTCATTTTTGTTACTCCATGTCTTTTTCCTGTAGTCTTCAGCAGAGAACATGCAATGCCTTTAAAAAAAAAAGAATTAGTAGGGAGTTGAATCACAAAACTACTTTCCTTAGATCCATTGGTGACCTGAGGGCACAAGACAAGCCGTCACCGAGAAATCTGGAGGGACAGGAAAGCGGAATCACAAGGCACCAGGAGCCGAGTGCCACTGGAGCAGCAGCGGGGAGAAAGTCAAACAGTCTGATGAATTGCTGGAGCTTGAGATTTTAAAAATCCTGGGGTTCCAGTCTCAGGGCAGCCCCACAATTTCCTGGAGTTGACCTCCAGGAACTCTACCAGGTTATCACTGGCAGGTGGGAAAAAAATCTTCTTGTTTCAGGGAAGGAAAGAAGAAAAGTCACCATATTAAAATATGCTCAGGGGAAAGGTAATCATTTTGAAAGCCAGCCACAAGGGAAACTGCTTCACCAAAGCCTTATCTGCCCCGGGGGAAGGACCAGCAGGCAGCCCTGCCCACTCCACACCTCCAGCGTCACCGAAGGGGAGAAAAAGGCCAGGAACTGCTTCTGAGGGTCAGGCCAGGGCCTCAGGCTCACGGAGACATAATGGTGACATTAAAGAACTTCCCCTCTGTGTTACCCACGGAACTAGTTTTGCGTGGCTGCTGTAACACAGCACCGCAAACTGTGGGGCTTGAATGAGAGAAGTTTATTGTCTCACAGTTTTGGAAGCTAGCAGTCCAAAATGAAGGTGGGAGGGCCATACTCTCTCCGAAGGGCTTACAGAAGAATCTTTGCTCGCCTCTTCCTAGTTCTTGGTGTTTGCAGGCAATCCTTGGCATTCCTTGGCTTGTGGTTGCTTCTCTCCAGTCTCTCCATCATCACATGGCCTTCTTACTTTGTGCAACCCTAATGCAGCATGGCCTTTTGACACAACTAATTACATCCCCAAAGGCCCTGTTCCCAAATAAGGTCATGATGTGAGATCCTGGGTGAACATGAATTTTGGAGGAACATTATTCACCGCAGTACAGTTACCACCACAGCAATGGTCTCCAGTGAGATGAAAGCACATAACTACTGAGAGAGCAAAAGGCTGGAAGACAGGCAGTATCTAACTTTTAGTGATACAATTCAATTATCATTCAGACTGAGACACTTAAGTTAAAGCCCAATTTGGGGACTCTATATATCTCAGTATTTTACAAGGAATGAAAGTTCCAGAATCATGTAAAACAAAATCCGTGGCATATTTGATAAGGGATTAATATCCAAAATACACAGAGAACTCCTATGACAAAAAACATCTGATTAAAAAATGGGCAAAGGGTTTGAATAGACATTTCTCCCAAGAGATACAGATGGACAACAAGCACCTGAAGGGATGTTCGACGTCATAATCATTAGGGAAATGCAGTCAAAACCACAGTGAGATCCCACTTCACACTCTTGAAGATGACTATTTTTATTATTATTTTTTAAAGCAAGTACTGGAGAGCATGTAGAGGAGTTGGAACTCTTATGCTCTTCTGATGGGAATGTGAAATAGTGTAGCCACTAACAGAGACAGTATGGAAGTTCCTCAAAGAATTAAAGAGAGGATGACCACATGACCCAGCAAGTCCACTTCCTGAACTGAAAAGAATTGAAAGCAGAGACACAACAAATGTTCACAATAGCCAACAGGCAGGAACACCTGAGTGTTCATCTATACATGAATGAATAAACAGCATGGCATTTATACATATACACAGTAAAATATCACCCAGCCTTAAACAGGAAGAAAACTGACACATGCTATAATGTGAATGAATCTGAAAAACATTATGCTCAGTGAAATAAGCCAGTAAGAAAAAGACAAAGGCTGTGTGACTGATCACAGATACATGAGAGACCTAGAGCAGTTGGAGACAGAGAGTAGAGTGCCGGTTGCCAGGAGCTCGGGGTGGGGTAGGGTGTTGCTATCCAGTGAGTACAGAGTTTCAGTTTTGTGAGATGAAGAGAGTTCTGGAGATGGATGGTAGTGACGGTGGCACAGCAATGAAAATATATTGAATGTCATCAAACTGTACATCTGGTTAAAATGGTAAATTTTACTAAAATTTTAAAACTTAAATAATAACCCATGATAATTAGAGTGACAGTTATAATACATTGTCCAAACTGGGCGCTGGGCACCACAATGGGACACTTTGGGGGTGGGGATAAATGTGATGGTCCTGGGTAGCCCAGGTGCCCCCAAACCTTCTGCTCCTTCCTCAGAGAAAAGCAGCCACTGGCCTCAGTAGAAAACTTAGTCTGGCGAATGTTCAGCAGAGTAACTATGGAAGCAATCTCACAATTAACAGGGACAAGAAATAACAATCTCTGCTCCAAAACCTCAAACTTTTAAAATTTGACCAGTGGACTTTTGACATAAAATTTTGGATACACTTCAGATTTACAGTTTTCTCCCAGAAGTCATTCTGCTCTGAGACACTCACCTTTGGTTTCCGGGCTCAGCCATCCATACGTGCACGTGGGACACACCTTTACCTCCCTGCCCCATCCCCCTCCATCTCAGTGCCATCCGTCCTCTAAGGCAGATCCCTCCAAAGCACCCCCTCATCTGTTTGGCCTCCCCTGATCCACCAGGTGGAATTCTCTACTTCCAAACTTTGGGGCGTTTTACATGGTGTGAGACTAAGAGAAGAGAAAACCTAGATTATTATTATTACTATTTTTTAAAAGATTTTATTTATTTATTTTTTAGAGAGAGGAGGGAGGGAGAAAGAGAGACAGAGAGAAACATCAATGTGCGGTTGCTGGGGGTCATGGCCTGCAACCCAGGCATGTGCCCTGGCTGGGAATCGAACCTGGGACACTTTGGTTCCCAGCCTGCGCTCAATCCACTGAGCTATGCCAGCCAGGCAAGAAAACCTAAATTATTGAATGAATGCTATTGACCTCTGTTCAGCTGCCAAGCCTTAAAACCAGCCATAACTAAAACCATCCACCAGCCATAAGGAAACTCCCTTTGGACCTCCCCACGTAAGCTCCGTGATTGGTGCCTTGGTTTTTATGGGAGTTTGTGGGGGGCTTGAAGCCAAGGAAGGGTTGGAGAAAGAACCTTGATTCATTTCTTGGCCATCATGGAAACAGGTATTCGTTCCTCTGAGTGTCTTTCAAGTGCAGGGAGTGGCCATTCTCACCCTCACTGCTCTTAGGCTCTGACACTGGGGTCCCCAGCCCCAAAGTTTGGTCTCTATGCTGCTAAGACCCTGAACTACAGGTGCTGGCTGAAAATTGTCCCTGGTGGGGCTGGTCCAGGAAGAGTGATTTCCCCACTGATGTGGTTTTCATCTCAGGAGGCCCGGGATCCAGGCCTGGGCCAGGTCACCCTCACCACACACATAGTGTAGCTTAAAAAAGTCCTAAAGGTCAACTGTCTCAAGTATTTCACATTCCTCCCTGAAGTTAATATCACTTTTGTTTTTCTGTACTCCCACAGTACATTGCGAGAGGGCTATACGCTGGAAAAGTCAGTTTCTTTGAGGTTTTTTTGTTTGTTTATTCATTCAGTTGCTCGTTTTGTAAACATTCAGCTCACCTCATGCTTAGTATACACCAGGATTCCTCTCTTACAGCTGTGAGCCCTTGGATCACCAACTTAGACGCAAAGAAACACAGGCTCACCTGATTTACAGGAGAATGGAAGCCTTAGGTGGCCTCATGAGACCAAAGGGCAACATCAGAGCAGGTGACGGGACATCTCAGGCTTGTGACCGAAAGGGTATGCTTTGACCACTTCTAACACACTAGGGTGGTTATAATCAAACACACAGAAAATACGTGTTGGCGAATTCGGGGGCTTATTGGTGGTCTGGCTGGAGGCCATGTGGCAAGGAGACAATATTTATGATGATTCCTCTTAGCTTCCATGTAAAGGATAGAAGTGGTAACTCTTGAGTGCAAACTGAGCTGGATCTCCTTTGCCAAAAAATGTTGCCCTAGTCTTCCTTTGGTCTCCCTGGTCCCCTAAGTTTATTGACACATTGTAAACATGTGTTAACAAATTAAACACAAGTTTAACAAAGTTTAAATTGGCTCTCTTGAATAAGATGGCCCTGGTTTTAGTCTAGGCCTTATGATTTAACATTACATAAAAATCTAGTATATAATAATTAGCAACTACCTGTTCTGTGGATCTGGGTAAAACGGAAGCCATTGAGAAAAGTCTTGTCCTGGCTCATTCAGAAAGAACAATCACATGACACAGGCCTCATCTAGAACAACATTAATGCTAATGTCTCAAAATCTGTAAACTATGCAGCACAGATGCTGTTGGATCACCAAAAAGACTAGAGAAAATGTGCCAAGGTGCTCAAGATGTGTGAGTGCTCCAAAGTTTGGTTAGTCATCCTCATACTGATGGTCGGGTGGGTCGTGGAAAAGCTCAGGCCAGGGCCTTCTGAGCTGCCGCTTGAGGAAGTGAAGCTGTCAGGATGGGCTTCAGACAGAATCAATTTTCTTTACAAAAGACCATTTAACACTGTTTATTCATTATAAAACACATTAAGAACAACAATCAAAATCATCTTTCTATAACCAGGTTAGCAGAAAATGATTGAGCCAGCCCCACGTACCCTGGCCTTCTGCCCTTGCTTCTGTGAAATGGTTTTAACAACTATTTTCTACCAGTTGGAGGAAAGACGAGGGGAGGCTGACTGGTGCTGGGAGCCTGGAGTGAGGAGGAGAGTCAGGAGAGATCGCCGGCCCTCTTTAGCCTCCATTCTACCAGCTCCTGGCAATACGGAAGTCTCTGGGACCCCTAGCAGCAGGGCTCCAGGAGGCTCTGGGCCCTGGCACCCCCACCCTCCCTCCTCAGCCCTGGGGCAGCCTGGAGCTCTCCAGGAGGTCTCATGACATTGCCTCCCTTTCATTTCCCTCAGGGAATTGCAGGACATCCTTCTGGGTGGGAAGAAATAAAACCTCCAAGTCCAATCATGTGTTCATGGGAACGTTGACTCCAGCTGCACCTCTTCCAGGTCTGGGTTAAACAGCTTCTATTGTTGGCAGAAGGGCCTGGTCTTTCTGAGAGCCCATAAAACGTTGCCCCCCAAGTAGCACTTGGGAAGGAAATTTGGCTACAACATGGCTCCCACCTCCCCACTTGGAGGTCAGATGCACCTCTTGAGAGGGCAAGTTTGCAAGATGGAGAGCAAGGGGGCTAGCAGCCATGACCCCTCCCCACAAGCTTCTTCCCCGGGTGTCTCCATTGTCCTGCAGCCCAGGGACCTGGGCTGAGCCTCTGAAAACCCAGTCTTTCCTTTGCCCTGGGCTGGGGGCTGAGGAGCTGTAGGGGACAAGGCTCCTGTCCCATGGCCCCGAGGGACTGGGTCATGGGTTTCTTGTGTGGACATAGCACAGTCCTGTCCTTGGTCCATCCTGTCTGAGATGCTGGTGTCTGGGGGAGCCTCAGTTCATGGACAGAAGGCAGGGGACTCAGGAGTGAGGCTATTTGGAGACCCAGATGTTTCCCAGAGGAGTTTCCAAACCCCAAAGAGTGGATGTGGTCCGGGGACATGGTCATAGAAGCTGTCCACTTCTGTGGTCCTGAAAGGATGGGGTGTGTCCTTCAGGCCACCTGGCTCCCTCCTGCAGGCTGCAGGAGTCTGGACCTCGTACTGCTGGCTCCAGAGGCATTCATAGGGGTGTCTCCTAGTACTGAGCAGGAGACCAAAGGACTTCTTGACCCCAAAGCACAAGTGTCTGTGGGTCTCTGGCAGTAACACAGGCCCAAATGTGCCCATGTACCCCATCAAGAATGGGACGGACTAGGTGTGCAGAGCAGTGTGTGGTCTCACATGGACCAAGGTGACCTATATGTGATTTGGAGGACTGCTGTGTGTGTGTTGAGAGGGAAAATAGACAGGAGGAATTTGGGGGTCAGGTGCAGGAGTAGAAGTGGTCATTCTTCTGGAAGCAGGATCAGGCCATGACCCTTCCCCTGACTTGACAGCGCATGGGCTGCAGCTGGGAGGCAGCCCCAGAGCCAGCCAGTCCTCCCAACATCTAATCCTGCTGTGCTGGGCCTGGGGACGCTGGAGCCTCCGGCAGCGCGTTCTTACTTGGCGTTTGGACTGTCTGGACCAGGACCTCACAGAGGCCCCACTCAGGGTGGGACCTACCCCTCCAGCAGATGGACAGAGAAGAGAAGGGGGCTAACTGGTCAGGAAGGGTCCTGTGGAGGAGGTTCTCAAGCTCTGCCTGGCTCCTCATCTGCTCTTGGCATTAGAAAGCAGAGCCCGAGGTTGGGGTCCTGGCAGGCCACATTCACCTGATGATCTTTTGTAAACTGGAGGCCATGGGCAGGAGGAGTCCAGCTCCCCTGGCCTGCAAATGCTGTGCTTCCTGGTGAGGTGGTGCCAGTCACAGGGTGTGTCTTCAGCACGAGACTTCACGGGGCTGAACGTGGTGATAAAAACTGAGGAGGCTACAGGGGCCAAAAGAGAACATCATTCTGGACCCTGAGCACAGCAGGCTGTGGTCAGGACAGCCAGCCCAGGTGGGCCCCCTTTGAGGGGCAGGCAGCCTGTGTGGTTTCTGAGTGTCTAGGTGTCCCCCTCCCCACACTAAGTCAGTACTCCCAAGACTCACCTTCCTAGGGACACGGGGGAAATATGCCAATTTTTGGCCATCCACTCTCAAGCTGCTTGGGTCAGCTGGGCCGACAGAAGAGTTGGAACGTGGGTTCCACATTGTCTGGCCAGTCAGGGCTGTCCTCGCTCATGTCAGAGACGGAAAACGGGAGTAGCCCTGGCTGTCCTGGGCCCTGTGGGGAAGAGAGGGAAGCATGGTGTGGGGGTCCCTGCAGACAGCCTTCACCTCCAGGTGCAACATTCTCCCACACGCTCAGAGGCCTACGGCTGGCCCCAGGGAGGCTGCAGGAACATGGCCCTGACCCAGTGAAGCCGAGGGCCAGATCAACTGCACAGCTCAGCAACTGCCCTCTGAGTGCCCAGGAGAAGAGTGAACAGGGTTCTTTGCCCCAGTGGAGTCCCTGACCTCCCCCAGCCTCCAGGCCCCAATACCTTACAGCAGGGCTTCACCTCCCTTCCCACTGCCACAGTCCCCTACTCCCAACCCAGACGGTCCTTGTTCTGTCAGAGGGAGCCTAGTCACTCTCTCCCAGGGAGGCTGGTTTGTGGAGTGGGGCATACACCAGGCACAGGGCACCATCGCTCCTCCACCAGTGCCCAGGAGGGGCATCCACCTGGTGACAAGAGCTAGACACCCACATGCCTGAGAACTCACTGTGGAGATGGTGGGGGGTGGGAGTCTTCCTGGATTTCTGGGGATCTACAAGGATTACCTGTGGCTGCTTCCCACCGTATTCCGCTCCCTGTGCACAGCAGGTGTCTGACACCTGAATCTTTGAGCGGTCTCCTGTGGCTGGGACTCCTGGCCCCTGGGGAGGTTTTCAGGACGGCCCAAGGGAGGGTGGATGGCGGGAAGTGGTGACCTGGCAGGGGGTGGGGAAGGGCCGGTGAACCCTCTGGCCCCCAGAAAAGGACCAGGAGGGGGATTCGGGAGGAGAGGACACTGACTAGCAGTGTGAGAGACCACTTGGGCAAGGGGGAGGGAAGGAGAGGAAGGGGCATTGACGGGGTAGGAGATGCCAGGGATCCCAGAGGACCTGCAGAGGCTGCTGGCCTTGCGGGCTGGCAGGAGAGGAGCGGCCCTGCTGGTGACAGATGGGAACTTGGTTTGGCGAGGTCGGGGGGCACGGGGAGGAACAGGCCGAGGCCCAGAAGGGGGGACCGGTGGAGGGCAGGGGGAGAGGGAAACAAGGGAGAGGGAAGAGGCAGAGGAAAGAGAAGCAGGAGAGCTTTGTCTGGGAACAGGAACAACAGGGATGTGTTTCTTCTTCATCGCTGCCAATGCAGACAGAGAATGAGAGTCTGACCCAAGTGTGGGGTTTACAATCTCAGTTGTCTGCCTCTGTTCCCTCAGGGTGTGTCTTTGTGACGTCAGAGCAGAGAATTCTAAAGAGAGTGACCTGGGTGGCCCGCCTGCAGCACCACTGTGTGCACTGTAGGGGTAAGCAAACCAAGGTCTTGATGGAGACTGTCAAAGGCAGTGCCTGGGCCAGAGCCAGAGCATGTCCTTCCTACAGCCTGAGTCACCTGGGCTGGAGCTGCATCCTCGCCCACTTGCTGCCTGGGGAATCTGCCTGAGAGTAGGGCTGGCTGGTGCTCTGGAGTGGCCCTTCCTTCCTGGGCATTTCCATCCTCTCCCAGGAGCCCCTCAATGGGAGTATCAAGAGGCTCAGCTGGTCCATGAGCTTGGGTGCCAGGAAGATGTCTGGGCTCAGGAATCCCCTGGAATGAACAGGGACAGCCCGGTTTGTTCCTGGGCATCCCTGGCTGAGGAGTACCAGGGCACCAGGGGCAGCAGTGAGTGTTGCTACAGAAGCAAGAGCCTGGGGAGCTGAGTCCTCCCAGGGCTGTGTGCTAGGACACAGTGAGCTGGGCACAGGCCCCAGGCCCATCCCTGTCCTCCCTGGCCCCTGCCCCAGCCCAGGAGAAGGACCAGTGACCGCAGTCAGGGAGAAAATCCCTCTGTGTGGTGACTTCTCACTCACACAGTAACATCCCCTGCTCTCTGGATCTCCAGAAGGACCTCGAGACTTCCCAGGACAATGGCGGAAATTTCCTAGCACTGGACCCCAGACTCAGGAAACCTGACATGGAAAGGAGCAAACCCACACCCTCCCACATGTGACTGAATGAATTTTCCTAGGACTTCGATGAGCCTAACAACTACGGCTAAGGGACCTAGGGGTCTGGAGTCTTAGTGGACTCACCTCGCAAATCCAGTGACCCCTTTTCTTCTCTAGGTGCTGCTCTGTCCCCAAGCCAATGCCCCAGAGAGCCTGCACTGCATCAAGCCACCAATGGTTGCTGTCCTGTCACAGCTCCTCCCTTGTCTCTGTTTCTTCTGATACCACCACCTACATTGGCCCCTGTGCTCCAACCCAGCCCCTCTCAGGGCCCTGGGGCCTCATCCATTACTCCACCAGCTCCTCACTGTCCTGCCTTCCCCCTACATGTCATCATTATAATGGCTCCCTTGCAGACCCCTCAAGACACTGGCAGGTCATTGAGAAGGGGCCCTGTGCTGGCCTCTCACAGCCCCGCGGTGAGGGAGCTGTGGGGAGGGTATGACAGAGCCCCAGGCACTACATGGCTACCAGAAAGCCAGAAGGGCCGGGCTGCTCCCTGTGCCCAGGTGGAGGGTGGGGCCATGTGCTGAGCTCCCCAGAGATCCCAGTGGACCAGCCTGGGGTGGGAGCTCCGGGCTGACCCCTGCACACCTGATGATGGTGGGAAACCATGAGAGACCTCATCCAGTCAGTCCTGGGGTTGGGGAGAGGGAGGGTTGGGTTCTACATCAGGAAACATGGAATGATCCCTGGGCTTGTGAGAGGGGAGGAAGTAGGTCAGTATCCAAGCAGAGAGGACTGTGGATGGGTTAGCACAGCCTGCGGAGCTGATGTCCCAGGCCCTGGCTGGCTAGGGTTTCTCAGGGATGTCATATATTGACTGCAGTGGACCAAAGAAGCCCCTGAGGCCCAGGTCTGACCTCGCCTCACACTCTACAAAGCCTCACCTGCCACACTTGTGTGTTCTCGGGGAAAGAGGACAAGACTCCTGAGTTAACCAAGACTATGTGTCCTCAAAACAAAAATTAAACCCTGGAAAAAATGAAGATGCTATGCACGCATCACACCTGAGTTTAAGGACTGAGGTGTGTATGTCCCTGGGAAGTGAATAAAGACGTCAGCTCAGCCACAGGCGCTGGCTGCCTGGTGATAAAGGCAGATACCCAAGCAGATAAAGATATGACGCCCCGTATCCTCCTCTGAGAACCAGCATTGTCACTGTGCTGCTGGAATCTCCTTCCTTCTGCCACCAGCCAGAACTCAGGGGTGTTACCTCATGAAACATTGTCCCCCCACCGTGTACCATCTACCAGGAAGAGTGGGGGGTGAACTGGACTACAGACAGAACCGTGTTCCTGCTGGGGGGCTGCTGTGGGGGCAGGGGGCTGTGCCGGGGCTATTATGTGCCACAAATCCTGGACCAGGTGCTTCCCTCTCACAACAGAGCAGCTGTCTTCTCAGGGCATCCAGGACTGGGCAAGTCCTGCCAATGTCACTTGCTGGATCTCACCCCACTACCACCATCGTAGGTCAGAGCCACTGCAGCTGCCTCCGACCTACGGAGTTCACTGCAGTGATCACTGCAGCTCCTAGTGGGTCGGCCTCTAGTCTCGCTCCTCTGTTCCTCCACCAAAGACCTTTCAGAGCCTCTGCATGTTCACTCAGCAAGGTCCACACCCCTCAACAGGCAGGTGAGCAGCAGCCTTGCTCGTCACTCTCCTCACTCCATGCTCCAGCCACACTGACAGAGTCTGAGGGACACTGTGGTTAAGCCCTTGGGCCTGGAACCCACTTCTGACTTCCCACCCCAGGCCTTCACCTCATCACAGTCCACTCAGCCTTGAAGTGTAACTTCCTCCATGGAGGGGGACAGGGGGCAAAGGAAAACAGTTCCTTTGATGAGATGGTAGATTTCAAAGTCATCCTTCTCATTAGAGATTTTGGGTGGTCACCACTATGAATACTGGCTCAGCAGATGTGTCATCATGGTATGGTGGAGCCTCTATCCAACAGTCGTTCATTTACTCGTCCCCCCGGGCTGCTCCATACAGTTCATTTAAAAACCTAGGGACTCTGCATCAGGCACTGTGCTGGGCACTTTACAGGTTGTTTTGTTTCTGTAATGAGCTGGTTGGTACTTATGTGTGTCCCCACTTTGGCTGAGGAAGAGGTTGGGTACCAGCCCAGGGTCTCATGGCAGGTAAGAAGCCTGGGATTTGAAACTGGTCTCTGGGGACAGGCCTCTGCTTTTACACACCAGGCTCCATGGCCACCACCCACTAGTTGGGGATGGCTTGTGAATGATGCTGTTGTGGGCTGAATTGTAACCGCCACCCCCATTCAAGAAAGAAGGCTATGTTGAGGTCCTCACCCCAGTTCCTCAGAATGTGCCCTTGTTTGGAAGTAGGATCATAGCAGATGGGGTCAGTCCAGGTGAGGTCATGCTGAGCAGAGTCACCGGTGTCATGAGAGGAGGAAGAGACACAGACACACAGGGGACATGGCCACGAGGACAAAAAGAGAGACTAAAAAGCTGCTGACACAGGTGCAAGCCAAGGATTGCCCAGAGAGGCCCACAACCCCCAGCAGCTACAAAAAGGTAAGGATGGATCCACCGACAAGTTTCAGAAGAAGCACAGCCCCTGTAGCACCTTGACCTCAGGCTGGATCTTCCAGAATTGTGAGACAATAAATTCCTGCTGTTGTAAGCCTGTTACGATACTTGGTTACAGTAGGCACAGGAAGCCAATAAAGTGGCTAATTCTTTTTTTCTCGCCTGGGAAATACCTGTTATCACAGGCCTACGCACTACAGACAGTTCACCAGCTTTGAACCCAACCAGCTGCTCATCCAGGGTGGGCCGGCCCGGGCTGCACAGGTCTGCCTCAGCCACCGGCCCACCTGATTCTGCATCAAAGATAAAGACAAATGTGCAAACTTAATACAAAAACTGGATATTCTATCATGGTTCTTGTATGGCAAAGATACCCAGCTTTTTTGTCCCTCAATCTGGTAGGGATAGAAATGCAACTTCCTAAGGGACACTCGTTCACCTGTAAAGCAGCAGGCACAGGTGCCTGTCGACAGCGGCTCAAGGCCTCGCATGGCAGGAGCACCTCCTCAGAGACCCAGAGTCTGGCCTGTATTCCTGTCATCTACAGTAGGGCCAAGTAGGGGCCTTCTGTTCAGCTCCTTCCTTGACTGATAAGCTCAGCCCAGCAAAGCTCCCTGCAGGAGGTGGGACTTGGGGGTGGAGGAGTGGGGGTGGTCCGTCAGACCTCACAAGATCCCAGGGAAGTCTGCTGGAAAAGAAGTCGTGCTACTATGAACTAGCTTTATTTTGTACTTCTAGGATTTGCCAGGCCCACACTCACAGGCTGATACCAAGCCCCCTCTCAGAGCTAGAGAAATGGTGGCAGGAGTCCTCTGGCTTTCAGGAGCAATATTCTGAAATACTCTGGGTTTATGGTGCCCAGTGGCTGAAAGTAAGAGTCCAGAAGATTCAAGCACAACAATGGGGCCTCTTTTGCCACCAACAGGCATCCATCCATCCATCCATCCATCCATCCACTCAGCATTTGCTGAATGCCAAGCCCTCTCCATTATCCTGCCTGCCCAGAAGGAGCTGGCAGCGGGTGGGCAGAGAAGTAGGGTGACTGTTGGCTTGAAAATGACTAGACAATGGTGTCATGCTCTTGCTCTTTTGATATCCTGTCCCCCAGTTCCTGGCAAGGAACAGTATGCAGCAACCAAACCCCTTCTGGCCTGGGGCAGAAGTACAATGTGAAGTGCATTCACAGATGCTCGTGAGGCAGCAGACAGCCTAGGAAGAGCTCTGAGACTGCAATACTGTCACTGGCCAGCATCTAGCACCCTGGTTTCCAGGAAACACCTTTTACCAATTAGGTAGAATGAACAATAAACCGAGGCAGGGAGGAGACATGTCTCACATGCTAACTCAGCAGTCCTGAGCCTGGTCTGATAAAATCGCAGAGTGTTTCAATATCACAAGAAACACTATATTAGCAAGAAAGAAGGGAAGTCCTTGAAATTCTATGTAGCGTTTCCACTATCTGGGAAAGAAAGCCTTGAAACTGTGCTTTCATCCCAAGGCCTGAATGTAGAGGAGGGTCCCCGGTGCCCAAAGAAAGAGCCCATAAAACAACTTTGGTTCATTGTCTACCTCTGGTCACTATCTGTTTTACGAGGGAGTCCCTGATGCTTACAGAAGGATCCCATAAATAACTTGGGTAACTGCCTCAACTTTAATTAACTGCCTGCTGTCACATATTTGTTTTACAACAAGATGAACAAATGGGGTCTGGAGCAAGATAAGGATTTGGGCTAACCCACACATCCCTAAGTTTGGGTAGTCACATTCCCCCAGGAAAGTTGGCACCACATTTACCCATTAATTAATATGTAACTTTTTTCTCCTGTCCCACCAGCTATGTAAGTCCTCAGAACAAAGGACTTGCTCTCTTTCTCGCTCAGGGGCTCTGGGTGCTCTTGGGTCTTGGGCACCAGGCCTCTGGCCACCCAGCCTCAGGCTGCCCAGGGGCTTGCCACCCTGGTCTTCAGTCCCTTTTGCCTCCCTGCTTTGCCCTAAATCTTTGCCTTTCACCCCCTAATCTACCCAGTCCTGTTCTCTTCCATGGCAACGGGCCACTAATAAACTGATTACACGCTAATAGATTTGCTGAACTATAATTCTTTGCATGCGTCAGCAACAGAACCAGATCTCTCTTGTCAACACTAGGGGTCCCAATATGCCCTTGACGGTACTTCAATTCTTTCCCAGTAGGGATTTCATTAGCTGTCTGAATGCATGTTTCTCTGCACACACAGGTGAGCAACAGCCAGTTCCTTAGTCCTCTTCTCACTTGACTTCTTAATGGCATGTGACACAAGTGATCAGCTCCCACCTTCTTCAACTAGTTTTTCTTTTCTTGGCTCCTAGACATCGCATTTCTATATTTTCCTTCTACCTCAGTGGGTACTCTAGCAATCCTCCTCTTCCTGCCTGCACCCCTGCCTCTGCAGTAGCTTCTCCACCCAGCAGCCGGAGTCAAGACTTATAAATGGCCCCTGTGTAATCTGGTCTCTGCCATCTGTCCATCTTTCTTTCCTTCCCTAACTCTACTCTGACCACACTGGCCCTTTTTCGTCTGTGCGTCCAAATCCAGTTGACTCCCACCTCGGGCCTTCGCATTTGCTAGCCCCCCCTCCAGAACCATCTCCCAGACACTCACAAAGCAGCGTCCCTCCTTCATTCGGACTGCCGCTCAAATGTTACCACCTCACAGTCTTTCCCTTATCACTTGTCTTAAGCACTCTTCCCTTCTCTTAGATAATTTGTTTAGACTTCTTGTCCTTCACTATAATCTCCATGACTTAAAAAAAAATGACTTTAATGAGGGGAAGGGAGAGAGAAATATCAATTTGTTGTTTCACTTATTTATGCATCATTGGCTGATTCTCCTATGTGTCTTGATGGGGGATCAAACCCACAACGTTGGTGCATCTGCATCGGGTTCCACCTGATGCTCCAACCAATTGAGCTACCTGGCCAGTCTTTTTATCTGTCCTCCTCTGCTGTATCCTCACTGCCCAGGACAGTACATGGCACACAGTTGGTACTCAATAAACAGTGGCTGGACTAATGGAAAATAAATATGAATGTTTATTAAAATTTAAAAAATTCTTAAGAAAAATCTTAATTATCATGGTGGTACAGGAATACATAGGTGTGTGGGGGAGGGGGAGCCCAGAGTGAGGACATTTCACGTTGGTTCCATGAGCATTTGCCAGGCTCTCTGCAGCACATTACAAAGTACAAACGAAGAGAAAAAACACACTGACAATATAATTGCTACTTTCCAGTTTAGTGTAAGATCTAGGACATGTATGCACTTCCCTAGACTCTCCATTTGTCCTGCTATATTATGACTTACATCCACCATATCACACCCTTGCTTAAAATTCTTCAACCACTCACCACTGCCCTGAGATAAAGCCCAACCTTCTGGCTGGGGCTCACGGAGAACTTCTTGATCTTACCGCAGTTTACCTTACCATCTTCATTTCCTGCCTCATTCTACTCTGGGTTCTACATTCCAGCCAAATTGAAATGCAGGCTGTTTTCCAAAGATGCATTTTCTTTTATTTCTGAGTTTTGGCTCATTCTGTTTTCTCTATCCAAAATACTCCTTCTATCCTACCCCGTATCAGTTAACTTTTTCTGCACAACAAATCTTCCCATCTCTTTCTTCCTTTAGCACGTGTTTTGCACCGTCTCAGGGTTCCAGCAGGAAGAGAAAGGAGGTAAGCCCCAATGTGCCAGTACAGTCAAGTCTCTGCCTGTTCTCACACTTGCTAATACTCCACTGATGAAAGAAAGATATGGCTAAGTCCAGGCTGAAGGGGTGGAGAAATGAATTCCACTTCCTGGGAACAGTTGTAAAATCACAATAAATTAGAAGCAAACATATAGGGATGGGGGAATAATCGTAGTTCTTTGCAAGCAATTTACTCTCCTCCTCTCTCTTTGTTAGCTCCTATTTATCCCCTTAATCTAGAAATCACCGGCAGAAAGATTCTCCTGAACCCCAAAGACTGAGTGAAAAACCTTTCCCATAATACCTCATGTTCATAATTATTGCATGTATTACTCTCTATACCCATGAATGAATGAGTAAATATATACATTATATGTGGGACCTCCAATTCACACAGCCGGTTGACTGTGCTCTCCATTTTATGGCAATGCGACAGCAGCCTTCCCCCACCTGATGGGAAGATCACTGGAAGGAGGGAGTGAGTCTTGGTTTCTGTTTTATTGCCTAGTACAGTTCCCTACTTGAAATAGGTTCTTAGAAATGCCTGTGAAATAAACACATAACTATAAGAAAAGTAAGTGGGGTACTTTCCATTAAAAAAAAGACACAAAGAGTATTCTTGAGACACCTGCAAGGCCCCACAGGCTGTAAATAAATTTAGAAAGATCTGAGATTGCATAAAACTAACCGAAATAAGAATAAAACACCAAAGAGAAGAAAAGTAGCCAGAGAAAGCAGCACTTTCTTTTTTATTAGATTCACAATGCCGTTTTAAAGCCCAGCCTCTCTCTGTAACATGATTCTTAGTCATGAACGTCCTCATTAGGAAGCAAACTCAGTCCTCACTGCGCCTGTGCGGTGTCCCTGAAGTCAAGTCCAGCATCTCAGGGAAAATGCCGTGACAGCCGGGAGGTAATCCACCAGGCCTCCCCTCTTCACACGCGCACACACATATACATACACACATTTTTTTGTTTTACAAAAATAATATAACAGGTTTACACAGATCTATTAATTCCTTAATGTTTCTTAGCAAGGTCTATGCTTCAGTAACCATTTTTTTAAACTTTGGATTAAAGTGGGAATTTTAGGCCTAAAAATAGATGTAAGATCATTGAACAAAGGCATACAGAAATACAGACTTAATAAATCCTGATCATCAGATAACTAGAAGTATGTTGCTGTTATCCTTATGCTCAGTGCTACTACATATCCCCATCAATTACTTTCCTTTTAGCTGAAATACAGAAGTAAAATAGTTCACTGAAATAACCTTCTATTCATTACATTAGCGCATACACCAAATTATATTAGCTGCATGAAGCTCTATGCACCAAGGCTATACTTTTAGCGTGTGTCCATCTCTACTTCTCTAAGTACAGTCCAGCCAGCAACCCCACGGAAGGCGTGCGTCCTGTGCGGCGGGAGAAGAAAGAAACAGCATCGTGCAGGCCGACAGCTTTTTACATGGCACCCAAAACAAAGCAAGAGAAACAAGCCTTACAAGATAGATATCAAACTAATTTGCAGTGACATTTAATACAGTTTTATCAAAGGATTACATTTAGGTCAACTACCTGCAAAAACACAGAAATTTTAGGCTTTCTCCTAATATATTCAAAATGCTCATCAAAAGTTAATTAGTACAATAAAGATAGCTATCAGGTAATTGAATAAACAGAATGTCATTTAATATTTTAAAAATACAGACTCTGGGAATATAATCTACCCTCAAAATATCCAGAAATCTGAGTTAACAGATACTTTATTTTGCATACTTGATACTAATAAAATAAGAAGTGTTTACATAGACTATTGAGTGCAAGGCAAAACCCTAAGGGATAGTCACAGAAAATAGTAATCTTGCCGGAGTTAAGTGCAGAGAGCTCCCGGTTTTTTGGTCCCGCACCTCACCCTGAACAACAGCCATCACTTTGGGGAAGAATCTTTCACCAGCTCAACACATTACCTCTGATCCCACAAGCTACAACACAGCCCTAGCTTGGCAACAGAAAGTCTTTCAGGTGCTGGTCTGACGCTTGCTCATTCAACCAGACAGACCCTCTTCATGGGCTCTGGGGGTTCTGATGGCACAACCTCCTTCCCACAGAAGGGGTCAGCTCTGTCGCTGAAGCCACAAGTAGAGTAGCTCTAGAAGAATTAGAAGAAGGAGGTATCGGACGAGAAGGCACCAGCCAGCCTGAAATCCTCTTTGGTGAGAACACTGTACATGCGCTGAGGCAGAGCTCGGGAGTAGGGGGCTGGACGGGGCACCGTGGTGCGCAGAATGAGCTCCCGGCCAGCAGGGGGCGGGAAGTCTGACACGGAGTTCTGCCTCCTCTCTTCTAGGGAGCCCATTCTCTTCAGCTCCTCCTCTGGTGGAGACATGGTTGCAGCCTTGAATAGAATCAAATGCTAAATTCAAGATCAAGTTGATGCTAAACTTAGATCATTATGAAGGACAGATGAATAAATATGATAAATACATAAAAATGTTCTACAGTATTCAGCAATACTATCAAGTGTGTCCTGATTACTCAAAACACAACACAGAAAATACAAGAAGCTTGAAACACTGCATGAGCAGTGAGAGTACAATGAATTGGTGAAAGAGACAGAAGGGATATGACTGGCAGGAAATCTACTTTGAAAAGTGGGGGCCATATTCAGACCTATGATGAAGAGGGAAAATGTGCTGGTTTCTGCATGTTTCTTCTAGCAACGACGCCAGACAAGTCTGATATCCTCAATCCAGGAAGGAGCTGGCTCTCTCCAGAGTCCAGAAAAATGGTTTTTATTCCAGTGTCCTATTTTCTTAAGGTTCACTGGATGAATTAAAACTGGGGACATTGGTTTTATGTGCTGGGCAGTTAATGTGAGGTAGTAGTGAGGTCTATGTCATGTAGCAATGGCCACAAAAGAGAAGTTCTCAGTGTCAAAGAATCTATTTTTTCATTAAAATTGCATAAAATACATATTCAATTGGTCTTCATTTCACTCTGATCACTACACTTGCTTTGTTTCACTGATCACCACATTTCTTTCAGAATACCACTGATTGGGAAAAATAATTCTTTTGGCAAAGGAGATAGATATGAAATTATGCTATGTAAACATCAGCAAGAAACATGTCAAATCCAAACTGTTAAAGAGGTGGTTAGTCTTAATGACCTTATGAAGTTAGAGGGAGGGGAAGGAACAAGGAACTATGAGGGACAAAGGCTATTTGTTACCTCATCAGAAGATTCAGTCAGCTTGAGAAGGGTGAGAAAAGAAACAGTGATGAAAGGGAATCAAGCAAGATGGTTTTAAAAAGAGCTAGACAAGAAGTTTCAAGTTTATTTCAGAAAGCATGCACTATATTAAGGAACATGACTCTATCAAAAGAATTACCAAGTCAAACATACAAAACATACGATATACCCAGTTACCACATTGAGCAGACATACATACCCACTAGTCATGCATCTGATGGCTCACGAGGTGACGAACAGTGTCATTTAAAGGGGGAATGACTTAACGAAAATCTAGCTTCTTAACTAAAAAACTAAGATGCTAAAAAAAAAAAGTACTCATGGCTGGAAAAACAGACAATCCAATGGATTTAGTAACAGGTATCTCAAAGAGTTATTCAATTTGGCAAGACTGAAGCAAAATCCAATCAGTGGTTTATCTGCTGAATTACATTTAAATAATGTATATACCACTGAAACATGTCATCATAGGGTTAATTATAATGTGATGATTTTAAGAAAAAGTTCTAAATATGTAAAATTACTATATATTTATATTAGTAAAACTGATATACAGTGTCAGTAGTTATGAAAAGTTACATGAACAAAGTTGGATGATATACATTAGCCAGACATTTAAGGACTGGGATGTACCAAGCGCTTTTTATATGGATTAATTCTGCCAATTCCCAAAAAACTTTCACTGAAGGTGTGAAAGTTTGAGCTCTTTTAAAAATACATAATGTGGGATGAACGTACAATTTCAGACTGGCTGTATGATTAGGCCACTGAAATGATGATATACTCCTATATTTATTGATGTAGAAAGATAATTATATTGAGTGGAAAACAAATAATAGAGTAAATTATAAAATCCTATATTCTGTTTATTCTCATTGAGGACTTTTTTTTTCATTGTTTTTAGAGAGAAAGGAAGGGAGAGAGGAAGGGTGAGAAACACTAATGCGAGAGAGAAGTATTGACTGGTTGCCTCTCAGATGCCCCTGGACCAGGAATCCAACCCTCAATGTTTGGGTTACAGGATGACGCTCCAACCAACTTAGCCACACTGGCCAGGGTTATAATCCTATTTTTGTAAAATATACATATATTTGTATATACTACACATTAAATGCTGACAGTGGTCATCAGTGGATAGTGAGATTAATGTGATTAACTTTGAACGTTGTCATTTTTTCTTCCTTTGTAATTTTCTGTATTACCCAAATTTACAATGAGCCTTTACTTACAGCTTGGTGGGGTGGGGGGGGAAGAAGGCTATTTCCATTTTGGGGAAAACAATTTTGCTTAACTATTCAAAACAAGTAACACTCTCAACATTAAATATATAAACACTTTAGATGTTAAATCCTCTTAACATACAGATTTTAAAAACTGAGGAAAGAGGAAGGAGTTTTTGCCATGTAAGGAAAATTCACATTGGTGATAACAAGGAAATGTGCTTAAAAGCTTCTGGTGAGTAAGCTGAAGATTTTAAAGGGTGTAAAAACAAACTTGGTTCTTGGTTTCACACCCGAGACAAAACCAAAATAAATCCAAGTAATTTTCTAATGCCTTCTAGAACTCTAATTTATAAGAAAGTAAAATACTTAGCTTTTACTTGAAATTTTTAAATTTAAGGATTTACCCCCCCCTTAAAATTTCAGGTTTCAGTTCTTCCTAAAAATTCAGACCTAAAAATTCAGATTAGTATCTTTGGCTATGATTTTGGCATGTTAAATAGACGAACTGCAGATCAACTCAAAGGTTTTTACTCCATGTGTAAACCCATTAAAAGCCTTTTTCTTAATGTGATTCTGAGAATTACACCTTCAAAATGGGTCACTCTAGTGTCATCACAGTGTCAGGTAAGGGGCATCCCGTTTTTAGTGCACTCTAACATTTTTAACAGACTGTTTTATGTGGATGAGCCCTGACATGAGATCATCTGTGGGATGGCAGCACCTCTTAACCAGCAGACGAGAACTGTACAGAGTACACAGTATACTTAGTATTGTATCATCTTCGTAAAAATCTGAATTCCAACAGCTTTAGAACATTAGGAGGTACTATAGACCACCATTTTTAAACCCCTACTTTCATTAGTAGCAGTAATGGTAAAGATTATTTTTCAAATTAGGCTCTTTCCATGTTGAAGCCTGAGTTTGTATAGTCTTAAAAATCTGAAACCTTGTTCTTCTTTCCTAGGAAACCTCTAAAGCTGGACCTTTTCATCACAGTAAAAACAGATTTACTAATTTCATAAGTGAAGTTGTGAAATCAGTTGGTGTACAGGAGTTTAAATGGTAAAACTGAACTCTATTTGAATTTGAAAGTAGTAAACATCTTTTTCTACAGCACAGCACTGGCCATTGTTAACTGGGTCCCTATAAGATTCTGCACCAATGGATTTCACAACTTTCTAATTTCTGAACCTTAGGTTCTAAATATATTTATCCTTTTACTTAAACATGTAAGAAAGCAAATGGATTTGAAAAACTCAGAAGTCACTGCTGACAGTCACTGTTTCTTCACCTCCACGCCCAGACTCACAGTCAGCCAGCAGCTGTATGAGCAGCCACGTGTGGGGATCAAAACGGCGTCCTACTGAGCAGGGGTCTGGAGAAGCCACGATACAGTCAGTAAGGAATCTCACGTACCCTCTGTGCGTTCACAAACAGCTTGTGAATGATTCTGCCAGCATGTCCCCTTCCTGCACCGGCCACCACCACTTCAGGCTGCTCCAGGAGGCAGTTCACAAACCTAGGGTAGAAAGAGGAGAAGGTGAGCGGCTCAGTTCCCATGACATCAATCCGCCCAGATTAACTCTGTGGGCGAACCCACAAACTGATGCTGACTAAACTACCATGGCTGGAGTGCAGATTTTACAACAGGATAAAACTGGTATTTGGAATTAAAATCTACTCAAATGACAATCTTACTGCCTTTCAGCTGTTTTCATAAAATTTGTGAAAAGCCCATTTCTGTCAAAGAGTAAGAAGAAATATTAAGGAAAAGATAAAAAAAATTTTTTGGACAGTGAAAACCAAGTTTCATCTACATAGCAAAGCAATGACCCCTATTTTCTTTGGAGGTATATAAGTGCATGTGCGTGGCATACATGCACATGTACACAACATATATGTCTTGCTGGGCAAAGTCTTAATTGTAAACTGTGCCATTTTGTGCTGGAAATATTGTACTTCCAATTCTATCAAAGTAACATATAGGAGAGCCAACAAAGTCAAAGGCACAGAGTCACCAAGCATGTACCACCTGCTCACTAATTTGTACTGCTATTTTAGAAATAATTCGCTAGATTAGAGCTTATTCTTCTCATTTAAAAGGAAGGCATTTTCAACAGCAAAGAAAGCTGGAAGAAAATTTCACTCAAAAAAGATATAAAATTCAAACAAAAACTTATTAAAAGCTATATGCCTTGGTTGGTGTGGCTGAGTGGATTGAGTAATGGCCTACAAACCAAAGGGTCACTGGTTCAATTCCCAGTCAGGGCATATGCCTCAGTTGCAGACTAGGTCCCCATCCCCAGTGGGGGGCGTGCGAGAGGCCGCCACACGCTGATGTTTCTCTTCCCTCTCTCCCCCCCACTCTCTAAAAATAAATAAAATCTTTTTAAAAACTTATTAAAAGCTACAGCAAATGCCTTGTCATGTACTATTATTACTTAGCACCAATGCCATTCCTTGTGGAAAGGCTAATGTAAATGTTAATGTAACAAAGTCAAGCTACTGAAGTAGCTAATTTGGAAAATACTTTATCACACATTTAAACAACACTGTCCTTTTAATGGGCAAAAACAGACGGCTCATGTTGAAAGGCTGCCTTGGAAAGGGTGCTGTCTCAGTAGGAGGAAAAGACTGGCCTGGTCATTTGCCTCACCCCAGAAAGGCCACCTGGTCACATTCAGAATAGATTTACAAGGTGCATGGTAAATATACCTTTGCTATTATCAATCTTGTAAAAAATTAAATGAATATTGAGCAGAAACAGAGTTGTAGAACAGTTCATACTATGGTTAAGGAACAGTGAGAGCTGAAAGCAAAGCTCTGGGGCACTTCCAGTAACAAAGAGTAAACAGCTTCTCCTCAGGAACCTGCAGGCGCCACGTCTCCAAGAGCAAACATGGTCGCCAAGAAAGAGAGACCTGGTAGACTTGTTTCTGAAAGTGGGAGAAACAGAAACACCTAGCAAATACTGAGAAATATAGTAGAGGTCAAACTCTACAATAATGAAGTATTTCTCTTTTTCTAGCCAATGTTTGCTACAAACAATAGAGGAGTATCACAAAAGAATCTCAATATTTCATTAAAATTTTCTACAGAGAGTGGTGGCTTTTCCTACTGCAGGCAAAAAATGAGTTAGTCAAATAGCAATTACCTTTCAAGATCTTCCTTTTCTTCTTCTTGTTCACATTTCTCAGTTCCAAACTTGGCTTTCAGTGAGCGGGCTCTAGCAATTAGAGCTTCCACGTTAGTAATTTGATGGATGATTTCCTAACAATAGAAAAGGAAAAGCCATACATTGGAAAATAACCAAAAAAAAAAAAAAAAAAGAAAGAAAAGAAAAAGCAAGGCTTTAAAAAAATGTATCTTGAGAGTAATTATTATCAGCTGGGGAGAGCATCTGGCAAGATCCTGACACATCATCAAACTTACTTCTAATTTCTTGTCTTCTGGGTTAGGAAAATGCAAAACTTTACTGGAATGGGATATTATCTGTTTTATAATCTTCTTAACTGAAGAAATGTTTTCCAGATTTTCTGTTTTTAAAAAGATCAAATCCATTATTAAATAAGTTTGACAAAATACACTTTCATTTTAGAAATGAACTAATTACTAATCAAGCAAGACATTTACCTTCTTCCTTTACCTTGAGAACAGCTGCGTGAATCACACACGGTAACAGGTGCCGAGCAAGGTCTGCAGGTTTCTGTATTGCCAGGTAGTGCAGCACCTGCAGGAGACACAAAGTTAGGTAAGTGATCAATGCAATTGTCAAAGAGAAAAGCATTTACAAAAGCAAAAAATCCTCTGGACTAGCAATTTTCAACCTTTTTCATCTCATGATACACATGAATTAATTACTAAAATTCTGTGACACACCAAGAATTGTATTTTTTGCCAATCTGACAAAAAATACACGTAATTTTGATTCATTCACACTGGATGACAATTGTTGTGTTGGCTGTTGTCATTTTTTTTACTTGACAATCTAAAAGAAAAGAGGTCAGCGCCCCTGGCTAAATAGTCAGGTACAGCATGTTTTAAACACTCTTGCAGCACACCGGTTGAAAATCTCTCCTCTGGACCATTGAACGCACACCTGTAAAAGAGTAGATAGCTCTCTTCTTCTAGTACCAACCCTACTCATCTGGGTAAGCAGCTAAAATTCCCAAAGATAAGAATAATGTTACTGAAAACTACTAAGTACCTCCATATCTAATAAAGGCAAATATTCTCACATTGCCTGCTTTTCTCCCTCAGCCTCACTTCCAAATGTAATGCATGCAAATTAGGAAAATACAAAGAAAATAAAAAGAAATCTGTAAATTGTACTACCTAGGGACAGAAATTGTTAATGGTGGAGCATTTTCATTCCAGGATTTTTCAAGACATCAAATACACATGATATATTAAATTAACTAATATTAAGTATGTAAATACTGTTTTGTGACCTGTTTTTCTCACTTAACATTTGTAAACATATCTAGTGACCCTCCACTAATTTTTTTTGGTTTGGTTTGGGTGTTTTAGTTTATTGTTTTTTTCCAAAATGTAAATAGTTTTATTTTTCTGATTTCAAAAATACAGAGTTTTTATCATGCAGATTGACTCTTGTTTCTTTGGGGAATGGAGAGTGGCAGGTGACAGATTACCTTACTGGTGCTTGACAAGAAAATTCCAGACTGGTTGATTAGGATTATGTTTCTGGGAGAGGTTGAAACTACAATTAAATCAGTTACGAAATCTTGGTTTGGTATCATTGGCTTTTTTTTTTTTAACACAAGTGATGCCATTTTGGACCCATGGTTTTCTCTTTAACAAATATATACACACAAACATTCTTTTCTGGACAACTTGAGAACAAGTTGCATACATCATGTCCTTTTTTCCCATATATTTCAGCATGTATTTCCTAAAATTAGGAATTTTTTTAGGCAAAGTAAATTCAACACTGATCAAATACTTTTTTTAAAGCAATATAAAACTACTTATTGACCACTGTTTATCAGTATTTACAATAAAGTAAACAATATATGGGGTCTGTCTGGAAAAAGTCCAGCCACTGTTAATATAATGAGAACAGTTTGCATGACGTTGATGTAACCTGACAGCCAAGGAGAATGGACTGGAATGCACAAGTGTGAACAGTGATGACTACACTGAAGTACACTTCAGTGTACTTCACTTCACTTCACTCTAGCCCAGGGCCCCTTCATTGCGGTGGGGGTGCTAGACATCACTCAGTGAGCGTGTGTACTGTGTGGCTGTTGCATTCAAAATGACTGACCAAGTAGAGCAATGAATCTGCATAACCACCAACCAAATAAACAAAGAACCCACAATGATCCTGTGGCATTTTTGACTTAAATACAGATTCTGACTGAGTAATGACAATAGAGATTTTCCCCAACATTTAGAAAAGCTGTTTTCTAATGCAGAGGAAAGAATATACCATAGTATCGAATGTTTTTTTTCTGATAAAGGAAGCAACTACAGAAAGCTTTTGTTCCATAGTAACCAGTGCTACAGAAACTCCCTATGACAGCTCCCCCAGTACTACTTCAAAACAAACATCTGAAATGTATTATTGATTTTTATTAGAATGTAGTTATTTTTTCATGCTAATAAATAAAAAAAACCATGACCTAAGTTTTACAGATATATAAATATGAATGAGTATATATAAAAAGCAATGCAAACATTCATTAGGCTTCGTCTTCTGGACAGGAATGCCAAGTTAGTCTCTCTTCATAAAAAGCAATTACAATTTAAGACACTTCATATTTGCCTCTTTTGCTAGCACCAAATCTGCCTCATCTGAATCTTTCTGTTTCATAAGAAACATTAATTCTCCAGTGCTGTCTGTGGCACTTATTATTCATTCAGGATCAAGACCTTTGACAAAGCTTTTTGGTTTATCAGCAGCATCTCTTTTCTTTGATTTGCTATCATCAGAATCACTGTCAGATAAAGACTTCCTTTTTGTACCATCCTTTTCTTTATCAGCTTTTGGAAAATTAAGAAATGCTTCCATTAACTGTGGACAATCTAAATTTTCTTCAGGTTCCCAAGTATTGTCACCACCTGTGAATCCTTTCTACTTCAGGAAATGCTCCACCTTCCCATTCACTATGCGTTGGTCCAAAACTTTTTCTACTACCAATTCTTCAGGCTCTGCCTCTTCAACTCTTTTACTTTTCCATTCTGTTTCTTTCCCATTTTTTGCAATGTAGTTTTACTGGAGGCAAATTTTCATTGCAGACTTGAAGAACTATTAGTCATCACCTCCATGCTGCTCCGGACCCAGCAACCATGGTCTCTTCGCCATACAAGGCTTCAGCATGAACCACATTCCAGGGGGCAGGGACCCGGGACTCTAGCCCAGGGCCACAGCCAAGAGGGAGATTGACAATGCCTCAAATACTTTTTTTAAAATTTATTTTTAGAGATGGGGGAAGGGAAGGAGAAAGAGAGGAAGGAAAACATTCCACCCGGTGCACCTGCTGGCCTGGGACTAAACATGCAATCTAGGCATACGCCCTCACCAGAATGGAACTGGTGACCTGTCACTTTGTGGGATGATGCCCAACCAACTGAGCCACACCAGCCAGGGCTCATCAGATACTTTTAATCTAACCTGCTATCTTTATTATAATTTTGTCAATTGATCGAATAATGTCTTTTATAACCTTTCCCACCACCATACAGGGTCCACTAAAGGATCATGCAGTGCCTTTAGTGGTCCATACCTCTATAATCTTAATGAATCTGGGACAGTTTTCTAGTCTGTACTTTGTAACATCGATGTTTTTAGTATAGCCTCCCTCCCCGCCCCACCTTGCTTTTTGATGAACAAAATCCAATACTTTATATGTTTGTAGTTTTAAAAAAGTGAGGTATAATTTACACATTATAGAATTCACCACTTAAAAATAGGTTTTCAGTGGGTTTTAGACTAATCACAAGGTTATGAAACCATTACCATGATCTAATTCCAGAACATTTTCATCACCTCAAAAAGAAAGCCGAAACCCAAGAGCACGCTCCCATTTCTCCCATTCCTTGGCCCTTGGCAACTACTAAACTATATTTCTATCTCAATGATTTACCTATTCTGCATATTTCATATGAATAGAATTATATAGTATGTGGTATTCTGCTTCTGGCTTCTTAGAATATTTTCAAGGTTTATCTATGTTGTATAGCATGTATCAGAACTCCATTTTTATGGCTGAATAATATTCCATTGCGTGAACATACCCTTGTTTTGCTTATCCATTCATTGTTTGATAGACATTTCGATTGATTCCACTTTTTGGCTATGATGAATAATTCTGTCAATACAGAATAATTCTGTATAATCAATTTCCTAAGTTTTATCTAATGTCCTTTTCCTGTTCTGGGATCCCATCAAAGATAGCATATTACATTTAGTAGTTATGCTTCTAGATTCCCTTTGGATGTGAGTTTCTGAGAGCTGGCTTTTTTTTTTTTTAACTGATCTTGGCAGTTTTGAGGAGAAATCCCAATTGAGGTATTTTGTAAAAAGTCCCTCAGTTGGGATTTATTAGATGTTTTTCTTATAATTAAACTGGAGTTATGTATTTCTGGAAGACCAGGGAGGTGGAGTGCTGTTTTCAAGAGTGCGTATTATCAATATGATTTATACCTGTTAAGTATGCTCACCGGGTGAAGGGAGTGTTTGTCAGGTTTCTGCACTGTAAAATGAATCATTTTCCCCACTCTGTACACTACTCTTTGGAAGGAAGTCACAATTATGGAGTGGGGGTTATGCTCCACTTCATTGAGGGCAGAGTAGCATTGGAGTTCTTATGCATGATATAAATGCATGAAGAGATTTATTCTTCTCTCCAATACATTCAATCATTTATTTATATCATTATAGACTCAAGGATGTCCAACATTATTTTACTGCTCAAATTGTTCCAGTGTTGGCCACTGAAAAATCTTTCAGTTGGCTCCTGTGTCCTTTTAATATACTCCCACAATTGTGTGTGTGTGTCTCAGCTCTTTTTAAAACGGAATGTTAATTTGGGGTTTATCTGTTTCCTCATTAGATGCAAGTTATACATTCTTGAACCAAATAGTTATCTGTAAGTGATGTTGGATCCTTCAGAGAATCACATCTCAAAGCAGACAATCTTCATCTTCCCCTTAGTAGTGATGTAGTTTTGATCATCCAGTCAAGGTACTGTCCCATTTCTCCATTATACAGTTATTATTTCCTTGCAATTCAGAAGCAATCTGCAGACAATCACTTTAAACCATGCAAATATGTTCTTCACCTGAATTTACACCTAGACTTGATGATTCTTGCCTAAACCAATCTTAACTATGAATATCATTACATAGTAAAGTTCCGAACTCCAACATAGTTTCCATATTTATCAGTCATCTTGGTGCTGACATGCCCTTCTCTTCCATTTCTTTATTTATCCGAGTATTATCAGTGTGGAACCATGGGTAACAATTTTTCCCCCAATGGTTTATAATTTATTACCTTAATTATCTGCCACTCAAATTGTCCAGATTTGGCCAATAAGAGTGCCTTCACGCTAGTCCTTAATGAAATGCCACTTTTTATTAGCACTTTCTTATTTCCCATCAACACATGTTTCATACTCATCTCATACTTTCCCTGCTCCAATCCTTAAATCAGCCATTTCACTGAGGAAAGCACAATTCCTTTTAGTGAAGAATGTTCTAGAAATCAAGCTATGCATATTCACTGATACTAGGATGTCACTGCTTCTAAACCCCTCCAGAGGAGAGCTATAGAAAATATGTGAGTCCAAACAAGTCCTCCTAATTCCAATCCACTGCCATTGGGTCTTCCTTGCCTTCTTCAATTCCATGTTCACATCTTGAGAAATCTGGCTTCTAACAAATGCCAACATATTAATTACTCTTTTGCTCACACAATAATCCACCTAAAGTCCCAGAAATTGCTTATCCATATCACTACACAAAACAAACCTAGAAAATGAGTTTAGGGTTTGTTTGCAGTGTCCTCCCATCTTCCACCACAACTGAGGGTATACAGTCATAAATATCTTACGTGTCTATAAATTACTTGGTTTAGATTTTCCCTCCCATCTCCCTGCCTTCAGTGTGATTAGGCTACCTATTTGAAATACTGAGATAGGATAGAAAAAAGTTAGGGAAAAGCCCTGACAAGTGGTGAGGAAGTAGGAGCCAACATCACAGTAGGAAGTAGGAGCCAACATCACAGGCCAATAAGCCCCTATATTATTTTCTGCCCACAGCCCCCACCTCCTTGCACAATCAAAGAGAAGCAGTTTATGGCAGGAAAGCCCTGCGGTGTTCACAGAAGTAAACAACAAGGACTTGTTAAAACCGTAGCAATTCAAGATGGCGGCAAAACTGGCCAGAGACAAACCCTAAAGCTCATTATACTGTCATAATGAAAACTGACACCTAAGTAGAAGGGCCAAACGCCATGAGAGGCACAAACGCCATGATACTTCTGGAACAGACGATGTTTGTGTGGGAACAAGACACCCCTCCTACCAGAAGGGAGAGTCAGAATTTGGTGCCACAAAGCTTAGAAACAACCCACCCTTGGAAACACATAGAATCCCAAGAACTGACTGATCACGTACACAATTTACGAGCAGGTTGGCTGTGTCCATTCAGACGCATTCTTTAGCTTCTTTCACAGCCGCACCTGCACCCTGCCCCTCTGTCTCTACCTGAATAAAACTTGCTTTCGTTCTTACTCCGACTTGTCCTTGGGATATTTCCTGCAAAAGTTAAGAGCCTGGAGGTCACCTGACACACAAGAGGTCCTTCCAGGATGGCGCTGGGGCAAGACCAGCCCCTGGTGGAACCAGTTATGTGACGATACAGCAAGGTTAATTTATCTCAGCTTGCTTTCAGTTTAGGTTATCTTTCCTCTTTCCAACCGTGTTGATTAAATATTTGAATATGTAGGCCACTAACATTTTTTCAGAAGTCAAAGATATACAGAAAGTATACTCTTTTCTAAGTGTTACTCCTTCCCATATTCCTTCTATTCTCTCTTTCTCTCCCCATTTCAATCATTCTTGTTAACTAATTTCAGTGTTTTCTAATTTATCCTGAGTTGCTTTTTGTAAAGACAAGTAGGTATGTTTTCTTAGTTCTCCATATCTTTTACATAAAATGAAGCACACAATATATATTTTTACAGTGCACTGTACTCACTTACGTTGATGAACCATAGTTTATTCAAGAAAGCTTCTAAATTTGGGCATGCAGATAGGTTTTAGTAATTTTTTAAAAAGACTGTATTTATTTTTAGAGATGGGGAAAGGAAGGAGAAACACTGACTGGTTGCCTCTTGTGCGGGGCTGGGTCTGCAACCCAGGCGTATGCCCTCACTGGGAAATGAACCAGGTGATCTTTGTGTTTGCAGGATGACAGTCAACCCACTGAGCCACACCAGTCAGGGCAGTTTCTAGTATTTTGTAATTACAAGTAATTACATCAATGAACAACTTGGTACGTCTTTATTTTTGTACTGTTGAAAATATTAGGGTAAATCTCTGGAAGTGGGATTGCTTCTAGGTCAAAGGGTCAAGATCTAAGTAAATTCTGTTAAATAGTACCAAATTCCCCTCCAAAGAGGTGGGGTGCAGGTGAGGTGTACCACCTGGCCTCTTACTAGTAATGAATGAGACGATCTGCTGCCTCAGAGCCTCACCAAATATTTAACAAGAGTTTAAATTTGCCAGTCTCATGTGTAAGAAATGGTAATCTTAGTAAGTTTTAATTTGCATTTCTCTTATGAATAAAGTTGAACATCTTTTGATAGGTTTATGTATTATTATCCTTTACTTTTGTATTGTCTACTCATATTTCTTACCCATTTTTCTATAGTATTTTGGCCCTTTATCTGTAATACCTATATATCCCCCAGTTTATGAATATTTTTCAGTTTATCATGTCTTTTGACTTTAATTTTGACTTTAAAATTAAATTCACCAGAATATTTGATTGATTATGCTATTACAGTTGTCCCATTTTTTCTCCCCTTTATCCCCCCCACCACCCTGCACCCCATTCCCACCAGCATTCCCTCCACCCATGTTCATATCCATGGGTCATACATATAAGTTCTTTGAATTCTCCATCTCCTATATTACTTTTAACCTCCCCCTGTCTATTTTATACCTACAATTTATGCTTCTTATTCCCTGTACCTTTTACCCCATTCCCCCCTGCTCTCCCTCCCCACTGATAACCCTCCATGTGATGTCTGTTTCTGTGATTCTGTTCCTGTTCTAGTTGTTTGCTTAGTTTGTTTTTGTTTTTTTTTCTTTAGGTTCAGTTGTTCATAGTTGTGTTTGCTGTCATTTCCTATTCATATTTTTTATCTTCTTTTTTTTTAGGTAAGTCCCTTTAACATTTCATATAATAAGGGCTTAGTGATGATGAATCCCTTTAACTTGACCTCATCTGGGAAGCACTTTATCTGTCCCTCCATTCTAAATGATAGCTTTGCTGCATAGAGTAATCTTAGATGTAGGTCCTTGCTTTTCATGACTTTGACTACTTCTTTCCAGTCCCTTTTTGCCTTTAAGGTTTCTTTTGAGAAATCAGCTGATAGTCTTATGGGACATTCCTTTGTGGGCAACTGTTTCCTTTTCTCTTGCTGCTTTAAGACTCTCCTTATCTTTAATCTTGGCTAGTGTAATTATGATGTGCTTTGTTGTGTGTTTCCTTGGGCCTAACTTCTTTGGGACTCTCTGAGCTTCCTGGAAGTCTATTTCCTTTGCTAGATTGGGGAAGTTCTCCACTGATTTTTCAAATAAGTTTTCAATTTCTTGCTCTTCCTCTTCTCCTTCTGGCATCCCTATGATTCAGATGTTGGAATGTTTAAAGTTGTCCTGCAGGTTCCTCAGCCTCTCCTCATTTTTTTTTGAATTCTTATTTCTTCATTCTGTTCCAGCTGAATGTTTATTTTTTCCTTCTATTTTTATTTCACTTCACATAGCCTTCACTTCTTCTTCTATTTCGCAACCATACTCAATTGTTTCTGTGAGCATCCTGATTACCCTGTCTTAAACTGGGCATCTGATAGGTTGCTATCTCCTCCTCATTTAGCTCTATTTTTGGAGTTTTGATCGGTTCTTTTATTTGGGCCATGTTTCTTTGTGTTGGCACACCTGTTACGTTGTAAGGGGCAGAGCCTTAGGTATTCGCCAGGGTGGGGCAACCCACTTCACTGAGTTGTGGTGTTGTGCGTGGGGGAAGGGTCTGAGAGGGAACAATGACACTTGCTCAGCTCTCAGCCAGCTTTCAGTCACTTCCTCTGCTACACCCATGCAAATTGGGTCCTTGAGGTGCTGATTCCTGGATGGGTGGGTTTGTGTATGTTCTAGGACCCTGTGGGTCTCTCCAATGAACTCTCCTGTGAGGCAGGGAGTTTCTCTCGCTGCTGCAACCCCACAGGATTTTACAGTAGAGGTTTTGAAGTTTTATTTCCCCATGCTGGAAACCTGGGTTGCACAGTCTGTCTCGCTCTCTAGTTGTTCCTCTTGGCTTTTCCACAGGTGAATGTGGTAAACACCCAGTCTACTGCCTTGCTGCTCGTCCTCTACCTCCCGGCTGCCTGTCTTCATCCTCCCTATCAGTCTAGATGAAATGTTTCTTCTTTAACTCCTTGGTTGTCAGACTTCCATACAGTTTGATTTTCTGGCAGTTCTGGTTGTTTCTTATTTTTAAATTTGTTGTTGTCCTTCTTTTGGTTGTGTGAGGAAGGGAAGTATATCCACCCATGCCTCCATCTTAGAACATGATCATTTTTAAAGCTTTTGATATGTGCTGTGAGACAATCCCATGGTAACTATTCCATATAAAATACTCATGTCTTATTTTTGGTCCAACCTATAACTAGTTCTAATATCTTATATGTAAATAACAGATACATAAAAGGCTCATTAAATTTCAGTGTTTTGCTTCTCAAGTTTGTCCAAAGCTCTCATATCTATGACAGTGAGTTTTTAAAAGGGAGATCAATAATTACCATTTTAGTATCAGATACCCAAACTTCAGTTACCTTTTCTGCTTCCCGTGTATCATCAAAGAGTCTCCTTTGCCTTCTAGCAGGAATTGGCTTAGCTGTTTCCCAGGCTTCTACCCACATGTTGCTTGGAATCTTCATTCGAGCACTCAGTTCTCCTTTCAGAACTGTGTTTCCCTTTTCGTCAATCACTTCCTCTTCAATATAATCCCGGGGTGAGTACCATCTCACAAAATCTTCCAGAGAACAACCTGGATTAGCTGCCTAAAACAAGGCAAAAATTTAAGCAGATTCAAATAAAAATCAACAGTTACCAATAAACTTATTTGCAAAATCACATTAATACTTTCCCATTCACAAAAAGCCTACCTAATCTTCAGAAAAATCTAATATGTGACATGAGTTGGGTGTCACCTCAAAAACAGATCAAGTACCAAAAGCATTTTGTTTTTGCTGTTTTATAGAAAAAGAAAACATTTTCATTTGATAACTTTGGAAATAAACATTTGGTGTAAAGCGAAAATAACTATCTTAAACAGACAAGTTACAGTTTAAAATTACAGTACTTAGAAAAGTATCACATAAGTGAGTAAATAATACACAACATAATCAGAATAACAACACAACAATGGAAAAGTTCTGCTTATTTTTTTCCTCAATAAATTAATACTGGTACTGTAGTAAATATCAGCTAACTTCAAAAATGTTCTATTCAGCCATCAAATTTTTGAGCTTTATGTAACAAACTACCATCATATAAATTGCTTTTGTGCTATTAAGGAATTGAAATTCAAACTATTGTTTTTCAGGTTTCTGGAAACTAACTAAGGTTTTACTCAGTGGATAATTCTATAGAAGTAACAATGGCACATTTCAAAATCCTTTAAGTAATTCTATATTCAATACTGGGGAAAAGTAGAGGCTTCACAGAGTTAGTGGTAGGGCACAGAGTTATTTTTCGCATGCGTCCAGTAATATATTAGCTGAGTACTAAGGATGGGCATATATATCATCCTGTAATACTCAAAAGATATGTGTACACACAATAAACACATACCTTTGGTTATATTTTCTACCATAACATAATCTTCCTGCTGTAAGTACTATATTTAATTGCCTGAAATAGTAAGTGATGTAAGCATTAAGAAAGTGCTAAACAGAAGGTCAATTTTTTCTTTCTTTTTAAATTAAATTAAAAGACTAAAATGCAAACAGACATGGTAAGAATGGTTAGTCTTAAATGTGAAGAGCCAAAGTGACAATTCCTCCCTACTGAGCTCACCGGCTACTAGCTTAACCATCCTCAATTTAGGAAATCCCCAAGGGCAGAGAAATCTGAGGAGCTCCTTAACTGAGAATCAACAACATAAACTTATAAGGGCTATGGCAATATGGCAACATGGCAACAAAGTACTGGTGTGAACTTCAAAGGGTCAAGGTTTCTGCATGATTCAGAATTTAAGATCTGGATATTAACCAGGCAACCCCACACCCACACAAAAACATCTTAAGAAATCATACATGGGCCTTGAGTGAAGAGGGAGAACTTTAAAAAAAAAAAAAAAAGAAAATAATATTGACCTCCTGTACCATAGAATGTGTTAAAGACGAACAGTAGTCCACACCAGAATTCTTCCCTCTAGTTGTCCTTACTATATATATCAAGCTAAACAAAGAACTACCAGGAGTAGGCTGAGGCTCACTTCAGCTATGCCTTATTTTGGTTCTGCTGTTACAGGCATGTACTCCAAGAGCATGCTTGAGAACAGCCCCTGTCCTTCTGGAATTGTCAGGTATAGGTACCTCAGGTACATTTGAGCATTTATCCAAAGCTCTGGAGATTCTCCCAGGGGCCCTTAAAGGAAGCCATCACTATGTAAAAACAGGAATCCTATCTATTTTAGAGTGACTACATGTTTCCTTAAGTATATTATATGATTTCTATATAGGAACAGATGTGTAAAAAGATTATTTGAAATACTGTTTATTTCCTGATTAAAACAATGCTGTAATAGATTTGTAGGTTCCCCGATTAATGCAAAAGAATTTCAGGAATCATAATTTTGCTGAAGCACAATGTTAAATGGATTATATAGAACCTTACCACCAGGCACTGATATGTTTCTATGGGAGAAAAGCATTTACAGTCCTAATTTGGAATTTCATTCTGTACTTGCCTCTGCAAGGACACGGTAGGACAGGGGCAGGTGTATACGAAGGCAGGTAGAGGTCAGGCAGAAAACAGCTGCTGGGCACGCTAATGCTTCTACTGCACGCCCCTCTCCCCCACCACCATACCGATTCCCTGATCAACCTTTTTGGTTTAACACATGCCCTGAGAGCCAACCGACTGACTCCTTTATTTACTATACCAACTGTTTGTTTTAAAACAACATATTCTTTTTCTTATTTCACAGCAGAACAGAACTCACAGATTTTCTGTATCTTTTTAACTAAGGAAAACATGCAGCTCTGAAAAGGTTTACTGAAGATTTTTTCTTTTAGTAAATACGGGGGAAATAAGCAAGGAATAAAGAGGCTCCCTTTTATTGCCACACATTTACTACTAGGAAAGATAAAAATGGCATAGGCTTTCATGGGTTGTTTATGTTGGAAAAAAAATCAAACTCAGGCTGGCCTACAAAGCACCAAAGCAGAGCTGAGTAGGGCACATGGAATGGGAGGATGGAGGCCATCGCAGGTAGAGGCAGGTTAAGAAGGAAAGTCTGGGCCTGGGAGACTGTTCAGAGTATCAGCAGTAGGAAAGAGAAGCCTGTGGCCCAATGGGCTAAGCACTTGTCTTGTTTAGTTTTTTAAGTCTATATCTACATCATCTATATCTATATCTATAACATCTATATCCACACACACAGAGACCTGCCTCTTCTTTCAAAAATTAAAAGAAAAAACAACTTTTCTTCATCCCTGTATTTTTAAGCTAATAAGCCGAATGTCACTATTCTTTGAATTCTCTATGGTCTAGATAAAGGCCGGTAGTTAAGCCTAAAATACTGTCTCTTCCAGATAGCAAAAGCTTTCTCATCCTAAATGGTTACTCATCTGTGAAACCTTCCATGACCCACTCAGTAGAGTCAGTCATCTTTTAGACCTTACCTTCATTAGAGAACTTACCACAATTATTTACATGTCACCTTCCTTAATAGACTGTGAGGATAAATATTGTATTTCTTATTTACCTAATCATAGTGCAAGTCACAAAATACAACATCAAAGTTCTGTTAAACGAAGGAATCTGTGTTAAATCCTAAGAGTTTTCTAAAAGCCTTGCATTATATTGGTTGAACATACACAAAGGAAGACATTTCAATGCACATATAAAAATAATTCAATTCTGAACTTTCAATTATTATTCAAAGATTGTTCTTTTCTTTCTTTAAACTTAAGAAGCAACTACGAGTACAACCTTTAGGGGACAGAAATGGGGTGTTATTAACTACTAATGAAATAAAAACTTTTAATAAAAAAGACATTCAGGTCTTCATACCACTTTACTGAGTGACTTTCACAGCTTCATCTCAGAATAACTCAAAATAGAATCCCGAGCTCTGACAGCATGACCTACCTTAAAAGACTCCATATCTGATAGCAGACAGGCACTCTGCATGCGTGCTCTGAGGTGAGCCCCTTCTGCTGATGTACCTAATTTAGCTAGAACCTCCGACTGCTCTTCGAGCAGGTCTTCTGTCATAGGGGCTGGTTCCTGTGAAGCACAAAAGGACAAAAGCACATGAACAGTCTTTTTGTAGACAAAGCGGAACTATAAAAATAGAATAAAGACAATTATTTCAGCTCTAGCAGTCCCAAGATACGTATTTAAAAGAATTCAGAGAAATTCACAAGTTTTTTGGTACATAAAAATGTAATAAATTAATAAAAATGAATTAAATATGACTTTCAGCATCTCCCTCCCTCCCCCAACAGACAAGCTCATCATATTCTCCTTGGTGAGGATTGATGGCTACAAGATAGAGGAATCTGGGTGCACAAAACATTTTCTTGCTATTAATGATACAGAAATAAAGTCCTAATGATATTTTTATGTGTATTATTACTAGTTGCAAAAAGGTTTTTATTATAAGAAAATTGATAGACATGAAAATTAAAGGTAAATGAAATGAACCCCAAATAAAAGCCCCCAAATAACTGGGAGCCAGAGACACTACACAGTTTAGTGTAGCCCCCCACCCCCTCCAAAAAAGCAGTTAAAGTAAATTTAAAGGAGGATATACTGCAGAATCATCAAAAGAGTGATACAGAAAACATTTCAAAACTTTCAAAGCGCTTTAGGAAAGTTCTCTGAGAATTGATTCCATTAGATTTCATATTGAAATATGAAGAACTCAACAATCCAGACACAGACTAACCAAACAAAGCTTGCCTGCTTTTGTTGTTAATTAAAGCCAGGAAAACATAAATTTTTATCTTCTTACATAACAGGATAAGATGTAGAAGAAGTATTTAGAGCATTTGTCAATAGGTTTCTTCTAGATTTCAGGAGCTTATTATAAACCATGGTTTCTAGGCCTCAATACTACTGACATTTTAGATTGACTAATTCTTTCCCATGGGGCTTGCCCTGTGTACTTCTGGCCTCTATCTACTAGATTCCAGTAGTACCACTCCACTTCATGACAATCAAAAATGTTTGCAGACATCGCCAAATATCCCTGGGGGCGAAAATCCTCCCCAGGTGAGAACCACTGCCTTAAAGATACATAATTTTTGTGACCATCTGTCAGAGAAACATGGTAAAGCTATGACATTTGAACACAGAGCAAGAAACAAAAAACAGTAACTTATTTTCTTTGAATCACACTAATTTTTTAACAAACCTAAATGGGGCACTTTCAAACACTATAGAAGAGAATATAACGTATAAGCCTTCTCAGACAACAATCTGGAAATCAATACATGGCAAGCATTTATGACATGTCCTCTGATCCAACAGTTCTACTTCTAATAATCTCAATACAGCATTATTTATCATAGTGTGAAAAGTGGAAAGAATCTGAATAACAGGGAAATGGTTTGATATAGGAAAAATGGGAGGGAACTACTCTAATAGTGATTATCTCTGGATTATAAAATTATGAATTTTGCTTTCTTTTTCAAGATTTTATTTATTTATTTTTAGAGAGAGGGGAAGGGAAGGAGAAAGGGAAAGAAATATCAATGTGTGGTTGCCTCTCACATGCCCCCTACTGGGAACCTGGCAGCAACCCAGGCACGTGCCCTGACTGGGAATCCAACTGGCCACCCTTTGGTTCCCAGCCCTGTTTTCTTTTTTCTACAATGAACATGTATCACTTTTAAAGTCTTCCACTAATGCTCAGGGTTGAAAAATAATTAAAAAGGCAGTATGACAGTGTGGTTAAGAGTCTGGGCTCTAGAAACAACATGACAATGCTTGAATCCCAGCTCTACGACCTTGGACAATCACCCAAGCATTCTGTTGTGAAGGATAAATCATGGCACATGCTCAATAAATGCTATAACTTAGAAACAAAATACATAAGTCGGTATAAGCTTCATACTCCACTTTCTCTATGACATCAAAATGGCTCAGTCAAATTAAAAAATTATATGAATTTCCGATGAAACAGAACACTCAAAAGAAGAGGCCTTCCTTCCTCTTATGAAGAAGGAGCTAGTTTTCATTGTCCTGCAGCCCTGAAATTACAGGATGGAAGGATAATGACTATTCCTCCCACCTGGAAATCTCAGGCCAACTCTAAGTGAAGAACAGTATCAAGAGAAATACAGGTGGCAAGTAACAAAAAGAGCATATATTTTCACATATAAAACTTCTGAATATGTCCAAAGCTTTCTCACACACATGATCTCATATGAACACTGAGAGGAGGCCAGGGAATTTTACAAGTGATAAAGAAACTGAGGTGCAGAGATAAAATGCCTTGTCCAAGATCATCAAGTGACAAAACTACCAAGTGGCAAACTTAAGAGAGAATCTAAGACATCTGTCTGATACTGACTTTGAGAACGACTAGTATGTTCAATCTACTAGCTAAGGACTCCTGCTCACACTCTCCACAGGTGTCTCTAGTCCTAGCCCTGGCACTAGAGTACTGGGTAAAATCTCGAAGCTTTTCCTAAGCATAAATTTTAGGCTGACTTAGTGTAGATGAAAGGACTAGCATGTTTGAATTCTTATGAGTCAAGGGCCTAAATAAAGTTATTTATGTATTTATTAATGATTAATGGCACATTTTAAGCTAACTTCTCAAGTTTGAAATTATATTGGTTTTAACTGGGATCATTTTAAATTTTGGACATTTTATAATATAAGCACATATATAATGGTTATAATTCAAATAAGATTATCTTTGAAGTAAGATAGTAAAATTGACTAATAAATTGTCCTGATTTCCTAAAGATATAAAAAATAATTTCATAATACATATGATACATGTTGAGAGAAAAATAAGTTTTAATTATTTCAGATTTAGATTTTAAATTCAAAAGTGGAAACAGAGGCATCTGAATTAAATGAGAGAAACATAGCCTTTTGAAGAAAAATAAAACTTGAGCTTCTAGAACAACCTTCTTGAACTGTTTATTAACCCAATCAAACCAAGACAATCTGCAACGAGATCATTAAAATTAGGGAGTACTGTTAATTAAAACTTGGAAATAGAAAGAATATATCATAAAAATAACTTAAATATTAATTTACTGCCAAATGATTTTAAAAATGGTATGTGATTTAATCCTAAACAACCTAGAATAATGCAAACCATTAGTGGCTTTTAAAGTATTTAATTTTGGTTCACTAAACAATGGGTAAGATTTAAAACTGGAGATACATTAGAACAACATAGGAATACTTCCATGTATTCCTTCTTGTCAATTATCCATCGTATGACAATTTAATTTTTTAACAACTTTTTTGAACTATAATCAACATACAATAATTGAGTGTATTTGCTAAATATACATCCATGAAACAATCACCACCATCAAGATAATAGATATATCCATCACCTTCAAAAGTTTTCAAATGCTCATTTTTGGAACATCCATAAAAAAAAAATGAATGGATCTGTGATAGATCCATGCAATGGAGCACTACTAAGCAATAACAATAAATGATTGATATACATAACATATGTATGAATCTTAAAATAATGCTAAAAGATTACCACCACCACCACAAAAAACCCTCACAAATGACACTGTAGTTACATAAAACTCTAGAATATGTAAACAAAATTATTATTTCTTTAGAGAGAAATAAAGGCTCAGAGAGGAAACATAGCTTCTACTAGCAATACTGCTAATAAGCGGTGGTGCGAGGGCATGAGTCTAGTTCTACCAGATCCCCAAACCCAGGTCTATACAACAAAATCTCCACACCAACTGCATGCTTCATAACAAACAAGAAAAAATATACACTTAGTTTTTAGCTTTAGAATATTCTGTCCTAATACTAAAAATAGTATTACACAAACCAGGGATGAAACAGTGATAAAATATCTAAAACATAATTTATTTTAAAAAGGATATCATGAAGCAAAAAGCATAAGGCCTATCAAACCAAAAAACTAATCTCCTAAATGACAGACATCTGACAAAGAAACAGTATAAGCATAGGTAATAAAGTTAACAGAATTTATGTTTAAAATTAGCAAACATACCAACACCCCACTGGACTATTATAATAATTCATCCACCCATTTCAGAATATGAAACCAGTTACTAATACTTTTAAGTAAATCTCTGCATCTTGAGAACCGATACCAGCCACTTATATCTTATATAAGGAAAAGTCCTCAGAACAATAATAGCTAAAAATCAAATGCTTACTTTGGCCCAGAGAATCTCTTATTCATTTACCACATGTAATTTCATTTAAAGCTTGTAATTATCATATGATGACCTCAATATGCAAGGAAAGCATTTGACAAAATACAATACTTGTTCATAATATAAACTCTCTTATATAAACCAGGAATACAAGAGAACTTCCCTATTATGAGTAATGGTATCTATGGCACATCAGATACCCTCAACAATCACCACAAGCTTTTCTTCTGAGACTGGAAACATGGGAAAGATATTCACTATTCAAAACTGTACTGGAGGTCCCAGCCAATGCAGTAAGGCATGGCAATTTTTTAGAAATGTAAAGGTTTGAAATCAAAACTCAAATTGTGGATATAAACAGACAACATGCTTCTGTTCATAAGAAAACCCAAATAATTTACAAACTATGAGAACTAATAAGTGAATGTAATAAGACTGCTATAGATCCAAGGTCAATATACAAAAATCAACTTTCTACATGTCAGGTGAAACTTAAGAAATTAAATTTAAAATGGTTATTAAATACCATTCATAACATTTAAGAAATCATAAAAACTTCAAAAATATCTAATGAAAGATACACAAAACCTCTACATTGAAAACTATAAAACAACTGATTAGACAAAGTAAAAGAAACCATAAAGAATATAAAAGATATTTTATGGTCATGGAACTCAATATTGTTAAGATTTCAATTCTTTCTAAATTGATTTATAAATTCAATGCAATATGAATCACTACCCCAGCAGGATTATTTTGTATGTGGAAACTGCCAAGCTGATTCTCAAATGTACAACCCCCCCCCCCCCACTAAAAACAAAAAACATAAAGGACAGCCAAGATGATCTTGAAGAACAAAGTTAGATGATTTACATTATAAGATAGAAACACTTATTATAAAGCTGTAGTAATAAACACAGTCCATTACTGGCATAAGGATAGCCAAAGAGACTAACAGAACAGAATACGTAATTCAGAAACAGACCAATACATATACAGTCACATGATTTACAACAAAAATATGTCTGCCACTCTGTGGGAAAAGGTAGATCTTTTGAATAATGGTGTTGGAACAAAATTGCATATCCTTATAAAAAAAGAGGATCTTAACCTCTTCCTTATACCAGATACAGTCAATGTGAAGTGGGTCACAAACATAAATAGGTAAAATAATAAAGCTCCTAGAAAAAGAAGAAAAAAACATAAGAGCCTATGTGAAGGTCACTGAAGTGCAGCTTTTTTTCCCCAATCCTCACCCAAGGACGTGATTATTGATTTTAGGAGAGGGGGAGGGAAAGAGAGGGAGAGAAACATCAATGACAGAGAAAAAGAACTGAACCTGCAACCTAGGGATGTGCCCAACTGGGAACTGAACCTGCAACCTTTAGGTTTATGGGATTATGATCCACCGAACTGAGCCACATGGCCAGGGCAAGGATTTCTTAAATGAGAGACAAAAGTACTATCCACATAAGAAACACATTGTTTGACAGGACTTATTAAAATTAAGAATGCCAATTTAACTAATCATTAAGAAAGTGAGACCTAGGCAAGATGGTGGAGGAGTAAATAAAAGTCACACTAACCTCCTCCCAGGACCAATCTGAATTACAACAAAATTGTGGAGAAGTCACCTGAAACAAACAACTGAACAATAGCGAGAGAGAAGCCTTATAACCTCAGACAGACAGAAAAATAAGCTTCAGCACAACCTGACTAGTTAGAAGTATAGTGGAGGCTCTAGAAGGCTGGTTGGGTGCCCATAGATGGCAGCACTGGAGGGATAATTACACAGCCCGTGGGACCCCCCCAGGAAGTGTGGGGTCTAAACCCGTAAGCTGGGGTCCCCAGCCTAGAGCACCAGAACCCAAAAAGTACACAGATAACAACCAGTGGCAAAAAAGAGCAGGGTTGCTCTCTGCCAGAGAGACAGCTGGGAATGAAAAGAACCATTTAAAGGGCCAACATACAAATTTTCATTTGCAGCCACTTACTCTGGGCTCTGGCAAATGGCAGGGGGCAGATGAGACTGTAGACGGGACTGGAGACGCTTGAGGAGATACTAGGGACAGAGGCTTTGGGGAGAGAACTGAAGGAGTAGCTGCCAGGATCCTGGTGCTGAGTCATCCCCCATACCCCAGCAGCCATGCTGCTCAAGCAGTCCACTGCCTCGGAACTGCAGCAGCCTGAGGAGGAACAATAACCCAAACCACAGGAGGGATTCTATCTCACCCGATGGTGCTTAAGCCTGACTGCTGAGTGCAGAGTAACTAGATTAACAACTGAAGGAGTCAGCCACAAAGAGTAGATCCCTGAAGTCTCGAACAAGATGCCTAAAATCAACATCTTTAGGGGGTCAATCACCATCTGACATCACCAGAGGAGGCTCCAAGTTGCAATACCTTAAAAGTCCTAGGAGAACACAGGCAGGAATATCTCAGATATTCCACGCAGCAATATTTTCAACAATATGTCCCCTAGAGCAAGGGATACAAGGGAAAGAATAAATAAATGAGATTTCATCAAAATAACAAGCTTCTGCAAGGCTAAAGAAAACATTAGAAAAATAAAAAGGGAACCAACTGTATGGGAAAATATATTTGCCAATGATACCTTGCATAAGGGTTTGATCTCCAAAATATATAAAGAACTCACACGACTCCACTCCAGGAACACAAACAAGCCAATTAAAAATGGGCAAAGGACATGAACAGACACTTCTCCAAAGAGGACATACAGAGGCCAAGAGACATATGAAAGGATGCTCAGCATCACTAGCCATCAGAGAGATGCAACTTGAAACCACAATGAAATACCATTTCACACTGGTCAGAATGGTCATCATAAACAAATCAACAAACAAGGGCTGGCGAGGTTGTGGAGAAAAGGGAACCCTGGTACACTGTTGGTGGGAATGCAGACTGGTGCAGCCACTGTGGAAAACAGTATGGAATTTCCTCAAAACCTAAAAATGGAACTGCCTTTTGTTCCAGTGATTCCACTGCCAGGACTATACCCTAAGAATCCTGAAACACCAATTCAAAAGAACCTATGCACCCCAATGTTCATAGCAGCAATATCCAAGTATTGGAAGCAACCTAAGTGCCCATTAGTAACTGACTGGATAAAAAACTGTGGCACATTTACACAATGGAACACTATGCAGCAGAAAGGAAAAAGGAACTCCTACCCTTCGTGACAGCATGGATGGATCTGGAGAGCTTTATGCTAAGTGAAATAGGCTATGTGGTAAAAGACAAATACCATATGATCTCACCTATAAGTGGAACCTAATCAACAAAACAAATGAGCAAGCCAAATAGAACCAGAGATACAGAAATAAAAAACAAACTGACAGTAACCAGAGGGGACGGGGGGAGAGGGATAATGGGGGAAAGAAGGCAAGGGGTTGTCAGTCAGAGACAACTTAAAAAACAGGCAAAGGTCTTAAACAGGCATTTTACCAAGAAGATATCCAAATAGCTATAAGTACATGAAAATGTGTTAGATATCATTATTCATTAGGGAAGTGTAAAAACCTGAGATATTATTACATACCCAAGAGAAAGGCAAAAATGTAAACGACTGAAATTATCCAGTATGACAAGAAGAGTTAACATAGCAGGCCTCACACTGCTATCCTCAGAAAGGCTTGTTTGCAATGCTGGCTCTTGGGTGGCACTTGGGACCCTGGATTTTGGTAGGGTCCACCATACTCAGAACTGATTAAAATAGTTCACTGTGCTTAAACTCTTAGTGCAAACAATGTGGCTTATGCTGAATACCTGCTTCCCTTCTGGGAGTCTGAAATTTTGATAGTGCTAGGCAGAGGTTCCCTAAACATAGGGTTTGGGTGTCAGCCCTCAATAAAAACCATGAGCACCGAGCCTCTAACAACTTCTCCTGGTAGACAACATCTTATGTATTGTCACAATTCCCTGCTGGAAGAATTAAGTGCATCCTGTGTGACTACACTGAGAGAAGATTCTTTTGGAAGCTTGTGCTTGATATCCTCTGAACTCTGTCCCATGTGCCATTTCTTCTGCTGGTTTTTCTTTGCATCCTTTTGCTGTAATAAATTATAGCCGTGAGCATGACTGTATGATGAGTCCTGTGAGTCTCCCAGCAAATCATCAAACCTGGGAGTAGTGTTGGGGCCCCTGACACAACAAATGTCAGGAATTATATGGAACAAACCAAAATTATTACACACTATTGAAGAGAATGTAAATTAGTTCAAACACTTTGGGAGACTAGTAATATCTATTAAAGCCAAAACATATTTCTACCATGTAACCCAACAATTTTACTCTTAGAATAACTCCAAAAGAAAGTGCCTATGTTTATTATATAAGAATGTTTTTTTTTTAATGACAGTTTAAACTGTAAACAACTCAATTTCCATGAACAGGTGAATGGATAAGCAAATTATGGCACATTCATATAATATACTACAAAGTAATAACCATGCCATATCAATACACACAGCAACATGGATGAATCTCACAGATGGTAGTTAAATAAAAAAAGTTCAACACAGGAGTACACAATGTATGATTCCATTTATTAGGTTTAAAAATTAACAAAACTAACCTATAGTGATAAAAGTTAGAAAAGAGTTACCTGGAGGGGAGTACTGGGTTATGCTATCCAATACATCTTGTTATTAAAATTTAAATAAGAAATTCAGTTCCTCAGGTGCATTAGCCACATTTCAAGCATTCGATGGCCATATATGGATAAGGGCTATAGTACTGGACAGCAGAGATAGAAAATATACATTTTCATCTTTACAAAAAGTTCTATTGATCAGTATGGTTCTAGCATGGTGGAATTTTCTATATTTTGATCTAGCTGGTAGTTACATCGGTTTTTAAATATAAAAAGAACTGCACTGGCTGGTGTGGCTCAGTGGATTGAGTGCTGGCCTGTAAACCAAAGGGTCACCAGTTTGATGCCCAGTCAGAATACATGACTGGGTTGTGGGCCACATCCCCATTGGGGGGCGTGTCAGAGGCAACCACACAGAGGCTTCTCTCCCTCTCTTTCTCCTTCCTTTCCTTTCTAAAAATAAATAAATAAAATCTTAAAAAAAAAAAAAGAGAGAGAGAATCCTAAAAGCAACAAGAAAAAAGCAGACAATTACCTACAGAGTTCCCATAAGACTGTTAGCTGATTTCTCAAAAGAAACTCTGCACACTGGCAAGGGACTAGAAGGGACTGGCAAGAAGTATTTAAAAGTGATGAAAAGCAAGGACCTACAACCTAGATTACTCTATCCAGCAAAGCTATAATTTAGAATGGAAGGGAAGACAAAGTGCTTCCCAGAAAAGGTCAAACTAAAGCATTTCATCATCACCAAGTCATTGTTATATGAAATGCTAAGGGAAATTATATGAGAAAAAGGCGATCAAAATGATGAACTTTAAAATGGCAATAAATACACAACTATCAATAACTGAATCCAAGTAACAGACTTAAGCAAACAAGTAGAACAGGAACAGAATCATAGATATGGAGATCATTTGGAGGGGGAAGGGAGAGAACCAGGGGAAAGGTGCAGGATTGAGAAGCAAAAATTGGTAGGTACAGGATAGACATGGGAATGTTAAGGACAGTATAGGTAATGGAGTAGCCAAAGAACTTTTATGCACTACCCATGGACATGAACTAAGGGGGGTATTGCTAGAGGAACAGGGGGTACTGGTTGGAATGGGGCAAAGGCAAAAAAATTGGGGACAACTGTAATAGCATAATCAATAAAATATAATTTAAAATTTTTTTTAAATATTTAGTTCTGGCCAAGATAGAGGCGTAGGTAGAAACCTTACACTTCGTCGCACAACCAAAAGGAGGATAACCAATCTAAAATCAATACACAACCAGAAGTGTCAGAAAATCAAATTGCATGGAACTCCAACAACCACAGAATTTAAGAAACAGTCAAACAGAACAAGCAGGCCAGTAAGGCTGCAGACAGAGAGAACCTGCGGCGGGCTGCTTGCTCAGGACTGACTGAAGGGGAAACTGAGACTCAAAGCTGGCTGTGGACTACAGCGGTTGCCATGGTGGGAGAAACTCCCAGTCTCACATGAGAGTTCACTGAAAAGTGGGCTACAGATGAGCAGGGAGGCTGCATTGTTCACTCTCGGGCCCCTCCCCCACAAGCAGTGCTGAAGCACAGCAAGGAGGATTGCCCTGCCCAAGTGAATACCTAAGGCCCTGCTCCCTTACAACTTAACAGGGGCCCTGAACAAAGAAAAGGGCCCAAATGAAAGAACAGAGCAAAGCCTCAGAAAGAAAGCTAAGCGAGAAGATCACCAACCTATGTGATGAAGAATTTAAAGCACTGGTAATCAAAATACTCAGAGAACTGATTAAGCTTGGTTGAAAAATGAAAGAATAAATGAAAGATACCCAAAATGAAATAAAGCAAAATATTCAGGGAACCAACAGTGACAGAAAACCACAACTCAAAGCAACGATTTGGAACAAAATGAAAAAATAAACATCCAACGGGAACAGAATGAAGAAAGAATTAAAAAAAGCGAAGAGAGTCTTACAAACCTCTGGGACAACCTGAAATGTTCCAATATCCAAATTTTAGGGGTGCCAGAAAAAGAAGAGGAAGACCAAGAAACTGAAAACTTATTTGAACAAATAATGAAGCTAAACTTCCCCAATCTGGTGAAGGAAATAGACTTCCAGGAAGTCCAGGAAGCCCAGAGAGTCCCAAAGAAGTTGGACCCAAAGAGGAACACACCAAGGCACGTCATCATTAAGTTACCCACAGTGAAAGATAAAGAGAAAATCCTAAAAGAAGCAAGGGGAAAGGAAACAGTTACCTACAAAGGAGTGCCCATTAGACTATCAGCTGATTTCTCAAACGAAACCTTGCAGGCGAGAAAGGGCTGGAAAGAAGTATTTGAAGTCATGAAAGGCAAGGACCTACATCTGAGATTACTCTATCCAGCAAAGCTATCATTTAGAATGGAAGGGCAGATAAAGTGCTTCCTGAATAAGGTCAAGTTAAAGGAGTTCATTATCACCCAGCCCTTATTATATGAAATGTTAAAGGGATTTATCTAAGAGGAAGAAGATCGAAAACATGAACAGTACAATGACAATAAAGTCACAACTATCAACAAATGAACCTAAAAAAAAAAAGAAAGGAAAAATAACAAAAACAAAAACTAAGCAAACAACTAGAATAGGAACAGAATCAGAGAAATGGACAGCACATGGAGGATTTTCAGAGGGGAGGGGGAAGGGAGGAATGGGGGGGGGAATGTACAGGGAAGAAGCAGCATAACTGGTAGACATGAAATAGATGGGAGACATCAAAAATGGTACAGAAAACAGAAAGCTCAAAGAACTTACATGTACAAGCCATGGATATGAACTAAGTGAGGGAGGGAGGAATGCTGGAGGGTTTGGGGATGCAGGGGGTAGGGGGGCTAAAAGTGGAAAAATTGGGAAAACTATAATAGCATAATCAATAAAATATACTTAAAAAATAAAAACATGAGTACACATCACTCAGTTCAACAAACAACAGATTACCTTATATATAATGAACTATACTATCTACTTATACTTCAAAACATTTCTTAATTTCAAAAGTGGTAGACCTAAAAACTGCTACAGTTTATTTAGATTTCAAATCTTAGATCATTGAACACAGAGTGTTTAAAGAATTGCCACTACCCAAAACAATCATCTCCTACTAGGATGAAGTTATATAAACAACAAATTTCTTTAAAATTAAAACTTAAAGGGACAATCCATGTCCTACCTGGGTTACTGGAATGTAGAGAGGTTCTCCATTATGCAGCAATGTAAGTTTCCCATGCTGGTGGAGTCGTCCTTCTGGTTTTAAATTTGCCATCTCCTTAAGTCCTCCTTTCTTGCCACTCTCTTGTCCGTTTCCCTTAAGTTCTTCAGTATCACTTAGACATTCAAAAAATTCTTCTTCGCTATCACTCCAAGAATCCCAAGATTTTCCCACCTCTCCCTTTTCTTTATCCACATCTTTTAGATTATCTGGCCCCAACTGGTCTCCATGTTTTCCAGCATCCCCTGGATATGTGTTAGTTACATTATTTGAAGTACTTGTCTTTCTCCCCTCATCACGTGCCTTCTTTCTTTCAATACAACAATTTAACATCTTAAGGAAACAGAAATATGTATATTTGAATTAGTTACAGTAAAATCAAAATCTATCCAGTGCTTGAATATTTAATTTTCATTTTCTGCCCTTCCCTTTAGACCTTGTTGTGACTTACAGTGATTTTAAGTAACCTACAGCAGCACAAACAGAAAAGCCTATAATCAATACTGAAATTTAGCTTTAGAACTAAGCTTCAGTGAACTCCAGATCACAATTATATACGGACATTGGAAAACCTTTACCTGTAGTTTCTGATGTAGTAAACAACATCTTAGATCTGGGGGTCCACTTGCTAAGCTATCAAATAAAGTAGTGGGAAAACAAAGATTAGTTTCAATAAAATTGCTTCAGATATACATAATTTTTATACTACCACAATTTTGTTCCATTGATAACAAACCAAAACTAGAGTTATAGAGGTAAGATAGCTGAAATGGAGCAAATAAGATTAAGATCAAAATTTATTTTATTCTCTTAGCCCACAAATCACCAATAGCAAATATAAGAAATATTTCAAAGCACAATAATAAACTAGTGATAGTTCCCAAGCTAACAGAAAGTTAAAATGAAAAAAAGTCTCTAAATCCATACAGTAATTCACACTATATAAAATAGATTAAACTATCTTTTCAGTTCTCAATTATTATAGTGGATTCTTAATATAAAAACCATCAATTTCCACCTCTCTTTTGCCAGGACTTCCTCTAATTCTAAATCTCTAAATTCCCAGTAATCAGCAAAGAGGACCTAACTAAGCAGAGACTGACATACATAAGATAAACATTTTTGGATGTCACCGTTTCATATGACTCATATGATGAATCTCTATATATCACGGAAAAACAAAGGCAGATGAGGAGTAACCCATGCAATATCAACATTTACATTAACTAAACTCTCTTATGTGATTAAGTGAAATGTCAATATAAGTTATAAAAAAAAATCACAAGTAATGTTTAATACCTAAACTTAAAAACTTTAAAGATATTTTCCCCTCCAATTATAAAAATATATATTCACTACATAATATCTAGAAAAATACACAAATGTATAAAGAACAAAATAAAAATATAATTACACACCTGGGAAAACTGTTGACATTTGGCTATATTTCTTTCCAATTATTTTTCTATATATAATTGAAAGTGCCTGATATATGCAGTATTATATTCTACTTTACTACAAGCATTAAGATCATTTTCAGTATTATTAGAGATTCGTGGAGAAAAAACTTGTAACGGATCCATAACTTTCCACTGTAGAGACGTATCATAATTTATTTAACCATCTTTTTATGTTTGATACTTAGGTTGTTTCACCTTTTTCTCCCCATTATAAATCTGCTGCAGTGAATACCTCTGAATATAAATCACGTCCAAAGTTTCTCACTATTTTCTTAGGACAGATTTTTTTTTTTAGAAGAGAACAATCCAAAAGTCAAAAGTCTGCCAACAAACAAAAGTTCTATCTATACAAATGGAAAATAAAATTATTACCCTGGAATCAGGAAGTTGTTTTCCCATCTGAAACGCATTTCAAGAACAAACTCCTGCCAGAGGTGTGCCACTCCTTTCAGTCCTCCATGATAGAAATTGATCATACAAAGACACAAAGCCAATTTGTATGTTAAACTGTCAGATGGTGCAGATTTAAACTGATTGTAGAGATTCTAATTTAACAAAATAGAAACAAAGCAAAACTTGTTAACAACATATTTATATGTACAATCGAAAACTGTGTGGGTGGAAATTTTAATACTAAAATTAGTCTAACCTACCCAACTAGTTTTTATCAATGTGTAATGCATTACTTCCTAAATTATTCTTAGGCAGTTCCTTATTTTCAAGATTTCTACAAGGATCAAAATACTGAAGCTATACTTTGGTGAGGCTAAAGTTACAAGTTTCAATTTCTTCTCTGGAATCTTTAAGATATATTCCAAATTTCATGTGTTGCTTTAAAAATCCTTTTAATTAAAAATAGTACAAACTTGCTGTCAAAACAAAAATATAAAATAAACTCAGAACTGTAAAAGTGAGAAGGTAAATCTTTGTTTTTCCTCCCCACTTCATGAAATCTACTCCTTAACAATACTATAAAAGATTGATATACCTCTATAGCTGTCATTTAAACTCTCATTTCTCAATTTATCAAAGACCTGGATAAGGAAAACAGGAAAACGTTACTTCATTTTACTTCATTAAAGAGTTTTCCACTCAGCACTGGTTGGTGTAGCTTAGTGGATTGAGTGCCAGCCTACGAATCAAAGTGTCACTGGTTCAATTCCCAGCCAGGACACATGCCTGGGTTGCAGGCCTGCTGCCCAGTAGGGGGCGCATGAGAGGCAACCATATATTGATGTTTCTTTCCCTTTCTCTCTCTTTCCCTCTCTCTAAAAATAAATAAATGTGTTTTTTTAAAAAAGAGTTTTTCACTCACTCTCTAGTTTGAAATACAAGAAAGAATCTGTTGCAAAATATACATGTTATGATTTATGAAAAGTCTAAAATGGGGGAATTCCTATAATCATGCACAGTGTGTGTTTCACTGTTACCAGGAAAGTTCTTGCTATTCAAAATATGCCAATGTTTTATAGCAGGTCATTTTCTGAGTGGAAGCCATGATTTCCACTCAAGTTTTCTTAAAGTGATTTTTAAAATAAAAAGATCCTTATGCTACTAAACTAGAGATATAGCAAACCCTTAGAAATATGATGTATTTTAATCACTGAACTTCAAATCAACTTAATCAACTTACATATTCTTCACTCTCTGATGAAGGATTATTATCTGCTGAAGAAGTTCCGTCTAATGGTTTCTCAGAAGCAGCATCAGGGAATAAGTACTTAGGGAGAGAGAAAAATAACCACATTTTCAAACAAATTTCCCAATTTGTTTATTTCTGTTACTCATATAGGCACTGTTTGACTTTTTAATGATTCTGCTGTTAAAACAATGAGAATGCTCTGGCCAGTTGGTTCTATATTATCTGAAAAGTGTTTATTTGAAGATTTTTCATTTTTCTTTGAAAATACAGAGTTTTAGTAACTAGCCAATTTTAGAAACCAGAGGCTTTTCTAAATAGTAACCACCTGATTCTGTGAACTTAGTTCACATGCAATATGCTATTGTAACTATGTAACAGAATGAAAAACCAAAACTTTTTCACTATTTCAGTCTCATCCAAGGTTATTAAAGTTTTTAAAAAGTATTAATATTACTAAAAAGACAAAGCTATACAAGAAAAACTTTAAACATCCATATATTCATGACACTAAGTAGAGTTATATTATTCCACAAGTTTTCATACATGAAATAATAAAAGTATGACATTTAAGACACGTAAGTTCATTTTATGAGATACTCCTAGAAAACAGGAAGCAGTCTAACCCTGTAATGACCACTGTATCTTTTCTACATGGTCTCTATGTGAGTGTGTGTAGGAGTGGTCGGAAAAAAAAATTGTGTATACGACAAGCTGTATAGCTGAAATGAAATCTCTAAGAGTACATTCTTATGAATGGGCCTTCTCTACAGAAATTTATTTTCAGTCCTTTTATCACTGTTTCTCCAAGTGCTTTGTGGTACTGCTGACTTGTAATTCCTTTTACTATGCATACTTTGCTACATATTTTATGCCAACCTCCACTACTAGGCATATTTACAATTCCCATATAACCATGTGAACTAAGTATCACTGCCCACGTCTCAGACACAGAAACTGAAAATCTGGTCAAGAGTACTGTTCAGATTAATGACAGAAATCAGATTAATATCAAGTTCCCAAGACTAGTATTCTTTTCATTGTACTACTCTTGAAGGTTTTCTCCAAGACTGTCTTAATGCACATTGTGCCAGAAGTATGATTTTAACTACAATATAGTAAGAATATCTATCATTTATCAAAGGCCCATTATATGCCAGGCAGTGTAACAGAAGGTCCTTTAACCCTCAGAACAATCTCATAAGGTTTTATCAGCCTCATTTATAGAGAAGGAAACTGAAGTTAAGTAGCTTTTCAAAATCACACAGTAAGTCAGGCTCCCTGGTTGGGCCTGTTCCACCACACTATACCTAGGAGATACCCTAGCCCCCACTAGTACTCACTGTATAATATAAAGCTTTCTCTGGACTGCTATGAAGGAAATTTTTCAAAAATACAATTCTGGTCATGCTGACTTGCTTAAAATGATGTGAAACTGCATGAAAAAGTCCAGCATTTCAGAATGGCAGGTTACCTGTTATCTCTTTAGCCTTGTCCCTGGCCATTCCCTGGGAAGTATTATACAATATACCAAACTATTCAACATGCTGTTAGATCTCTGCTATTACTCTGCTTCTAAAGCCTTCTTCTCTTCAAGATGTAGCTCAAGTGTCCCTCATTATGAAGCCTTCCCTGATTTCCACTGCCCAGAGACAGATGCACTTCCTGTTGTGTTCTCACAGCCCCTCTGCCAGATTTCTCACATGCAATATGCTATTGTAACTATTGCCCTGAATGTGGAGACTTCATTTTACTCATTTTGTATTCCCAACCCAGTGCCCACCACATAGAAAGGACTGAATAGATAATGAATGGATGCTTATGCATATAAACGTATAAAGACACTATTAGTTACCAAGAGAATGGTGTTGAGGACGTCATTATTCAGTGGTGACTCTTCTATACCCCTGTGTTTTCGTATTTTCTTCTTTGCAGTATGTACCATATTTGAAACTGATAATTTATGAATCGGAACTGGTGCTGGCTCTGTCAACTTTGACAAAGCATGAGTTATATCAGTAATTTCTATAAGAAAAATAGAAATGAATACAAATTATAACCAACCTTAGCAAATTACAGTGGTAAGTAAACTGAAGACTGTAGAGAATTTTTTAAAAAGATTTTATTAACTTATTTTTAGAAAGAGAGAAAGGGAGGGAGAGAGGGATAGAAACATCAATATGCAGCTGCCTCTCACGTGTCCCGTACTGAGGACTTGACCTGGGCCACAACCCAGGAATGTGCCCTGACTGGTAATCAAACCAGTGCAGTGACCCCTTGGTTTGCAGGCTGGCAGTCAATACACTGAGCCCCACCAGCCCAGGCAAATTTTTTTTTTTTTAATCCTCACTCAAGGACATGCCCATTGATTTTAGAGAGAGGAGGGAGGGACAAAGAGAAACATTGATGCAAGAGAGAAACACTGATCAGTTGCCTCTTGCCCACACCCCAACCAGGGACCTAACCCGTGACCCTAGGCATGTGTCCTAACAGGGAATCAAACCTGTGACCTTTTGGTTTACAGGATAACGCTCCATCCAACTAAGCCACACTGGCCAAGGCTGTATAAAATATTTTAGTCACTTTTACTAGTGTTATATGGTCTCAGAATTATGAAATTTTAATACACACGTTCAGCTTTATATGCATGTATGATTGACAAAGGTGCAACACAAATTATTTCTCCCAGAGTGACTTCAAAATAAACCTCTAAAACCCTGCTTTTCAAAATATCTTATATTTTTGGTGGAAAGAGCTTACTAAATGTACTTAATGTTTTAAGCTCAGGGTATAGAAATGGTAGCTATCTAGTTTATCAATAGGTGCTTCTCCAACTTAATTCAAACAAGAAAATAGATAAATGGTTGCTAGAAAACATGCCAAAACAGGAATTACACATTTGAAAATAACTTTAAAAAAAGTAGCTCACCTCTCCCTTCTTCCTCAAATGTGGATCGTCCAAGAATCTCATCAGCTGACTCCTTTCGACGGCAAACTTTAAAAAATTCAGTGACAAAATCACCTACAGAGAAAAAATGTTACTAATTTTTGGCACTTAAATGAAAGAAATCAGTCCTATAAATTAAAGTACGTATCTATTCACAAAGCTATTAACTCACATAAGGGAAAAAAAACATTCAGTATTTCTACCCATGACAAAAAATACTCCTATTTCAAAGGATGCCCGGATCTTCCTTTCTCTCCATGTGTCAGGATAGTCAACTGTTGAATCCATTAAAAAATTAAAAAGACATTCTAAAGATATGTTTCTAGAGGATTAAGAAATCACACAGGATAAAATTATTTCATCTTTAGCTGTGTTTTAATGGCACACTTTGTGTTATTATTACAAGAAGGGGAAAAAAAGATTTGGTGTCTCCTAAAGAGCTACAAGGAGATGCCTACACAAAGAAATTAAAGCTTAACAAGAGCCATCAGTCTAAAATTATGACAATACAATGTACTGAGTATATCTAAGTTTTAGAATTCACTAATTAGAACTGATGAACCTAGAACATTTTCTGGACTTCTTCAGGAAAGGAGAAAAATCCTATAATCTAGGTATATAAACTGTCTGTAACTGTAGTTTCTTATATATGGCTATATAATCCTATAATCTAGTCATATAAACATAAAGTCAAAGAGATAAGGTGAGATCATGGAACATCTGTGAGAACCCCACATTCTGCCAAATACAAAGTGCGTTTTTTTTTTGCCCAAATTTTTGAGGGAAAAATAAGGATGCACATTATACAATGGGTATAATGAGTACATATCGTGAGTATAATAATCCTGAGTATAATGCGCACAAAAATTGTGGGTGCACTTATACATGGCACAATATGGTACTTTTAATTCTAAAGGCCTCTGCAATTACCACAGAAGTCAGTGGATGAGGAATGATAAGGAACTAAAAAACTATTTTGTAAGTAGATTTAATAATTTAATAAGTCAATGATTAAACAAGAGAAACTACTGAGCATTTACTATAGGACAGGCACTGTGTTAAATGTGATATGTACACACACATAATCTCATTTGATCCTCTCAATAACCCCATCAAGTATGTACTATTATTATCTCTATTCTACTAAGACTTGAAGAAATTATAAAAGTTGCTCAAACTGGTACATCTAGGATTTGAAACAACTATCCAACTCTAAAATTTTTGGTATCTACTCTCTATATCCCAAGACAAATTCACCGATGTACCTTTGTATTCACTATTGTAGTTAGCACAAATGGCAAACCCTAATTGACACTTGGAGAATAGCATATGATGAATGATAAGCGCTCAAGAAAATAATGCTTTAGAGAAATGCGTCATTACTGTCATCAATACATATTTAGTAAATCTATCAGATGAATGGTAATATATCAGATTATATGAAATGAAGGTGGCATGATGAACACAGAAATAGAGAAAATATTTTCCTGTGTACCCAATATGTATAAGAGAGAAAAAGATGGAAAAGCACATTGAGGAGGTGGGTTCAGAAGACTTCATGAAAGAGACAAATCAACAAAAATGAGAACAGAAAGACAATTCTAGACACAGGATACAATAATACTATCTATACAGCAATTAATATTTATCAAAGTATATTTATGTTATTTCACTTGATTCTTCAAATAACCCTATGAGGTATACAAGATTATCACACCTCTTTTCCTCTAACAGAATACAGGTTTGCATATACGGTACAACTCTTCAGAAGGACTCTTAATAGATCATAAAAATCAGTGTCCTTGCCATCACATACACAGGTCCAGAGGGACTGCAATAGGCAAAAAGGGCTCCAATAACTAGAATGAAGATGCAGACTATGCTACAGGAATAAAAGAGGAAGTGACATAAAAGCATTTTACAAATAAAACTCAGATCATGAGAAAATATCAGAGAATTCTGAGGTATAGACTGGTTAAAACTAAAACACAAAAAAGATATCCTTCTATTCCTATTCACTGCTGTGGGCAAAGATTTTTTTAATGGTGTTAACTGAGAAAGTCACAAATGTAAAACCATTAAAATAAAAAATTCTTTTTTTTTGGTAGATAAAATAAAGTACAAAGAATGAATTCAGTGTGCTGATTTGGAAGACAGGCAGATTGATGGCATTTCGGGAAAAGAAGATAATACGTCTTACCTAGCAAACACTGAGGATTATCAGCTTTTCGAACTCTAACAGACCAGTGGGGAGCCTGAATAGGATCCAAATCACTAAAACGTAAAACAATAAACATAAGATAGATCCTGATTATGATGATGTACAACACTCATGAATTTATCAGAAGGCAGTGTAATAAAAATATTTTACAGAAGGACAAGCTTTCCACTTTGCCTCCCTTAAACTTACTATTATTCTGATGCATAAGGCCATTTGGATAATTTTAAAAATGTATCTTAAGAAACCAAAGTGCTTTTGACAAAAAGGAACAAAAGGAAAAAATATATATAAAACATTTTAATAAGACATTAAAAATAATTCAGAATGGGCAATGTTCATTGATAATCTAATGAGAGAAATTTACTTTAGAGATAATAAAAAAGGAATAAGAAATAAATGTGCATAACCATCTTAAAAATATTTTATAGCACTATTAACTTAAAAAACTACAAAAATAGGGCCCAAGATCATAAGTGCCCTATTTTCCCAATTACATAGATTACCATGCATCCACTCAATGAAATACTATGTGGCAATTTTAAAAGTGATAATACGGATCTACATTTACTGTCATAAAAGATGTAAAATAATATATTAAATAAAGCAAATTTATACAATTAAATTTTAAAAAGATATACTCTCATTCAAATATTAAATTATACACCTGAAACTAATAGAATGTTATATGTCAATTATAACTCCATTATTCAAAGAGCACACACTCAAAAATGATAACTGGCTGTTTTTTAAGTAATGGTGGTGTAGGCAGTCTTTCCTTTCTTCTTTATACCCATTTTAATTATCTGATTAAGAAAGCTCATATAACTTTCATCGGCAGCAAATATAACACATTTGTTTTAATTATGAAAAGAAGTATCCTATTTCTCATTGTTCTGCATCAGGAATGAGAGGGTACTAAAATTACATTCTTCTTTCTCCACATTCTTCCTAGATAATGCTTGCTGTAATTTTCAAGTTGTGTCCATTGCTAAGGAGTATATGACATGTGTTGTTCATGACATTTAATGATCAAATGTTATTCCTACACATTCTGATGACAACTACCTCTCCAAAGCACTTCATGAAATGTTTCTAACTAGGTAAGAAAAGTTAAACAGAATTATACACTAAACCCCAAACTGATTATAGATATCTTTGCTAAAACCAAATAAGATTCAGATTGTTCATTATCCCTGAACTAAGGATTACATCCCCAAAGTCAGTAGCTTAAACACATTTGTATTACATATGAATCAGTCTAAAAAGTGATCTTTAAAAGTAGAAAAATCAACCTTATCAGAAACTCATATAATAAAAGGGAAAACTGCTAACCACTTGGCAGTTAATTTATTCTACTAACATGCTTGAGTCTCAATGTACTACTCTTAACATACTTACGAATAAACATCATTATCCACAATGATACCTTCAGTCAGGTGAGGCCATGTAGTTGCTAAGTGGAGTTCACTAAAAGTAAACAAAACATAAAATATATCCAAAAGCTTTAATAGTGTGTGTGTGTATCCTCTAACTAAGCAATTCTACTTCTAGAAATGTATCCTAAATAAATAACCAGACATATAAATGCAAATGTGTTAAAAGTAGTATTATTGCCCTGGCTGGCGAAGCTCAGTGGATAGAGCACGGGCTGGGAACCAAAGTGTCCCAGGTTCGATTCCCAGCCAGGGTACATTCCTGGGTTGCAGGCCATAACCCCCAGCAACCGCACATTGATGTTTCTCTCCCTCTCTCTCTCTCTCTCTCTCTCTCTCTCTCCCCCTCCCTTCCCTCCCTAAAAATAAATAAATAAAATCTTTAAAAAAAAGTAGTATTATTTAGAATATGATACAAATAGAAACTAGTTTAGCAAATAATAGCACATCTACATGAAGTAAATGTCTTTGTAGACATTAAAAAACATGGTATACATAACAGCCAGAAAGTATAAAGAACCCAAATGTCTATTAGGTGATGAATGCATACATAAAATGTGGTATATCCAAACAATGACATATTATACTGCCATGAAAAACAATGAAGTGCTGATTCATGCTACAATATGGATGAATCTCAAAAACAGAATGGTAAGTGAAACAGGCCAGACACAAAAGGGAACGTATTGTATACTGCAATTTATATGAAATGTCCCAAACAGGGAAATCCATATAAACAGAAAGTAGAGTTAATATTTGCATAAGCTTTATAGCATAAGCTATAAAGCTAGAGAGCCTAGGAGAATAGGAGAGATGACAGCTAAGAAAAGAAGTGTTTCTTTTGGGGACGATAAAAGTTTTCTGGAAATAGATAGTGACAATGGTTGTGAAACTCTGTAAATACTAAAAACCACTGAATTGTACATTTTTAAAATGGTGAATTTCATGGTACATAAAAACCTGTCAATTTTGATAAAATGTTGTGAGGGTTGGCAAAGTTTTTCTATAAAAAACCAGAGAGTAAATATTTTAGGTTTTGTTAGCCATGCAGTCTCCGTTACATTCTTGGTTATTTTTTCTTTTAAAACCACCTAAAATGTAAAAACCATTCTTAGCTCACTGGCTCTAAGCTCACAAAAACAGGTTACTGGCCAGATTTGGTCCACAGGTCATAGTTTACTGACTTATTATAAATGAATATTAAGTTTCAAAAAGCGCTCATGTAAAATTATAGAATAAAAAAGGGGTCACACCACAAAAAACACAGAGGTGACATACATTTATAAAATACACAAACATATTGTGCACAACAAGATATTGTGCAAAGCAGATCTGATATTTAGAAAAGGACTATTTGGAAGGCTGGCCCTTGGCTTGGCATCTGGGAAACTGGATTTCAGAGGGGTTCACACCATTCCCTGATGAGTGGATCATTATGCCTAAAACTACTTGTGCAAACAATATGGTTTAGGCCAAATACCTGCTTTCCTTTTGATACATTTTAGGCAGAGGGTGCCTACATGACCAGCCCTGGATAAAAACCTCAAGCACTGAATCTCTAATGAGCTTCCCTGGTAGAGAGCCTTTCATACATGTCACAGTCCATCCACTACAGTCCTCCACTCTACCAACTGAGCTATCAAAGGCCCCACATGTCACAATTAATTGCTGGGACAATTAAGTATGTCCTGCGTGACTACACTGGGAAAGGAAGCTTATGCCTAGTTGCTCTGGACCTCACACTATGTGCCTTTTTCCTTTGATTCTTGCATTGTATTCTTTTGCTATAATAAATCATACCCAGAAGCACAACCACTGAGCTCTGTGAGTCCTCCTACAAAATTACTAATTTGAGGGTAGTCTTGCAGACCCTTGGTGCATATATATATATGTATATGCCAAATTCACACACAGTGAAAAAAAGGCTGAAAGCACATATATCAAGCTGTAATCAGTGATCACCCATGAGTAGTGGGATTATGAATTTAGTGAGTTTTATTTTTCCTGTCTCGATTCTAAATTCACTTCTTATGTTTAGACACTACAGGAGCCAAAGAGCCAATTACATTATTTTTTGACCTTTTGATCTTTGGTGGTACTCAAACTAATTGGTAACTCTAGCCTGAGACTCTGAATCCACAAGTACGGTTTGGAATTCACTGTGGGAACAGGGCCAGCTCTCCACAACAATGTAGTGTAACTTCAGTTATGGACTGAACAACTAGCCACTGTTGGCTCAAGCCTATTTTCCAAGCCCAGTCCTCTAATGGTCCTAATTAAACCTTTGAGTTATGAAATATCTTTCCAGTAAATTGATTTTTTGCATGAATTAGTTAAGAGTTGACTTCTACAATTTGCAACTAAAAACTTGATTAGTAAACATAGGGTTTTGCTTTAACATTTTCTAAATTTAAATCTAAATTTCTAAATTTCTAAATCTGCTGAACATGAACTATTACTTTCATAATAAAACTAATTTTTAAAGTTTAAAAAATGACCATTAACAGTGTGTGATATTAGAGGACATAGATGATTAGAGTCTAGAACTATAAACTCCTATTATACCTAAGATTCAGTTCCTAAGATTTTATGACTATGTCCTCTCCTCTCCCTCTAACTACAGAACAATTTCTCTGACAATGGAGCACACTAAAAAAAAGCCTCTTCGCTTCCTCTTCCACTGCCAAAGATTCTTTTTCAAAAGCACAGTGCCCATAACATTTGCTAATCAGCATTTGATTTAAATGGTCTACCATATGGACCATCTTACCCCTCAATTAATGTTTTTCTTCTTCTTCAAACATTTGTTACTCTGCTGACTCCTCATTACATGTAGAATTAGGAAGAAATATCTAATAATTAATTACTTCAAATTTCTACTACCAGATCAATTTTATTCTTTCCCCATAAAAATTTCCCTAAGCAAAATTCCAATGAATGAACCAATTGGAAGGCAATAAGTCTATCTGTAGGTTACCATATACATTTCCCTTTTGTTTGCTATATTCTAGCCATGCTGGCTGTCTGTTTTTTCCAATAAACAAGCCAAACTCTTTCCTGCATCAAGGCTCTTTGCTCTCTTCCTGCCACATGGAATGGTCATTCTCTCTTTTACTGGTAAGTCCTCCCCTAATTGAAACTAAAGTTAAATATCACTTCCTTTGAGAACACTTTCCTGATGGTGTTCCAATCTACACCAGCTCATTTCACTGTCATCATATATATCTTGTACTTTCCCTTCAAATTATCCCACAACTTGTATGTCTATTTAGGTGATTATTTCAAGTCTATTTCCTTTGAGTAGACTGTAAAGGCCAAGCAGGCAGTTTTATTTACTTCCGTATCCTCCTCATTTATGTGCCCAGCTCATATGATAAATATTACAAAAGATACTAACTTTATCCTTTCTCTTAAGTAATTTTAGGTTAAAAGTATTATTATTTCTCCCTCTATGTAAGAACATTAAAAATATATGTGTGCATGTGTATATATTTTTAAATTAACCAAACAGTTTAATTTAACAAATAAGATAGGTTCTAAATCACCATTGTTTATATTTTCCAAAAATTTTTTATTGGTTCACATTTTCTTGTAAAACAACCTTTTCTTAAAGTTCAGTAGCTCTTCCAGAAAAGCAGATGGATAACCAAAGAAGTCACCCATATGCCTTAAGTCTTAAACTTAAGTCTTAATTTACACATTTTGAGAAAGTGGCTCTGGCTTGTGTGGCTCAGTGGATTGAGCACCAGCCTTCAAACCAAAGGGATGCCAGTTGGATTCCCAGTCAGGGCACATGCCTGGGTTGCAAGCCAGGTTTCCAGTTGGGGGCGCATGAGAGGCAACCACACACTGATGTTTCTCTCCTTCTTTCTCCTTCCATTTTTTCTTTATAAATAAACATTCTCTGTGTTTTCAATATTTCAAATGTTTCCCAAAAAGCTGACCAAGAAACACTTCTATAAGGATTAATGTATTATATACATTTTACATGTTATTTTTAAAGCCTCTTTTATTACTTAAGTTAAAAAGAAAAAAAAAGAAAGATGGACAGACTATTAATCATATGTCTGTACCCAGTAGTACATTCATTCCAGGAGATGACATTATTATGAAGCATAGTAAAATCAATATCAATATAATTTTTACAGTGAAGTCCCATAATTGAAATGATAGATTGAAATTCTTACCTAATAGGATCTTCACAGGCACCAAATGGTAACTTGCCAAACTCCAGTCCTCCAACTTCTCCTCCTACAAGGGCATCTATATCTAAACAAAAATATTTTCCATTATTGAGCAAAAAACAGAGAAAAAAGAATTAAGTTAGACTTCTAGAAGATTGCAGATTTAAAAGTGCCTACATCAAGAGCACATATAACAAGTTAGAGAGCCAGTAATCATGGTATTAAAAGACCTCCTCCAAGAAAGTTGTAGTAAAAGGACACACTTAATTCCTATATATCCAATGTTTCATTCAAGTCATGCATTCTAATTTTAACCTAAAATATTCCTTGAAAGAACATTATTGTGTAAAGTTTTTTTTGCATTTCCTAAGAATGTGATTAATATCATCTAAAAGAAAGATTATCCAAGTATTAAAAAATTTAAGCACCAACCTACATTCATCAGTTTTGCTGTCAACAGTTTCTGAATAGCAAATTAGTCATCATTAATAGTTACATTTCAGTGAATAATACACGGAAATATTTAAAGTTCACTGAAGAATTTCCTTTCCATTACAAACAGTATCTGAGATTAGAGAATTTAGAGGGTAAATCACTCCCCTTAGTTGCATCCCTGTTGAAGAAGTAATAAACACTTCTAAAACACATCAAAAGGATTACTTCTATCTGCAATAATGCACATGGGTTGTTTTTAATTATTCATACTATGCTGGGAATTTCTAAAATTAAAGACTATTATTGAGTTATAAACTCCCCAGGTTTACTAAAGTCATTTTTGACTGTTATCTGCACCCTAACTAAATTATTAAAATTAGCCATTACGTATAGTTCAATTACTTGACTCAGTAAATTTTCTCAAGTCGATTCATTCCATTTTTCCAACTAAAGAATGCTTACAATAATAAAGATTACAATCACTAGCTTTATTACAAGATGTCAATTTAAAAATTGAAAGGCACATTTTGTAAATTAAAAATTATGACAACTATAACTGCACAGAAGTCTCACTGAAGTAGTAGAGAGGTCACATTGTGAAATGAATGGGATTTCTGAGTTTGACTGGTGTTTGAATGAGAACTCTAACACTAGGTGACCATGTGATCTTGCTTCAGTTACTTATATTCTCTAAGTAAAGTAATACTTGTCTCATAGGTAAATGAGAATTACATGAAATAATATATAAAATGCCAAGCACAGTGTCTGGTGCAGAGGAGAAAATATTAAAGATGTGTATGGCCTTCAATCCACTGAGGAAAAAGGTTAATATTTTTATCCCCATTAAAAAACTTCTGGCAATAGAATGCTAACAAAAGCCTTATTGGCAATCAGAATTATAAAGCTAAGATTCTGGCTCTTAGGCTTCTTCTTAAATCACCAAAAGACTAGGGTACCATATTTGGAAATCTTTAAAATTGACTAATATTAGAGTAGCCTTTGAAAAAGGGGAGAGGAATGGGGGGACTGGAAGATGTTAGACAAAAAACATACATGCATACTTGTATAGCCCATGGACACAGACCACAGTGTGGCGATGGGAGACGGGGTGGGTGGATGGAGTCAAAGGGGAGGGAGTGGAGGATATCTGCAGTAGTGTCAACAATAAAATAAATAAAGTAAAATAACATTATCAAAACAAACATTTGAATTTTTTGTCTAATATAAGTGTCAGCTTAGTTTTTATTTCCTTTTGTTGTAGTTCAGATGCAGTTATTTTATTGCACATTAGAGTTTTGAATTATTCAGTGGTACATAAAGTAAAATAGTAGTAATATATATAATCACCAAAAGCTAAGGATGTACTACATTATCTTTAGTATTATTCCAAGACCACCAATCTATTATTTTCAATCCAATAAAAAGCCAACTACTTGGAATAAAAATTATACCAACTTATTTCTCTTTGAGGGAGACTGAAAAATGTTTTCAGGCTAGTAAAATCCTTGTAATAATTTATAAGTTTGTATTTAATTTCTTATCAAATGTACTTGATTATAATTACACTTATATGTGAAACAAATGCCAAGGAACCTAAACCTCACTTAATCAGGCTTTGTGTCTACCAGGCTGAGATTTTCTAGAACTTGTGTGATATCTTGTTCATATTTGTGTCCCTAGCACAGTTGGGCCTATTATAAGCCAATAATTAATGTTTGTTGAATGAATAGGTATTTTAATGGCCAACCTAATACATTGATTTCTTTTTTTTAATGCACTGACCAGGAATTGAACCTGCAGCCTTTTGGTGTATAGGACGAAGCTCCAACCAACTTAGCCACATGGGCCAGGGCAGGTAAATTGATTTTAATTACATTTTTATCAAATGCAAGTTAAAGTAAAATATTCTGCAAGTCTTCCCATCATTTTTTTTTCTTTCTGGTTAGCACTCTTCAAACTCTACAAAGTTTTCTGCATGTCTATCCTCAGCTTATGATAGCTTCTCTTATTATAGTACTCTAAAAACAGACATATCAATCATTCACTACATACTAATTTGTAGCACACGATGTTCCACAGCACAGGGATGCTTTATAAATAATATTAGCTTTCAAAGGCAGATTGCCAAATATAGAGCAATACTGTCTCTAAAACAACCTAAAGAGAACTTTTCTTTTTTCTTAAAAAAAAATATTTATTTATTTTTAGAGAGGGAAGGGAAGGAGAGAGAGAGAGAGAGAGAGAGAGAGAAAGAGAGAGAGAGAGAGAGAAACATCTATGTGCGGTTGCTGGGGGCCGTGGCCTGCAACCTAGGCATGTGCCCTGACTGGGAATTGAACCTGTGATGCCTGGTTCGCAGCCCACGCTCAATCCACTGAGCTACACCAGCCAGGGCTGAGAACTTTTCTTCAAAGAAAAAAATATATAAAGGCAATGAAATGAACAATATTTTAGAATGGATTACAAATATTTCAAATTTAAAATACCTGAAACACACTGCTAAATAATTTTAATTTCTCAATACATTTTCTTTTCTATTTATAGTCAGTAAGTTAAATATAACTTTAAATGATCTTACCTGGAGGTTGCTGAGGCCAAAAATACTGCTGCCAATCCTGCAGCACATAGGTAAACCGAATAGTAATACTAACTGGAGGCAATGGAGTTAAAGGACATCCCTAGGAAATAAATGCAAAGACAATATGGTGGGGCTGTAAAGAAAGTGTCTTTAAAAGCAATACCAGAGACCAAAATTACATTAGAATAAAGCTGTTTAAACTACTACCTGGAAACAAGATACTAAATTCTATTAAACAAAATACTTTCAAAAGAACTTACACAATTTTAATTATACAAGTATAATTTCTTACTATTCTTGTCAGCCATATTAAATGTGAAAAACCTGTGATTAATTTTGTAAATAAGGGAAAACTATTGTGAAACCTAAGAGTAGGTTTTGGGAGATGGTTGATGTCTTTTCTTTCTTTTAAGTGAAAATAAAAAATTAAAGCCAGTCTTGAATACCGAACCAAAATTTTAAACTAAGACAAATGGTCACATGCAAAAGAGCTTACATTAATAAATGAATTAACAGAAAATTTAGACTTATCTTTACATTTGTTAAAAATTAGTATCATCCAAACATCCTATGATCTCACCTTCCCTTAATAATAGTTATACTACATTAATGTGGAATAGGACTTAAAAGTGCATAGGAATCAACTAGGGAGTCTATGAAAGTGTAGATTCAATAGTATTCTACATATCTAACCAGTTTCCAAGTGTTGTAGACACTGCTGGTCAGCAGGAATATAAGACATTTAACTCAACAATTGCTTTAACTGAATACAAACTCAATCTAAAGTCAAAATATAAGGTGGTTGCCAAAAAAGATAATTCAGTTTTGGGGTGCTATATCCTAGACAAGCAAGGTAAGATTCTGGTTGGTCAGGAATAATCGCCTTTTTAGTCAGGTCCAAATATGAAATGAAAGGTCACACATAAAAAGGCACAAATGGTCTAGAAACTATAACAAGGTTGCTTTGACACATAACCTCTGCTCCAGTCAGACAGCAAAGTAGATAAATATAGAAAGAGAAAACCAAAAAGAAATGGCTAAGATCAAACATGACATATATATCTTTGTGGGCCGTAGAAAAGGCACAGAAAACCCAAATTGATAAATGGGACTCCAGGCACATGCCTGCTGAGTTGCAGGTGCAGAACAGGGCAGTTGATAATAGCCTAGGATTGCAGACTGCACTGCATGAGACCAAATGTACTCCATCCAGAATGTGAGGACACCACAGGACTCTATTTAAGAAAGACATGCGGGCAGGGCACTTCTGCTTGGTACAGTGGCTTTGTTGGAAGCTATACGACTGGGAAGTGTTATGTGTTAAGAGTTAAAGGGGAAAAAACCTCCATTCTCACGATATGGAATCCAGTAATACCAAGACTAGATATAAAATATTCCAAATACCAAACAGAACAAGAGGCTCCAAACACCATTTTAAGAAGTGGTTCTGAAATATTCTGCAGGTAGGGAGCAACCACAAAACTAAAACCACTAGGAAAATGAAAGAGAAAATTTTAAATGTTAAATATTCACAATAAGCCTGCAAAAAATTTTTCTCCAAAACTTGAAGAAATGTAGTTCTAAAAGAGACAAATACCCAAATCAATAATCAAAATATAAAACCTTGCAATATAAAGAATAAAACGAAGAATGTCTAAACAGAAAAAGAAAAAACTAGGATGCAAGAGTTTTCAAATATTTAGAAGATTATGGCAGAAGAGGATTTAAAAGTAAATTTTATGTGACCCCAGAAGGCGTAACTGCTCCCACCCAAAAGGATGTCTTTTCTAATAATTAGATCTATGAGAAAATGAAATAAACTGCCAGTGAAGGTAAGAGCCCTGGGAAATGTCAAGCAGATGTTTTTTTAAAAAATATTTTATTGATTCATTTTTTTTTTTTTTTTAGAGAGAGGGGAAAGGAGGGAGAGAGAGAGGGAAACATTAATGTGTGGTTGTTTCTCACACACCCCCAACTAGGGATCTGGCCTGCAACCCCGTCATGTGCCCTGAATGGGAATCCAACCAGTGACCCTTTGGTCAACAGGCCAGCACTCAATCCACTGAGCCACACCTGCCAGGGCCAAGCAGATGTTAAAGCATAATTTTTATGAAGACAGTTCAGGAAAGTCACATACTGGGTAGGCTTTAACTACGTAAAACTTCTAAAGTACCCACGCCAGCTCTCAATTATAAGCTCAATTCCTATCAAATCAATTTTGAGAGGTATTACATGTCTAGATGAGTGAGTTTTGTGAAAGTTCTGACAGATGATGCAATAATTAGTTAGGAGTACTTTTTTTTAAGTACAACTTAGAATACAGTCATAATCTAAGTCAGACCCCACCAAACAAGGTGGTCCCTAGTTTCAGTAACGAGGAGATGAGCTACATGGAGGTGTGGCATAAAATATTCATGAAATAATGTCTACTAACAGGTTTCTTTAAGAAGCAGGAATAAAGTTAATATTTTTATCTAACCAGAAATTAGAACAAAAAAAATTAACTATAACTGAAAACTTCCAGTGAGAGCAAAAGAAAAGTAATGGAGAAATAAACACATTCTTGTTTCTCAAAATAACACATGTAGAATTAAGCAGTTACTTAAGGCATTTCAAAGTGCAGAAAGTTTTTTAAACAGTTACATCTATAGATGGAGCTTTCTAAAATACATGCTTCTATGATTTCTTTTTAATGAAGATAATCACAAGAAACTGCTACCAATAGTTAGAGGAAAGGGACTAGAGAGTAAAAGAAAGCTTTTACTTAAATTTCTTCACCTGGTAAATGAATTACTTTTGTTAAAGATGTCAAAGGGGTGGTGATAGTCCTACCACTACACTATTTAGGGCCTCAACACTGAAATCACTTTTAATAAATTAAGTTCTAATCCTAAGTATCTTTTTAAACAAATAGTTTAATAACTATTTTAAAATTTCAGCATTTTTCTCTTAATTTTCTCCTTTTTAAAATTTGCAAACCTTCAGAAAGGCTGTGAAACTAGTATAATGAACACTCATATGCCTTTCACCATGTCATATATATAAATAAATTTTGGGGGTGACCCTTTTGAAAGTAAGTTGTAGGAATAATGACAATTCATTCCTAAACACTCCAGCATGTAATTCCTACGAACAAGGACATGACTCCACACAATCATAAAAAACGGATCCACTCCAGGATCACGTATTTCATTTAGCTATTATGCCACTTTAGTTTCCTTCACTTTAAACAGCTCCCAATCTTTGTTTTGCTTATAATGATACTGAGATTTCTGAAGAGTCTAGGCCAGTTACTTTCTAAAATATGGCTCATTTTGGAAATATGCAGGTGTTCCCTTGTTTTGATTTATATTAAACATTTCTGGCAGGACTGAAACACAGGTGATGACATATCTTATTTAATGTATCTATACCAGGAGATACATGATATCAGCATCTTAATCAAATTTAATCACTTCGGTGTGATGTATGTCAACTTACTTAAGGGGAATGTTTCTTTAAGTAGGGGATCCACTCCACCACTTTTTTATCTGGCTTTGCTCTCTTTTTAGTAGATCTTCAATTTACATCCTAATGTCTTTTTCTCCCAGAGTAGCCCAGGTAAGTCCTCCATATCTCTTGTGATAGTGGTTTTATAGAACACCAAGGATATATCGAACACATCCCATTTAGCCTTGCTGCTCTCAGTCATAGAACATAAGACAGATTTATCTTAAAAATCAAATCAAATGAAGATTTGAAAAAAAGACAGGCAATTCAGCCCTAGCTGGGTATCTCAGTTGGTTGGAGTGTTGTCCTGATATACGAAGGTTGTGGGGTTTGATCCCTGGTCAGGGAATGACAAATCAATGTTTCTTGCTCTATCTCTCTCGCTCGCTCAAAAAATAAAAGAAAAAAAAGAAAGGCAATCCGGAACCCACAGAGTTCAGATGTCAAAAGCTCCCAGTCAAAGCCCCTAACAAGCAACTATCTAAAGCCCACTTATCTGGGGAGGTGGGCAATACAGTAAGTCCACACTTAATGTTGTCGATAGGTTATTTGGAAACTGCAACTTTATATGAAACAACATGAAACAAAACCAATTTTACCACAGGCTAACTGGTATCAACAAGCGTTAAGTTTCTACAGCATATTTCTGGTCACAAAAACATGGCCAAATTTCTACATAAAGACCTAAAACACTTCTAATGTTAAACACTGAAATAAATGTGAGCTATATATACATTTAAGAAAGATGAATAAGAACAAATACAATTATTTCTAACTCGCTATTCCAGCCACAAGTGGCCAGAGATTATCCCAGCAGTTCAGGGCACAAGGTGAGAATCATCCCTGAATAGGACATTCATCCATCACAGGGCCACTCACATGCACATCCACACTCACTCAGACTGGGACAACGTAGACAAGCTAGTTCATCTCACACACACATCTCTGGGATGTGGGAGGAAACCAGAGTCCCTGAAGAAAACCCATACAGATATGGGTAGAAGGTAAAAACTTTACAGACAGTGGCCCCAACTGGGAATTGATTTTTTTCCCCTCATCAACATTATAAGGAAACAACGATACAATGTTAAATGAAACATTATTTGAGGGCCTGCTATATTACTATTAGAGAAGCAGAGATAGCACAGTAGATAAATGTTAACAAACTAAAGAAACAAAATCAGTCTAATTAATTATTCTTTAGCATTAGTACACTAAAAATGTAATTAGTGCTCTGGCTGGCGTAGCTCAGTGGATTGAGTGCAGGCTGCAAACCAAAGCATTGCAGGTTCGATCCTAGTCAGGGCACATGCCTGGGTTGCAGCCATGGCCCCCAGCAACTGCACATTGATGTTTCTTTCTCTCTTTCTTTCCCTCTCTCTCTCTCTCTCTCTCTCTCCTCTGTCTCCCCCCTTCCCTCTCTAAAAATAAATAAAATCTTAAAAAAAAACACACCTCTTTAAAATAAATAAATGTAATTAGCTACTTTGTTTCTTTAAACAGTAATTTATAGTCAATTACATCTTTCTTCTTAATTACATTATTCATATTATAGAGAAATATTTCTACAGTTAGTCAAATTACCAAATTGCTACTTTTATATGGATCCCAGAAAAGACTGACAATATCAATGCCAACTTACAATCTTTGATTTGAAGATATCCAGCAGACCTGATAAATGAGTGTACTGATTTGGCACCTTTCGAAGATGAACCATTTCAAAATCTGTTCGGACACCAGGGCCCTGACATTCTCCCACATACATTCTTCGCCATTTGTGATGAATTTGCACAAAGAGTGGCACCTGGCTGAAGGACACAATTAAATAGGAATAGATGGCAAGTTCATTAAACATTGAAAATCTCGTAAATCTCAAAATTTTCCACTGTTATATTATACTAATCTCAAATATTTAAAAACACCAAACACAGAACACTTCACAGACATATTTATAAAAACGACACTCTTAATCTCTTTTCTCCTTATACCAGTAAACTGAAGAAACTGTCTAGTGGCACTTTGTCGTCAGAAAAATGTTTTTAAATGGTTGAAATTAAAAAAGAAAAAATGCAGAATAAAATTTTCTTCAATAAAAACGATATTAGCCTTTCCAAAGTCATGATGCATAAACCTGATTAAATAATTAAATAATACAAACTAAACCAACAGTCACGGTGAAATACTTTATCATCTGAAGATACAGTTGATCTTCATTATTCACAGATTTCCATATGTGCAAATTAGCCTACCTGCCAAAATTTATTTGTAACCCCAAATCCAATATGTGCAGCACTTTCAGGCATTTGCAGATGTGTACAGAGTATCAAAACCTTTGAGTCACCTGATGAATGTGTTCCCAGCTGAGGTCAAACAAGGCAATGCTGTTGTCAAGTTTTAAAATTAGATTTTGTAACAAACAAAAATAGTACTCTTCATTTCAAATATTCATTAAGTATTTCAGTAAATTTCCCTCTATAAAGGCTGCTCCCTAAAGGATTTGTTGAGTTAAGCTTATATACTATATTCCAATAGTATAATAATGTACAAGTAGTAATCCCAATTATAATTAAAAAACTAACATTGAAACTAACATTAACTAACATTAAAAAACTAACTAACCATTTTCCTTAATAAAATATAATTACAAATAATTTTTAACTTATTGTCTAAGTTTTTCGAAATGTCCTCCTACCAGCCAGTGTTTCCCAAAGCAATAGACACAGAGCTCAGAAGAAGGTTGCACTTAGATTCACTGAGAACAGCATCGCTGTTTGCAGCTGGGGCGATCACCACGAATTCTCGCAATCCATACCTTTTAAAAAAGAATCACTGCCATTAATCAAAGGGGAATTTCCAAATACAAAAATCCATTATTGAAAAACATGAAAACATTTCCCTGAAGGAAATTTAACAAGTCAGGTTTGAGGTACCGGTGTTGCTTTTCTTGTTTTTTAAATGGCAACTGAACCTACAATCTGAATATCCTTCATTTAGTGAAACACTTCCATCATTCAACTACTATCTCCCCTCTACTATTTACAAATTAGAAGCAATTTGCTGAAATCACAAAGAATATTAAATAACTACTTTGCTTTAAAAGTTTAATTTTAAAAGATAAAACATGAAAGCCAGCACTGAAATGTCACTTTAATTAACTGATAACATTAAGTCCACTATAATGTGGAAAGAGAAAGTTTGAAAGATCCCCTAACTGGCAGGAAAATAATTGCCAGCCATGATGTACTTGGTGCTGTTTGTAGAGATGACAAAAATTTATTTCACCTTCTCAATTCACCTCCACCTTCCTATACATAGAAATTAGTTATGTAGAAGTGTGGCAGGCAGCTAGACAGGAGCAGAACAAGAACAACAGGCGATGTACAAAGGTACAGGTCACCAAGGCTGAAAGCCCCAGATACCTAGCAACCAGCAAAAATAAGGACTGCGACCCCAGGATAACCTTTCCTCCCCTAGCATATAGCTGCTCCTGCAGTGTGGACCCCCTGGCCTTTCACGTTGCTGATCATGTGGTTTGGACCCTCCCTGACCTTTTTTCCCCTAGCATATCACTAGTCTTGCAACAGACCCCCTTGGAGGAGGAACAAGAAGCCAAAGAGTGGCCTCATGTGACTCTCATTTGGGGACCCTTGCACAATCACTCCCTTAAGCATTAACCCTTAGGGATAACATCTAAGCCTCAGTTGTGTTTCAGCTCCAGGCCCAAAAGAGCAGACAAGTGACACCATGGCTGACATCAGGACACCCTGCCCTGGTGCTGACCAATCAGTAGAGACCATGACCCTGAAAGGACACACTGGTAAAGCTGATGAATATTCTATTGAGATCCCCCCCGGGAAACCCCTAAAATCCTACCTTTAAAAGCCCTTAGGACAGAGGACCCATTGGCTCTCCCTCCCCTTCTTCTCACCCAGGTGCATTACCTTTACTTTTCTTCCTCCTGAGCTCCAACAGCCCTTCTTTTGCCCCTGTAACTTGTTTCCTAAGCCCATTTCTTCTATTCTACTGCTCACCTCTTCTACTTCTGTGACTTTCTAAATAAAGCTTCTCTTACAGTTTGAATCTTGGCTCTTAATTTTTTCTTTAGCCAGAACTCAGGTACCAAGGTTGCTAAACCAAGGTCCACTCTGACTCCACTGTTCTAACACCCAGTGCCATTTTCACTGCCAACAGAAGTAGCATCAAATACTGGAAGGAGCCCAGAGTTGTGAATTTTAAGCTTCTAAAGATCTTTAAAAGTTTTCTTTTTATTTTTTAAATGTCCTTGGAAGAAAAAAAACAAGAGAACATTTTCCCATGCTATCCCAGCACTAGAGTGAAATTACTGTCAACAATTTCTTGGTTATTCTTCCAGAAATATTCTATCTATGTACCAACCCTATTCTCAAATAAGATTACACTAAATATACTTTGTGTACTTTATCCCCTACTCATCAGTACTTTGCTTCCAGTTTTATGCTGCTGCAACAAAATTTGTGATTGTCTCTTTCTATATGTGGAATGAATTCCTAGAAGTTGCTGGATAAAATGAACATTTGTATCTTTATTGATAGCTGATGCCAAACTACTTCCTTCCTCTCCACACACACACACACAAAGATTGTGCCAATGTATATTGCCATTAACAACAAACAAGCCAAACTTAACTGCTTTCTATTGATCTACAGTATAATTCTATCCTCTGGCTTTGTTTCCTCTACCTGAAATGCAGCCCCCCCCCACACTTCACTGCCATCACTGAATATGAAAATCTTGATGGATTTCTTTTTGAGGACTTCCCTCAAATACCATCATCACTCCTGTTAAATATGTTCTATTCTCTGAATTCTAATGTACTTTTCCAATTATTATTATCTTTGAAGGATCGATATAAGACATTGATTTACTTTCCATACTAGACCCACTTGATGCTTGAGACCATGCCTTTATCAAGAAAACAAACATTAGGTGGGGATTTTAAAAGGAGCAAAATATAAACAACAAAAAACAAGCAACCAGATAAAAAGTGGACAAGAGACTTGAACAGGCATCACTCCAATGATATACAAGTGGCAAATAAGCACATAAAAATGTGGTAAACATCACTAATTATTAGAGAAATGTAAATCAAAACCATAATGACATACCACCTCACACCCATTAAATGGTTACAATAAAACACAAAACAGAAAACAAGTGTTAGCAAGGACATAGAGAAATCAGAACCTTGAGTATAACTTGTGGAAATGTAAAATAGTACAGCTGCTATAGAAAATGGCACAGCGGTCCTTAAAGAATTTAAGTGGAGAATGACTAACAATTCCACATTTGGGTATATACCCAAAGCAATTAAAAGCAGGGACTCAAAGATATATCTAAATACCTATTCATAGCAACATTATCTACAAGAGCCAAAAGATAGAAAAAACCTAAATGTCTATTAATAGATAAGTGGATAAACAAAATATGGTATATATACATGTAATGAAATATTATTCAGCCCTAAGAAAGAAAAGATTATGATACATACAATAATAGAGAAGAACCTTGAAGATAATATCCTAAGCAAAATAAGCCAGTCACAAAAGAATAAATATTGTGTCAGTCCACTCATACAAGGTTCACAGAGTAGTCAAACTCACAGAGTAAGCAGAAAGGTGGTTAGGGCCTGAGAGAGGAGAGAATGAGGAATTATTGCTTAATGGATACGAAGTTTCAATATGTGATGATGATAAAGTTCTGGAGGAGAGTTGTGATGGGTGCACAAAATGTGAATGCATTTAATGCCACTAAACTGTACACTTAAAAATGGTTAAAATGTAAATTTTATGTGTTTTGCAACAGTTAAAAAAATTAAACATAATAAAGAAGCAAAACTAATACATATTAAGGAATAAGAAATATAATGGTTAATAATTTTATTAAAAGAAGTTCAACCTCACTAGTGATTAGGAAAATAAATATTAAAACAAGATATCCCTGTTAAGCTATTAAATTGGCAAAAGTTATAAAATATTGATAAGATCCAGTGTTGGCAAAAGTATAAACTTTCAAAACATTTTCAAAGGCAGAAAATATTTAAAATTCACAAACTTTGAACTAATTATATCTGTGCTACAAAAGCATTCAGGCAAATGCACAAAGATATATGTACAATGATGGTCATTATAATAGTTTAATTGTGGAAAAACTAGACACAATACAAATACCCTTCAATAGAGACATGGGTAAATAATACCAGTACACCCCCATACTATGGCATTAAAAAAGTATATCTGAATTTACTGATATAAAGGCTGTCATGAAATGCTGAGAAAAATACATATGTTTATCAGAACAATTTGTACATGAAGTCCCATTTATGAAAAAACTGCAAATCAACACTACAAAAATATATCTACATGTAACTTGTATACTCGTAAAAAAAAACGATCTGGGTAGACATAACCCAAATTTTCACAGTTTGTACAAAATCAAGAAGTATGAGATGTCTGAGCCCCCTTTCTTTGTGCACGGACAGAAAATGGAAGGGATGGAGAGGAGACAATGGGAAAACTGAAGGGAGACTGATGTAAGATAATGAGTTTCATTAATAAATCTTTACGTTGTATTTCCTACAGTTTCTAATTTAGTCATTTATTAGAAGTTCAGATGTGTCAATTCAAATAAAAATCCCACTATGGTAATTCCCATAACAGAACCGTTTTTTCTAACAGACTACACATATATGAAATTTAAATATAAATGAGTCTTAGCATCACATTCTCCAAATGAGAAAAGTAGGACAATCATTCATTTTTGTTTGTTTTGTTTTAAGATACATTCTTTCTTTCATGCCCCTGTAAAAACTGAAAGCAACAGCAAATAATTAACCAACATTTAATATATGTCAATAATCTTGCATAGGAAAAGCATAAAACCATACTTCAAATGCTGCCAATTTTATGATTTTGTATATATCACTTTAGAAAAAATATATTCAGAGCCTTATTAATATAAAAAATATATGCATGAAAATACTGGATCACCAAAAATGGTGGTTATAAACAATTAAAAAAAAACATTTCATGGGGACATATTTAAATACCTAGTATCTAAAAAAATACCTGACAAAGTGAAAATGTTAAATAAATAATTGCTTTTTGCCATTGTAAGCCCTCAGCTATCCTTGGAATTGCTCTCTGTACCTTTCACTTAAAAGCTATTCAGCTTAATTCTAGTAAAATCGAGCAAATTTCATACAGTATAATAACTCTATTTCCTCCCCTCTCCCTTTGTGCAATATTGTCACACATTACATGCTACCTATGTTATAAACCCAACAGAGCTAAAATTATTGTTTAAGCAATCTTATTTTTTTAATTAAAATAATATATCTTTTGTGTTTACTACAGTATTTCCAATTATCTTTATCCCTTCCTGTGGATCCAATTACCATATGTTTCTTTTTGACACTGCCTATAAGGCAGGTATGCCTGCAATACATTCTCTCAGTCTTTGTTTATATGACAATATTATTTCACTTTTAGTTTTGAGAGTTACTTGTGTTAGATATAGAATTCTTGGTTGAAAGTTTTTTCTTCAGCACTCTGAGTACGAGTACATCACTGCACTGCCCTCTGGCCTCCACTGTTTTTGAGAAGTTACAATGAATGACTTTTCTTGTCTTCAAGATTTTCTTTTGTTTCTGGGGTTTCAGCACATTGACTACAATGTATGTAAGTGTGGTTCTCTTTGTGCTTATCCTACCTGGGGTTCACGGAAATTTCTCTGTCCCTAAGTAAAAATTTTTTCACCAAATCTGGTAAGTTTTCAGTCTTTAATTCTTTAAATATTTTTTCTGCCTTTTTGTTTTTCTTTACTTGGGCTTCCATTAAATGTATGTTTTTCAACACCTGACAAAATCCACATACGCTGAAGTTCTGTTCATTTTCCTCTAATCTTTCTGTTCTTTGGATCACATTATTTCTATTAATCTTTCAAATCCACCAACTATTCTGTTATCTCAGATCTACTTTTAATCTCATCTGGTGAGTTTATTTCAGTTATGCTTATTTTTAAAATTGTAGAGATACTTTTATTAAGTGACATTTTACGGAGGGATTGGAACTTAGCTTGCAAGTCAAAAAAATCTAAATAAATGAAAAAATGAGGCAAAAAATTATTAGATCCAAGCCTCTGTTACACTGTTCGACTTTAGGATTTTTATTTGGCTCTTTATTATAGTTCCCATTTATTGAGATTTCCTATTTGACTTTTAGTATATTTTTAATTCTTTAAATACAGTTCCTTTAATTCTCTGAACAACTGCTTTAGAGCTATTGCTAAATCCAACATCTGGGCCCACTAAAAGTCCATTTCTACTGTTTTTTTCCACTTGCATATGGGTCACACTTTCCTGTATAACACTGCATGTCTAGTCATTTGTGGTTGAAAATTATATCTAGGTAATAAATTGTAGTGAAATCAGGTCCTATTTAACCTTTTTCAGGGTTGTTTCTTTCTTGTTTTTACTAACTTGCCTGGACTTAAACTGTGCAATCTATTTCCCCCAAGGTATTCAGCTACTAACGTCTCTAGTCAGTCATTTTATTTTTCTTTTTTAGCCTGACTACTCCTTGTTTTAGTGATAAGCTAATAATTTGGTCACAGATATGCTCAATCATCTGAACCCACAAAGCTTCTGCTCTCTGACGACTGATCTGTTTGGGGGTTGGATAATTCATTCAAAGTCACAACTACTTTTAAAGTTTGGGTTCTCATGTCTCCTGTCTACACATGTAGTTTCCATATCATACAGGCATGCATATAGAGTGTTCCATCTCTTCTATGGTCACCATACAGGCTAGTTGTTAAATTTCTGACTAACCCACCACTTGCCTTTAACTTGGACTACAACCTTGGCCTAGCAAAGATACAGATTTCCTTTACCTCTTCTCAATCCAAGCTGCAGAGATGGCAAAATTATAGGCTTTTGCCTTCCACCCAGAATCAAGTCTACATCTCTGACAACTAGCTGGTGTTTTCATGGCTAGCCTAGACTGAAAAACTGATTTTCACCAGCATAGATTGGGAAGAGGCAGAGTAACAGAATAGCCACAGGCAGAAGGGCCAGAGGCCCCCCTCTACTCTTAACAGAAACTCAAACAGTTTTTCAAGAAAAAAAAAAAATGCGCCCTGGCTGGCGTAGCTCAGTGGATTGAGCGCGGGCTGGGAACCAAAGTGTCCCAGGTTTGATTCCCAGCCAGGGCACATGCCTGGGTTGCAGGCCATAACCCCCAGCAACCTCACAGTGATGTCTCTCATGTCTCTCTCTCTCTCCCCGCTCCCTTCCCTCTCTAAAAATAAATTTAAAAAATCTTTAAAAAAAATGCTTCTCAATTTGTTTTTGGCCTTTAGGCAGTTTCCAGTGCCCTAAAATGGTTGTTCAGACAACTTTTTCCAGTTTCATACATTTCTGCCCCAGAGGATAACTGCCAAGGCTTAGTGTCACCATTACCAGAAGTCCTCTGAACATTTGCTTTTCAAAGAATAAGAACATTTTACAGGTCCTTAGGGCTATTCTTAAATACCATTCTCTCAAAACCTGTAGGTCCTTTCATATGTATCTCTCTCTATGACCAGGGGGAAAAAAATTAAAATCACAAAAATTAATTTAAAAAACAGCCATCATAATTATTCAACTACACAGTTTGTAACATTATTTGTGGACTGTTTCTTATGTTGTTGCTGTTATTCCCTTGTGACCAATAAAATGATTGAAGATGAAGGTCTAAAGGCTAGACTAAATGAAGGCAAAACTATAGAGACAAAAGTTTGTCCTCAGTTAAACCAGCTGCACTTTAAATATATTTTTCCACTGTCAGTACAGCCTCACCAGGTATATAGCATTATGCTCACTTTTTGTATTACTTTCTTTCATATTGCTGCTATAACAAAACACCACAATCTTAGTGGCTTAAAACAACCCAAATTTATTACCATACAGTTCTATAGGTTAGAGTGTAATACAAATATCACCAGATACAAATCTAAAATCAAGTTGTTAGCAAGGTTGTATTCCTTTGGAGGTGCTGAAGGAGAATCCACTCCTTGCTTTCCCAGTTTCTAGACACTACCATCATTCCTTGGCTTGTGGCCTTCTTCCGTCTTCAAATCCAGCAACAGAAAGCCAACTTTTCATATCACACCACTGTGACATCGACTCTCTTCTGCCTCTCTCTTCTACCTTTAGGAACTCTTATGATTACACTGGCCCCACCCAGATAATCCAGAATATATCTTAAGGTCTGTGGATTAGCAACCCTAATGCCATCTGTTCCCACGATTCCTTCTTATCATGTAACTTATATTCACAAGTTTCAAAATGTGGTATCTTTAGGAGGTAGACAGGTTCATAAACCTACCTCCATATTAAAACCTCTGCTCAGTAAAGATCTCATGAATTTACATTTGGGCATAAACATCTGCTAAGGCTAGCATCTGTGCCATCTACAGTGTCATTTATTTTAGTATAAGCAGTAACAATCAACCAAGGGAATAAATCCCCTTTGATGGTTTCAGCAATCAGCCATCAGAAAATATTTCAAGGACAAGTTATATATGGAGGTGGAGAGAAGCATTCAACAAATCACATCATTAAGATCAATTATCTTGCCTAGACCGTAAAAATGGATCATGTCCGTTTTTTATCTTTTAATGACCAGTTTTAGAAAATACACTTAAAATAGTTAAATAGGCTTAGGAACTAATCTGACAGGTGCTTGATATAGAAACTGAAACTACAAGATATCAAAATAGATGTACATCAATAAACTAGAACTATTAAAATTAAGCATTTGACATAAATGTCAAATTTCTAATTTCTAGAGTTTGATCTGAAAATACTAAGTTAATTGTATATGAATTTTATCTCATTCTGACAGGTCAACCTACACTAACTGTACATGAATGGTATGAATTAACATTTTCCATACCTTCAATGTCACTGCTTTGGTATTAAGCTTAGTTTAATTTTAAAATGGAAATATTTATAGGTTAAAATTTCTGTGTATGTTATTCTCCAGTTGCTAAGAAGTAAGGTGAGTTATTTATAATCTTTCAAATTATAAGAATTTTAATTTTTAACGATTATAATTTTATAATTTTATAAAAAGTAGAAATATAAGAATATTATGAAATCTTAAGATGCCCAGTTCACATCAGGCCTGGATCACACAGATCCCTCCTCAGCTTCTGCCATTCTCAACCCTTACTGCTATACCCCAGGCTTACCCAGCTACTGATGGTTTCAAATTTTTAATTTAAGCATCACCAACTCTACTAATGCTCTTCTTTTGCCTTGAAAACTTTTTAACTAACTTCACCTGGCTTATTCTCACTTGTTTTATGAAGTATTACCTCTTCTGGAAATCCTTTCCTGACTTAATCTATCTGAAAAGGGGGCATTTCCTATGAGCTTGCAAGAAGCCCTGAGTTGCCCTGTCTGAGAGCATCTACCAACAGCATTGCCATTTTTTCCCTTTTCTGTCCACCTACTAATTCCAAAGTTTACTGAAACAGGGATCATTGTTTATTTGTGGTATCCCAGTATCTGACTCACAGTAAATGTTTAAAAATAATGTCTGCCTAATAAAAGAAAGCACACAAACTTTTAGTATGGCTAATTTTCAAACAACTCTCAAAGTTTGGTTGTTGGCCTTCTAGTCATTAAGAAAGATTAAATTTAAAAATATAGGCAGCATTGTAGATTGACATGATAAACCAACCCCCCCTTTCCTGAAACACACCAAAATACCTAATTAAATATGACAATGTTTCTAAAATATATAGCTAAACTTGAAGGAATAAAAAGAAAATTACTGGGGGGCAGGGGACTGGGGAGCACAAAGAGGAAACTGAAAGGCAGAAACAGGCACTCAAGGTGACTCTGAAGAAACCCAAGGTTTTACCAACTTGGGGTGCAGGCCCTAACAGTTCAGAACTGGGGATTAGGATATTAGATGACAAGCTAAACTTTTCGATGCTAAAAGACCATTAGTGTGACTCACAGAGATGTCTGCAAAACTGAGGCTTTGCTAGACTAGAACAGTGATGTTCAATCAGTGCACTGCAAGCACTGACCTGTTTTCCCTTAGATTGTCAAATAAAAAAATGACAACAGCCAACACAACAGTAGCTATCCAGTGTGAATGAATAAAAATTATACCTATTTTTGTCAGATCAGCAAGAAATATATTTTTTGGTGTGCCAGATTTTAGTAATTAGTTTATGTGTGCCATGAGATGAAACACGTTGAACACTGACGGACTAGAGAGACTGAGAGTGATAGAAAATCTATGTCTGAGAATATCGTGCACTTTAGCCTTCTAGCAGTAATGTGAATTATGTAACTCTGAGATTAATAAGGTATACCCACCTCAGGGAGGTAGTCTTTGGTATGTATCCAGACTAGAGTATGTCCAAGAATACCCCAATAATAAACATAAATAAGATGAACTGGAAACTATGCTTCTAGAAGCATAATATCACTCAGATACTGTCATCCACAACTATGCCCTTGCTTAGTAGGCACTAAAATAGTAAACTGTATATGTTTTCAATGATGTCACCAATCTCTCTATAAAGTAACCTAAACATGCCAGCTTCCTTCTGCTTTAGATTTACTGAAGCATTGTCTGTGCATGAACTTTCCATCAAACCAAATTCGTATAGAGGTTGTTACATTTTGAATGGCCCCTCAGGGGTATGGATGTACATGAGACAAGGAACCGGAACTGTGAATTTTGCCTCCTCGATAAAATGAGAATTCCAGAACCAGATGGTTTCAATGGCAAATTCTATCAAACATTTAAAGATAATATCAATTTAACACACTCGCTTCCAGAAATTAGAATAGAAAATATTTCCCAACTCACATTATCAGGCTAACAATTCTGATACCAAAACCAAAGTCTAAGAAAACTGCATACCAATATTCACCATGAACACAGGCACAGTCCTCAACAAAAATACTAGCACATTAAATCCAGTAAAATATATGTGCACAAATACAAGTTATACCACAAAAGGTGATATCCAAAAATCAATCATGTCATCACCATATTAAAAATCTAAAGAAAAAATGATCATATCAATTTAAGCTGAAGCAGCATGTAACTAAACTGATCATTCATTGATTATAAAAACTCGCAGCAAATTAGGAATAGAAGGAAACTTTCTCAACCTGATAAAGAGAACCTATGAAAAACCTACAGATAACATCGTTTTAATGGTGCAAGACTAAATGCTTTCCCTCTGAGATGAGAACAACGCAAAGATATCCATTCTCACCACTCCTATTCAATATTTTACTGAAAGCCCTAGACACTTTCAAAAGGCATGACAAAAAAAAAACAACCATAAAGACTGCTAAGAAAGAAATAAAATTAACCCTATTCAAAGGCAACATGATTGTTTATATGGAAAACCCTGAAGACACTACAATACTCCTAGATTAACTGAATCTAGTAATGTCAGGATATAAGGTCAGTGAACAAAAACCAGTCCCATCTCTACATACTAGCAACAAACAGCTGGAAATTAAATAAAAAAAAACAAACAAACATTACAATAGCTCCTTAAAAAGAAAAAAACAATAATTAAGTGTAAATCCAATAAAACATACAGGGTCTGTATGCTGAAAACCAGAAGAGAGTGATGAAAGAAACCAAAGAAAATGTAAAAATTTGGAGAAACCAGACATATGTCTATAAAATAGAAGACTCAGCATAGTAAAAATACCAATTCTTCCCAAACTGATCAAGAGATTTAAAACAATTCCAATCAATATGCCATCAGGACTTTTTGTAGATATTAACAAACAAATTCTGAAATGTAAATGGAAAAGTAAGGGAGCCAGAATAGCCAAAACAACATTGAAAAGAAAGAATAAAGCTAGGGAGTCACAGTACCTAATACTTACTATAAAGCTACAGAACCTAAGAGCATCCAGATATAAACACACAGAAATATGGCCAAGTGATTTCTGACAAAGATACAAAAGTCAGTCAATAGAGAAGGGAACTTTTTTCAACAGTATTAGAACAACTGAAAATCCATATGCAAAAAAAAAAAAAACAAAAAAAAAACACCTTAACCTAAACCTCAAACCTCATGCAATATAATAATTAACTTGAAATAGATAATAGATCTAAGTACAAAATGTAAAACTTCTAGAATTAAACACAGAACTGATCATTTTATCAAAGCCATTATCACTAGTGATTAAGTCATATTGATAACATGACTTTCTAATAGGCTATGTGAAAAAGGCACTTCACCTTTATGGTATTCTTTCCAAAAGTCCATAACTCAAGTATAATCATGGGTAAAGGAGACAAACTCAAACTGAAGGCGATTCTACAAAATACCTAATCAGGCACCTCAAAACTGTCAAAGTGATGAAAAATAAGTAAAGACTGATACATTTCACAAACCAGAAAAGAAAAAAATTAAGGAGACCTGATAACTAAATGCAATGTGGTATCCTGACTTGGATCCTAGAACAGAAAATGGACATCAGTGGAAAAACTAGTTAAGGTTAGGTGATAATAATGTACCAATGTTGGTTTCTTAGTTTGGGTACATGTACCATGGTAATATGAGCTATTTGAGAAAACTGGGTGAAGGGTGCACCAAAACAGTCCGTACTATCTTTGCAACTTTTCTGTAAATCTGAAATAAACAACAAAAAAAATTTTGGTTTCCTTAAATAGAACACTGTGAGGACACTTTGTGCAGAGTTCTCAGACATGGCACCAAAATCACTATCCATAATGTAAAAAACCCTGATTAAACTGAACTTCATCAAATTTAAAAACTTTTATTCTGGACAACTCGAAGAGAACAAGTTAAATGCTGTCTAGAAGAAAATATCTGTATTCGGAATATGCAAAGAACTCTCAAAGCTCAACAGTAAGAAAATAAAAAACCAAATTAAAAAATGGACAAAAGATTTGGACACTTTACCACAGAGTATCTAGGACAGCAAATAAACGCATGACAGATGTTCAAAGTTCAAATTAAATCCAGAATGAGATACTACGACATGTCTATTAGAATGGCTAAAATAAAAAATACTGACACCAAGTGCTGGTGTCAATGTAGAGCAACTGAAACTGCCACACACTGCTGGTGGGAATGCAAAATAGTAGTCACTCTGGAAATCAGTCTGGCCATTTCTTACAAAGTTAAATATTTACTTACATGACTTAGCAATGGACCTCAGATATCCATTCACCCAAGTGAACTGAAAATGTGTTTTCACACCAAAATCTATACACATATTTATATTAGTTCTATTCATAAATGCCCACACCTAGAAACAATTCCAGCCTTTAACAGGTGAATGAGTGAATAAATTGTGGTATAGCCTTACAATAGAATACTACTCAGTAATAAAAAGGAATAAGCTAATGATACAAAATTACTGCAAAGTTTCTCAAAAGCATTAACTTGAGTGAAAGAAGGCAGTCTCAAATGGTTTCTATATGACTCCACATCTATGACATTCTTGAAAGGACAAAACAATGACTAAGAACATATCAGTGACTGCCAGGGATTTTAATAAACAAGAGGAGATTTGGGGGAGGTTTATATTCTCACTGTGATAGTAACAAAAAAATCTATGTATGTGTTACGGTTCAGTGAACTATTCAAAAAAAGGTCAATTTTACTGTATGTTAATTTTAAAAATAAAAAAAATTGTAAGTAAATGGTCGGGGTGCTGGGAGAAAAAGGTGAAGGAATTAAGAAGTACAAATTGGGAGCCAAGATGGAGGTGTAAATAGATATGTTTCACTTCCTTGCACAACCAAAAAAGGATAACAACCAAATTAAAAACAAAAAGCAACCAGAACTGCCAAAATATCAAACTGTAAGGAAGTCTGACAATGAAGGAGTTAAAGAAGAAACATTCATCCAGACTGGTAGGAGGGTTGGAGATGGGCAGCCAAGGCAGAGAGGACACGCATCAATGCAGTGGCTAGTGGACAAGGCAGGCAAGGTGGTGGCTGGTGGACAGGGCGGTCCCACATTTACATGCAGATAAACTGGAGGAACAACTGGGGAGCAAGAAAGACTACACAACCCGGGGTGTCAGTGCAGGGAAATAAAGCCTGAAAACCTCTGGTTGTAAAAACCTGTGGGGGTTGCCGAAGGACAAACTTCCGATCTCACAGGGGAGACCACTGGAAGGCCCACAGGGTCCTAGAACATACACAAGTCCACCCACCCAGGAATCAGCATCAGGGCGGTACCTAAAAGGTCACAATTCACTTATGGGTAGCAGGGAAAGTGACAGAAAGTGGGGCGAGACCCCAGCAAGCAGCATTGTTACCTCTCTTACCCCTCTCCCATATTCAGCACCACAACACAGTGAAGTGGCTTGCCCTGCCCTGGTGAATACCTAAGGCTCTGCCCCTTGCAACAAAACAGGTATGCCAACACAAAGAAAAATGGCCCAAATGAAAGAAGAGATCAAAACTCCAGAAAAAGGACTAAGTGACAAGGAGATAGCCAATCTATCAGATGCAGAGTTCAAAACACTGGTAATCAGGATGCTCACAGAATTGACTCAGTACGGCCATAAAATAAAGGAAGAAGCGAAGACTATACAAAGTGAGATAAAGAAAAATGTACCGGGAACCAAAAATGATGTGAAGGAAACCAGGACTCAAATCAACAATTTGGACCAGAAGGAATAAGAAAGAAACATTTGACCAGAACAGAAGGAAGAAACAATAATTAAAAAAAAATTAGGAGGCTTAGGTTCCTCTAGGACAACTTTAAACATTCCAATATCTGACCCATAGGGGTGCCAGAAGGAGAAGAGGAAGAACAAGAAATTGAAAAGTTATTTGAACAAATAATGAAGGAAAACTTCGCCAATCTGGCAAAGGAAACAGACTTCTGGGAAGTCCAGGAAGCTCGGAGAATCCCAAAGAAGTTGGACCCAAGGAGGAACACACCAAGGCACATCATAATTACATTAGCCAAGATTAAAGATAAGGAGAGAACCTTTATAGGGAACCGATCAGCATGGCAATGGCAAATGTAGCCCAGTATTGATCCGGAAAACCGATCAATGCAAACTGGCACACAGGAGCCAGGTGTGCAGATTGGCTTTTCCATGGTGAATCAGGCTTGCATTGTACCTAGGCTGCTATGAGACTTGCTTTTGCTAAAACTCCCTCATCCTGAGTTAAGACTGCAGATGTTTAGTGTACATCTCTGAAGCAACTCCCTAAAGTCTGTGCTAAGATGTCCCAAGGACAAAATGTAACCAAATCAATCATTTTTATCATTCCTTGCATTTGTAACTTTTCCTACTTTTTTGTTACCTGTAAGAAGTAATCACTTAACTAAATCTAAGAATAATGAGAACCTTCTTTGACATAATGCAACTGGAAACCAATAAACGCCTGTCGAGGTAAGGGTCGATGCTCTCTCCTCTTGAGAGAGTAGACGAGGCACTCACAGGTGCTCTCCCCTTGAGAGAGTGTCCGTGCCATCCCTTTTTCTCCACAGGACTCAGTAGTCTGTGTGAATTTCTCATATCTCATCCACAATGTCATGGACCCCATGAGCTGGGGTCTGCATCAAACCTTAAACACAGCAAGAAAAAAAAAGAGAGTTACCTACCAAGGAGTTCCCAGAAGACTACTACCAGCTGATTTCTCAAAAGAAACATTGCAGGCAAGAAGGGGCTGCAAAGAAGTATTCCAAGTCACGAAAGGCAAGGACCTACCTCCAAGATTACTCTATCCAGCAAAGCTATCATTTAGAATGGAAGGGCAGACAAAGTGCTTCCCAGATGAGGTCAAGTTAAAGGAGTTCATCCTCACCAAGCCTTTATTATATGAAATGTTAAAGGGACTTATCTCAGAAAAAGATCAAAACTAAGAACAGTAAAACAACAACTCACAACTATCAACAAATGAACCTAAAAAAAAAAAACCACTAAGCAAACAGCTAGAACGGAAACAGAATCAAAGAAATAGAGATCACATGGAGGGTTATCAGTGGGGAGGGGAGAGGAGGGGGAAATTGGGGAAAGGGTACAGAAAGTAAGAAGCATAAATGGTAGGTACAAAGTAGACCGAGGAGATAAGAATAGTATAGGAAATAGAGAAGTCAAAGAACTTATATACATGACCCATGGACATAAACTAAGGTGGGGGGAATGCTGGAGGGACTGGGGTACCAAGTGGAGGGGCATAAAGGGGAGAAAAGAAAAGGGACAACTGTAGTAGCATAATCAATAAAATATACTTTAAAAAAAAAGTACAAATTGGTAGTTACAGAATAGTCACAGAGATATAAATTACAGTATAGGGATGATCAATAATATTGTATTAACTATGTACAGGGCCAGGTGGGTACTTGCATTATTGAGGGGATCACTCTGTAAAGTATATGATTTTCTGACCACTATGCTATACATTTGAAACTAATACAGAGTAACACTGAATATAAACTAATATTGAAACAAAAAAAGTAAATAGATTAAAAAGGTTTTATTTATTCATTCAAGGAATAATTTTAAACTATGGACTATGTGCCAAACAGTTTTTGGAAATATATATGAAAAAGCTGAACAGATATGTAACAGCATGCAGATTTTGATAAATACATTATACGCCATTATCTTATTAAATCCTCACAATTATCCTTAAAGGTGCATGCTATTTTACTGATTTTAACAATGTAGAAACTAACTCGTCGATATTAAGTAACTTGCCCAAAGTAGCCAAGATAATAAGTACTTGAACTAGAAATTAATGTCTAATTCAGTGTTTGTCCAAACAGTAGATTTTCAATTACTGTATCATGAATGAATGAAGTCATTCAGAGTCCAGCAGAAGTAATGCCTGCTTGAGTGTGGTTGGTAGAGTAATAATATGGGTGTAATAATTTATAGTTTTAATTTGAATATTTCACCTAAAATGTCATGTGTTGTGCTTGAGTGTGGTACTGTTCTGTCATAGAATTGTATGCTTATGATTTTGTAATAAAATATTTTATAATAAAAAAGGGGTGTTATTTGTGCCAGACCCTGTATTTTGTCATGTTAAATTTACATATTCACATTTCAGAAGATCAGAATATTCTTCTGATAAGTTCAAAGGGTAATTTATAAAACTGCTTTTATATTCAGTTGGCCAAAAAGTCCATTATGGTTTTTCATTACAATGGCTCTAGTAGTGCTTAGTTGGTTTTAACTTCATTTGAAACAATTTTGTTAGGCTGTATCGTGACAGTGTCGTATCAGTGTGCATTTAAAAATAAACTTATCATTCCTGGCTATAGTGGCTCAGTGGATAGAGTGCTGGCCTGAGAACCAAAAAGCTGCCGGTTTGATTCCCAGTCAGGGCACATGGCTGCGTTGTGGGCCAGGTCTCCAGTTGGGGGTTTGTAGAGGCAACTAACACATGTATTATCTCACACATTGATGTCTCTCTCTCTCTTTCTACCTCAACTGGTGAATTTTTGTGCAGCCATTTTAATTGAAGATAGAAGAAAATATGCAACATTTTTGGTGTATTATGCTTTATTATTTAAAGAGAGGTAAAAACATAACTGAAACACAAAAAAGGATTTGTGCAGTGTATGGAGAAGGTGTTGTGATCAACCGAACATGTCTAAAGTGATTTGCAAAGTTTCTTAGTACTACTGACATTTTAGCAAAATAATTCTTTGCTGTGCAGCTATGTAATGCACTGGAAGATGTTTAGCAGCACCCCTAGCCTCTACCCAACTAGAAGCCAATAGTAGGAGACAGCCAACATACTCAAAATATACAAATCAATAGTTATTGGTGAAAATGAAAAATGTCTTTTTATTTTATGGAAAAAATGTAATGAACTTTTTGGCCAACCAAATAGTTGTTTAAATTATTTAAGTGCACAGTTTTTAAAACATCACACTAAAATAACAGTACTTATGAAACAATATCTGGTTTATTTGCACTTGCAATAATTTTCTTCCATTTTTTAGTGTGCTACATAGTCTGCTTGCTATAGTAATCACTATAAAATGAAGAAAAAAGAAACATAGATGTTATCATTTTCCCCATTCCGAGAAATTCTTTAATAAAAAAAAAATGAAAGGGCAACTCACCCCAAGAGAGTAACTTAAAACCAGTATATAAATTCCCTTTAACTCGTTCTCCTTTCTTGACAATATAGTCACACTTGGGCCATTTTGGAGATGGAGTGTTTCAATGCCACTCCCTCCAAAATAAAGTTCAGATAGAGTTTGAATAATTGAAAAAGATAAAGACCTTTTAATCGTGATGTGTCTCTTATATTAATATATTACATTTACAATTTAGACCTTTGATGTTATTATGTACCAAGAGCAACATTTTATTTCAATTCAATTTGTAACAATATATATTGTTTTCTGTGATTTTTTTTATACTAATTACCAGAATTAATTTAGATACCATCCTAGATACTACACATATTATGCAGAAAAGCATTAACAGCAGGCCTGCGACTGCTATCCTCAGAATAATCTTCTTGCAAGGCTGACCTTGGTCTGGCACCTGGGAACTTCGATCTAGGGAGGTTTCTCACTACTGCCCTAACTGATAAGTGATACTGTGCCTAAACTGTTTGTGCCAGCGATGTGGTTTATGCTGGACACTTGCTTTCCTTCTGGGAGTCTGAAATTTTGTATTTACCAGTCAGAAGGTAACAGCCCCCAATTAAAAACCCTGAGAACAGAGCCTCTAACAAGCTTCCCTGGTAGATAACATTTCACATGTTGCCACAACTTGTAGCTAAGGGAATTGAGTATCTCCAGTGTGACTCCATTAGGAAAGGACTATTAAAACATCTGGACTGCCTTCAAACTTTGCCTCAGGCACCTTTTCCCTTTGCTGATTTTGCTGTGCATGCTGTCACTGTAATAAATCACAGCAATAAGTACAACTAGATGCTGAGTCCTGTGGGTCCTTCCAGCAAATCACTGAACCTGGGAGTGGTCCTGGGGCCTCCCCAGCACACATACTAAGAGTTATCTGTGTGAAATGTATACCTACCATCTTACCAAGCAATGTGCTCTTGGAGGAAAGTCATTATTCATACACAGCAAATCTTGCATAGATTGTGGAATAGCATCTACAAAAAAGATTAGATAACGAAACAGTTATTATGTTGATTTAATGCAGAATATAATAATATGATTTAAAGAAACATATAACATATCTGGCTAATCCATGTAGCTCTGTAATTGCTAAAAGATTTAAATCTAGGGCTAGTCCTAAGATTGGGAGAAAGAGGGATGTCTTTCTCAATCTCTTTTGTTTAAAAAAGCCTACAAATATATATATATATACAAGGGTGGGCAAAAGTCAGCTCACAGTTGTAAGTACCTGAAACAGTCTATTCTTTTATTTTTACTAATTATTGTACAATACTATTTTATATGCAAACAATTATAAACCTTTTTCTCCACCCCTGTATTTCCTATGTTTGTACTCTTTTCCTTTCTTAAAAGCCGTGACTCACACAATTTCCCATCTTTAGTAGAAAGTTCATTTTATTTATTCTTCTTGGTCAGCCCTTGTCTCTACTTTTCCTCAAAATTTTATTAGAGGTCTGTCAACTCCATATCACCTTCTGAGGTGAACCCTAGCCATCTAAAGTGTTCTTGTAAACCACAACAACCTTCCTACTTACAACTGTGTATCTTTAACCACTTACTATTGCCGTCCATAAGGTAGTAACATCAATAATCATTATTTACTCATAAATGCACAGTATATTTAAAACATAAAGGATAGCTGTTAAAAATATTTCCTTTTGCTGCATAGCTATAATTGCTTAGCAAATTTATATTTTATTCACGTGCAAAAATAAAAAAAGAACACTAAAAAAACCACTAATAACTTGACATTTTACTCAACTAAGGCAATAAGCAACTCCAACAAAATAAAAGATCAGTGCTCAAATCTTCTGATCTCTAATAATAGTTTTAAATATGTATTTCTCTATTAACCAAGCTAATGCTTTACTTGGAACTAATTTCTAGCATTAGTTAGAGCTTCAATCACAACCAAATTAAAATAGACAATATCTACACACATGCAACAATAATTTCTTAGCTATACTAAGTCCATTCATCTTGTCTCATAACATAGCCCCTCATCTGCTCACCTCAGAAACAGATTCTTAGCCTCTAACAAAATTGTTTTTCTTTCATGTATGATCTCTTGTCAAAATAACAGCACTTAAGATTGCTCTACCCTGAAGAATTGCCTTCATCAATCAAGAGAATGTTGGATGCAGAAGTCTCTGGGGCATTATCAGTCTTCCCTCTAGTTGCATACATTTCCCTCTTCCCCTTATTCCTAAAGTATACATGTTCATATTTTAGTATAATTATTTTCCTTTGTTGTATGTAGAATTATCTGAGATATGTGTATACATGATCAATGTTATTTATCCCAGTTTATATATCTAAATGCAAACGTTATCTGTTTTGTTTGTAAAACTAATATATATAACAGAAAAGGTAATATAATTTCATTGCTATACAAGAAAAGGCACAGATATTTCAGGCCTATACTTACCAATGGTAATGTTTTAACCAAAAAAACTTTTTTAAACTTATTTTTTATTCAACTATAATTGACATATAATATTAGTTTCAGGTGCACAACATAATGATTTGATAACTGTACACACTGTGAAATGATCACCACATTAAGTTAACATCTTTTACTATACAATTACAAAAAGTTTTTTGGTGATGACCACTTTAAATATTTACTTTTTGGCAACTTTCAAGCATGCAATACAGTATTATTAAATATCATCACCAAGCTGTACATTACATTCTTTGACTTATTTATTTTCTAACTAGAATTCTGTATCTTTTGACCACTTTCACCCATTTCGAGTACTCTCCAGCCATGTGCTCCCCCTTCCACCCTGCCTCTGGCAACCACCAATCTGTTCTCTGTACCTATGAGCTTGGTTGTTTTTTGTTTTTTCCTAAGATTCCACATATAAGTGACTTCATATGGTATTTGCTTTTCTCTGTTTCACTTACCTTCCCTTAGTAAAATGTCTTTAATTGACCAGAAAAACTTTAATACACATTCTGCATATTTGTTTTCTGAATGAATAAAGAAGGCATTTTACTGATAGCTCCAAAATTTATATATTTTCAATGCCTTGCACACTTGCTGTTATATATGGGGGGGGGAATCCAATAAAATCCCAGAATTTGTTTCTAAAAAATTGTGTATTTATTCTTACATGTTTAAACTTTAGTCACCTTCAAAGTATTGATGTAATACACCCACTGAGACTTATCCACTGCTCAAAATAGTTTTGAACTCATCAATTTTGATGCCTTGTAGTGCTTCTGCCATTTATTGTTTTACCTCCTTCACATCAGCAAAACATTTCCCTTTGAGGACTTTTTTTTCATCCAGAGGAACAAAAAAGAAAGTTGCTGGTGGTGAGAGCAGGAATAGGGAGCGTGGGGCAGTGGGCTCATGCTGTTTTTTGGTCCAAAACTGCTGAACACTTGGTGCAGTGTGGGTGGGTGTGCGCGTTTATTACTTATCATGAAATGGGAAAACGCACTGAGTCTTCAAAAAAATTCACTGAAGCTGAAAGCTGCCTCTCACAAGCCAGCTGGTACACTGATACAGATGGGTTCCTGGAACACTCACTTAACAGGGGAAGCCTGTAGTGTAAGGGGCCTGTCCTCCAGAAGATAATTCCAGTTTTTTGAGGCTTCCTCAAAATTTAGTATATCTCAGGACAAAGAGTTTGGTCATTTGACCTATAAACAACTATAAGCACCATTTACAGAGATTTTGGATGATGTCGTCTATCAACAACTATAAGCACATTTACTGAATATCTAGCATGAGCCAGGTAGTGAGATCGGTACTTATGTACAGTATCTCACTCACTAAATCTTCCCATTAACCCCCTAGGTAGTATTACTTCATTTTAAGATAATTCAAGTTTAGAAAGGTTAAATAACTACTAAGTAGAAAAACCAGAATTGTATCCACTTGGATCTGACTCTCAAGTCTGGAATATAGCCAAAACACTACACTGACTAATCAACAAATAACTTTTTTTTTAATCCTTTGAAACCTAGATTAGTTGTTTCATTCTCCATAACACCTTCTCTGAACATTTCCATTTAAAACCAATCTTTCTTCTTTCGAACTCCAGTAGAATGTTATCTGTACTTTGGGGTGGCATTTATCACCTTCTACCTCCTATTACTGTTACTTACTTATAAACCTTATCCCACCTACTGGAATGTAAATTTAAGTTTGGGTTCAATTTGGCTTAGAGAGTACCTAGCACATGGTAGGCACTCAATAAATATTAGCTGATTTAATTAACTTTAAAATGATGCTGTGATTCTTCCTCTGAAAAGATCATACTCTACTTCAGATGCACTAAAACAACTTCATATATATAAAACATCTCTGGAAAACACTACATAATTAAGAGAACTAAATTTGTAACTCAAAATTATAAACAATCTGTCCTGGCTGGTGTGGCTCAGTGGATTGAGTGTGCTGGCGTATGAATGAAAGGGTTACCAGTTTGATTCTTAGTCAGAGCACATAAATGGCTTGTGGGTCAGGTCCCCAGTAGGGAGCACATGAGAGGCAACCACACACTGACGTTTCCCTCTCTTTCTCTTATCCTTCCTCTCTCTCTAAAAATAAATAAATAAAATCTTAAAAAATTGAAAAATAAAAAATCCTAACATGTCAAGCTTTTAAAAAATATATAAAAGCTTACCTTCTAACATTTCATCATTTCCTTCTTTATCAGTGGATTCTTGTACAAGATAATGATGAGTAATTGAGAATTTGAAGTCAGCAAAGAGAATTTCATCTGATTTCTCTTCCCACGTGCCAGAAGTATATATACCCTGTATTTAACAATAAAAGGCAGGAAAACATTAAAGTACTCAATAGTTAGCATTATGTTTATTAACCATAGGATTTTTTTCCCCTTTTCCTGCCCACGAATCTAAAAGTTACATCCTATAGTTACCTTCCACAATTAAAGTTAAAATAAACAAAAACAAAAACATACATATGTGAATAAACAGGATCCCTAGCTGGTGTAGCTCAATGGATGAGCATGGGCCTGTGAACCAAAGGGTCGCCAGTTCAATTCCCAGTCAGGGCACATGTATGGATTGCAGACCAGATTCCCCAGTAGGGGGCGCATGAGAGGCAACCACATATTGATGTTTCCCTCTCTCTCTTTCCTTCCCCTCTCTCTAAAAATAAATAAAATATTTTAAAAAATAAAGAGGAAGCCATTTTATCAATGATTTATCAGTGTTCCTTTAAAAAATTCCCTAGAATATTAACTATTAAGTAACTTACAAAATTATAACTTTCAAGTACCCATATTTTTTCGGACCATAAGATGCACCTAGGTTTTAGAGGAAAATAGGGAAAAAATCTGAAGCAAAAAATGCGGCAAAATATTTAATAACATAAATAACAATATTTCACCAATGTAAATATAAACAGAACTCAAAAGCAGCATTAACAACCATTATTCCTACCAAATTGGGGGGGGGGGTGGACGGTGAGTCTTATAGTCCAGAAATACAGTATTTTTTGTGAGATGAGTCTCTATATAAAATCACGAGTATAGTAAATCCCATATTTCTTCACAGGCAGAAAGAAAAACCTCTCTACCAAGAGCAGAATCTCTGAGCCACTTTTAACTAAAAAGAATGAAATCTTATAAATTTTAACCATTAGAAAAATACATAACAAAATATATTTTTATAAAATCTCAAACCAAACAACAACAGGAAGTAGTGCACAGTGTTACTGAACATCAGAAATTGCTTCAGCTCTGGGTGGTGCAGCTCAGTAGATTGAGCACTGGCCTGCAAACCAAAGTGGTTTGATTCCGAGCTGGGGCACATGCCTGGATTGTGGGCCAGGTCCCCAGTTTGGGGGTGTGGGAGAGGCAACCAATCTATGTTTTGCTTGCACATCGATGTTTCTCTCTCTCTCTCCCTTCCCCTCTCTCTAAAAATAAATAACATCTTTAGAGAATAAAAAGAAATTGCTTCAGAAAAAGCAGTTTGTTAAACCAGTTTAAGTGACATGACATCTGTAGTACTTATTTGCTTAAAGATTTTTGCAAGCTTCTTTATCAAGTTTTGGCATTCAAATATTTTCATTTAAACTCAACATCTTTTTGTGAACTTTGTTTACACCATGTTTAACATTTTTTCCATTATAATTTACATTCAATATTATTTTGCATTAGTTTTGGATGGTAGTTAGACAATCATATACTTTACAAAGTGGTCCCCCCAATATTTAAAGTACCTTCCTGACACCATAGAGTATTACTGACTATATTCCCTATGCTGTACTTTATAGTCCCATGATTATTCTGTAACTACCAATTTGTACTTCTTAACCCCTTCATTTTTTTTACCCGATCCCCTAAACCTCTTTCTTCTGGCAATCACCAGTCCCAACCTCTATATCTATGAGTCTATTTCTATTTTGTTTGTTCATTTATTTTGTAAACAGCAACGTCTTCACTGGAAAACATTTTAATTAAAAGTTTCAAAGAACTCCCTTACCTATACAACATAACCATCAGAGAATTTTTCCCACTGGGTCTCTAATCTCCCATTGCTATTCTTTCCAATGGAGGGGGACACAGTCACTGCAGCAGAACACCACTATGAAGCAGGAAATACAAACCCAGCACAGACAGACCCAAACTAGACAGAAAATATGTGAGAAATAATTCCGAGTTACTGAGCTTTTATAAAATGTTTTCATAACTATATCTAATGTATAACAGTCAAATGTTTTATGTGTGTTCCTGGCAAGGTATTTATAGTTCTGAACTGAGTTAAATCATAATACAGGGTCCGGCAGAAGTAAGGCCTGCTTGAGTGTGGTTGGTAAGGTAATAATATGGGTGCAATAATTTAGTTTTAATTTGAATATTTCACCTACAATGTCATATGGTGTGCTTGAGTGTGATATTGTTGTTACAGAATTACATGCTTATGATTTTGTAATAAAAAGGAGTGTCATTTCTGCCATACCCTGTATTTTAAATGTGCTAGAAGTATCTTATTAAGAAAATACATCAAATAGCAATCTTTTCATCAGCAGAATAATCACCATGTAAGACATATACATGGTGGGGTTCCTTAAAGGTTAACCTGTGTGTATGTAATTAGGACATATATGGCCCATACCAAAAGCTTCAAACTGAAGTGAATAATGTAATAATACACAGGAGAGTTTGGTTTGCTTGGAGAAATGCCCACTATAAAGAAGTTAAGACTAAAACTAAGGAAAAAAAGATAAGTCCAGAAAATGAGTCAGTGCCTTTCTCAAGACTACAAAAAAACTGAAATACTCTTTTATTCTTTTTAAATGATTTTTTAAATAAAAAAATGATTCGATCCTAATCCTGATCTCTAGGCACTGCTGTCAACCTTATCAACAGCTATCTAAAGGACAATCTAGTTGTATTCAGTAAGGCATCCAGATCCTGTCTCTGAATCAGACTTTTTAAGATAATTTAGTTCAAGTGAAAAACAACATTCAAAGCTTCCTCCTCCAAGTCAACTATGATATAATCATTTGACATTAAATTCCAGTATGGTGAATATTTATGATTAAAATAAGAAATGACATCTCCAATTCAAAATTAATCTAGTAATTCATTGAAAATAACCCCTGAAAACTCTAATCCAGATAATAAAAAGAAATGAGCATATACACTGGAAATAAAACTGCACTCACAGACCACTTATTATATACAAGGGATATTCAATAAAATCTATAAGCTACTAAAACTGTTGTGCTTATGAAGTTGTGGAATTCAAGGTTAATATACAAAAACCATATATATTTTTATATACTAGCAGCAAATACTTGGAAAATAAAATTTTTAAAACATACCACTTACAACATCAAAAATAAATCAAATATCTATGAATAAACTTAAGGAAAGATGAGCAAGAACTCTACCTAAAAATACTTCAAAACACTGCTGGAAGATATTAAAGACCTTAGAGATCTATCATGGACACAGATTGAAAGATACAACACTATGAAGATGTCAATCAATTCTCCTCAAATTAATCTATAAATTAAACAATCCTAATCAAAATTTCAGCAGGCATTTTGTAGAAACTGACAAGCTGATTCTAAAACTAATTTGAAAACCCAAAGGACCAAGAATAGGTAAAATAATTCTGATGAAAAATATACCATCTGATTTTAAGATTTACTTTGCCACAGTAATTACGGCACCACAGCATTGATATAAGGACAAATAGATGAATAAAACATAATGGTCCAGAAATACAGTCACACATATTCTTCATTTTACAACAGAGGAGCCACTGCAATTCAGTAGGAAAAGGATGGGCTTTTCAATAAATGGTCCTGGGACACTAACATATTCACATGGAGGAAACATAGAATATCTTCACAACATTGAGATAGGCAAAGAGTCCTTTGATAGGAAACAAAAGGCACTAACAATAACAATTTTATATTGAAAAAAATGAACTTCATTAAAACAAACTTATGCTTATCAAAAGACAAGAAAATTAAGGGAAGCTACTGGAGTGAAAACTCAAAATACATATACCTGACAAAGGACTCACAACCAGATACTTGAGGATAATTTAAAAAACTAAACAATTTTTGTAAAATGAGCAAAAGACATGAACACTTAGCAAAAAACAGCTATGAATGAGGGACATAAAGAATAAACAAATGGGACCTCATCAAATTAAAAAGCTTCTGCATGGCTAAAGAAAACAGCATTAAAATGAAAAGAGAACCAACTATTTGGGAAAACATATTTGCCAATGATACCTTGGTTAAAGGTTTAATCTCCAAAATACATAAAGAACTCACATGACTCTACTCTAGGAAGACACAAAACCCAATTAAAAAATGGGCAAAGGACCTGACTAGACACTTCTCCAAGGAGAACATACAGAGGGCCCGGAGACATATGAAAAGATGCTCAGCATCACTAACCATCAGAGAGATGAAAATTAAAATCACAAGAAGATACTACTTCACACCAGTCAGAATGGCCAACATAAACAAATCAATAAACAAGTGTTGGAGAAGATGTGGAGAAAATGGAACCCTAGTGCACTGTTAGTGGGAATGCAGACTGGTGCAGCCATTGTGGAAAACAGTATGTAATTTCCTCAGAAAACTAAAAATGGAACTGCCTTTTGACCCAGCAATTCCACTGCTGGGATTATATCCTAAGAGCACCGAGATGCTAATTCAAAGGAACCTATGTACCTCAATGTTCATAGTAGCACAATTTGCAATAGCCAAGTGCCCATCCTAAGTGCCCATCAGTAAATGAGTGGATCAAAAAACTATGATACATTTATACAATGGAATATTATGCAGCAGAGAAAAGGGAGGTCCTACCCTTTGTGACAACATGGATGCATCTAGAGAACATTATGCTAAGTGAGATAAGTCAGGTGGTGAGGGACAAATACCATATGATCTCACCTTTAACTGGAACATAATCAACAAAAGAAAAAAGCAAACAAAATATAACCAGAGACACTGAAATTAAGAACAATCTAACAATAGCCAGAAGGGAGGGGGGAGGGGACAGTGGGGAGAAGGTTTTCAGGAACTAGTATAAAGGACACATGGACAAAACCAACAGGGAGGGTGGAAGCAAGGGAGGGAGGTGGGGATGGCTGGGGTGAGGGAGAATGGTGGTGGGGAAATGTAGACAACTGTAATTGAACAATAAAGTAATTTAAAAAAATTAAAAAAATTAAATCCAAAAAGAAAAGCTATGAGTGACCAATAAACACAGTTAACTGTGATGAATTACTAGACACTATTTGATATCAGTAGTCATTCATGAAATACAAAAGCACTATGAAATACCACTTCACACCTGTAAGATGATGACTAAAATTAAAAATGTGACAATGTCAAGTGTCAGAGTGAATGAGCAACTTGAAATCCTAATACACTGCTCAGAACATAAAATAGTACAACCACTTTAGAAAATAATTTAGCAGTTTCTAATAAAATTGAACATAAGACCTAGCAATTCCACTAAGAACATACTCAAAAAAATCAAAGCATAGGTTCAAAAATTATTCACAGCAGCTTTATTAATAAAAGTAAAAAATGGAGACAATTTAAATATCAACAGGAGAAAGGACAAACACATTGTGACATTATCATACAATACAAAGAATGATATGGGCAACACTATTTTTAAAGCACTATTGAGCAAAAATGTCAAACACAAACAGTGTATGTATATTGTGTGACTCTACTTATATAAAGTTCAAGAACAGGAAAAACACTCTATATAAGTGAAAGAAAAAAGAACTGTGGGATTACAGTTGTTGGGGTGTTTTGTTTTGTTCTACCTATGAGATTGACTGAAGAGAAACAAGGACTTTTCCTGTGATGGTGAAAATGTTCTACATTTTTATTCAGATGGTGGTAACTAACAAGGTATATACTTTGTCAAAACAAACTGTATACTTAAATTCTGTACATTTTACCATAAATTATATCCCATAAAGCAAAAAAAGAATTTTTTAAAGAGACAAGGAAATAGGTATAAGGGAAAGAAAAATGTTCTTAAAAAAAAAGATAATGGCAATTATCAAGAACAACATGTACTAGATCATTGTAATTTGGACCCAACAATCCTTTACACTTATCATTCAACTTAATAATGAGATAACCAATGAAATATTGAGCCAGAACTCTGGAGGACCCAAGAACTCCACAGGATGAAGGTCACTCTTTTACAGTTGAGCCCTTCACAATATCTGGCCCAGACGATTTTATCTCTACCCTATTATACTTCTTCCACATGGTTCTCTTCCTAAAATATAAATCTTCTCCATTTAAAATACTTTAGTAGCTTTCTATAATTTATATAGTGAGTGATTGCTAGTGATTTTTAATCACATTCTATCAGTAAAAATGTTTGAATATTCATCTCCAAAAAACCCTGGAATTATCTTCTGGTGGGTGGCCCCCTTGCAGTACAGGCTTCCCCTGCCAGGTGAGTGTTCTAGGAACCCATCAGTGTATCAGCTGGCATTGTTATGAGAGGCTTCATTTGGCTTCAGTCAATTTTTTTTTTTAAAACTCTTTCAACTTGTTTGCCCATTACATGATGGATAATTTATAAGCACACTTGGCTACACCTTGCTGAGAGCGTTCAGCAGTTTTTGATCAAAACTAGCATGGCCCCCATGCCCCACCCTCCCTATTCCTGCTCTCACCATCAGTGACTTTGTTTTGTTTCTCCCAGATGAAAAAAGTCCTCAATGGGAAACATTTTGCAGATGTGGAGGAGGGGAAACAAAAAACGGTAGAAGCACCAAAAGGCATCAAAACTGACAGGCTCAGAAACTGTTTTGAGCAGTGGAAAATGTCTCAATAAGTAAAACAGACATTTATGTAAGAATAAATACACAATTTTTTATAATTCCAGCTTTATTGAGTCTCTCATGTATTTTTATTTATAAATTAAACAAGTGTATCAATATATTATGCATATTGTACAAAAAACAAAAATTGACATTAAAAATGGATGTAAAATATAACATAATTAGAAGTCAGATACTCAAAAGGCTTGTGACAAGTACCTCTAACAGGGGGATATACCTACACTGGTAGAAATATTCTACACAGCCCATACGTGTGGTCCCACCCCTTTCCAGTTTTATCTCCCACAGCTACCTTTTACCCACCCTGTGTTACAATTATACCTAATGACTTGTGTTTCTCCAGAGGTGTGCTATCTCCTTCACACCTGTGCACAGGCTATTTATCCTGCTTTTCTCTACTTTATTTCTCTTAGCATATTTTTATTGATCCATTTTTCAAAATGCAACCTAAATGGTAATTCCTGTAAAAAAATCCTTATCTCCACGCAAGTTGGTGATTCTTTCTCAGTATCATGTACAAATCACTAGAATGACACCTATTCTAATAATTTATTTACACCTGTGTTTCTCCATTAGATTATGAAAAGCAAACACTATTCTATTCTTCTATGCAGCCCAGAACTTAAAAGTGCCTACATGCTTACTAGGTATCTTAGGGATTACTGTTTTTCAATAGTTATAAACAGTAAACCCCCATATGACCTAAAGGTGCTGGGAAATACCAGTGTATTACCCAAATACAATTACATCTATTTGAATAAAATACACTCTGATCTAGTCTAACAACCTGAAATGACACACAAGCCAATCCAAAAGGTATTCTGACTTGAACTAACATATGCACATCAGAGTCCTCATGTTGAGTTTTTGGTGGTATTATTTCCTCACTGAACAGGTTAGACACAGATGGGTAAGCTCACTGCCTTCCTGGATTAATAGATTTTCTATAATATCTAAACATAAGACATCTTTAGGATTTACTGGTTTCCATAATCTAATTTCACATCTTAACAGCCTAACATGTAAAAATACAATCTTCCATTTTAAAAATAGAAATTTCACAATTTAAATTGTTGTTTAACAAATTAAAATTTTTTTCTTCTACTGACATAACCCCACATTTTGAAAAGAAGAAAAATATAGTAAAGCATTAAAAAAAGTAGAATTTTTCCATTTCTTTTTCTGAGGAGTGTAGTGCTGTGATTCTCAGCCTAACTGGACTTTATAATTACCTCAGAGGCTTAAAAAATGTACTGATAACTAAGCTCCACAATAGATCAATTAAATCAGAATCTCTGAAGATGACCTACACACTAGAATTTTCCAAAAGCGCCCCACAGATTCTAGTGTGCAGCCAGGGTAGATAACAACTTCATACAAAGCTAAAAACTAAAGTTTTCATCCACTGGTAGAAAAAAATCCTGTTGACTATTTGCAATATCACTGTACAAATATTTAAAAGCCATACATGGTGGGACAACCGGATATCCATATGCAAAAGAATGAAGTTGGACCATTTCCTTACACTAGACATTAAAATTAACTCAAAATAGTTTGTGGATCTAAATATAAGAGCAAAAAATATAGATACCATCAAGAAAGTGAATATACAATCCACAATAATACACACTACCACGTGGAGAATGGGAAAAAATATTTGCAAATTACACTCTTGTATATCTCATAAGGAACTTATCTCCAGAATATATAAAGAACCCTTACAAATGAGTAAATAAAATAATAATCCAATTTTAAAATGGGCAAATGATCTCAATGCACAAATGACCAATAAGAACATAAAAAGATATTCAACATCAACAGCTATTAGGAAAATGCAAATCAAAAAGCCACAATGAGATATCATTTCATATCCACCAGCATGGTTATAATAAAAAACACAGTCGAAATTCGATATTATATTTTTACAGGTGTACTCATTTTTATAGTGTAATTTATTAACAAAAACCTCAAAATAAGTCAAGTTTCACATTTTCAAGGAAGCTGTACATGATTAATCAGTGGTGTTTTACAGTGTAATTACATTTATTTTCATAACATTTCTACACAAATTTTATTCTTTTAGAAACAGAGACCAAAGAGATGGTTACTAGAGGTAGATTTTTAGAGCAGTGACCATATAACATTGTCTGTCTTTCAGGCAACTCTCCATAGGGCTCTTTGGCCAAGGTTTTGTTAGATTCTTAGCAGCATTCAGCTCATTATGTTCTAAACCAGCAGTTACATGTAATGTTTTATGCTTTATGGTCTGCTAGCCGAACTGGGGTAGGGTTGACATCCTAGCTGAAACGCCTGTCTTGTGCATATGACCAAATAGAAAAACAGTTCACTTCTCCCAAGATGTAAGCCAAGTGAACATTCAAACACAGTCACAATTCTCTTTGAAGGAAAAAAATCTATTTACTCTTAACAACATAATTAATCAGATCTGCAACTAGATTAACTAAACATCCACCTCAAAAGTAAAGGAAGAAAATCTTAATTAAATGCTCCAAAGCATTCTTTCATTAGTGTAACTTCTTGATCTATATATTCCCTTTCAAAATTGTTTTTGTAAATTGTATACCAAAATAAGTGAGATGACTTGCTGTTTGGATTATTAAGCAGTAAGTTTAAACCACAGCCAGAAGTTAATAAACTCTACAGAAAAAAAAAAAAGATAATATCAAGTACTGGTAAAGTTGTGGAGAGAGCAAGACAATGTATCACACATTGCTGATAGAAATGTAAAACAGTATAGCCACTTTGAAAGAGCCCAGCAGCTCCTCAAAAGGTTAAAAATAAAGTTACGTTACAACCCAGCGATTACACTCCTAAATGTACATCCAAAAGAAATGAAAACATACACCCACACAAAAACTTTACATACAGGAATGTTCATAGCAGCATTATTCATAATAGCCAAAAAGTAAAAATAATGCAAATGTCAACCAACTGACCGCAAAAAGAAAATGTAGTAAATCCATACAACAGAATATTATATAGCAATGAAAAGAAATACTAATAAATGCTACAATATGGACCGATCTTGTGAAAAAGCTCATTACAAAAGGCTACACATTTTTATTCCATTCATTCAAAATGTTCACAATAGACAAATCTATAGAGACAGAAAGTAGATTAGTTATTGCCTAAGGATGGGAAATAAAAAGAAGACTTCTAGTAGATATGGGGTGTCCTTTGGGGGTGATAAAAATGTTCTAAAATTGACTAGTCAACATATTGTACTAAAAACTATTGAGTCATATACCTGAAATTGGTGAATTGTATGGTATATCAATTGCATCTTAATAAAAAGTTCGGCCCTGGCTGGCGTAGTTCAGTGGATTGAGCACATGCTGTGAACCAAAGCATCATAGGTTCAATTCCCAGTCAGGGCACATGCCTGGGTTACAGGCCACAGCCCCCAGCAACTGCACATTTATGTTTCTCTCTCTCTCTCTTTCTCCCTCCCTTCCCTCTCTAAAAATAAATAAAATCTTTAAACACACACACACATCAAAACATGAGACTGGATAAGATCAGAATGTTAAAAACAAAAAAATTTGGACTAAGAAGACTATTTTAATCACAGTATTTTGCATCTCTCTATTCTGTCTGAAAAGACATCCCAGGCAGTTTCAAACCTGAATGCACAGGAATCTTTAAAAATAGAGAAGATAACAAGATACTCACTGGGTATTTCATCTAGTTCTGGAATTAAAGCATTTCTCTAGTCACAAGTGACTCAAACTATATAGAAGTAGTTTTCCCCAAACAAAACAAATCTGCATGTTTGCTGGTGAAGTAGCATGGAAATAAAAACCCAACAGAACTCAATTCCAACAGATATCTAGTCTCCTGATGATCACAAAAAGTAACCCCAAAAGATAGCAAAAATGTGAAAAAATATATTTAATCTAGAAGGCTGATATTGTTCTATCTCTAACCACTTTGTTACAAAAGAGATTTGCTACATTTAAAGAATTTTTGTTTGCAGCGAAATGAGTATGAGATATGGTTTGTGACATTAATGTTTGTTTCATGGCAAAGTTTCCAGTTCAGTATATTTATTATGCAGTCATAGATATAGCTATTTGGTCATGGCAACTTGAAATTAATTTTTTTAAAAACTACATCCAATAAAAAAATCCAGACATCTATATATCTTCCACTCTTCTCAGATAGTCTAGATAGCCCTCAGCCTGGATCAGGATCTTTCCACTAAAAGTACAGAAGTAAAAAGGGGCATGATATTAGAACTCAGTCTAGAAGCTTGTCTGCATGCAACTGTGATTTTAGTTCCAGAGGGTTATTAAATACCCTAACAAGAGAAACTTAGAAACACAAGGGAACTTGAGACTAGTCCCCAGTCAATCAATTAAGAACTAGGATTCATCCAGAGAACATTCAACTACCTAAGAACTAACAGTAAGAGTTTCTGGAAAAAGAGGACACAGTCAACTACAAGTGGACCATAACAAGTATAATAAACTAATCCTCAGGAAAGAGAACTAGTCATGTAGATTCCAGTAGGCAGAAGACATACTGGTCAGCACAACTATGGCTTCGTTAAAGGCAGCAAGTACTCTTCAACACCACCTAGGACACTCAACACCATTAGGGGGGCTTGTGCCTGCCTTGGCAGACAGAACTGACACGGCTTTCTGAGTCAGCCTGGCTGGCAATTTAAGCTGTTTCACTGCTTTATCTGATCTCACCATCCGTACAGCTTTATATATTCACCACATATATATATAGACACCAAGATTTTAATTCAAGGATTTTACAAATACTTTTTAAAAGTAAAAGCAGACTGTACAGATTAATTACCTGCCTTTCAGAATAAGTACACCTACCGAGTGTCTAAGCCAAATAATTCACATGTACTTATGTGTGTATATACGTGTGTGCATATAAAATCTTGTAACTGTGATATGTGTCAACTCCGTTCATAGATGAGAAAAGGTTTAGATTTAAAAACTTGACCATGAAATGGTAAAGCCGGAATTTGATCCACCATGGCCCTGTTCTTTCTACTAGAGGTTAAGACAGATACACACACACACACACACACACACACACACACACACGTATGTATATATATGTGAACAAATATATCTGTATAAATTCCATAGTACATATGTGAACAAGATAAGCAGAGAGAACAATTTATGGTTCAAAATTTAAAGAGATGATTGGATAAATGCCAGCTCAGGGAGTCAGCTATAGATTAATTCAGAAAATTGAATTCCAGTTAGCCTTTAGTTAAGAAGAAACAGGCAAGGGTCTGGGGCAAGAAACTGGATGTTAAATTCAGGGAACAGATAGCCCAATTCACCTGAAGTTTCCTATAGGGCAGTGATTTTCAACTGGCATGCTGCAAGAGGCACACCAGTGTGCTGGAGAAACTTATAAAATATGCAATACCTGACTATTAAGTCAGGGGCACTGACCTCTTTTCCCTTAGACTATCAAATAAAAAATTGACTATAGCCAACACAACAGCTGTCTGGTACAAATAAATCAAAATTATACCTGTTTTTTTTTATCAGATTGGCAACAGTTTTATATTTTGGTGTGCCATAGAATTTTGGTCGTTTATGCGTGCCATGAAATAAAAAAGGTTGGCAATCAATGTTAAAAGGGAAAAGAGAAAAATAGGTAGAGAAAGCAGAGAAACCTGGCATAGATGCCTGAGTTTAGACTTTATCCTGTAGGCAGTACAGAGCAACTGAAGGCTTCTGTGTAGGCTTGTAACATAGTGACAATATCAGTTTATGAAAATTCTCCTGGAAGGAAAGAAGAAATGGGCAAGAGTTAAGGTAAGATGAAAGCAGGAAAAAGCGAGGAAAAAGGGCATGCTCAGTGATTATACTGGGAAGACTATATCTCAGGACAGATCTCTTAGGTTCACAGAGTAGCTCTACTATTGGCTAAGTAATCTTGGGCAAGTTACTTTCCTGTCTGTGCCTCAATTTTCATCATTAAAATAAGAATAATAATAATAGTATCTATTTCATAGGAATGTTTTTGAAGATTAAATGTGATGATATATAAATAGTGCTTAATAAGTGCCTAGTGCATACTAAGCACTTAAGTGTTTAACCATTATACTATTATTAAAAAATCAAAAGTAATGTAAAAAGTTCTAAATTACTGTAGAAGCTGGCCCATTACACAATACTTAGAATCTAAGTCATGTAATGTCATCCAAGATGTTATTGAGTGTCACAGGTAAGGTGGTTAGGTCTAATAAAAACAATGGCCACAGGTATGGAGAACAGAGGACACTGGGTTCTGTTTTACATTTAGAGCAACAACTAGAGACTGAATGGTCAATCAGGACAAGGCCCAACCTAAAGCAGCAATCGTGGGAATCTCAGACTAATTCCAAAAATATCTGTAGACCTTTAAAACACCTGAAAGTAAAAGGAGGAAATGAGGAGTATAAAACTTTGAGTAGTTGCTACAAGCAAAAAGTCAGGAACTTGAAAATAAGTTGCCATGAAATATACCTTTTTCATTAGTTGCATATTTTACTGCCATTTGGTTAAACTTGGAGATAGACATTCACAATTTAAAACCCAATGAATGTAACTTAATCCTTGATTTTTAATGTTAAAAGAAAATATATTTCAAAGAACTAGTAAATATTAAAAAACAGAGAAGCGTAAATATATAATCTTTGGGTCATGAGGCCCTTTGTACATGAAATCTGGAAGTCAGAAAGGGAGAGACTACTTAAAAATATAAACCCTTCTTAACTTACTCCACATACAAAGATTACCTCAAAATGTATCAAAATTCTAAACATAAATGTCTTATTAGAAAATATAGGGTAAAGCTTCACAACATTGGACTTGACAATGATTTCTTAAACATGACACCAAGCATAGTCGACAAAAGAAAAAATAGATCAATTTGCCTTCATTAAAATCAAAAACTTTTGTGCATCAAAGGACACTGGCTACAGAGTGAAAACACAACCCACAGGATGGGAGAAAGTATTTCCAAATCATATAGCAGATAAAGGATTAATTTCCAGAGTATATTAAAGAACTCTTACAGCTTAAAAAAAAAAGAGCAAAATGATCTCCAAAGCAGATATACAAATTGCCAAGAAGCACAAGAAAAGGTACTCAACATCATTAATCATTATGGAAATGCAAATCAAAACCACAAAATAATATTTCACACCCATTAGGTTGTCTTCTATCAAAAAAACAAGTGTTGGTATGGGTGGAGAGAAAATGGAACCCTGTACATTGCTGGTGAAAATGTAAAATGGTGCAGCTGCTATGGAGAACAATGTGATGGTACCTTAAAAATTAATATATGCTTCAGGAATTCCACTTCTGGGTATATATCCAAAAGAACTGAAAGCAGGGATTCAAACAGATATTTGTACACCATGTTCATAGAAGTATTATTTGCAACAGCCAAAAGGTAGAAGCAACCCAAGTGTCTACTGACAAATTATCAAAATATGGTATATACATATAGTGGAATATTATTCAGCCTTAAAAGGAATGAAATTCTGACTCATGCTATAACATGCATGAACCTTGAAGACATGCTAAGTGAAACAAGCCAGACACAGAAGGATAAAGATTATATATGATTTCTCTTCCATGAGGTTGCTATTGTATTGTCTAGTAGGTACAGTTTCAGTTTGGGATGCTAAAAAAGTTCTGCAAGTGGACTGTGGTAATTAATTACTACACAATGTGAATGTAATTAATGCCAATGGACTGTACACTTCTAACAGTGGTTAAAAGGATAAATCTTTATTTACCATTTTTATTATGTATTTCAGCAAAAAACATATATAAACTTTGTAAGACAAAAGACATTCAAATTTTTAAAAATGACACACTGGGGAAATTATTTGCAACACAGAGTTAATGTTCATAAAAACATAAAAGCCCTTTCATAATTCAGTAAGATAGCAGAAAATTGGTCAGTTATACATAACAAGCAATAAAAAGGGAAATTCTGGTGTCTAACAAACATGAAGAAAGACTCAATCTCACCAGTGTTCAGGAAAACATAAATAAACATTAGATAGCTTTAGTCTCTTGTACTGATTAAAACAGTGTTGGAGAAGTGAGGAAATGGGTGCTTTCATATGCCATGTGTGAGGAGATAATAAGTACACTTAATCTTATCTTGGTGGAAAAGAAGGCCCTATCAAAAATAAAAATCACATCCCCTTTGGCCTGGTAATTCTACTTTCAGAAATCTGTTGCAGAAATATTCATACAAGTATGGAAATATATGTACAATAATGCTTACTACCCCAGTACTATAGCTGCAAAACTGTAAATTAAATATCCTTCGCAGGAATATGCATAAACACATTATGATACAGCCATACATTTAATGGACTATAGTTCAAGCATTAAATAATTAGAGGCCTATGTCCCAGCTTGGAAAGAAGCCAACAGAATATAAAGTTTAAAAAAAAAAAGGGCAGCTGATAAATCATCCTTTTTTGTTTTAGATTCCTTAGGTAAAAACCAACTTTTTTATTTATAGAAATTCAGTTCAGGAACAGGTATATTGAGTAAAGTCACATTTGAGATACTCTGAACAACAGGAGCATGATATAAACTCTATATTTAAAGTAGCATGTCATACAAGTATAAAATTTAACAAATATGTTTAAAATAACATTCATTTAACAAACAATAAATCATCCTTTCTAAAAATATGTACATATCTTTCCTTTTTAAATAGCTAGGGTCCATATATGGATAGAACTGTTAAAAGTTGTTAGTTTAGCCCTGGCCTAGTAACTTGGTTGCAGCATCATTCCATGCAATAAAAGGGTGCAGGTTGGATTCCTGGTCAGGGCACATACCTAGGTTGCATATGGGAAGCAACTGATCACTGTTTCTCACAATGATGTTTCTCTCTCTCTCTCTCTCTCTCTCTCTCTCTCTCTCTCGGTCTCTAGCGCTCACTCTCTCTCCTCACCCCCCTTCTAAAATCAATAAACATATCCTCTGGTGAGGATGAAAAAATTTTTTAAGTTATTAGTCCTATCAAGTAGATGGGTGGAAGAGAAATGATGAGAAAGGAACGATCATATTTTTAATATATACATGTGATTTGGTTACATTATTCTGTAATTCAAAGTTTTTAGATTTTTAATGAAAGGATTTGGGGCTCACAAACAGAAAATGGAAAGGACAGAGGAAACTATTTGGTGTATCTGACTCTGCAGGACAACCTTCTAGGCCATATGACAAATATCGTGCCCCCAAATATTTCTCTATATAATTTTAAAATGTTTACTTACATTTATTACATTTTTCTGAAATTCCACAGCATTCTTTTAAAAGCATTAAAAACTTAAGTACTAAATGATGGAAAGGAATTTATGGTAGGAGCCCAAAAGCAGTTTCTGTTGAATAACTTTAATCACTCCTAGGATAAAGAGCTCTGCTTAGAAGAATAACAATTTTGACTTCACTTTTATTTTTCCTTTAGCAGTTTTGTAAAATAGGAAACCAAAATAACTTTGTAAGGTTAAGTGATTATCATCCATTCAAATCTTTTTTTAAAAGATTTTATTTATTTATTTATTTTTTTTAGAGAGAAGGGAAGGGAGGGAGAAAGAGAGGGAAAAGAACATCAATGTGTGGTTGCCTCTCACGTGCCCCAACTGGAAATCAAACCAGTGACCCTTTGGTTCACAGCCCACACTCAATTTACTGAGCTACACCAGCCAGACTCAAATCTTTCTTAAAAAATTTTAAAAACACTACTTAACCTTAAGTGAATCAGTCATTTATTTTGGAGATGAAAGTAGAAAAAGGAAAACAAAGGTAAGAATTAAGTAATTTCAGAGCATTCAATACTAAAGGGTAGAGCTGGCTAGCAAAACTTGAGGCTGTGAGTTGCAAGGGCCAGGATACCAAAAATGGTAAAGGGCTAAAGAAGTAGAAGTATAATAAGGTCAAATTTCACTGACTTAAAAATGTTTACTCCTCAGTGTCGCAGGTTCGATTCCCAGTCAGGGTACATGCCTGGGTTGTAGGCCATGACCCCTAGCAACCACACATTGATGTTTCTCTCTCTCTTTCTCTTTCCCTTCCCTCTCTAAAAAATAAATAAAATCTTAAAAAGAAATGTTTACTCCTCTATATGAGAGTAAGCTACGCTTTCCACACAGACCTGTTGTACTCATCATACCAACCAATTATCCCAAAGTTCGTGTTCAAGGAACCCTTTGGATATGTATTCCACCAAAACAAAATGTTAATTTTTAAAATAAATGCATACAAAACTTTTTTAAAAATTTAGATTTTACTTACTTTTACAGAGAGGAGAAGGGAGGGAGAGAAACATCGATGTACTAAAGATACATCAATTGGTTGGTTGCCTCTTGCGCACACCCAGCCCAGGCATATGCCCAGACTAGGAATCGAACAGATCACCTTTCAGTGAACAGCCCAGCGCTCAATCCACTGGGCCATACGAGCCAAGGCAGAAAATGAAAATTAAAATAGTAGTTGTCATTTAACCTTTTTTGAGTTACATGCCTTTTAAGCATGTGATGAAAGCTCTGGACCATCTCCCAAGAAAGTCATGCATATTCACATTAAAAATGAATCACACATACAATTTTAAAAGACCACAGACTCTTGGTTAAGAATTCCTGTTAAACATGATGGTGAAGTCCCTATGTCCACAAAGAGCTATTTATCTTTTTAAATGATTTAATTCTAACACGATAAAACCTAATTTCCATTATAATTTTCTTAAATAACTGAGTTCAGAGATCTAACTTGGGATTAACTGCATAAACAACTCTAAGTCATCAACTATACATTTCATGGAGAAAAGAACACAGGAATACTGATAGCTGAGGGCTGGGAAAAAAGGACTATGGAGTAAAGAGGTAAAGGATTTAACAATTTGGAAGTCGGGAAGGCAGAGAGAAAAGGTTGTTTTAATACACAGAAAGTAGAGGAACAATTCCTGGTACACAATTTGAACTATATTAATGTATGAATAAAAGTAAAAATAACAAAAGCAAGTACTTGGAAAAAAGGGACTTTTATAACATAGCCCCAGAAATACGGAGAAAAATTTAGTATTTGTGTACCATCCTTAAAATATATTTCAAACATCTTCCCTGTACAGAAAAATCCAATCACAATTTTCACTAGCTATTTTTACAAATTTTTAGAAAATGGCTCATCTATTAGACTTGTAATTGCACTATATAAAAAATTCATTATAAGGAAAAAAAATCAAGTTATTAATCCAAAATCAAAGAAGAAAAAAGGAAACAAATTAGTCAAGGGAGGAAAAATAAAATAAAAATGTAAAGAAAAGGGTTACTTACAAAACTAAATGCCGAGAAATTATAGTTACTGACTTTAAAATGTACCAGGCCATCCAGAAAAAAAGACTTGCTACCTTTAGAAATGCCACTATCATATTTTAACAAAACTCCAGGCAATTAAATGTATACACTATATATCTTATGCAGAAGGAACACAAGTTCAGGGGGTTAGGTATTCTAATACCTAATTGGGGGTCAACCAACAAAAATTTATTGAGTACATACCAGGTGGCATGTATGTATCTTGATAAATGAATTAGCAAATTAATTATTTTAATGGCTTTGAGTCATACTCCGATAAAAAAAAAGGTACAGCAATCAAGATGGAATTGCAAATTCTCTCATAAATGACTATAGTTAATTTTTTCCTAAAAATATTTTTTGTCACATCTAGTATAACAAAAGGTGATCTATATCAAACCAACTAGTAAGATTTAAGGGCATCATTTAATAGAATTGAGTATTAATTTATGAATAGCTCACACAGCCAATTTATGTTCATTCTTTACTGTTATGCTGTAGAGAGATATCATAACAATAAATAGCCTGAAATAAAGTGAGCAAATGGTTTTGGTTAGAACCTTTTTATTTACTTTAGAAATATTTTTGTGTAGTTAGTTCTATTTGTTTTAGTGGCACATATCCCATACAAATTAAAGTTCAAAGTGAAATTCACAATGTATATTGAAAATTTTATTTATGACAGATAAAGATGTGCTACAACTAAATGGCAAGTAAAAAAATCTTTAAATATATAAAAAATAAAAGAACTAAGAAATAGCAACTAAAAATGTCTCAACAGACTCTTAGTATCTCAGATTAATCCTGAGCTTTTTCACCATAATATAGTACATAAAATTACATATTTGGAAAAGAGAGTTCCTTTTCAACCCCTTGAAAGGCTCTCTAGGGAGCAACAGGGGTCGCCAACCACACCATGAGAATTGCTGATCTAAGGGTACTCTAATCTGTGCACAACTCAGGGCTGCAGAGTGATGGAGCTTTGTTGGATATAGGCAACAGAAGACAAAGTTCAAAGATGGCAAGGAAGTTCTAAGATTAAAGCGTAAATTCTAGAAGCCAATAGGGAATAAGCCCCAAAATTTGCATATAAACTCTGTCTCAAATCTTGGCTCTCTGCTAAATCATGCTCATGCAGTGGAGACTCCAGGATACAGTGAAACGCATGAAAGTGTGTGTGGGGGGGGAGATTTCAGCTGCTGTCACCACTTAGAAGAGAATGGAGTTTTAATCCAGACAAATGAACTGCTTAATAGAACAAAAAAAACAAACAAAACTGTTATTAGAGGACCACTACTGAAATTAGTCACTATATTTCACTCAAGATATAACTATAAAATTAAGAAATTACTGGTATACCCACAACAAAAAGAAAAATTTTAAAGCCATGATGATGTGACCGGTACTAAACTCAAAAGAATACAATCAACTTCTATACCCAAGAAGCCCTAGGTGTTAAAATTAAAATGGCTTTTCACTAGCTATAATAAATATGTTCAAGGACAAATTCAGAGATGAGAAACCTCAGAGAATTGGAAATGATAAACAGAACCAAATAGAAATTGTGAACCTAAAAAACTACAATAACTGAACTGGAAGATACATTACCTGGGCTTAATAGGAAATTGGAAACAGCAGAAGAAACACTAAAGGAACTAACTCAAAGGTAACTCAAGAGAAATAATCAAACAGAAAAAAAAACTTGAAGACAGCAGAGCCTTAGAGACCTATGCCTACAGAACAGTAGTAAGAGGTCAAAGATAAAAATAACTTAGTCACAAAAAAATACAGACAATGGGGCAAGAAAATATTTGAGGCAATAATGGCCAAACTTCCTTAATTTGAAGAAAAACAAAAAATTTATTCAGAGAAAAAGTCAAGCCAATCAAGGAAGCACAGAGGGTCCCAATCAAGAGGAATCCAAAACGGCCCATTCCAAGAAACATCATAATTAAAATGGCAAAAGACAAAGAAAGAATCTTAAAGGCAACAAGGAAGTTTGCCTACAAGGGAGCCCCAATAAAGCTAGGAGCTGACTTGTCAACAGAAACACTACAAGCCAGAAGGGAATGGCAAGGAATATTCCAAGAAATGAAAAGCAAAGGCCTGCAACCAAGACTATTCTACCCGCCAAGGTTCTTATTTAAAATAGAAAGTGAAATAAGAAGTTTCCCAGACAAAAGAAGACCAAAAGAATACACCTCCACCAAATAAGTATTCCAAGATAAGCTAAAGGGAATGCTTTAAGAAGAGGAAGAAAAACAGTGAAAAGAGAGAGGAATGCAGGTACAAAGGGGGTAAAGTGGCAATGAATAAGTACCCACCAATAATAACCTTACATGTAAATGCATTAAATACTCCAATCAAAAGACACAGGGTACCTGAATGGATAAGAAAACATGACCCTAAAAATATGCTGCCTATAAGAGACCCATCTCAGAACAAAACATCTACACAGATGGAAACCGAAGACTTGGAAAAAAATATTCCAGGCAAATAGACAAGGAAATAAAGCTGGAATAGTGACACTTACGTCAGAAAAAATAGAGTTCAAAACAAAGTCCATAAAAAGAGACACAGAAGGACACTTCATAATACTAAAGGGAAGAATCCATCATGAAGACATAAATATTGTAAACTTACATGCATCCAACATAAGCACATCCAAATACATAAGGAAAATCTTGGAGGACTTCAAGAAAGACATAGACAGCAATACAATTATAGAAGGGGATTTTAATACCTCACTCTCAACAATGGATAGATCTTCCAAACAAAATATCAACAAGGATATTGCAGCACTGAACAATGCCCAAGATCAAATGGAATTAACTGATATATATAGAGCCTTTCATCCCCAAAATGGAAAATACACATTCTTTTCAAATGCACATGGAACATCTTCCAAGACAGACCACATGATAGGACACAAAACAAGCCTCAACAAATTCAAGAAAACTGAAATCATATCAAGCATTTCTTCAGACTAAAGGGCCTGAAACTAGAAACCAACCTCAAGTAAAAATCTCAAAAACAAATTCATGGATATTGAATAGCATGCTATTCAACAATGAGTGGGTTAATACTGAGATCAAGGAAGAAGTCAAAAAATTTATGGAAACAAATGAAAATGAACTCAAAACAGTCCAAAAGTTATGAGACATACTGAAGGCAGCCCTGAGGGGGAAGTTCAAAGCAATGAGGCCTACCTAAAGAAAGATAAAAATATTTAAAATAAACAAGCTAACCTTACACCTATAAGAACTGGAGAACAACAACAAACAGGCCAAAAGCAAATAGAAGGAAGGAAATAAACAAGATCAGAATAGAATTAAATGAAATAGAGACCGAAACAACAATTCTGAGGATCAATAAATCCAGGAGTTGCTTCTTTTAGAAGATAAACGAAACTGACAAGCCTTTAAGCAGACTCATAAAGAAAAAAAAAGAGAGAAGACCCAAATAAACAAAATGAGAAATGAAAAGGAGTGATTACAACTGACACCACAAAAATAAAAAGGATTGTAAGAAATTACTATGAACAACTCTATGCCAAGGAATTTGAAAATCTGGGTGAAATAGACAAATTTTTAGAAAAATATAATCTTCCAAAACTGAATCAAGAAGCAGCAGAAAGCCTAAAAGGACTGGTTAACAGCTGGTGAAATCAAAGTAGTAATCAAAAAACTCCCAACACACAAAAGCCCTGGACCGGATGGCTTCACAGGAGAATTCCCAAAACACTTAGGGCCATCCTTTACAGACTTTTCAAAAAAATCCAAGAAGAGGGAAGACTCCCAAATTCTTTTTAGGAAGCCAGTATCATCCTAATCCCAAAACCACATAAAGACACAACAGAGAAACACAATTACAGGACAATATCGCTGGTGAATATAGACACTAAAATCCTCAACAAAATATTGGCAAACTGCATCCAGCAATACATTAAAAAGATCATACACCATGACCAAGTGGGATTCATTCCAGGGATGCAAGGATGGTACAATATTTGCAAATCAATAAATGTAATACATCACATAAACAAAAGGGAAGACAAAAATCACATGATCGTACTGGCAGATGCAGAAAAAACATTTGATAAGGTACAGCATCCATTTATGTCAAAAACACTCAGCAAACTGGGAATAGAGGGAGCACACCTCAACGTACTAAAGGCCACATACAAGAAACCTACAGCCAACATCATACTAAATGGGCAAAAACTAAAAGCTTTCCCACTAAGATCAGGAACAAGACAAGGGTGTCCACTTTTAGCACTTCTATTCAACATAGTATGGGAAGTTCTAGACACAGCAATTTGACAAGAGAAATAAAAGGAATCCAAACTGGAAAGGAGGAGTAAAACTGTCATTGTTTGCAGATGACATGATAGTATATATACAAAACGCTAGAGACTGCACCAAAAAACTACTCAACCTAATAGGTGAATTTGGCAAAACAGCAGGATACAAAGTCAGCACACAGAAATCAAAGGCATTTTTGTACACCAATAACAACAAATGAGAAACAGAAATTAAGTAAAAAATCCCATTTGATATAGCAACAAGAAAAATAAAGTACCTAAGAATAAACCTAACCAAGCAGATAAAAGATCTGTACTCAGAAAACTACACAATACCAAATTAAAGAAAGAAATTAAGGAAGACACAAACAAATGGAAGCCTATACCATGTTCATAGACTGGATGAATTAACATCAAAGTGTCCATAATGTCCAAAACAATTTATAGATTCAACGCAATCCCTATCGAAATACCAATGACATATGTCATAGATATACAACAAACATTTCAAGAATTTATATGGAACCATAAATGACCCCAAATAGCTGCAGCAATTTTGAGATAGAAGAACAGATATATAGACTTCCGGCAAGATGGAGGAATAGGTGGACGCACGATACCTCCTCGCACAACCAAGAACAGAACAATAATTTACAACAATGATTTGCAGTCATAATATCAGAACTGTCAGAGGATTTATCTAAATGGAAGTCGGACAGCCAAGAAGTTAAAGTAGACCCGTACATCCAGACTGGTAGGGGACGACGAGCCGAGAGGGCGCGGGGCTGGCGCGGGTTGCCGGCGCGCGTAGGTCGGGGGAAATTTGGCGCAAAATCAGCGCGACAGCAATCCGGCGCGCAAGAGCGCAGCAGTGCAGCGGTGATCCCTGAGTACGCAAGCAGCAGCTGGGGGAATCAGTGGGGCAGCGATTGTGGACCAGGGCAGAGCTCACGGCCCAGAAGCCCAGGGAAGTGTCTGACTCCAGGAGAATGGAACGGTCGCCATTGATCCCTCCTGTTCCTGCTCCCGCCCCTGCCCCCACATCTAACGTCACAATCTAGCATCTGGGGCACCCAGCCCTGGTGAACACCTAAGGCTCCGCCCCCCAACGTAACAAGAGCGACCAGACCGGAGAATAAATAAACAAATAAATAAAATAATAGGAGAGATAGGGAAAGACATAAGATATGTTTCCAGCAGAACAGATCAGTCTCCCAGGACTCATCCTTTTGAGTGACCAAGAAATAGCCAATCTATCAGATGCACAGTTCAAAACACTGGTGATCAGGAAGCTCACGGAACTGGTTGATTTTGGATGCAAATTACATGAAAAAATGCAGATTACCATAAAAGAGATGCAGGAAGACACACGGAGGAGAGCCAATTGTGAAAGGAAGGAATCTGAGTCTCAAAACAACACAGTGGACCAGAAGGAAGATAGAATCAACCAAGCAGGAAAGCATGATGAAATAAGAATTCAAAAAATCGAAGAAAAGCTTAAGACCATCGAGGACACCTTTAAACGTTCCAACATCCGAATTATAGGGGTACCAGAAGGGGAGGACCAACAAGTGGAAAAGTTATTTGAACAAATAATAAAGGAGAACTTCCCCAAACTGGCAAAGGGAACAGTCTTCCAAGAAATCCAAGGAGCGCAGAGAGCCCCAAAGAAGTTGGACCCAAGAAGAAACACACCAAGGCACATCATAATTACATTAGCCAAGGTAAAAACGAAGGAGAGAATCCTAGAAGCAGCAAGAGGTAAGGGGACAGTAACCTACAAAGGAGTTCCCATCAGACTGTCAGCTGATTTCTCAAAAGAGACCTTACAGGCAAGAAGGGGCTGGAAAGAAATATTCCAAGTCATGAAAGACAAGGACCTACATCCCAGATTGCTCTATCCAGCAAAGCTCTCATTTAGAATGGAAGAGAAGATAAAGTGCTTTTCAGATAAGGTCAAATTAAAGGAGTTCATCATCACCAAGCCCTTACTTTATGAAATGCTAAAGGGACTTATCTAAGAAAAGAAGATAAAGATATGTATAGTAAAAGGACAACAAACTCACAATTATTAACAACCACACCTAAAGCAAAACCAAAAGAAACTAAGTAAACAACTAGAATAGGAACAGAACCACAGAAATGGAGGGCACATGGGGGGATAGCAGTAGGGGTGGGAGGAGGAGAGAGGGGGAAAAGGTATAGAGAATAAGTAGCATAGAATGTAGGTTGAAAATAGATAGGGGGAGGGCAAGAATAGTACGGGAAATGTAGAAACTAAAGAACTCATAAGTATGACACATGGACATGGACTAAAGGGGGGGAATGTGGGTGGGAGAGGGGGTACAGGGTGGAGGGGAGTGAAGGGGGAAATGGGACAACTGTAATAGCATAATCAATAAAATATATTTAAAAAAAAAAAAAAAGAAGAAGAACAAAGTGAACAAAGAAAACGAAGTCGGAAGGATCACAATACCTGATATCAAACTATATTACAAGGCCACAGTAGTCAAAACAGTCTGGTACTAGCATAAGAACAGATACATAGACCAATGGAACAGAATAGATAGCCCAGAAATAAACCCAAGTCTCCACAGTCAGTTAATATTCAACAAAGGGAGCAGGAGCATAATGGAGTAGAAATAGCCTCTTTAATAAATGGTGTTGGGAGATCAAGACAGCTCTATGCAAAAAAATGAAACTCAACCACCAACTTACACCATACACAAAAATAAACACAAGATGGATGAAAGATTTACAAAACAGTCACAACACCATAAAAGTCCCAGAGAGAAACATAAGCAGGAAAATCTCAGATATTCCACAAGTATTATTTTCACCGATACATCCCCTAGAGTAAGTGACATAAAAGAAAGAATAAACAAATGGGACTTTATCAAAATAAAAAGCTTCTGCACAGCTAAAGAAAACATCAGCAAAATGAAAGCAAACCAACCACATGGGAAAACATATTTGCCAATGATACCTCAGAAAAGGGTTTGATCTCCAAAATATATAACAAACTCACACAACTCCACTCCAGGGGGGAAAAAAAATTAAAAAATGGGCAAAGGACTTGAACAGACACTTCTCCAAGGAGGACATACACAAGGCCCAGAGATATATGAAAGGATGTTCAGTATCACTAGGCATCAGAGAGGTGCAAATTAAAACCACAATGAGATACCACTTCACACCAGTCAGAATGGCCACCATAAGCAAATCAACAATCAGTAAGTGCTGGTGAGGTTGTGGAGAAAATGGAACCCTAGTATAGTAGGTCTCACTGTTGGTGGGAATGAAGACTGGTGCAGCCACTATGGGAAACAGTATGTAATTTCCTCAGAAAATTAAAAATGGAACTGTCTTTTGATTCAGCAATTCCACTGCTGGGATAATACCCTAAGAATCCTGAAACATCAATCCAAAAGAACCTATGTACCTCAATGTTCATAGCAGCACAATTTACAATAGCCAAGTGCTGGAAGCAACCTAAGTGCCCATTAGCATCATATTTTCGAAACTATAAGACGCATTTACCCCCAAATTTGGGAGGAAAGGGGGTGCATCTTATAGTCGGAATGTAGCTTGCCTGGCTTGCTGGAGGGCGGGGGCAGGGGTGGTAGAGTAGGGTTGCTGCTTCATTTTCCTACCGAATTGTCGGGGTGGGGGGCAGGGCATGAGTTTGCAGGGGTGCATCTTACAGTCCAAAAAATATGGTAAGTGGATCAAGAAAACTATGGTACATGTACACAATGGAATACTATGCAGCAAAAAAAAAAGAAAGGAGATCCTAGCCTTCGCAACAGCATGGATGGATCTGGAGAACATTATGCTAAGTGAAATAAGCTAGGCAGTGAAAAACAAATGCCACATAATCTCACCTGTAAGTGGAACCTAATCAACAAACCAAACAAGCAAGCAACATATACCAGAGACACTGAAATTAAGAACTGACAGCAACCAGAGAAGAGGGGGGAGGGGACAACGGGGGAAAATGGTAAGGGTTGTCAAGGAACATGTATAAAAGACACATAGACAAAGCCAAAGGGGGGCAGGGAATTGGGGATGGGTAGCATGGGGAGGAGTGGTGGGGGGAAATAGAGACTATTGTACTTGAACAATAATAGAACATAAAAATTTAAAAAAATAAAAAATTTCAATATTCAATAGTAACAAAGAAAACATAAGCATGCACATCATAGTTAGCCTACATAGAAGATAAAGAAAAAACCTGAAAGAAGTCAGAGAGAAAAATGCCAAAACAGAACAAAAATAAGAATGAAATCTAATTTCTCATCAGAAATTAGAGACAAAAAAATGTAACCAACATCTTGAAAGAACTGGGGAAAAAATGTCAAGCCATAATTCCTCAGCAAAATTGTCCTTCAAAAAGAAGGTTAAAAAAAGATATTTTCAGATAAACAGATTCTATAGCCTGCCAAAAGTATGGGAATTCTTCAAAAATCAAGAAATAAAAATTATATGATCCAGCAATTCCACTTCTTTGTACATACCCAAAAGGATTGAATGCAGGACTCGAAGAGATATTTGTACAACCACATTCACAGCAGTGTTATTGAAGATTGCCAAAAAGTGGAAACAACCCAAATGTCCATCAACAGATGAATGAATGGATTAACAAAATACCATACAATGGAATATTATTCAGTCTTGAAAAGGAATAAAATTCTGACATATTCAACAACACGGATGAGCCTCAAAGATAAGTTTAGTGAAACAAGCTAGGCACAAATGGACAAATACTGTATGATCCCACTTACGTGAAATACCTCAAGCAGCAAATTCATGGAAAAAGTAAGAGTGGTTATCAGGGGCGTGGAGGAGGGGACAGGTATTGTTTAGAATACAGAGCTTCAGTATTTTGGATTGAAAAGAACCTAATGTGAAATATTTAATGTCAGGGAATTTTACACTTAAAAATGGTTAAAATGATAATTTTTACATATATTTTACCACAATAAGGAAATTTTAAAATCAAAATGAATTACCATACTCAGAGAATGAAAAAAGAAAAACCTATGATTATCTCAATAGATACAGAACAAGATTTGAATAAATTAAATTCTCATGTATGATGGAAAGCTTTCAGCAAACTGTTGTTATAAGGGACATCTATGAAAAGCCTACAATCCTGAGTGCTGAAGTACTGAAAATTTCCCCTCCACCACTGCAAAGAGGGCAGGATGCCTACTCTCAACAGTTCTATTCAATATTTTACTGGTTAGTGCAATGACAATAAGAAATAAAAAGAAATTGAAAAAGAAATAAAACTGTTCTTATTGACAGTCAATATGATTATCAATGTAGAAAATGCAGATTTAACAAAAAATTATGAATCTTTGCATCTATCCAGATACAAAGTCAACATATTGAACTTTATTATGTGTCTATGCAATAACAACAAACTAGAAATGGAAATTAAGAAAATCCTATTTACAATGCATCATATAAAATAAAGTACTTACTAATAAATTTAACAAGATATGCAATACCTCCCCTAAAAACTGTAAAACACTGCTGAGAAAAATTAAAGATGACTTAAATAGAGAGATGTGCCATGTTCATGATTGGAAGCTTCAAGACTATCAAAATGCCACTTCCCCCCAAAGTAATCTATAAATTCAACACAATCCCAATCATAGTCCCAGCATAATCATTCTTTTTACAGAAACTGGCAAGTTTATTTTAAAATTCATAATGGAAACATAAAGGACCTAGAATATACAAAACAGTCTTGGGAAAATAGCAAAAGCTATACTAACTACGTAACTTCAAGACTTACTATTGAGCTTTTCAGTGGTTCTCAACTAAGAGCAATCTGCCCTTCAGGAGACATTGGGCAATGACTAGATATGTTTTTGGTTGTCATCACTGGGAGGGTGCTACTGACATCTAGTAGGTAGAGGCTAGGGATACTAACTACTAGGTATTATACACTCCACAACACAGCCCCACAACGGTCTTGCCCAAAATTTCAATGACTTCAAGATTGGGAAACCCTAAACTATAGCAGTCAAGACAACTGACTAACATCAGGATAGTCAAATAGATTAGTGGAGCAGAATATAGAGTGCAGAGGTGACCCCTTAGTTCAACTGACAAAGGTAACAAAGTAATTCAATGGACAAAGAGTGTTTTTTTCCAGAAGATTCTAGAACACATAAGATATCCATTATGTAAAAAATTGAACTCGGGGATTGCCCGAGGAAGCAGGGGAGTGCTAGGTGGTGGGGGGGGGGGGGGGGAGGAGAAAAATTGGGACCACTGTAATAGAATAAAATATAATTTAAAAAGTGAACTTTGACTCCCTACCTCATATCATATAAAATATTAGTTCAAGATGGATTATAGACCTAAATAAAGGCTAAAGTGATAAATCTTCTAGAAGAAAGTATTAAAAGAATGTCTTCAACACCCAGCAAAACTACCAAGTCAAGACTTAAAAGCGGAATATATAGAAAAACTAAAAGACTCCCACAACCTACTTAAAACGGGGACAAAAAACATGAATAGATTTTCAAAAGACATACATACACATGAAAAAAGTGATCAATACCAATATTTACCACAGAAATACAAATTAATTCCACTAACTACTATATACCCATTAGGATGACAAAATTTGTTAAGACTGAAAACCAATTGTTGGTGAGAACATGGAGGCACCCAAACTCATATATTTGCTGGTGGAAGTGGGGTGAGGGAGTGGGTAAAATGGTACAAGAAGCTCCAGCAGTTTCTTACACTTAGGCATACACTATCCTATGACCTTACATATCCATTCCTAAGTATTTACCTAAGAGAAATAAAAACATATCTACAAAAGGCCTCATACAAGAATGTTCTGCTTTATTCATCATAGGCCACATCTGTCAACAAGTACAACAATTTGTGGTATATTCATACAAAATAATTACATGCAAAGTTATTGTTTAAAAAACAGGCACAAAGAGTATATATATTATATGATGTCATATATATTATATAAAATTCTAGAACAGGCAAAAGTAATCTACAATTTAAAAGAGAGGGGAAAAAAGAACAGTAAATGCCTAGGGGTCATGGGTGAGGAGCATGGGAATTAACTGGAAAGGGACACTGCGACATTTCTTGGGTGAGCAAAATGTCCAAAACCTTGACTGAGGAGTGTTACACTGATATAAATTTTTGTCAAAAGCAAGCAGTTTTGTGTGTATTACAATATGTATGTGAATTTTACCCCCCAAACACCAATTATTAACAAAAATCTAGTAGGGGTGGGGAGGTGATGGAGGTACTACTGAAACAAGAAATGGTGGAATATTAATTATTAAAACTGGATGATGGGCACATGGGGGTTCATTAAATTATTTATATTTAAAACTTTTCATAAAGGTTTTTTAAAAATAATTTTCCTTAATTCTTCCTTAATGAAGAGAATTGATAATCACTGTCCTTCACATAAAGTAAAATATCTTATAAAAGTATTCTCTAACTTCCTTTTATATGCTGAATAATCCCTGTCCTTTATACTTTCTTGAATCTTACTCATCGTTGTTACCGTTCACTCACCTTGAAATTTCATGTTTTCCATGTCTCATTTTATTTACTAAAATCTATAATCTACACTCCTTTAGCCACTACTACCTGTGTCAGTAATGCTACCTACTTTGAATACATTACCCAACTTATATGCAAAAATTAAAGATAGCATCTAAAATTTTAACCTTGTTTACTTGTGTATTCTCTCTCTCATGAGCATTTATGTTCAATGGCTACACGAATCTTGCTCACTTTGTCTTCAGGTCTGGCACACAGCAGATACATAGTAAATATGTATAAATCATAGAATTAAGGAATATCAGAGCTCACAAATACCCAACTTAGCTCTCTTTTTGGTGATGCAAATCATTTCCCATTTCAGTTATACCCAGCTTGTTTTGCCTTCAATCTTACTGACATCTATATTATTGTTGTTAGGTATTTGTTTCAAGTATAATAAATGATCGGTGATTGGGAACTTCACATTTCAAAATGTAATCACACTTTAATATAGCAAGCCAATTTATTCTACATACTTCAGATGTTTAAATATGATTTCTATGTGTAGTGTTACTTTTTCTACTCTTATCATAGAGCTAAAGAAATATCTCCTAATGGTTTAATAGTCTCAAATTCTGTTAATATCACCCTTACAATGAAAAAAACCTAGCACATATTGAGAACTAAGAGTTCCTCAGAGGGGTAAATTGCAGTTAATAAATTTATAATAAACATAATCAATTTTACTTTAAAAGAACTTAATAAATGAATCATCTACATAAGCATAAATCAAACTGTTAGTTCCCTTCATGAAAATACAGAAAAATCTAGGTTTATTCTAAGAGTACATGCTTCAGTAAACATAGTTTGGGCATAGTTTATGAGTAAAACTGCCAGTACCTTAGATTACAGAATTAGAGTTCCACCTCAACTTTGAATATTTTTTCAGTCTTATACTCAAAACATCTATGATGTTAAAAAGGGATATGTGGAGGGAGGGGAGATGGGGAGAACAACTATTATTAGTGGTACTGTAAAATACAAAAATTGAATAAAATAGCTGCTAATGACAGCCAGTTGGTTGTTAAGACCAAAAATTTTCCTCATTAGTTACCCAAAATACTCTACCCAAGAAGCTGGTAATTGCAATGTCTCTCTGACCAACCAAAAGATTTTCTAACATTCTAAGGGAGATGGAGAGTAGTAAACATTAGGAAAAACAAAATCACTCACAAAAAATTACATTATACATATAAAATTTTATTTAAAAAACAGTTCACAAAAGCCTTACATATATTACTTGCCACAGATTCAAATCCAAATTCTTCCAGATAGCATTTTGTGTTCATAGATGATACATAACTTTAAAAAAACATGTAACTCAAACGTACCAAATGCAGCAAAGAGCTTAAAAATAGATGTTTCAAAGTAAATACTCATTTAGAGACACCAGCAAATAGATCTGACCTTTTCAAGTGGCTTTCCCAAAGAGTTTCCTATCAGTTTCCAATCATTCAAGACTTCTTCAACTCTGGAAATAAACCTAGGAAGGAGCAAAAAACACTTTCTAAATACAAGACTGTATATTTTTTACTACAGTTATACAATTATTTTAGAAAGTATTTTTTATATTTAACATTTTTTATCAGAGAAGTCTCCATAAGTTTAGTATTGTTGGTCTACTTTATCAATGTGGAATAAAAGTGATAATAATTTTCTTTAACCCAAGAATTCTTAGATTTTGATTTTTAAGTCTACTGCTTACCCAACAAGGGCATTCTGCCTGCTATAAAATATAAACTAAGAATTAATAAAACTGTCTATATAAAATGAGTAAGTTTGAGAGAAGTAAAACTGACAGACTAACATGATGCTATTAAAGATAATTATGAAACCTATAATCTCTTCCCTATCCTCAAAAGAAATGATCTATTTAACTTTTCCTTTAAAGAATTAGGAATTCCCTAATATTCCCAAAGAAGACATTATTTGGGAACACTGCTCATTAAACTAAAACAAGTTTTAAGGAACATCTGGCAAGAACATGCAAATACATTTGTCAGCTTTAAGGAATAACAAACAGATTTTATAACTATTCACTAATCTTTAAATCTAATGATCAAGCAGACCTATTAGGGATACTGACAAGCAATACACTCAATATCAGCAAATGAAAACTGTCAAATCTCAGTAATGCTAAGTACATATTAAAAGACAATTTCAAAAGATTTGTTATTATTCTAAGAGCTGACTTCTTGTGTAAGAGTATGATGCAATATAACAACATTGCTCTCCTAAAATACCTACACAGTATTGCTAGTATTAGTTACTTCTAGTCAAAATACAAGGCATCAGGTTTTCTCTTCAGTAATATTACATATCAATATTTACATTTCTGTTGTAAGATAGCAATGATAAGTCACTTTTTATGAGTCAACTGAACCTTCTAAGTAATTCCTCTTTAAAATTAAAGGCATTAATATACTAATTCACTTTTGGGGGGGTTCAGTGAAAAAGCCATTAATAGTTTTGGAAATGAGTGCTATAGAACTAAGTTAACATGTTTTTAAAAAAGAATAAAAATTTAATAATAAAGTGTATCCACCATATGTAAGCAAAACTTCGCATGTGAAATGCACACTGCAATTAAAAAGGTAAAAATGGAACCTATCTTAATGTTCAACTGCAGCAAACAGTTGTAAATTAATGGTATATCCATTCAATGAATAATATGTACCCATTAGTAATCATATTTTAAAGGTCATTTGAAGAAATAAATGTTCATATGTTAAATAAAAACTACAGAAGTAGTAATATGGTTTGACAAAAAGTTTACAACATATGTAGATTATAAATTTTCTCAAAATATTAATTATAGCTATCTAATGGTGGTAGGATTACAGGTGATTTTTCTTCCTTTTTAATTCTACTATTGGACTCTATCCTGAAGTACTGAGATTTGACTACAAAAATTTAATACCTTTATCCTTGAAAGCTCTCCAGATCTCAGATGAAGGGTCATTTCCTCTGACTCCTCATTCTATATTAGGTCTAATAGCTTTATGTTGCTATAAGACCAGGTTTACTCTCCTCAGCTCTTATTTCAATTGTAATTACAGGCTCATTTCTATTATTATTTGATTCATGTCTGTCTCTTCCACTACACTGTAAATTCAGAAAGAGCAGGAATCATCTGTTTTTATTGACCACCATATCCCTAATATTCTGAATTGTGCTTGAAATATGGGCATTCAATAAATATTTCTTCAATGGACAAATGATAAAGAGTACGGGCTTCTAGTCAATACTCTCAATAAACTGTATGGCTCATAACATACTGACAAGAACTTTTCACTCAAACATTAAACTCAAAGTTTAAGAGACTCCAAGTCTTAACACCTTTCCATAAATCATAAAACACTAGTTTCACTCTAGAAACAAGAGCATAAAAGTCAATAACCAAGTCTCCTACTTTGTGATAGCTCTCATAACTGTGTAACAATTATTTCTATATAAGGAGCTGAAGGATTTTAATATTCTACTTCAGGATATTTTAAATACTTAGCTGAGAGGAAGTGATTATTTTCCATTCCATACTCCAATGTTTCCTCACTCACTCCCACTCCCATCCTCCAAGATTCAGGTTACTTTTTTTAACTACCTTCAAAACATCAAGTTATTATTTCACATTCATCAGGCCTGTAACTGCAGTCTTCTCACTTTGCCACTTTCTTACCTTCATTCTTTCAGGAAACAAACTGCAGTTCCATGTTTGCTTCTTTTTACTCTTTGCATTTCATCAAGTGTATCTCTCTAAATCTTCTCTGAAATGTCTTAACAGTCCTCCCTTCCATCCTTTCTCTCCAGTCTCTAAATCACCAACCTCACTATGGATCGAAGTCACTTGCCCTAATTTTACTTCATCTTCTGAAACAACTCTCACACCACTTTGCCACTCTAAAAATCAAATGTCTCTCACTGTTGCTTTTTAATGTTTTTTTTCTAAGTGTGTTCTCTTGACCCAGAGGAAACATGAACATCACCTGGGAGGGAACTTGTTAGAAATGCAAATTTTGAGGTCCACCTCAGACATAATCAGAAACTAAGATTCTGATGCATACTAAAGTTTGAGAATCCCTGTCTTACAACACCAAATCTGGAGACTCCTATACATGGCTTTGGAAGCTGTCCATAATCTGGTCCAATCTTCTTTATTCATCTTAGGTATATCCCTTGAGTAGATAACCTTCACTGCAGTAACACATTTCTTCATGAAGTCCCAAAGGTTCGTTTTCACCTGCCTCTAATCATTTCAGTATCTTCTCATGTCTAAGCAACCACTTTCTACTTCCAAGGACCAGCTCCTTTTCTATCTTTTCTATGAAAACATCTCCAACAATTGTAATCCACAATACCATCCTTATTTAAACTACTATTTTAATAGTACCAGTTAGCTTACAATTTACTATTTTCTGTTTTGTTTTTGTTCTTTCCCATTAGCATAATTCTGGACAAAAGTACCTGCTCAATAAAGCACTGCCAGTATTGTTATGTTACTGACTTTTCTTTTCCTGGAAGGTACCGAAGGTCAAACTATTATTCCAGCAGAGAGCTTTCATATTTTCCTGTGTCAGCTAGTGATATGCCATCCACAAATTTCCTCTCCCAACCAGAAAAATTTTTAAATGTTGCAGCAAGCTAACTAAGTCAAAACCCACAAAACAGGAGGGTTTCTGTAACATGGAACACAAAACTTCTCGATGTAAGCCATCACTCCTCCACAAACCAGGCTTTCAATTAATTTCAGTGATACAACAGTTTCGGCTGTTACACGGAGTTGGTTGGACAGGTACAGGAACCCTGGGTGTATTAAGCACTGAAATGTGAAACTTAAAGCGTTCCCAAGTCCCATGCAGACTTTAAAAGGTTCTAAAACACGAGATGGAAGTGGTGGGGGTGTGGCAGACGGACCACCAATGTAAGTACATTGAAGGTTTCCACCTAAAAGGGTAAACCAATGTTACACGGGAGGGAAAAAAGCAGCGGCGAAGTTTATTGCTCACGATAACGAGTTAAACATAAATGAAAACAGTACAGAGTGGTAGCTACGGAAACTGCTTATGCGTGGGGGCAACATCCAAGGTCTAAGGAAAGCGGTGTGGAAGTAAAACTTTGCGAGCCGGAGTCTCAAGGGTTTAGCTGCCGGGGGCGGGCCGGGGCTTGTCAGACGCCAAACGAGGAAGAGGCCTGCAGCTGACCAGACACGGGAAGAGGCGGAGACCTGGGGACCCCTGGGTCTTACCCTCCCCACCGCAGTGGAGTCTGTGTGGTTTGCCTATGCTGGAGAAGCGGCGGAGGGCCGCCGAGGCCCAAGGTACAGATGACCAATAAGAGACTCACTCACCTTTCCCATTCGGAAGCAGTGGTGAAGTCCGTGAGTTCAAATACCTCGGACTCGGGCTGTGAGAAGGGAAAGAAAAACAGAAAGAGATTGAGCACCGAGGTGCTAAGGCGGAGGGGCAAATTTATACACCGGGATAGGGAGGGAGCGAACACCTCACCTCACTGTCACCCGCCATCTTGAGGACCAGGGAATCCGGCGCTAGGGCTGCCGGGAAGAAGAGTGGGACGCCAAGGGGAGGAGGAAAAGGAGGGCAGGGAGCTTGCGGGGGCGGGGCCGCGGGAAGGCCTCGCCCCCGCAGGCACTGCCTCTGTTAATCCTGTTTGTCAAGTCTTCTCAGGCTGAAATAAAAGCATTTAAAAAATGCTTTGAACTTGTAATTTTACTAAGAGTTCAGGAAGCAAACAGAAACTAAGAGGTAAGACAAGGCCTTAGATTCTCAGGATAAGATTGTATTAAAAACCTAAAGCACTTACAGTTTTTCATTCATCCTGTTAGTTGCAGGGCTTTGAACTGGGTGCTCTAATATCCACCCTCCCTCATCTACCCCTTCAAAGAATTTACACAGTGTATAGTTAAGCCAGGAAATAAAAATCATCATGGTAGTTATCTAGTTTGTGGGAAGAGCAAGGTGCTGCTCAACGAACACTTCAACAGAAGGTGTTCTGTCTAGCAATTAATACATACTGAAGTATGTATTTTACAGATAAAATGAGACCGTATCCAGGATTTGCTTGAAAATAATGGGAGTTGGAAGTAGGTAGCGCTAGGAATAAATCAAGACTAGCTATGGGTAGGTAATTGCCTAAGTCAGTGACATGTACATGGATGTTTATACTCTACTTCTGTTAGGTCTGAAATTTTTCATAATTAAAAGTTTTTAAAACTTAAATTTCACCCTGGCTAGTGTAGCTCAGTGGATTGAGCACAGGCTGGGAACCAAAGGGTCGCTGGTTCGATTCCCAATCAGGGCATATGCCTAGGTTGCAGGCCAGGTCCCCATTTGGGGGCAAGTGAGAGGCAACCACACATTGATGTTTCTCTCCCTCTCTCCCTCCTTCCCTTCTCCTATAAATAAATAAATTAATTAATTAAATTTCATTTAATGAGTTTTACAGCCCACAAGAAGGAATTTGGGAGTAGAGAGCTAAGAAATTCAACATCAGCAATACAAAAATTCAATCTTAAAATAAGAGAGTTATTAAAATTTGGTGATTAGATAGGGCAGATGAAGAAACTAAGGTCAGAAGAATTTTGACAACAAATGGTTATTGCCAGTGCCAAGCCTTCAACCCTGTCTCTTGATGTCCCTTCTAGTTTCTGTCCACTATACTGGTGACAGTTTGTGAGTTACTACTGTAGCAATCTTTCCCAAGAGGCCTCAGCTTGCACCTGCATTCATTTTCAAGCATTTATTCAACACCAGCTATAGTACAAGCCATCATTATGTTAGGCTCCAGGAATATGAAAATGTATTGTAGAAATTGTCCCTGACTTCAAGCAATTCAGGGCCTAGCAGGGAAACTTGAAATTTTCTGCATGAATAGAAAGAAAAGGTGCTACATGTGTCAGCATCACTATTAGCAGTGGGGAGTGGTAACCTTGACAAGAAGGATAAATTGGGGGCAGCCGGGTTGAGGTGGGGAAGGCTTCTAAGCAGAGGAAATAGCATGTCCATAGACTTGAAGGTAGAAAACTCAGATCTGTATAATAGACCAAAGAAGAGCACCTCAAACACAGTGTTTGCTATGAAGTTGGAGAAGTAGGTATGGGCCAGAGGCCAGACCATATAGGGCCTTCCTGGCTAGGCCCTTCAATTGAAGCACAATGGAAGTCACTAAAATATTTTAAGCAAGAGAGCGTTGTGCTCCAATTTACATTTTGTAATATAGTCTGGATGCTCTATCATAAGTTGGAGGGGGGCACAAAAGAAGTAGGAACAGCTGGTGACTGTAAAACATCCAATGAGAGATGGTTTGGAGACTGACAAGAGTGGTCTGTAGGCCAGGTAAACTTATTTGGTACATATATCGGATATATGATGGACAGGACTTGATGATGAATTAAATGCAATAATAAAGGAAAGGGAGGAATCAAAGGTAATTTTCTGGTGTCTGGCCTAAGCAACTATGTGAGGATGATGCCATGTCCTGAGATGAGAAAGGTGGGAAGGAGCAAGGAAATTAGTGTTAAATCTGACAGGCTTGTAAGACATTCCAGGGGAGTTGTCAAGGAGAAGATTTGGTATAATACATAATAGGATTCAGAGGCAAGACCTGGGGTGAAGATATAAATTTGGGAGTATTTTAGATCACAAAACTAGATGAGGTATTTTAAGAAGAGAACATAGAAAGAAAAGGAAAGGAGCTTCGTATAAAGGCCTAAAGAAATTTCATATTTAGAGATGAAAAAAAGTATCCAGTGAAAGAGAGAAGAAAGTAGTGGCTAGAGAATTAGGAAAATAAATAAGGGAAGAGTGGTGGTACAGAACCCCGAAAAGGAGAATGTTTCAAGATGATAAATATTGACTGCTGCTATAAAATTAAGTGAGAGAGGAATATAGGGTTAAGGGTGATTGTTGTTGTTGTTGTTGTTGTTTCTTGGGCTTTTTGTTTGTCTTTAAGGCAAAGGATAATACAGTTGACCCTTGAACAGCATGGGATTGAATTACCCGGGTTCATTTATACACAGATTTCTTTCAATACAGTCAGTCCTTTGTATCTGGGATTTTGCATAGCATTCAGCTAACTGTGGATGGAATGAAGGATATGTGGGGAAGTTGGCTTTTTTTGAGGAGAGAAAGAAGGAAAGAAAAAAGATGGATAAAAATTAAACATCAGCAGACTTGTACATAGAAAGGAAAAGACTGACCTGTTCACTTAAATTTTTAAGATTCTCACCAAGTGAAATAAGTTTGTAGGTTTGAAGGCTAGACAAATCCAGGTTTGGCCATTTACTAACTATATGACTGAGCAAATTACTTAACTCATCTAAACCGAAGTTTCTCCATTAGTAAAATAGGACTTGTGATACCTCTTACTTCATAGGATTGTGGCAAAGATTAGGTTCTATGTACATATGTAAAATGGTTAGCACATGTCCCGGAATGTAGAAGGTGATCAATTACGGTAGTAGTATTTATAACAAATATACTATGAAAATCGTAAAGTGCTATTCACATGTAAGGCATTACTTTTTTTCTACTTGCTTAGCCATGAAGAAGTTTTGGTACATATCAACATCAGAAACTTTAAAAAGTCACAAAGACTTGGCTGCATGAATTTTAGGAAGTGTATGAAACAGCCTTATTGGGTTGCTAGGTAAAGCTTTCTTCCAAGATATTTTCAGCTCCTTGTCTTCTCCCTGGAGAAACTTTTAAAATAAGTTATTTGTAAAAGTGAAGCACGAAGCCAGGATGCTAATGATGTAAAGTACCCAGGGGAGACACACTTTTATTAGATTTTCACTGGCTCACAAAGCAGAAAAAATTTTGTTTCTTCTGTCTTAGCAGCTGTTTTGCTATATGTCCAAAAGCAAGGGCTTTACCATGCCAAAGTGTTTCCTCTCTGGCATGATTTTCAGTTACTTCAATGAGTAACCAATAATGGCCATGGGGAGAATTTTGATACCTAGACAATTTAAGAGATTAGCAGCCTGGATGTGTGGAGGCATAACAGATTAATTAGTTCTTCATGAGAGAGCAAATATTGTTTGTGAGAGGAGCAATAACAATGGGACTACACCATCCTCATCTACCTTGCTGACCTCTGTGCAGGGATAATTAAGAATTTCTATGATGCTACCATGAGAACAATGGCAATAAAAGGTACAGTTGGAAGAAGAAGACATGCTACGAGAACAAGAAACTCTTTAGAGAGAAATTCTCTAAATCAAAATTATCAGACAGCATTCACTCATTCCATAATATTTATTGTCTATTGTCAGGGCAATGTGACCAATCCTATAGAGGGATTCAAAGAGTAATCTTTGTGTTCAATGTGCTCACAGTATGAGATAAAACGTATAGAACTAAAATATGGTTTAGAAATGGGTGCCTCATTGTTACCCACTTCCTAAAACTCTAGGTAAAATCAGTATCTGGAAAATATTCAAGTGATCTTTCAGAACACACACATTATCTTATATTTAACTAGGTATTCCATTATTTCTTGAACTGGGAATAGGTATATTCAACAAGTCAAGGAATCTCCAGAGAATTTCCAGAGAAGTAGTTTTCATACACTCATCATTCATTCAGTCATTTCTTCACTCAATGAGCATTTATTAAAAGCAGCTGCTATGTACCTGGCACTGTTCTAGAAACTGGGAAATAAAACTGTAAGAACAAAGTGCTTGCCCTCAGGAAGTTTCAACCAGAAAGTAATTGATATCCTTCTAGATAATAAATCAAGAGCAGCTAGTTCCAATTTTTAAGTTTGTAACTTGTCTGGTAGATTCACAAAGGACAGTACTTGCTGCTAGGCTGATTTAGTTTGTCCAAGTATATGTGTTTCTATTTTTTAAATATTTTAATGGTTCTTGAACTCTGAATCTAGGAAGCAAAAGAATTAATCAAGGAGTCATGAGGTTTGTGTACAGGTTTACAGAATGAGCATGTTTTTCTAAGCCTATGGTGTGTGCATGTACAATTAATCATTATATTTATACAGATGTATCCTTATTTAATCACCAGTCTTTCCTTGTTAGGGAAAGTGAACTCTTTCAGCCACAGATGATTAATAAATGCAAAATCTTAAACCCAATCCTGACCTTATTTTGTATTGTACTGTTCTAAGTCCCACCAACTACTTTTATATTAATAATATTTCCAAATGCTTGTTGATCTGTTCCTCAGATCCCTTTTAACATTCAAGTCAGTCTAATTTCTAACTACACTAGGTGGACTGATTTCTATCTCAACTACTTCTGCTATATTGCTGCAGTTAATCTATCTTCCATTTACCTCTGTTCTTGCATCTGCCCATTTATGTACAACAATATACTGCCTAGAAGGAGATACTTAAATCACTATCACCAGAGGTAGAGAGCCTGGGGATCAGATTTTAAATGTTCAAGTACTATACAATAATAGGAATTTCTTTTCATCACAAAAGGTTCAAATCATATGCATAAAGTAAATGGTCTCCTTGACTGCCTTTTCAATTCCCATATCCCCAAGATAAAATCACTAACTATCAGTTAAGTGTGAATCCTTTCAGACCCTTTCTTATGCTTTTATATGCTATTTGTATATGTAATATATTTAGTTTTACCCTTTTAAATCAATTTTTGCACAAATAAAAATGTGCAGCACTTGATATGTGTCAAGCATTCTTTTAAGTGCTTTACTCATATTAACTCATTTAATTCTTATAATTACCGTATGAGGTAGATACTATTCTAATCATACATCCTTATGTTACAGATGAGGAACCTAAGGCAGGAAGAACATGGATAACTGGCCCGAGTCAGTAAGTGTAGTTCTAGCTCCTGAACCTCTTTATCATACTGAAACAGGCTGAGCCTCTCTTTAAACAGACAGGAATGCTCTTCGGCTATTTTTTTAAGCCGGTCCTAGATAGGTTTAAATTTTCTCTTCAGGCACTTCCCCCAAAACTCCACTTTGCGCCTGTGCTGGTCGATTCTAGCCAAAGGCAAGAACCTGGGCAGCAAAGAAATCTGCTCTGCGCCTGGGTGAAGAACCCAGCCCTGTATCAGCCAGATCCCGGCATCGGTTTGGGAAGCCATGCTGTCTTCAGTGTGTACTCCCTTGGTGCATCAAGCTCCCTCCCTCTCTTCTTTCCCTCCGCCTTGTTTTCAGTAAACCTCTCCTTCTGAATCTGTTTTACCTCCTCTTCTGACTTCTGTCTTGGGGTGGGGGTCAAGAACCTTTACACCAGTGGCAGTACCAGTATCAGACTACTGTACGTGCATTATTCAGCAACTTAACGTTTCTTACTGAACTATATGACTTGGTGCCCATTTAGGAACTGATTTAAAGCTCTTCCCAACATTTTTACACTGCTCCATAGCATTCCAGAATTCAAAGCATAGATGTACTACTTCTTATTTAAGTGTTTCCTATGGGTTGTTGACATGTAGAGGATTTACTATTCAAAGTGATAACATTCTTAGATGGGTGATAAGTAGATAGAGGTTCATTATACTGTTAACTATGCATACATGTTTGAAATTTTCCATGATAAAAGTTTTCTAAAAATATTCTAGGATAAAAATTCATTATACCAGCATTTTTGTGATTATGTGTAAGGATTATTCCAGGGTGAATGATGAGAAATGCAAATGCTGGGTAGAACAGTTTGTGCATTTTAAATGCACTGTAATAGATGGCACCAGGCTGCAAGGTCCAAAACAAGCACGGCTGATTGACAGTCCCCCAGCAGTAGCCATTTTTCCCGCACATTTAATATTATCAGTTTTTTAAGTTTTTGCCAATATGCTGAAAAAAAAAAAGTTTAATTTGCATTTCTTTGATCCTTGGTGAAGTTAAACAATTTTATATGTGTTTGTTGGCTATTCCTATTTCTCTCCTATTAAGAGGGATTTCAAATCTTTCACTTGTTTTTCTGTGAGATTGTAAGAATCTGCGTCTTTATAAAATCTCTCCAGATGAAGCTGACGTCAACCATATTTGTTTGCCAAGGCTCTAAGGGCTGTCCTTTTTTGGCTCCATCTCATAACATTGGAAATGTCCCTGCTTACCTTCTCTGTCTGAGTTGCAGAACACCCTGTTTAATGAAACTAGCAGTCCCCCCCAGCACCCTCTTCACAGTCACACAAAATCCTTGTCTCACTCTAGGCTACTATGCCTCTTGGACCTCAATGATCTCCTTTGTCTCTCTTCTTGGTCCACTAAAATGGCCATTTTATTTTCCTTTCTTTCCTCCATCCCATCACTCCCTCCTCCACCACCTTTTAAGTGGAAAAGAAGAGATTTGGGGCAAAGTGTTCCTAGGAATATTTTGTTCCTTAAAAGTAACTGGCCCTTTTCACCATGACTAGTGTGGCTCAGTTGTTTGGGCATCATCCCACAAGGTGAAAGTTGGCTGGTTTGAGTCCCATTCAGGACACATATTTGGTTTGTGGTTAGGTCCTGGCTGGGTGTGTGCAAGAAGCAGTCAACTGATGTTTCTCTCCCTCTCTCCCTCCCTTTCCCTCTCTCTAAAAAATAAATAAATAAAAATCTTTAAAAAAAGCAACTGGCCCTTTCATAATCTTTCTGGAAAAGCTTCCACCTTTTCCCACAACTGTGCTTGCTGTAAGGGACAAACAGGTTGAGTTTAACATGCATAAGATGCAGCTCATATTCAAACCACTGCTGCCTCAGCAGAAAAGCTCTTTTTAGAACTTTTAAATCCTTTATTCCTGTCCTACTCAATAATTTCAGGTTGCCCAGGCATTCCAAAATTATTCAGTGTATTCTGACAGCTAACATTGTATTTAAATCTTTAATTGTCCTTCCTTTCAAGCTCCTCTACAGCATCTCATCTGCTACTATTGTGTCCTTAAATTATTTCTTCTCCTCTCTACCTAGCCAGTATGTAATAAAAACATAGCTCTACTGAGAACTTGAGCTTTGCCTATAGTATTTTATATCACTGCATAAAATTCTCCACTGTTTTTTAGCTTTCCAAGGTGTATATTCAGTTCTAAAAACATTCACCGAGAACCTTCTATGTGTAAAATGCATAAACACAATAAGGGAAACAAAGATAATTAAAATGTATTTTTTGCCCTCAGAAACTAGAATCTAATGAAGAGATAAAATAACTCTACAATGAGCCTGATTCTGTTAAGTGTCATAATATGAAATGATACAGGAATAGAGTGGATTGAAGGGGAGGATATTCCATCAGGGAACATAGTGGAGCTTCAGGTATGGCTAAATAAGGGCAAACTTTAAAAAAAAATTTAGGCTGATTTTAGAGGGAGAGAGGAGGGGGGAAGAGAAAGACAGAGAGACAGAGAGAGAGAGAGAGAGATCAATTTGTTGTTCCACTCATCCACTCATTAGTTGCCCCTTGTGTGTGCCCTCACCAGGGACTGAACTTCCAACCTTGGTGTATTGGGATGATGCTGTAACCAAGTCAACTACCCTGCCAGGGCCAAGGGCAAGTTTTGAACGTGGTGACCACCAGAGAGAGGATTTGATCACTATTATTTCTCATTCCTTAGTTTTTCTTGTGTAAACAAAATTGTTTTTCCTACTGTTTGGGACCTGAAGTTTTTTAGAAACAGAGGGGATTTCTGAAATCACATTACATATAACCCTTTCATTTTATTAATGGGAGAACTACGCCCAAACCATGTAGCTAGAGAACACTGAGGATGAGGGCTCAGTAATCCTAACTCCTGTTCTAGGGCTCCTTGCACCAAAACACAATGTCTTTGTTTATTGTTTTAACTTCTGTGCTCCTCTGCCTCTTAAAATATCAGTCTAATTTCAGGGATCTCGCTAGCATGTTTCAAAGATAATTGCATTCGTTAGTTGAATGTGCGTGTGTATTTAATACAACGGATTATATTGTCAAATCAGATTCATACAAATCAGAGATCTTACCCAGTATTACAGTTTAGGAATAATTACAGGAATATAATCAACCAACAGAAACAAGCATAGCAAGGAGAATCTGAGACACTAAGGGCAGCTCACCGGTACTTCCTTCCAGCGTAAGACATATGCTCTCTGTACGGAAGCATTTTAATTTTATAGTCATGTAGCTGAATAGTTTATATGACATTTTTCAGAGAGCCATTCTGTTTAAATCTGCAAATTCACCATAAGCATGCTTAAAGTAGGGATATCCTGCAGAGGGCACTCCATAGATAAGGACACTCCTTCTAGCAAATAGCATGGTATCATTTCCAGGAGGTCCAGCTATTAACATGTTTACAATACTGGGTCAACTACCTTCTCTCTTTATCCGAGAGAATCTTGACCTCCTCACCCTCGGTAATGGGAGAGAAATGGATCAGCTGTCTTAACTCCTTCCCCAAAATTTATATTTTCATTAAAAAGTAAATAAGCCCCGCATGTGTGCATCATCTGTAACACTACAGATACTCTAGCATAGCAAAGAGGGGGAAAAGAAACCAAGCCAGTAGTTTTCCATTTTAACTATGATCTGAGGGAGAGGGAGAGGGAAATGTTAGAATTTGGTTCTGGAGCATCTTTAATCGTAATCTATAAAAATGCTGTTCAAATCAGTTTCTTTGGGCCAAACAAGTAATAGACACCTCAGGCAAGCAGTCATCCTTCAAGACCTTTTATTTCACTCTGCCTTGGATTCAACAAAAATGTACTCATGAGAATGTCCTTCACAAGGACACTTACAGACATTTATATAATTTTTTTGCCATCAACACTTTCACTTATTGGTAGGTATTCATGGCAAACCAAGTACCAACTGCTTTTCCATTCACCTCTCTCTTCCACTGTTGGCACCCTACAGCCTTTTCTCTATAGAACTATTGATACAATCTTTAAAAAAAAAAAAAACAAATTGACCCTTTTACTCCCTTGAGTACAGTGCTCTGATAGTTTCATATTACACTTGGAGAAACATCAAACTTCTTCGCATGCCTATGAGGACCCTCAAGATCTGGCCCCTGCATGTTTCTCCATCCTCAATTCTAACACCTTCCCAACCTCCTTCCTGTAATGTGAACATGTTGTATTAATAGATACCTTAGGACCTTTGTACCAGCTGTCCCTACTCCCTAGAACTCTCTGCCTCCTACTGGCTACTTCTTTTCACTCAAGTAACACATTAAATGTTACCTGCGAGTAAGATCTCATATGAGCATGTGATCTAATAAAGTTCCCTTTTACCCACAACTGTTGGTCTCTATCACTTTAATTTTCTTTATAGCATTTATAACCATTTGATATTACCTTAATCATTTATTTATCTATCAATCTTATTTATTTGATATTTTTCCAGTGCTTAGAATAATGTTTCCCACAAAAAAAGACTTTCAAGATACAATGTTGAATAGATGGGTGGGTGGGCCCCTCTTTTCCTTCAGGTACGCTTCCGGGTAATCTAACCTTACATCTGTATGTAGGTGACTGTCAAATATTTGGGAATTAGACAACACACTTATAAGAAACCCAGAGATCAAAGAAGAAATCATCAGAGAAATTTGAAAATATTTTGAAGTAAATGACAATAAAATACAACACATAAAAGTTTGTAATACACACCAAAAATGGTGCCTCGAAGGAAGTATATAGCCTTATATTAGAAAAGAAAGAAGGTCAAAACCATTGAACTTCTATGGTGACCTAATATCATCCATATATATAGGTGACCCTCAAATTTTTATCTCCCACCTAAAGAGCACCCCACAAAGTGCGGAATTCTTATCCAGCACCTTACTTGATATCAATTTTTATAAGACTAACAAGCATGTCAAACTTAGTAAGTCCAAAACATAACTCTTTTCTTTAAATTGAATTTATTGGGATAACGCTGTGTTGGGGGCCGCCCTGCCTGGTCTCAGGAAGCCATAACCTCCCATGACTTAGGCTGAGTGAAAAACCTCCGGACCAGGAGCCACTGAAGGAGACAAAACTTATTTCCCTGGCGTGAAGGGCAGTCAATGACGGGTAACAATTCTCTTGGATAGAGAATGAAGCTAAGACAGACAGGTTTAGGAAGGAATGACAAGGACAAGACTAGTGGGGCTGTGGAAATAAAAGGGTGATCAGACATAAACCCCTGCCTTCTTTGGCTTTGTCAAAACCTTAGTCTTTGCTCTTAGATGTGAGAAATCCAAGTCTCCTGACTACCTCTGTCTCCTGCCCTTCTCAGGCCTGCAGGGGCGAAACAGCCCAGACAAGAAATGGCAGAGCCCCGGGGTAGTCAGGCCTGGGACATAGAATATGCAAGATCCTGTGAGATCTGTTTGCTGGAGGATGTTATTAACTTGGAATTTAAAAGCACAGACAGGAAACCAAAACTAGCCCTTTAAAACTAGCAATATGTTAAAAACCCCAAACCTTGCCCGGAATCTCAGCAGGAGTTCTGCCCCTACCTTTGTAAGTTGTTTACATCTTTTGATCTTTTCTGCCAGAGTATGAATCCACAAACTAAGTCTGTTTTCTCAATAAAAATCTGCTTGGGTATGGACTTGAGGCGCTCCCCACGTGAGGAGTGGCCCTTATGTTCCCTATTTCCCCACAGGACCTGGTAGTCTCTGTGTATGTTTTTCTCGTGTTTTGACGAACATCCGCAGCTGAGATGGGTACTGCAGGATGGTATCGTCCACAACACTGGTTCACAAAACCATACAGGTCTCAAGCGTATAACTCAATAAAGCATCATCTGTACACTGTATTGTGCACCCATTGTCAAAAATGGTCTCTTTTCTTCCCCACTTATCCCCCCTGCTCACCTCCACCTACCCCCATGCCCCTTTCCCTCTGGCTATCACCACACTGTTGTCTGTGTCTGTGTATTATTTTTTTATTTTTTAAAGAGATTTTATCTATTATTTATCTTTAGAGAGAGGGGAAAGGAGGGAGAAAAAGAGGGAAAGAAACATCAATGTGTGGTTGCCTCTCATGCGCCTCCTACTTGGAACCTGGCCCACAACCCAGGCATGTTCCCTGACTGGGAATCAAACTGGCAACCATTTGGTTTGCAGGCTGGCGCTCAGTCCACTGAGTCACACCAGCCGGGGTTGTGTGTTATATACATACATAACACTGGACTATTTTGCCCCAATTATTTCTCTCCTACTATCTGCATCCCAATAAATGACACCTGCATTTTTACATTTCTTAAGTCCCAAATCTTAAGTCTTTCTTGATCATTTTGTGTCCCTCAACTCTTAATTTCAGTTTTCTCAGCATATCCCCTTAATTATATTTCTAAAATAAATGTCAAATTGTCCAATTTAGAATTTGGAACAGCCACAGCACTTACAAAGCAAACTGTTCCCTGACACATGGAACAGATAAACTGTACCAAACCATGATGCAAAACAAACTATCTAAGCTTAATTTAGAGCCATATATTCCAAAACAAGTGTACAGCTGTAGTGCTATCACACAGATCCACATATTCTAAGGTTGAAGCCGCTGGCTGTTCCAGCAATACACCTAGTTTACCAATTCTCTGCCTAAACCACCCTGTGCTTACTGTACCTCCCGTGGAATTTATGATTGTTAGGACTTCTTGATGATTAACTTCTTTCTCATTATGAAACATTTCTCTTTATCTCTAATAATACCCTTTGTCTTAAAGTCTATTTTATCTGATGATAATATAGCCACTCTGACTTTTTAAGATTTTTTCATGGTATACCTTTGCCATCTGTTAACTTTCAACCTGTGTCTTTATATTTAAAATGTGTCTCTCATATACATCAGATAGTTTGAGTTTTATTTTTACATTAATTCTAACAATATGTACCTTTTAGTTATAATTAATGTAATTACTTAATGTGATTGAATTTATGTCTACCATCTTGTCAATTTGTTTTCTATTTGCCCCATCTACTTTTAAAATTACTTTTTATTTCTTGATTTTGAGAGAGAGAGAGAGAGAGAGGGAGAGAGAGAGAGAGAGAGAGAGAGAGAGAGAGAGAGAGAGAGAGAGAGAGAGGGAGAGAGAAACATTGATTTGTTGTTCACCTGTTTGCGCATTCATTGGTTGATTCTTGTATGTACGGTGACTGGAGATCAAACCGACAACCTTGGCCTATCTGCACAATGCTCTAATCAACTGAGCTACCTGGCCACAACCTGCCCTATCTATTCTTTTTTTCTTTTTGTCTCTTTATCTTTTGCATTAATAAATTAAAATGATCGCTTGGCTTTTTAGTTATACCTCTGCATTATTAGAGGTTTACTAATTAGAGGATTGTTTTAGTAGTAACTCCAGGAATGAAAATATTCATCCTTAACTTCTACAGTTTACTTATGGTTAATGTACTGCATCATTTTCATTAAATGTTAGAGCCCTCCACCATGTCAATTCATTTACCTTGACAGTTCCCTTTTTTTTTTTACTGAGGCGTAATTGACAGATAACCCCACTTTTAAAAACATCTTTACCCACATATTTACTGTTTCTGGTGCTTTTCACTCTTTCCTACAGGTCCTCTTTCTATCTGGTATCATTTTGCTTCATGGTGAAGAGCTTCCTCTAGCACATTTTGCAGTGCCAGTCTGGTGGTGACAAATCCTTTTTGTTTCTGTTTATGTAAAAATGCCTCCCATTCAATGTCCTTTAATTTAAAAAACATGACTAATAGACTTTATTTTTTAGCAGGTTTAGCTTTAGGGAAAAAATGATTGGAAAATGCAGAGTTCCCACATAAACCCCCCCTCACAACCTACACACGCAGTTTCCTCTATTATTTATACTAGTATTGGTGCAGTGCTTTTGTTACAATTGATGAACCCATATTAATAGGTTATTAACTGAAGTCCATAATTTACATCAGGAGTCACTCTTTGTGTTGTGTATTTCATGAGTTTTGACAAAATATATCTGCCATTATGTATCATACAAAATAGTTTTACTGCCCCCCAAATCCACTGTGCTCCATTACAGTAGGAAATATTTTCAGATTGACTTCTTTCATGTAATGATATGTATTTAAGGTTCCTCCAAGTGTTCTTGTTACCTGATAACTCATTTCTTTTTATTCCCAAATAACATTTTATTGCCTGGATATCCCACAGTTTATTTATCTATTCACCTATTGAAGGACATCTTGGTTGCTTCCAAGTAGTATTAGCAATTATAAATAAGGCTGCTATAAACGTTGGTGTGTAGGTTTTGGTATGGACACACGTTTTCAATTCATTTGGGTAAATACCAAGGAGCCCATTGCTGAATTATACTGTAAGAGAATGTTTAATTTTGTGTGAAACTGTCAAACTATCTCCAAAGTGGCTGTACCATTTTGTATTTCCACCAACAATGAATGAGGGTTTCTATTGCTTCACATTCTTGTCAACATTTGCATTGTTAATATTTTGGATTTTATCCATTCTAATAGGTGTATAGTGTTATCTTACTGTTTTAATTTGCAATTCCCTAATGACATATAATGTGGAGCATCTCTATATCTTCTTTGGTGAGGTTTCTGTTCAGATATTTTTTCCTTTTTTAAATTGTGTTGTTCATTTCCTTTGTTGGGTTTTAAGATGTCTTTGTATGTTTTGGATACCAATCCTTTATCAGAAATGTGTTTTGTAAAGATTTTCTCCCAGTCCTTGGTTTGTCTTATTCCTCCAAAAGCCCCTTTTAATGAAGTCCAACTTATTGATTTTTTCCTTTCATGGATTATGCTTTTAATGTTGTATCTAATAAATCATTGCTGAACTCAAGGACATCTAAACTTTTCTCCTACATTGCCTTCTGGAAGTTTTATGGTTTTGTGTTTTACATTTAGGGCAGTGATCATTTTCAGTTAGTTTTTGTGGAGGGTATAAAGTGGGTGCCTAGACTCATTTTTTTGCATGTGGCTGTCTGCTTGTTCTAGCATGGTGTATTGGAAAGTCCATCCTTTTTCCATTGAATTGTCTGCTCATTTGTCAAAGATCAATTGGCTATATTTGTGTGGTTCTATTCCTAAAATCTCTGTTTATTTCATTAATCTATTGGTATATTCTTTCACCAATATTACATTGTTTTAATAACTGTAACATTAAGTAAGTCTTGAAGTTGGGCAGTTTAAGAATCCTCTGACTGTTCTTCTTCAATAATGTGTTGGCCCTTCTGAATCTTTTGCCTCTTAATAAGAACTTTACAATCAGATTTGTTTATCAATATCCACAAAATACTTGCTTAGATTTTGATTAGGAATACATTGATTTGTAAATTAAGTTGGGAAGAAATGCTATCTTAACAATACTGAATTTCCTATATTTATTTCTTGATATTTAAATGGAATGTCTCTGTATTTACTTGTCTTCTTTGAGTTCTTTCATCAGAGTTTTGTATCTTTTCTTGTATAGATTTTGTACATATTTTCTTAAAAGGTGTACACCTGCCCTGGTTGGCGTAGCTCAGTGGATTGAGCACGGGCTGCGAACCAAAGCATCACAGGTTTGATTCCCAGTCAGGGCACATGCCTGGGTTGCAGGCCACAGCCCCCAGCAACTGCACATTGATGTTTCTCTCCCTCTCTCTCTCTCTCTCTCTCTCTCCCTCTCTAAAAATAAATAAATAAAATCTTAAAATAAATAAAACCCACTTTAAAAAAAGGTGTACACTTTAGTATTTTACTTTTTGGTGCTCATGTAAATAGTATTGTGTTTTTAATTTCAAATTACAATTGCTCATTGCTGGTATATAGGAAAGCAATTACTCTGTATCCTGCTACCTTCCTGCAATCAGTTGTTTGATCCAGGGCGTTTTTTTTTTGTTGTTGATTTTGTTGGTTTTAAACCAGAATGACCTTCAAAAGAAAGAGAAAGAGAAAGAAGAAGAAGAAGGAGGAGGAGGAGGAAGGAAGGAAGAAAGGAAGGAAGGAAGGAAAAAAGAAGGAAGGAAGGAAGGAAAGTGCCACAGTCCTGCCGTGGTCCAGCCGCAGCTAGGTCCAGGGTTTCCTGAAAGGTGGGTAAGGCGTCGGCAATGGGAGACAGACGACAACACGCATCAGAGGACAGTAATGCTCTGTTCCGTTTATTGCAAGTACAAGCAAGTTTTTATACTTTCATTTTTAGCAGTGATTGACATTTGCGATTAGGTAAAGCAGAAAAAAATTAATACAAAGGTAACCAGGAAAAATACAAAAATTCCCATAGATTCAGTTATATTAAACAAAGATTATTATAACCATGAGAGCCATAAATCAGACAATTAGAAATAGCTGTACGTACAGAGTTTGAATGTCTTATTGTTTATTAAAATTCTCAGAATTTGTCATGGAGCAAAAGGATACGCTAAATTGAACAGAGGTTATAGGAAATTTATTATAAGGCCTTTGTGATGTCTAACTTACCTATTTATCTTTTCTGTCTAAAATATTTCTTTATGTACCATGGACTCTAACTCCCTGGTAACTGTTTTTACGTGCTTAATTTATAATAGTTAACCAGCTTTTCTTATTTCTTTGCCTGTCTAATTCTACTTGATACATATTCCTATTCAAGGTAAAGGCGGGGCTGTTACTCCAACAACTTTTAGACACTCAGGGGCTATTTCATTAGAGGGGATTTTATTCTCTGGTCAGGAAATTATTTTATACAACTTCATTGGAATTATGCAAATCAATAAACCTGAGATACAGATATCTAACAATCCCACCACCTTTTAATCTCCAAAACAAACAGGTAAGGAGAGATAAACAGGAAATTCAGCTACAGTAAACTCTTTTTATTTCTTAGTTAATAAACACCAGGGAGGTCTGCTTCGAGCTAGCCTTTCCATGAAATTTAGACTATTATAAAACACTTGAACTTCATCCTAATTGACCATTCTAATGTCACCTTCATTATATGCTCCTGTATAAGGCAGTGGGAGATCTGGAACCCTCTGGAGACCATTAGCTCCTTTTGGGGGATACCATAATTTGCCAATAATCTAATATGCTACCCAGGGGTATCCCTGGGCTGTGGGTAAGGGTCTATATAGTTTTTTTCTTGTTTTCTAGAAAGACTCTTTGTATCTATGGGTAAGAAACAGGTGTGGGAAAGTCCACCAATAATTCAACTTATTGTAACTGATTTATGAATTCTTTTATGGGAACAATCGGGGATAATTTCTTACTCAGGTTTATAAACACTGTATTTAAAACAATCTGGGCATGATTCAATAGTCTAGGGAGAACTAGTTGTCCCTTCAGAATTTCCCTCAAAATCAATCATTGACTCCTTTCGAGCCTCTTTCTTCTCATGTTCTGTTCTTATGGGAATCAGCGTACAAAGTAAGACCATGATTAATATTAGCAAGGAAATTATTAAAAGCAATCTCCAGAAAAATTACCGCCCCCCCCTTTGTATGCCACGCTCTCTTCCAGGAAGATGGATTCCTTGAATGCCCTCTTTCCATGTTCAGACCTTGTCAAAAAACATGGTTGGAAGAGGGAGTGGCAGGAAAGGAAGGAAGGAAGGAAGGAAGGAAGGAAGGAAGGAAGGAAGGAAGGAAGGAAGGAGAAAGGAAGAAAGGAAAGAGAAAGAGAAGAAAAGGGAAAGAAAATCAGGCTATGCCAATTCTCTGTTTAAAACCTATCAATAGCCTGGCTGGTGTGGCTCAGTGGACTGAGTACCAGCTTGCAAACTGAGGGCCCACCGGTTCGATTCTCCATCAGGGCACATGCCTAGGTTGTGGGCCAGGACCCCAGTTGGGGCATGCTAGAGGCAATCAATCGATGTATCTTTTGCACATCGATGTTTCTCTCCCTCTTTTTCTCCCTCCCTTCCCCTTTCTCTAAAGATAAATAAATAAAATCTTTTAAAAAATAAAACCCATCACCCTTTCAGTACTTGCACAAAAGGGGACAAGGTGGTGAAAAAAAGGCCTTAGTGTGATAGTGCCATTTTTTCCGCTTTCAGTTTATGCCCGTTTCACAGGGCTTCCAACAGGAAAATGTTGAGACAGAGCATTTGGAGATTCACAACCACTATGGTCTGTAGGGGCCACTTGGAGGAAGGTCCAGGGAAGAATTTGCCGTTTTCGGTGGAAAACAAGTGGCAGTTACTAGCTATGATGACATTGTACTTTGGATCTGGATTTGCTGTACCTTTCTTTATAGTATGACATCAATTGCTTAAAAAATAAAGATGTTTCAGCTAATCCATGAAACAGATATGAAGAGGAGCATTTTAAGAGGTGCAGTCTCTTTGAAAACTGGATCAAACTGTTGAACTCGACACACTAGATGTGTTTGCAAATAAACTTATGGCATAAAAAAATAAATGAATAAAACCCATCAATGCCTTTATATTGCCTGTGGAATAAAATTCAAACTCCTCATTGTGGCCTGCGTGGCTCAACACATTCGTGCTATGCAAGCCTCATATGCTAGCTACCACCTTGGCCCTTGATCAGTGTGCTTGAATCATCCCCTATTTAGTTCTTTGAACAAAGCTTAAAGTAATGTCACCCCAATACATTTAATTTTAAAACATTTTTAAGAGTCATTCTGCTTCCTCAGCCCTTTGAGCTGGTGGCACCCGCTCTGTAGACTGCTCTTCCTCAGGCTCTTGTATGATCTATTCATTCTCACCTGCTAGGTCTCAGCTCGTCGGTAATAGTAAGAAAACAAATGAAAGGTTTTTTTGTTTACTATTTCATAAATCAAACATCCACATACCAACCAGGTGAAATCAAAATAGAACATTACTAGCATTCATGTGCCCCTACCAATTATAGTTCCTCCGCAGCACAAGACAAGTACTACTTTGACTTTTATGTTGATATTTTTGCTGACCTTTATAGTTTCACTATAACATAGTTTTACTTGTAATAAGATTCATCCCTAAGCGATATAGTTTAGTATTGCCCACCTTAAATAGAACCATATATTTTTGTATCTCATTTTACTCAACATTGTGCTTATGAGAGTCAACCATGCTACCATGTATAGTAGTATTTGTTTTATTGCTATAGGATATTTCACTACATGAATGTAACATGATTTATTCATCTCTTCAACTACTGATAGACATTTAGAATGTTTTTACGTTTTGGTAAATAATGCTACTGGAAATACACCTGTACTGGTGTCATCATGCATATTTGTGAGGAATGTAGGAGTGGATTTTTAAGGTCATGGGCTATGAGTGTTTTCCACGTTACTGGATAATGCTAGTGTTTCAAAATGTTTTATCAAGTTATATTTGATATAACTTTTTTGAGGAAAAAGATTGCAATTTGAGAGATGCAGATTCAGGTAACAAACCAAACTGAACCTGGTAAGAAGAAGGAAAGGAAGGATTTATAAAGGCAAAACCACAAAAAGCAATTCTTTCACACAAATGAAGAATTGCTGGCTGCGTTAACAAGGATTGGTTAGTTCCAATATGCAAATGAAGGGGCAAAAATTACAAGCAAGAAACTAAAGTCTATATGTGTCCATACAGCAGTTGTTCCGGGAAGTTTGTGTCTGGACCTTGAGCTGAGATTAGCAACAGATTTAGCAACTTAATAGCAGCTGTAAGAACTGAGACACAAGATGTGCACAGGCTGCCTAGGCCCCACTTCCTTCATAGCCTCTGACTCTTTTTAGTGACTCGCTTAGCAATATTTATTCCATTTTAAAATTTGTTTATTTATTTATTTTTAATCTTCACCCAAGGATATGTTCATCCACTCTAGAGAAAGAGGAAGGGAGAGAGAGAGACAGAGACAGACAGAAAGAAATATTGATATGGGCGAGAAACATTGATCAATTGCTCTGCGTATGTGCCCTGACCAGATTGAACCGAAACCTAGGTATGTGCTCTGGCTGGGGATTGAACCTGCAACATTTTTTGTGTAGGGGACAACACTCCAACTAACTGAGCCACATGCCAGGGTTTTTTCATTTATTTTTATTATCAACACCAACACTTGAAATTTTCAGACTTAAAAATTGTTTTGTCATTACATTAGGTATACAGAGTATCTCAGTATGATTTTAATTTGCATTCCTTTATTGCTAGTAAGATTAAATACATTTTCATTTGTTTGTTGGCCATTGAAATATTCTTTTTTTGTTAAGTAGAAAATAGAGTTTTAAATTATTTTCCTACAGGGTTGTCTATCTTTATTTTATTGATATCTAAAAGTTACTTATAAATCTGTATATAAGCCTTATATTGTTTACATAAGCAGCAAATATCTTCTCCCACTCTGTGGCTTACCTCTTCACTTTCTTTTGCAAATTGGTGCTTTCTAAAGCAGACACTGAGATGGAATTAAAAGTACAAGTTTTATTTAGGAGTAACACCGGTGAAAGAAAAGGGAGGAGGTAGGGTTGGGCAGGAATTGTCGTCAGGCAACAACTCCAACCTGAAAATGTCTTGGCCAGCCAATAAGGGAGCACCAGGACAAAAAATTTCCATTATGAGCCCCACATTGGTCAGAAATGATACATACCTTCTACTACTGCCTTTCTCAATTGGTCATTGGTTGGGAACCACCTCAAGAGGAAAGTGACCTTGGCTATCAAAGTTTGTTCAGTTTCTGGCTGGGGAACCACCTTTAGCATAGCTTGACTTTGGCCCAACAGCCGGATGATGCTAACAGCTGGAGGCTGTTGTCCAACCACACTCCTTGCAGCTGGTCAGCAAGTCATCTCTTGAATGGGGCTCTGAGTGTCACCTCTGTATTTGTCACACTCCTTTAATAGAATCTTTGTATGAATAGAAGCCTATATATATATATATATATATATATATATATATATATATATATATAATGTATTCCTCACCTGAGGATATAGTCATTGATTCTGGAGAGAGAGGAAGGGAGAGAGAGAAACATCAGTTTGTTTTACACTTATTTATGCATTCATTAATTGCTTCTTGAATGTGCCTGACCAGGAATTAAACCCACAACTTTGGAATACTGAGATGATGCCGTACAGGGTCAGTTGTCCCCCTTATGTGCAGTTTTGCTTTCTGCAGTTTCAGACTGTGGTCAACTGTAGTATGAAAGATATTGCATAGAAAATTCCAGAAATAACCATTTCATAGGTCTTAAAATGCAGGCCATTCTGTGTAACATGATGAACTATATATAATCTTACCCTGGCTGGTGTGGCTCAGTGGACTGAGCACCATCCTGTGAACCAAGGGGTCACCAGTTCGATTCCCAGTCAGGGCACAGGCCTGGGTTGCAGGCTAGGTCCCTGGTGTGGGATGTGTGAGAGGCAACCACACATTGATGTTTCTCTCCTTCACTTTCTTTCTCCCTTCCCTCTGTCTAAAAATAAATAAATAACATCTTTTCTAAAAAGTCAACGTATTTTTAAAAAAGAAATATATATATTCTTTTTGCCTATTAGTTACTTACTAGTCCTCTTAGTTATCAGATTGACCGTCATAGTACCACAGTGCTTGTGTTCAAATAACCCTTACTTTACTTAATAATGACCCCAAAGCACAAGAGGAGTGGTGCTGGCAATTTGGACATGCCACGGAGGAGCCATAAGGTGCTTCCTTTAAGAGATTAAAGTTCTCAATTTAAGGGGAAAGAGGGTGTGTGCTGAGGTTGCCAAGATTTATGGCAAGAGCGAACCTTCTATCCATGAAATTTTGAAGAAGGGAAAAGAAATCTGTGTTAGTTTTGAGGTCACGCCTCAGAATGAAATAGTTACTGCTACAATGCATGGTAAGTGCTTAGTTAAGATGGAAAAGGCATATTTATGAGTGTAAGATGTGAACAGAAAATGTGTTCTGACTGATGGTAACATGTTGCACCAGAAAGCATTGAGCCTATACAAATAAGGTATGGTTACACAGGTTCAGGAATAGGTTTGAATTGAAACATATAAAAATAACTGAAAAGAGAGAGACCACAAATACACAACTTCTATTACGGTATATTCTTACAATCATTCTGTTGCACTATTAGTGTTATTAATATCCTGCTGTGCCCAATTTATAAATTGAACTTTACCACAGGTGTGCATATGTAAGGAAAAACAGCACATAGAGGGTGCAGCACTTCCACAGTCCCAGATCTCCACTGGGGCATTAGAACACATCCCCTGTGGGTGAGGAGGGACTACTATAGCAGTTAAGGCCCTCTTGTTTTTTTTTTTTTTAAGATTTTATTTATTTATTTTTAGAGAGGGAAGGGAGGGAGATAGAGAGAGAGAGAGAAACATCAATGTGCGGTTGCTGGGGGTTATGGCCTGCAACCAAGGCATGTACCCTGGCTGGGAATTGAACCTGGGACACTTTGGTTCCCAGCCCGTGCTCAATCCACTGAGCTACACCAGCCAGGGCTGGCCCTCTTGTTTTATTCTGCAGAGTATCTTCATTATTTCGGCCCCTTTACATTTTAATAAAAGTTTAAAAATTAACTTTCAGTGTCCACAAAGTAACTTCTATGATTTTGACTATGACACTGTAGAATTTACATCTTTACAATATTAAGCCTTCTAATCCATGAATATGTTCTATCTATTCATCTTTTGTAAGTCTATGAATAAATATTTTCAAGTTTTTCTCCATAAAATCTTAGACATATGTCATTAGATTTATTCCTTGATATTTTGTATTTGTTGATAATATTATAGATAGTACTTTTTCATACATTTTATTTTCTAACATTTTTTGGCCAGCATGTAGAAATATAGTTGGTCTTGATTTTGTATCCAATTATTTTATTCTTATATTTTTAATCTTATTAATTCTTAATATTCTTTTGCATTTTCACATACATATTTATATTAACCATAAATAATGTTAATTTAGTTTCTTCCTTTCCAATCTTTGACTTTTTTGTGTCTTCTTTTTTGCTTCCCTTTTTCTTTGGCTTTAATGTGCTTACAAAAATCACTAGCAAAATTTTAAATAGAAGTGATGATAGCAGTCATTCTTAGACAATATGGGTTCTCATTTTCACCTATATTTTGGCCTGGTGATTTTTTATTATCTTGTTAATTCTTCTTTACTGATAAGACAATTCTAAAATACTTTATTCAGCGCTTTTATTTGTTACCTGTGGAAGGGTTGGTCTAAACAACATGACCTACCATGAAACACCTGAAAACCTGCTTTGTTTTGTTTTAATCTCTTGACTGAGCTCCTTCCATTTATCTTTGCTGCCATTGATTTAAGTTGTCACCATTATTTTTTCCTGACCCATTATAATAATGATCTAACTTTTCTCTCTGTCTCTCTTCTTCAATTAATTTTCAGTACTGATGTCAGGAAGTTCTTTCTAAAATACAGATTTAATCATGTGTCTCCCTGAATGTTTTCCATATTTTGTGCTTTTATCTTTTCTCTGGACATGCTGTTGTGTAGTCTACCTGTAATGTCCTTCTATCTGTCATTTACCTGGTGAATTGTTTGTCCTTCAAGTTTCAGCTCAGATAATTGTCTTCCTGAAGACTCCCTACTGTGTTCCCCCAAGATTCATCTGTTGAAGCCCTAATCCCTACTACCTCAGAATGTGAGTGCATTTGGAGATAAGGCCTTTAAAGAGGAGATTAAGTGAAAATGAAGAAGCCATGAGAGTGGGCCCTAATCCAATCTGACTGGAATCCTTATTAGACAAGGAGATGAGGATGCTCAGAGAGAAACCAGGTATGCAAATACACAGAGAAGAGACCAGGTGAGGACACAGAGAGAAACAGTTATCTGCAAGCCAAAAAGAGAGGCCATAGGAAATACCAAATCTATCAACCTTATTTTAGACTTCCTGCCTCAGAACTGTGACAAAGTAAGTTTCTGCATTTTTGTGAGTCACAAATAGTAATAAACCCAGCTGTATGTGACTTTAAATTCTGGAGTACAAAAACATACTCATGAAGAAGTATACTGAGAACATTCTAAAGCATAAGGCCACCTGACATTTGTTATTTAAGCTACCCAGTCTGTGGTAGTTTGTTATGGAAGCCCTGGAGAACTAATATACCCTACTCCTTCCAACCCAGAAAGTTAGGCACTCTCCTTTGGTGTTTCCTTGGAGCCTTTTAGACAGATCCATGGTGGCCTTGTCACCTAATATTATGTTTGTTTTGCATGTTTGACTCACCTCTGTTTCTAAAAACCCAAGTTTCTTGAAAGCACATGATTTGAATGGATAACTATTTCTCAAAATGAGAGATAAGAGGAGGATTACTTTTGAGGGAACCAATCAAAATATTTATGGATTGCAGACCAGCCGGATGGAATGGAACCCAAGGGTAATCCTGCATAGATCCTCAGCATCAGAAACCACAGTACTTATAATTTTCTCTTGACATAAAAGTTAAGAGATAGTACTATTCCTCTTGGGCAGAGAAGCAAGGTAGGGTGTAGGAAGTAAAACGGAGAATGACAGTGCTTGGACTAATGTCAGAGTACTTCAGGCTGAACTGGGTGATGAAAGAGTATGCATAAACCCAGCAATATCTGAGTGTTTTTTACCCTGAAGTCTTCACTCACTCAAGAAGTATTGTATTTTTAGGACTATGAGATGCACTGGACCATAAGATGCACCTGGGTTTTAGAGGAAGAAAATAGGAAAAAAATTCTGAAGCAAAAAATGTGGTAAAATATTTAATAACCTGTGACCCTGCTCTACCACCGCGCCCCCCCCCCCCCCGCAAGCCAGGTAAACTACATTCAGACTCTAAGATGCACCCCGCTTTTCCTCCCAAATTTTGGGGGGGTGCGTCTTATAGTCTGAAACATATGGTGCATGTGTGAATTGTATGTTAGCATAGTAAAAGCAGTAAAGAGTTCAATATTGTGGTCAGGCTGATTAGGTTCAATCCCTTAGCTCTACCAATTTTTAGCTTAAAATTTCTAAGCCTTAATGTCCTCATCTGTAACATGGGAATGATGGTGATTATAGTGTTCACAGAGTTGTGAGGGTTAAATGACATCATTCATATAAAAGACTAACTTTGTAAGTATTCAATACATATTAGTTGTTATGATAAAATATTTGTACCCTAGTCAGTTGAGTATATATAATGTTAAGTACACCTTTAGAAGAGAACCCCCTGCATCTTTCAGTAAATAGCAGAAAAAAGACTAGGAGCACACACATGCCAGGTGGCCTTATGTTTTAGAATGCTCTGAGTATACTTCCTTGTGAATGTGTTTTTGTGGTCTAGAATTTAAAGTCACATACAGCTGGGTTTATTACTATTTGTGACTCACAAAAATGCAGTATATTTACTAATACTCCTGCTTGGAAGTATCACAAGTGTAGACAAGAAATATGTTCTAATGTAAGAATTTCCCTTCACTGGTACTTTCTTAAGCATGGCTCTTAAGAATACAAAAGTAGTTTCAGGATAATCTATCGGGCTCTCACTCTGTAACATTCAGGCTTGGAAAGGGCCTTATTGGCACATTATAGCAATTACAATGGCTTTCTTGGAGAAAAATCTCTGCATTGGTGCTAACCATAGAAGTGCATAGGGATCCAAGTCTTTAAAGCACTTAAAAGCAACGTTGAGGAGTATACTATACTTATTTTCCTTGCTGGGTGAAACTGTCCTGCTTTCAATCCTCCAAGCTAAATGCACAGTGGATGGTTGCCTGGGTGACAGCTCGTAAACTAAGCAGTGGCTTTGCAAGTAGCTGAAGGGTTTGTGCACACAGAACCAGCTTTAAATATATTTTAAAAGTACTTTGAGCTGTGCAACACTGGAAAATAATTGAAGATAAAAACCTCAATCTATGCTGCTTTTAAATGAATCCCTTGTTGAAGTATGGGTTGACAGCTGTCCCAGAAACCAGTGCCACAGTGAATTCGAATGATGTTGGCTGCTGTTTGGCTTGATGTTTCTTCAGCTGTGTACTAACTCCCTCGGTAAAACACACTATAGGTAAGCCAAATCTCCATTTTCATCATGTTTTAGGTAACACCGTATGTTGTAACTTTTTTCATCCCTAACGGGGGTCCCAGAGGAGAAATATCAGATAAACAGAGAAAACTGTGTTCTAATTTTAAATAATTGTATCCTTGGGGTTGTTATAACAAACTTTTTTGAGTTTTCCAATATTGAGACAATCCCTTCTTATCTTTTATGCAAATGCTGCTAAACCATAAGCTCAACTGGTAAATATAAGTATATAAAATTGCTTCCATTGAATTATACTAAGGGACAACCTTTTCTTATAATCACCAAAATCTGTGTTAACTTTACATGGTATAAACCTTCTTGTAACCATTCAGTATTGTATAGGGTCCAGCACAAATATGCTCCTTTTTTATTATATAAAAATCTTTTATTACAAAATAATAGGCATGCAATTCTGTAACATAACAATATACACTCAAGAATACCATATGACATTTTGGGTGAAATGTTCAAATTGCTGTCCATCTCATGTGAGACACTCACACACCCTACCAACCACACTCAGTGGTGTTACTTCTGCAGGACCCTGTATATATGTGTTCTTGGCCATATTTTCTCAAAAAAAAAAAAAAGGATTCCCATTGCTTTCAGTCTTAATTTCTTAAGATTCCAAATCAAACATACAGTGTAATCAAAAGATTTTGTTGTACAAATAGATCAACCATGCATACAATTAAACATAAAAGAGACTGGGCTTCAATAGATGCTAAACCAGAAATCAAAGAGATTTCTTTGATTGTAGAATGAAATATTATTGATTAAAAATCATTGATCAAAATAATTTTTAAAAAATACAATCTTTATTATATTTTCCCACTACCATTCAGTCCCCTGATATCCCCCTGCCACCAGCCATCAACACCTTGTTGTCCATATCCACGAGTCCTTTTTCCTTTTTGCTCCACCCCTCCTCCTGCTAACTGCCCCCACTCCCCACTAGCTGTCATCTGTTGTCCACCTGAGTGTGTCTCTGTCAAAACAATTTTAAAGGGAAAATGGAGGAGAGTTTTCTTATGAAAAAACTTAAAATGGAAATGCACAGACTGAAGATCACAAGAGGAAATGGAGCTCACTAACAAAAAGCACTGTGGGTTTGTCCGTGCTAACTGACAGAGGGAACTATACATGGGAATACTGCTATATGTCATCCTTGTCTTCCTCTAGCCCCTGCTGAATGTGAGAGGCAATAGACGATCAAATAATGAGCACATTGCCCAGTACTATGGTGACTGGGTTTAATGACATTTGGGCTGCAGTTTGGTTTTTATTTAGATGGTAGTTACTTGTAGAATGTTCTAATTTAAATGTTGCATTAAAAATGAAACTACATAAAGTCCAGCATAGGGAATATAGGCAATAATATTGTAATAACTATGCAGGGTATCAGAAGGGTACTAGACTTATCAGGATGATCACTCTGTATGCCATTGCCTAGTTGTTATTTGTTTATCTGTTGTTCAGCTTTATTGAAGAACAGGTTTTAATTATCCTTCATTTCTGAAAGTGTTTCTATTACGTACAATGATATAGCAAATATTGTTGCATTTTCAAAAATAAGTATATAAATCCAAGTCACAAAGCAATTTGCTGGGACAGATATGTATATTCGTTTTTAAATTTTCTATGGCCTGATTTCTAGTGTGTCTTCTCTCCTTCAGCTTGTAGCAAAGTTCCAAGTACACTGCACATTGAATGCCAACAATTAAAAAATGATAATGAAGGGACAGCAACCAAATATCTGCTTCTCTTAGAAAGAGCTTAAAGAAAACAGGCACTACTGGTTAGAGTGTGAATTGGTATAGCCATTCTGGAGAAAAATCTATCAGTATTTGGTGAAATTAAATACACTCAACCCACTCACCTCAGAGAAACATGTACCATGTGAAATAAGGCCTGAACAAAGATAGTTATCACAGTGTCGTTTGTAGAGTGGGAAGCTGGAGGTACTTAGATGTCCATCACCAAGGGAAGGGATAATAAAATAGTATGGTGGAAGCTCACGATACAGCTATTGGAAGCAAACAACCAGCTTCACTTCAGATAATTCCAGCTCGTACAGATAAGTACAAACCTAAAGTTTAAAAACAAATGTTAAGTTAAAAAATAAGTAACCAATATAATTTCTGCAAATTTAAAACACATGGAGAGACACACAATAGCACCATATGCATATATCTTATAAAGACATACACATATCAGCCTTGGCTGCTGTGGCTCAGCTGATTGAGCGCCAGCCTGTGAACCAAAGGGTCACTGGTTCGATTCCCTGTCAGGGCACATGCCTGAGTTGCAGGTCAAGTCCCCAGTTGGGGTGTGCGAGAGGCAACCACACATTGATGTTTCTCTCACAATGGATATTTCTCTCCCTCTCTTTCTCCTTCCCTTCCCTTCTCTCTGAAAATAAGTAAATAAAATATTCTTAAAAAGAGACATACACATATATGAGGATACCTACATTAGATTGGGTTCCTGTGAGGTAAAGGGGAGTGGAAGAGGGGATTAGAGCTAAAGGGGGAAAAATAAAATAAAACAAAAGGAAAGCCAGACACAGCCCAATATTACTAATAAGGAGCATGTTTAACCCAAACCTCCTCTACTGAGTGTCCAAACGAGGAAGTGAAAATAGGCCTATTTTACAAATGGTCCTTTAAATACTAGTTGTATTGAGGCTCTTGGGCGCTAGCACCCACATCTCTCCAGTGTGAGATCCCATGTTGCCAATGCCAGTGCCCGGTTTTCCTCATCTGTAAAATGTGGATGCTGATGCTACTGTTCTAATGGTTGTTGTTTGGAATTAGATAAAATACAGGTATTTAGAATATTTATGGCACGTAGTAAAGGCATTTAATAAATGTTGGGGTATTACTACTATTGTTATTATGTAACATCACTTTGAGTAAAGGTAGGAAAAGACTTGAGGAATTCTCTATTTCAGTTTATTCTCTATTAGAAATTTGTGGGGAATGTTAGTATTTATCCTAGGAAACTTAAATCAAAAGGAATAAGTGGTAATGATAAATGCAATTAGAAAATAACAGGAATTGCAAGAAAGATTGTGGATTGGATTCTGATCGCTAAGTCAGTGTCTGTAGAAGTTGTCTAATGAGAGAAATCACCTGATTGCTTCAGTGGGGAGGGAGAGAGAGCAGGGCTGGGAGGTGTGTCCTGGAGACAGTGAAAATGTCTGTGTTGCCAGGGGTTGGGGGAGGGGCGTCAAATAAGTGGCACAAAAAGGATTTTCAGGGCAGTGAAACTACTCTGTATGCTGCAGTAATGGTGGATACATGTTATGATACATTTGTCCAAGCCTAGAATGTACAAAACCAAAGAGTGAACCTCTGTAAATTCTGGACTTTAGATGACAATGCTGTGTCAATGTATATTCATGAGTTGTAACAGGTATACAGCTCTGGTGCTGAAAGTCGATAGTGGGGAGGCTGTATTTGGAGAGGTCAGGAGATATTTGGGAACTCTATGTTTTCCACTCAATTTTGTTGTGAAACTAAAACTTCTCCAAAATTAAAGCCTATTTTAAAAGAGTCCATTAGTCCTTTTAAAATTAAAACAAAAAGATGGGAGGGTCTCCATCTAGCCTTATTCCAGACCTACTAAATCCAGGGAATCTGAGAATCTTTATTTATAACAAGGGAGTAGGATAATACTATGCTCAGTCAAGTTTAGGAAACTGCACAAAGCTAAGGCCACATTCCTTTAAAATCCAAAGATACAAGATGCCCTACTTACACTCTGGCACCTCAGCTGTTATTATTCCGTAACAGCAAATGCCCACCTCCTCTGGCATCAGGTCTTCCCAGCTGCCCAACCCCATCCCCTTGGGCCCACCTTTCATTATCTATGGCCAATATGTCACAAATCCTCTTTAGCTTTATCTTCAAATTTTTGTTTCTGCCTTTCTATTCTATATCATAATGATCTTCCTAAAGTACCAATGCTCCTAAAAGGCACTACTCAGAACTCTCTATGGCTTTCCCAAACTCTTCAGAAGTAAAGTGTAAATTTCCCTGTGGTTCACTCTTTCCGCATTGACCCTGAATATCAGTCTTTGTCCATGCCTTTGCCCCAGTCATCACTGACCTTTCTCCTCCACTCTGGGTCTCCAGATATTATTGACACCTTTTTCTCCACACAGTGCTCCAGCCCATACGGCTGTGCCATTTCTCTGGCAGCTGTAAGATTCAGCATCTGTTGTTTGCTCTGACGATTACGTATTTTCTTTCTTGTATTTTGTATTAACTTAATATTTTATATTATGTTCTATTGTGACAGTCCATGAAAGATTGTGAAGGACAATAGTATCCTCTTAACCAAATGTGTGAATTTATCAAAGAGTACTGATTCTGGGGTGAAGTACATGTTCTCCTTGAGAAAAAAAGCTTCACATTGTCTAACCCATGAATTCCGAAGACATTTGTGTGTTTAGAACATTAAAGACCAATTCTACATATTTCTTAGCTTTTCTCCAAATGCCAGTTCATTGCAAATAAATTGCCCGTTCAACAAGATGGCATGTGACTGTGGTGTCAGAAGCTGAAATTGGAACATTGAGTCTTACAAAGGGTTTTTGTGCTGTTACCAACAGTAAAAAGCTCCATGGGGGAGGTAGTTTGGTGGGTTCAAAAATGCAATGTGAGAGATACTTTAATGATTTGGAATATTGAGATGGGATATTTAAAATGAGGACTTCCCTGAAAAATCTAGAATGCTGGCCACCATGCTCTTCAGTGACGCACACTGTGCTAGAATTAGGGGGTGTACAGAAATGGGAGGCATGGGCTGTCTCTGCTATTGAGGAGTTTGAAGTGTTGTCAGGAAGATCGGACTTACAAAAAGAAAACAATCATAAGGATTTTAATAACATCACTAAAGAAAATAAAATCCTACAAGAATTTTCACCAATAGAACAAGCCAACACTTTGTATATAGTATTTCAGATCATCACCAGCCATTTGAAAAGGGGAATATAACTTCCGGTTTTGATATGAGAAAATAAAGTTCAGAGACGTTGAGTGACATGCTCCAGGTTACACAGTTGGTAATCTGTGGAGGAGGGATCTGAACTAGAGTTCTGTCAGGCTCTAAAACTTGTGCTCTTTTTTCCATTCTGGTATGGATTCATCCTTTCTTCATCTGTACCTTCTGTACCTCAGCAGATCTTAAAAAGTGATAGTAAAATTATTACTGTCCCCAATTTAAAACACAGGCTGGAGCAAAAGTAGCTTTACAGCTGTGAGTACGTGAAACAGAGTGTATTCTTATATTACTATTTATTAATTATTGCCTTATTTTCCATACGAACAACGGTAAACCCACTTTATCTCACCCTGAATGTGTACTAATAACCAAGATTGGTGGGATTATGGGGTTTCTTCTTTTTCAAAATTGTCTTTAAAATTGTTATAATATTTTGCACACAAAAGAAGGAAACAGGGGAAATAAAGATAGACTTTGTTGCATTTGAATCACCCACTGCTTTGCAGTCTCTCATTTAATTAAATCATTTATATTTTTTCTTAAAAGTAATTATATGGAACAAGCAAGATGAATAAAAATAAACTCATCCATGATTTCCTGGAAGTAGTTTCAAGAGGTGATGTGGAACTCATCTGTGACCATATTGCTAAAGTCCATTCCATCCTCGGAAACCTTGACTTTCAGCATCCAGAGACGGGGAATACACCTCTCATTACTGCAGCAGAAGGAAATTTATCAGAGGTAACACATGGTGTCTGAGGGCCCATGAATGCTCTTCTAGCTCATTCTGAGATGATGTGTTTGAGAATAACATTACCACCACCTCCATGAAAAAATGTCTGAAGGCACAAAGCAGAGGGTAGAGGTGGGGATGGAGGGTGAGGGGCAACTGGAGGGAGAACTGAGAGCACCTAAATAATCTAGATAGTCGTTATGTTGATTTATTCCCCTACTCAGTCAACAGAATACTAGATTTCATGTTGGATACAAAGTTGGATCAAACACAGATGTCACCCTTGAGGAGTTTATGGTCTAGTGGGACAATATAATGAAGCCTGAGATTGTTCCTCCTTCCCACTCCCCACCCTCAGCCCCATCAGACCTGGGAATTTGTTCCCTGCTCTAACAAATGTATATAATCCTGAAAATAGGGCAAGAGGTGTAAATAAATAATCGTAAGACCTCAAAGAGCAGAGAATTGTCCTCTTTGTTCTAGCTATATATCCAGCTACTGTGTCTGACACATCTAGGTATTTAATAAATATGTATTATGTGGAAAAATGAATAAATAACCCATTTGGGTCTTATCAATCATTTATATCATCATGTGTGGGAACTTAGAAGATCCTTTTTAAGAATGCAGGTGAAAGTCATAACAATATGGGCACTTGGAATTGGGAACAGTCAGCAAGGAGGGAGCTATAAGTGGAATAGAAAAGGGCTTAGAATGGGAAACTAGAGTGAAAAAGACAAATTTCACTCACCTACACAGGTCAGTGCCTCTGTAAGTTCTTGGGAATATAAATGCAAATAGATCCTTAACCCCACCTGACCACCTCAATTAGCCTCTCTCTTGACTAATTCTTAGCTCGTTTTCTCTTTTGGTTCTTTTGTATTAGCACCTTTTAAACAAATTCTAAAATATTATTATATATGCTTACAAAACATGTATGCACAACTTACAGAAAAATGAGACTAACACGCTGTACCCGCCATTCAAACCAAAAATTAGACCCCATCCATGCCTCAAAAGCCCCTCCTGAATGTTCCTCCTGAATTGCATTATCTTGAATTTTGGGTTAATCATTTCCTTAGTTTTGCCACTTCTGCATATATTTCTAAATAATGCATTGTTTACTTTTCCAGTTTTGAACTTTATAAAAACAAACTTGCACTGAATGTGTTTCTCTGTAACCTGCTTCTTCTGTTCATAGTTTTGTTTTTGAGGCTGCCCACTTCAACCCAGTAGCTATGGTTTTTCATTTTTACTGCTGTTTAGTATTGTATCTTTGCCACAACTGAACTATCTTACTTTGATAGACAGGTGGGTGGCTTCCATATTTATGTTATTGCAAACAGTGATGCTATTTTCCATTAGCATTGAATATATTTAAATATCTCCCTTCTGATAACACATAAATAAACAAACACCTTCACTGACTCCCACATCCTCCTGCAGCCACTTTCGTTCCTCTTCCAGGCCTCTTCACCTGCAGACCTCTGTCAATAACTGTAGAAGATCTGAGATTTTACTCTACTTTCAAGCTAACATGTTAGCCTGGTACAATTTCTTGAACTCTTGGCATAAGAAACAAAACGGGGTCAGAAACAACAGCACTTGCCAGAGTATTATCAGTTTTATGTCAGTTCCTAATTCCCATGGATGATAGGAAGGGGACCAGATGACCCTACTTACAGGGGATTGGATCGCAGGAGAGGAACCTTAAATTAATGGAGGCCAGATCTTTCATAATGGGCATTAAGCAATCCTACTTTTTGCTCCAGAAGGAGATACTGTCTCTAAGGCTATTCACTATGGAAACTATAGTGAAACTATAGGAAACTATAGGAAACTATACAAACACTACACAAATAAGCTTGAAAAGAGATTCTGGGGCAAAGGCAGTCAGAGCTTCTGCTCACTAAACTTGTACAAATGTATGAGACCCAGAGACACTTGTCTCCTAAAAATATCTACCCTTCGTTTCTACATCGTCTTGGTTTCTGATGAATTTTCCCATGACTGCACCACTCTGTTAGTCACTCTGACTAATCTGATCAACAAGAGACTGGGACCAAATCCATCAGTTTGTCTCATATGACATTCAATTAAAGCTACTCTACAGGACTCCAAGCAGCAGAAAGAGGCTGTACTGTAGGCGGGCCTCAGGCATGCCATCAAGAGTTGTGGACCCCCCCCCAGCTTGAATAAACCCCATAAACCATCAAGATCTTACCCTAGAAAACCAGGTGGCTTTCTCCTTAAGTTTCTCTGTTGATCATCCCATTTGGTCTGAGGGCATAAATTCAGGTACAGTGGCATGTATTAGCCATTGCAAACTTCACCTTGGCCTCCAAGGAGGAAGTCTAGGGCAATTCTATCATGCATAAACAACCCTGGCCAATAACTTGACTGCTGATCTGAATGAGGTGGTGTTATTGATAACTTCAACTAAATTCAAGGACAAATTTTATCCTACTTTTTCTAATTGTATGCCTCCTGTCTTAGGGATAATTACTCACAGGGAGCTCACAAGTAACAAGCAACTATCCCTCTGTAAGTTCCCCCAGATAACCAATGGTGACTTCATTTTGGGGACAGCTCTGAAGCCATCTGAGGCTACATCATTTATTTGCTTAAAGAGTTGAAGGTCTCTTAGAACCACCCCTAAGGCATAAGTCACCATGTTTTCAGGAGAGATGGAAGCTAATGTCAGGTTTCCCCACAGTAAGTATTTTTCCCTTGGTAGGTGGGTGCTGGAGGTGGTGTTTACAGTTGTTGGGCCCCCCAAGTGGGACCTACATTAGTAGGGGGCGCAGGGTGACAGTGCCTCCATGCAGCCTCTCAGCTGGCTGGTCGGCTGAAGATTCCCAATTCAGTCTGATTAGTTGAGTCTGGTCCTAGATTCGGGAGGATTATCAGTACTGTTAGTTTGTGCCAATAGCCCCGTAGCATTCATTCACCCCCCAGAATGAGGGAGTGATGGCTACAGGAATGTGAGTGAGCAGTAATCTGGAGGTGTTGACAAGGGTTTTTTACATGGCAGGTGCAAGATCTGGGGCTGTCGGCCACTATTGTGAATAGACTTCTTGGTAAGGCTAAAGGAATTGGCAATGAATTCATGATTGGGCTATCTGGCAGACCCAGCAGTAAGTTAAATTTAACGTGTTTGTAACAGTTTTAGAGAGCCACACCTGGACATTTTTTTTCATGAGGGTGGTTCTGAAGGGCGAAGGTCATTAATGTCTCTCCCTCCCCTATACCCTATGGGGTCTAGGATGTTCTGCCTTTAAGTGCCAGGGTTGTTTCTCTCCTTCCACCAACACAAAGTCTATGTGTCCCATTTCAGTAGCTACAACTTCACCCCTACATCAGAAACATGGAATTTTTCATTTTGTGCCCAGTCTACCTTGGTGGCTGTGTTGCCATGTCTGATTATAATGGGTGCAGGCAGCAGTGGAGACAGTCTGGGTTGTGCGGGGTCAGTTGACAGTTTCATTCCAGTCTACCCATCAGAGAACAGACCTTTGCCATGGGTTTCTACATCAACTGACCTAGACAGTTTGTTTTTATAGTTCATGGCCTTAAAGAAAGGTGCCAGTCTGAAATTTTAATCTGCCAGTCTATAATTTTCCAGGTGTCAGACCACCAGCTAGCCATTGGCAGCTGGTCAAGAATCAGTAAAAATATAAGAAGGTTCGTCAAGGGGAGTAGAGGCCACAGCTATGAGAATGGCTTTCAGTTCTCCCCATTGAGTGGATCAACCATGTCCATTATCAGTTCTGTGTTGTTGACACACAGGCTGATCTGTTGCAACAGCCCAGTGCATGCCATCAGGTTTCAGCTTGACTTAACCACTAGGTGGCTCAAACCCACAGCCAGAAAAAAAATTCTGAGACATTATCTTCATCACCGACTGGATCTAAGGTTGTCAGCAGGAAGGGCTGAGCAGTAAGATAACTATTATCATTCCTCCATAACAAGAGTTATACATCTTACTATCCATATTCTAGAGGAACCAGCCAGAGTTCAAAGTTTGCCTGTTTTTTTACCATTTCAGTCATGAATTTTCTTACTGCCATCCTTAGTGAAGATATAAACCTCTGTAACTGTTGTATGAAAGGGAGTAAGTGGAATCTTCTGCCCACCCAGGACAATTGTGGCATTACTGTATTTTTAGGACTATAAGATGCACCGGACCATAAGACTCACCTAGGTTTTAGAGGAGGAAAATAGGGAAAAATTTGAAGCAAAAACGTGGTAAAATATTTAATAACCTGTGACCCCACTCTACTGACACATCCTCTGCACACCCCCCAGCAAGCCAGGTAAGCTACATTTGGACTGTAAGATGCACCCTCTTTTCCTCCCAGATTTTGAGGGTGAGTGTGTCTTATGGTAAAAAAAAATGCATTATTTGCTACAATGGCATGAATTTGAGGCTGACTGACAGATTGGTGAGGAAGATACAACCCACAGAAGAATTATCAAAAGCTAGGAACAGCTGTTTAGAACGAAATTCCTAATACACAGACTCCAACTACTATCCTGTTTAGTTTCTTAAACAGTCATGTGTAGTCAATAAAGTGGAGGACCTTTTATTGTCCAATATACAATATTGGTTAACATACAATTTGGTTAACATATTTGCTACCATTGCTCATGAACTTTCCTTAAATCCCATTAATTAGCCAATGAAGCCCTCACTCTTCCTCTGGCATTCCTGTTTCTCTCATCATCTTATCTTTTGCACAAATAATCAGTTGTGAAGCATCTGAGATTTTCCTTTTATGCAAGTTGTAAGTTAGCCTGCCATAGATTCAGAGTCTGGCAGAAGACACAAGACTCCTGGGTCAGAGAAAAATGACAGTTTATTAATCACAGTAGTAACAGCCAGCACTGGCTTCAGTTCCAGGAGCCCCAGTTTCCACAGGGTAACATGAAGAGGTGATACCTATACACCCAGTGGGTTGGATTATAAGAGAGGAAACCTGAACTTAGAAAACCTGGGTCTTTTATAATAGCCAGTAAGCAAGTCTTCCCAATGCTCCAGAGGGAGGCGCTATCTCTATTTTCCAACATTGTTCACTATACAACCATCTTTAAAAACAGTCTAGGACAAAGGCAGTCAGTGTTTCTGCTCACAAGACCTACAGAAACCAAATTTCTGGAGTTTCTGGAGAATTGTCTTTCAACAGCCCTTCTGAATAGTGTTCTGCTGGTCAATCCTCACTGCCTCAACTTTACCTTGCTGACATGACCTATAATGTCCCTGGTTGCTTGCAGCTTTTAGCAGAATGGAGCAGAAATTTTTTTTCTTTTCTTTTTTAGTACAATAACAAAATTTAATGCTGATATTCTTTCTTTTAAAAAAATAAAACAAGAGGTATTTTCTTTTATTATTAAGATGGTAATAAAAGATTATGAAAAGATCTCAAAAACAGATGAACATTTTTGAAAGGGACACTCAGTCTCACTTCCTACAGATTGGGATTGTTGATATGTTTTTAAAGTGTTTTTGTAATATTATGTACTTAAATATATGCAACAAAATGTACTACTTTAACCTTTTTTTAATTGTACAGCTCCATGACATTAAGTACATTTGTAGTGTTGTTTGACCATCACCACTGTCCATCTCCAAAACTTTTTATTCTTTCCAGGCTGAAACTTTATTCCCATTAAACATTAAGTCCCTATTACCCCTACCCCTGCCCCCCAGCAACCACCATTCTACTTTGTCCCTATGTATTTGACTATTTAGGTACTTTGTATGATAGGAGTTCATAGCATTTGTCCTTTTGTGTCTGGCTTATTTTACTTAGCATAATGTCTTTAAGATTCATCTATGTTGTATCAAATGTCAGAATTTCTTTTTTCCTTTTTGAAGGTTGGAAATATCCCTGTGTTTGGGGTGGGTACCACATTTTTATGTGTTCATCGTTTGGAGGACACTTGGTTTGTTTCCACCTTTTGCTTACTATGAATAATGCTCCTATGAACATTGGTATATACTTATCTGTTCAAGTCTGCTTTCAGGACTTTTGGGTATATGCTCAGAATTAGAATTGGTTAAGTATGGTAATTCTCTGTTTAATATTTTAAGGAACCACTATGGTGTTTGCCATAACACCTGTACCATTATTCATTCCAAGCAGCAATGCACAACTGTTTGTATTTCTCCATGTCCTTGCCAAAACCCAACCCAACCCTTCCCTTCCCTTCCCTTCCCTTCCCTTCCCTTCCCTTTCTAAAAAGTTAATTTTTATTGGATTTTCCCCATTACCTTTCATCGCCCCTATACCGTCTTCCACCTCCACCACTGCCCTCCCCCTATAATTGCCACTCTTGTTCATGCCCATGAGTCCTTTTTCTTTTTTGCTAATCCCTCTACCTCCCAAACTCCTTTCCTTTTGCCTATATTTTAATCACTTTGTTACCTTTTTTGTCTGTTTTTGAGTTGTAGGGGTTCTTTATATATTTTGGCTATTAATCCCTTATCAGATACATTATATGAAATATTTTCTCTAATACTGCGCATTGCCTTTTCACTCTCTTTTTTCCTTTTTTTCCATTTTATATGTGTGTGTATTCTTTATATTTTTGCCCCACCACTCCCCTCACCCCAGCTATCTCCACCTCCCACCCCTTTGTCTTTGTCCATGTATCCTTTATACATGTTCCTTGACAACTCTCCCCCAATTCCCCCCATTATTTCCTCCACCCTCCCCTCTTGTTACTGTCAGTTTGTTCTTTATTTCAATGTCTCTGGTTATATTTTGCTTACTTGCTTGTCTTGTTGATTAGGTTCCACTTGTAGGTGAGATCATACGGTATTTGTGTTTCACTGCCTGGCTTATTTCACTTAGCATAATGCTCTCCAGATACATCCATGCTGTTGCAAAGGGTAGGAATTCCTTTTTTCTTTTTGCTGCATAGTATTCTATTGTGTAAAAGTACCATAGCTTTTTGATCCATTCATTTGCTGATAGGCACTTACGTTTCTTCTAACACTTGGCTATTGCAAATTGTGCTGCTATGAACATTGAGGTGCATAGATTCTTTTGAATTGGTGTTTCAGGATTCTTAGCATATGATTCCAGCTGTGGAATTGCCAGGTCAAAAGGCAGATCCATTTTTAGTTTTCTGAGGAAATTGCATACTGTTTTCCACAGTGGCTGCACCAGTCTGCATTCCTACCAATGGTGTACTAGGGTTCCCTTTTCTATACAGCCTCACCAGCAATTGTTTGTTGATTAGTTTATGATGGTCATTCTGACCAGTATGAAGTGGTATCTCATTGTGGTTTTAATCTGCATCTCTCTGATGGCTAATGATGCTGTGCATGCTTTCATATGTCTGTGGTCCCTGTGTATGTTCTTCTTGGAGAAGTGTCTGTTCATGTCCTTTGCCCATTTTTTAATTGGATTGTTTGTCTTCCTGGAGTGGAGTCATGTGAGCTCTTTATATATTTTGGAGATCAAACCCTTATGCGAGGTATCATTGGTAAATATATATTCTCATATGGTTGGTTCCCTTTTCATTTTGCTGATGTTTTCTTTAGATGTGCAGACGGTTTTTATTTTGATAAAGTCCCATTTGTTTATTCTTTCCTTTATGTCACTTACTCTAGGGGATGTATTGGTGAAAATATTGCTTGTGGAATACCTGAGATTTTCCTGCCTGTTTCCCTCTAGGACTTTTATGGTGTCTCAACTTATACACAAGTCTTTTATCTATCTTGACTTTGTTTTTGTGTATGGTGTAAGTTGCTGGCCAAGTTTCATTTTTTTGCATATAGGCTAATCTATATGCAAAAAATCTCCCAACACTATTTGTTAAAGAAGTTATATTTACTCCATTTTATGCTTTTGCCCCGCTTTGTCAACTATTAATTGACCATACAGACTTGAGTTTATTTCTGGGCTCTCTGTTCTTTAAAAGGTTTTTATTTATTTATTTATTGAGAAGGGAAGGGAGGGAGAGAGGGAGAGAAACATCGATGTGTGGCTGCCTCTCGCACACCACCACTCCCGCCAACTTGGGACCTGGCCAGCAAACTCGACATGCTCCCTGACCAGGAATCTGACTGGTGACCCCTTGCTTTGCAGGCTGGCACTCAATCTGCTGAGCCACACCAGCCAGGGCTGAGCTCTCTATTCTGTTCCATTGATCTATGTGTCTGTTCTTATGCCAGTACCAGACCATTTTGATTACTACGGCATTATAATATACTTTGATATCAGGTATTGTGATCCTTCCTACTTTGTTCTTCTTTCTCAATATTGCTGCAGCTCTTTGGGGTCATTTATGGTTTCATATAAATTTTTGAAATGTTTGTTCTATATCTGTGAAATATATCATTGGTATTTTAATAGGGATTGCATTGAATCTATTCATTGCTTTGAGTAGTATGGACATTTTGATGATGTTAATTCTTCCAATCAATGAGCATGGTATATGCTTCCACTGGTTTATGTCTTCCTTAATTTCTTTCTTGAGTGACGTGTAGTTTTCTGAGTATAGGTCTCTAACCTCCGTGGCTAAGTTTATTGCTAGGTACTTTATTTTTCTTCTTGCTACAGCAAATGGAATTTTTTTCTTAATTTCTGTTTCTCATATTTCATTGTTAGTGTACAAAAATGCCTTTGGTTTTTGAATATTGACTTTGTATCTTGCTGTTTTGCCAAATTCACCTATTAGGTCAAATAGTTTTTTGGTGGAGTCTATAGGATTTTCTATGTACACTAGCATGTCATTTGCAAACAATGACAGTTTTACTTCCTCCTTTCCAATTTTGATGCCTTTTATTTCTTTTTCTTGTCTGATTGCTGTGGCTAGGACTTCCAATACTATTTGAATAGAAGTGGTGAAAGTGGACATCTTTGCCTTGTTCCTGATCTTAGCAGGAAAGCTTTTAGTTTTTGCCCATTGAGTATGATGTTGGCTGTAGGTTTCTCATATACAGCCTTTATTATGTTGAGGTATGCTCCTACTCCCACTCTGCTGAGTGTTTTTATCATAAATGGGTGCTGTACCTTATCAAATTCTTTTTCCACATCTATTGATATGTTCATATGATTTTTGTCTTTGCTTTTGTTTATGTGATGTATTATGTTTATTGATTTGTAAATATTGTACCACCCTTGCATCCCTGGGACGAATCCCACTTTGTCATGGTGTATGATCTTTTTAATGTATTGCTGGATGCAGTTTGCCAATATTTTGTTGAGGATTTTAGTGTCTATATTCACCAGTGATATTGGCCTGTAATTGTGTTTCTCTGTTGTGTCTTTATGTGGTTTTGGGATTAGGATGATACTGGCTTCATAAAAACAGTTTGGGAATCTTTTCTCTTCTTGGATTTTTTGGAGTAGTTTGTGAAGGATAGGGGTTAGCTCTTCCTTAAGTGTTTTGTGAAATTCTCCTGTGCAGCCATCTGGTCCAGGGCTTTTGTGTGCTGGTTTTTTGTTTTTTTTTATTACTACTTCAATTTCACCAGCTGTTACCAGTCTGTTTAGGCTTTCTTCTTCTTCATTCAGTTTTGGAAGATTATATGTTTCTAGAAATTTGTCCATTTAATCCAGGTCTTCAAATTCCTTGGCATAGAGTTGTTCATAGTAATTTCTTACAATCCTTTGTATCTTTGTGGTATCAGTTGTAATCTCTCCTCTTTCATTTCTGATTGTGTTTATTTGGGTCTTCTCTCTTTTTTCTTGATTAGTCTGCTTAAAGGTTTGTCAGTTTTGTTTATCTTTTAAAAAAAGCAGCTCCTGGATTTATTGATCCTCAGAATTGTTCTTTTAGCCTCTATTTCTTTTAATTCTGCTCTGATCTGGGCTACTTCCTTCCTTCTACTTGCTCTGGACTATTTGTTGTTATTCCTCCATTTCTTGTAGGTGTAGGGTTAGCTTGTTTATTTGAAATGTTTTTTAGGTAGGCCTGTATCACTGTGAACTTCCCTCTCAGGACTGCCTTTGCTGTGTCCAATAGGTTTGAACTGTTTTGAGCTCATTTTCATTTGTTTCCAGAAACTTTTTGACTTCTTCTTTGATCTCAGTATTAACCCACTCATTGTTTAATAGCATGCTATTCAATCTCCATGAATTTGAAAGTTTTTGAGTTTTTTACTTCAGGTTGGTTTCCAGTTTTGGGCCCTTGTAGTCTGAGAAAATACTTGATATGATTTCATTTTCCTTAAATTTGTTGAGGCTTGTTTGTGTCCTATCATGTGGTCTGTCTTTGAATATGTTCCATGTGCATTTGAAAAGAATGTGTATTTTGCTTCTTTGGGATGAAAGGTTCTATATATACCAGTTCATTCCATTTGATGCTGCAATATCCTTGTTGATATTTTGCTTGGAAGATCTATCCATTTTTGACAATGGGGTGATAAAATTCTCTAGCATAAGTGTGTTGCTGTCTATGCCTTTTTTAAGGCAAATCCCCCAAGATTTTCCTTATATATTTGGGTGCTCCTATGTTGGGTGCATATATATTTACAATATTTTTGCCTTCTTAATGGATTCTTTCCTTGAGTATTATGAAGTGTACTTCTGTGTCTCTTTTTATGGTCTTTATTTTGAAGTCTATTTTGTCTGATACAAGTATTGCTACCCCAGCTTTTTTCCCTGACCATTTGCTTACAATATTTTTTCCATCCCTTGACTTTCAGTCTGTGTAGGAATTTTGTTCTGGAGGGGGTCTCTTGTAGGCAGCATATTTTTAGGGTCATGGTTTTTTATTCATTCAGATACCTTATGTCTTTTGATTGGAACATTTAATCCATTTACATGGAAGGTTATTATTGATAGGTACTTATTCATTACCATTTTACTCCTTTCATACCTGTGTTCGTCTTTCTCTCACTCTTTTTCTTCTTTTTCTTCAAGCAGTCCATGTAGCATATCTTGCAGTGTTGGTTTGGTAGAGGTGTATTCTTTCAGCTTTCTTTTGTCTTGGAAACTCCGTATTTTGCCTTCCATTTTAACTGAGAACTTTGGTGGATAGAGTGGTCTTGGTTGCAGCCCTTTGCTTTTCATCACTTGGAATATTTCTTGCCATTCCCTTCTGGCTTGTAGTGCTTCTGTTGAGAAGTCAGCTGCTAGCCTTATTGGAGCTTCCTTATATGCTACTTCCCCTTTCTTCCTTGCTGCCTTTAAGATTCTCTCTTTGTCTTTGAATTTTGCCATTTTAGTTATGATGTTTCTTGGAGTGGGCCTCTATGGATTCCTCTTGATTGGGACCCTCTGTGCTTCCAGGATTTGTGTTAGTTTTTCTCTCATCGAGTTAGGGAAGTTTTCTATTATTCCTTTTCAAACAGGTTTCCTATCCCTTGCTCCTCTTCTCCTTCTGGGATCCCTATTATATGGATATTATTATGTTTCATGTTGTCTTACATTTTCATTAACTTCTCTTCACTTTTTTTGAGTCATTTTTCCTTTTCTTGCTCTTTCTGGGAGTTTTTTTTTTCTACCTTGTCCTCCAGCTCACTAAATCAATCCTCTGCTTCATCTAGCCTGCTTTTGATTCCTTCTACTGTGTTCTTCAATTCTGACATTGTATTCTTCATTTCCTCTTGGCTCTTGTTGATAGTTTCTATGTCCTTTTTCATGTTGGTATAATTCTCAGCAAGTTCCTTGTAGCTTCCCTGTAGTTTTTTGTAATTCTCACTGAGCTCATTGAGCTTCCTGATAACCATTGTTTTGAACTTCATATCTGATAACTGACTTGACTCCATTTTATTTAACACTCTTTCTGAGGATTCCTCCTTTCTTTTCATTTGGGGGTTTGTTTGTTTTCACATTGTTTGTGAGACTCTTTTTGTTTGCCTCTGCTTCCTAAATTGATCTGTTTTGTCTCCCTGAGTTTGTGATGTGAACTTCTATGGTAGGAGATCTGTGAGATTCAGTGGTGCAGTCTCCTTGATCTCCTGAACTTGATGCTCTTGGGATGCCCTTTATGCCATTTATGTTGGCTCCCTGGATGTAACTGGGCTTTGATTGTTGTTGGGTCATTCTTTGGTGGGTCCTTCCCTCCAGGCAGTTGACTGAGGGTGACTCTGCTCACCACGTCTTGTATGCTGTTGCTTAGGTACTTCCAGAACAAAACCACAAAGCACAGGGAACAAATCCACATCCACAAAAATAACTCCCTCCCCTGATCACAGTCCTATTATCAACAGCAAATGAACCAGTATTAATAAGGGTATAAAGAGATTAAGACTATTATAAGAAAGGAGGGAGATAAACTATGGTATAAAATCAAGTGATTTAATATGAACAAACTTGATGGACAAGAAATGAATGTTAAAAAACTATGCAGTAAAGAAAATATCACTAATCATGGAGAAGACCACAATGGATTTCATCTCAGTAGACTCTAGTATTTACCATTTTTTTTCTTTCTGGATCAGCCTCTGGTGATGTCAGGTGGTGACCCAGTCTGACCTTAGGCAGCTTGCTCTGAGACTGCCAGGGATCTACTGTCTGTGACTGCCTCCTTCAGTTAACCTGGTCACTCTGCACTCAGCAGTCTGGCTTATGCCCCATAGGGTGTGGCAGAATCCCTTCTGGTATTGGGGCTATTGTTTACCCTCAGGCCGCTGTTGCTCAGAGGGGAGTGGTCTGCCTGACAGAATGGCTGCTCCCAAATGGGTGATGACTCAGCACCAGGATCCCAGTGGTTAGTCTCTCAGTTCTCTCCCCAAAGCCTCCGTCCCCAGTCTCTCCTCAGGCATCTCTAGCATACTCTGTCCCCAGCTTTGCTGGAGCCCAGGGTAAGTGGCTGCACAGGAAAATTTGTGCTTTGGCCATTTAAACGGTTTTTTGTGTCTCCAACTGTCCATCTTTGGCCCAGAGCAACCCTGCCGCTTTTCGCCGCTGGTTGTTATCTGTGTTATCTTTGGGCTCTGGTGTTCTAGGCTGGACAGCTTAGATTTTAGACCCCACACTTCTCAGGGGGATCCAATGAGTGGCTTAATTATCCCTCCAGCACTACCACCCAGCCAGCCTTCTCGAGTCTCCACCGCACTCCTCACCAGTCCGTTTGTGCTGAAGATAATTCTGTCTGCCTAAGATTATAAGGCTTCTTCCTCACTATTGTTCAGTTGTTTGTTCCAGGTGATTTCTCCACAGCTTAGTTGTAATTCCAGATTGGTTCTGGGAGGAGTTTAGTGTGGTTTCCATTCACTCCTCTGCCATCTTGCCTGCTTGACACAAATTTTTCTTGAAGTGCTTTCTTACATCAGCTTCAGTTTGTCTTTTCCTCCTACCCCCTGGCAACATCTTCCCAACCTCAGGTATGGAGCATTTCTTCTCATCCATTAAATATTGGTTTTCCTTAATAGTATGGAGATGGCTCCTAATTCTGAGACTCAGCCCCCATCTCCATGAGCTTCCAACTGTGTCTGTCCACTTATATGTAACAAATATCTCAAACACAGCATGTTCAAATTATTTTCATTTTTTCCCTCAATCTAATCCTTCTGAGGAATGACAGCATTCATATTCCTCATTTCATTAAGCAGCATCACCATTTATTTATTTTAAATCATTTACTCATTCATACAATATTTATTCATGTTGTAAGTGTTAGGTCAGAGTTGTTTAAGAAACCAGATGGTTACAGCAAGCAAAAGGACAGGGTTTATTAGCAGGGAAAAAGAGGGAAAATTGGAGCCAACCAAGGGAGACCCAACCAAGGGAGGTTAAGGCTCTCTTGGTTGTTCTTAGGGCAGGGTTTTTAAAGTGCAAAAACCTGTGGAGGGTAACTGGTTGGGGTGTCAGAGTCTGATTGGCTAGAGCTGGTTGCTGGGTGCTATTTCTGCTGACCATTGTTCTTGATACATCTTGTCAGCCTCAAGTTAGAGCTGCATCCTGTTATGCTGGATAGACTGACCCCAGATCCCAACCTTAGCTGAGCATCTGTTTGTCCTGGGTAGGGTCAGCAAGCAGTTCCCCAGGCAGGCAGTTTCCCATGGTGCAGTTTCCCGCCTGGTGATTTTCCACTCCTCCTAGGCCTGCCTATGACAGCATCAATATTCCTCATTTCATTAAACAGCATCACCATTTATTTATCTTAAATCATTTACTCATTCATGCAATATTTATTCATGTGATAAGGTTTTTTGCCCTTATGAACTTGCATTCTAATGAAGGCAAAATGCAATAAACAGGAAACCAAATAACACTTAATTACATTACAAATTATTATTAGTGCTTTGAAATAACCAGTAGGGTGAATCATTTTTTGCTAAGGTGGTCAAGAAAAGTTCTCACTGTGCAGTTGAATTTTTGCTAAGATTAAAGTAACAGTAAAGAATGACATCTGAAGAGCAGTTGAGGCAGAGGGAATGGCAGAGACAAAGGCTTTTTGGTTAGGAAAAACTTGCATATGTGAGGTATAGAAAGGTCGCTAGAGCTTGCAGAGGGAGGAGGAAGACTGGCACAACATGAGGCTGGAAAGAAAGGTAGGTTTTAGGCCATGCAGGGCCACAAAGGCATGCAAAATTTTTTCAAGAACAGCTTTATTGAGATATAATTCACATAACATACAATTCACTCATTTAAAGGGTGGAATTTAATGGTTTTTAATATATTGACATGAGTGTGCAAGCATCACATTTTAAAAACATTTCATCACCCCCAAGAGAAACTCTCACCACCCCCATCACCTCAAAAAAGAGCAAACAAAAAGAAACCCAATAACCTTCAGCCAGTACTCCTTACCCTTCCTCCCTCTCCTTTCCTTAGCCCTAAGCAACCTTTCTGTCTCTATAGATTTTCTTATTCTGGACTTTCATATGAATGGAATCACATAGTATGTGGTCTTTGTGGTTGGCTTCTTTCACTTAGCATACTGATTCCAAGGTTCATCCATGTTGTAGCATGTCTCAGTATTTCATTCCTTGTTATAGCTGAATATTATTCCATTATATGGATATACCACCTTCTATTAATCCATTTGTCCATTGATGGATATTTGAGTTGTTTTCATGTTTTGGTTGCTATGCATAATGCTGCCATAAACATTTTGGCATGAGTTTTGGCCTGGTCATATTTTTATTTCTCTTTCATTCTACTCCTAACATTCTTGGGAGCGGAATTGCTGGCTCATGTGATAACTCTATGTTTAATTATTTGAGGAACTGCCAGACTGTTTTCCAAGTTGGCTGGATCATTTACAGCAGTGTATACTGGTTCCAGTGTCTCCACACCCTTGCCAACACATCCTGTTATCTGACTTTTTTGATTCTAGCTATTGTAATGAGTTTCATGTAAAAGTATCTGAAAATGGGAGACCTATTAGAAGGCTGTTGCATTGTTTCAGGCATGAGATTATGGTGGTCTGGTATGCTGTGACAGTAGGGAATACACACAAAAGTGGACTGGAATCAGATACCTGGGAGTTATCTTTGATCACCTTCATCTCTCTCATGTAATCAGCTCTGCCTCCTAAATGTTCCTGGATTATACCCTCAGACATTCATTTACACTGCCACTTCCCTTATTCACTCACCATCATATCTCCAGGATCTCACTGGTCTCCCAACTCCAACTCTTCCCCACATCAATCTATTTCAGCAGCCAGAGTGATTTTACTTATTTGAGCATGTTGTTTCTCAGCTTAAAATTCTTTACTGGCTCCTCCTTGCCCTGAAAATTATAACCCTAATTCCTAAAAGGAATTGGTAAGGCCTTTCAATTTAACTGCTGATGACTCACTTCATCACATTTTCTACTCCTCCTTCCCCCATCCTGAGCTCCAGCCCATGCATAACTTTCTCTGGAGCTTTGAATGGTATTTGTCCTCTTGTCCACTGTATTAATTTGGGCTCCCATGACAAACATACCATAGTCTGGATGTCTCAAACAACAGAAATTTATTTCTTCATATTTCTAGAGTCTGGAAAGTCCAAGATCAAGGTTCTGGTTGATTCAGTCTCTGGTTACAGTTCTTCTGATGGTTTGCAGATGGCCAACTTAAGTCTGTGTCCTCACTTCGAAGTGGGAGGGAGAGGGCGAGAAGAAGAAGGGGAAGAAGAAGAAGGAGAAAAAGGAGAAGGGGGGGGGGAGGAGGATGTCTCTTTTTCATTAATCCTATTAGATCAAGGTCCTATCCTTATAAAGTTATTCAACCTTAATTACTTCCTAGAAGCCCTCTCTCCAAATACAATTACATTGTAGGTTATGGCTTCGATGTATGGATTTTTCTGTCCATAGCATTCATAGTCCTTTGTTCACACTATATGATTTGCCTGAACAATCTTTCCCAGCAGTCTTTGCCTAGTTGACTGAGCCTGATCCCACAGTTCTCAACTTAGACATCACTTTCTCCAGGAAGTCTTCCCAGCCCCTGTAAGGCAGCTATTGGTTTCTTCTAAGTGTCCCCCTCAGCTTCCTATATTTACCCTATCATTGCATATATCACGCTGTGTTGCAATTGCCTTTTTATCCATTTCTGTTCCTCACTAATTTGTAAATGCCTTAAAGCCTGGTCTTGTTTATTTTGGGGGTCTCAGCACCAAGAACAACTCTTGACAAATACACTAGTCACTCAGTACATATTTATTAAATAAATTATGCCTTTACCATTTTGAATAGAATTTATTCTTTCCCTAGAAATATTTGTAATATTCAATAATCTGTACACCTGAATTTGGGGGTTTGGTATTTTAAACTACAGATGATACTAATAGGACTTGAATATTTTATGTGGGTTTAACATAAAATACTCACAGACTTCTAGTTAAAAAAAAACTGGAGTACCCTCAAATCATTCACATCATGGAGATTTTTGTTTCCCAAATTTAAGAAAGACAAATAGCAATCACCTCCTTCCAAATCAATTCTTCATTTTTATGCCCCTCTTATTCTCCTTTCCTGTATCATTAATTAAAGCCACCTCTAAGTAAGTTTTCTACTCAGCCGTGATAACACTATTGGTGCCCGAAAATACTGAATAAGAATGTTGTGGTGTTTCAGGTTGTTGGGTTTCTTCTGGAAAAGGGAGCAGATATCACCCTTTGCAATTACAACAATCAAACTGGGCTCCATGTGGCTCATTGTGATGTCCAAAGAAAATTCCTGGCCACCAATGCAATCCAGACTCCCCAAATGCAACTTCTACAAAGTTCATGGCAAGGTGATCTTGAACAGCTTCAACATTTGTTGGTCAGTCAAGTTGATATTTGTTTCTGCCTTTGGTGGGTTGGTGGGTGGTAAGAAGAGCACAGACTATATGACTCCTTTTAAAGAAAAATAAGTTCTCTTAAAATGCAGTCCTAGGAATTTTCAGGCAGGAATATGACAAAGAAACATGGTCAAACAGGACACGAGTGAAAAACAAGATAACAAAAGAACAAAGCAGCAGCTTATTTCCACCTTCCTCCAGCTGGATGCAGTCATGCTGCACCCTGGGGAAATGGTGTGCTCCTGGGATGCCCCTAGAGAGCTACTGTCAACTTGCCTAGAAGCATTCCCCTGACATCGTTGCCATTTGTACAATTGCTGTTTAGATCCCTTTGGACTAGTTGCAGTTATTATCTTTATCCTGAAAAGGGAATCAGAAAGCCTATGTTTTGCATAATATTTAGTTGTGACTAAAGGAATTAAGAGGACACATTTTAAAAAATGCTTTCTTCTTAGGGTATTGATCTTCTTGTTTAGATTTTCAACCCATAGATACTCTTTTCCAGTGTAACTTGCAAAACCACGTACATAATGAAGGACATTAATTATTGGTGGCCCCTTTCTACTCTTGGCATTTATGTTCAGAGATTCTGTCGGGTCACATGACCTATCTGAAAGGAAATCAATTGCTGCTAGGGAACGGTTTCTCCCATTCCCCTTGTATCCCACTGTAGGGATACAAATAGGTAAAGAAAAAAAGAACTGTATTCTAGTCACCTGGAGTTTAAGAAAATATACAACAACATCCAAAGGACTCTACATTTTTTGTTGTATTAAATGACAGTCTAAAATTACCATATCTCATAATTCCAGCTTAGAATTTTTTTGAAAGACAGTACATTTATTTTAATGGCATTTGCTGTCATTGTAAACCAATGTCTATTTTTGTGACCATGTTTTTCACCCCTAAAGATTGGCAGCTGAGTTTTAGGAAACTAGTATATATAACTGAATCCAGAGGTTAATCAACAGATGCGGGAAATGATATGTTGTTGTAAGACTATTCTCAGCTCAAAACTTTCATGTTGGTTCTGACTAATAATAAACATTGATTTAAGAAGTGGTTTCTTTTCAGAGACAGAAAAAAATGTTAACTAATTAATTCCCACAGCACTTCTCTGAGGTAATATCATTATCTGTGGTTTTCCCTGGAGAAACTGGGGAATGGTGATATTGACTATATTAACATGGCAAAAAATGAAACAGATGAAAATAAGTAAGTTACTTTGGTCTGTGAAATAAACAATTTGGATAATTTGGCCTTTCAGTAGCTTTTCAGTTTTGAATTATCCAAATTTAAAATTTAATTAATTAAAAACATTAAAACAACAAACATTTATATGTCTACCATTTGATTATATAAACAGTTAAATGAATGGCCTCATTATTGTAAGTCAGTCATTCATCTTACAAATGTTTATGAGCATGTGTCAGATGCTCTGCTCTCCAATCATCAAAATAGCCCTGCAGGGAAAACACTGTTATTCCGACTTTATAGCTGAGGACTCTGAAGGACGGTCAGTAGAGTTGCTAGATTTTGCAAATAAAAATATAGAACACTCATTTGAATGTGAATTTTAGATAAATATAACTTCTTAGTATAATTATGTCCCAAATGAAAATTGTTCATTGTTTAACTGGTGGTGCCCCTTATTTCATCAGGGTGATTTAATCACCTTTTAACAGAGTGTCCTTGATATAACCCTATCGGGGTGATTAATAACCAACTTAAAAAGCTGAAATTCAAACCCAGTTCTGTCTGCCTCTCAGGCCTGTGTTCTTTCAATCCTCAATATACATATTGAAAAAGAATGTATTGAAGTTAAAATAAGATTTTAGCCAAGCAATGAAAATGCAAGGGTTAGTGTAAATAGACATTCAGAAAAACATAATGGAAATAAAGCTTCACATTTTTAAAGGCATCTGAAGAATTCGTGGATGTAAATTTCCCAAACCAACATGGCTTGACCCCTCTAATGCTGGCTGTGAGAGATGTGGACCTGTTTGAGAGCCTTGAAATGCTAACAGCCTACAGACCCACAGAGGTCCTGTCTGAGCTCCTCAGGCATGGCGCGTGAGTATGAGTGGTCAGGCAACAGCGGGAAAGCGTACATATGCCATTCTTATTCACAGAAGTCACGTCCATTTTTTAAATTATACATACTAAATGCATGTGCATGTTCGTAAAAGGACTTCACGGTTGCAAGTGATACACAGATGTTAGATGTTGCTCTCTATTATTCTTACTACATTGGTCCTTTGTTTTATTGGTTTAAATAGTTTTTCTTTTGATAGTTACTGGGAATGTCAGATGAGTCTTTAGTGTATAGCTCCCTACTCCCAAGATGTTACTGGACAATTATTTAATGGACGATACTAAAGCATTGTCCATTATCAAAAGCAATTTATGATAATGATTTGAAATTATTCTGAAAATTACTGCATGCCAACATGCTCTTTGAGGAGAGAGCAAGTAAACACTTGCCTAAAAAAGAAATCAGAGAAGGTCTCTCACAGTGTCTCGTGTTAGAATTGCAGTTTCCTACTGCTGCTTGTTACCTAAATATCTTGTCATCAGATAAGAACAGATGGCCCAGGCTCTTTCATATGGATTTATTTTGAAAAAAAAAAAAGGAAAAAGGAGCCTCAAAAAGAAAAGTATAATCTAGAATGTGAGCTATTTTAGAAGTATTAGATAGTATAAGAGGTTGAAGATGGAAATTTGAAGGTACCTCAGAATTAAGTGTTGACAAACAGCTGAGGAGATGATTACAAATTGAGCCTACTGGAGACCACCCTGGAGATGGTGTTCAGCAGTCCTGGAGTGGGGTCCTGAATACAAGACAGCAAAAGATGTCACATGGAGAAATGCAATCATGGCAGATGAGCAAACTAAGGTCCCAATAAGTTAAATGACTTGTTTAAGGCCACATAGCAAGGTAGTGGCAATCTCCTGGTCCTTGATTTTATGCTATTTCTTTTGAATCATGACCTTTGCTGGAGAAAAGACAATAATAGAATTGACAAGACAGGACAAGAATAGAAAAGACAATAATTGCTGCCCAGTCCCATAACGATATATTCAAATTCAAAGGTGTCAGGTCAGAGACCATGATCAACTATCTCCTTGTCCTAAAACATGACTAGGAAATTTTATTGTTTCCCTCACCATAACCTGTCAATAGGATTCTCATCATTTACCCTCTGGATCTCTCTGAGCTGATGTCTAATCCTAGGACTCAGTACAAGGTAGAGAGGCTCTTAGTGCCATTGCAAGGAGCCCTGTGATCAGCCATTTGGGTTTAACAACCACAGGGCAAAGCAAAGGGAAATGAAAAGACCATGCAGAGAGGGATTTTATGACAAGATCACTCCACTCAACCGCCAAGAGCCTATGAAATAAGCTTAATTTTAAAGAGAGATTCTATGCCATTCTACTATTTTGAATGATTGAAGAATTTGGTGTTAGTATTAGAAAAAAGATATATCAGGAAAGTAAGCAGTTAGCTAAAACATTGGAAAGAAAAAGAATGAAGCCAACTATTTAGAATGATAAGGTAATGCTTGATCAAGATGTTTTTATCTTTGCTTAATTTATACATCACTAAAGCATTATGAAATTTTTTGTACAAAAATTTTCTGCAAATATTAGGATGTTTTTATGATGGGAGTAGGAATAAGATATATAATATATCCCTTTTATTTAAACATCTTGAAAAATTATCACTATTTCATACATTTTGAAGTCATTATCCCAAAACTACATAAGATTACTTTTATTTATTTGATGTCAATGCTTTTCCTTCCATATTAATCTTCTTTTTCAACAGATTTAACTAAATAATCTTTGATTTTGATTCTATTCCCCATAGAGACCCTAAACTCTGTGATTTTAGTGGAAAATCAGCAATACATTATGTATCACAAATAAAGAGTTTAAAGAAACAGCAGTTATTGGACATTCTAATGAATTCTATGCCAAAACCAGGTAAGTATTTCTATTACACTCTCAAATTTCCCCAGCTCTAAGAGTCCTACTAGAAACCTTTCTTTTTTTACAAGTATTTCATGGATCCATTTGAAGAAATCTAGCCAATAACTATTTACTGAGCAGTGTCTGACAGCCCATGGCAAGGTTCTCTGAGTAATGAGAAGAGGCCCAAGACATTGTCCAAACTTTTGAAAGTGTTCAGTATGGTCAGGGATATATCACATAAGTCAGATGAGAAAGAAATTACTGTGAACCTGAAAGGGAAAAGGGACTTATCGTGGTTCTTGAATGCTGGATAAAATATAGTAGGGAGAATAAAAGAGACAAAGTTTGATATAGGTGGGGAAAGAGAGTTTGAGCAAAGACATAGTGACAGCCATAGCAAAAGGCATGAAGAAAAATAATGCCACTGAGCAATGTGACTTTGTGAAACCTGATTGACTTGACTGTTTAATTGGCTTTTTCTTTGAAGCTTCTGGGCAGGAAACAATGCATACCTAAAATAGATTTCATGGAGAATGTGAGACTCAGTCTTGTCCTTGAAAAATGATAAGATTTGAGCTTGAGAAGCAGAGGCTCCATGTTGTAAGGTAGCATGGGTATCCTAGGGCCAACGAGGAGACTAGAACTGAAAGTTCATGTCAGGGAAAAGGGACACAGGACATCAGATAGACAACATCATACACACATATCTTATCAGATGTATAATATCATGTATACATATACACAGGGAAAAGGAACACAAAACATCAGATACATAAAGAAATTGGGTCCATTGAGGACCCATTAAATATAAAGCTGAGGATATAATTTTTCAATGTCCACTACAAGTTTTGGTCTCCTATCTTCATATATGCTGGGGTACTATTGGCTGTTTGCTCTGTTCCTCCACAGATTGGCTAGGTTTTTCTCCCGTGTGTAGGAGAAAGTGGAATCCGCTCCCTCCTGCCTCGCCGCCACCTTCCCTCCCCCTGAGGATATAATTTTTTTTCAATAAAATAGAATCACTGAAGAATTCTGAACCAGAGAATGAGGAAACCCATATTTTAGGAAAATTAACTTGTTCTTATTCTGTAGGATGGATTCAAAGAAAGAGACTCATGGGAGGGAGCTCTGTTAAGAAAGTGCAAAAGTGTCCAAGTGTGGTGATGAGAACCAGGAAGAGACCTTGGACAAGGTGTGGTAGTGGGCCTGAGAGGTGCTGGATGTGGTGCATTTAAAAGATATTATGAAAGGAGAATTCACAGAACTTGATGTAAAGCTGATAAAGGAGACACACAGACGAAAGTTGAGGAAGGGTTGTACCAAACATGATTCTGAAGTTTCAGCCCTGGGAGATGGGGAGATGGAAAGACAATAAATAAACCAAAGAAGAGCACTACTTTGGTGAGGATATTGAAGGTAATGTGTTCTAAAACAATGGATTGATGGGACCTTGGCACTGTGAAGTAACAGCTTTCCATAGGACAGAGCTTCTGAGAAAGGATGGGTTGATGTGTTAGTCTGGGAGGTCTCCACAGAAAGAAGATTGTGAGAGTGGACAAGATTGTTGAAGGATTGATGACGGTGAGAAAATTTCAGGAGACGGAGCCAATAAGGTGCGCCCACCGTTAGACAGTGGTGTGCACATAGGGTCTCAGAGGAGTGAGAGAGGAAGGAGGAGAATGGGGAGAGAGTTGCAAGAGGAGTAAATGGAAACATCACATTAGAAAAGAGGTTACAGAGTAGATATGGTAAGGAAGTGAGAAGTTTCAGTGGCAGGATAGAGGCAGAAGATAGATAGCAAAGAGTAAAGAAGAAAATATGGGGAAGAAATAGAGGATCTGAGTATAGATCACTTGTTCAATTTTGTTTCAGTTACAAGATAAATGGAACAGCCATTGGAGGAGGAAGACGTTTTCATCCAAGAGCCCATGCTTATTGCAGAAGTGTCAAGCCAGCAGGAGGGGGATGAATATGATGAGAACAGTGTCCCCCAGGAGCTAACTGGGAGTTCACTGTTGGTTGTTCAAACTGTCAGTTTAATGTAGCTTCAGCGCTAGACAGGAGGTGTGCTCACAGTAGCTGAGTGTCTTTACATTTGGCAACTACAGAACAAATGCAATTTCCAGCCCATTGTTAGGGGTTTCACTTAGCAACTTTGCCTAATTTCAAAAACAAACAAACAAAAACCCATTCATTCTGTGGACTCTTGTTATTCTCACATCTCTTCCTGTGAAAATTATCCCCTGAAGCTTCATCAGGATACCAGACCACTATTTCAGGAAAATCTTTGACAAAATGGAACTTATTTTAAAACCAAGAGCTGGATCTTCCTGTGAAATTGCTGGAGATGAGTCTTATCAAAACATGTTATATTTCTTTCGGCAGAAAGACATGCTGAATCGTTGCTTGACATTGGTCATGATACAAACTCCTCTCCAACGGATATGACAGTTACTAAGAAACAAAATATACTTTTGCAAAGCATCAGCAGCAGCGAGGTAAGATGTCCTCTTTAAAGAAACAAACCAACAAAAGATGGATAACCTACTCCATCTACTGCTTCATTTGTGTTGCTTGAATATTTTATGACAATTATATACTATAATTATATTTTAATATAATCATAAATAAATTTAAAGCACAATAAATATGACATTGTTCTTTGAGGTTAATCACAGAACAGTAATTAGCTAGTGAACTCTCAGTCTCATGTCTTGTGTGTGTGTGTGTGTGTGCATCTAATACCACAAAATATTGTTGCATCCACACTAAATTAAAAAGTGTAGCTTTTTTTTATGGATGTTAATATGGAAAAGGAGAAGATCATGAACATGAGCATGTCAAATTCATCACAATTTCCACTAAGGAGATGCCTTCTCGTGTCCCTAGTCATCACCTCCTGCCTGTGATGGATGACTCCATAAAAAGTCCCTCATAGTACAGTAACAGTACTAGTAACAAAGATTGTGATCCACAGGAAACTGTGGAATAATACACAACAAATTAGTAACAGTGGTTGTCTGTGGGGAGAGACTAGATAGCGATGGACTTTACACTGTATTCTTATTCGTACCTCTTGAATTTTTATAAAATTAACATAGTCCAAACAGTTAAAATACTACTAGTCAATATTTTACTGGTTAGAAAAATATGGCCACAAAGTTGTTGGTTTTTAAAATTCAATAAGGTATAGGCTGCAATATTTATAAACAATAATGACTTTTGAAGATGGTGGAGCAAACACATTTCAGCCCCTTTTGCCTTTCAAAAATCTTCCCAAAACAACAAAGAAAATGTTTAAAAACTGCTTTCTTGACCTTTTATTTTAAAGTAATTGTAGATTCACAAGAACTTACTCATAGAGACCCTTTGTACCCTTCACCAGTGTTCCCCAACAAGAGCTATTGTCCCCAACAAGTGCTGTTGTCGTAACTACGGTACGTTGTCAAAACTGGAAGACTGACACTGACACAATAGGAGACCACAGACCTCACTTGGATTTCACCAGGCTTTGCATGCATGCCTTTCTCTTTTTATTTTTTTTCCTGTTTGTATGTGTCAGTGTGCAGAGTTCTATGACATTTTATCCCCTGAATCACCACAATTAAGATACAAAACTGTTTGGTCACCAGAAAATAATCCCCTCCTACTACCCTCTTTATGACCACACACAACCCCCTTCCCTAACTCCTGCCATCTGCTGATCTGTTCTCCATCTCTACATATTTTTTTCATTTCAAAAATGTCATATAAATGGAATTATCATTCCTGTAAATTTGTGAGACTGACTTTTTCTGTTCTGCAAAATGTTCTTGAGATAGATCCAAGTTGTGTATGTCAAGAGTTTATTTGGATTACTAAGTAGTATTCTATGATATAGGTATTCCAGTTTATTTAGCCATTCACCCATTGAAAGACATTTGGTTTATTTCCAGTTTGGGGCTATTACAAATAAAACTACTATGAAAATTAGTGTACAGGTTTTTGTGTACATGTATGTTTTTATTTCCCAGGGATATGTGCCCAGCAGTCCAATTACTAAGTTATATATGTGGTAAATGTATGTTTAACTTATTTTTTAAAATGCCACACAATTTTCATTTATATATATATATATATACATTTTTTTATTATGCTATGACTATTCTATTTTTTTTCCTCTTCATTGCCCTCCTCCCTGTACTACCCGTCTCACCATCATTCCGCCACCTTAGTTCATGTCCATGAGTCATACATACAGGTTATTTAGCTTCTCCATTTCCCATACTATTCTTAACCTCCCCTGTCTATTTTGTGCCTACAATTTATGCTTATTCCCTGTACCTTTTCCCCCATTCTCCCCTGCTCCTCTTTCCCACTGATAACCCTCCATGTGATCTCCATTTCTGATTCTGTTTCTGTTCTAGTTGTTTGCTTAGTTTTTATTATTTTTTTTTAGGTTCAGTTGTTGATAGTTGTGTTTGCTGTCATTTTCCTGTTCATATTTTTTATCTTCTTCTTTTTTTAGGTAAATCCCTTTAACATTTCATATAATAAGAGCTTGGCGATGATGAATTCCTTTAACTTGACCTCATCTGGGAAGCACTTTATCTGCCCTTCCATTCTAAATGAAAGCTTTGCTGGATAGAGCAATCTTGGATGTAGGTCCTTGCCTTTCATGACTTGGAATACTTCTTTCCAGCCCCTTCTGGCCTACAAGGTTGCTTTTGAGAAACCAGCTGATAGTCTTATGGGAACTCCCTTGTGGGCAACTGTCTCCTTATCTCTTGCTGCTTCTAGGATTCTCTCCTTCATTTTTACCTTGGCTAATGTAATTATGATGTGCCTTGGTGTGTTCCTTTTGGGTCCAACTTCTTTGGGGCTCTCTGAGCTTCCTGAACTTCCTGGAAGTCTATTTTCTTTGCTAGATTGGGGAAGTTCTCCATTATTTTTTCAAATCAGTTTTAAATTTCTTGCTCTTCCTCTTCTCCTCCTAGCACCCATATGATTTGGATGTTGGAATGTTGAAAGTTTTCCCAGAGTTCCTAAGCTTCTCATTTTTTCGAATTCTTATTTCTTCATTCTGTTCTGGTTCAATGTTTATTTCTTCCTTCTGCTCCAAATTATTAATCTGAGGCCCAGTTTCCTTCCCATCACTCTTAGTTCCCTGTACATTTTCCTTTATTTCACTTTTCATAGCCTTCAGTTTTTCCTCTAATTTGTGACCATATTCAACCAATTCTGTGAGTATCCTGATTACCAGTGTTTTGAACTCTGCATCTTATAGGTTGGCTATCCACTCCTCACTTGGTTCTACTTTTGGAGTTTTTATCTGTTCTTTCATTTGGGCCATATTTTTTCACCTCAGTGGGCCTGTTATGTAGTAGGGGGCAGAGCCTTAGGTGTTCACCAGGGTGGGCCAACCCACATTGCTGCATCATGGCACTATTTGTGGGGGAGGGGTCTTAGAGGGAACAATGCTGCTTATTCAGCTCTCCACCAGTTTTCAGTCACTTTCTCCACTACCCACCAGCAAGTTGGGCCCTTCTGGTGCTGATTTCTGGGTGGGTAGTTTTGTGTGCATTCTAGGACCATGTGGGTTTCTCCAACAAACTCTCCTGTGAGGCTGGGAGTTTCTCCACTGCCTCAACCCCCACAGGTTTTTCAGTCAGAGGTTGAAGCTTTGTTTCCCTGTGCTGGTACCCTAGGTTGCATGGTCTGTCTCACTCCCCATTTGTTCCTCCCAGTTTATCCGCAGGCAAATGTGGGACTGCCTGCTCTTCCAGCGGCCACCTTGCCCACCCCAGTCCCCCAGCCACTGCCTTGCAGAGAGTCCTCTACCTACCCATCCCCGCTGCCCAGGCTTCCTGTCTCTGCCCCTCCTACTGGTCTGGATGAATGTTTCTTCTTCAACTCCTTGGTTATTGGCCTTCTATACAGTTCAATTTTCTGGCGTTCTGGTTATTTTTTGTTTTAAAATTTGTTGTCCTTGTTTTGGTTGTATGAGGAGGCAAAGTCTATCTGCCTATGCCTCCATCTTGGCCAGAAGTGCCAAACGATATTCTAGAGTGACTCTACTATTTTATGTTCCCACCAGCAAGAAATGAGAGATCCACCTTTGTCAGCATTTGATACTTCAGTATTTTTTTATTTTAACTATTCTGACAGTTGTGTCATGGTATCTCATTGTGGTTTTACTTTGTATTTCCCTAATGACCAATGCTGAACATTTTTTCATGTGTTTATATACCATCAGCATTAATCATCTGTTTAAGTCTTTCGTTCATTTTCTAATTGAATTATTCATTTTCTTACTGTTGGGTTTACAGAATTCTTTATATATCCTGGATATATAATTCACAAATCTTTTTTGCTAGTCAATAAGAAAAACTTGGCTTGCTTTTTTCGCCCTTTTTTTTAAGATTTTTAAAATTTATTTATTTTTAGGGAGGGAAGGGGGAGAGAGAGAGAGAGAGAGAGAGAGAAGAGAAACATCAATGTGCGGTTGCTGGGGGTTATGGCCTGCAACCCAGGAATGTACCCTAGCTGGGAATCGAACCTGGGACACTTTGGTTCCCAGCCCGTGCTCAATCCACTGAGCTACGCCAGCCAGGGCTTTTTTCACCCTTTTGAAAAAATAATTTTTATTTTTCAATTACAGTTGCTGTACAATATTGTATTAGTTTCAGGTATACAACCCAGTGATTGGACATTTACATAACTTATGAAATGATCACCCTGATAAATCAAGTACCTTTCTGACACCATACATAGTTATTACAATATTATTGACTATATTCTCTATGCTGTACTTTACATTCTTGTGACTGTTTTTATAACTGGCAACTTAAACATCTTAATCTGTCCCCCTTTTCCATTCATCTCCCTTATGGCCCCCCATCTCCCAGCCATCAACATATTCCCTGTATCTATGAGTCTGTTTCAAATCTGCCTGTTTGTTTATTTTGTTTTTTTTTAGATTCTACATATAAGTGAAATCATATGGTATTTGTCTTTCTCTGTCTGACTTATTTTACTCAACACAATACTTTCTAGGTTTATCCATGTTATTTCAGATGGCAGGATTTCACTTTTTATTATGGCTGAGTCATATTTTGTTGTATACAATATGCACTTCTCTTTTTTATCTACTCATCTATTGATGGACACATGTTGCTTTCATATCTTACCTATTGTAAATAATGCTGCAGTAAACATAGGAATGCATATCTCTTTTTGATTTAGTGTTTTGGGTTTCTTTGACTAAATACCCAGAAGTGGAATTGCTGGGTCCTTCATTGTCTTCTGATAAAGCCTTTGTTTTAAAGTCTGTATTGTCTGGTATAATATTGCTACACTGGCCTTAATATTTTCATAAAATATCTTTTTCTATCACTTTACTTTCATTCTCTATGTATCTTTTGATCTGCAGTGAGTCTCTTGTAGACAGCATATGTAAGGATTTTGTTTTGTTATCCATACAGGCACCGTATGTCCTTTGATTGGAGCATTTAATTCATTTGCATTTAAAGCATTTATTACCATTTTATTATTCATATTTTTTTTATCTTTCCTTCTTTTTCTTCTTCTTAAAAAAGACCCTTTAATATTTCTTGTACTACTGGTTTGGTGGTGATGAACTCCTTTAGTTTTTTCTTGTCAGGGAAGCTCTTTATCTGTCTTTTGATTCTAAGTGATAGCTTTGCTGGGTAAAGTAATCTTGGTTGTAGGTCCTTACTTTTTATCATTCTGAATGTTTCATGCCAGTCCCTTCTGGCTTGAGGAGTCATGAACATGGACAACAGTGTGATGATTGCTGGGGGGAAAGGGGTATAAGGGGACTAAATGGTAATAAAAAATACAATAAAGGTTAAATTTTTAAAAAAGTTTACGTTGAGAAATAGCTGATAGTCTTATGGAAGCTCCCTTATAGGTAACTAACTGCTTTTCTCTTGCTGCTTTTAAGATTCTCTCTTTGTCTTTAACCTTCATCATTTTAATTATGATGTGTCTTGGTGTCGGCCTCTTTGGATTCATCTTATTCAGGACTCTCTGCACTTTCTGGACTTGTATGTCTATTTCCATTGCCAGGTTATGAAAAGTTTTTCAAACAGGTGTTTGGGTTTTTTTTAAGATTTTATTTGCTTTTATTTTTAGGGAGAGGGGGAGGAAGGGAGAAAGAGAGGGAGAGAAACATCAATGTGTGGTTGCCTGTAGTGCACCCCGTGCTGGGGACCTGGCCAGCAACTCAGACATGTGCCCTGACTGGGAATCAAACCAGCGACCCATCACAGACCAGTGCTTAATCCACTGAGCCTCACCAGCCAGGACTCAAACAGGTTTTCAAGTCTTTGATCTCTCTTCTCCTTCCAGTGCCTTCATGATGCAAATGTTGTTATTCTTGAAGTTGTGCCAGAGGTTTCTTATATTATCTTTATTTTTTTTATTCTTTTTTCTTTTTGCTGTTCTGATTGGGTGTTTTCTGCTCCCCTATATTCCAGATTGCTGATTTGATCTTCTGCTTCATCTACTCTCCTGTTGATTTCCTGTAATGTCCTCTTCATTTCATGTATTGTATTCTTCGTTTCTGACTTGTTCTTTATTTTTCTGTCTCTATTTTATGTTTCCTATCTCCTTGTTGAAGTTCTCACTAAGTTCATTGAGCATCCTTATAACATTGTTTTGAACTCTGTAGCTGGTAGTTTGCTTGCCTCCATTTCATTGAGATCTTTTTCCTGAGATTTTTTTCTAGTCTGTCATTTGGGACATGTTTCTTTGTTTCCTAATTTTGGCTGCTTCCCTGTGTTTGTTTCTATGTATTATGTATTGCTTCATTTCTTGTGTTAATAGAACAACCTTCTGTAGTAAGTGTCCTGTAAGGTCCAGTGGCACAGTTTACCTGGGCACCTGAGTCTAGCACTCTAGGTGTGCCCCCGCCACCTACTGTGTGGGTTGTGTGCACCCTTCTGTTGTAGTTGAGCCTTGATTGCTGTTGGTATATCCATGTGAAGAATTGACCACCAGGCACCCAGGCGGTTGGCTGTGAGGAACAGCTGTGACTACAACCATGGTGCTGCTGTGCAGGGGCTGACCCCACAGAGCAAGACTTGCTTTAGTGGGACTTTGATGCCTACTGTGTCCTCCCCTTGAATGTTTTGTTCGTGGAGGTGGTTGGGTTGTAATCTGGTGTGTCTGAAGCACTGGCTCTGGAGCTTCCCAGAAGGTGCAGACCAAGGTCAGCCACTGCATGTGTCCTGTCCAGGGCCACCTGGCATGAGCTACTGGGTGATATATAGATGGCTGCTACTTGTAACAGGCTTGGAGGTGCCAGGAGAGTCCATGCTTCAAACTAAGACTTGAGCCCAGTGCCACTAGTGCCAGGCCTGGGGCCACTTAGCATGAGGTACAAGGCATGTAGAGGCCAGATACTGCTCATATGGGGCTTGTGAACATTTTTTGATATCTTAGGAAAAGTTAACAGTATGAGCCAAGACAGGCCATTTGTATGGAAGAGCCACTGGAAATGGCTGGGTTGGGACTGCAAATTGGATGGGGTGGGGTCTCAGGGAATCAGCAGGGCAGGGCAAATTGTGTTAGCCAGGTTGATGAAGACTTGGATATGTCACCTACCTGCCAGCTCTGTAGGAGGATGGCTCAGCAAAGAACAATGTCATTTGCCAGCACTTCTATCTGTTAGAAAGCTGCCCCTCCAACTCTCATCCCAAAGCCAGACAATTCAGTTCCTCTCCATATGTCTCTGATGCCTTTTGAGCTGTTGCCTTAGAGATGGAGCTCAAAGCCAGTGACTCTGAATAAGTCCATGCACGGGCCATTTAAGAGGAATGCCTGGGACTCCAGAAGCCTCCCTATTTCACTCAGCCTCAATCCATGCTGGTTTTTACAGCTAGAAGTTATGGAAACTTTTCTTCCCAGCACTGGAACGCTGGGCTGGGGTCCTGGTATGGGGCTGGGACCTCTGCATCTGAGATACCCCTCCTGGTTTTTTATCTGCCACACGTGGGTGTGGGACCAGTCAGTTTCACATCTCTGCTCCTCCTACTAGTCTTGGTGTGGCTTCTTCTTTATATCTTTAGTTAAAGGACCTCTCTTCAGCCAGATTTCAGGTGTTTCTGAATGGTGGTTGTTTTGCAGGTTAGTTGTAATTTTGTGTGGTTGTGGGAGGATGCAAGGACCACATTATCTATGTTGCCATCTTGACTGGAAGCACCTCCTGCCTTTTCACCCTTTTAACAGGTCTTTTATGGAACAGAAGTTTTTAATTTTGCTGAAAACTAATTTATCCTTTTTTTGGATCTTAGTTTTCATGTTATGTCTAAGAATGTTTTTACCTGATTTGGGTCCTGGTTACAGAGTATGTTCAGTTTCTTTAAAAATCATGAATCTATATACTTATTAATATGTACACTTTTCTGAATGTATGCTGAACTTGAAAGGAAAAGAGAGAAATATGCTTCCGAATATCTGAGAAGAGAATATGGTTTTCAATGTAAGGTCTATACCCAGACAAATATAAATCAAGTATTAGAGTTGAATAAATACACTTTTCAGACACATAAACTCTCAAAAATGTTACTTCCCATAAATGCTTAATGGAAGCTACTATGTGTTCTAATAAATTAAGGGAATAAATAAAAATTGAGGGAAAAATTGGATCTGTGATTTAGGGAAACAAGAAAGAGGAAGGAATCATTGGTATAATGGAGAAGTCAAGCCCCAGAGCTTCAGATAGTCAGATAATTAGGTAGAAGCACAGGAAATGGAGATTTCCAGGAATGAAATGGGCCTGATATGTTTAACCAAATGGAAAGACCATTGGAAGTTAGAAGATTTATCTGTAAAAAAGAATCATAAGACAATGATTAGAAATTAGAAATAAAACAATTAAAAATAAAAACAGGGTTTTATGCAGAAAAAAGTTATACAAGAAAGAAAATGTAATCATACCATACTATATTGTCCTACTGTGTAGTACAATACCCACATACTCTTAATTTGAACTTTGACTACTGACTTAAGATGGTAAACGTATTGGGAGGGTGCGGGTGAAGGATAAGAATATTGACTTGTCAACTACAATAATAATAAGTCAGTAGATAATGCCTCATTCTGATTCCTTAAAAAATAACAGAATAAATATTTTCTAGAGATGTGGAAGAGAATACCAAAAGAAAAGTTTGGAAGTGGTTGTCTTAGAGGGAAAGGAAACTAATGACCTTTTTGTTATGTCTCTTAACATTATTTGACTTTTTAAAAATATCAAGCTTGATAAAATTAAAATAAACTAAGAAAAACCCATTATGGTATACCCATACTGTAGAACACTATGCCATGGTCGAATTTATGTGTAGAGTGTGATGTTATTTTCATCAGATAGAAAACCCCACAACAACACCATGTGCTGTGCACAAGGGCATTCTTGTGTAAGAAACTGCACAGGAAATGGTGTGCCCAGGAACTGCTGACTGAGGCTGGGCTGGAAGGGGAGGGGCTGGGTGGCACGGATTGGGGTGACAGTTGAAGGGTTGTAAAAAGCGCAGTTTTCCTAGAATAGAATGAGAAACAAAATTTGATGTACATTAAAAGAGTGAGATGAATTTGTATTGATTAAAATTAATTAAAATACACAAGTGGGTAAATAAGTACTGCTCTGAAGCATGGGGTGGGATGAAGAAGAATGGAAACTTTTATTTTTTAATACAAATGAACATTTCACCTTTGTGCATTTATATATTTTCTAAACAGGTTAGTATTTTTTAAAAAATTCCTTTAGTATAGTATTTCTCAAGACAGGGCGATTTTCCTGCCCAGGGGACATTTGGCAATGGTTGGGGACATTTTCTATATCACAACTGGGGCAGAGGAGCTATTAGCATTTAATGGGTAGAGGCAAGGAATTTTGCTAAACATCGTATAATACACAGGGCTGGCCCCACAGCAAAGAACTATTCAGCCACAAATGTCAATTGTGCTGAGGCTGAGAAACCCTGCTATGTAGTGATTTTTTTTTAAATTTTTATGGGCACTTTATTCAGATGACCAGGGATCTGAGAAGACGGTGAGTTTTGTACCCTAACAGACCGTCTTAAATTCCATTTTAAAATGGCCCTTTTTATAAGGAGAACAAAGCCTTAGAATTCAGGAAAAAGTTAACTGGATTAAAAACACTGCAGCATTCTCACTCCAGGTGGTGGTCTTTAGCTGTGTCCTGGGTGGTGGGTGACCCACCCTGGAATACCATGGCTCTGATACATCTTGATTGTTTGCAGTCCTCCTGAGCACAAAAGTGGAACTGCTTCTGGTCTCCTGGAGTCAGGATGCGTTACACCTTCAGTTCCTGGAACAATAGCTTTTACATGCTTTGATTAGTAAACTTATTAGCTATTACCTAAACTAAAATTTCCAACTTTTGAGGCCCCCATCATTCCCCAACGGTTAGTTTATACTACCTTGTATCTGTGAGATCAGTTTCATATAAAAGTATTCGTTTTGCTGTTTGTTGAGCACATTAGACCATCTGGTAGGGGGCTTAGGACTACACTTAATTGCAGATCCACACAAGGGAGTACATTGTATGCAACAGCAAGCTATGCTACTGAAAACAACAACAATAACAACAGCAACAATGGCTCTGTAAGACCAGTAATACTAGGCAGCCAGGAGGTTAGTTTAGACCAATCAATACCAAGGAATCCCTCTCTCCATTACGTGCTTTCCTTTATGCTCTATGAGCTGTGAATTGTCAGTCAGATTGAAACAGCAGAGTCCTTTAAATTCCTCACATCCAAGATTATGTCTTAAAAGGAGGTAGTCTGTAGCTGCACGATTCTCTAATACTGCATCTCTGACAAGAACTTGTCCTAGTTCTTGACTAATGGCACTGATGGCTTACAAGGTGGCATTCAAACCTTTTGCCATAACACAGACTCGCCTACTTCTTCATTCAAATAGGTTACCATGGCTGGCATTACAAATATAATCAAAGACACATATTCAGTAGGGCTAATATGGTGTAAGTCACTGATACAATCAGGTGCAAGGGAGAGGTCCCATGAGCCATGTCAGGTGGGGCTTCCGAGGCATAAACACTGTCAGTCTTCCCAGAGACCATGGTCCCCCAGAACTGTCTGCTGGAACATAGGAATAAACAGCCCTTCCACATATTAGAAACCATCCTGTGGGCAATTTAACGTGAGCAAAGGCTCAAGATACATTAGTGGTGGTGGTGCAATTCGTCTTCACATCTGCTGAGAGCACAAGAGAGTTTTTAGTATAGTTGACAAAAGTTGCACACCCTCCAGCTGGGGCTACATTAGTGACTTTTAAGGAAAACATTTCCCTGTCCTTTAGAGTTACCACAGGTCTCCAATTGTAAATATCAGAGTAAGTCATTTTCTTATTGATATGCTCAAACACAGTATAATTTTGAAGGCTTTCTAAGGGAGTACAAACACCTACAAGACATGAAGTGAAAGCTTGTTCAACATAAGTTCTTCCTGCAAGACAAAAGTCAGAAATGATTAGAACATTTTTTTCCCAAGTATACCCAAATATTTTCATTTCATTTGAAAGGGATAAGTTGTCCACAACACGGGGTTGAACAAAACGTAATGAAAAGAACCTAAGTCATTATTTTTGAAAGACGACTTTCAGGTCTTCTTGCTGTTCAGCTGTCCATTGTTCCTCTGGTGCTTTCTGTACTCTGGTGTGATGAATCCAAGGTTTTATTTCTGCCACTTTCACCGCAGTTGAGGTGGTGAGGAGTATGTCCCAAGGTCCAGTCCTGTAGTAGATTCTGTCACAACACTGAAGGTTGTATTGGTTTTGGTTACTAATATAACATAGTAATGGAAATAAAATATCTAAAGACCAATCTTTAAACTGTGTGTCATGGATTAGAAATTGATAAACAAAGCACATTTACATTTAATTGTTATGTTATATTTAAGCAATTTTCTTCTTGAAAACGCAAAAAAACCCTTTATATTAATGCAGTTCTTTTTGTGCAACTTTAAATTTTTATTGACCTTTTTCTTATGATCGAAGTAACTTTGAACTCAAATCTGAGAGAGAGATACTCTTTCACTGTTGAACTTGCCTTTTCTTCCCTAGGGCTTTCTCTGGAGTTTAAATTGCAAAACTGAAGGCCATCCTTCACTTCTTTCCTTTGAATGAAAGCTCACTTTTCTTTTTGGTTGTCTGCAATAGACTTTCATAGTTGACACATATAAGCAGATGCCTTGCTTGCAGGATTGTTCCTAGAAGCTCTTTGTAGACTCTCCCAATCCTTTTTCGTCTAAGAAGAACCTACTTTCCGAATTTAATTATGTATGATTTGTCTTTTTAATGTTGACAATACTTTTATTTTTTGAATATATTTTATTGATCATGATATTACAGTTGTCCCAATTTTCCACCTTTGTCCCCCTCTAACTGGTACCCTTATTCCCACTGGCATTCCCCCCTATCCCTCAGTTCATGTCCATGGGTGATGTGTATAAGTTCTTTGGCGTCTCCATTTCCTGTACTATTGTTAACCTCCCCCTGACTGTGTTGTACCTACCAATTCATACTTCTTAATCCTAGCACTTTTCCTCCCATTCTCACCCTTCTTCCTCCTAGCGGCTAGCCCTCTAAATGATCTCTGTATTTATGATTCTGTTTCTGTTCTGCTTGTTTCCGTGGTTTGTTTTTTAGATTCAATTGTTTACAGTTTTGAATTTACTGCCATTTTACTTCTCATAGTTTTGATCTTCTTTTTCTTGAATAAGTTCTTTAATATTTCATATAATAATGGCTTGGTGATAGTGAGCTCCTTTAGTTTTACCTTCTCTGGGAAGTACTTTATCTGCCCTTCCATTCTAAATGATAGCTTTGCAGGATAGAGTAATCTTGGTCTTGGTCCTTGCTTTTGATCACTTTGAATACTTTATGCCAGTCCCTTCTAGTGTGCAGATTCTTTTAAGAAATCAGCTGACAGTCTTATGGGAACTCCTCTGTAGGTAACTGTCTCCTTTTTTCTTGCGCCTTTTATGATTAGCTCTCTTTGTCTTTAACTTTTGGCATTTTAATTATGATGTGTCTTGGTGTGGCCCTTTTTGGGTCCAACTGGTTTGGGACTCTCTGTGCTTCCTAGACTTGGATGTCTATTTCCTTCACCAAATTAAGGAAGTTTTCCTTTGTTATTTTTTCAAATAAGTTTTCAATTTCTTGCTCTTTTTCTTTTCCTTCTGGCACCCCTATGATTTGAATGTTGAGGTTGTCCCAGAGGCTCCTTAGCTTATTCTTGCTTTTTTGGATTCTTTTTCTTCTTGCTGTTCTGATTAAACATTTTTTTTCTCCTTATGTTCCAAATCATTGATTTGATTCTTGGCTTCTTACACTCCACTATTGGTTCCCTATACATTTTTCTTTATTTCACGTAGTGTAAACTTCATTTCTGCCTGGGTCTTTTTTGTGCTGTTGAAGTACCCAATGAGTTCCTTGAGCACGCTAATAACTAGTGTTTTTGAATTCTGCATCTGATAGATTGCTTATCTCCATTTTGTTTAGTCTTTTTCTGAAATGTTGATCTGCTCTTTCATTTGGGCCATGTTTCTTTATCTCCTAAGTTTGGCAGCCTCTCTGTGTTTCTTTCTGTGTATTAGGTAGAGCCGCTTTGACTCCCTGTCTTAGTAGTGTGACCTATTGTAGAAAAGTGCACCTGTAAGTTGGATGGGGCACAACCTTAGGTAATCACCAGGGTGGGTTAACCCATGTGTACCAGGTAGATGGAGTTTCTGATGTGGTGTCACTGCTCTGTAGCTCTGTGTGGAGGAGGGCTGAGAAAGGGGACAATGCCACTGTCTGGCCTCAGGAAGCTGTCCCCTGGCACTGGCCCTGATGCTAGACACTTCAATTTCTCCCTATATGCCACTGGTACCCTTCCAGCTGCTGCCCCAGTGCTGGAGCCCAGATGGAGTGAATCTGAGTAACTCTTAAGTTTGTTGCAGGACATTTAAGAGAGACTCTTGTGAATCCCATCATTTCAACCCCACTTGTTTTTACAGCCAGAAGTTATGAGGACTTATCTTCATGGCACTGGGTTGGGTGGTCTGATATGGGGATGGATCCCTCACTCCCAAGGAACCCCTCTCAATTTTTATCCATTCACATTCTGAGTCTCTTCATCTCCATGCCTCTCGGCATGTCTCCCCACCTCCTCCTGTCCTGCCCATCTGCATGAGTGTGAATTCTTTAATTTCCTGATTGTCAGACTCCCAGACAGCTTGATTTTCTGACGATCTGAGTGATAGTTGTTTTGTAGTTTAGTTGCCATTTTTGCTGTAGTTATGCGAGAAGGTGAGCTGTGTTTGCCTATACTTCCATCTTGACTGTAAGTCTCTAATTATGTATGATTTTGATGCCTTTTTCTCTTCTGTATGTGTAGCATTCTGTTGTTTGTAGATGAGAATGCTATTCTATTTCTAGTCTATTGTCACTTCCTGCATTATTGTCAATGGTTTATGAAAATCATTTGTATTTGGGGTGTGCTATTCTAATATTTTTTTTCTCCTTCATTCACAATTGAGTGTCATTATTTCAATTTTCTTCCTGGTGACACCTAAGCACATCTTAAAGGCTTTCATATTTAGCATTCTAAAAGGAATTCGAAAATTCTAAGCTGTTTTTGTGTGAGTCTTCATTTCATGTCAACCTTCAAAGTAGATATCATTCCCTACACCCTTTTTGTATGTGATGCTTATGGTTTTCAGTTTATTCGGAAAAGAAATTTTTTTAGGCACTTGTAGGTAACACACTTTTTAAAATATTTTCCTATGCAAAGCTTATAAATAAGGTTTTGGTATCCTTTTTCTGAATTTTTCTCATTGTTTTCTTTTTTTTTCCTGACTTTTGTTGAGATTCTTTATTTTGAACTTTTCATGGTAGCAGAGTTGTTAAGAGGTCCAGACCCAGACTTCAGAGTCTGGTGTGAATGGTGTACCACTGGCTAGCCATGTGACTTTGGGTAAAGTAACTTAACTCCTCTGGGCCTCATTGTAAAAAGAAGAAAGTTGGTCCTGCCTTTAGAATTGTTGTGAGAATTAAATTAGTTAATACATGGAGCATGCACAGAACGGCGTCTGGCGCTGCATATGTACATTTCAGTCATCATTACGGATGTCATAGATAGGCACGCTCACACTCTGCATCTTCCAACTTTTCGTAAAGGTCAGTAAGTATCTGAAACTATTTCCACCTTTTCTACTAAACAAAGTATGCACATTCAAACAACAGTAAGATAACCAATTCTATACATTATTAATACATTAGTACAAATGAAAAGTGACAATGATTGATAAGGGAGAAGATAGAATGAAACACACACACACAGCTAGTGGAATGTGAATGTAAAGCAGTGTGTGTAAAAAAATACCCTAAAAATTTTATACTCTTTGGATCAATAATTCCATATCTAGGAATCTACTCTAAAGAAATAATGCAATATTAGGGTATTAATTGCCAAGACGTTCGCAGCATTGTGTGTAATAACAAAGAATTAAAAACTGCCTAATATGTATCATAGGGCCTATGTTGTAAGACTCCTGGGGCTGACAGATATTTGTTGAGAGAAATTTAAAATTTCATTAAAATGACATTTGTTTAGTCAATTGCTATGTAATTTATGCTTATCTTAAGATATAAAATTACATGATGCAGCTATATTTTTTAATTCTTAGGAAAAAGAGAGGAAATATAATTGTTAATAATGTTTAACAGTGTTAATAACAATTGTTAACAATGTTTGGCTTTTATTTGTAGAATTATAGGTTATTTTTCTTCTGCTTTTAAAAAAAGACTATTTTGTGTTTCCACATATGCTCAAAAAGAGGGCCCCATGTTTATAGTTTGATTGGAGGAAGAAGAAATTTGCCAGGTGGTGGTGGAAGTTTTGAAATGCAGAGAAGGGTGAGCAGTGAGATTGACAGCAGTCTCAGGTTGGGGCCGACCAGTCAGGTGGCCCAGCTGCCATCGACAACAGGATGGTCTGAGTAGGCCACTTAAATTTTGCAGAAAGTAGAAAATACTTTTAAAAGCATGATTTGCTATATAAAATTAAGGTTAACTACTAAATTATTATGATTGAATACCCAAAATATTGTTTATGGTAGTAAAAATGATGGTGTTATTTCATGATTTTCTATAATAATTAAAATGAACAAAGTGAAAAAAAAGATTCCCATGCTCTCTTGGTGAGTAATGAATGCCAGAGGCTTTGTGATAGACTGCCTGCTTGTCCAACAGGCATCTGTGTGTAGGACAAAGACCTTCATCTAACAGTTTCCTTAAATAGGTGATCACTCAGATCAGAGAAGCCAAAGAGCTAACTGTAATGTCCAGTGTGTGACGGGGTATCGTAGCTACCACTTGCATCTGCCACTGTTCTCAACATTTAAAAGGGGAAAATCACCAGCAACAACTTCTAATGAAGGAAACTATCAATAACAGTGAATTCCAATAAGCAAACATTTCTTCTTTAGAGAGTTTGGAGAACTTTTTATAAATCCAGTTGTTTCTCAAGCATGTTTTTCAGCATAATGATAATTTTCTAAAGGGTAAAAAGGGAGTTTGAGAGCTTGTGTGCTTGTGAGTTTATCAGAAAGCTGGCAGAGTGAAACTTTTATCACCTCTGCTGCCTCCAATCAGTGTAGGATCCTATCTGTCACTTCCATATGGGGCAGGGTTTTCCACCTGCAGCACTTGTAAATGATGTCCCAGTAAGGGATTTGGAAAAAGATCATGCTCCTTTGGGGTTGTTCACCGTGACAGTGGCCAAAGGATTCTTTCCAGTTACCCACCTAGATGGAATTCATGGCAAGTTGGAAGTCTGGATGCTGACGTGGTAAAGTAGAACATACTGAATTTCTATGCGTCTATGTGATTTCAGCTTTGATCTTCACTTTTAATTATGTAATTAATCACATCTATGTCTATCTGAGCCTGTTGTTCTGGGGGTGGATTCTTTCCTGTTGTTTTAGTCCTAAATACTTTACCCAGTTTAAAAGGAGTCCACAGTGTGAAACTTCAGCCTAGAAAAGTCAACATTCACTCTTCCGGGAAAAAAAAAGCACATTGAATAACTGAGTTCCTATTTTATGACATTTCAGGAGTTTGACCAGGATGATGACTGTGGTCATTCCATACTGGTTACTGAAGGAGGAGGTCCAGGTGGCAATGGACCATACTGGCAACCCCGCACAGAAGGTACCTCAGCATCTGTCCTTGAAGTGTTTACAAAGATAATGTGGAAGATAATGTGGATTGGTTGTATTTCTCCCATATTTCAGATGTACTCAGTGCAGAACTTCAAAAACACAGAAAAGTACAAAGAGACTAGAAAAAGTTTCATAATTCTGTCCTTTGGTAAATGGCATCCCTCTGGTGTCCCTCCTCTCTACTCTACCCCACTTCATCTCCACCAGCCATTTTATGCCCCTTTCCTTCTTGTTCAGTAGTATCTCTCCCTGCCCAACCCTCTCTCCACACCCCATTTATTTCCTCACAGACTCTTCCATCAGCAAGAAGGATCTGCCTGTCCCTCTCAGAACCAGGCATTTGTCCACCAGCTGTTGTTCCAGAGCTTCCCTCTGGGGGAAGGCAAGATGCAGACTGAACACGGCACTAAAGTTCCAAGTCTAAGTCTTTTATCCTATGGGGCCATAAGTCTGGAACTTTCTAGAACATCGACTCATTCCAAATATGTTGTCCTGTCATGTCTTTAAGTGTGCTTACATTTAACAGACCACATGGCATTGGCAAATTTTCACTTCAGAAAATGCTATACTCACCATAGCATTACATCGGTCTATCATGTTCACCTATAAACTTCTTAATTAAATGTTTGTTCATACTGTGCAATTTCTCTCTGGCAATTTTCTGACTTCCATTTCTAACACGCCAAGGAAGCTGCCCCCTTGGATATCTTTTTTCCCTCTCAGGCCTGTGAGTCAAGCAGCCGTTTCCTCTGGCCCCTTGTGCGATGCTGCCCTCTGCTGGGCATCCATTTCCATCTCACTTGGAATCTCGATCCTGGCTGAGAGGGCCTAAAATAATTTAGTAACATTTGAAATTATTAACGCCATGAACCCTGAAAGACCTAATTGAAATAAACAAATCCTGGTCCCTTTCCAAACAGTCCTTGTGGTTGGCCTTTGACTTTCAAAGATTTAAAGCCAAGTTCTCAGATACCCCGTTTTGTCCCAAGCACCTTCCAAGAGGTTAAATTTGCTTACTCTGCTCAGTTTGGAAGATGACTTACCATTTGAAGTGCTAGGAATTTTTTTTAAATCAATTTGTAACATTTTAGATTTTCATATAGGAGTCATAACACTTGTGCAGCATCTCCACTAAGCTTTTGTGGTTTGAAACTCCAAAACTTTGGGTTATTACAAGAAACATTTGTTTTCAAATTTCTTTCTCATAGTTGATAAAGTCTTCTGTTGAGCTAGTTATTCTTTTCAGTTGCAAGGTCTAAAATAAAAATGTTTTGGGCATTATTGTGCACTGCATTCATCTTAGATATCAATCCATCTTTTTAAATCCCATTACACGTTGCTTCTAACATCCTCCAAGTGTTTAATGTTTAAAGTGCTGCACACCTTGTGAAGACCTTCTGCATATGCCATAGGACTGTTTATTCTGTTGTAGACATACACACTTATCGTTTAGCTTATATCTGTTTGTCCATTGTAGTATTTTATTAAAGGGATCATCACTAAAATATGTACACATCTCCATGTCTGGATCACTCCCATAGACTTGAACAACTATAGAGTTCCTGCACGTGCGTTTGCTTCTTACAGATGGTAATGTGTAAATTACAATTTTCAGACTCCAAAACAACCCCTCATCTTTTTCCTTAGTATGAAAATCTTTTATTCCTCAATCAGCTCTTTTCTCAGAACATAACAGTTACAAACCTTGTAGATGGGAAATTATATGTGTAAAATTGCTCTTTTCATGAGTGATTAAGAACCTAGTTCCTGAAATTATGGGACTTAAATTTTTTTATACTACATTGTATATCTATCAAGATTCTTAGTTGCAAATAATAGAATCTGCTTTAGCTGGGTTAAAAGAAAGTTTTGAAAAGATATTAGAACATTGAAAAGCCAAAGGAGAGGAACAGGCTATAGGCTGGATTTTCAGAAAGAATTCTCATAACTGCATCTTGAAAGTGGCTGCTACTGACCCCGATCACACTGCCTCTACCCCAGTGTGGGGACTGCTTCCACTTCAGCCTAGACTCTCTGTGCTGCCCACCTCAGCAGAAAGGAAGCCTGTACAGTATCTTTCTCCATGTAAATTGTGCGAACCTGTTTCTCAAGGGATTCTCCTGAAGTACAGCAGCAAAGGGGGCTGGGAAATGTAGTTTCTGAAAATCCTTTGTTGAGATTTATGATTTCAGAAATTATCAAAACATGGAGAAATTATCAAAATATGTTGAACCTTGATACCCATCATTTTAAGAACAAGCAGAAAACACAGGAAAGTGAGACTTTTCAGGAGAAAACAATTTTCCTTTAATGAATGAATGGAGCCTGGCCAACTTTTGTTTTCATTTTAATAATGGCCTTTACATTACAAATAACAGTCATTTTTAGGCTTTATGAATGTCATTTTTACCACTTTTGTGAAGATATTGTTTCTGCTTATGTTTAAACGTCTTTTAGTTTTTCCACTGTAACAGTTTCTGGTGGGGTTACGTTGTACCTTCTCCAGTGGGAAGAGGCACTTTGGCACACATGTTTTATTTTTACATAGGACAATGCATCATCTTTCCTGGCCCCCTGGGTTTGTCCCGAGTCTCCCACTGCCATTCACAATGTTCAAGAGACAAAGCAGAACACATTTGCATGTTCGCACCTGATTTCAGAGTCGGCATGTTCCATAATTTCTTTTCTCACACAGGGCCAACAACTTAAGGGGCCCATTAGCTTTTAACAATTTCATAAAAAGTAGGTATTTCTTATACCTGCTTATTGTATCTTTGTCCTTTGGTGTGAAAAAGAAATCAATGAATTAACAGACTTTTGAACACATTAAATTTGCTTTAAAATCTTCTGGTTTTATTAGTCCTCAATAATTGTAAAAATAGTCATTCTTAAGAACATGTTCTTGTGAATGCACTGCATAGTTCTCTAAGTTCCATAGTGAAGTACTAGCTGCACCCTGCCTCTGAAATCCTTTTCGCTGACAATTATTAGGAGTGGATGCTGTATGTTTTTCTTACTCTTAGCATACTAGCTAGGTTTTTGTGCTCCAGGATGATTACAAAAATGTTATGAAAGACATCCATCTTCCTTTCTAGTACAAGAGTGGCCCTGACCATGCCCCACGACCTCAGAGGTGTCAGCTTCTTCTTTTCTAAAATGAAGGGCTCACAGTACCTTTTTTAGTTCTATTTGTTTCACATGGCATTGTAAGCAAGCATCGATTCTATAGATTGGAACTTTCTATTTTAAGGGTTATTCTCGAATCATTCCATGGAATCAGACAGGAGATCATCCAAATTACAAATATGAGCAAATTTCCATGGAAATACGTAAATTATCCCATTTAATTCTCATGGCAGTCCTCCGTCCAAAGTAGGTGTTGTCAGTTACACTTTGCAGAAGGGAGCCTTGTTTTTTCTACTCTATGGACAGCATTGCTCACAGTGAAACTTTATTTTACATCTGGAAAGTTTTGTTATACTTTTTTTTTTTGCTTTTCAAGCAAGCATTTATTTATGACCTATCATATGCTGAACAGAAAAGATACAAACGTGGCTAAACCTTCTGGTTAATTCCATTCTGTAATCATTAAGAATATGTAGATTAGCCAAATAACCACAAATAATGTCTTCCTTTGGTTGCCATTGGAATTCATTGCTTTCTTCTTTTTTCTACTGTTGTCATGTGTTTCTGTAGGTGTAGAGAATGTTGTTACGTTTCCAAGAGATGGACATTGCCCCTGGAAAATGAGCCAAGAAGATATAAAAGAAAACAAGTAAGGAATATTCTTTGAAGTGTTAGATTGCAATTTAAGTAAGAAATGATACTTGTGTGGTGACCTACATTTTTAGCAAGCCAACTAAAAGGAAGAAAGAAATTGACTTCCAGCCAAGATGTAGGCATAGGTAGACACACTGTGACTCCTCACACAACCAAAAGAAGGACAACAACAATTTAAAAACAAGAAACAACTAGAATTGACAGAAAATCGAACTGTATGGAAGTCTGACAACCAAGGAGTTAAAGAAGAAACATCCATCCAGACAGGCAGGAGGGACAGAGACGAGCGGTTGGGAGGAAAGGACTCACATCAAAGTGGTGGTGGAGAACTGAAGCAGGCAAGTCAGCGGCTGGCGGACATGGCGAGGCGGCAGATTGTGGAGTGGACGGTCCCACATGCACTTGCTTATAAACCGGAGGAACACCTGGGGAGCAAGACAGACCTCACAACCCACAGCTCCAGCTCAGGGAAATAAAGCCTCAAACCACCGATTGGAAACACCTGTGGGGGTTGAGGTGCCAGCCGGAGAAACTTCCAGTCTCATAGGAGAGTTTGTGTACATTCTAGGACCCTATGGGGACCCTATGGGGGGTCCTAGAATGTACACAGGCCCACCCACAGGGAAATCAGCACCAGAAGGGCCCACTTTGCTTGTGGGTAGTGGGGGAAGTGACTGAAATATGGCAGAGAGTGGAGCAGGCACCATTATTCCGTCTTGGACCCCTGCCCCACAGACAGCATCATAACACAGTGCTATATGGGTTGCCCCACCCTGGTGAACACCTAAGGCTCTGCCCCTTACATGTAGCAGACATGCTGAGACCAAAAAAAAAAAAAGGGCCCAAATGAAAGAACAGATCAAAGCTCCAGAAAAAATACAACTAAGCGATGAAGAGATAGCCAAACTATCAGATGCACAGTTCAAAACTGGTAATCAGGATATTCACAGGATTGGTTGAATTTGGTCACAAATTAGATTTTTTTAAAAAAAATGAAGGCTGTGCTGAGTGAAATAAAGGAAAATGTACAGGGAATCAATAGTGATGGGAAGGAAACTGGGACTCAAATCAATGGAGTGGACCAGAAGGAAGAAAGAGACATTCAACCAGAAAAGAATGAAGAAACAAGAATTCAAAAAAATGAGGGGAAACTTAGGAACCTCCAGGACATCTTGAAATGTTCCAATATCTGAATTATAGGGGTGCCAGAATGAGAAGAGGAAGAACAACAAATTGAAAACTATTTGAACAAATAATGAAGGAGAACTTCCCCAATCTAGCAAAGGAAATAGACTTCCAGGAAGTCCAGGAAGCTCAGAGAGTCCCAAAGAATTTGGACCCAAGAAGGAACACACCAAGGCACATCATAATTACATTACCCAAGATTAAAGCTAAGGAGAGAATCTTAGAAGCATCAAGAGAAAAGGAGACAGTTACCTACAAAGGAGTTCCCAGAAGATCGTCAGCTGATTTCTCAAAGAGACCTTACAGGTAAGAAGGGGCTAGAAAGAAGTATTCCAAGTCATGAAAGGCAAGGACTTCCATCCAAGATTACTCTATCCAGCAAAGCTTTCATTTAGAATGGAAGGACAGAAAAAGTGCTTCCCAGGTGAGGTCAAGTTAAAGGAATTCATCATCACCGAGCCCTAATTATATGAAATGTTAAAGGGATTTATCTAAGCAATAGAAGATCAAAAACTATGAACGGTAAAATGACAACAAACTCATAACTATCAGCAACTGAAACTAAAAAACAAAAACGAAAACTAAGCAAACAACTAGAACAGGAACAGAAACACAGAAATGGAGATCACATGGAGGGTTAACAACAGGAGAGTGGGAGGGGGAGAGAGGGGGGAAAGGTACAGAGAATAAGTAGCATCGATGGTAGATAGAAAATAGACGGGGGGTTAAGAATAGTATAGGAAATGTAGAAGCCAAAGAACTTATATGTATGACTCATGGACATGAACTGAAGCAGCGGGGGGGCGGGGGGGGGGGGGTGTGCAGGGCAGAGGGGAATAAAGAAGGGAAATGGGACAACTGCAATAGCATAATCAATAAAATATATTAAAAAATCCAAACAACCAACTTTGGGGAAAAATAAATAAATAAATAAATATTCATTTAGCATATTGAAAAAAAGAAGAAAAAAATCACCGGAAAGCAGAGATCATAATAAACATTATGTGGCAGGGCCCAGATGAATGTCTGTGGGCCTTATGGTTTCTATTGCAATGATTCATCTCTACAGTTGCATCCTGACCTCAGTCGTGGACTGAAAACAAAAGGGTGTGTGGCTGTGAGCGATCGAACTGCAGAAACAGGCAGGAGGCAGAATGTGCTTTCTCTGCAGCAGAGCTTAAAATGTGGTCCTGTGGTCCTTCTGTTACTAGTCCATGATGAAATCAGTATAAACTTGAAAATTTACACATTTAAAGTTGTATAGCATTTGACAAATTAATGTTATGTTTATGGATCTGGTAATGAAAAAATTGGGATTTATTTTGGTTTTGATTTTTGTTTCATTTTTATGGTAATTCACCTTTATTACATTTTACAAAAGTATTAGGCCACAATGGAGTGGAAAATTTAAAAACTGGTCCTTCTCCAAAGATAGTTTGAGAAGCACTGGGCTGGTTAACACCCCTGGAGATGTAGAAGGGTGCCCTTGGCCACTCTGCTCAACAAAGGGACTGGGACACCTGAGATGTGGGATGCAGGGCCAGACGGTGCAGGGAGCCAGTCGGAGGGTGGAGCGGTCTTGTCCTTTCAGGATTGCAGCCTCCTCCTCTGCAGCACCACTTAGAAATAGTCCTCCCAACTTTCCAGTGGTGTCAGGCTGGACTGAGAGCCGGAGATCCATAAGACATGGGGACCTGTTTTAAATCAAGCCGTTTCCTTCCCCTGTTAGTCAGGTCACTTCAGTGCATCGAGACTGGGCACGAGCACATTCTGTTCCTCTTCCCAGTGAAAGTGAATCAGTGGACTTGAGGACAAAGGAGCCAACTACACAGCCTTCACTCCTGAGGAAAGAGGAAAGCGCCAGGGAGCACTGCGATGAGAACTTGGGCTCCTTGTTGCTAAGAGCTCACTCAGAACCCAGCATCTCCAAGTCTATAGTCAGGGAAGAGGTTCCTCACTTTCGGGAAGGCCAGCAAAGAAAATCTGAAGGTGAGTCCATTTAGTATCTTGCTGTGTACAATGTGTACTTTTTTGCCCAAATTTCTGAGGGAAAAATAAGGATGCACAGCATACCTGGGTATAATGATTACATGCCATGGGTTAACAATGGGTATAATAATCCCGTGTGTAATGTGCACAAAAATGTGGGTGGGCATTACATATGACAAAATATGGTAATTACACAGTGATTCTTTAATTCTTCATTTAACAAATGTTTGTTTATCTTTGTTTAAATCCTCACCCAAGGATATGTTGATTGAACTTTAGAGAGTGGGAGAGAGACAGAGAAAGAGAGAGACAAAGAGGGAGAGATACAGACAGGGAAACATCCACCACATGCCTCCCACATGCACCCCGACTAGAGATCAAACCAGCAACCTTTTGGTGTACGGGACAACACTTCAACCAACTGAGCCACCTGGCCAGGGCTATTTATCTGTTTCTTGAGTGTTTGAAAAACTTTATTGTGAACTCATATTTGTTGATGTTTACCTGTGGGAATCTCGGTGACCTCACTGAGGTCGCTTTCCTGCAGGATTTGAGTTTGCCACTCTTTCCAGCCGAAGACTTAATGACCACTTAGCAGCACAGGTGTCAGCATTTCCCCTGAGGGCAATGCTGCCTTTGATATTTGCTTTCTATTGTCCTGAACCGGCAGGCCAACCACCCAGGACAAACATGTGATCCCAAAAGTTACATTTATTGGCTTATTGCAATGAGGGAGATCACACAGCATAGGAACTGAGGCGTGTCACCAAGCAAAGGAAAAAAATAAAATTGTGGGTTTAGGGGGATGGGTAGAGCTTAAGTGAAATTTAAATAAAGCAGTATTTTATTATAATTTAAGTTTTTATTGTGGTAAAATGTATCTAACTTAAAAGTCACTACTTTAACTGTTCTGCATGTACAGGTTGGCAGCACTGAGCACACGCACTCTGCTGTGCGGCTGTCACCACCGCCCGTCCCCAGAACATTTGCACCTCGCAGAGCTGGTGCTCTCTCCTGACTGAACCCTGACTCCCATTCTCTTCTCCCCGTGTCCCTGGCAGCTGGTCAACTTTTTGTCTCTATGAGCTTGTTTATTCTAGGTGCTTCATATAAGTGGAATCAGACAATATGTGTCCTTTTGTGTCTGGCTTATTTCAGTTACCATAGCATTGAAGGAGTGTTTGGATAGGCTGTGTGTGAGGGTGTTACCATCAGGTCTGAACTGTGACACAGACCCAGAATCTTCCTCCTCAAAATCAGCAAAGGTAGCTTCAACTCTCAGCAGCCTGTCTTCAGCTTCCTATCTTGCCCCCGTTCCTCAGAAGTACGATAGACAGCACTACTCAACACCTTCCATTCCCAGAACAAATGTGTAAATATTTGCACATACTGTTGTTTTTCTGCTGGAACACTATGTCATTCTTACATGTCACCTGAGCTACCACTTCCTCTGCAAAGTCTTTCTGAACTCCTGAAGACTGGATAAGTCACCATTCCTTTCGACTCCTGTGGGATCCTGCAACATAACTCTCATCATGCTGAATTGTCAGTATTTGTTTATATATCTGCCTTTACCACATTACAAACACAAAAATCATTGTACCCTCAAGCACCTAGCACCAGATCTGGTGCAAGACTACTAAAAACTGTATATTGAAGTAAAAATAACAATCATTTATTAAGTGTCTACTATTGCAAGGCACAAATATCCACTGATAGAGGGAGCATATGGAAGACTTGTTTACAAATGAGGAAACTGAGCCCTAAGAAGGCTAAGTGTGTGTACCTGGGTCACAGAGCTAGTGAATTATAGAGGGTGGGTTCAAACCTGGACCACCTGTCTCTGAAGCCAGTGTGCTTAAGCACCATGCCATCTATTTTCATAGTTCACACCTTCCGAGTCCCTCTCTAGTTATGAGTGAAGAAAAGGATAAATATGATTAGTGTTGTAGTAGAGATGGTTGTAGAAGTGTCCAACTTACAGCCTATGGGCCAAGTGCGGCCCAGGATGGCTGTGAATGTGGCCCAACACAAAATTGTAAATGTACTTAAAACATCATGAAATCTTTTTTTGTGATTACATGTCACAATGTATTTAATGTGTGGCCCAAGACAACTCTTCTTCCAGTGAGGTGCAGAGACACCAAAAGGTTGGACACCCCCGGGAGAAAAGCAGGAGCAGTTGATGCAGGGACAAACTGCCAGGAGTGTGGATGGAAGGATTGAATCGGATGTGACAGGAACACCCTCTTCTCCTAGCCAAACCACAGAGGATCCTGAAGATGGAGCAAAAGCAACTATGCACACCCAGACGAGAACACACATGGTTCGGTCAATGTTCTGTAAGGGAAGCTGCTCTATAGGAGCTGCATTCCTATCTGAAAACGTCAGTTGGGGTTTCCCAGGCCAATATTTGTCCCCCACCCTTTAAAAATGTGTTTAAATGCAACTTTTAAAAATTTAGACAATCAATATATATTGATTAAGAAAAATTCAGGCCCTGACAGGTGTGGCTCAGTGAGTTGGCTGTTGTCCCACACATGGAAAGGTTGCCGGTCCAATTCCCAGTTAGGGGATGTGCCTGGGTCATGGGCCATGTCCTCAGTTGGGCCATGCAAGAGGCAGCTGATTGATGTTTCTCTCACACATTGATACTTTGTTCCCTCTCTTTTTTCCTCCTTTCCCTGTCCCTAAAAAAAGTAAGTGAATAAAATCTTTTTAAAATTTCAGAAAAAGCAGATGAGCAAATATAAAAAATTAAAAATTAGAAGTACAAATAGTATTCCAAAACCACTTCTAGAATGTACTTCCATTTGTCTAAATAACATGTTTATAATGAATGATATTGCTTGATTGTTCAATTTAGACCTTATCTATTAGAATTTAACACTTTCACATTAGTCTGCTCACGCATGGGCAGTACCCCATCTTCTTGATATTTGTGTTTAAAAGAAATCAATATTCACTGTGTTTATTATTATGACTAGGTAAAATGTTTACAGCTGAGCTTAGTTGTGTGCTATGATTCCATTTCCTCTCTTCTGAGATGTTGTATTTATTATAGCATTAATAAATGCCTCATTTCATTTTTAGCTTCCTTTCTGTGAATCCCTTCCTAATTCGTCCCATCCTGTTTGGTGGACCTGTGAAGTGCAGCTGCACGTGGGTAGCCTGTGGGTAGTTTTGCCTCTGGAGACATTGCTGCTCCTGGAACCCTCTGCCCTCTTGCAGCCACGTCTGGGATTCCCTCACCATCGTACTGAAACTTCCCTTGGCCTCCCTGCTGCATTGGGCCCTGTGCACTGGATACTCAGCTTTCTCTTGCTTGATTTACTCCCTCATTTTAGTGGGTGCATTTTCCAGTAGCTTCCCAAGAACAGCGCATTAATGATAGTTTTTCATTGTTTCATTATTTCCTCTGAGCTCTTTACTTCCTTTCAGTTTGTTTTATTCTCTGTGTTTTCACATTAGAGGCTTTTCCTCACATATCAGTTGATCCTTGGCTATCTACATGCTTGCATTTAAGAGGGCAGCACTAAAAAATGCGGAGCACTCAAGGGCTTGCTGAGTGGGCAGAGATCCCGACTGCTGGGTGAGGGATTCCCGGGTGTCAGTGTGCACAGTGAGGCTTTTCTCTCAGTGAGTTTCCCTGGGGACAAATTATCCAGGCTCCCGTCTGCAGGTTGTAAGGCTGGGGCTTCACATGTCGGTGTGCATGTTTCCATTGAATCCTCTTATCTTCACTGTAGCACCCCATTTCTGCTCTCCCCCTCAGCTGCACCTACCTCCTTAGCACCTTTGTTTCAGACTCTCCAGAGGGTAAACTTCCAGCCCCCAGCCAGGGACAGAGAAGGGTGCTCCTCTCTAGTGGGGCAGCTCTGGAACCTACTTCTTCTGCGGATTTACAGTCAATTCTTGTTTCAGCCTCATCTGTACCCTCACCTTCAGAGTACCTGGTGTCTGCAGTTCCTGCTCCTTGTCCTCACTTCTTGTTCAGTTCCCCGCTCTGCAGGCAGTGAGCAGACTAGAGGACGCTGGCAACTCACCGACTATTACCCACCTGTGTGGTTTTCACTGGCCAAAGTGTGTTGGTGTTGCTCATCTGCTGCTTTATCCTCTGGGTTTCTGTTGTTCTTACTCACACCTTGTAAAATCCCTTTATGCCATTTTAGTGAGGTTTGTAAAGAGAGTGGAGAAAGGTTTGTACATTCACTCTTTTAACTGGAATTCTATATACATTTTTAAAGGCTTTCAAATTACCTACCAGAAAGATCTTATATCTGCATCTCACCAGAAATGTTTGAGTGCCTTTCTACCACATGTCATTCCTTTTTCAATACCAGGTGGATACTATATACCCAAGTATTTATAATAAAATCTGAAAATAAAAACTCAGGAAGTATCCATATGCACCCAACTATAAGTTATTTTCACTTGTACTTCTGGCATTAACTTGTATCTTTTCAACAGAAAATCTCAGTCTCTAGAATATCATCTCTGTGAGGGTAAGGATTTTCTCTTTGTTGTTTACAACTAAATTGTCATCTTCTGGAACAGTGCTGGCCACTCAGTGTGCACTCAGTATTTGCTGAGTAAGTGCATCCAGGGTTGGGGGACGTGCCTTGGCCTGCTGCGGCTAAAGGGAAGGCCTCTGCCCCTCCAGTTGCGACCCTCATCTCAGGTGACCATCTTTTACCTGAGAATGGCTTTTTTACCTGTGTTACATCTTAGAGAGGTGTTTGTATATAAAATTTCAAAATAGCAGCTGTGGTTAAATGGACCCACAGACATATTTTGTTCAGCCTTTAAAGTATTCAAAAAAGGGGTGGCGGGGGGAGATTTCACATAAAGTTTCCAGCTTTCTGTCTTCTCTTGACAATAAGGAGATCTAGCGTGGTGGACTACCCGTGTGCAATAGTTCAGTCAGAACTTGGTAATGGATCTGCCTTGAGTTGGGCACATGATTTCAGTTTGCCACTGTGCCCACCTGTCCCTCTTGTTCCATTTGTGTGACCTGCTTTGACTCTGGACACATTGGCACTTTCTGTTTCAGCTTCAAGCTGTGGCGGTGCATGAGGTTTAGGGGACCATTCTTATTTTTGATAAAAAGACAAAAACTAGGTTTTACACTACCTAGTAAGTCAATTTCCCCTTTCCACGTAACTCCCCTTCAGAATTTATGATGTATTCCAAGTTTGAGTTCAAATGGTGGTTGGGAGACAATTGTACCTGAATATTTTCACATTTCTACAGAGTCCCAACTTTCTGAGCAAAAAGCACTAGGAAACTAGGTTAAAAGATGATTCAATGATAAGCATGTCTTAGAAATTAGAGATAGTGTCTTGCTCCAGAGAGATTCAGAGGCTTATTTCCTCAGGAGCTGTTTGCTTACATTTTAGGGTAATAAAATCCAGAGACACATTTGTCCTTTCTTATGGAAACATTTGCTTACACTTCATAGCAAAGATTTCTCTTTCTTGGGAGGAAAACGTGAGTCAAAGTGCCAAACACTTTATATAAGCTCTGAGTCTCATAATTCCTGTGGTGCAGTTATGAGGCTTGGAGCTGTGATGTCCGGGTGAACATCTGGCTCCCTCGCCCTGTTGAAACTGGGGTGTCGGGACCTGGTGTCATAACGCTGTGTGAGTAATATGTGCTCTGTTCTCTGTTCCGGAGATCTCATGTTTCCTACCAGAATGTAAATATAAATATATATCAACACATGTATACACACAAATGTTATCTATATAGAACACACATATTACCTCCATGCATGTAATAAACAATATCATATATAAAATGACAACCCCCTTTAGTGGAAGTAGCCTAAGGTTTTGTGTAATCGTACCAGACCCACCTCCACGTGGATTACACCTGGAATAACTCCTAATTTTGACTTTTTCGTACCTCAGCACCAAGATTACTCTATCGCCAAACTCTGGTATAAGGCAGACTGGGTTCACTCAACTATAAGAATATCTAACTTTTATTATTTTTTCTTGTTATAGAGTTTTCTACCTCTGATGTGAAGTGCAGTGGCCAAAGAATTGAGGTAAGTTTAGTTTTAGTGTTACTGTCTTAAGGATTACCACCAAAGAACTTTTGTTGTTAGAGATACTCTGTCAAAGAACTTGGAACCAAAATCCTCAGCACTTATTTCTTGGAAATACAACAACTCACATATAGTTTATAGAGTAGCAAGTCATTTCTGGGAAAACTGTACCTTGCTACGTGTATATTCCTTTTCTGGGATGTTCCCTCTTCTCTGTATAATGAGGTGAGTAGTTTCTTTAGATGTCCTTAAACTTGTCTTATAACATATTAGAAATTAGGTCGTTTTTTTTCCAGTGACAGAAGGGTTTTTCTAGTTGTCTGATTTATGAGTAAACATTTGGAAAGATCCTTGCAATTCTGTCAACTGTCTACCTCTTCTGTGTCCTTTCAGAAAAATGAGCCTTTGAGAAAATGCATAGGTACTGCTTTTGGTTGTAAAAGGGGTTTATTGGCCTAAAACAAACAAACAAACAAACAAACAAACAAAAAAGACTGCTCATGGGAGATGTTTAAGCACTGGGAGAGTCTGTCTTTACTTCCCATTATTTTTAAGAAATGGGAGAAAATCATCTAGGCAATAAAACTGGGGAATTACATTGCATCTCATCTGATTCTAAAGTTTAAGTTTCTGGTGTCAGCTTCCTTTACTTTTCCTTTCTTCTTACACACAGTTGGCAACAGAAGGAAAAAGAAACATATAGCTCTCAATTACCACTCAAGATCTAGCCCATGAATATTCTGATATAACTGGGTATTAAATTTGAATATGCAGGAAAGGGTCTCAATGAAAAGAAGCATAAAGTTAGAGTTTAAAGCTAAATGACCTGAAAGCTGATTATACACTGAGTTATATTGACCTCTAGTGGTGAATAATACTAAAAACTAGCTTAGTTTGAAACTAATTGGAGGGCAAAGGAAATTAGAAACCATCATGGTTGCAAACTTTCAAGTGTATACTATAGCACATTTAAAAGCTAGCCTCAATAAAATAGTTTGGTAAAACAATGAGGAGTAGTTGTGTTCTGGATACAAATTATGAGTTAGTCTGTAACTCCTCATTAAAGTACATGAAAACAACAATTTTAAGCTGTCCTAAGTGGGAATTTAAAAAATCTTAGATTGCGACGTCTGGCAAGATGGAGGCATAGGTGGATGCACTGTACCTCCACGCACAACGAAAATTGGAACAACAATTTAGAGGCAGAACAACACCTAGAACTGACAGAGAATTTATCTGAATGGAAGTCGGACAGCCAAGAAGTTGAAATAGACCCGTTCATCCAGACCGGTAGGAGGGGCAGAGACGAGCACATGGGCGCAGGTCGTGGCACGAGGAGAACAGGGAGAATTGGGCGCATAAGGCAACCAAGAGCGCGTAAGGCATTGGGGTGTGAAAGGTCGCAGCGGGTGGACCCTGAGTACACAAGTGGCAGCTGGCAAACCCAGTGAGGCGGTGATTGTGGACCAGAGCAGAGCGCACAACCCAGGATCCCAGGGAAGGGACTGAGGTCCCAGGAGAATGGAGCTACCGCCATTGTTCCCTCCCATCCCCGCCCCCACATACAACGTCACAATCTAGCGACTGGGGTGCCCAGCTCTGGTGAACACCTAAGGCTCTACCTCTCACTGTAACAGGAGTGACCAGACCCCCCCCCCCAAAAAAAAAGAGAGAGAGAGACATGTCTCAAACAGAAAAACAGATCAATGCCCCAGGACTCATCCTTTTGAGTGACCAAGAATTAGCCAATCTATCAGATGCACAGTTCAAAACACTGGTGATCAGGAAGCTCACAGAATTGGTTGATTTGGGGCTCAAATTAGATGAAAAAATGCAGGTTACCATAAAAGAGATGAAGGAAGATGCATGGAGAACCAATAGTGATGGGAAGGAAACTGGGACTCAAATCAATGGAGTGGACCAGAAGGAAGAAAAAAACAACCAAACAGGAAAGAATGAAGAAATAAGAATTCAAATAAACGAGGAGAAGCTTAGGAACTTCCAGGACATCTTTAAACGTTCCAACATCCGAATTATAGGGGTACCAGAAGGGGAAGAGGAAAAGCAACAGATTGAACACGTATTTGAACAAATAATAAAGGAGAACTTCCTCATTCTGGCAAAGGAAATAGACTTCCAGGAAATCCAGGAAGCTCAGAGAGTCCCAAAGAAGTTGGACTCAAGAAAAAACACACCAAGGCACATCATAATTACATTAGCCAAGGTAAAAAATGAAGGAGAGAATCCTAGAAGCAGCAAGAGATAAGGGGACAGTAACCTACAAAGGAGTTCCCATCAGACTGTCAGCTGATTTCTCAAGAGACCTTACAGGCAAGAAGGGGCTGGAAAGAAATATTCCAAATCATGAAAGCCAAGGACCTACATCCAAAATTACTCTATCCAGCAAAGCTTTCATTTAGAATGGAAGGGCAGATAAAGTACTTCTCAGATAAGGTCATGTTAAAGGAGTTCATCATCACCAAGCCCTTATTTTATGAAATGTTAAAGGAACTTATCTAAGAAAAGAAGATAAAGAAAAAACATGTATAGTAAAAGGACAGCAAACTCGCAATTATTAACAATCACACCTACAGAAAAACCAAAAGAAACTAAGCCAACAACTAGAACAGGAACAGAACCACAGAAATGGCAATGGAGGGTTAGCAACAGGGGAGTGGGAGGAGGAGAGAGGGGGAAATGGTACAGAGAATAAGTAGCATAGATTGTAGGTTGAAAATAGGGGGAAGGTAAGAATAGTATGGGAAATGTAGAAGGTAAAGAACTTATAAGTATGACACATGGACATGACTAAAGGAGGGGATATGGGTGGGAGAGGGTGTACAGGGTGGAGGGGATTGAAGGGGGGGAAATGGGACAACTGTAATAGCATAATCAATAAAATATATTTTAAAAAATCCTAGATCAAGTTCTGGCCAAGATGGAGGCATAGGTAGAAACCCTTCACTTCCTCTCACAACCAAAAGGAGGATAACAACTAATCTAAAATCAATAAACAACCAAAAGTGCCAGAAAATCAAGTTGCATGGAACTCTGACAACCAAGGAATTAAAGAAAAAAATCAACCAGAACAACCAGACTGCTAAGGCAGCAGACCATGCGGGCCTACTCAGAAAAACCTCCTCAACACAGCAGACCGTGGAGACAGGGCTGGCTGCTGAGGGGCTGACTTAAGGGGGAAACTGAGACTCAGAGCTGACTGTGGACTACGGCTGGGGTTGCCTCTGTAGGAGAAACTCCCAGTGTCACACTAGAGTTTGTTGAAAAGTGCGCTAGAGATGAGCTGGTGAGCCACACAGTTCCCTCTGTGGCCCCTCCCCCACAGGCAGCGCTGCAGCGCAGCAAGGAGGGTCACCCTGCCTGGGTAAATACCTAAGGCCCCGACCCTTACAACCTATCAGCTGCACCAAGACAAAGAAATATGGCCCAAATGAAAGAACAGAGCAAAGCCTCAGAAAGCTCAGAGAACTAAGCAAGGAGGAGATCGCCAACCTATGTGATGGAGAATTTAAAGCCCTGGTCATCAAAATGCTCACAGATCTGACTGAGCTTCATCGAAAAATGAAAGAACAAATGAAAGATACCCAAAATGAAATAATGCAAAATATTCAGGGAACCAACAGTGACAGGTAGGAAACCAGGACTCAAAACAATGATTTGGAACAAAAGGAAAAAATAAACATCCTTCTGGAACAAAAGGAAGAAACAAGAATTCAGAAAAGTGAAGAGAGTCTTACAAATCTCTGGGACCACCTGAAACATTCCAATATCCAAATTATAGGGGAGCCAGGAGAAGAACAACAGCAAGAAATTGAAAACTTATTTGAACAAATAATGAAGGAAAACTCCCCCAATCTGGCAAAGAAAATAGACTTCTAGGAAGTCAGCAAGCCCAGAGAGTCCCAAAAAAGTTGAACCCAAAGAGGAACACACCAAGGCACATCATCATCGAGTTACCCAAGATTAAAGATAAAGAGAAAATCCTAAAAGAAGCAAGGGGAAAGGAGAGAGTTACCTACAAAGGGGTGCCCATTAGGCTATCAGTTGATTTCTCAGAAGAAATCTTGCAGGCAAAAAGGGGCTAGAAAGAAGTATTTGAAGTCATGAAAGGCAAGGACCTACATCTAAGATTACTCTATCCAGCAAAGCTATCATTTAGAATGGAAGGGCAGATAAAGTGCTTCCCAGATAAAGTAAAGGAGTTCATCATCACCAAGCCATCATTATATGAAACGTTAAAGGGACTTAACTAAGAAAAAGAAGATAAAAAATATGAACAGTAAAATGACAACAAACTCACAACTATCAACAAATGAACCTAAAAGAAAAGAAAACAACAAAAACAAAAACTAAGGAAACAATCAGAACAGGAACAGAATCAGAGAAATGGATATCACATGGAGAGATTTCAGTGGGGGAAGGGAGGAGTGAGGGGAAAATGTACAGGGAAGAAGAAGCATAATTAGTAGGCATAAAATAGATGGGGAGAGATAAAAATGATATAGGAAACAGAGGACTCAAAGAACTTATATGCACAACCCATGGTCATGAACTAAGACAGGGGGAATGCTAGAAGGTTGGGGGCGGGCAGGGTGGAGAGGTGATAAAATAGAAAAAATTGGGAAAACTGTAATAACATAAACAATAAAAAATACTTAAAAATAAAAATAAATAAAAATTCTTAGATCAGCCCTGGCTGGGTAGCTGGGTTATAGTGTCTTCCAAGATTGTGGGATTGAGGCTCAGTCAAGGCACACACAAGAAGCAACCAATGAATGAATAAATAAATGGAACAACAAATTGATCTCTCTCTCTCTCTCTCTCTCAATCTCTCTCTCTGTCTGTCTTTCATTCAAATCAATAAATAAGGAAAAATATTTTAAGGAAATCTATCTTAGAATAGATTCTCTGGAAAATAAAAAGAGAAGAGAAAGAAAATGTCTCATCTTATATTTTTAATGTTTACATATGAGGTCTTCTTTTAAATATGTAAGCATGAATCTCTATGGTAATTTTGGTTCCTAGAAGTATTATTTTACCTTGTTTTAAAAAAAAAACACTAGGAATGATCTTTTAGCTTTTAAAATTGTGATCTTCCGGATAGCTTTGTACTTCCTAAGCACAGGGCCTTCCTAAAGAAAATCTTAGATTCTCTTCAGATTACTTTAAACCAGTAAACATGATATGTGTTTCTGTATTCATTAGCTTTTTCTCTCTTTCCTTTTAGTTTCCTCTACCACCATCGTCACTCTTGCCCATGAGACCTGGTCTTTTCACTATCCCCCCAAATCACAAGGATCAAAAAGAGAGAGGAAGAAATATTCAAAGTCTTGTATCTAAGCGCTCAGAGCCTGTTAGTCAATCTGATGAGTTTAGACCATCAAACAAGCAACCAGAAGCATCATTGAAGTTGTTTGTATATCAGACTCTCAGGTCCTCTGACAGCTCTGTCTGGTCCAGAAACATGTGCTCTTTCCGGAAGACTAACCATCACAGACAGCACCTGGAGATGGAGGAGAATAGAGCATCTAAGGAAACGGAAGGCTGTGACAAAATGCAAATCTCTCACTTTGAAAAAAGGCAGTCTTGGGTGTCCTCTGAGAATTTGAAGGAAGGAAGTTTTCCTGCAGATAGAGAAGTGGATATTGACCAGCGTGGTAGTGAAATGAGAAAGTCAGAAGAAGAAAATTTTCAATATCTTTCATCAGGAAAGGTAGAAGGTTCTGTAGCCGGAAACTATGAACAAAATTCAGACGTTGGGCGTACCATACCAATCACGTTCCAAGAAGCTCAGCATTCAGAAATAACTTTAAACATGGATAAAGAGACTAGAAATGATAATGATGATTCAAAAAGTGCTTCAGTGCATAAAGGTGAAGTAATTGAGCCAAATCAGATTTTAGAAGAGTTTACTCTACTTAAAAGTTTGTCCAATATAATTCCTGATGATCCCATTGAAAAGCTCCCAGGTCATAACAACATGGAGACAACCATAAAAATATCAGCAGCAGAGGCAACCAAACCAGAAATGAATGGGATAGTGCCTCTTATTCACATCACTTTCCCTGGAGATGAGACTCCCAAGCAACCAACAACAGCCAAACCAAGCCTCCAAAAGAGAAAGGGCACCCTTCACAACAACAGTAACTTCAACATACTTGCACACCAAGAAAATGACAGGCAAGGGATGAAAATCCTTAGAAATAAGTCAGATTCAAAAACCAAGAGCAGTAACAGGACACTGCAGAATTTCATGATTTCCATTGAAGGTTCCATTAAGCCTACCATGCATAAGACCAGCATAAAAACTCAAGTTTTCCCTTCTTTGGGGCTTGTTGACCCCAGACCTCAGCAATTGCCCAAGTTCCAAAGGAGAATGCCACAGACAGAAAAGAAGCAAGCAACTTACCAGACTCTGAAACCTAAAAAGCAACCATTTCCCTGCATCTGTAAAAATCCAGGAATAAAAAAGTCTGCAGTTCCTCTCCTTGTTCAGCCAACAGAACCAAGACTAAATTACCTAGATCTTAACTATAGTGATATGTTTAAAGAAATCAATTCAACTGCTAATGGACCTGGAATCTATGAAATGTTTGGGACCCCTGTTTATTGTCACATGAGAGAGGCTGAACGGCATGGAAGCAACTGTTACCGAGAGATATGCTCAGCTCCATCAGGCAGATGTACCACCAGCAAATGTCGATCTTCACACAATGAGAGGAACAGCAATAGCAGAACAAGACTTTCTCAGAAGAGACCACATGTTAAGCCCCCCAAGGCTTTACTTGGAATTAAACACAAGCACAAAAGTTTAATTTCCAAAGAAAAATGTTGCAAGACTGTAGGTAGCAACCTACAAGACATTGAAAATGGTGGTGGTATTTCAGAACCAGAGTGTCAGATGAAGTCTTCAAGGAAAGACTTTCTGTCTTCCAAAGATGAAGTTCAGCCCGTGAACTTTGCTCAGACTCATGAGCAGTCCATTAAACAGAACCAATTCCTTCCTCTCTCAGATTTGTCCATTGTTGAGGAAGCCTCTATGGAAGAGTCTGCAGATGAAGACATTTCTAATAACCAAATACTTGCCACAAGCCTCAGAGATCTGCATGAACTGGAAGAGCTACATCACCAGACCCCATTTTTCCTTTCAGAAAGCAGCAGGCCAGTGCCCAGTGAGAAGAGTTTCAACAAGCATGTACTGCAAGAAAGGCAGAATACAGCATCTCTTAGTAAAATAAATGCCAATAAAATTTTAATGAATGATGTAGAGTTTGATAGTTTGATAGATAAGTCTAAAACACTTGTGAATTTTTCTTTCCAAGAGAAACAAACCAACCAACAGTGGGCACATTCTTTGGAGCCTGATAGTTTAGCTGATAAGTCAGTTACACATCAAACATTTGAAAAAACTTTAAGTGATGCAACTTCAGTTTCCCAAGATCTTCTAGACTCTATAAAGAACGAAGAATTGACAGATGAACTGTTAGGTTGTCTGGCTGCAGAACTATTAGCTCTTGATGAAAAAGATAACTCTTGCCAGATAATGGCAAATGAAACAGATCCTGAAAACCTAAATCTTATCTTCAGTAAGAGAGGAAATACCACACGAGAACTGGGTGGAGAGACAACAAATGCCAAAATACAGGTTGGTATAATTAGAATCAATGGTTTAATTAGGGTGGGAAAAACCCCAGAGACAATCTGGTTCAAACTCCTTGTTTTCAAATGAGGAATTAGAAATCCTAAACAATTAAACAGTTTTATCCGGGTCTCATTGTTTGGTTACAAGTTTGGAATCCAGGACCCCTGACTCTCAAGCTAAAATGTTTACATTATGCTGCTTCTGGAATTTAGCTAGGCTGACACTGCAGTGGAAAGATTTGGGGTATGCTAATGTAGCAAAACTACTTATTTAAATAGGTGAATATTTTATACAGTGATGAAGTTTTCAATCAACAACTATCAGCAGTGATGACCTGACTGACCAGTGTGGCTCATTTGGTTGGGCATTGTTCTGCAAAGCAAGGGGTTGCAGGTTCAAGCACATGCCTGGGTTGCAGGCCAGGTCCTCGGTTGGGGGCATGTGAGAGGCAACAGATCAATGTTTTTCTCCCTCTCTTTCTCCCTCCCTTACCCTCTCTCTAAAAATAAATAAATAAAATCTTTTAAAAAAGAGAAAAATAACAGCACTGAGATAACTGTGAGTAAAACATTGCTATAGGTGGGGTGTGAGTAGAAAGAAGTGGCTCACCATCTAGTTTACCACAAAAAATATTGGCGGTGGCTACTGTGTTTCCGGCCCTGGGCTAAGAACTGGAGACATTACGGGACACAAGACTTAGCCATTGCTCTCAAGGAAGCATAAGCAATAATCTTGAAAAAATGTAAATCTGTTTGGCATGGGAGTGAGGAGAAGAGAATCAACAGACAGTTTGTTGGGTTTTGTTAGTTGTAGTTCTCACTGAAGTACATGAGCCCCTATTCTCAAATTTTACAGATGGAAATGGCTTAGCTGAAATATTACTTATTGAGTGTTAACTCAGGTTATATCACCCTACATCTGGATCAGGAATAATTATTTTAAATGGCTGCTCAGAAGAATACCCTAGGTAAATAATTATACCATGACTAGGTTTACTGAGAGCTTACCACATGTGAGTGAGGTGCATCATACTGTCTCCTTTCTATGCTTCATAACAGCTCTATGAGGCAGATACTAAAGGTACTAGCAAGTTCCCATGTTGCAGATGAAGAAATTGAACTTTAGAAGATCATCCAGTTAGTGAGTGGTGGGCCAGGCATTCTGATTCCATCCTCACAGCTTTAATCACTTAATCATGGTGGAGATATTCCTCATCCTACGAGGCCAACTCTACCTTCACAGTGATCTTGGTCTCTACTGGGAGGGAGAGAGTCAGGGAGGCCTTCAGGCTGGGGTGGGACATGGGGGTATGTGTGTGCCCGTGTGTCTAACGAGGTCTACCACTCTGCCTTTTCAAACTGAAGAAAAGCTGATAAGCTAGTAAATATAATTGCTCGTAACCCCATTTTACAACTGTGGAGTCAAAAACTGACCTTTTGTGACCTTTTCTTTTTCAAGCAGTCCTTAAGTTTCAGTTTGGATAGAGAAATGTGAGAGGATGGGGGCGGGATCCCAGATGGCCCTTGGGAGGCACAGATGTCCATTTGCCAGGAAGGCGACCCTATATTACATCTTGTTCCCCAAGTGCCTTCGCTACACCCCTGCAGCACCATGATTATTCATTATTAAAACCCAGCGCAGGAGATCGGAACAAAGCATTTCTCGTCCTGATCAACCAGAGGGAAAACATGGCCTAAATTCTACACAGAGATACTTGTTTTCTCCTTTCTAGGGAAGTGTCTCTCACAGTTTACTATGAATGGAAATCTCTTGGGGATCATGTTAAAATGTAGACATGATTCAGTACCTCTGGGGCCTGAGGTTCTGCATGTCTAACAAGCTGTTCCCAGGTAATGTTCATACAACTGGTCTACAGATTCTCCTTTGAGTATCAAAGGTCTACAAGGCCACAGATCTTTAGTCTGTTGCACCTGGTCTTGACCACTAGGCTTGCTTGTTATGGCTGTGTGTGTGCATGACAGAAAGTCTTTTATCTATGTGTATTTGTGTGTAAATGTATGTATGTGTATATGAGTGTGTACACATATGCTTAGGTAATTATGTGTGTGTTTGAGTGTGTATGTGTTGTGGAAATAAATGAACAAAGGCTCCTTATTCAGAGCTCACTATAGCAAAGGAGTCAGCCACCATCACTTGCATTTGGCAGCAACTCAAGGGCAGGCAGAGGAATGGGAAAGTTTTTTAATGGAAAAAAGGGAAAGCTTCAGGGATTCCTGATCAGAGGCTGTTGGCATGGGGAAGCTGTAGGCAGGCTACCTAGAAGGGACATCCTCTGTGATGGTGAGGGTTGCACATTTGGCTTTCTCTAGTTAGTTGATCTTAAGTTAGTCAAAAGGAAGGCTGACTCTACTTTCCACTTCTCTACCCCAAAGACTCAGAGTCTAATGGTGGCTTTTCTTTTTGTCTCATTCCTCCAGAGACATAATAATGGGTTCAAAATATATGACCAAGAGAAATTTCTCAATGAAAAGATCTTTTCTGAAAATAGTTTAACATATGAAGAACCTGTCCTGTGGACCAGGGGTGAGATCCTTGGGAAGGGCGCCTACGGCACAGTAAGTTGAATGGGAAACAAGATGAAACCAAAAATCCCCAGTCCTCCTTGCCCCCTCCTTCTTCTTTAACACTCCAAGTGAGCCCCCCAACCCCCCTTCCTACTCTTTTGTTTAGAACTATTTCAAGTGGAAGTAACAGGAGACACAACCCAAACTGGCCTAAGGAAAAGAGGTCCACTGCTTTGTGCAGCTGGAGGACCTGGAGTCGGTGCGGCCCCAGGCACAGGTGGTTTCAGGGGAGAAACCACATCAGCAGGAGCTGGCCTCTCTCATCCCTCCCTCCGGCTCTCATTGTCAGGCTCCACGTGGTGGTGCAGTGGCCACTGCATTTCTAGCCTCTCCTTCTCCTAGGTTCACATCCAGTGGGAAAGGAGTCACTTTGGTCAGCCACCCAGAATATGTTACTAGAAGTGGTGAGAATCATGGCAAAAACAAAAGATGTTCCTTACCTTTTATGAATTGTAAAAAAGATCACTTGAAGTCCTAGTACTAAAGGTAGTATTTACATAAGTTGGTAAGGAAAAGACAGACCCCCAGATAAAGCATGTTACATTTCTAGCTGAGGACATTTGCGGAATCAGTGCAAAGGCAGGAAGCATGAAACCACTGAAATCACATGACCGAGAGGGCTGCTGAATTTTCTCAGGACCTGCCTTCCTCTCTCTCCTCAGAGTTTTAGCACCAAAACAACCCTATTTTATTTTTACATGAAGAGATTTCCCAAACCACGACCTCATGTAGTCATCATAGCTATCTGTGAGGTAAGTATTATTACCTCCACTTTATAGACGAGAAGTGAGCGACACAGCTGGGGAATGGGAGAAGCCAGGATTCTAACCCACCCAGGCCACTTGGTGCCAAGCCATTATGATACCCATGCACCATGCTGCTCCTCCCCATCTTGGCTCCATTAAAATGTTGGGTTATATTTAATCATAAGGTGTTTTGTTTGCTTCTAGGTATATTGTGGTCTAACTAGCCAAGGACAGCTAATAGCTGTGAAACAGGTGGTTTTGGACACCTCTGAAAAATTAGCTACTGAAAAAGAATACCGGAAACTGCAGGAAGAAGTAGACTTGCTCAAAGCACTGAAACACGTCAACATCGTGGCCTATCTGGGCACATGCTTGGAAGAGAACATTGTAAGCATTTTCATGGAGTTTGTCCCTGGCGGCTCAATCTCTAGTATTATAAACCGGTTTGGGCCATTGCCTGAGATGGTATTCTGTAAATATACAAAACAAATTCTGCAAGGTGTTGCTTATCTCCATGAGAACTGTGTGGTGCATCGAGATATCAAAGGAAATAATGTTATGCTCATGCCTACTGGAATAATAAAGCTGATCGACTTTGGCTGTGCCAAACGTTTGGCCTGGGCTGGCTTAAATGGCACCCACAGTGACATGCTGAAGTCCATGCATGGGACTCCATATTGGATGGCACCAGAAGTCATCAACGAGTCTGGCTATGGGAGGAAATCGGACATCTGGAGCATCGGCTGCACTGTGTTTGAGATGGCCACAGGGAAGCCGCCGCTGGCGTCCATGGGCAGGATGGCAGCCATGTTCTACATCGGAGCACACAGAGGGCTGATGCCTCCCCTACCTGAACACTTCTCAGAAAGTGCAGCTGACTTTGTGCGTGTCTGCCTAACCAGGTAAGGAACTCAAAGCACAAAGAGGAAGATAAATTACCACAGGTTTCAAGCAGCTGACATTTCCCCTGCAATTTACGACCCATTCAAACCCCCCACTCCCATTATGAAGTGAAGTAGGGAGTGATTTTGTGCTGAAAGGAATCGTCATTAGCTGTTTTAGGTATTGGTGTGCCTTGTTGGATCAGGGTATGGGGGTAATGCTTCAAGTAGAAAGTGCCACAGTTAAATGTCTTACAGGGTTCTAACAATTCTTCCCCAAGTTAACAGGTATGCAAAAACTGCTAAAGATCTACATACTTAACCTATCAATGGGACATCTTCCCAGGGATGAGCCAATGTGAAATGATATCTCCTGTGTTTAGGTTTCCCTTTCCTCTCATGGAACCAGTGTTCTAATTCCCTTCCTAAAACCAGCTCACAGAAAAGTATGTGAGAAGTTCACTCATATACCAGAATTGATATAAATTGATTGGGTGATTGATGGATGACGGACATTTAATGTATTGGTTTCCCCAGAAATACTTCAGTTTAAAGTGAGAATAAACATTTTGAGCCAAAGAAACAGGTCACTAATTAGAGCATGTTAAGCATCAAGTTGGGGAGTATTCAGGGAAGCAGAACATCCCTAATAAGTTGCCTTTCTCCTGTTCTCTTTTACTATATTTTATTGATTATGCTATTACAGTTGTCCCATTTTTTCCCTCCCTTTTTTTCTCTTCCACCGTGCATGCCCCCTCCCACCAGCATTCCTCCTCCTTAGTTCATGTTCATGGGTCGTACATATAAGTTCTTTGACTCCTACATTTCCTGTATTATTCTTAACCTCCCCCTGTCTATTTTGTACCTACCAATTATGCTTCTTATTCCCTGTAAATTTTTCCCCATTCTCTCCCCTCCCCTTTTCCAGTTGATAACCCTCCATGTGATCTCTATTTCTGTGATTCTGTTCCTGTTCTAGTTGTTTGCTTAGTTTGTTTTTGGTTCAGCTGTTGATACTTGTGAGTTTGTTGTCATTTTACTGTTCATATTTTTTATCTTCTTTTTCTTAGATAAGTCCCTTTAACATTTCATATAATAAGGGCTTGGTAATGAACTCCTTTAACTTTACCTTATCTGGGAAGCACTATTCTGCCCTCCTATTCTAAATGATAGCTTTTCTGGACACAGTAATCTTGGACGTAGGTCCTTGCCTTTCGTGACTTGGAATTTCTTTCCAGCCCCTTCTGGCCTACAGGGTTTCTTTTGAGGAACCAGCTGTTAGTCTTATGGGAACTCCTTTGTAGGTAACTGTCTCCTTTTTTCTTGCTGCTTTTAAGATTCTCTCCTTATCTTTAATCTTGGGTAATGTAATTATGATGTGACTTGGTGTGTGCTTTCTTGGATCCAGCTTCTTTGGCATACTCTGAGCTGCCTGGATTTCCTGGAAGTCTATTTCCTTTGCCAGATTGGGGAAGTTCTCCTTCATTATTTGTTCAAATAAGTTTTCAATTACTTGATTTTCCTCTTCTCCTTCTGCCATGCCTATGATTTGGATGTCGGAATGTTAAAATTGTCCTGGAGGTTCCTAAGCCTCTCCTGATTTTTTTGAATTCTTGTTTCTTCATACTGTTCTGGTGGAATGTTTATTTCTTCCTTCTGGTCCAAATTGTTGATTTGAATCCTGGTTTTGTTCCCCTCACTCTTGTTTTTTTTTATACATTTTTCTTTATTTCACTTTGCATAGCCTTCACTTCTTCCTCTATTTTGTGCCCATACTCAACCATTTCTGTGTTTTAAACTGTGCATCTGATAGGTTGGCTATCTCTTCATTGCTTAGTTCTATTTTTGTAGCTTTGATCTGTTCTTTCATTTGGGCCATATATTTTTGTCTCTGCATGCCTGTTACACAGTAAGGGGCAGAGCCTTAGGTACTCACGAGAGCGGGGCAACCCTGGTCTCTGTGTTGTGGCACTGTATGTGGGGAAAGGGTGCAAGAGGAAACAGTGCCACTTGCTCAGCTCTTGATTGGCTTTCAGTCACTTCCCACACTACCCACAAGCAAATTGTGCCCTTCTGGTGCTGATTCCCAGGTTGGTGGGTTTGTGTATGTTCCAGGATCCTGTGGGTCTCTCCAACAAACTCTCCTGTGAGGCTGGGAGTTTCTCCTACCACCACAACCCACGCAGATTTTTACAGCCAGAGGTTTTGAGGCTTTATTTCCCTGTGCTGGAACCCTGGGTTGTGTGGTCTGTCTCATTCCCCAGTTGTTTCTCCCGGCTTATCCACACACAAATGTGGGACCAACCAGTCTGCCAGCCACTGCCTTGTGGCTTTGTCCTCTCTGCCCTGGCTGCCCACCTCTTCCCCTCCTGTCTGGATGAATGTTTCTTCTTTAACTCTTTGGTTGTCAGACTTCCTTACAGTTCGATTTTCTGGAAGTTCTGGTTATTTTTTGTTTTTAAGTTTGTTGTTGTTCTTCTTTTGGTTGTATGGGGAAGCAAAGTATATCTACCTATGCCTCCATGTTGGTCAGAAGTCTCATCACCTTTCTCCTGTTCTGATGCCCCCTAGTATCTATGGAATAAAAATCTGGGTAAAATGTTAGAACTATAAGGGACCTTAGAGATTACCCACTTGCATGGTTTTCAAATTTTACTTAACCAGAAACTCTCTGCTCATACAAAATCTTAATTCAAAGAATGATACATAAAACTGGAGAGATGGTTGCGGTTAAAATGTGTGTGTATGACTCTGGCTGGTATGACTCAGTGGATTGAGTGCCAGCCTGTGAACCAGAGGGTTGCCAGTTCAATACCCAGTCAGAACACATGCCTGGGTTGTGGGCCTGGTCCCCAGTGGGGGGCATGTGAGAGGAAACCACACATTGATGTTTCTCCTCCTCTCCTTTTCCCTTTCTTCCCTTCTCTCTAAAAATAAATAAATAAAATCACAAAAAAATTAAATAAATTAAAACATTTTAAAAAATAAAATGTGTGTTTATGTTTGGGGAGAGCTAGAGAGCTGGAGCCCACCCACCTGGCCTCCAGGATAATTCAGAACAGCCTGGTGAGGATCAACATTTAGATGCACTTACAGGATGAGGAAGACTTGAGGCCCCACCAATCATTATTTCTTGCCTTTCAGTGAATTATGCTTTCTTATTCCTAGATGAAAAGTTCCGGTGCTTTCAGCAAGGATATATGGCAAACTCCAACTCCCAGGGGGGTCATTATGTCTTTCTTAGTGAATCTCAGGATGCACAGGTCTCTGTCTCTTGGCATATGCACATCCGACTGTCCTGGTTGACTTTAGATCATGTAGGCCAGGTCGGGAACATATACCCCAGGGGTGCAGTCCTGGGCATCCTTAGATGCAGAAACACCATAAGCTTACCAGCATCAATTTTGTGGGCAGAGCCCCAGGCACACAGGGGCCCCTTCCTTCCTCGCAAAGTCACAACTGGGACATAAATGTATTAAGAATATCGTATGGACCAGTACCAGTTTTGGAGATTGGTCTTAGTTCTTCTGTAGTTGCTTTGTTCTGAATTGAATAATGATCTATTATTGAGCAACAGAAATTACTTGCTATTCTCATTTTCTGTCAAGTTGTTATCACTCACATATGTGAGCATCTTTACGCAGATGTAAAGAGAAAGGGTAAAATATTAATGACTCTGCTTTTAAAACATTGTTTTATAAACTAAGCAAAACACAAATCATACCACTAATAATTAATAGGGTTGCTGTGAAGGTTAAGTGAAATGGTGTATGCAAATTGCTTCGCAGAGTATGAAACACATAATTAGGGCTCCTTGGTCAGTAACTGTTAGGGAGAATACTAACCCACCTTAGCTAATTTGTGTCATACTCGAGCCTATAATTATCTCCTGAAATTCCATGGCAAAACCCTAAGTACTCTAGAACCTGATATTTATGAGAGTACTCCTTAGAGTGTGGATAGTCAGAAATAAAGGGGTAAGGCACTTTAAAGATTTGGAAGCAGGGATGAGCACAAGGACTGGTCAGAACACAAATTCATTTCAGGGAGCAGTAAGTGTTAGGTCAGAGTCACTCAAGAAACCAGACACAGCGAGCCAAGGAGCAGAGCAGAATTTATTACCGGGGAATAAGAGGGGAAGTGGAGCCAACCGAGGGAGGTTGGAACTCTCTCAGTTGTTCTTAAGGCAGGGTTTATAAGTGCAAAAACCTGCAAAGGTTAGCTGGTTGGGTATCAGAGTCCAACTGGCTAGAGTTGGTTGCTGTGTGCCATTTCTGCTGACCATTGTTCTTGATACATCTTGTCAGCCTCGGGTTAAAGCTTCATCCTGTTATGCTGGGTAGGCTGACCCCAGGCCCCAATCTTAGCTGGGCATCTGTTTGTCCTGGGTAGGGTCGGCAGGCAGTTTCCCAGACAGGTAGTTTCCCACGGTAATTTTTCATTCCTCCTAGGCCTGCCTAGGTCTGTCAGTAAGAAGTAAGCATGGGCGGGGATATTCCTATGGGCCAGCTGAAAGCTCTGGGAAGTGAGGCCTCCGAGTTTAGCTTTGTTGCAATGGGCAGTGAGGATCAGGGGACTGCAGGAGATTTGGGGTAGACAGTGCCATGAAGGAGAGTATTTGAGAAGGCAGGTCAGAGGCATTGTACTGTGAGTCCTCAAATAGAGGCTGCTTGAAACTTGACACTGTAAAGAGAATTCCAGAACACTTCAGGGAAGATGAATCAGACCTTGGTGATGGAAGATGATAGGATTTCATGTGTTTGAGTCTGGATAATGGAAGAAATTATAATAAGAAGTTGTGAAAGAGAAATAGAGGAGGAAATTGATGAAGGTCCCTACAGCTAAGGAAGCATTCGAAGCTATGGAATTGGAGCTCAGGAAAGCAACCAAGTTTGGAGGCACGTATTTCAGAATCATAAGGCTGGTAGCTATAGTCGTGAAAAAGAAACTAGAGGCTGAGAACAATGTTCATGAAAATGGGAGAAGGTAACAATATGCATATACCATTGAGTCTAGCACATAACTGGTAACAAGGAAAGGAGGGGAGAGAGAGGGAGGCAAAGGAGTTGTTCCAAGGCAGATGAAGAACCAAGAGAACAGTTTCTTCTGTCTAAGCAGAGATCATTTCAGGAAGCAGGGGGCAGTGAATACTTCAATTGCTACAGAGATGACAAGGAGAATGTGTTCATTAAACTTGGCAATGAGAAAGCCATGTTTTTTTTTTTTAAAGAGTTTATTTATTCATTTTTGGAGAGAGAGAAAGGGAGTGAGAGAGGATGACAAACATCTATGTCAGAGAGAAAAATTGATCGGTTGCCTTTCATATGTGCCCTGATGGGGGCTGGAATCCACAACCCAGGCATATGCCCTGACCAAGAATCGAACCAGCGACCTTTCACTTTGTGAACTGATACCCAACTAACTGAATCACACAGGTCTGGGCATCATGGTTAGTTTTAACAGGGCAATTTCCATGTAGAGAGGAGTGGGTCAAAGGTTAAGAATTTAAGATAATGAATGTTGAAAAAGTCACTGGTTTTGGGCATTGCGTTGCAACCAATCGAGGCCTGACAGGTTCATGGCATTTGCACAGACAGAAGAATATTCATGGAGCTGTTGGAATGTCTGGCATGCCTTTACTCACGGTGGGCAAGCTGCGTGTCTCCCTGCATGTCTCTGTGTGGCACATGTTTTGGCCCTTGCTCCCCAGTGTAGTGCCAAACAGGGAGACCCTAGCCCCTTTTTAAATACTAGAACAAAGCCAGCTTCCAGCCAGAAAATTATATAACATAGCACAATTCTGTGCATGCCAGCCCACTTCATGTTATGGGAACCATTTATCAGACCCAGTCTCAAGGCTATGAGAACACTCCTTACCAGGCCCCTTAAAGCCTATGGGAACACTGCTTCCCTTAGTTACCCAGACACCTGGGTGAGGAAGCCAGCCTGCCTCCACTTACCCTACAGTCATATTATGGAAATTTGTCGGGAATAGAGGAAGATGGCAACTTCCTCTATTTCCAGGTAAAGGAAAGGATTTTTTTTTAAAGGTTTTATTTAGTTTTAGAAAGGAAAAGGGAGGGAGAGAGGGCAAGAAACATCAATGTGTGGTTGCCTCTTGCGCACCCCCTACTGGAGACCTGACTTGCAAACCAGGCATATGTCCTGACTGGGACTTGAACTCATGACCCTTTGGTTTGCAGGCTGGCACGCAGTCCACTGAGCCACACCAGCTAGGGCAGAAAAGGATTTTTTGGAGAGGCAATTTCTGCATAATTTGAAGGCAAAAGAAAGAACCTCCAGAAGGGGAGAGGTTTTCATTTGTAAATGATTTATCACCATTGTTTTCCCCAAGTGTTTTACTTTTATTTCCATTTTCACTTAGGCTATTCTTGGTGGTTATTTGCTTCAAAACTTATCCAAAGATGCCAATTTAACCAAAACAATGCCTTTGAAATAGGTCATTGCAGATAACTACTGGCTGGTTTATTAGTTTATTGACTGGTTCATTAGCAAAAATGTTTTAGTTGCTCAAGTGGAAAAAAACAAAAGCACAATTGGACTATTGCAATTGAGCAACTTCTCCTTTTACGTTATGCTTTTCCAAGAGTGCCCAAATAGGATTATGTCAATTACCAGAGCATACTTAAATGTCTCCTTAACGGCTTTTCAATTCCGGATCCCAATGCCTCAAAATTTTAAAAGTAAACATTGCTAGTTAGAAGTGCATTAAGCTCTTTGAAAAATTACAATTTTACTTGTGTATAAATTATACCCAAAACTGAACATAACCCCAATGTGAAAAATAGGGCCTACTTTTTAATCATAATAGCAACTATTTTTTGAACAATTATTATGTGCCAGATACTGTTTAAAAGCTGCACATACATTATTTAATCCTCCCGGTGAGTTAGGTATCACTGTTATCCCCATTTTGCTGAGAAGAGTTTGAGTCACTTGCTTAAGATCACACACCCGAAAACTAGAACTGGACTCAATCCATCTGTTTGATTGGCAGAGACTGTACTTTCACCTTAACATCGGCACTTTGAGTCAACTACATCTAACTGGTATGCACATTTTTGGGTGATGCTTTTCATGTGTTTTTTTTCTTCTTAGGGACCAGCATGAGCGACCTTCTGCTGTTCAGCTTCTGAAGCACTCTTTCTTGAAGAGAAGTCACTGAATATACACCAAGACTTTCCAGTTCCATTATAATCTAATTGCTTCATTGTGGGAATGATGGTGAAAGACCTTTGCCTTCCTACTGGAAAGTCAATCTAACCCAATTTAACCAGATCCCACAGTGTCACTAACTGAAAAGTTTGTTACATTAGTCTCTTCAAGCTTCAGGTGTAATTACTTACATATATGAGAAAATTTTCTTAGTAACAATAACACCTTTTCCAGTGTTTACAGTTTTCACTGTCTAGGAACTATAGCTTCTATTGCTTATGCAATTCCTTTTTATTTTTGTCCTGTCAATTTTAATGTCATTGGTTTAAAATAAATGGTAAAAACAAGAAAATTGTATTTAATTGCTTTGTGTGTGAAGGCACATTTCATTTTTACAAGAGACTTGAGGAAGGTGAGAAGACAGACACTAGATTCTGTTCATTTTGGCAGCAATCTTAACCTTGCATTTTGTAGGAACTTCAAGGTTAACAGGAAGAGCTAAGGGCCTTGGTGCTTCATTGTCAGAGGGTCCCCAAACTCCTCTGAAGACTCCACCTACAAGAAGCTGGGTTATTCAGTGTGGCTTCATAAACCTCAGGCTGCTTTCCCTGCAATATACACAGTGTGACCTGAGGTCTTCACTTGTTTGCAGAGTGATTTAGTTCATTGCCACATCTAGAACTAGCTAAACCTAAGCCAGCTGGTGGGATAAAGCTAGATTGGGTAGAGTGAGTGAGCATATATAAACTTTTCAGGGCACTTTCCTCCTCTCACTTGAAGGGTATCCCCACTTAGGACACTGTTCACCTTCATTTCCCAAACACTGCTAAACCTCACAAAATGAACATGGACAAGTTCTCAAAATTATTACAAGCCAGCCCTTGTTTTAAGTTGGACTAAGTGTATTTGATGTTTTCTATAGCTGTCAGCTCTACCTGTCTATTAAGTTTCATTGAGACCTATTGTTTTTAGTTGTACCTGTATTTTTAAAAAACTGGCTGCTGTCAGTTCAACATGGTATAGCTATAGACTTTAGATGTATTCTAACACCAATTGTCAGATTTGATTAAAATCAAGCTGCTTGCTTCAAGTTTTTGAAAAATAAATGTGAAATGCAGTCCAGGCAGTCCACCTGAGGTAAAACAGGTTTTACTTTGGTCAAACTGTTAAAGATAGGTTTTTGTGTGTGCATCTTCCTTCTCTCCAGTTTGTCCAGTTCTCCCATTTGATAGGAATTTAAGGAATGTGTCCCTACTTTTACTTACAGGCATACCTCATTTTATTGCATTTTGCTTTACTGCACTTCACGGATGTTGTATTTTTTTGTTTTTACAAGTTGAAGGCAAGACCCTCCACCAGCAAAGATTGACTCATTTTATTGCAGTGCTTTGGAACTGGACCTACCCTATGTGTGAGTTATGCCTGTACTTGTATATCACCATAACCTGAAACATCATTTTGTTAAAGTAGGGCTGAAATTTAAAAAAAAAAAATAGCTGGGATCTTTAATATTCTTTAAAATCTGAATGATTTTATCTTACTTTGCAGCAATTATTTACATTCTAGCCAATTAAACTTCATGGGGAAAGGGCAGGAAGATGTTTATAGTATGTATGCAAATCGCAATATGGACACAAGCATTTGGTGTTAACAAACCTATTTCTCTTTCCATATGGAACTCTGAAGAGTTTTGGAATATTAAACAGAACCTTCAAAACTTGAGTTTCAATAGGCAAGCCTTGGTCTTAAGAGCTAGTTCTGTTGACCAGTGTGTTTGACCTAACAGATTGGACTTCTGCTCTTATCATTGCCCAGATATTTGACCCCACATAGCTTCCTTAGGAGTAAAAGGATTTGGGAGGAGAATGGAGTGCAAACAGGTGGGGACTGGGAGGGCTAGCATTACGCATATCATTTAATTCTTGCTACTGTTTGGGTTGGCAAGTAGCGGATGAAGAACAGGGCTCAGGGCTGAATAATTTTCTGAAGGTCATCCAACTGGTAGGTGGGAGTTAGGGCTGCCACCCAGATTTATCTGGCTTCGGAGCACTTTCCCTGCAACCTCCTAGATTCGTACTTTATAAATAAAATCAGTTACATAAATTTTACTCAAACTTCACTGAGATGCTGATAAATTTTTATTAATGGTGCGAAAAGATTTTCACTTTTCTTTTTTTTTCCTAAAGATTTATTTATTGCCCTGGCTGGCATAGCTCAGTGGATTGAGCTCGGGCTGCGAACCAAAGCGTCGCAGATTCCCAGTCAGGGGACATGCCTGGGTTGCAGGCCATGGCTCCCAGCAACCACACATTGATGTTTCTCTCCCTCCCTTCCCTCTCTAAAAATAAATAAATAAAATCTTTTTTTTTTTTTTTAAAGATTTATTTATTTATTTATTTATTTAGAGAGGGAAGGGAGGGAGAAAGAAACATCAATGTGTGGTTGCTGGGGTCCATGGCCTGCAACCCAGGCATGTCCCCTGACTGGGAATCAAACCTGCGACATTTTGGTTCGCAGCCCGTGCTCAATCCACTGAGCCATGCCAGCCAGGGCTAGATTTTCACTTTTCACTTATTACTTTCTCCTCTATGATCACCTCTCTTTTCAGTAAGTACAATGCACAAAATTTTTCACATTTGGAAGTGCATTATGTGCTGAATCTTCCTGAATGCTCTGGACCCCATGCTCAACCAAAGGAAATTTAACTTCCTGAGTAAACTCCTGCAAGTACTTCCAACTCTACAGTATTTCCCTTAAGCCCTTACACTGTGGCCATCTCCCAGTGGCTGATTCAGGGGTGGCTACAGTGGAAGAGCAAGCTCTCGAGTATGGGACTGGAGAATACACTGTATTCCACTTCCTTGCTTCATCCTGTCCCTCCTGCATGCCCACTACAACAGTCCTATCCTTCCACAGTGTAATTAGTAGCTCTGAGAAATAAAAAAACCCACTTAATCTGCTCCATGAGCCACCAAAAGCCTCCATCACTTATTGGTCAAGTACTCCTTTAACTTGCTACACTTGTATTAATTCAATTTAAAGCAGCTACATAATGTAGAAACTTGTATTTATAAAGGCTTCCCAGGTGTTGTCAACTTGAAATCACCCAGTGTTGGTAGTCTACGTTTTCATTTGTACTAAGCAAAGTTAACAAATCTTTATGGCATCATAATGTGACAAGTTGAAATAGCAAACACTTAAGAATGGCTAAGGGTTGGCCAAAAAGTCCCTTTAGTTTTTTCTGTAAGACATATTTCATTTTCATCAATAACTATTGATTTGAAAATACTTTGAGTATGTCTGTTATCTCCCATGTGGTATAACGTTGATTGTTCTCAGTTACTGTCTCGATTTGATCGTCATCAACTTCAACTGGTCTACCCGACCATGGAGCATCGTCCAGTAAGAAATCTCCAGCACCAAACTTCACAAACCACTTTTGACATGTTTGATAAATCATAGCACTTAGTACACTACAAATCTTTGTTTGCATTTCAGTTGCATTTTTATCTTTCTTGAAATAAAGCATAATACGCTGAAACATTTTTTCTTCCAGCTTCAATATTAAAAATGGCTATGTAAAAATTTAAACTTTTATTTTTTTTAAATGCACACTGGATATGACAGCTATTACAATATGATCTAACAAAACTGTTTTGAATGAAGTTAAAGACAACTGAACACTAGAACCATCTTACGGGAAAAAAACGAACTTTTTGGCCAACCTAATACTTTACCGTCACTACTCAAGCTCATGAAAACAGAAACTGATCTCAGGTATATGCTTGGGTATTTGTGTAAGACCTTAGTAAGCCTCTTAATTTCAGGGCAATATGATAAAAACCCTTGTTAGTGAAATCCTACATTGCTGTGAAGGTGGTGTTGCGGGAGGGAACAGGCAGGTCCATACAGTAGTCTTAAGTGGAATTACCAATTTGTAATGCTTCTAAAATAAAACTCATATAATTTATTAAATGTTAACGAAATAAGCCCTTACTGGTGTTATCAACATAAGATGAAGACGAACCTTTTAATGTGACTTCAAAACACTGATTTTATATTTAGGCTTAAAGTGCTGTTTGTTTTTTATTTTTTTAAAGATTTTATTTATTTATTTTTAGAGAGGGAAGGGAGAGAGAGACAGACAGACAGACAGAGACATCAATGTGCAGTTGCTGGGGGCCATGGCCTGCAACCCAGGCATGTGCCCTGACTGGGAATCAAACCTGTGATACTTGGGTTTGCAGCCTGCACTCAATCCACTGAGCTACACCAGCCAGGAATAAAGTGCCTTTTAGAGTAACTTTCCTATCGTAGTGCTATCTTATTAAAGCTATGCAAGGGTTGTCTCTCAAGTGGAAGGTGCAGGAAAATGAGTGGGGGAGGAAAGCAGGAAGTTGGAGGAAAGCAACAATATTAACGCAGTTTATGATTAAATTTCTCATGGCTAATTCCCCTTCCAGATAACTGCAACTACTCTGCTTTTTGTGTTGATGCAAGAGGTTAAACAAACAAAAAGCCCCACAAAGTATGAATTGAACAAAAATCCCATAAACAGCCCTGGCTGGTGTAGCTAAGTGAATTGAGTGTGGGCTGTGAACCAAAGGATTGCAGGTTTGACTTCCAGCCAGGGCACATGCCTGGGTTGCAGGCCAGGTCCAGTGGGGGCCATGTGAGAGGCAACTACACACGATATTTCTTGCCCTCTCTTTCTCCCTCCCTTCCCCTCTAAAGATACTTTTAAAAAATCTTTTTTAAAAAGTCCTGTAAACAGCAGGCAAAGCACACACTGAAGTTTAATGCACATGGATTGGCTTTCATCATTCCCTCTAATACCCCAAAATATGGATATAACTATTAGGATGCTCTCCCATGTCATCTATTTTTTTTTTCTAATGTAAATCCTTTCCCCTCCTCCTGCTTCCTCTATTCCATTTTTATTCTCACCAGAGGACATTCTTACTGATTTTAGAGGGAGGGGAAGGGGATGAGGGGGGAGAGAAACATTGATTGGTTGCTTCTCACGTATGTCTGACAGGGGACCAAACCCACAGCCTAGGCCATGTGCCTTGACCAGGATTCACCTTACCACCTTTTGGCGTATGAAGTGACACTTCAACTGAGCCACACTGGCCAGGGCTCATTTGTCCTTTTTAGCCCTTCCCCATTACCTAAGCCTTAAACCTCACAACCTGTGAAGGGTACTACCACTAACATTCTATAGGGAAGAAAGTGGTGGGGCCGAGGTTGGAATGCAGACGATTTGATCCCTGAGACCATACTCCTTGAACTCCTTGATGATATCTGAAGTTACTCGGAGTAACACATTAGAAACCTTATTTCCCACATTTCCCAGGGACTGAGTTATTTCTAATTCATATTAACAAGACTTGGATTTACATTGTTAATACACAAATTTTATTAATTCCTTGTAATAGATACCAAGCTGAAATTCAATGACTAACTGAATTCATGCCATATACATATATATTCCTGTTTTGGATTTTCTATCAACATCCTATTCAACAGTCCTTGGGGGATTTGAGAACATTCAGAAAAGGAAATCCCAGTCATTGTTAACATAATGAGTACATGTGAAGTTTTTCAAACCAAGTGAAACTGCTTGAAAAACACACCTTAAAAAAAATGAGAATGTACTCATTAATAGCCAAATCAAATTAAGCCAACAAGCAAGCAGGTTTTAAGTGAGGCTTCCCCGCAAAACTTGGAAGAGAATTACACAGCCTTCAGAATTTACGTTTGAGACTAATGGATCACAGTGAACAGGTTAATTCACCTTTATGGGAACAAAATTAGTCCTAGCCACACCACCTTTAAGGTATCTGTTTACCAATCTACCTCAAGAACCTGTCAGGCATACAGATACTGGTAAATTACACAGGACAGAAAAAAAGGAGTCACAGTATAAAAGGTAGCTGTGTCCAACTCTACATTGTGGAAAAATGGATGCATGGCATCGGACTGAGAACAGTCTGAACACCCGAGACCTGCTGGCTATAGAGACGTTTCAGAGGCAAACTTCTCTTACAATACAAGCAAACTTCTGGGCTTACATGTCGGCCTATAGCAATCAAATTTCAGATATTAACATAGCTGAATTTTGATTTTTCAAAAACAAATGAATTAGAAATTTGTACAGTAACTTGGCACCCTACTCAGCCAGGGAAAGAATGTGCTGCTTTTCCGATGTAAATACCTGTCTAAACCAGTCCATTATAAACAAATGGGCACACGAAACAGCAAGGTATCTACAGAAATTAGCTAGCAATTTAAGCATGGTACTAGGTGAGAAACACTTTCTGTTTAGATAAAATTTGGGAATGGTAAGATATCTTGAGAACTATCTTCCTTTACAGATGAATACCATGTTTAAAAAAAATCCTTATTTCATTAGTAAATACAAAGCCTTGAAATATCTAATTAACCAAGGGTACTTAAAGAGTACATAACATTCATTCACACGTAAGCAGTGGTTTATTTCTACAGTTGGCTGAGGGGAAAACCCCAGCAATTTAAATTATCAAACATAACAAAAAAATGTGCTTTGAATGCTTTTAAGGCAAAGCAAGGCAAAAAAAAATTATTTGGTTATCTTAAGTAGACCCCAACTAGTCATTTCTTTAGTTCTAAGGGGATAGACAGGCCAAAAATTAAGGTATTCTACTGACAAGAGAAAAACTCTGATGTTCTAAATTAAATCACAGCAAGTCAGAGTGTGGGAGAGACAGAAAAAAATATCAGTTAACAGAGCCTCGAGTCAAAACCAAGAAAAGACTGTTCACATTCCTGAATGTATGTCAAAACTTTAAATTCCAGGTAGCTATTCCTGCGATTATTTAGACAGAACGGCTATCACCAGATGATGCCTCACCTAGTTCACACGTGAATATTCCAGACTCCTGCCCACAACCAACACAAGAGCATATCCTACAACTGTCCTCATGTTTCCAGATCCTTTTATTTAGAGCCAATGTAAATTTCTTAGTGAAAGCTTACATCCTTCTTTCTCAGACTCTGCGTATGAAAGAGCCCTATCGACCCCAAGATGGCGGCATGTGTCTTTTCCATCCAGCCCACTGCTGGGGTTTAGACAAATGCCCCAGGACCTGGATTTTGCTCTGACTAGCCCTTTCTTTCAGAAAAACTTTCAGCCTTGAAAGTTTTTAACACTGCATAATCATAATCTGTTAATAGAAAATAATGTGAGCAACTCTCATGAAACCAAGTATCATGACAGAAATTTTCTGACTCTAACCAGAACTCTAACCAGAATGAACTGCTACTCGTAGGAAGAGCCAGATGCATCTATAAATACATCCAAAGATAAACCTAGGGGTGATATATACATGACTTTTCAATATTTAAATACCTGCGACAGAAATGAACCTCAGGTTAAACAAGAAAAAGGAACTAGGAACTTTGCAAGGTCTCAGTAAGGAATACTACCACCAGTTTTGTAAAGTAGGCTTCCAAGAATATTTCTGTGAAAAGATACTCCTTTGCTTTGGTTCTGAAAATACTGTATTTTAAGGTACCTAAGGCAAATATTTAGGGGTACAGATCAATATTAGAAAATTAGTTGAAAGAGGTAGAAGTAAAGACTTTGTTTGCAATGTGCTTCTGCATAAAGGTCACAGATCCATGATCTGGGGAAAACACAACTAAAAAATGAATCACTCTTTTATAGGCTGTTTAAAGATAATGCTTTTTAATATTTCAAATATTTTAAAAATCTCATCAAAAATGTTTCACCTTAACAGTACTTTGCACATGTGAAATTTCATACCTAAATTTGATGATACTATTTTGGTTTATGGCTACTTACAGGAAGACTCAGTAACAATGTCCATTCACTGGAGTCTTTTTCTTTGGTTGAGCCTATTGGGACCAGGCTGATGAACTATTTATGCAAATGAGATGGCTAGAGCAAATTCATGGTAATATGAATTATAAGGATTTTCACTGAATGGAATCAAAACTTAAAAGGATTTTCATATTTATCCCCATTGTGGTTTTGGAAGCTAATATCCTGTTCAGAGGTTAAAGAGTCTGAATAGCTCACACAATCCTGTAAAAATTACAACTGGCTGCCCTTTAATAAATAAAGTCATTGTAAAGATTTACATTTACAGAATGAAAAGTGTATACATAGCAATTCAAATTCCATTTTGGAAGTACTAATAAGTACTGACCCATAACAATATACACTAGCTACCTTTTAACTGTCCATCATTAGCACCAATAAAGATTCAACAAAAATTACCTTTATTCCCACATCTCAAAACAATTCTGCAAATTCTTTGTGAAAGTTTAAGTATAGTCACAGACCTTAAATATTCACATTTTTTTCTGTCATATTGAAAATAAGTTCACTAATTTTCTGGATATTTTTTTACAAAATCTTATTAAAATTCCTGGTATTATCATCCCTAAGTATACAGTAGCACAACCACCCTATGTAGTTTCACATGATAGCTCCTTAGAGGTTTCACATCTAAATTACCAAGAACAAAACCCTTCCCTCCCTCATTTTGCCCTCAGCTTAATTCTATCTATACTAGTTCTTGGATTATGTACCACTGTCAAAGTATAACTGTATCGAAATTATCAGGTTTGTGGATACAATAATATGCCATACAGAACAATAAAGTTACACATAATGACAAAGATTACTAAAGTTATGCAAGACAAGAACAAATGTTAGGACATGCTAGCTAGGCAAAGTCCTTAGAAAGAGGCTCCTATTATCTTAAATTCAAATAACATTGACAAAATAACGAACAATTATCTTTATAAAATTATAAAGCTACTCGCAAAGTAGGTTAATTTCTAAATAAAAGTAGAGCACAAGATTAAACTCTAATATTTACAACTGCAACATACTCGAGTAAAATTACAATTGTGCACATATCAGTGGCTTTTTTAACAATAATAATTCATATACATAGAGGGAAAGTTAAGACAGCTTTCAGTTCAACAGAAGTTGAATTCAACCCATCTCAAAGATACTCAACAGCTCAAAGATTTACCACAGAATACAAGACTCGCTGATAAACCAAAGCCTATTACTGGTGTTTAAGACAAAATTTAAACAAGTTAATGTCTATCGTTTATTCAGAAGTCACATGACTGTGCCAATTTGACCTCAACAGGAATACACTGAGATGTGCAAACAAAGGTAAAACCTCCACCAGCTGTTTACCTGGAGGCTGACCTTTTTTAAATATTTTTTCCTCAGAGGTTCCTGATAAGCTATAAATACAGGTACAATGCACAGTCAGTGATCTTTTTTTAATTTATTGTTAGAATATAAAAGAACTGATAGAGCAATAGGTTTAATTTTATTTTTATAAGGAAGACTGCATTTACCTGAAAAAGAAATATGGCATCACACACAAACACACTTTAGGGGAGGAGTATGTTTAAGAATATGGTGTCATCCTGATTGCTAAAGGAAACACGATTCTCGTTTACTGTTAAATTACGTAGTGTTAAAGTTCTTTATTTAAGAAAAAACTAACTAATTTTTCACTATGTACGTTTTGTGAATTTAGTTTTCAAATCACAGTAATCTGCATTACCATTATTAACAGCTCTGTGTAATAGTACTGTAACAAACCAACAAACATTTAACTGCACTTCACATCCAAAGTATGTAAACTTTATTTTTTCCTCTTCAAGCCTTTAGAAAATTAGGGGCTATTTCAGCAGCCAATCTGGTCAGAACCTCTGAAGGCAAAAGTTCAGTGCCTCGCAGTGTAAACGACCATCTGTGGCACTGCATAGCCATATGGTAGTGACGTGTCCCCCTTCAGAGGCTTCCAGTAAGGCCTAGAGTTTAAGGTTAACATGAAAAAGTGCCACCTTTGTTTTAGATTAGTGATGGACTCTGACAAGATAAAATAAAGTTATTCTGTATATTGTTATACTTACAAGCAGCTCCAATCCTGAGTATTTATGGTAATATCTAAACATACAAAAATGTATGTACATTTGTCTCCACTTTCTTGTAAACAGTTTTCAGTATACTGTTTTATCCCTTTAACATTGAAACATGCAAGTCATACATACAAGTATAAATACACAAAAGAAAACAATTTACACTCATTCAAAAGCCAAGCAACAAAAAAATATAGCTACAGTAATCAAATTATAAATAACAAATGCTTGAGGCATCTTATATTCCTAGAAGCAGCCAGCCATTCATCTTAAATGTTCTTAGCTGCGATTGTAGAAATACTGAGTTTTGCACCTTCCATGCTTTTACAGTATTTATAACACTATCATATGTGGAGATAAAGACTTGTTTACTATAATCTCTTCTTTTCAGACTGAAGAATAAAGCAGCACTTACAAATATTGAAACAGTGGCAGCAATAGCAGGTGTTACCACTGCTATATCAGAAGGATTCCATTCTAACAATTTTTAAATTAAAAAAGTAAAGGAAAAATTGACCTAAACAAATGATTACATGTTCATTCCTTGGGCACTTAACAGCGAGTCCAGCATGTCGTATGTGTCTTTGTAGTCCATATGCTGGCTGTTTGTACTGTACTCGTGATTGACATCAGGACCGTTGGTCTCCACTGGCTTCTTGTCCAGTTTCACGAGGGTGCTGAGATGTCCGTAGCCCACCTGGTATGTGACAGGGGGAGGAGGGGGTAAGGGATGGTTAAAAACAGAGTTGTGAGAGGATATATACTGCTTAACAGAGGAGGAAGAACTAGATGAACTACCTGAACTTTTGGAACCTTTGATCATTTTGGAGTGATGGTTGTGAGATGCATCATTGATATGCAGCCTCTTCCTTGAAGAGCTGGAACTAGAGGAAATGCCATCACTGCTCAGGCCAACAGGACTCCTCAGAACAGTGGGTGGTATTCCATCAGCACTGTGTTTACTGCCACCACTGCTGCCGCCACTATGTGAGTGGGAATGCTTGTGACTGCTGGGGTGGTGGCGGTTTGAAGGATGTTCCTTGTGCTTCTCTTTGTGGTCTCTGCTAATATGTGGACTGGAGTGCTTGCTCTTCCCACTGCCTTCATCAGAAGAGCTGTGTCTTTCTGAGGAAGAAACTTTTATTTTCATTTTCAGTTCTTCTTTACTGGCACTTTTATCAGTGGGTGGTAATGGAATCCGTAATTTCAGTGATCCACTTTTTTCCTTCTTGTCTGCCATATATTTTTCAGGTTTTTCTGCATTTGTGATGGGAATTTTCATTTTAATGGGAGAAGTTACAGAACTGCTGCTGGTTGCCTGTGACTGCACATGTTTGTGTTGCTGTTCGACTTGGGCAGCTATATAATGATCCCTGACATCCAGATCGAGGGTTTCTAGCTTGCGTTTTTCTCTGTATTTATCTAAAGACATTTTCTGAGGGATAACTCCAGGAGTAGCAGAAATTGGTCCATGGTGCTTACTGCTCCCTGCTTTATGTGTATATTCTTGCTTAATAGAAGAATGATCAGATATTTTGTCAGGTCTGTGATGTAATCCTGAATGCAGTGATATAGAAGGTCCCTGCTGGAAGTTAATGTTGTACTGGCTACCAGACAAAGATGTCTCCTGTTTCTGTGAATATATCTGTTCTGTCCTTGCTGATTCTTGGTGTTGAGGCCATTCTTGGTGCGATGACAAACTGTATGAGGTACTTGGCATTCCTGTTGTTAGCACTGACAAATTATCAGATGTATGGCTGTCTTGAACAGAAATATTTCCTGAATTTAGAGGTACTGGTGCAGGGAATGCTGATGTAGACGGTTTCTGAAAACTTGGGTTTGCAGACACGCCACTAACAGTATCTACTAAAATAGAATTCTGGACCAAAGATGAACCAAGGAGTGGCGTTTCCGATACTTGTCCATCTACTTTTGGCTTCTTAGCCGCCTGATTGGCCTATTTAAATAAAACACAAAAGAGGCAATGACAGCAAAGGAATTTAATATACATTTCTTTGCTTATAAAAATTCTATATTTATAAGCATAAAAGGCCATATAAAATGTTGAAAGCACTAATTTTGGAATTTGATACAGGTTAAACCCTAGCCTAGTCATCTGAGAAAGTAACTTAACTTGCCTAGGCTTTAACATCTCCATTTGTAAAATGAGAATAATATTTCCATCATTGTGAGATCTATACAAAATTTATAAAATACTTTGCAAAGTTCACTGGACACAATAGTTGAATAAACCATGTGTGCATGTATTGTAGCTTATGATACATTGTAATTATTTAGGAATATTGGAAATAATACTTAACCACAGAAATTCAAACTGGTTAGCTATATAACTGTTAGATAAATGACAAACTGATAATTTATTAAGCCCTGCCAATTCTTACCCTCCAGTTTCGAATCCTCTTCAACCTACTAGGCGTTTTCTCCAATATCTGTAGAAACTCATGTGTTAGCTCTAAAAATAAAATTTAAATTTATAACTTAGAAGGTTCCTTTAGGATTTAAATTTCTCTCAAGAGGGCAATATTAAAAAGGGATTTCAAGAATTCATTTACTTCACTATCACCCTCCTAGTCAACTTTCAGCATATACAGAAGTAGACACAGCTCTGAACTAGTATTCTTAAAGAAAATCACTCTGCCACCCCAATTGTATGTACTTACTCAGAATCTCTGGAAAATTTAGTAGCATTAAAAAAATACTCCCCCAAAATAGAAACCTCGATTAAAATAATAATAGTACTTGTTGTACCCAAGACCCATCAACAGATTTAAAATTAGTGGGCAAAAAAGTTTGAGGGAAAAAGGGGTATTTGTATAATCTCAACATATCTTCCTCAAGATATTTATTACTCACAAAGAGAAAAATAGTAACTTTACAATGGAGAAAACACCAGATACCACCTTAATCAAGTCATCATGGTTATCATTACTAGCAATGAGGCATCAAAATGATGTACTCCTCTGATCAAGTGCAGAGCAGGACACAACCCTACTCTGTGCTACTGTTGCCAAAACTGTGTAGCCTCAATCTAATGAGAAAATATCAGATAAATTCCAATGGAGAAACATTCTATAAAAAAATAACTGATCATTACTCTTCAAAGTGTCAAGGTTATGGGGAAAAAAGAGAAATACTGAAAAACTATCATATGTTGGAAGAAAACAAAGGGGCATGTCAACCAAATGAATTGTGGGATCCTAAAACAGAAAAACTGGAGAATAAAGTTTGTAGTTTAGCTAATAGTATTATACTAATTTTAATTTTCTGGTTTTGATAATCATGTATTATTTATTACATGTAATATTAACAGAGAAACTCAGTGAAGTATATATCTAATCTCTGTACTATTTTGCAGTGTCTTTAATTTTATAATTATTTTGAACTTAAATGAAAAAAAATCCCTCCACTTACCTCTTAACTTCCTAGCAATCAACACCATTAACATATTAGTAAACTACCCTGGTCATATTTTTAGACCAATTTTTTTTCCTTAAATTTAGATGACTCACTTGTCCAAAGTGGTGTGGTTATGATCAATTAAGTATAGTTTTATACCCCAAAATAGTGGTCTTAATAAAGTTACTGGCTACTCAAAAGATAAATTTTAATATCGGTCTTGGCAATACTATAAGTTCACAAGCTGTGACAACTACCGTATTTTGCTGTGTATAATGTGCACCCATGTTTTTGGCCCTAACTTTAAGGGGAAAAAAAGCTTTTGTTTTGATTTTTTAAATTCAATTTTTATATATATTTAGACACTTTTTTTATATGATAAAGGCATTTTAGCATTTATTTTTTAACATATTATTGTACAAGAAATTTTATGTACCAGTAACAAATTTATAATATTTATGCATCATAGAAGGCCAAGAACTCTTCATCAGTGTCAATATCAGAAGTATCATCTTCTTCAATATCTACATTACTTGTATCTTCTGAAGAGCCACTTTCCTCATCCCAGTAAATTTCATCATTCTCCGTTCCATCCACAGTATTGCTGATGTTACATTTTGTAAGCGATTTCACAACCACTTCCTTCTTGACACCATTCCATGATCTTAGGACCCAATCATAAACCCGGGTGATGGATGCTTTCTTGACCCTGCCTGTAAGTGTTAAATCATTAGCAGCTGACTGCATCCACGATGTCTACTCTTTCTTCATTAGGGCTTTAAAGGGCTTGTTTACTGACACATCAAGAGGCTGCACTTGGCTGGTTAGCCTAACAGGTATCACAGCAAGTTGGGTTTTCAAGTCCACTGTGATGCTTTTGCACTCTGTGTAACATGGGCTTTGAAGTGATCAAGAACAAGCAAAGCTGTTTTTTTAAGTAATTCTCCAGGCCTTCCAGACTAGACTTTGTGAAACCAGATTTTCATTCCTTCTTCATTCATCCCTCCTTTTTCATGCACATGGACAATAACTCTACTTGGAATCTTTTCTTTTGGAAATGTTTTCCTTTTAAAGATGGTCATAGGTGGTAGCTTTGTCCCATCTGCACAAGAGGCTAGAAAAACAGTGAAATGTGTTTTCTCACAACCACTCGTTTTAATAGCTACAGTCTTTGCTCCTTTGATACCCATGGTTCTATTGGATGGCATGTAGGTGTCCCTGAGAAATCATCAATGTTTTTTCTCATGCAATCCTTTTACCTTCTTCTTGAATCACCTTGGTTGAAACAGAGATCCCAGTCTGATGCTGCTCCAGAATCCAGGTCTTCATCTCCTGTTCCACCTCCAGCCACTGTGGGGGTTTCCCTTGCACTGCCTTCTTGTATCTTGGCATCTGAAGAAGCTTTTCTTCCTGTTGCCTCCACAATCTGATACAGAGAGAGTGGAAGGAAGTCCAAAGAGTCTCTTGGCAGCTCTGTTGCAGTGCTTTTTAGCATATTTAGTAACTTTTAGCTTAAAGCTTGCAGTATATGAAAACCGTTTCAACATTTTCCAAGGTATTTTCCAATAATTTCTCCCACCTAAAGTGTATGAAGAGAAATGTCAAATGTCACGCTGTTCACCCTATCTTATCAGGTGGATAACAATGGCATCATCTATCTTATCTTACTCTGTTGATAACAGTGCTCTTCCTTCATCTCGTCGAATCACTGGCCGAAATTGCTTTTGTTGCAAGTTTGTCATAAATTCAACAAAACAGATTATGTATTCTAGGATATTACTGCATACAGATATCATTATTGCTTTCTTTCTAGAGTTATACTTTTAACACATATGCATAAATGAAAGAATTAAAAACATTTATATAGATACAGAATTAGTACTACCCATGTATAATGCTCATCCTTAATTTCCCTAAAAAATTTGGGCAAAAAAGTGCACATTATACACAGCAAAATAAGGTAACTCCTGTGAAAGTCTCATGAGTTTTGACAGTTTGGATGAAAAAAATCTAACACATGAACTACTATTTACTTCCACATTCTAAAAAAACACCCTTTTTCTACTTGAACACTAAATAAATCTAGCAGATATGTAATACTTTTGGGTCCAACATTGGTAAGAAATTGACTTAATTCCTTTAATAGCTTGGTTGTCAAAGATTAAATGTACATATAATTTCTGGTCCAAAACCACATGTTCGGCAAGCATAAAATGTAAGCTTTGTTTTTCCTTTCTGAAGTGTCCTATTAACTTTTACAGTGGGGGAACAAAAGGATCTGTCAGATAATTACTGCTAAAGTAAGTAAGTAGCTACATGCATAAAAATCACATTATACTTAAAATACAGGATACTCCTCAAGGCTAATATACCAAAAATTTCAAAATATAAAAAAACACATTAGAGTTTGTTATTAATACAAGAAGCCCCACATAACAAAAACAAAAAGCTTACAGACTGCCAAGTACAAGCAAATGTTGCTTTGGGAACACACTTTTAAATGAATTATTTCAATATACAATGATGCTTTGGGCACCATGCTAAAATTCAGATATATACTAGTTATCTTAAATTTTGTTAATTTTGAGGGGATCAGAACAGAAAAGGCATAATTCCTATTCAATGGCTTTCCAAATGGATAATGGGCTTGAACCTTTTAGAATGGAAGCAGAGGATATTTAGGTGACTGAATCCTATTGAGTCAACACCCCCCCCCAACAAATTTTACCTGTAAGTTAAGAGCAGGATAAAAGGCAATTTACTTTTTTTGGTGAACTTTATTTTAGTACCATATGAGGTGGTATGAGGTCTGTCCAGAAAAAGTCCAGCCATTGTTGGACACTGGTATGTGTGTGGGTGTAAGGTTTGTCCAGAAGGTATCCAGCTATGTCATATGAAAAATAGAGACATTTAATGAAGACAACAAATGAAACACTGTACATAGGACAATGACACCTCAGGCCTCTTCCAAGTAGGCACCTTGGGACCTCACAGAGTTCTCCAATTGCCATCAGTTTCCCTGTCGTATTCTCTAGAATCTCATTGATGGTCTGAAATCTCTTTCCTTTTAGAGGTGATCTTAGTTTTGAGAAAATCCTGAAGTTGCAGGGCAAATCTGGGATGTGGGAGGCTAAGTCACCCGGTGATCTGATGTTTCACCAAAACCTCTGCATAGGACATGATGCATGAGCAGCAGACACATTTTCATGAACACGCTGCCAATCACCAGCTGCCCATAGCTGTGGCCTTCTGAATCATCCGAATAGTTTCCATGGAGGAATGTTCAAACTTAACGCAAAATTTGATGCAGATTTGTTATTCTACTCACTCAGTCATTTTGAATGCAAGGCCACACAGTACATATGCTCACTCAACAACATCTACTGCCCCCACTGACTACTAGTTCAGTGAGGTTGTCATTGTTCATGCATACACATACTAGTCCACTCTCCTTGGCTACCAGATTACATCAATATTGTGCAAGCTGTTCATGTTTTATTAACAATGACTGGATCCTTTCTGGACAGACCTCGTATGTTCAATTTGTTTTTCTTTAGGCTAATGAATCCTCATTTTCATCCTGTTCATTTGCTCATGTAACTATACTTTAAAATCTCTTACCAAGTTGTTAAAACAGAATTAAAGTTGATTTTAAAGTGTAAATTTGAAATACAAACTGAAATATTAACAGATAAAAAAAATATCTGGGATTAGCATTAAACTAACTACAAGGGAGGAAGGATACTGAATTGTCCAGAATAGGTAACTGCTCAGCTGGGCATGAGTATATGGGATTCACCAGTTTTCGAACCTATGCAGCAGTAGACAGAATTTTTCCCTATTAAAAATAATTTATTTTTAATGTAAAAACCTTATTTTGTCTCTACTTACCATCTAATAACTCTAAAGTAACTGTAGGATCCACATATTCCCACCAATGTTTTCCATCAGTTGACACAGGAATCTCCCAATTGGACCATTTGCAAGCCAAATGAATGCATACACACGCTATCACTGTTGGTTTGTACTGAAGACAGAAGGTGGTAAGATGTAGACTGTTGTGGTGCAGGTTGAAAAGGAAGAGCCATAGAAATTCAAATATGTAAAACAAAGAAAAAAATTTGCCAGTAAGATTAGAGCAAAAACACAATCACAAAGGTTTTCTTCTGTTAAGTCTAGAATACAAAACCTTATTTTATTACATTAAAAGCTAACCCTATAGTTACAGAATTCTAGTACTAACAAAACCTAGATAGATATGAACATCCCCCCACTTACTCCCCAGAGTATTATATTAATATTTAATACTACTACTAATATAGTAATATTTATAAATTTTGCTTTTACATCTAAATTCACAGTATTTTTATTTCTTTTTTTTTAAATTGTAATCATTGTTCAAGTACAGATTTCTCCCTTTTACTCCCATTCCAGCACACCCACCCAATATTTTTATTTCTTTACAAGAGGGGAAGATATACTTAATATATTTCTATTTCCAATAGTCACCATACACAAGTACAATACAAACTTTTTTTGTGGCATTTTTGTTTCTTTTGTAATATGGTAAAAAAGTAAAGGAAAAAAACAACTCTTTGTAAAAGTGACAAATTTCAACACTACATTATAATAAGGGATTCTATCATTTGGTGTGGCTTAACAAATGTAATTCTCAGGTAAGTTAAAGAGAATTTAACACTTATCTACATCAACCTCTTCTTTTCAGTCAAGCCACAGAGAAAACTTACCTTTTACACAACAGTGTCAAGGCCCAATATTGCTATATACTACAAAAATACTACCTTTCTCATTCCACTCTACTGGACATGTAACATGTCACAAATAGGCTGTTCTAACCAAAGTTTTATAAATTTAAGTGTTTTTTTTGTTGTTGTTTGGAATTCTCAGGATAAAGGTCAAATCCCAACAACATATATATATAGCTAATAAAATACACTGATATTTGCCAATCCAAAATTTTAAATAAAACATAACAGTGTCACAAAAAGTTAAGAACCATATACAAAGCTGAAGACTACCTGCTCTCCAATGACCCATTTAAAAAAACAAATTTAAATCATTAATATAATCAACACAGAACAGAATTTTATATAGATATTAAAGGCTTTTAAAAAACTATCCTTCCCTGGCTGAGTAGCTCAGTTGGTTAGAGTGTCGCCCCAAAGATAGTGGGTTCAATTCCAGGCCAGGGAACAAACAAGAACCAACCAATGAATGAATAAATAAGTGGAACAATAAATCAATGTTTCTCTCTCCCCCCTTCCCTCCTCTCTAAAAATCAATAAATAAAATTAAAACAAAACACTATTCTACTTCAGTTTCAGAATTGATGCAAATGTTCAACCCACACCATTTTTTATTTATATAAACTGAAAATTCAAGTGAAAACTGCACTTATGCAAATCCAGACACTGACAGGAATTGACTACTTCTAATTTACTACTAGTGGATATTATCTGGAAAAAAACCCAAGTTATATAAATTTATTAAAAACCTTTAATAATTAAAGATTGGATAAATGTGAAATTTAAAAAATTGTCATTTAACTATAATTATAAACTAGAAATAGTTTTATACTTACCAAGTTGCTCGAATTTCTACGTTAAGTTTAGCTCTCTGTAATCTTTAGCTGCTATTCAGGCTACCAATTTTAGACTTATGCACTCACAAATCGAGAATATGTCATCAAAAAGCACCACTACACTTCACATTGTGCATTTAACCCCTCTGTGCCCAAAGTCCCTTGTACAATACACCGCAAAGCAGACAGGAAGGTACCACCACAGTAGATGGCCCAGTCTCCTGTTGCAACAAGGGTAAGAGACACATTGAGGGGGCCCTGCATTAAAGGAAGCTATAGTGTGCTACAACAGTGCAACAAAGAGGGTCAGGATAACAACCTGTTGGTAGCCATGAAATAGGATGTCTGTGCCAAATCCTTGCTTGCTGTAAGAAAAAAAAAAAAAAGAAAACAATACTTTCAGCTTTAATATGCTACCATCAAAAGTTCTCAACACAACAAAAACTTCAAAGATGTGTACACAAAAAGTAAATTTTACTTACTACTTACAAATATCACAAGAGCGCCATCATTTTCTATACTACTGAAAATCTTCAACAACATTCACTCAAATGTTTCTTGCTATCCCCCAAAGATCTGAGAAACAAGCCGATTTGCTTTTAGCTAGCCAGTTACAAGGGCTAAACTTGTTACTAAGTTAAGCATCTAGTCAGCTAAAAGTTGCAATAAAGCATTCTCCTGGATTTAAAAAAAAAAGAAGAAGAAGAAGAAGAAAAGATTTTGAAGTCTAATACAAAATACAAAGAGTTGCCTGCCAGACTTAATCCTCAGTCATATTTAAATTGGCTTAAGTACTTCCCTCAAAACAAAACAAACCCCCAACCCACAAACTCAGAGAGCACAACTGCTCAGTTTTTCATCATGTTACTAAGCATCAACAGAATAAACCTAGAAACATTATAAGGGCATAAATAGAGAAAACTCCACTGTATTATTTGTTTTTAATTATAGAATCCAGTTAATGACAACTTTAGATATGATACCAGTACTTTAGAGGGAATGAAGGTGCTTCAACACAGGTCTCCAAAAGAAAACAATTGAAATTAAGACACTGAAACTGAAAACAGTCTCCCCACTTCTTCTGCTTCTTAATTTCCTCAACAGGGACACCACTGCTATAATTCGTCGTTTTCTCCCCCCACCAATTACATTCATAATCACTGACATACCTTTCCCCTCTGCAGCAACTAGGATCCCCTCAACTCACCCCTTTTCTAAAGGGCCTCAAAATCCTTGTTCCCTCCTATTTGTATCTGTAGCACCTGTAACCACTGCTGCCCCATGAGAATCTTTACAAGAAGAAATTTGGGCTTAACAGAGTTGTGCTAAGGAAGACTGTGAAAGCATCAGATGTCTTGGAAGCAGTGTGACTTAAGTATTGCATTCTTTCCTGGTAGGGAAGGAAGGAGAATCACAAAAGTGAAAGGTCCCTATAAAATGACATTAGCCAATTCTGCAGCAAAGTAGAATAATGCCAATTTTCTCACGGGGGTAGGGTAAGGCAGGAAGGTGAGGAACTTTAAAGAAGCCAAACAATTTATTTACCTGTCCTCCGCCAATAAAAGACTCAAAATGTATAAAGAAGAAATTTTAAACTGCCATAGCAGTTTTCACCTCAGAATACATATAAATTTAATAACCTGTCACTGTGTAACAGAGGAAGAATAAAGGGAAAATGTTCTTCTGTTAGCTGAAAATTGTAATAGAGCAAAGAAAAGAAGACACCAAACATAAAAGAACATTTCTTAAATAGAGTGAGATACAATCCAGTTACTTGAAATACTAGTCAGACAAAAGGAGGTTAAACATATGTAAGATTTGTACTAAAATTTAAGAATCAGTATATTTTAAACATTAACAACAGAAAATCATATTTAAATATTTTGCGTTGGATGATATATCAAATTTGTATTTTTTGTAAATGTTTTAAAATCTACTATTCAATTTTGCGAATGAATGTTCTTTACATGTCTCTAGCTTCTTTAGATACAGGAGAACATGTACAAAAAATAAACTTTGACAAAGAAGTTTTAAAAAGCTGACTAAAACTTCACAATAACACTAAGCTGAAAATCCAGTTTCAATTCCTACTAAAGTATTATTTTAACCTGTATTAATATCTTCCTTCATTAGGCTCAATTTGAAACAAATGATATGGCTTTCCAATTCTGATAAAAGTTTACCCTTTCAAATTTTCAGGAAAACAGAACTACTACTCAGCCTTTTTATTCTTAATTCAATTATACATTAATTATCTATATAAATCTATACCACACTATAATACTGGGGATGAGAATGTGCTATATTCATATAACCACAAAGAACAGGAACCATAATTATGTTCCAGTTTACAAGTGATAATATGTGGTATTAGGATAAAAAATATGTAAATGTCATTTTTAGAGGACCGGTTTTCTTAAAAACATTGTGGTGTCAGATAACATAATAAAATCCTACCTGAGTATAAAATGAATTCAATTTAGAATGAATAAACTGAGAATATTTAGGTAAAACACTAAAAAACAAAACAAGGTCTTCATAAATCTTACACATTTTGTTTAGAACAGTCCTAAAAAAGTCTGGTGGTAAAAGAATGAAATGGCAACATTCAATCATCAAAAAGGAAATAATAGAAAAAAGAACTCTAAAGATTCTAAGTGGTTGCGATTAGTACATAACACTTCTAATGGGAAACAGGAATGTTGAAGTAGTACAAAAACATGCAACTGTGTAAAAAATATTTCTAGGAATGTAAGAGCTATATAGGATTCATTAACAAGAGTAGAAAAATGTATATCACATGTTTTATAAGCAGAAAACAAAAAAAAAATTAAGAGTTCCCCTACTCCTGTTTATAAAAGGTTTAACAGCCACATCACATGCTAGGTATCATAGTATATAATTATTTCCTCATACACAAAAGGGAAACCATTTTTAGAAATACTAAAGAACTGTGAAAAATGTATTAAATCAGTTTTGTTCAAACAATGGCAAAACATTTCAAAAAATTACAAATCTGCTAAGAAAGGCAATTATTTATAGAAAAAACTTCAGGCTAACCTCCAAATTCTTATACTATAATCTTTTCAAGAAGTCAACAAAAGTTGGACATAAATAAAAAATTAATACTATTTTTTTTATACCCAGGTGCTAATGGCTTACATCTTAAATATTAACTGAAATAGGACAGGCATAGCTCAATGGGGAGGTAGACAGTCCTGATATTTGGAAGCCCTCCAATTTGTCAGTGAAATGAGACTCACTGAAGTGTAAAGGAAAGCTAATTTGACTGGTAGAACCAATAGAAATAGATGAGTAGGTAGATACAGAGCACTAAAAAGTAATGCTTCAAAATGTCATTTTCCCAATTTTAATAAAATTCAAGGAAAGGAGATATGAACAAAATAACATCCAAATCAATTATAGACAATAAAAATCATTAATACTGTACTCATTTAAAAAGTTTCAAAGATCACTTACCTCTTACTAACTGGGTACATTTCACCACATCTGTGTGTGGGTGCTCAATGGTGATCTCAAAACCTGAAACGAAAAGCACTTTTTTCCCCAATCACTTACCACCACAATACTTGCCTGAGAATGCCATTCACCACAGAACCATAAATGTACTTTTCATTATTAAAAAAGCCCAAACACAATGCTTCTCATCACTAACATCATCATTATACCTCAGATAAAAATCTTTTCTTTTTAAAAATGTTCTAATTATGAAAATTAATTATCAAAGTTATTTATAGATCAGGGGTAATATTCATTCAAAATTCTGAATTACAGTTAGTTTGAAATTGTCTTCATGTTAAAAACAAACTGAAATCATGATAAATACAATCAAGTTTGCCTCACAGTTTAAGCAGGGAGTAATGTATTTCTTCCCCTAGCCTTTATTGAATTTATTGGGGTTCTTAAGTGTATTCCAATTCTTTTAGGAGATGTGAAAAGAACCTTTTTCGTAAATGTAACATTTGGGCTACAGTGTAAGAAATCACCTCTTAAATAACAAAGTGCTCTTATTTTCTTAGTATGCCTTCGATCAAAGGATTTCAGCTAGTTAGCTTATAATTTACGTTTCATTAATAACAAAACTGTTAAGGTAAGTAAACCTTGTAGGCCTCATGATTCATTAAATCACTGTTTCTCAAAACAAAGATAAAATGTTGAAAAGCTTCCAATGTCCAATCTACCCTTAGGTAGGGCAAGGCTTTTTCTTGTTTTTTTTTTTTTTTTAAAGATTTTATTTGTTTATTTTTAGAGGGGAAGGGAGGGAGATAGACAGAGAGAGAGAGAGAGAGAGAGAGAGAGAGAGAGAGAGAGAGAGAGAGAGAGAGAGAGAAACATCAATGTGTGGTTGCTGGGGGTTATGGCCTGCAACCCAGGCACGTACCCTGGCTGGGAATCGAACCTGGGACACTTTGGTTCCCATTCCGCGCTCAATCCACTGAGCTACGCCAGCCAGGGCAGGGCAAGGCTTTTTTTTTAAAAGGTGGAGGTCACATCTAATGCCTTCAGAAGTATTAGGTAAATAACATCCTAATAAACTGGTAATCTAGATTTATAAAGTTATTGCATGGTCTATTTACATTTCTGCTGCAATTAAACTTACAAAATCATACTTTAGTGAAAGCCAAAGAGGTACATCTTATGAATTCTAATAGTCCCCTTAAAATGCCATTCAATCTCTGTGTTCAAGTATCTGTCATAAACAATACAAATGACACATGATTTTAAATAACTTTATATTATTTTTAGTAATATAACTTTCCCTTTCAACTTTTATTATATAAATATTTGTAAATTTTCATATTTATGTAATTTTACGTAATAAAACAATAACATGTACTTTTACTGGATTGGGAGAGAATGAGAGGAGTCTGACTTTTGTCTGACTTTTATTTTTATATCTCTTTTTTACTACGAAAACTTCAAACAAGTGATATATTTCAAACAAACTACTTCTACAATAAAAAGAATGTCAGGATAAGAAGCTGTGATTACCACTTGTATTCAACAATTGGAAATGGAGTGGTAAATAACTACCGTAATAAATAATGATTATTTATGACATACACAGTATGTGGCAGTTTTTAAAACATACCATCTTTCATCTTCAAATTTACAACATTGAGGCAGGCATTATTATTCCACCTCTCACATACAGAAAAGAGGTATGAAAGGTAAACAGGGGAACTTTGTCTAAGTTTAAAAGCAAATCAGAGGCCTACAGATTTAAAACTAGATTTCCATAAAAGCCAATGTTCTTTTAGAGTGTGTGACTTCATACAACTCAAAACTGCTTTAAGCCTCAATTTCCTTATCAGTAAAGTGAAAGTTAAGAATGATCTTTAGAGGTCACTTAGGTTGCACAAACTCTGCAGACAACATAACTATTAGATAAGAATTTTCAACATTTAATGAACCATTATGTCTCATTAAAAATGATATAAATTCATTAAATACTGACTATAAGCTCTAGGAGAACAAGAACTGCCATATATGCCTGCACATACTACAATCATATGCAACAGCCTGAAATGAATATTTTATTTTCCCATACAAAGCCAGAATGAAGCACAGTATCCTGACTATCTGAAAACACAGAAATCACATCGAAGGCTGTTTATGCCAAATGAAATTTTTAAAAATGGGTTCCTTATAATATTCTGGCCCTAAATTTTGTTTTAAAATGAAATTTTCTCCAAGGATAAAATAAGTCCAGATATTTTCTCTTTATTCAGCATATAGTAGGGTCCTTGAATATGTCATTATGTTCAACATCATTTTGCTATACCAAAGGAACTTAACTCATTTGTATTGATTAGCCTGTGGCAAATTGGTTTTGTTATATGTTTGTTTTTTTTTTTCACTTAAAACCATAAAACCAATCAATGGTGTTAAGTTAGAACTTACTGTACTGCATCAAAGAACACACACATAAATAAACGACGTTAAGTACATACCTAGGGTTTGTAGCATTATGGTTTCAAGTAAAACCAGTTCTTGAGTTTGCTGAAGATAAGCCTGCCAGGAAAAAATAGTAATATTAAAATGCTTAAGGTAAACATAACACTACTAGACTAAGCAGCCGTTAAATCTCATGAGAATTGTAAGATTGATTACAAAAGAACCAGAGTAGTTTAAAAACATGAAGGAAATAAACTGAGGGTGATAGACAAAATCTGTACTGTGACAAGTTGAAATTGAATTAAATTACTTCTAGTGTAAGAAATATAAACAAAGCAAAAACCAAAAAACCACCCCCCCAAAACAAACCCAACCCCAAAACAAACCCAACCTAACAATAATGGTAATATGAAAAGGGGTGGGTTAATTGGAAAAGAGCTCTTCAATCTATGTGAAACTTTACTGAGGTATTATTAGTGCTTCAACACATTAAGGACAGAATTAACAGATCCAAGTACAAACACCAAATTCAAACCCACTTTTTAAAGCAAAGGCTCATCAATTTAAGCTAGGGTAATTCATGTGTTAATTCCTTGACAGTCACATTAAACTGAATGAATTATTTTTATAATTAACCTCCTCTCTTCAGAAAAGACAAAATAAAATCAAAACAAGTCCTGTTATCTCTAGATTTAAAGAAAAAATTGTATATACAAAATATCAAGACATGGGCCTCCATGAGACATAAATTGAGGACCTTCTCCCTCAACTTCAATAAATTATTCCTCTATTGCAATTACTCTGGAAATAAAGGGTATGAAAAATTTTCCGGCATCTCATTCTTAAATCATGACAATTGACTAAGGAGATTAAAAAAACATATTACATATAAATATTCATTTATGTACAAACATACTGCTAAGTCCAGAAAGTGAAAGCACCTTTAATTTGATTTATGCCACATTCTGAAAAGGTCACTGAGCTGATTTTTAAAACAGATTTCTATTATTTAAATAATATCCTAAGTATTCATAAGAAATTCTACATTTTTTTTTAAAGATTTTATTTATTTTTTTAGAGAGGGAAGGGAGGGAGGGGAAGGGGGGGAGAGAGAGAGAGAGAGAGACGGACAGACAGACAGACATCAATGTGCGGTTGCTGGGGGTTATGGCCTGCAACCCAGGAATGTACCCTGGCTGGGAATCAAACCTGGGGCACTTTGGTTCCCAGCCCACGCTCAATCCACTGAGCTATGCCAGCCAGGGCTAGAAATTCTACATTTTTAAATAGATATTACTAACTTGAAATAGTTCATATTCTTGAATCACACATTCTCTATTATTGAATGGCTACATTAATATTTTTCTTCCTTAAAGCCAACATCTAAGATAAAACTTGCCAGTAATAAAATGTGATACACTTAATCTGGACCATGACCTTGATACAAATCAAACTAAATTAATATAATCTGCTAGTCATTCAGTAGTTAAAAATTCCGGATAAAGTAACTCACCTATAATAAGTGTTAGAAAAATTATTTTAAAGGTCCAGAATTCTAGCTTTTTTTAAGATATCAGAAAATTTTTAAATGGTGCTTTCAAACAAGATCTAATAAAATGTTGATGAACAAGGTGTTTGGTAATTAGAATTACTCTTTACATTTATGAGCCTTGACTGGTGTGGCTCAGTGGACTGGGTGTCCATCAGCAACCTGAAAGGTTGCAGGTTTATTTCCTGGACAGGCCACATGCCTGGGTTGCAGGCCAGATCCCCAGTTCTAGGCATTTGAGGAAACAGACAGATGTTTCTCTTTCTCTCTCCTTTCCCCTCCCTCTAAAAACAGATAAATAAAATCTTAAATAATAAAATACAATAAAATGCTGCTTATGAAAGCATGATAAAATGTTATCTTTATGCATCAGAGAGAGATGTAGTAATATATGTGCATTAAATAAAGCACAATTCTGTAAAGAGATTAATTATTGGTCTGCAGGCAAATACAGAAGGTTTTCCTATTCCTTCATTTGCTCACAATTTAGAGTTATTTTTATCTGTGGCCTTGAATGTACCCAAACAATGGAGGTGATATGATTTACCCTCTACATGTATCACAGTTTGCTCTGAAGATAAACAAAATGTGAAGCATTTAAAAAAAACCTTACACGATTCAGAATGATAATTCATGAACATACACAAAATATGTTTCTGCCAGACTGCTTCCTGGCATTACATTCCTAAGTGATAAAAGAAATAAGCAGCATTTGGAAGGCAACACTAAATTATATTTTTATTTAATTAGGTCTAAATAATAAAAAGGTTCCAAATTTACAAAGAAAAACCAAAAAACCCAATTTTTACATACATCGCACTTAGTATCCAGCAGTGGCTCTAGAGGATGAAGACAAGCATGTGCTACTTTGATAACATGTTCAAGTTTTCGAGCCTGTTCTTCCACTTTTGCAGCCAAAAATAATGCAGTAGGTGCTATTATCTGCAGAAAAGATAAAAAGTTGGTGATTTAAAAACAAATAAATTTTTGGAGAAAACTACTTTCTAAAGGGGAAGGGCATGCAAGGAAAGAATGCAATATTAAAAGTATGAATTGCTAGTTGGGCTATGAAATGATTGATGCTAAGAATATTAATAAAGTTATTCATTAAATATAACTAGTTACCCTAATCTATAAAATCTGTTTTACTTGTTTTGCAAGTAGAACACTATAGGCAAAAAGGAAAAGACTCATACTTTACCTAAAATAAAGTTTAAATAATATTAATGCACACTGTACACGAAAAGGGGGGAAAACCCCTACAGGCAAGGAATGAAACCATAAAGCTTTAAAAAAAGATGAAAAGTGGGTCAAGTATCCCCAGATTTTCCTTCTTTTGGGGAAGTCACCACTTTCTAGGGTTATCTTAAATTAATGATTCACTGTGTGGCTAAAAGGTACACAATCTTGCTTGAAAGAAAGAATCTACAAGGCAAAGTGAGTATTCTGCACATGAAACTGCTACCTAATATCTTTATTACTTTACTAACATCATTAGAAGTAGCATAACAGGAATAAACATGTAAAATAAACCAACAGAGTAGAAACACTGCCAATTGGAGATCAAGAAACTAGCAATATTTTAAGCTTGAGTGAGTTACATTCTTTGGCTAAAAGTGTAAGGACACAGCACTAATAAAGACATTGACTAAGACAGAGAAACACCTATTTTGAACACATATTTAACCCCAAAGTTACTAATAAACTGAGTAACTCCTGACTCAGAAAATGGGTATGCTTTAAACTCAACATTTTAGGATTACATACAAGAAACATCTCAAGGTGAAGAAAGGAAACTAGACTTTGTGTGAGGAGTGCACAATGGAGTATATTGATGTTGTATTTTAAAGTTGTATACCTGAAACTTACATGGTTATTAACCAATGTTACCCCAATAAATTCAAGAAACTTCATGGAGAGGTAATTTCTATATGTCAAGATTCAGATACATTATTTTTCAAGAGATAAACATATGAGTCTCATTTTATCTTGGGCAACATCAATCACTATACAGAAACAACGTCAAAAAAGGGAGGGAAAGAGAGGGGCATAAATTATGCTATGTGATTTGGGTAGATAACGAAAAGGAGAAAATTTCTGATACAGGGAAGGTGGACCCTTTCTTCTGAGTGCTTTTTTTTTTTTTTTAAAAAGAATGCCTCCTTTTTTTAAAAAAGATGTATTTATTTATTTTTTAGAGAGGGAAGGGAGGGAGAAAGAGAGAGAGAAACATCAATGTGCGGTTGCTTGGGGCCATGGCCTGCAACCCAGGCATGTGCCCTGACTGGGAATCAAACCTGCGATGCTTTGGTTTGCAGTCTGTGCTCAATCCACTGAGATACGCCACCCAGGCTGAGTGCTTTTAACACAACTTACAAATATTGTTGTGGAGATGAAGTTTAAGTACTGGACTTTGGATCTGAAAGGGAACTTCTCTATTCCAAATGTATTTGCAGATGAGTAAATGAGTAAAAATGACTAGAAGTACTCTTCCTGATGTGTAAATCTTTTAAAACTAGAGCTAAAATTAAGTGAGTTTGGCTCCAAACAACCAGAAATAATGTTATTTTGAAAGGCCTGAATAACTTCAACCTATTGCCATCTTTTAAAATAAAAATATCAAAAAATTTTTTAAAAACTGACAATGCTCAAAGAAAAAGCAATGTATTCTTAATTTCATAGATTTAGATAAACTATTATTCTTTACAATCGATTTAATTAAGCAACATCAAGATAGTTAATATTCTTGAAATACAGTTAAACAGCAGTCACCTGGTGGGGGGAGCATACAGGGGTGGTGGTGGTTGTATTTCTGAGATGTAGAAAGTATAACTGAGATCAGACAATTATTCCTGTTATCTTTTCCCCATACTTAAAATTTCCTATCACTGCTATCTACTTTGAGTAATTCCTTTTCTATTTAAAGGCTTAACTCAAAAGACCATCTCCTTTCAAAGTAAAATGTCTGAGAGTGAAGGGCCCTTCTTTATTCAATAAAAATTTTGCATACCTCTATAATTGTACTTATACTGTATTCTAACTTCCATTTTATTAATTTTGTCTGTCCTCTAGTCTAGAAGCATCTTGAACAGAGTGTATTCATTTATGTTCCCATTATGTAGCATTGTGCAGCTGCTGTTCAATATATTTGAATGTATGATATGTGGATAACCTCTATATAAAGGCACCTGTATTAAACTCAAAGTATTCCAAATGCCACAATAAAAATCTAAGAGCCAGTATCAAAGTAAGAAATGCAAGAAACACTCAATAAAACATACACACTCAGTTTCCCACTTCTCATTTATTATCTTATTCATGTCTAAGAGGGGAATGGCTAAGACAGCCTTCAAATGCTACAAGTATTTATCCAGGAGCAAAGCAATAGAGGAACAAGTCAAATTAGACTGAGCTTAGTATTTAAACTTCCTTTCTAACTGCTAGATGAACCAGGATTTCTCTTACTTGCTAAAATGCACTTGTAAGTCTCCAATGAGCTTTTCCTGGTAAAATCTTTTAGGATTTCCAGTCATAGATCCATCCTTCTTCAGACTTTTTGAAAACCTCAATATCAAAAGGGACTTTCAAACAACAGTTTTCCCCTTAGAAGAGAGTCTCAATATAAACAAAGTGTGTGTACTAGTGAATGATCCTCAAATTCTACAAATCATTAAAAATATTAAGTATTCAGGGAGCTAAGCAATGATCTTCAGGGTATATTCCTGTGTATTTACCCACACTCCTCACAGAAGTCTTTCTGTTCCCTCTAAATAGGGCTCAATTCTCATCCTCCTCCAGTGCAACTAATACCCAACACTCTTCCAAAGTTCTGGTGAAATCCACTAACTCCATTCATATTTCCTCCTCTACAGCCTGCAAACATTTTACTCCATCAGGGCTGTAAAAACAAAACAAAACAAAACAAAACAAAACAACTTTTTAGATAAATACTTTGTGAATATCTCCATGTGAGACTTTAAATTTAAGGATGACTAAAGAAGGTAATCAAACTAGGCACTACTGCTTTTTGTATGGAAAGCTGATTCTGTTGTGTGGTTCGTTAAAAGGAAAAGAATCCCAAAATTTTTAGGCACTGGCAATATTACTAGTTGGTCTGTGGCTTTGGAGGTAACATTCATTAACAACACAAGTAAACCTGGCTGAAAGTCAAAGAATTCACAACAATACTGGAGTACATACTTGGCTGGTTCAAGTGACCAAACAATTACAAACAGATTCAGTTCACTGTGTTCTGGTCCTTAGTTTGCTAAATTTTCTCCAATTATAATAACTGGAGGGAAGAAAAAATGATTTTTAAATAGTCCAGAGTTTGTTACACTCTAGCAGATGTACAACTATTTCAAACAGACATTCTCAAAACAAGACAAATTTCTACAGAAATATACCATACAAATTATGAAGAGGGGGAGGAAAAGGTGATGAAGCCAGCTGTAGCACAGTAGGACAGAATGCCTCAGTGTAATCTGGCTAGCCTAGGCACATTACTTATTCTCTTTGTGGTTCAGTTTCTGCATCTAAAATGAGAGAAATAGTATCTGCTATAAAGTTATGGTGAGGATTAAGTGAATGAATGTATGTAAAGCACTTAGAATAGTACCCCACAGTAATGTGACTCAAATATTACCACTATGTTGAAAAATTAAATTGTGTATTGTTGAGCTTAAGTTTTAAATGCGATTTAACACACTTTAAAAAATTTCCTTCTTTCTTCCATAGTTAAACCCAAATTTTTAAGGTTCTTAGTCCTAATTGAACAGGTTCAAACACTGTTATGATAACATTATGATACTTAGCATTACTTCAATGCTTATACCCATAATCCTTTTTCCTCCAGTTGTTTTCACTCCCTTCTCTTTTTCTATTCCTTTATGTTTCCTTTCCTACCTCTTGATCTGACTCCTCCCTCCTGCCCATTTTTGCTGCTATCTCTACTTTCTGCTCATGATGATTCCCTCACTGCTAATATTCTTCACCCTTCACTGCTGGTTTCAACTGTAATGGTTGGAAAAAGGTCAGTCTGAATTAAGAAAAAGGCTGGGTAATTCCTAACTCACCAAAATGGCTGTATCGGCAAGTTTCATGTGAATTATCTCTTCTTTATTCTTTTAGTAATTAATGTTATGTGTTGGGAACTTCCCTGCCTGGTTTCAGAAGCTGTAATCCCCTGTGGCTAAGGCTAAGTAAAGGACCTTGGGACCACAAGCCACTTAGGAGACAAAGCTTATCTTCCTTGTAGGGGCACCACCTCTGCCCACTTTCTCTTCACTCTGCTTGGCCCTGGGCATATGACTGGTTAGCCAATGACTGGCAAGATGCCTCAAAAGAGGAACAACCTAAGACAGGCATGGCTATGAAGCCCTCAGGGAAGGGCTTGAGGGGCTATAGTAAGAGGGGGTGATGGACCCTTGCCCCTTGGCTTTGACATAGCCTGAATCCTCATTCTGTCTGTAAGAAGTCTCCTAATCTCTTGGCTGCCTTACTTCCCCTGCCTGGCTTAAGCCTGAAATAATGCCTTAAGCCTGAAACAATACTGGAGGTGGGTACAGCCCTGTGCTGGAAAGGGCGGGTTCCCTAGGGCACTCAGGCCGAAGAAAGAATGCATAAAATCCCATGAAACCTACTTCAATAATACCCTCAATTTAAATGATAAGGGTCCAAACAGGAAGTGAATTTGTTCCCCAAAGTTTTATAGCCCTGTAACGATCTGACCCTGACTTGGAATAAGCCCTCAGGGATCTTTGACTGTTATTTATTGTTTAATCATTTCTGACTGACAGTGATGGATGAGCTTTATATATACACCCTGTATTCCTGTGCAAATTGAACCCAATAAAAGCCTGTCAAGGCAAGGGCTGAGGCACTCTCCTCTTGAGAGAGAAGCCAGGTCGTCCCCTTTCCTCCACAGGATTCGGTAGTCCATGTGAATTTGTCTCCTTTCATCCATAACACCTCCGACTCCAGGAGCCAGAATCCCCAGTCAGTTATGTGCATGCTTTGTGTGTACATTTGTATTTAGAAACTACCCACAGCTGTTTTGTTACTCAAGTTTAAATCTCCTAATCCTAAAAAGCCATAAAAGATGCAAAGATAATACTTCTAAAACTGCTTTCTAACTGATAATTCAGTATCAACAAGCTCCTGACTGTTCTAATGTTTCATCTCTAGTTCCTATAGGGTGGCAAAACCATTCTTCCCCTTTGCCTTAACTGCCCCAACATCCCTCCCTCCCTTGACTAACACTAGGGTAATTATTTCAGTGCTTTAAAAAGGACTTCATTAATAAATATCTACCTGGTTCTAGATATCACAGCTGAAAATTTGGAAATCGCTTTGCCTATGGACATAGTTAAGGAAAAGGGGTAATGGTGTAACTTTAGCAAAAACTCATAAAAAATGCTACTGTAATAGAAAAATGTAAAGGGGAAACTTAGATAAATAAAAGCGAGGGGGGTAAAGGAGGTAAGCCCATCCCACAGCAAAGATGAAAATGGAGTAAGTCAAAATTACCATTTGTTGATAAGAAACGATCACCAAGCACAAGCAATTAAAGCAAAATTCCAGTACAATGTTAAGAAGTGGTTTAAATCCTTAATTTTGCCACACTTGAAACGACTGATACGTGATTACAGAAAATGTAATGAACTCAGTCTGTTATTTTTTTCTTTCATCAGAATGGCAAAAATATATTATTTTTTGGTGTGCTGCAGAATTTTGTATTTTGCATTAGTTTATTCGCACCCACCCCCACAGCCTGCAATCACCACCCTGTTCACCTTATTGTCCATGTACATGAATCCTCTTTTTTCTTTCATCCCTCCACCCCCTAACCAGCCCTCCTCCAACAGCTGTCATCCTGCTATCTCAGTCTGTCTCTATTTTGCTTGTTAGTTTTGTTCACTCGAGTCCACACATGAGTGAAATCATGTATTTGTGTCTCTCTGACTGGCTTATTTCACTTAGCATAATGTTCCCCAGGTCCACCCATACTGTCGCAAATGGTAAAATTTCTTTTTTTATGGCTGAGTAGTATTTCATTGTTTAAATGACCCATAGTTGCTTTATCCACTCATCTACTGATGGACACTTGGGCTACTCCCATACCTTGGCAATTTTAAATAGTGCTGCAATGAACATAGGGTTGATTATATTTTTTTGAATTAGAGTTTTGGGTTTCTTCCGATGTATTTCTAGAAGTGGGATTGCTGCGTTAAAAAGCAGACCCATTTTTAATTTCTTGAGGTATCTCCATACTACTTCCCACAGGGATTGTACCAATCTGTGTTCCCACCAACAGTGCAAAAGGCTTTCTCTTTCTCCACTTCCTTGCCAGCACTTATTTACTGATTTATTGATGAGAGCCATTCTGACAGGAGTGAGATGACATATCATTGTAGTTTTATTCTGAATTTCTCTGATGATTAGTGACATCAAGCTTCCTTTTATGTCTACTGGACACCTGTATGTCTTCTTTGGAAAAGTGCCTACCTTAGGTCCTTTGCCCATTTTTCAACTGGACTGTCTGTTTTTTGCTGTTGAGTTTTATAAGTTCTTCATCAATTTTGGATATTAACTCTTCATCAATGAGTATGTTCTCCCATTCTGTGGGTGACTTATTTTGTTGATGGTATCCTTTGATGTGTAAAACTTTTTAGTTTGATGTAGTCCCATTTGCTTATATGTTTCTCCTGCCTGGGGAGATATATCTGATAAAATATTGCTAGAAGCAATGTCAAAGAATTTGCTGCCTATTTTTTTTTACTGATTTTTATGATTTCAGGTCTAACATTTAAATCTTTAATCCATTTTGAACTTAGTCTTGTGTGTAGTGTAAGAACGTGGTCTAGTTTCATTTTTCTGCATGTACCTGTCCAATTTCCCCAAAGGCATTTACTGAATAAACTATCTCTAGCCCACTGTATGTGCTTGCTTCCTTGGTTGAATATTGACTATAAAGGTGTGGGTTTATTTCTGGGTTCTCTGTTCTGTTCCATTGATCTATGGGTCTGTTTTTATGCTAGTACCATGTTGTTTTGATTACTATGGCCTTATAGTATAGTTTAATACTAGTGTGATCCCTCCAACTTTGTTCTTCTTTCTCAGGACTACTGTTGCTATGTGGGGCCTTTTGTGATTTCATACAGATTTTTGAAATATTGACTAGTTCTGTGAAATACGTTAGTTGAATTTTAATAGGAACTGCACTGAATCTATACATTGCTTTGGAAAGTATGGATATTCTAATGATGTCAATTCTTCCTATCCATGAACACAGTATGTGCTTCAACTTACTTGTATCTTCAATTTCTTTTTTCAGTGTATTATAATTTTCCAAGTTCTGGTATTTTGCATCTTGGTTAGATTTACTACTAGGTATGTTTTCTTAATTTCCCTTTCTGTTAGGCTGTTATTGGCATAAAAATTCAACTGATTTCTAGATATTAATTTTGTATCCTGCTACACTGAAGAATTCATTTGTCAGTTCTCATAGTTTCTCAGTGGAATTTTTGGGGTTCTCTATGTATATGTTATCTGCAAATAATGACAGTTTTATTTCTTCCTTTCCAATTTGGATGCCTTTTATTTCTTCTTGTCTGATTTTTGTGGCTAGGACTTCCAATACTATGTTGAATAAGAAAGGTTAAAGTGGCCATTCCTGTTGTGTTCCTGATTTTAAGGGGAACGCTGGTAGTTTTAGCCTGTTGAGTATAATGCTGGCTGGTAGTGAGTTTGTCATATCTGGCCTTATTATGTTTAGGTATGTTCCTGCTATTCCCACTTCACTATGAGTTTTTATCATACATATGTGCTAGATTTTATCAAATGTGTTCTTTGCATCTATTGATATGATCATGTGGTTTTTACCCTTCCTTTTGTTTATGTGGTACATCACATTTATTGATGTGTAAATGCTGTATCAACCTTGCATTCCTGACATGAATCCCACTTGATCATGGTGTATGATCTTTTGATGTATTGCTGTATTTGGTTTGCTAATATTTTGTTGAGGATCTTAGTCTCTATGTTCATCAGGGATATTGGCCTATAATTTTCTTTCTTTGTAATATATATTTGGTTTGGAATTAGATTAATGCTGGCCTTGTAAAATGAGCTTGCAAGTATTCCCTCCTCCTAAATATTTTGAGAAGGAGAGGTATTACTTCTTCAAATACTTGGTAAAATTCACCTGTGAAGCCGTCTGGGTCAGGGTTATTTTTTTCTATTCATATAATTATGTATGAATGTAATTACTCTCAATATATGAAAATTTATCTTGAGAGTTAAAAAAATATCTTGAGGTTGGATGTTATTTGGAATATCTAAGTATGTTTAAAAGAGAGCTGGCTTAATAAAGACTAAGAAAATACTAGAGTATAGTACTGCTGAAAAGCAGTCCTCATTAAGAGAATAAGGCTTGATATCCATAATTACCTTTAAATGTATTAAATATGCTTAACACTGTCTGGCATTTTAAAATTTATTGAAGAGTACCTCACCTTCAGGAGTTTGCTACAAAAATAAAGATAACAATTATAATAAAGTACACTTAGTATTTCAGTTAAATCTGTATTCTCCCTTATATATTCAGTTCCTACCATCTCCCAAAATCATGCAGTACTATGAAACAAGAACATTAACGTTGCACAGGTACTCAAATATTCTACATAAATCTTAAAAAGTCCACTTTCATTCATATGGTTAGTTAAATAAGTATTATAGATGACTTAATATTGTGAAGATGGCAGTATTCCCCAAATTGATGTACAGATTCACAGAATGCCTGTCAAAATCCCAGCTTCTGTTTTACAGAAGAACAAAGTTCGAAGATTCATTTCCTGATTTCACAATTTACTATAAAGTTACAGTAATCAAGACTATGTGGCACTGCACTAGAATGCCATTCCACCACCTCTACAAATGACACACACAAAGAGCAAGCACCACAGCCCCACTACAGCAAATCCTGCTCAACAGTTCCTCCCTTGTAATCTTGTCCAATCCTTGCACCTATCAATTTAAGGGTCAATCCCTCCCATTGATGTGCTAACAGCAATCAAGTCTCAAATGCAACAGAAGACCACATACAACCCACACAAGGGACACTCATGGAAGACCCAGCTCAGGTGACCAGTGAGACTATGTGACTGGGCCCTACAAGACACCTACTACATTAGGGCCACTCTATCAAGACTAAGAGGTGTAGTAGCTCTACGTAAAACAGAAACAAACACAGGGAGACCATCAAAATGAGGAGACAGAGAAACATGTCCCAAATGAAAGAACAGGACAAAACTCTATAAAAAGAACCAAACTAAATCTACCAGACACTAAGTTCAAAACATTGGTTTTCAGGATGTCCACTGAATTTAGGGGAAAGGTAAATCAACTCAGTGAGAACTTTAACAAAGAGCTAGGAAACATAAAAATGGAGATAGGAAACATAAAAAGGAACCACTCGTAAATGAAGAATAACTTAATGAAGAATACACTAGAGGGAATCAATAGTAGAGCAGATGAAGCAGAGGATCAAATCAGCAATTTTGAAGACAAAATACCAAAAACAAAAAACAAAAACAAAAAACATCACCCAATGAGAATAGCAAAAAGGAAAAAAATTCGAACAAATGAGGAGAGTTTAAGAGGCCTCTGAGATAGTATCAAGTGTACCTACACAGTCACATCATAGGGGTACCAGAAGAAGAGAGGGAAAGGAACTGAAAACCTACTGAAAAGGCTCTGCAACATGCCATAAGAAACAGACATAAATCCAGGAAGTGGAGAGTCCCAAACAAAATAAACTGCAAGAGACCCACAACAAGGTGTATCATAATTAGAATGCCAAAGGCTAAAGAAAAAGAATCTTATAAAAGTAGCAAGAGAAAATGACTCACAAGGGAGCTCCTATGAGGCCAGTCAATTGAAACAATGTAGGCCAGAAGAGGTAAGTAAAATTTCTCAAAGTGATGAAGATCAAGTACCTACAACAAAGATTACTGTACCCAGCAAGGCTATCATTTAGAATTGAAGGACAGATAAAGAGCTTCCTAGATAAGAAAGTGCTAAAGGAGTTCAACACCACCAAACCAGTATTATAGGAAATGTTAAAGGTATTTCTTTAAGATAAAAAATATGAATAATAAATGTCAATAACTACATACCTATCAGTAATTACTTTAAATGTAAATGATTAAATACTTCAATCAAAAGATATAGGGTGGCTGAATAAGAAAACAAGGTCATACAAGATCCATATGCTGCCCACAAGACAGCCACCTCAGATCAAAAGACACACAGACTGAAAGGCATGGGAAAAGATAGTTCATGCAAACGGAAGTGAAAAAAAGAAGCTGGTATAACAATATTTACATCAGACAAAATAGACACTAAAACAAAGGCTGTAATAGGAGATACTTCTACTTCTAGGTATTTATCTGAAAAAACCCTACACACTAATTCAAAAAAACACATGGATCTCTATGTTAATTGCAGCATTATTTACAATAGCCAAGAAGATACCTAAGTGTCCACTGATGGACAAATGGAAAAAGATGACGTAGTACGTGTATGTGTGTACACACACACACGCACAATGAAATAGTACTGAGTCATAAAAAATAAACAAAATCTTGCCATTTGTGATAATGTGGATCTAGAGGGTATTACACTAAATGAAATACGTCAGACAGAAAAAGACAAATATTAAATACCATATAATTTCACTTATATCTGGAATCTAAACAACAAAATAAAGAACAAGCAAAACAGAAACACTTGCAGGTACAGAGAATATTCTTATGGTTGCCAGATGGCATGGGACTTGGGAGGATGGGTAAAAAAGGTGAAGGGATTAAGATGCACAAATTGCCAGTTACAAAAGATGGCCACAGGAAGGTAATGTACAGCATAGGTAATATACTCAATAATATTGTAATAATTACATGGTGTCAGATGAATACCAGACTTATTGGGGTGATCACTTTGTATGCTATGTAAACGTCTCATCATTAGGGTGCACACCTGAAACTAAAATAATACTGTACGTCAACTGTAACTGAAAAATGAAAAATTATTTAAAAAACAAGACTATATCATACTGGCATATGGAATAGAATACAGAGACCAAAATAAACATATTTATGATCAAGAGATTTTTCAGCAAGAGGATCGGCATTATTTAATGAGAGGAAGAATAGTCTTTTCAATAAACAGTGCTAGGACAACTGTATGTCCTCATTCAAAAAAAGTTTTTAGTATTTATGCCATAAACAAAAACTCAAAATGGATCAAAGACCTAAATGTGAGAACTAAAACTATAAAACTTATTAACAATGTTTTCTTAGGTATAACATCAACACACAAGAAAAAAATGAATAAATTACTTGCATGTGCCACAAATGATACCATCAAGAAAGCGAAAAAGAACTTTTTACAACTTAATAATAAAAAGCCAATACAATTTTGAAAATGGGTAAAGGATCTGAGCAGACATTTCTCCAAAGATACACAAATGGGCAATAAACACATGAAGAGTTGTTCAATCCCATTAGTCATTACGGAAATACAAATTGAAACTACAATGAGATACTTTATACTTAACAGAATTGTTAGGAAGGACAGATAGCAAACCAAAGCAAAGAGGCGGGAGGGAAACATGTCTTACTCATTAATTCAGCAGTCCTGAGCCTGGTCAGCAAGACTGCCAGGTGTTCTGAAAAAATCACAAGAAAAACCATAATAGTGTAGGAGGGGAGCCCTTGAAATTCTGTATGTCTCATTTCTACTATCTGGGAAAGTAAGTCTTTGAAACTGTTTTAATCCCAAGGTCCAGAGAGGGACCTAGAAGCTGGCTACAAGCATTCAACCCCTAAAATCCCAACAGTTGGGGCACTCAGACTAGCTTGGTGCCTGCCTACTTGCAGCACTGTGTTCAAGTGTATTTTATAAATAAACTTACTATCTCATTTCCACTATTTTACATGTTTTCTCTCACCTGAATTCACCTCTTGAAAGTGAAAGAAATACTAAGGAGGGGGAACCCTCCCAACTCAGGCCTCCCCAGTAACAAAATGGCTAGAAGAAAATGGCTTTAATTTAAAAAAAAAAAAAAAAAAAAAAAAAAAAAAAAAAAAAAAGGACAATACCAAGTGTTGACAAAAAAAAAAAAGTAGGGAAATTGGAACCCTTAGACATTGTTTGTGGGATGGTAAAATAGTGTGGCTACTTTGGAAAACAGTCTGGCAGTTTTTCAAAATGCTCTCCAAGCCCTGGCTAGTATGGCTCAGTTGGGTGGAGTATTGTCCTATAAACAAAAAAGGTGGCAGGTTTGATTCCTGGTCAGAGTACGTGTCAAGAGGCAACAGACTGATGTTTCTCCCATCCTCTTTCTCCCTCCCTTCCCCTCTCTCTAAAATTGATAAGGATGTGCTTGGGTGAGGATTAAAAAAAGTTCAAGATTATTGAGGTCTGTGTCCAAACAACCCAGCAACTCCACTCCCCGATATATACCTAAGAGAAATGAAAATATATGCCTATACAAAAAAGTGTACATGAATGTTTACAGTAGCATTATTCACAGCAGCCCCCAAAAGAAACAATCTCAATGTTCATCAACTGGTTCATGGATAAATAAAATGAGGTATGTACACATGAAGTATAGAATGTTATTTAGCAGTAAAAAAGGAAAACTGATACATGCTACACCATGGATGGATATCTTGGAAATATTATACTAAGACCATATTGCATAATTCAAGTTATATGCCATGTCCATAATATGCAAAACTATATAGAGAATGGTATCCCAGGGTTGAGAGGGGGGAAAGAAACTGTGAACTGCTAACTGATACAGAGTTTTTCTTTGGGGATGAAAATATCATAAATTTAGGACTGTAATGATGCTTGTACCAATTCTGAAAATATACCCACTGAATTATACATTCTATGTAAGTGAATTCTATGGTATGTGAATTATATATGTCTAACAGATGTTAAAAAAAAAAATAAGCTAATGTTAAAGGTATCTTAAGAAACCCTGTGCTGTTTAGGTATATCAACCTCCACCACCCCTATCCCTCCAAGCCCTAAAGCCATCTATAGGTTTGACTGTTCCAGATATTTTATATAAAAGGAATTCTGTAGTATGTCATTTTTGTGACTTCTTTCACTTAACATAATGCTTTCAAGGTCATTTATATTGTAGCATGTATCAACATTTCATTGTTTTTTATGGGTTAAAAATATTCAGTTGTATGTACATACAAATTGTGGGTTTTGTTTGTTTTATGACTATTCAGATTTCTTACCTCTGTAAAAAAATTTCATGTTTCCATCAACACTTGGTTTTCTTATGGTGAGAAACCTAAAATATTGTGTCAACTATATGCACATTATTATAAAGTAGATCTTTAGAAGTTGCTCATCTTGAATGAGCAATGACCCATTTTCTTTCCTCTAGTCCCTAAAAGCACCATTCTACTTTCTACTTCTAAGAGTTGACTACTTTAGATACTTGATATAAGTGGTATCATGCATGGCATTTGTCCTTCTGTGATGGATACAAGTTGATGGGCATTTGGTTTTTTCATTTTTGCACTACTATGTATAATGGTGCTATAAACATTCCTACATATGTTTTTATGTGGACATATGTTTTTATTTCTCGAGTATACACTTAGGAATATAACTGGTAAATCACACATTAACTATATTTAACAGGGCTGTAAATTTTATATTTAAAGGACTGCTAGACTGTTTTCCTATTTTATATTTTCAACATTTTGTGACGGTTCCATTTCTACACATCCATCACTTTTACTTTTATCATTTGACTTCTTGATTATAGCCTTATTAGTGGTGTGAAGTGTTACTCATTGTGGTTTTGGTTTTTTGAAGATGAGGCTTCAGAAACTGAAACAGAATAATGTGATTTGAAATCATAGTATCATGGATTCATGGAATCCTGGGGTTAGAGTCATGAAAACAGACAAACCTTTAGTCCAATCTCCCTTAATTTTCTGTAACTTTAAAATGTTCTCATCAAATGCATTCTTTTGAATTAAATGTATCAAATACATGGATGTGACAAAGTCAGGTAGAAAAGAACTTATAAAAAATAAAGCCATCTTTCTCTCCCCTACCCTCTTCATCCTACACTTAACAACCAAACCAGTCATCATCTGTGTAAAGTTTTAGTTTTTCTGATTAAATATATACATTAAATTATGTAAAGTTTTATAACTTATAGTTACATAAAATTATCTCTAATGCATAAATATTATCTATAGGCTCCCATTTACTTCTTCCTCACTTTTAGCAATTACTGGTTGTTTCTCAATGTTTTAACTTTATGTTGTTCTGCTTGATAAATATCTGAGCTCAATAAAGAAATACTGGTGGCAGAAACTGCTGGTCTCTTAAACAAACAAAAAACCAACCAATCAACCAAACAAAAAACATCCCCCCTGCCCCCCCGGCGCCAAAAACCCCCGATCCTATTTTCTCTGTAACCTGGCAGTAAGGCATGCACATGGAGGTAGGTTCGGCTAATCAGTACACCATCCTGGATGGTTGATTCTGTAGTGATTTAGGGAATCAGAAAATTGAGAGTTCTCACAATCACTATCAACCTTTGTGAGCATTAGTATCAGTGCAGCGATGGAGTTCAATGTTCAGTAGTGGTATTACAAGATTGAATTCATTGTGAGACCGTTTCAGATGTGGTTCTGTGGTCTGGATGCTTAAAATTTTATGTCATTATCATCTTGAGAAATATTGTATTTCTTAAGCTCAGTAACTTGCCTAATGCAACTTTACAAATGAACTTAATATACATAAATTAACATCAGATTTCTTGCTATGTTGATATTTAATCATCCTGTTTTCAACCCATCTTATATCTTCTACCTTTCATCACACTTACATATTTCAAGCCCTGCATCTTTGGATTTCTTCTCCCTCCATTACCACGCTTTGGGCATATTTAGGTGTCAGATTTTATTCTACCTGACATTATTCTACCATTCACCTCAAGTTCAAAACACTTAGTAAAAACTATCATTTCCTGATGGCTCTACTCTCATTATTCTCAATTATAAATTTACTGCCCTTCAAAAAATTCCATTCAGTGCAAAAAAATGAAACTCGAGCGCCGACTTACACCTTACACAAAAATAAATTCAAGGTGGATAAAAGACTTAATATAAACCGTGACACCATTAAAGTCCTAGAGGAATACATAGGCAGGAAAATCTCAGATATTTCACACAGAAACATCTTTACTGACATGTCCCCTAGAGCAAGGGACATAAAGGAAAGAACATATAAATGGGATCTCATCAAAATAAAAAGCTTCTGCATGGCTAAAGAAAACAGTATTAAAATAAAAAGAGAACCAACTGTATGGGAAAACATTTGCCAATGATACCTCAGACAAGGGTTTAATTTCTGAAATATACAAAGAACTTACACAACTCCACTTTAAGAAGACAAGCAACCCAATTAAAAAATGGGCAAAGGACTTGAACAGACACTTCTCCAAGGAGGACATACAGAGGATCCAAAGACACATGAAAAGATGCTCAATATCACTAGCTATGAGAGAGATGCAAATTAAAACCACAATGAAATAATACCACTTCACACCAGTCAGAATGGCCATCATAAACAAAGCAACAAACAACAAGTGTTGGAGAGGTTGTGGAGACAAGGGGACCCTAGTGCACTGCTGGTGGGACTGCAGACTGGTACAACCATTATGGAAAGCAGTATGGAACTTCCCCAGAAAACTAAAAATGGATCTGTCTTTTAACCCAACAATTCCACTGCTGGGACTATATCCTAAGAACCCTGAAACACCAATCCAAAAGAACCTATGCACCCCGATGTTCATAGCAGCACAATTTACAATAGCTAAGTGCTGGAAGCAACCTAGATGCCCAACAGTAAATGAATGGATCAAAAAACTCTGGTACATTTACACAATGGAATTCTATGCAGCAGAAAGAAAGAAGGAGCTCCTACCCTTTGCAACAGCATGGATGGAGCTGGAAAGCATTATGCTAAGCGAAATAAGCCAGGTGGTGAAAGACAAATACCATATGATCTCACCTTTAACAGGAACCTAAACAACAAAACAAAGAAACAAACAAAATATAGTCAAAGACACTGAAATAGAGGACAGGCTGACAGTGACCAGAGGGGAGGGGAGGGAATTTCAGGGAATAATGGGAAGGGTTTACAGGAACAAGTATAAAGAACACATGGATAAAAAATAGGGGTGGGGAGAAAATGGGAGGGAGGTGGGGAGGGATGGGTAGGTGGGCGGGCTGGAATGGGAGTAAAGGACAGAAAATTGTACTTGAACAATGATTAAAATAAAATTTTTAAAAATCCATTCATAAGGTTTAAAGAAAAGAGAAAACTGTGTAAGCTCACATGGCCATCTTGAAATAGTAGCTTAAATAGTGGTCTTTTCATTTTATACCTGCTAAATCCCAGAGTTAGCCACTTTTACGACATAAACTATTTTGGACTCTTTTGTATCTATAGCTGCTTTTTCCTACTTCCTAAATGAATATTTTACACCAAGAGGTCACTGACAAGTTAACCATAGTGTACAAACAATTTGAATATTTATCTGATCAGTCAGGAGTTCTGTGGCGGTCACTGTATCTTCGACTAGTAAGTTCCGGCAGGCAGAAAACTCTACAGGTTATCTGAAATATCTATACATCTGAGAACTTCACCATACAGGCTGTTATACTAGCACTCTTTTCCCAGCAGCAATTGTAAGATTTTTGAAATGTGAAATTTTTAAATTTTTCAGAACAAAGACTGTGTGGTACACTTTTAAAGATTTTCCTATGTGAAATTCTAATCATAAGCCCAAATAAATATACCCTCCTTCTTTAAAAGCATGGCCTCAAGGTTAAATAAGTTAAATTAATAAACTCTGGGCAAGCACTGTCTGATTAGGAATTTAACAAGTATTATATGCTTTAATATGTAACTATTGCCTGCTCAACTCAAATTACATTTTTACTGCGAATGTAACACTCAATGTTACAATGTTAATTTAGCACAGCTCATAAAAACCTCAATGGAAATGATGAGAATAGACATTTCACCACTGAACTTCACCAAATGAACCAAGTCCTAGAGGTTCATTTTTGGCTTGGGGACACCTTGGCCTGATTAAATCAGCAGTCCATTCCAGTCAGGATTTTCTCCCTTGTTAGCCCTAGCACTGGCACTGTCCTGTACTCACAAGAAAATGTTACTTACTATCTCTGGTTTGTTTTCTTACTGATAATGATATGCTTTTAATGTCTCACCTGAGGAATTCTGAGAAGATAGTGGCAGGTGATACCCAAATCCCCAAAGAAAACCAGAGTAACAAAATAGCAAAACCAAAACCCATGGATATTCATAACCAAATCACTTGAAGAGGCATTCTTGGGAACTCTGAAATACAATGGGTAAGGACAAAACAGGCTACTGTGTAACCACAATACCTACACAGTATCAGAATCTATGCAACAAGAAGCAAAGGAAAGTAATAGGGCATGTGGTTTTATAGAAAAACCTCAGAGTAGCCAAAAGATATTAATTGGAAATCACGGTGGGCCAACTGAGTATAGTGGCTAAACCTGGAAGGGATTTTGTCAAGTCCAGTAAGTGGGTAAATCCAAGAGGCCTAGATAAAGCTTAAAGTGTTGAAGCTAACTTCTATGAACTTCTGAAATTCATCTCCCAAGGCTCTCTTCCAGGACTCCATGTTGAAGAGAAACGTCTGGGAATAAAAGCAAAATTGTCAGGATAGAGACAAGGCAAAGAGAAAACTGAGGGAGGGAAACAGAGAGGAAACCTCAGGAAGCAAGCTGTTACATTTCTGAATGTTACACAAAATAATAGAAAAGAAAGCTCAGTGAAGTCAGAAGCACAGCTACCTAAAAGTTCAGGAAAACTAATCTTTCACAAAAGTGAGTAATGTTGGGAATAAGGAAATTAAGAACTAAATTTCCTCTAATAGACAAGAACCACATTGTAGCTAAAAGGAAATGATAAAGGAGACACAGTGCAGTTAAGCAAACATCCCGTGTGTAGCAGACACTCTCCCCTGGATAGGCTAGATAAGCAATGCTTTGTAGTTTTTAATGAGAAAATAGAAAACTAGCTAACTAGAGCCAGGAGATTACTAGGTTAATGAACAAACAGCCTGCCTTCCCACCTTATGCAAGAATGCTTGGTTTGAAATTCCCTCCAGCGGTCTTTGTAAGCGAATTGCTAACTGCCACGTCTGCTTCTGTATAACGCTTGCTTGCCTGCCCTATATAAGAACATAGTTGTAAGCGCTCGGCGCGGCTCTCATTTGCAGCTCCTAGTGGGTACTGTGTCGCTGGACACTTTGAGAGCTCGCCCCTGTGCAGGTTAAACTTGGCCAATAAAGTAACATCTTTGATACCCTGAAAGTCTCTGATATTTGTTCTTGCGTTTGCTGGATGCTACAAGTAACAGACTATTTAATTCATTTTGAATCTTTCCTTGTGTGTGGTGGAAGGTGGTAGTCTAGTTTCATTATTCTGCATGTAAAAATCAAGGGTGAAAAACAAGAGCAAAGCAAAAACACTTAACTGTTCTTCAGTAAACATATTGGTGGTGATAGTACTGTTATTCTGAGACTTAGCTAAGATTTTTGGTGTGAAAGAAAGGTCATAGAGATGTAATACAAGAAGCTAACTAAAAATGTTGACTTGAATCAGAATGAATTCCTAAGGTATTTTAATTATTTACTTAAAGTATATAAGCCCAATTAATGTATAACTCATTATTTAATATACAAATAATAAACATTTAATATATATTGATGCACATAGTAAACATATTCTTGATGAACTATATATTTCTTCACTGTTCATTAAAGATGTCCAGAAATAAGACCAATATAGTAACAACAAATAACCCCAGTGTTCAAGTTGGAATCTTGAAGTACTACTTGCTATTAAAAGAAAGCAAGTTTCTTAAAGAAATGGCCATTCCAGCTGTGGAGTAGAAAATGTACAAGGTGAGCCTGGAACGTCCTGCTACAGTGAAGCTACTCAAGATTATTGGGATACAGAGTTACCATATGGCTCAACAATTCCTCTCCAAGAGAAATTAAAACATATGTCCACACATACATATGTGTTCATAGTAGCAATATTGACAACCAAAAAGTAGAAACAATCCAAATGTTCATCAACTGATGAATGTATATAAAATATGGTATAATGGTAGTTCATCAAGAAAAATAAATGAAGTACTGATACATGCTATAAGACAGTGCACATTTTCAAGGTTTGCCTAAGTGAAAGAGCCCAGTCACACAGGACAACATATTGTATGATTCCATTTATAAGAAATGTCCAGAGTAAGTTGGAGGGAAGACTGGGAGAGACAGGGACAAAGGGTGTGGGGTTTCTTCTTTGGGTAATGAAAATTTCTAAAACTGATGCACAGCTCTATGAGTACACTAAAACAAACATTCAACCGTATATTTTAATAGGTAATTGTATACTTTTAATAGAAATGTATGGTATGTGAATTGTACCTCACAAAGGTGGTAAATGCAGGGCAGGAAAACAAGTATTTATCCTTCCTTTCCACTACGAACTGTACCACTGAGTGTCTAAATAGTATATGAACCACAACACTTCATTATAAAAGGACTCCAATTTATAAATGACTAAGAAATGATAGAATTAGGATATCAAAATAAATAAAAGGATTAAGGCATTGAATATCAACAGCTGGTAACACCACAAAAAGAGAGACAACCAGATATTAGGTAGCTCCTGATGAAAGAACATAACACCACCTGTACTTTTGCCAAAGGGATCTAATACGAATCTGATCAAGTTTCAGGATCCAACTGGCAATTTGCAGAGATACGAGAACAAAGGAACACTATAAACTGCACTTTGAGTATACAATGAATAAACTCCAGATAGCTGGAAACGCTTCAGGTCTAATGCCCTAGGTCTTTCAACAGATAAAATTTAGGGATAGAAGTGAAAAACCTGTATATTGAAAGTACTTAAAAGACCTATCAACTTTTTAATAATAGGCAAAACTAAACTGTGGTATTTAGGAACTCAGAATTGGGTAGTAAAACTATAAATGAACTGAAAAAAGTGATTACTGTAACAAAAGGATACTGGTTACTTTGTGGAGAAAGGGGGTTGACAGCAGAATGGGGCACATGGAGGCACTTCTGGGGCAGTTAGCAGTTTCTTGAATTTAGTGGAATTTACAAGGTTGTTTGACTTACACGTCACTAACCTATACATTTGGTGGTTTTATATGTTAGTGTTGTATTTTATAATAATAACAGTAGTAGTAGTAATAATAATGACAAGCACTTCACCTCACATATGCATGATTTTGCCTCAGCACTAAATAAAGGACACCAAATAGATGGAATGCAATAGGGTGTGAATAGGACTGAAAGGATAAGATTAGAGATAAAAATGTAGACGTCAAAGAGTGGAGTTATCTGGGAAATGCTCTAAGAGTTGTAATTTTGGCTGAGTCATAAAATCTGACAAACCACTATCATGTGAAAAACAGGAAGCACCATATAGGGAAAAAAACGGGGGTCAGGATATACAATCCATACATGCTAAGGCTGACATGTGGCAGAAAGAGGAATTAGGGACCTCATTTTCAAAGAACTTTATTGGACTTTGTTCCAATGAGGTAAGCAAACCAAAACCTGAGAGTATTTTCATTCACTTGTCTACTCATTTCCTCAGAAATCACTGGCATCAACTGTTAGTGTGCCCTATTTCTTACACATATTAGGGTAGGACAAAAGTGAGAAAACTACAGATTAGGCAACAGATGTGAGTTCAAATGCCAATCACAAAATGGCTGCTTAGATTTTGGACAAGTTACTTAGTAAATGCATGTGTTTTCTCAGGAGGGTAATACTTTAGCTGAGATAAGTAAAGTGCCTGTTTATGTAGTGGGATCTTAAATTTTCACCCATGCAATTTAGTTAAAAAAGAATTTAGTTAAAAAGGAATTTAGTCTAATAATCTCAAATTTATAATCCAGGGATCTATTTTTGGTTAGTACCTACTGATCTGAACAGCAAAGATACAAAGTTCTTTCATTATGGCAGAAGTTGTTCTACTGGATACACTGCAGTATTTCCCAGTAGTATTAATGGATTTTTGAATTTAAGATTATCCTTAGACTAAGTGTTCTATTAATTAAAAGGCAGAAGTAGAAGGGGATTTAATGAAAACCACCACTTAGATTTCACAATACCAGAGCATTAACAATGGATTATCTGATTTACAGTGAAACAAAGCAAAATTTAGTCCAATGGTCTTCAAGTTGAGAGGCCATTAGTGTCACCTGGGAAGCTTATTCAGGTGAAGAATCCCAGGTACCACAAATATTCTGATAACATAGGTCTAAAGCACAGTCCAGTAAAGCATATTTTTAATGAGTACCCTGATAATTCTGATGCAGGTAGTTGATAAATCACAAGTGGCACAACACAAAAGCTTTACACATATTGTTTTCATTGAGAGATTTCAGGGATATGAAGAGATTTTTAGAGAAAAGATACTTGTATGCATAGGGACAACTGCATGAGCTATGTAGTCTAGATTTGGTTGTGATTTTTGCTTTTGTCATTCTGTTGGTGTGTGAATTTAGACAAAATATTTTGTTTATGACTATCTGCCTTATCTGAATTAAAGAGTACAACAACTTCAAATAAACATTTAGGAACCACATGCCAAAGTAAACCCAAGAAAGAAAGACAAACAAAAACCCCCAAGAACTGTGCCCATGATTATCAGTAAATAAACATAGGGCAACACTCATCTCTAGGTAAACATGAAGATAGTGAAAAGCAAAAGGCTAGTAGATTTAACAAACTTAACAAAATTAGAACACAAACAAAACTAGAAGACAAATTAGAAAAATATGTTTATTAATATGGTTATCAAATTCATAGCAAACTCAAACAAGAAGCTAAGAAATAGTATTTCACAGAAAGGCAACATTTATTAACAAACTAAATTTAAACTTTAAATTTCAAAATGGTTCCCTAAAACCCTCAATTAAAAAAAATTACAAATGTGACCTTTGTCCTTAAGGTCCTTGAAGAATTACATATGACAAGGCAATTTCTTACCAAATATATGAAACTCACCAAGCACTCAAAATCAATCTAGTGTAAAATAACCTAGTTTTAGTCTCTTTCCCTCACTTAACTCTTCAGGTTAATGCAGGGTTTTCTCAATCTCACCACTATTGACATTTTGGACCAGGTAACTTTTTGTTATGGGGTTCTGTCCTGTGCATTGTGGGATATTTAGCAGCATCTGGCTTCTATCTATGAGATGCCACTGGCACCCCTCCCCCCATTATGAAAACCAAATATGTCTGTGGACACTGTCAATTGGGCTAACTTGCCCCCAGTTTAGATCCACTGGGTCAATCTAAATATACTATCACTTCTGGTGCCATCTTAAAATTTATTCCCCCAGAAGTAGCCACACTACCCCAACTCAGATGAGTCCAATTCTGCATGCTGCTGTGTGCTAGATCTAAGAACTGTGTGGGGAGGATTTCTGTGCTGAAAAATATACATACATATATGCCTGAACAAGCAAAATGTATTTCTGAAAGAGCACACAAATACCCTAACAACATGCTATAGGGCAGGAGGCTTAGACACCTGGATTGGAGGGAAGTTAATCATATCCCGTTTTGTATGGTTTTCATTTACTATAGGCTTACATTTGTTTTCAATAAAATAAAACAAACACCATTGTTAAGTGTGTCTGTGGGGAAGATGTATGTGGAGGAAAATATAAGGACTGATTCAAAAGAGATGTGGGTAACAAGATTTGATCCACTCCATTGGTAAACAGTTGCTGAATATCTGCTCTGAGAGGTACTGGTAACACAAATGAGCAAAGCCAAAGAGAAAGAAAACAAAAAAAACCCCTGCCTTTCACAGCACTTACCTTCTAGTTTGTAGTTTGAACGTGTGCATTGAAGGGGGGTGGTGTTTTTACATTTAACTTGATCTACATCGCTATGTTTGAGAAAAGTTAGAGCTTTCACAATAGGCAATCATATATGACAATTTTATGAGTAATGTAATTATAAATAAGCACAGTGTAAAGTGGATAAAATTTACTTTAAAGAAAGGGTTTGATCCTAGTCAGGGCACATACAAGAATCAACCAGTGAATGTATAAATAAGTGGAACAACAAATCCATGTTTAGTTTATATCTCTTCCCTCCCTCCAAAATCAATTTAAAAAATTTTAAGAATGCTATATTATCAAAGAACAGATAGTGAGCACTTTTCTAGAGAGATAAAAAACCTCTAATTTTCAAATTATACCTATTAGCCAAAAAGAGCCAAATCAATTGAGAGAAGATGAATAAATACTGTCAACAAAAAGTGGTAATCCAGAATTAGCACAAGCAAATATAAGTTTGCTTATGTATAGCAGCTGACCAATGAAACTTAGATGTATAAAATCAAGCTCAGATATGAGAAGATAATGCATTCATTCTTAAAAGTCATTATAGTCATTCCTTTAAATCCCTAGTCTTGAATATTCTTCTTAACCAACCATATACTCTTGGAACCTTAAACAGAATTGCAACACACTTCAATTTGGCATATTATGTACAGTTCTGATTGCTGCAGCTCTAAAGAGGCAAAGGAACTAAGGGAAGTGTTATGACAATAGACCATGACCAACAAAATTCAGAAAAAAGTGTGCTCTTTACAACCTGATCTTAACACAACTCATTAGGCTTGGAATATACAAAACAAACAACCATAAACTTGTCTAACCAAGTTAATGAGCAGAATTGTCTAACCGAATTAAAGAGAAACTGGGTCAATATCTAATCTAAGATTGACCTTGGGGTGGATGCTCACCACAATATACACCTTGGAGGCACTGTTGGCTCCAAGGCTTTTATATTTTACTAGATTTGTATTGAGCTTGATCCAGTAAGAGCCAATTTTTAATTACTAATCCCAATTACATAAACCTCATTGCATCCAGTGAGCAAAGGGTAGAATGATCTAACTAGGTTACATACAAAAGTCATTTACTGCTGATTGCGATCCAACTCTCCAAAAGAAAATGACAGTGGAATTCAATGACAAAAGAGTTTCTGGGTCACAAAACATGTTGAAACTGATTTTATTCTTCAATACAACAGCACTTAGGTTTTACAGAATTTTTTACTTTTAAAATTTGTCAATGTGGGAAAAATGAAACTACATAAACAGTAAAAAATATTTTAATAATTAATGCATACTTACTAAAACTAGATATAGTTTGTCACCCGTATCTTAAAATTTAAGCGTGTTAGGGTTTAATTTACTCAGTTCAATTTACTTTGTGAAAACTCAAGCTTTTTGTAAGTATACTTTGTTATCCCATTCCATTATAATCCTGTAAGTTTTTTTCTCCCAATGAGGTGAGGGAGTATGAATTTAAAAGTGACTCACATTTGAGATTACCCCATTCACCCTAAAAGAATAGGGAAAAAGGATAAAAGAATGAGGCTGTACAAGTGATGTAAGTTACACCAACAGAAGTATTAAAACCACTTTTGATTTAATAGGAAAAGTAAAAACAATCTGATATGAATGATGCAATGTTACGTTTTAAAAATAGAAATTAACATCAGATTCCAATTATCCTAATAATAAGTCAATGTAAAATGCTGAAATTTACTTACACACATAAGAACACTAAGTAGGGTAATAAAAATTAAAAATCTAGCTTTTTATTGAACAATGACATTTAAATAAAATAGTGAAAGTTAGAATGCGAGTGACCTGGAATTCACCAGTAACTTGAAGTTGAAGATGTGAAATTAAGCTATAAGCAAAATAGTTGTTTTAAAGCACACCAATCAGGCCATAGAAACAAATTATGAAAGAGGGAGGGTTCAAATCAAGAAGTGTAGTCTTATGGAGAGACCATTTCTTGGAAGAAAAAAAGTAAGCCTGATTCAGCAAATGGGACGTCTGTAGCCACATAAAGAATTTCTAGAGCTATTTTCACTTGATTTCTACCAATATTTTCCAGGGCTAAAGTAAAGCCACATTAATATTACTATTCATTAGTTCACTACTGCCATTGGAGACAACTTAAAAATTTAATTCTCTCATGCTGGCTGGTGTGGCTCTGTGGATTAAGTACTGGCCTGTGAACCAGAACCAATGGGTCACTGGTTCGATTCCCAGTCTGGGCACATGCCTGGGTTTCATGCCAGGTTCCCAGTAGCGGGCACAAGAGAGGCAACCACACATTGCTGTTTCTCTCCCTCTCTTTCTTCCTCCCTTCCCCTCTCTAAAAATAAACAAATAAAAATATTTAAAAAATTTTAATTCTCTCAATCTAAATATTATTACCAAAAAAGCTTCCTCTCTCCCCTAACACCATTATTGACCTAAGTTCTTTGCACAATACTAGGAAAATAGAAGATCAAGAATCACGCAAGTTTAAAAGAGAAAGAGTAGAAGCAACAAAGAATGCGAGACCAAAAGGCATACAAAAAAATATACAGTTCAAGATAAAACTATATGCCGATCTAATAAACAAAGTCAGACTTATGGTCAGAATATATTAAAACAGGAATCAATCTAAATTATGATGCTTTTCCTTTTAATTAAAAAAATTAAGGACCTTTCAAAGACTGTCTTCTTAGCACAAAGGTCCTAATGACAATCCACAAATAGCATAAAGTCTTCCCTGGTCCATTTTTCTACCCACACCTTTTGGAATAGCATTCTAAAATAGCTGTGATAAAAAGACCAAAACATACAGTGAGAATTAAGGTAGGGTTAAATATTTCTAAACAATACACAATTTTCTTTGTTAACAGATGCAACATAGTACCTATCTTACTCTGAAAAGAACAAATTCACAACTTTCATAAAATAAAAACTTCAACTAAACGCCATTACTAAATGTGCATATTTACAGATTATGTTCATAATCAGTGTCTTAATATTGAAGTTTTACTTCAAAATTATACCCTGTCCCCCAACGTAATGTTGGAAGCAAGGTTTGACGTTTGAATCACCAAAATTTTAAGCAACTAACACTAATGTGTGATAAATAGGAATGTTTAACATCTTAAGGAATTATTGTGCTAGCAAATGACATATTTCTGATGAATATTTAATTCTTTCAAAAGGTCATTTGAAACTAATGTTACAATTGAATTAAGTCCTAGTCACAATACTTGAAACATTAGTCCAATACAATTAAGATGTACAAAAGAATGACTAGACTTGCCCAAATTACACTTTACATTACTATTTGGAATTACTGAAATCATAAGCATAAAATTTAAATTTATATCGATTTAATAACCCTTCAACTAAAGAAATGTTTCTTATTTATCTTTTAGTTCAAAGGACCTGGCAGAGCCTAACAGTGTCTGGCAGCTTATAATCACAAATTTTTTAAAATCCCAAAAACTCTGCCAAATCAAGCAAAACATTCATCATGAGATTTACCTTCACTAGTAGAACACGAAATCCAAAAGTAAAATCCGTAACCAACTTTTTTTTCCTGCGTATCAATTCACTTAAAATTTGGTTGTAGTAAAAACTGACAATAAAATAGTACTTACGTTTCTATTGAATTTGGTGAAAGAATGGTACATATAAAACCTGTGCATATAAACAATCGCAGTGTTTATTGTAAGCTGAGAGCTGAAACGTTACATTTAGGAAATATATGAAAAAAACAAGATCTCATTTCCAAAACAATTTTGATGGAAAATTCCCGTCCACACAAAAAACAAACCAAAACTCGTTAAAATAAAGGTCGGCAGGGTGGTAGAGGCTCGACGCCAAATTAATAGTAATAACAACTCTGAGCACTTCTTTCTAATATTACTACCGAGTGAGCCCAGGTAGGATTTATCAATAGCTACAACTGACTAAACCCAAAATCAAACAGTTGAAACGCGCGCTCACATTTGTACAAAACCACGCCGAGAACATAAAGACGTCCAGTGGGTTCCCAAGGTACTAGAGAACCGCCATCAAACAGGCGAGGAGCGCGGGGAAAGGCTGCGAACACTTAACACGCCTTTCAGCATCGCTAACCTTCCTACCTCCCATCCCCTTCACGGACGGAAGACCAAGCAGCCGTGTCTCGTCTGCGATAAGCCTCTGATTCGCGTCTCGGCGGTTCTCCCATACCCCGCCACCACCACCACGCGCGGCCCCAAACAGGTTACACAACGCAGCCTCCCAAACCGCATTCCCGGACTCCTCTCTTTCACCCCTCCTCCGCTGCCCTCTCGCGGCCTTCGGAGCCCGAGCCCCACCGAAGGCAGCGGCGCCATGTTCGCGGGACACCTAGCCCAGAAACAGGGCGACTACTGAGGGGGACAGGGCGTGAGCAGCGGAGGGCCAAGAACAGGAAAGGATACACGTTGAGACGTTGTCCCATGTCCTGGATAAGGTTAGCCGCCTGCTGGCGGTACGAGAGCTCTTTATCCGCCTCCACTCCGCAGCGGCGGCTCGGCGTGTTTTCCAGCTGTTCCCGAGTAAAGAACCAGCGAGAAGAGGCTCCACGGCACGACGCCATGACACTTCCTCCTCCGCCCGCTCCCTAACCCACACCCCCACCCCTGCCGGCTCGCGGACTCCCCGCCAAGGCCGCGCGACCCCGCCCCACTGCGCTCGCCGTAGACGACGCACTGCCCCTTTTCAACCCTAGCCGCCGCCGCGCGCGTGCGCGAGGGTCCGCCCTATCGGCTTTCGCTAGTCTTTTGCTTTCTTTTTTTCCGCTCCTGCCTCGCTTTCGCATACAGGCCCATAATGCTCCGCGCCGCTTGTCATTCGGAAGCGCCCGAAGGTGGGGGTCGGCGGAAGGAAAACGTCGGCGCAGTGCATGCCGGATGTAGGACTGGCGAGGCCAAGGGGCGGGGAGGAGAGGAAGGAAGAGGTTTGATTAAGGTAGGGTGGGGAGAGAGGTAGGCGGGCGGTTGGTGAGGCGGCTGCGCTGTAGGACTGGTCGGTGGACTTGGAAATGTGGGTAGGTTCTTCGGTCCGGAGTGTGGTGGCGCTTTAAAAATAGAAAAATCTTCCTCTTCAGCTACCCGTCAGAACCTTCACTTTTCTTTGACGTTGGTTTACGCAATCTCGTAGGCTCTCCTACGCAGGACAACCTCAGCCCAACCAGTGGCTCTGGGAAGGAGCTAGTTAGGAAATTGCATAAGAAATAACGCTCCACCTGTGTGTCGCACTTGAGTGTGTTTCCGGCGTTATCTTGTTTTGAGTCCAACAACCACGCAGGCCATTGGTTTGTCTTTTGTTAATTGCTTGCCAAAGGTTATGCAATTAGGGCCTAGAGGAGCTTTCTAGAATGGGTTTCAAGTCCACATCAGCAGTGTTTTTAAACCTCGCTATGATTTTTTTTAAAGATTAGGAGAAGCAGATAGTACGAGAGGCTGCGTAAAAATTTTGTCTTTAGTATCAATACAGAAACATCGCATTCTGTTCAATTAACTCTCAAGTTCATGTAAGAAGTGCCGCAGAGCTTCACTCTGGGCATGAGTAGGTCTGTGGCTCTGAACCAATGCCTATTATGTATGAAAATTTCTAAGTTAAAAAAATTAACACTACATAGACATACTTCTAAAAGGCAACTGGTAATATTTTTAAGTGAGTTCCTGATTAAAACTTCAGGCTTTTGTCATCATTTGGGGGATCCTATGCTCAACACACTGCTGGATGTTGGGTCTGTCCCCACCACATTACAGAATCCAGCTGTTGATACGATTGCAGTAGGCAGATGTCATGAATAGTTGTCAGAATAACTCCATTTCTTGCTGGTCTCACATCTTATGCTGCCTAGAAGTTCCACGAATGATTTAAAGCGAAGTTTATAAAGTGCCAACTCCAATATTCATAATGATAAAGGCTTTAAGCAAATTAGGAATAGGAGGGAACTTCATCTTGAAGGCATTTGTAAGAACCCTGCAGCTAGCATTATACTTAGTGGTGAGAAACTAGAAACTTCCCCGCCAAGTCAAGGATATCTCCTCTCCCTACTCCTTTCAACATTGTATTGGAAGTCCCAGTAAATAAAATAAGAAAAGAAAAAGAAAGGTAAACATTGGGAAGGAAGAAATAAAACGCATTTTGTTCACAGATGACAATTGTTTATGTAGAAAATCTCCAAGTGTAAAAAAAGCTGCAACTAATAATTATAGGAATTATAGTAGTTCCTATAATTATAGAAAAATTATAAAATTAAGATTTATATATGAGCCAGTATATATCAGCAATGTGCAATTGGAGTTTGAAGTTCAAAACTTTATGGCTTACAAAAAGTAATCCTTAGGTAGAAATCTAACATGTACAGGATCTATATGTAGAAAACTACAGAATTCTGATTAAGGAAATGAAAGAAGATCTAAATGGAAGGTTATTCTGGTTCATGAATTAGAAGACTATCATTAGATATCATTTCTTTCCAATTTATAGATTCAATGTAATATCAATCAAAATTTTAAACTTATTCTGTAGATAGCAACAAATTCATTCTAACATGTATATGGAAAGACAAAAGACCCAAAATAGCCAACATAATACCAAAGGAAAAGTTGCACTATCCAACCTCAAAGCTGCAGTAATGAAGACAGCATATATTGACAAAAGAAAAGACACATGGATCAATGGACAAGAGTAGAGATCCCAGAAACAGAACCACACAAATATAGTATACTGATCTTTGACAAAGAATCAAAAGCAGTTCAATTCAGAAAGGACAATCTTTTCAACATATGATTCCAGAACTGGACATTCATATGCAAAAAAAAAAAATCTATACACAGACTTTATCTTTCACAACAATTGTCTCTATATGAAACTTGTAGAAGAAAACACTGAAGAAAATCTAGGTGCCTTTGTGATGGCAATGAGTTTTGAGATAAAACACTAAAAGCATTATCCATGAAAAAAAAAGTTGGACTTCATTAAAACTAAAGACCTTGGGTCTGCAAAAGACACTGTTGAGAGAGTGAAAATACAAGGAGAAAATCTTTGCAGCATACATATCTGATAAAGGACTTCTTTGCAAAATATGCAAAGAACTCAAAACAACAAGAAAATGAATCTTTTGAAAATGGGCTAAAGAGGTGAACAGATACAAAGAAGATATACTGATGGCAAATAAGCATATAAACATATTCACATTATCAGGGTATTCTTAAGTGTTTGTAATTGCAAGACTGGAAGCATGGTTGTTTATGACATGAGGATTTGATGATTATAATACATATATGCAATGAAATACTTAGCTACTAAAAATAAGCCATCAAAGTGTTGAAAGGAAAAAAAAAAAACCTCCCAATGAAGTACACTGTACCTGGCAAAGTCCTTCAGAAGTGAAGGATAGGTGGAAGTTTGTGAACAAGCAAAAGCTAAGAGTTCATCACTACTAGACTGGCTTCATAAAAAATGTTAAAGTGACCTTTTAAAGCTGAAAATAAAGGGCTCCAATTAGTAACAGAAAAACATATGAAAGTGTAAATCTCACAGGTAAAGATAATATGTAGTATAAGAATAATGTAAAGTGCTGGGTTAATCACATAAACTGAGTATAAGGTTAAAAGACAAGAGTTATATTAACATATCTATATGATAATTGTTAATGGATACACAGAGAACATGTAAATTGTGACCTGAAAAATATTAACTATGGGGGACGTGGTAAAATGTAGGACTTTAGGATGTGTTCAAACTTAAGTTATCAACTTTAAATAGACTTATACAAATAAAATAGGAACAGACTCATAGATATAGAGAACAAACCCACGATTGTCAAATGGGAGGGTGGTTGGGGGGCTGGCTGAAAAGGGTGAAGGGATTAAGAAATACAAATTGGTAGTTGTTGGGAACCACCCTGCTTGGTTTCAGAAGCTGTAACCCCCTCATGGCTAAGGCTGAGGGAGTGATCTTTGGACCAGAAGCCACTAAGGAGACAAAGCTTATCTCCCTGGCAGGAGTGCTGCTTCTGCTCCTTGTACTTCATCCATAACTGATCCCCAATGCTTGGTCGGTTAGCCAATGATGGGTAAGATTCTCCAATGGGGGAACAACCTAAACCAGGCACAATCACATGGGAGGCCCCCAAGAAAGGACTTGGGGCCTATAGAAAAAAGGGGGTGATAAACCCTCACCCTCAGCTTTGACAAAGCCTGAGTCCTCATTCTGTCTGCCAGAAGTCTCCTAATCTCTTGGCTGCCTTACTTCCCCTGCCTGACTTAAGCCTGAGACAATGACAGAGGGTGATGTAGCCCGTGCTGAAAAGAACGGGCTCCCCTTGGGCCATCAGGCCTAAGAAAGGATTTGCAAAATCCTGTGAAACCTGCGTTGTTTAGAATACTCTCAATTAAAGAGGGTCCAAGCATGGAAGTGAGTTTGTTCCTCAAAGTTTTATATCTCTTTAACTATCTGACCCTGAGCTCAAAATAGGCCTCAGAGTTCTTTGTTATCTATTCTTTGATCCTTACTGCCTGACAAGGACTAATGAGCTTTACCTGTATTCTTGCACAAACAAACCCAATAAAAGCCCATTGAGGAAAAGGCTCTTGGCCTGTCTTCTTTGAGAGATCGCCACCTTTCCTCCCTAAGCAGATCATGTCTTGGTAGACTTATTCTCATCCGTGACAGCTGGGGGGCTTCCTGCGGGCAGAGCCCCCCCACAGGTAGAAACAAAATAGTTAAGGGGATGTACAGTGGAGCATATGAAATATAGTTGATCGTATTATAATAACTATGTATGGTGTTAGGTGAGTACTTGAAATATTGGGGAGAACACTTTGTAAAATACACAATGCTGTACACCTGAAACTAATACAAAATAATATTGAATATCAGCTGTAATTTAAAAATAAAAAATAAATGAAATAGACTAAAAAAAAAGCTTATATGTGGAACCACTCCCAAAGTATTAAGCAGGGGAAAAAAGCAAGATGCTACTGTTTCAGAAAAATAAACAAAGGAATATGTACGTGTAAATATTTGTGCAGTCATGGACTATCTGCAAGAATACACAAAGAGGTAAAATTGGTTCTTTCTGGGACACACAGGTTGAATTTGTTTTTTTTTTTGAACTCTTCTAATGTGTTTATGTATTGACTTTTCAAAAATAAGCTTTATATTTTTTATTAGGTTTTGAGCAGTGTTGTATATTCAGAAATAGAAACTTCAATACACTTTTGTTCAATTTTGATGGGGGAAAAAGCCTCAGAATTGTCTCTTTAAGTTAAACAAATTAAGCTAATCTTAAGGAATTACTTGAGTATAGGTTCAAGTTTTCTGGTTGGAAAATATAAACTAAGTTGAGTCAGAACTGGCTTCTTTTTTAGAAGAGGTCAAAAAGATGGGCAAGAGTAGGGTAAAAAGAAGAGAATGCTTGAATGGCTATGAATGGCTGTTCTTTGGAATCTGATGGTGCTGGGATTTTTTTTTTTCTTTTGTCAGGGGTTTATTTTGGAGTAGATAACAAAGGAGATTTGAGACAAAAAGTGATTTTCCTGAGAGTCATTTTCAAGATTCTGGTAATAAGCAGTGTCATTTTAGTGCCAGAAGGGTCTTTTCAAAACTCAACTCTAGTTATGTCACCCCTTAATTAAAAACCTCATTGCTTTTTGATAGATAAATTGCTCAACTGACTTACGACCTCATGTGATCTCACCACTTTACAAACAGAACATCTTGCTTTATTAACTCTAGCCTCTGGTCTTATTTCTTGCCATATTCTCTCCTGCCACAAGGGTGTCATTTATGCTATTCTTTCTGTCTGGTACTCTTTGCTTTTTTCCTATCCTATTTTAAGCAACATTTCTCCTGGAGACTCTGTCTTCAACTCTGACTAGGCCAAATCCCTTAGTATAAGCCCTCTGCACACTATATGCTCCTTCATACCTCTTGGTAGCAATTTTGTACTAATTTGTTGCTTATTTGATACCTGTCTCCCTAACTAGATTATAAGCACCATTAAGAGCAGGGACTATGTTTATTTTTACTTACATTACCCAAGCACCCAGCATGGTTCTTAACAAGCACTCAATATGTATTGTTGAATGCATGTGAATGAGTGCGTGAAGGCTGTTGGGATCCGCCCTGCCTGGTTTCAGGAGCTGCAACCCCCCATAGCTACAGCTGAGTGAGAGACACTAAGGAAACAAGCCCATCTCCCTGGCATGAGCGCCACCTACTCCATGTCTGGCCCCCATTGCTTGGTTGGTGAGCCAATGATGGGTAATATTCCTCAGAGGAGGATGGATCTAAGACGGGCACGATCAAATGGAAAGGCCCTCAGGGAGAGACTCGGGGCTGTGGAAAAGAGGGGATGATCGACCCCTGCCCTTTTGCTTTGACAAGCCTGAGTCCTTATTCTGCCTCTGAGAAATCCAAATCTCCTGGCTGCCTTAGTCTCCTCTGCCCGACTCAGGCCTGTCACAATGACAAGGGGCAGTGCAGTCCAGACTAGAGACAGCGGACCTCCCAGGGTAATCAGGCCTGAAGCAGAGAATATGCAAGATCCTGTGAAGCTTACTTTGCTGGAGGATGCTCTTAATTAGGATATGAAGGCACGGGCAGGAAATGAAACTAGCCCTTTAGCTCCTGTAGTTTTTAGGTGATAAGACCCCAACTCATCATGAGCCCTGTTAGCCCTTTGAAAGTTATCTACTTGTTTGATCTTCTCTGCCAGACTATAATCAACAAACTGTATGTGTATTTCTACCCAAAAGAACCTAATAAAAGCCTACTCAGGCAGCGGCTCGGGGTGCTCCCCCCTTGAGAGAGTGGCTGTTCTGTTCCTATTCCTCCACAGGACTCAGTAGTCCATGTGTATTTCTTTCGTTTCCTCGATCATCTACAGTGCTCACGGTTACCGCTGGCTGGTAACTGCATCAGAAGGCATAGTTCCTGCTCTCAAGGAAGTACCAGTCTGGTGGGAAGATAACATTTGCAATTTAAAATGAGAAGTGTGCTCTGTTAGAGACATAGGTACAATTTTTAAAAGGGGGTATACTGATCAATGAAATTTTCAAACCTAGAAACCACCAGTTTAGGTTGTGAGAAATTTTGAGAAGGGAAGTAATATGATCAGATATATACTTTGGAAATTTTCCTTTGGCACCATGGTGGAAGAAGGATTATACCAGATTAAGTCAGACAGAGGTATGAATAAGAGATTATTTCTTTTTTTTTTCAGTGTACCTGGAATTTATCTTTGTGAATGATGTGATGTAGGAATCCAGCAACCTAATTCTTTTATCTTTTAAGGATAACCTACTTATTTTTTATATTTGTACTGGCTCACACTTAATTTAACCATTTTGATTCTAATTTTTCATATTTTTAAAATGCAATTTATTGATTATGCTATTACAGTTACCCATTTTCCCCCCATTTATTCTCCTCCACCCTGCACACAGCCTCCCAAACTCCCCTCCTTTAGTTCAGGTCCATGGGTGGCTGTACATATAAGTTCTTTGGCTTCTACATTTCTGATACTATTCTTAACCTTCCCCTATTTTCTATCTACCATTTATGCTACTTATTCTCTGTACCTTTCCCCCCTCTCTCCTGCTCCTACTCCCCTGCTGATAACCCTCCATGTGATCTCCATTTCTGTGGTTCTGTTCCTGTCCTAGTTGTTCACTTAGTTTGTTTTTATTTTTCTTATTTTAGGTTCTGTTGTTAATAGCTGTGAGTTTGTTGTCATTTAACTGTTCATATTTTTTATCTTCTTTTGCTTAGATAAGTCCCTTCAACTTTTCATATAATAAGGGCTTGGTGATGATGATGAACTCCTTTAACTTGACCTCATCTGGGAAGAACTTTATCTGCCCTTCCATTCTAAATGATAGCTTTGCTGGATAGAGTTATCTTGGATGGAGGTCCTTGCCTTTCATGACTTGGAATACTTCTTTCCAGCACCTTCTTGCCTATAAGGTTTTTTTTTTTTTTTTGAGAAATCAGCTGATAATGTAATGGGAACTCCTCTGTAGGTAACTGTCTCCTTTTCTCTTGCTGCTTTTAAGATTCTCTCCTTATCTTTAATATTGGGTAATATCATTATGATGTGCCTTGGTGTGTTCCTCCTTGGGTCCAACTTCTTTGGGACTCTCTAAGCTTCCTGGACTTCCTGGAAGTCTATTTCCTTTGCCATATTGGGGAAGTTCTCCTTCACTATGTTTTCAAATAAGTTTTCAATTTGTTACTCTTCCTCTTCTCCTTCTGGTGCCCCTATGATTCAGATGTTGGAATGGTTAAAGTTATCCTGGAGGTGCCTCAGCCTCTCCTCATTTTTTTGGAATTTTTGTTTCTTCATTTTGTTTTGGTTGAATGTTCCTTTCTTCCTTCTGCTCCAAACCATTGATTTGAATGTTTCCTTCCCATCACTGTTGGTTCCCTGTACATTTTCCTTTATTTCACTTTTCATAGCCTTCATTTTTTCCCTCTAATTTGTGATCATATGCAACCAATTCTGTGAGCATCCTGATTACCAGTGTTTTGAACTGTACATCTGATAGGTTGGCTATCTCTTTGTCACTTAGTTGTATTTTTTTCTGGAGCTTTGATCTGTTCTTTCATTTGGGCCATGTTTTTTGTCTCGGTGTGTCTGTTATGTAGGAAGGGGCGGAATCTTAGGTATTCGCCAGGGTGAGGCAATCCCCCTTGATGCATTGTAGTGCTGTATGTGGGGGAGGGATCTGAGAGGGAATAATGCTGCTTGCTTGGCTCTTGGTGGTTTTCAATCACTTCTCCAGCTGCCCACAAGCAGATTGGGCCCTTCCGGTGCTGATTCCCAGATGGGTGGGTTTGTGTACATTCTAGGACCCTGTGGGTGTCTTCAACGAACTCTCCTGTGAGGCTGGGAGTTTTTCCTGCCACCTCAACCCTCACAGGTTTTTTCAGTCAGAGGTTTTGAGGCTTTATCTCTGCTCAAAATAAAGGGCTGGAACCCTGGGTTGTATGGTCTGTCTTACTCCCCAGTTGTTCCTCCCAGTTTATGTGTACTCGAATGTGGGACTTCCCTGTCCACCAGCTGCTATCTTGCCATGAGTTCTCTCTGCCCAGCTGCCCATCTCTGCCCCTCCTACCAGTCTGGATGAATGTTTCTTCTTTAACTCCTTGGTTGCCGGACTTCCATACAGTTTGATTTTCTGGCAGTTCTGGTTGTTTTTTGTTTTTAAATTTGTTGTCCTTTTGGTTGTGTGAGGAGGCACAGTGTGTTTACCTAAGCCTCCATCTTGGCTGGAAGTCTAAGAGATTATTTCTATACTCTTGGTGAAAGATGAGGACCTGACTTTATTTAGAAGCCATAGGGAAGAAAGATAAGAAAAGATATAAAAATGGTAGAATTTATTGGGTTGTTAACAGATTTGATATGGATGAAGGAAATGATTTAGGTGACTAGGTAATGCCATTGCTGAGAGTTTGTATTTTAGGAAGTGGAACTTACTTTTGGGATAAAGAAATTAATTACATTTGGGCATATGATTCTGTAAAGTACCACAGTACTATAGCTTTGATTTTTTTTTATGCCTAAAGCCTATGAAGACTTCTTGAAACATTATCTCCCCTTGACTTCAGAATACCACATTTTTGTTTGTTTTCCTCCTATTTCACTGGCTGCTACTCAGTGCCCAATGCTGGCTCCTCCATCTGATCTCCAAGTTTTGGAAAATCCCAGGAATTAGTCCTGGGTTCTTTTGGTTCTCTCCTTTTTCTCCAGGTGATTTCACCCAGTCTTATTTCCTTAAATACCTTCTATACATTCATGATCTCTATCCAGCCTCTCTTCTGAACACCCCAGGCTGACTAGTAGACCCAACTGCTTACTAGACATTGCTACTTAAATGTCCAAGAAGCATCTGAAATATAAGAAGTCCAACAATGGAAATGTTAATTCTCATCCCTCCCAAGCCTGTTTATCACATAGTGTTCCTCATCATGGTAAATGGTGATACATCTACTCAGCTGTATAAGTAAATATCTCTAAAGTATGGATAAGTTTAATTATATCTCAGAGGATAAATGTCCTCAGAATTATATGCACAGAAAAGTCAGAGTTAGTTTCATTGATCTTTTTACTGTCTTTTTTAAACTGGTGATGCTATTACAGATGTTTCCACCCCCCTTCCTTTGCACACCTCCACCCAGCCCTGCCCCATTCCCTCTGGCTCTTGCCACACTGTCGTCTGTGTCTTTGGGTTATGCATATATGTTCTTTGGCTCATCCCTTCACCTTCTTTCATGCAGTCGTCCCCTCCCACTTCCCCTCTGATAGCTGTCAGTCTGTTCCATGTATCTATGCCTCTGTTTCCATTTTGTTTATCAGTTTATATTGTTCATTAGATTTCACATATAAGTAAGATCATGTGGCATTTGTCTTTCTTTAGCTGGCTAATTTCGCTTAGCATAATAATCTCCAGAATCTGGAGATTATTTTCTATCGTCTTTTTTAAAACAATTTTTTATTTTTTGATAATAGTTAGCATACAATATTTTATTAGTTTTACATGTACAACATAGTGATTAGACATTAATATAACTTACAAAGTGATCAGTCTAGTACCCAGCTGTTTTCTATTGTCTTTTAAATCTCTATTTCATTTTTTAAAGGTTTTATTTATTTATTTTTAGAGGGGGAAGGGAGGGAGAGAGAGAGACATATCAATGTGTGGTTGCCTCTCACATGGCCCCCACTGGGTACCTGGCCTGAGACCCAGGCATGTGCCCTGACTGGGTATCAAACTGGCAACCCTTTGGTTTGCAGCCTTCACTCAATCCATTGAGCTACACCAGCCAGGGCTAAATCGTTATTTCATTTACTTCTACTCTTATCTTTGTTGTTTCCTTCCTTCTATTAACTTTGGGCTTCGTTTGTTCTTTTCCTGATTCCTTGGTTTATAAAGTTAGGTTGTTTGAGATTTTTCTTGTTTATTAATGTAGGCATTTATCATTATGACTGTCTTCTTAGAACTGCTTTTGCTGTACCCCAAAAGTTTTACTATGTTGTGTTTCCATTTTCCTTTGTCTCAAAGTACAATGGTACCTCGGTACTTGATGTTAATTCATTCCGGAACTCATGATGAGTACCAAGTCCGACAAATACTGAAGAATGAAGCATTTTCTCTTGTGGGGCAGCGTTGTGACTCATACAATTTCTGGAGAGTGCAGTGAGTCCCAAGCAAGTGCTGAGTGCTGAAACAGTTTTTTCTTGTCAAAATGTGATGAGTACAGGATTTGATGAGCTCTGAAGCCACCAAGTACTGAGGTGTGACTGTCTTTTTTTCTTTTTCTTTTTTTCTTTTTTGACCTACTGGTTGTTCAGTAGTATGTTCCTTAATCTCCACATATATGTGAATTTTCCAATTTTGTTCTTGTAATTGATTTCTAGTTTCATACTATTTTGTTTGGAAAAGATGCCTTGATCTGATTTAATCTTACTGAATGTATTAAGATGTGTTTTGTGGCCTAACATATGACCTTTCCTAGATAACATTCCATGTGCACTTGAGAAGAATGTGTATTCCTGTTGTTTTTGGATCCAAATGTTCTGTATATATCTCTTAAGTCCAATTGGTATGATGTATTGTTAAAGCTGATGTTTCCTACTGATTTTACACAGGAAAGAGCTTGTAGCAGAGTTTGTGCTCAAGGAAGAAAGAGGTAGGTGATGATGATATAAGTTGGTCAGATAAGTAGCCCATGGTCAAGAGTTTAGATTTTTATAACTCTCATAGGAAGCCATTGGACTTTCTAAAATAGTCTGTGATATGCTCTCAGTTTATGTTTTTTTAAAATGATTTTACTTATTTTTAGAGAGAGGGGAAGGCAGGGAGACAGAGAGGAGAAAAACATCAGTGTGTGGTTGCCTCTTACATGCCTTCTACTGGGGACCTGACGTGCAATGCAGGCATGTGCCCTGACTGGTAATTGAACCAGCAACCCTTGGTTCACAGTCTGGTACTCCATCCACTGAGCCACACCAGCCAGGGCTGAGTTACAGTTTTCTTTTTTCTTAAAGGAAAAACCAGCCCTGACTGGTGTGGCTCAGTTACTTGGGCTTCATTCCACAAAGCAAAAGGTTGCCAGTTCTATTTTGGTCAGGGCACATGCCTGGGTTGTGGATTTGTCCTTGGTCAGAGCATGTATGAGAGGGAAGGATGATCAATACTTCTCACATTGATGTTTCTCTCCCTCTATTTCTCCCTCCCTTCTCTTTTCTCTAAATAATAAGTAAATAAGTCCTTTTAAAAAATAAAAAAAGGAAAAAACATATCAGCAGTTGTGTAGAGAATTTTGTAAGGGGTCAAGATTAGTATTAAGGAGACTAGGCAAGAAATCATGGTGATTTGGGCAACAGTAGTAGAATTAGGAATGGGGGATATGAGATGTCTTATATGCAACCAATAGCATTTGATGATGGACTGAATATAAGGAAGAGGGATGGCAAGGAAAGATAGAAATCAAGGTTTACTTCCAGGCATCTGGACATATGTGTGTGTACATGTGTACATATGTGTGTGTGCATGTATGTGTACTATAGTTTGTTCAGTCTCCTAATTTGGACAATGTATATAATTTTCAATATTTTGCAATAACAGTGCTGCAATGAAATTAGATTGATTCCTCACATCATACATAAGGATAACTCCAACATTGATTAGATCAAAGATTTAACTATAATAAGACAATGAAACTATGCCAGCACTAGAAGAAAAGATGAGTAAATTCCTTTTTAATATGGGTATAGAGAAGGGCTTTCTAACTATTACTATTCTATCACTCAAGTCTCAGGTTAAAGTCTTTAAAGAGACTTTCTCTGGGCTCACAACTTAATGTCTTATTCCCCATCTTCCCCTAAGTTACTCTGTATATATTTCCCTGTTTTAATTTTTCAGTATAAGACAAATTTCCTTCCTTCATTCTCTCTTCCTTCCTCTCAATTCCTTGTTTCTTTTTCCTCTCTCTCCTTTATCGTTTCTTACTTTTGGGACTATAAGTTTCATCAGAGAAGGACTTTTATCATTTTTATTTACTTCTATATCCCAAGTACCTGGAACAGTGCAACAGCTCTGGCATATCACATAAATACTCTGTGAGTATGAATATGAATAAACCCATTATTTATCTCTCTATCTGTCATCTATCTATATATTGATTAAAATAATCAGGTTACTTTTCATAATAGAAGCTATTAAACACTATGTTAAAAAGTGGTCAAATATAGAATATTTGAGAAGGAATGGATATTTTCCTCAAATAATGGGGAAGGAAAAAATAGCATATACTTTATATTGTTGTTTTGTTCAACCTGTTTTTTTTTTTCTTGTAGGCAGATTGGAGTAAATAACAGATTAGTGGGTGGGTAAAGTTCTAGAAAGCAATAGGAGAGCAAGAAAAAGATGGAATAACAAACTAAATAAAGTGAAAATAATGGGATGGACATAATTTAGCAAAAATTATATTGGCATAAATTTCATGCTAATATTCAACTCATGAGTTCTCTGGCTAGTGGGAGGGAAAGAGTATTATTAATCAAAGCAAGAAAGTAACTTTGAAGAATATTTGATTTTGGAATTCATTCAGAAGTACACAAACCACAGATACTCATCACCCCTTTCAAACTGAGTTATTTTCAGCAGCCCAGGCAGACCATCAATGACTGAGGCTGCCCAGGTGTTTCCCTGCTCTCAATTTCCACTGCTATCTTAAATATTCTGCTCAGTAGTTTAAATTAAAATAGCTTCTGATAAAGTAAATTATAGACTGTAACTTTCTCCAGAGTAGATAAACTTCTGTTTCCCATAGTTTTGCCTTCCCATCTGTTTACCATCTCCAACTTAAGCCTTATCCATCTTTCTAGACTCAGCCCAAGTTCCAACTTCTTTGAAGATTTTCCCAAAAGTTTGAGTCCAGATGAATTTTACTAAAACTTCTGTGAGACTTATGTTGCATTGCTTAGTAATTATTGCATGAACTTATGACTTGCCTCCTTATTTAGATTATAAGCTCCTACAGATTATGAAATATGTACACTTATTTGTGAAATCTAAAGTATTCCCAGCCCAGTTCTGGGCCAATGAAAAGTGTTTAAAGTGAATAAAAATGGGTTATTTGGGCTCTAGGCACATATACTTGCTCAAGTAAGAACCAACTTGAACCATTAGGATGAATCTGGTTTTGGTCTTTCTCCATAAAAAGCATTAATGACATTTTGCATTTTGCTTCTGTCATTAATGTTTAAAGTGCTCGGAAAATAATTTTTGGCTTGCATGTGAAATCATGTACTGCTTTTCAGAGTGAAAAACATGAGTCATTTTTGTTATGAATAATTTGGGATACTCAGGGATATTCTATTTCTGGGTAAAATAGTTCAAAGTAGGATTTTAGTGTGTATGTGTGATACATATTTAAAAAACAAAAAAAAGCATCTCTTGAAAGATTGTAGTAAATTCAGTCATTCAAATAGTTTTCTCTCAAGACCCAAAAATGCTAGTGCATTGCCAGCTTTGAGTTTATCCTGAAAAAGAAAGAAAAGGTTTTATTTTAATGCATTACTTAATGGTTGTTTTTAAGTACTTTATTGAGTGTCTTTATCAGGTTTTTTAAAAAATCAAATCCTCAATGTGAGAGAAAAATATTAGCAGGTTAAACAATGATGCTCTTACCAAAATCCTCTTGACCTATTTTTTCCCCACTATTTGAAATCTATGTTTGAAACTTGGTAGTAGGAGGAAAGGAGGAAATTACAAGGTGGAGAGCCCTCTTAAGAAAATGCTCTTTGAAAACTCCTGAAGTTTTCAAAGATTTTAAAAACTTATTTTAGGCAAAACAGAGAAAATTTACAGTTTAGGACTATGGGACAAAAGAGCTGGTGACGGTTCTAGGAAGTCCTGTAGCCACCCTCAGCCTCTAGGCACAGGTATTGAGTTTTGGCATTCTCTCCTCCCTCACAAGGTAAACTCTTTCAGAGCAAGAAAAGTGAAATAGATGGAGAGTTTCAGAATATTGTACAAATATGTACATTTATTTATTTCACATGAGAAAAGGACTGCCAAATTTTTCTTCACCTTCTCTCCACCTATAAACTAGATCAACTCCACAAAAAGAACTGTGATTTCAGAGGTAACTTTGTGATACCCTAATTGACAGATATCCAATTTGCAAAGGTCAGGCATTTAGCTGAGGGTGGAAGGAAACATGTATAGGATTGTATAACATGCATGCCATTAATGTATATCTACATCTCATGATCATTTCAGTGCTCAAAATTCAAAATTATAAAATGGATGCTATCTTCTGAGGGCTGTCTTTTTTTTTTTTTTTTGTAATGGCATCTATTTTTATTTACTTACTTTGCAACAGCTTTATTGAGATATAGTTCACTTACCATACGATTTACCCATTAAAGTGTATAGTTTGGTGATATTTAGTATGTTTACAGAGTTGTGCAGCCATCAGTTTCTTGTCTGTTATTCCAGAAATATTTTATGCACATATAAGCAAATAGTTATATTTAGTTATAGAGATATTCTTTTTTTCACAATTGGATAGTATACTATACACAAATGGAAATATACTATACAGGTTGTTTGGCACCTTGCTTTTTAAACTTGATATACCTTGGAAATGGATTTTTAGTGTTAGATACCATTGTATGGATATATTATATGTATGTAACTATTCACCTATAGACTGTTTTCAGTCTTTTATTACAGACAATGTGCAATGAGTAATCTTATACAAACTGTCATTTTGAATTGTGACAGTATAAACATTTTTATGTTATTTTAAACTTGAAATATGATAAACTCATAAAATTAAATGAGAGACATAAAATAATTATTCACTGAACTCTTAATCAGGATACTTGGGGGTATTGGTTTCCGTTTAATTTATATTAATTTTATAGAAAGTCTTTTTATTTTCAAACTCTGTTGTAAAAAAAGTAAAAAGATGTCTTATTATGGCTTTCCTACTTTAACAAGAAAATATTTTAACAATTCGAGACTTTAAGTGTCTTAAGGTAGGTAAGTGCCAAAGGGGAAACTTCCTATATAAAAGTAGTCTGAGGGTTCCCAGTTCATAACTTGCAACCGGTAAACATCATAATGGATTTTTCTTGACATCTGTTAATGTGCTTTAAGCCTACTGAAAAGATTTGATGAGCTTAATCCTTGATGATTAGAGCAGAGAATTAGAGACCAAGAGAACTTTTATATTCTAGTGGAGAAGAAAGCCAAGAATTATACAAAAGGATTATAACTAAGACTTTCGTAAGATTTGTTAAGAGTGTGTGGCCATCTTTGACCCCTGGTAGTGATTGGTGAAGCCCTCAGGAAGAACTTGTTTTGTTGGAAGGTGGGGGTGGAATGGGAAAAGTATGCCAAGGGAGAGGGAATCTGAGGACAATGCATCTCATTTTAACTCTTCTTGGCTCAGGATCCTAAGGGGTAGAACAAGCATTGGCAGCATTATGGCACATTTACCCACCCTAGAAGTCAAACACAAAAGAAAAAAATCTAGTTACTTGAGGTCCTTGGGTCCTTTTTAATCAAGAATTTTGTATCAGTATTCAAATTATTAGAATGATTACAGTTTTTGAGATCGGTAGATTTGTAATAGACATATTAAATGAAAAAATTTAGACATTTTTCTTATTATTCATCTAACATGCAAACAGAAACATATTATTATGATATGCTTCTTTGCAGTTTTCTTCCTGGCCTTCATGAATGTACTAGGCTGTCTTTCAGCTTTTTAACTTTTTTTGCCCTTTAATAGTTAGCTATTTCTGGTGATCTAGTAACAATTCTAGGAATATTAAGTGTAATGATTCCCTGTTCTTTGTTATCACACTGAAAGTGCTCTGAAACCAGCACAATTACAGCAGGAAAATGGAAAGGAAATCCATGACATAAAAGGCATATACCTTTGTTTCTGCATCAAAATTCTTCCATGGATTCTATCAGTTTCCAGGTTCCAGCTCACCTAGTGGAAAGGGTAGGTAATCAGTCCCCAAGATGACTTTATCCTGAAAAAATAAAATATATTTTTTATCGATAATTTTTTAGCACATCAAAGAACCTCCTATAAACTTAATTATATTTAATTATTACAGCACTGTATGGTAAAATATCAAATTCTTCCTGATTAATAGCAACACTCATTTAAAATTTTAATAATTTAATGGATTCAAAACTTATCTGATATTTTCTCCAGCAGGTGCGCCATAGGTCTCCTAAAGTTGCAATTCAGCCCCCAATCCCCCCCCCCCACCTTTTTTTTCACTAACTGAAATAAAGAAAATTCAAATATAAGAAGTCAGGCATTTGTCTAATAAAACATGCTGATGTCCTCAGATGAAATTAAGGATTCGTATTTCTTAGAATGATACATTGCAATTGATATCACAGTTTTTTGAAAAACATACTAACTAGAGGATGAAAGGAAAAAATGAAAAAGAAAACCCAACTGGATGAAAAGAAAACAACTCCCAAACAATTCCTATCTCTACAAACTGGATGATTGTCTGTTTTTTGAATGGTGTAGCTTCAGATTTCCATTTGACATGCCATACATCAAAGCCATGGACTTGACCATCAATAAATATATAAAGCAGCAGGTCAGACAGTGTTCTGTAATCTAGATTACCCTGGTCAACAAAAGAGAATGGCCCATGTTCCTCAGGGAACTGATAATCTAATGAGAAGGACAGTAAACCAATAATGACAGTTTATCAATAAAAAAATACAAAATACAAAAAACATTTTCAACCAGAATTTAACTTGTAGAAACATATCCTACTCATACACATGTAATGGAAATATGTAAGTAAATTAATTGCAAAATTATCTGTAGCAGCAGAGTACTAGCAAATAAATTATGGCAAATCCAAACCCAAAAGGAACCAGGGATACTTACATATGCTGAAATAGAGTAATCACCAAGTATATTTTGTAAAGAATGTTCTTGAAGTGTCATTGTAGAGGGGGAAAAGTCTAGGACAATATATTGCTATGCTCATATTTCTGTTAATGAGAGACCTATATATACATGAATAATGTTTGTATGTATACAGTCTATTTTAGGAATGAGACCCAAGAAACAAATAACATTATTGCCTCCAGGAAAGAAGACTGGGATTTGGGGTTGCAGCCCACTTCTTTTTGAGGCATATTTCACATACTATAAAATCACCATTTTAAAGTGTACAGTTCAGTTTGCTTTAGTGTATCATGATTTTTTGTACTTCATTCCCACTATCTAATACCAGAACATTTTTATCAGTCCCAAAGTAAACCCCTTCCCATTGCTGGCACCTCCCCATTACCTCCTCCCTCCAGACCCTGGAAAGCACCTAATTTGTCTTCTGTGTCTTTAGAATTGCCCATTCCAGACATTTCATAAAAATTAAATGTAATAGGTTGTTTTCTTTCATTTAGGATGAGTAGTATTCCAATGTTATAGATTATTCCAAATTTCATTGAACCCACTCATCAGATGATTGACATTTGGGTTCTTTCTATCTACTTTTTGGCTATTATGATAATGCTGCTCTGAAAATTTGTGTGAACTTATGTTCACTTTTCCTAGATATATATCTGATCTGCACTCCAGCCTGTGGGGTCAATGTGGCGGCGACAAATTCACACGGACTACAGAAGTTCTGTGGAGAAAAAGGGATGGCATGGCCACTCTCCCAGTGAGAGAGAGGGCCCCAACTCTTGCCTGGACAGGCTTTTATTGCTTTTCTGGGCACATTATATCGAGGATGGTCCTCATTTACTATGCACAGGTTCACTTTAGGTGGTTACCTTTTACAGAAAACAAAGGAGAGGATGCCACTAATCACATCACAGAAGAAGGATATTTACAAATGCAAAGGGAAAAGTGATTGAACTGGTTACACTCATCCTTGGGGGGTTTAGCATAGATTTTAGGAAGTTAAAGATATGCAGTAAACATTTGCTGCTTCAATTCAGGGTGAGGGAGTTTTAGCAAAAGCAAGCCTCAAAGCAGCCTAGGTACAATGCCGGCCTGACTCTGCACAGGAGAGCCTATCTGTGGATGTGGGTCCTGTGTGCCGACCTCACTCCCCATCAGTTTTCTAAATCAGGGGACTAGGCTACATTCCCACTGCCATGTGGAATGGCCCCCTATATATATATATCTATATATATATCTATATATATATCTATATATATAGATATATATCTATCTAGCATTGGAATTGCTGTGTCACATGGTAAACCCATGTTTGACATTTTGAGGAACTAATTTTCACAGTGGCTGCAGATTCTACATTCCTACCAGCAAAGTATGAGGGTTCTTATTCCTCCAAATCGTTACCACAGTTCTTGTTGTCCATCCTTTTTATCATAATCATCATAGTAAAGTAATAACTTTACATAGTAAAGTGATAACTCATTATGGATTTCATTTGCATTTATCTAATGACTAATTAGGCTAAATGTCTGTTCATGTGCTCATTGGTAATTTCTGTGTCTTTGGAGAAATATCTATTCATATCCCTGTGTTTATTTAAGCCCATGTGGGGTTTTTTTGTTTTTTGTTTTTTTTTTTTTGGTTATAGTTGTAAGAGTTTATATTTTCTGAATACTAGAGACTTATCAGGTATATGATTTACAAGTACTTTCTTCATTCTGTGGGTTGTCCTTCTACTTTATTGGTCATGTCTTGTGAAGTAGAAATTTTAATTTTGTTGAAGTCCAATTTATCTGTTTTTTTCTTTGGCTACTTGTGGTTTTGGTGTGATATTTAAAAATCATTGCCTAATTAAAGGTCACAACAATTTACAACTGTTTTCTAAGAGTTTGTAGTTTTGTTCTTCCACGTAGGTCTTTGATCTATATTGAGTTAATTTTTATGAATGGTATAAAGAAAGATCCAATTTTTTTTTTGCATGTGGATATAGGGTTGTCCCACTACAGTATATTGAAAAGAATATTCTTTCCTCACTGAAATGAATTTATACTTTGTTCAAAATAAGCTGGTCCTTATGTCTGTCCTTAAGCCAGTACCACACAATTTTGATTTCTGTATCTATGTTCAAAGTTTTAAAAATTCAAATTTAGAGTCCTCCGACTTTGTTCTTCTTTTTCAAGATGGTTTGGCTATTCTTGGTCCCTTGAATTTCCATGTGAATTTTAGGATGAGCTTGTCCATTCCTACAAAAAAAAGCACACCTGGATTTTTGGTAGGGATTGCATTGAATCTGTAGATTGAAGTGAAGAGTATTGCAATTTAACAATATTGTTTTCAAATCAATAGGATGTCTTTTTATTTATTTAGGTTTTCTTTAATTTTCTACAATAATGTTTGATAGTTTAGTGTCCAAGTCTTATACTTTAGTTGAATTTATTCTTCAGTATTTTATTCTTTTTTGATGCTACTGTAAATGAAGTGGTTTTCTCAATTTCATTTATGGATTATTGTAATATATAAATACAATTAATTTTATATATTTATATCATATCCTACAATCTTGCTGAATCTGTTTATTAGTTTTATCAGTGTATTTGTGGATTCCTTAGGATTTTCTACATACAAAGTCATGCCATTTCCAAATAATTGTGTTTCTTTCTTTCTAATTTGCATGCCTTTTATTTATTTTTCTTGCCTAGTTGCCCTGGCTAGAATCTCTAGTACAATGTTGAATAGAAGTAGTAAGGATAGAACCTTTCAGTCTTTTGCCATTAAGCACAATAGCATTATTTTGAATACTCCTTACTCTTAAGCATAAGAAGTCATTCTAGCTCAGTTTGCACTTTATCTGTATTGAAATAAACCTTTTCTCCAAGCAGCCCAGCTTTCTTACAGTGGAAAATGGTATCTAAAAATGAAGATCTTGGTACCAGATGTGCTAATTATTGTTGATATAGAACTGTGTGCATGTGCATACAGGCACACCTATATTTCTATATCTATTTATCTATATTTGTAACTACCTTCTCCAGCAGGGGGATACCTGAATTTTATTACATGTATTTACTCATTTTGTTCAAGCTTAGAATGCACAGAAATAATTTTCAGAATTGCTAAAACATACTGCTGCAAAAAGTAAAATTACTCCCTAGGACTTAGCATTTTAAAAGTAATAATTACTCACTTCCGGCAAGATGGAGGAATAGGTGGATGCACCGTACCTCCTCGCACAACCAAGATTAGAACAACAATAATTTACAGCCAGGATAACACTCAGAACTGACAGAAGATTTATCTGAATGGAAGTCGGACAGCCAAGTTGAAGTAGACCCAAGTATCCAGACTGGTAGGAGAAGACGAGCCGGGCAGGCGCGGGGCTGGCACAGGTCAGCGGCGCGCGGAGGTCGGGGAAAATTTGGCGTGAAATTGGCACGACACCATCTGGGGCGCAAGAACGCAGCAGTGATCTCTGAGTATGCAAGCTGCAGCTGGCAGACCCAGTGAGGCAGCGATTGTGGACCAGGGCAGACCTTGCAGCCCAGGATCCCAGAGAAGGGTCTGAGCCCAGGAGAATGGAACTACCGCCATTGTTCCCTCCGGTCCCCCGCTCCCGCCCAACATATAACGTCACAATCCAGCGGACCTGGGGTGCCCAGCGCCGGTGAACACCTAAGGCTCCGTCCCCCACCGTAACAAGAGTGACCAGACCAGGAAAAAAAAAAAAAAAAGGCGAGACAGGGAAAAAGGCGAGACAGGGAAAGACATAAGATATGTTTCCAACAGAACAGATCAGTCCCCCAGGACTCATCCTTTTGAGCGACCAAAAAATAGCCAATCTATCAGATGCACAGTTCAAAACACTGGTGATCAGAAAGCTCATGGAATTGGTTGATTTTGGGCGCAAATTAGATGAAAGGACGCAGGTTACCATAAAAGAGATGCAGGAAGATATACGGAGGAGAGCCAATAGTGAAAGGAAGGAATCTGAGTCTCAAAACAATACAGTGGACCAGAAGGAAGATAGAATCAACCAAGTAGAAAAGCATGATGAAATAAGAATTCAAAAAAATGAGGAAAAACTTAAGAGCATCCAGGACACCTTTAAATGTTCCAACATCCGAATTATAGGGGTACCAGAATGGAAGGGGAAAAGCAACAAATTGAGCACGTATTTGAACAAATAATAAAGGAGAACTTCCCCAATCTGGCAAAGGGAGCAGTCTTCCAAGAAATCCAAGAAGCTCAGAGAGCCCCAATGAAGTTGGACCCAAGAAGAAACACACCAAGGCACATCATAATTACATTAGCCAAGGTAAAAACAAAGGAGAGAATCCTAGAAGCAGCAAGAAATAGGGGACAGTAACCTACAAAGGAGTTCCCATCAGACTGTCAGCTTATTTCTCCAAAGGGACCTTACAGGCAAGAAGGGGCTGGAAAGAAATATTCCAAGTCATGAAAGACAAGGACCTACATCCCAGATTGCTCTATCCAGCAAAGCTCTCATTTAGAATGGAAGGGCAGATAAAGTGCTTTTCAGATAAGGTCAAGTTAAAGGAGTTCATCATCACCAAGCCCTTATTTTATGAAATGCTAAAGGGACTTATCTAAGAAAAGAAGATAAAGAAAAGACATGTATAGTAAAAGGACAGCAAACTCACAAATATTAACAACCACACCTAAAACAAAACCATAAGAAACTAAGTAAACAAGTAGAACAGAAAAAGAACCACAGAAATGGAGGGCACATGGAGGGCTAGCAGCAGGGGAGTGGGAGGAGGAGAGAGGGGGAAAAGGTATAAAGAATAAGTAGCATAGAATGTAGGTTGAAAATAGATAGGGGGAGGGCAAGAATAGTACGGGAAATGTAGAAGCTAAAGAACTCATAAGTGTGACACATGGACATGAACTAAAGGGGGGGAACGTGGGTGGGAGAGGGGGTACAGGGTGGAGGGGAGAGAAGGGGGGAAATGGGACAACTGTAATAGCATAATCAATAAAATATATTAAAAAAAGAAAAAAAGTAATAATTACTGAGTAAAATGCAAAATTCTTAAGTGTTCAATTGGATGTTTTTTTTTAAATCTTCACCTGAGGATATGTTTATTGATTTTAGAGAGAGAGAAAGGGAGAGAGAGACAAAAAGAGTGAGACACTGATATGAGAGAGAAACATTGATTGGTTACCTTCAGCACCCTGGAGGGCACTGAGCCTACAACCTAGTTATGTGAGTTCCAGGGGCATGGAACTCACAGCCTTTTGATGAACTGGACAACACTGAAAATGACTGAGCACCTGGTCAGGGCCAATTGGATATGTTTTGATAAATGTATACACCCATGTTATATCCCTACCAAGATACAGAACATTTCCATCACTCTAGAAAGTTCTGTCATATTCTTTCACTTAAAATTGTTTCTGGTTTTTGGCTATTTTGAATAAAGCTCCTATAAATTTTCTTGTAAATATTTTTTTTTGGATGTGTGTGTTCATTTCTATTGGGTAAATAAGTAGGAGTAAACTTTTGGGTGTAAGGTAGGAGTGTGTTCTAACAGCATACAAAAATTCTAGGAGTTCTGGCCAAGATGGAGGCATAGGTAGAAATGCTTCACTTCCTTGCACAACCAAAAGGGTAACAACTAATTTAAAAACAATAAATAGCCAGAAGTGCCAGAAAAATCAAACTGCATGGAACTCCGACAACCAAGGAGTTAAACATTCACGTGGCCCTGGCTGGTGTGGTTCAGTGGATTGAGCACTGGCCTGCTAACCAAAGGGTTGCTGGTTCATTTCCCAGTTAGGGCACATGCCTGGGTTGCGGGCCAGGTTCCCTGGTGCAGCCATGCAAGAGGCAACCACACATTGATGTTTCTTTCCCTCTCTTTGTCTCTCCCTTCCCCTCTGTCTAAAAATAAATAAAATCTATAAAATAAAATAAAAAACTTATATCAGAAAAAAGAAATATTCACCCAAACCAGTAGGAGAGGTAGAGATGGGCACCTGAACCCAGAGGATGCTCGAGGCAAGGTGGTGGACCCTGTGGGCATGGTTGGGCTGGCTGAACAGAAAACTAAAGATTCAAAGCTAGCTGTAAAATACTATGGGGATTGCAACAGCTGGGGAAACTCCCAGTCTAACAGGAGAGTTTGTTGGAAAGTGGGGCTAGAGCTGAGCAAGTGAGCAGCATTGTTCCCTCTCTGACTCCTCCCCCACAGACAGAACCACAATGCAGCAAAGAGAGTAGCTCCACCCTGGTGAATACCTAAGGCTACGCCCCTTTACAACATAACATGTTCATCAAGACGAAGAAATGTGGCCCAAATAAAAGAATAGATCAAAACTTCTGATGAGGAGATAGACAACCTGTCTGATGCAGACTTCAAAACACTGGTAATCAGGATGCTCACAGAAATGATTGACCTCATTCACAAAATGAAGGAAGAAATGAGGGCTACCCAAAGTGAAATAAAGCAAAATATACAGGGAACCAACAGTGAAGGGAAGGAAACTGGGACTCAAATATTGATTTGGAGCAAAAGGAAGAAATAAACATCCAACTGGAACAGAATGAAGAAATAAGAATTCAAAAAACCAAGAAGCTTAGGAACCATTGGGACAACTTTAAGCACTCTAATATCTGAATCATAGGGGTACTTAAAGGGGTGCTCTTCCTCTCCTCTAGCAGAAAGAGGAGAGGAAGAGCAAGAAATTGAAACCTTATTTGAACAAATAATGAAGAAAAATTTCCCCTATCTGGCCAAGGAAATAGACTTCCAGGAAGCCCAGAGAGTCCCAAAGAAATTGGATCCAAGGCAAAACACACCAAGGTATATCATCATTAAATTATCCAAGATAAAAGATAATGGGAGAATCTTAAAAACAGCAAGAGGAAAACAGAGTTACCTACATAGGTGTGCTCATAAGACTATCAGCTGATTTCTCAAAAAACAAAAACAAAAAAACCCCACACAAAACCTTACAAGCAAGAAGGGGCTGTAAAGAAGTATTTGAAGTCATGAAAGGCAAGGACCTATATCCAATATTACTCTGTCTAGCAAAGCTACCATTTAGAATGGAAGGGCAGATAAAGTGCTTCCCAGATAAGGTCAAGTTAAAGGAGTTCATCACCATCAAGCTCTTATTATATGAAATGTTGAAGGGACTTATCTAAGAAATAGAAGATAAAAATACTTTGTACAGTAAAATGACAACAAACTCATGACTATCAACAACTGAACCTAAAAAACAAAAACTAAGCAAGCAACTAGAACAGGAACAGAATAACAAATGGAGATCACATGGACGGTTTTCAGTGGGGAGAGGAAGGGGAAGAATGGGGGAAAGGTATGGGGAGTAAGAAGCATAATTGATAGGCATGAAATAGAGGTTAAGAATAGTATAGGAAACAGAGAAGCTAAAGAACTTATATGTACAACCCATAGACATAAGTGGGGAATGCTGGAGGGAGGGTGGTTGCAGGGTAGAGGGGGAAAAAGGGGAGAAAAAATTGGGAAAACTGAAATAGCATAATCAATAAAATATACTTTAAAAAAAGAAAAAATGTTTTAGTTGCTCCACAACCTTCCTAACAGAGTTTTTGATCTTTTTGTGTTTGGCTACTCTAGTGATGGGTGGTGGTTCCTCATTGTTTTAAATTGCGTTTCTGTGATGAACTAATGATGTGAAGCATCTTTGCTTATTTTTTTTTACCATTTTAAAGAATATATTTCCTTGTAGTTTCTTTTTTTTCCTTCAAGTTTTAGTGAGATATAATTGACAGATAACATTGCATTAGTTTTAGGTATATAACATAATGATTTGATATATTCAGTATTCCCCCCTTATCCTTAGGGAATACATTCCAAGACACCTGACTGGGTGCCTTAAACTGTAAATAGTACCAAACCCTATATATATATTTTATTTTTACTATACATATGTACACATGATAAAATTTAACTTACAAATTAGTCACAGTAAGAGATCAGCAACAATAACTAAAAATAACATAACAATTATAAGAATATACTGCAAAAAAGTTATATGAATGTGTTCTCTTTCAAAATATCTTATTGTACTATATGTACAGCATGGATACTCTGGAAGGGATGGAGCAGGATAGCATGAAATTTCATCCTGTTTCTCTTTACTGTGTGAAGTTTAAAACCTATGAATTGCTTATTTCTGAATTTTTCATTTAATATTTTTAGATTACAGTTCACCCTGAGCAACTGAAACCGTGGAAAGTGAAAGTGATGATAAGGGGGACTACTGTGTGTATATTGAGAAATGCTCATGACAATAGGTTTAGTTGACATATGTCACCTCACAGAGTAAAAAAATTCTTCACGTGATGAGAACTTTTAAGACTTACTTTCTTAACAACTTTCACATATACAACACAGTATTATTAACTATAGTAACCATGCTGTACATTACATCCTCGGAATTTATCTTATAGTTGGAAGTTTGTACCTTTTTTTAATTAAAAAATTTTAAATGTCTTTTATTGATTATACTATCACAGTTATCCCATTTCCCCCCTTATTCCCCTCTGCCCTGCATACCCCTACCACCAGCATTCCCCGCCCCCCTCCTTTTAATTCATGTCCATGTGTCATACATATAATTTCTTTGGATTCCACATTTCCTATACTATCCTTAACCTCCCCTTGTCTATTTTCTTCCTAGCATTTATGTTTCTTATTCCCTGTATTTTTTCCTCTATTTGTCCCCAACCACCTCCTCGCTAATAAACCTCCATGTGATCTCCATTTCTGTGATTCTGTTCCTGTTCTAGTTGCTTGCTTAGTTTTTTTTTTTTTTTGCGGGGGGGGGGGAGGTTCAGTTGTTGATAGTTGTGAGTTTGTTGTCATTTTACCATTCATAGCTTTTGACCTTCTATTTCTTAGATAAATCCCTTTAACATTTCATATAATAAGGGCTTGGTGATGACAAACTCCTTTAACTTTGATTTTATCTGGGAAGCACTTTATCTGCCCTTCCATTCTAAATTAAGCTTTGCTGTACAGAGTAATCTTGGATATAGTCTTTGCCTTTCATAACTTTGAATACTTCTTTACAACCCCTTCTTGTTTGTAAGGTTCCTTTTGAGAAATCAGCTGATAGTGTAATGGGAACTCCTTTGTAGGTAACTGTCTCCTTTTCTCTTGCTGCTTTTAAGATTCTCTCCTTATCTTTAATATTGGGTAATATCATTATGATGTGCCTTGGTGTGTGCTTCTTTGAGTCCAGCCTCTTTGGGACTCTGAGGTTCCTGGTTCCTGGACTTCTTGGAAGTCTATATCCTTTACTAAATTGGGGAAGTTCATTATTTTTTTCAAATAAGTTTTCAATTTCCTGTTCTTCCTCTTCTCCTTCTGGCACCCCTATGATTTGGATGTTGGAATGTTTAAAGTTGTCCAGGAGGTGCCTAAGCCTCTCCTCATTTTTTGGAATTCTTGTTTCTCATTCTGTTCTGGTTCAATGTTTATTTTTTCCTTCCGTTCCAAACCATTGATATGAGTCCCAGTTTCCTTCCGATCACTTTTGGTTCCCTGTACATTTTCCTTTATTTCACTTTCCACAGCTTTCACTTTTTCCTCTCTTTTGCAACCATATTCAACCACTTCTGTGAGCATCTTGATTACCAGTGTTTTGAACTTGCCATCTGATAGGTTTGCTGTCTCTTTGTCACTTAGTTGTATTTTTTTCTGGAGCTTTGATCTGTTCTTTCATTTTGGCTGTTTTTTTGTTTTGTTTTGTTTTGTTTTTTGTTTCAGTGCACCCATTATGTAGTAAGGAGCAGAGCCTTAGGTAGTCACCAGGGTGGCACAACCCTTGTATGGTGCTGTATGTGGGGGAGGGGTCAGAGAGGGAGCAATGCGGCTTGTTCAGCTCTCTGCCAGCTTTCAGCCACTTCCCCAGCTAACCATAAGCAAATTGGCCCATCTGGTGCTGATTCCCAGGTGGGTGGTTTTGTGTACATTTTAGGACCCTGTGGGTCTCTCCAACGAACTGTCCTGTGAAGTTGGGAGTTTCTCCTGCCACCTCAATCATCACAGATTCTTTTAGTCAGAGGTTTTGAGGCTTTCCCTGCACTGGAACCCTGGGTTGCAGGGTCTGGCTTGTTCCCCAGTTGTTCCCTCAAGCTTATCTGAAAGCCAGTGTGGGATGGCCCACTCTGCCAGCCACTGCTTCACTCACCCAGGTCTTCCAGCTGCCGCTGCTTTGCTGTAAGTCCTCTCTGCCCAGCTGGCAGTCTCTACCCCTCCTACCAGTATGGATGAATGTTTCTTCTTTAACTCCTTAGTTGTTGGACTTCCATACAGTTCTGTCAGTTCTGGTTGTTTTTCTGTTTTTAAATTTATTGTTGTCCTTCTTTTGGTTGTGGGAGGAGGCACAGTGTGTCTACCTACGCCTTCATTTTGGCTGGAAGTTGGAAATTTGTACCTTTTGACTGCCTTTACCCATATTCCCCTGCATCTTTAAACATGTTTTTGGCTAGTAATATATTTTTTAGAAACTGGCTATTTAAGTCTCATTCATTTTTGAGTTAGATTATTTATCCTTTTATTATTGAATTGTAGTAGTTCTTTTTTAAAAAAATGTTATTTGTTTATTTTTAGAGAGGGAGAGAGGGAAGGGAGAGAAAAAGAGAGAGAGAGAGAAACATCAATGTGCAGTTGCTGGGGGCTGTGGCCTGCAACCCAGGCATGCGCTGTGACTGGGAATCGAACCTGCGATGCTTTGGTTTGCAGCCCACACTCAATCCACTGAGCTATGCCAGTCATGGCTGATTGTAGTAGTTCTTTATTGTGTATATAATTCCTTTATCATATATATGTTTCATGATGTTTCATCATATGTGGCTTGCCTATTCATTTAATTATTTTTCTTATGATGAACTAAAGTAATTTAACTTGGTGAAATATAACATGTTAATTTTGTTAAATGTTTATTGCTTTCTGTGTCCCTGTCCCAAGAAATTTTTGCTGGCTCTCAGGTTGAGAAGATATTCTCTTATATCTTCTTCTTGAAGCTTTATAGTTTCAATTTTACTGTTTATGTGCATGATCATTCTCAAATTCACTTTTTTGTGTGAATCAAACAAATAGTTTTAATGAATTGAAAACTTTAAATCAATGGAAATATAAGAGTCTATAGAAGAAGAAAATGTGTATTTGACATCATTTATGATGTGGATTCGACACCAACTTCTTACTTTGAAAACTGATATCTAAAAGTAAAAAATTAAGAATAAACCAGTCAGAGAGCGGGTGAGTACCATATGATTTCACTTATAGGTGGAATCTAATGGATAAAATGAACTAACAAGCAGAATAGAGACAGACTTATAGATAGAGAGCAGGCCTGACAGCTGTCTGGCAGGATGGTTCAGTGTGCTGAGGGTGTGTGGAGGGGATTCAGTAAAAAAGAAAAAAAAGAGAAAAAAACTCATGGACAGGGACAACAGTGTGGTGATTGCCAGGGCATTGGGGAGCGGTGATGGAGAGGGGTATAGGTTGTAAATGGTGATGGAAGAAGACTTGACTTGGGGTGATAAACACACAATACAGTGTACAGATGATGTGTTGTGGAATTGTGCAGTAAAATATTTAAAACAAATAAATGAATATAAGAATTAAGCCTTTCTTGTCTTATCAGAACTTATGTTTTCAGGAATTTTTAATTTTAATTTTATTACTTATGATATTATTTTGACTAAGTATGTAAATCCTGTTGTTGAGATGTATCTTGCAGGGCCTGCTGTCCTGCTCCTCATCTTTGGGCTCCCTGTGGCTGGATGAAACCTGGCTCTTGCTCCAGCTTTCTCTATCTGAGAGATCTGAGCTGGTTGGAAGTGGGTGAGGTTAGGAAAGCCATAGACCCATAGTTCTCCATCATCTCATCCCTTTACATGATTCTCTGAGCAGGCACCCAGCTTGCCCATACATCTTAGTGCATACACATCCATGTCCTTACAAGACACTATTCCTGGGGCCTAGCTCACTACTTGTCATTTGACCTTTTTTTATATCCTTATTGGGGAAAGGTAAGTCTCAGGAACATAGACTCTGGGGTCCTGAGCCTCTGCAGCATTCCAACAAACAAGGTTTCTCACCATTCTCCAGTCTTTGCAAACCAACCTTCATGGCATTAAAAAACCTCAAATGAAGTTTTGTGTGGTGTGTGAAGTAGAGTCAAGGTTCATTTTTAACCTCTTATGGATAGTTACTTGTTCCAGTACTGTTTATGAAAAGCTTTCATCAGAGCCATGGACACATGGCACACAGTGATGGCTATCAGAAGGAAGGAGGGACGTGGGCCTGGATGAAAGAAGTGAAGGGATCAGGCAAGAACATATATGTATACCCATAGATGCAGATAGCAGTGTGGTAATGGCAAGAGAGAAGGGGCAGAGGGAGTTGGGTGTAGGTGGGCAAGGTGGGGAAGGGGACATCGGTAGTAGTGTCAATAATAAAGAAAAAGAAAAAAAGAAATGCTTTTTCTATCCCCATTTAATTGTTTATCCAACTATGCCAAAATTAAATTGACCAGGGACATCCAAGATTGCAGAGGAGTAAGTGGAAGCTACAGTACTCTCCTTCTAGGACCAAATTGGAATTACGACTAAATAGTAGAGAAAGCATCTTGAGTAATCAACTGAACACCATCTGGAAAGAAGTCTCATACTATGGACAAACAGAAGAAACACTTCACTGCAACAAGACTGGTAGAGAGTGTGGAAGAGGTGCAAGGAGGGCTAACTGGACTCCCACAGGTGTGGCAACTGAAGTTTCTGGAGGGATATTTCAGCCGCCAGGGTGGTGGTGGTGGGGGGGGTTCCCCTGAGAAGTGTGTGGTCTAAACCCCAAGCTGGGTTCCCCAGCCTATAGCACCAGAAAGCAGATAACACACAGCTTGAAAGACAGCAGAGGTTCCTGTCTGCCAGGGAGAGATTGCTGGAGATGACTGGAGCCTCTTAAAGGCCAATGAACAAAGTTTTATTTGCAGCCATTTACCCTGGGCTCCAGCAGAGGGAGGTCAGAGTGAACTAGAGATGTGTGAGGAGAATCTGGGGCTGGTGGCTTTGGGGAAGAGAACTGAAGGAATAGCTAGCAGGATTCCTCTGCTGAGATATTCCCATTCTGCAGAGGCCATCTTTTCTGAGGCAGAGCATTCCTCTCCAAGTGGCATTAGCTTGAGGGGAAGTAATAGCCATGCCTGCAGGAATTGCTCTGCCCCGCCCTGTGGAGCTTAAGACAGGGTTGCTGGAGTATAGTTTGAGGCTCTATACTGATTAAATTTAAGAACTAAGGCAAATATCTGGGAGCCTCTGAGACTTTAGCTGACTCTCCTCTTGGCCCAGTAGTGGTAAAAAACTGGCTGTGGTGCACAGCCTGATTCTTTTCTGTACACAAACAGTCCCAACAGAGGGAAGCCACATGCTATGGATCACTGATATCTCCAAACATATTGCTCAGGGACAGTGACAAGTAGCATCTGAACAAAGACCTGCACCAGAGGCTTTGCAGACCTATCCATACATGGAACAAATACAAGAGCAGCCAAAAATGGGAGAACAAAAAAAACAGACCCCAAACAAAAGAACAAGAAATTCTCCAGAAGAAGAGCTAGATGAAGTGGAGGCAAGCAATTTATCAGATAGAGAGTTTGGAGTAATGATTATAAGGATACTTAACAGCATGAAAAAAGACAGAAACCACAAAAAAGACCAGTCAGAATAAAGACTGCAATATCTGAAATAAATAATACACTGGAAGGTATGGACAGTTGGTTTAGATGAAGCAGAGGATTGAATCAGTGCTTTGGAAGACAAGGTAGAAAAAAACACGAGTCAGAGCAGCAAAAAGAAAAAAAATTAAAAACAGAGCTTAAGGAACATCTTGGACACAAGAAGCATAACAACATCTACCTCATGGGAATACCAGAAGGGGAAGAGAGCAAGCAGGAATTGAAAACCTATTTGAAGAAAGTAGATGACCAAAAAACTTCCCTAATTCTGTTGAAGGGAAAGACCACAACGAGTCCAGGAGTGCAGATAGTCCCAAACTTGTTGGACCCAAAGAGGTATAACACCAAAACACATCATAATTGAAATGATAAGGCTTAAAAACAAGGAGAAAATCTTAAATGCTACAAGAAAAAAGCAGGTAGTTGCCATCAAGGAGCACCAGTTAGACTGTTATCTGATTTCTCAACAGAAACGTTTCAGGCCAGAAGGGAGTAGTGTGAATAGTCAAGGTGGTGAAAAGCAAGACCTACAATCAAGGTTTTACTTTACCCAGCAAGGCTATCATTTAAATTGAAGGAGAAATAAAGAGCTTTTCAGACAAGAAAAAGCTAAAGAAGTTTGTTACACCCAAACCAGTACTGCAACAAATGTTAAAGGGGTTGCTTTAAGATAAGAAGAAAAAGAGAAAGAAAAAAATAACAGAGGAGAAATAGTCTGACAATAAAATGGTACTACATATGTAATCTATCAGTGGTCACCTTAAATGTAAATGGTTTCATTATGCTCCAACCAAAAGACATAGGTTAGCTGAATGGATAAAAAAACAAGACCCATATATATGCTGCTTCAGAGATACATCTCAGATTGAAAGATACACACCGACTAAAAGTAAGAGATAGAAAAAGATATTTGTGAAAATGGAATGGGAAAGAAAGCTGGGGTAGCAGTACTTATATCTGACAAAATAGGCTTTAAAACAAATGCTATAGGTAAGAGACAAAGAAGGACACTATAGAGTGATAAAGGGAAAAATTCAAACAAGAGGATATAACCCTAGTAAACATTATGCACCCAACATAGGAGCACCTAAATATGTGAAGCAAATCTGAGGGACATAAAGGGAGTGACTGACAGAAATAGAATCATAGTCTGGGCTTTTAACCACCCCATTGACTTCAATGGATAGATTTTCCATACGGAAAATCAACAAGGAGACAGTGGCCTTAAACAACAAACTAGATCAAATGGATTTAATTGATATCTTCAGAGCATTTTATACCAAAGCATCAGAATATACATACTTTTCAAGTGCACAGGGAATGTTTTTCTAGGATAGAACACATTAGGACACAAAACAAGTCTTAATAAATTTAAGAAAATTGAAATCATATCAAACATCTTCTTTTGACCACAACATTTTGAAACTAGAAATTAATCACAGAAGGACACTGAAAAACATGCATAAATATGGAAGCTAAAAAACGTGTTATTAATCAATGAATGGGTCAAAAACAAGATCAGGAAGAAATCAAAAGATAACTTGAAACAAGTGAAAATGAGAACACATCAACCCAAAATTTGTGGGACACTGGGAAAACAATCCTAAGAAGAATATTCATAGCCTTACAGGCCTATCTCAAAAACAAGAAAAAACTCAAATAACAATCTATCTAACTTTACACTTACAGAAATTTGAAAAAGAACACAAACTGCAAAGTGAATTGAAGAAAGAAAATAATAAAGAGCAGAAATAAACAAAATAGAGCCTAAAATTAATAAATCCAATGGTGATTATTTAAGAAGATAACAAGATTGACAAACCCTTAACCAGACTTATCAAAAGAGAGAGAGGGATTCAGAGAGAAGGAGAGAGAGAGGACCCAAATAAATAAACTCAGAAATGAAACAGGAGAATAACAATATACACCAAAGAAATACAAAGGATCATAAGAAAATATATGAACAAGCTATATGTCAACAAATTGGACAACCTGGAAGAAATGGATAAATTCCTGGAATATACAAACTTCCAAAACCAAATCAGAAGAATCAGAGAATCTGAATGGACAGAATTATACCTAGTGAAATTGAAGCAGTAATAAAAAAAACTCCCAACAATAGCTCCCCTCCCCCCAGACTAGATGGCTTCATAGGTGAATTTAAGCAAACATTCTGAGAACTAACACTTCTCCTCCTCAAATTATTACATAAAATTCAAGAGGAGGGAAGTCTTCCAAACTCATTTTATGAGGCCAGCACGCGTTATCCAAATTCCAAAACAGATAAAGACACTACAGAGAAAGAAAATTATAGGCCAATATTACTGATGAACATAGATGCTAAAATTCTCAACAAAATATTAGCAAACCAAATACAGCAATTACATCAGAAAGATCATACACCATGATCAACTAAGATTTATTCCAGGAATACAAGGCTGGTACAACATTCACACATCAATAAATGGTATACATCACATAAACAAAATGAAGGATAAAATCACATGATCATATCAATAGAAGCAGAAAAAGCATTTGATAAAATCCTGCACTGTTATATAACAAAAACTCTTAGCAAAGTGTGAATAGAGGGAACATACATAAACGTATTAAAGACCATAGATGGCAGAACCCACTGCCAGCATCATACTCAACAGGCAAACCTACAAGTATTCCCCTTAAGAATGCAGAACAAGACAGGGATGGCCACTTCACCTTTCTTTTCAACACAGTACTGGAAGTCCTAGCCAGTCCTAATCAGACAAGAAGAAGTAAAAGTTATTCAACTTGGAAAGGAAGAAGTAAACTACCCTTATTTGAAGTTGACATGATAGTGTACATAGAGAACCCCAAAGATTCCACCAAGAAGCTACTAGAACTGATAAATGAGTTCAGCAGTATAGCAGGATACAAAATTAATATCCAGAAATCATATTGTTTTTATATTATGAAAACAAACTACAGAAAGGGAAATTAAGAAAACAACCCTGTTCACAACTACTACAGAAAGAATAAAATACCTAGGAATAAACTGAACCAAGATGTAAAATACCTGTACTCAGAAAAGTATAAGACACTGAAGAAAGAAATTAGAGAAGATACAACAAGTGGAAGCACATACCATGTTCATGAGTAGGAAGAATTAACATTATTAATATGTCCATACTTCCCAAAGCAATCTATGCATGCTATGCAATTCCTATCAAGATATCAATGATGTATTTCACAGATCTAGAACAAATATCTCAAAATTTACATGGAACCATAAAAGGCTCTGCAGAGCAACAGCAATTCTGAGGAGGAGAACAAAGTTGGAGGAATCATGCTACCTTATATCAAACTATATTATAAGGCCATGGTAATCAAAACAGCATGGTACTGGCATAATAACAGACACATAGATCAATGGAACAGTATAGAGAACCCAGAAATAAACCCACACCTTTACAGTCAATATTTGACAGAGGAAGCAAGCACATACAATGAGCTAAAGATAGTTTATTCAACAAACAGTGTTGGAAAAATTGGACAGATAATGTGCAGCAAAATGAAACTAGACCACCTTCTTATGCCACACACAAGAATAAATTCAAAATGGGTTAAAGACTTAAATGTAGACTTGACACCATAAAAATCATAGAAAGAAACCTGGAAGCAAAATTTCAGACATTGCTTGTAGCAATACTTTATGAGATATGTCCCCAGGTAAAGGAACAAAAGAGAAAATAAATAATATGATCACATAAAACTAAAAGGTTTATGTACAGCAAAGGAAACCATCAACAAAATAAAAGACAACCACAGAATGGGAGAACATATTCACTAATTCATCTGCTAAGGGGTTAATATCCAAAATTTGTAAAGAACTTATAAAACTCAATTCCAAAAAAACCAAATAACCCAATTAAAAAATGGGCAAAGGACCTGAATAGACACTTCTCCAAAGAGTACATACAGATGACCAATACCACATATGAAAGATGCTCAACATCACTAATCATCAGAGAATGCAATTAAAAACCACTGTTGGGAACTGCCCTACCAGGTTTCAGAAGCTGTAACTCCCCCATGGCTAAGGCTGAGTGAGTGACCTTGGGACCATAAGCCCACTAAGGAACAAAGCTTATCTCCTGGCAAGGAGTGCCACTTCTGCTCCTTTTACTTCATCCATAACTTGCCCCAATGCTGGTCTGTTAGCTAATGATGGGTAAGATTCCTCAAGGGAGGAATGACCTGAGATACTCATGATCACGGAGCCTCCAGGGAAGGACTTGGGGGCTACAGAAAAGGGATGAGATCCTCGCCCTTTGGCTTTGACAAAGCCTGAGTCCTCATTCTGTCTGCCAGAAGTCTCCTAATCTCTTGGCTGCCTTACTTCCCCCTGCCTGACTTAAGCCTGAAAATAATGACTTAAGCCTGAAACAATGCGGAGGTGGGTACAGCCCTGTGCTGGAAAGGGTGGGTTCCCTAGGGCAATCTGCCTAAGAAAGAATGCACAAATCCTATGAAATCTACTTGCTAATACCCTCAATTTAAATGGTAAGGAGTTCAAGCAGGAAGTGAGTTTGTTTCTCAAAGTTTTATGGCCCTTTAGCTATCTGACCTGGACTCAAAATAGGCCCTCAGAGCTCTTTGTATGCTATCTATTGTTTAATCACTTCTAGCCTGATAATGATTGATGAGCTTTACGTGTACACCATGTATTCCTATGCAATTGAATCCAATAAAAGCTGTCAAGGTAAGGGTCGGGGCGCTCTCCCCTTGAGAGAGAAGCCAGTCGTCCCTTTTTCTCCAGAGGACTCAGTAGTCCGATGTGAATTGTCTCATATCTCATTCATAACACCACGGACACTGCTGGCCAGCGTCCACATCAAATCCAATGAGATATCATCTCATACCTGTCAGAATGTCTATCATCAATAAATCAATAAACAACAAGTGCTGTATGGATATGGAGAAATGGGAAATTGTTTGCTCTGTTGGTAAAATGCATATTGGTGCAGCCACTGTGGAAAGAAGCATGGAGATACCTCAGAAAATTAAAAATGGAATTGCATTTTTCACAGTGATCCCACTTCTGGGAATATATCTGAAGAAACCCAAAACTCTAATTCAAAAGAACATAAGCATCCGTGTGTTCACTGAAGTGTTATTTACAGCTACCAAGATATGGAAGCAGCCCAAGTGTCAATCAATAGATGAGTGGATAAAACAACTATGGGGCATTTACACAATGGAATACTACTCAGCCATAAAAAAGAAAATTTTACCCTTTGTGACAATATGGATAGACCTGGAGAACTATGCTGAGTGAAATAAGCCAGTCAGAAAAAGACAAATACTATATGATTTCACTCTTATGTGGACTCTAATGAACAAAATGAACTAACAAGCAAAACAGAGACAGACTCATAGATGGAGAGCAGGATGACAGCTCAGGTGGGGGTATATTAGTGGTCAGAGGGATTGGGCAAAATGGAAAAGGACTCATTGACATTAACAACAATGTGTTGATTCTGGGGGAGGGAGGGATAAGTGGACTAAATGGTAATGGAAAAATACAGTAAAGACTAAAGAAAAAAATAATTGACTGGATAAGAGTGAGTCTATTTCTGCCTCTCTAGCCTACTCCATCAACCTATTTTCCATTCTATGTCGGTACCACATTGTGTTGATTGCTATAGCTTTATAGTACCTCTTGAAATCAGATAGTGCAAGTCTCCAGCTTTTTCTTTTTAAAAATAATTTTGGCTCTGCCTATACATATGCGTATACATTTTAGCTTTGGCTTGGATTATGTTGAATCTATAGATTAATTTGGAGAGAACTGACATCTTAACAATATGGGGGTTTTTTTCCCAGAAAAAATTGATATGTCTGGGCTTAGATGTAATGGATCGCTAAGCTTTGAAGTTTTCCTCTATATCATTTCTTGAATCCATCACATACTTCACTTCCCCAATTTCTCCCTTAACTTAGACTGTGACCATCTCTTAGCTCAGCCAAGTGTGACCTCTGTACTCCCAAACCACCCTATATACACTTTTATTCATAGCACTTCCTACATTTCTATGAGTTAATCACTTATATAGTAGTAATAATATCTAAGATTTATTGATTACTTACTATGTGCAAGATGTTACGTTAAGCCATTGCATTCATCAACTCATTTTATTCACACAAACCTTTCTATGGGATGATTTTTACTATTATTCCTATTCAACAGATGAAGAAACAGAGGTGACAACTAACTTGCCTAGAGTTGCACAGCTAGTATGTGGTGGAGCCACACTTGTGTCTCTATCACATCCACTCAGCTTAGAACTGGGACAGATGCAGTGTGCCAGGTCTGAGTCAAAGGCTTGGTAGAGAGTCAAAGTTTACTGAATTAAACTGGGTCATTAATATAGTTTTCTAACTGGTCTCCCTGAGATCATTTGTTCACTTCAATTCAGTCTTATTCATTTCAATCAATACCTAACACTGGAGAGAATGCTATTTTTAAAATACAAATCTGATCACACCACATCCCTATCTAAAATCTTCCAATAATTTCCAATTACCCAGAAAGCAAGGCCCAAATTCGTTAACATGGCATATTTCTTTTCCCCAATAAATGAGTAAGAAAGTTGTCCCAAACCTGAGCTGGAGCAGAACTTTGTGGTCCCATATGACTAGCTGCTTTGCTTGGGAAATAATTAGCACTCTTGATAGAATTCTTCTTCCCATCTCCTCCTCCTCCCTTTATTTTTCAGTTTAACAGAACTATCTAACCATTTTATCCCCTATAAAATGTCTCTGCCAAAATAGAATCTTTGAAATGAACTTTTGAGAAAGCTTCTTCCTTTGAAACAAGTTGGAAATAAAACTCTGACATATGCTTATAATCAATCTGAGAGTTTCTTTAACAAATATGTTTATCAAAGGAATGAATGCTTGACTGTATGAAAGAGGGAGGTCTGAATATTACTAAGCCTGAAATTAAATGTATTTTAAATACTCTAAATTTGAACTGTCATGAGGATGTGACACTTTGACTTCTACCAAAAAAATATTTTCCTAGGTTTTTTGAATACATTTACATGAAATAATAAAGTACATAATAAAATTTAGAGAAAGGCCATGATAGTCTAACAATTATATCTAGATTCTCATATTCATTCCTGCATAAAACTGAACAACTACACCTGTTGATAGAAGCCCTGAAGACCCAAAGTTATGTCTACTCACTTCTGTGTGAACAGCTGATCTTGGTCTGAACTGCCTGCTTGGTATTCACTGGAGGTTCATCTGTCCATATTTCTACTATTCTTGCTAATAAAGCTGTTTACAATTCCAAAATACAATATAATTTTTAAAAGTTCATGCTTATACTACATTTGTCACCTATATTAGCATGAAATTGAAATCTAGAAATTAATTTTCTCTGTAGTTCAGAATCCTTCCATTCCTAGTATTGTGGCCTTCTAGGATTTAAATACACTTTAAGGAAGGGAGTGGGATCTGTTTTGTTTTAATGTAGAGAAAGCAAATGACTATAAAGCAGAAATGAAAAACACTACCCAGCAATTCATCCTTCCTGGTTAAGATACTTCCTGCTCCCCTTCCTAACGCGATTTTAGATGGCCTGTTGGAGAACACCTAACATAATTTGTCAGCATTTAATTATTTGTAGCTATTGTCACAACTCCTCTCTATAGGAGGTTAAGTATCCTCCTATAACGATCTGGTTTGTAAATTTTTCAAACACTTACCATCTGTACAACTTTTCTTAAAAAAATATTTTATTTATTTATTTTTAGAGAGAGGGGAAATGAGGGAGACAAGAAAGGGGGAGAAATATTGATGTCTAAGAGATGCATCGATTGATTGCCTCTCAAATTCCCCTAACTGGGGACCTGGCCTGCAACCCAGGCATGTTCCCTGACTGTGAATCGAACTGTTTACCTTTCAGTTGCAGGTTGGCATTCAATCCATTGAGATACTCTCAGCAGATTAAAAGGTGTTTGTACACCTTTTATTAATATGTCTGGTAAACTTTAGGCTGCTTGTACACCTTTTTTTGATACCTCTGGTAAACTTTAGACCATTTTTAACTTGTTAGTAATTTCATAAGGGAGAGAGAAGTAGGCATAAAAGAACTAGCACTGGAAATAAGTTTTTGTTAATTGCTCTGCTTGTTCAGAGGGAGAAGGAATAACAGAGAAAAGATGGGGAGAAGAGATTCCTTAAGAGTTGTATGGGTACTGTAGGATGAAGGTCTCATACTCCATTGCTTAATATCAGCCCTCTCCTTGATTAATGCTTAATAAATCTTCTTGAGTGAAAAAATACTTTTGTATTGCTGTTTCTATTGCCTGTTATCTCACAACTGCAAATTAATTATGCTCTAACTGGATTGCATGCAGAATCCTGGTTAAGGAGGCGTAGTTAGTCTGGCCTTGGATGACTGTTGCATGTTTCCTATGGATCCAAGTTCCCTGGGGATACCTAAGACCCTTGTGACATCTCAGGTCTGAACTAAACATACTTGATCCTGACCTCCTAAAAGCTGGAATTTTCTTTTGTTTCTTGTGTGTGATTTAAGAGTTTATTTCCTTGGGATCAATCATGAGCCAATTTTTAAGAATATGTGTGCTAATGCAATATTTGACAACATCTACAGTTAGTAGGACTTTCTAAAAACTATTAAATATAAAATAATATTAAACTATTAAATAAAAATAATTCTAATGGTGGGCATTTTGGTACCATGGCTTGCTCATCTGGGATCCTGAAATTATACCTTCTAGATAAACCTTAGTTTCTTTGTTAGGCAGTAAAGCAGGGAATGATCCTGAATGAGTTTTCAGCACCAACAGTCTGCCCAACATGTATTTACTTTCCTGAAATTAGCAGCACACATACCCTATGAGGCCAAAGACTTACTGAGCTGATCATAATAGAGATTAATATTCCTTCCAGGAAAGGGAAATAAACTGCTCACCAGCTGGGATACATTAATTCCTTCACATTTTCAGGGAATTCTGCGAACACTGAAAGATGTGGCTTACTAAATAAATGCAAAATGTTAAGGAGAATTCCTTTGTCTTCTGGAAAAGAAACAATTAGCTATCTTCTTATTAGCATATTTCATTATTAGCATTTGCAGTAAATACAACATAACTCTGTTATAACATAGCTTAATATACAAACATTCTAGTATACCAAGGATTCAGTTTGTTCTCTGAGACATAATTTTCCAGAGAAAGAGCCAGATTTAACTCAATCATTGTAAAGTAAGATTAGCCTTATATCCTTCATAACCTTATATCCTACATAATTCAGTTGTGTAATGATCTTGTTTATCATTACACAACTGAATTAACAAACATTAACTTAACACCTATTATCTTAACACCTACTGGATAATATAAACCACTGACATTTGTATAGTCCTTTGGCATAGTATAATATAGCTCCTCACATCAACTCTACCTGGTTATTATCTCCATTTTACAATTGAGGACAGGCTGAGAAGGTAAGTGACTCGATATTGAAGGTTACCCATTTAACAAATGGTAGAGACAGGACTTGACCTCTCTCTCATTTATTACAACTTCTTGAAAAGGTGGTAAGTTATGCTCTTGTTCTCAGGAAGCCTACAGGGATCAAAAAGAGTTTTACTCTACTGAGAACAGCAGTGCACAGGAAAACATCATTTAACTGGAATACAGGTTGGAGAGGTTGCTACAGACAGAAGTATTAAAATACATTTAAATTTTAAGTCAGATGCAAATATTCCAATACATATGCCCCACTGCCTAATACATAATAAAATCTTTCTTTGGTGATGAAAGATTTTTTCATTGCTTCCAGGCCATTCTAACATTTTAGAACCCCTGAATAGAACAGTACTGAATGTAGAAAAAAGCATGGAGCCCTGGCAGATGTAAAAAGTTTAGAGGACAAGGACACTAACAATGACTCTTGGAAATTAAATAAATAAATGAAACCAATCAAATAGAAGTCTTCATAAATAAAGTTCAGGAGATCTCCCAGAACATAAAGCAAAAACTCAAAGGGGGGGGGGGGCTATGTAAGACAGAAAAAAATAAGGTTCAACTTTAGAATAAACAGAACTCCAGAAAGAGAACACAGGGGAAAGGATGTCACTAAAGGAATAAATTAAGAAAATCTGGAATAAGCCAAAGAACATATATTTATAACCCATAGACTCAGACAACAGTATGGTGGTGGTCAGAGGGAAGGTGGGGTGGTGGGAAATGAGGACATCTGTAATGGTGTCAACAATAAAAATAAAGGAAAAAATAAAAATAAAATTTTTTAAAAATAAAATTTACAAAATATAAGGGCTTACCATGTGGCTAGTATAATGGCTGAAAATAGACCCACGTCAAGTAATATTATTGTGAAACTTCAAGATGAAAAGAAAATCTTAGTCTTTGAGAATGTGGGGAGGATGGGGAGAGAAGCAGGTTTTATAAGCAGATTCAAGGATTAGAATGGCATTACATTACTCAACAGCATTTCTAGAAGTCAGAATACAATGGAAAAAAGTCTTTAAAATTAATAGGAAAATCAGTTTCCAAGCTAGAATTACACACCTAGCAAACAACATTGGCTAGGTGTATAACTCTACATTTGTTTGTAAAGGAAATTCAACATTCTAAAGGAAGAATGAAGACATTTATAGATAATCAAGGCTTCAAAAATTTCATCTCCTATGCTCCCTTTCTCAGAAAGTTATTGGAGGATGTTCTCCACCAAGCAATTGGAAAAATAGTAGGATTCGGGAAACAGGGAGTTCAGTGTGTGTGTGTGTGTGTGTGTGTGTGTGTGTGTGTGTGTGTGAGAGAGAGAGAGAGAGAGAGAGAGAGAGAGAGAGAGATTGTGAGATGATGAGAGAGAGAGAGGGAGACAGAGAGACAGAGGGAAAGAGAGAGACAGAAAGTGTGACCAAAGGGAGATTTCAAGATGACGGCTGTGCAGCAGGTGTAAATAGCAATCCAGTCCAGACTGGAGCAAGTCAGAAGGCTCCTGAAGGTACCAATATCTCTTTAAAAAGATAGCATTGATACAATACAGTACACAATATGTTTGAATATACTGAGAGAAGAGTTACACAATTGTAACTCTTGGGGTTAAGTTAGTGTAAGTAGTATGCAAAAAAAATTAACAATGAAAAATAGATAGACAGACAGACAGACAGACAGACATCATTAGTGGACTGCAGTCATCTCATTGAATCTCATGAAAAAACCCTGAACCAGAAACTGCCCAGCCATGGGGTTCCTGAATTCCTGATCCAGTGGAATCAGATAGACAATAAGTTTCACTGTTGTTTTAAACCACTAACTTTTAGGTTAATTTATTATGCAGCAATAAATAATAATACATATTCTGGTACTCGTAAGTGGAGTGCTGCCATTTCAAAAACATAAAAATGTGGGAGTGGATTTGGAACTCACCAGTGGGAGGAAGTTGGAAGAACCTTGAGAATAGGGAAAGACTAAAGACTGCTGTGAAGCCTTCTAACCCTGATGGACTGTGAGAAGTGTATCAGTAGGGTTTCATGGAGAATGAGAAAAATGTTGCCAGAAACTAGAGGAAATGAGAACTTTGCTATGTAGTGGCAAAAAAAAAAAAAAAAAATAGGAACACTGTCAACTACTTGCTTCTTATGGTAACATGCAAGGGGGGTGCTTTAAAGGAAGAACTCTTTGATATAAAAGAGTCAGGAACTGATGGGTTTAAAAATTCCCAGCTCTTCAATGGCAAATGATGCAAAAAGTAGAGCTGGCTTTCTGGCAAAGATTAAATCCAGGGCATAATTAGAAAAAAAATAGTCTAAAAATGAAGTCGAGATGTAACTATGTAACAGGGTGCAGCCAAGAGGGGAGCCCCAAACAGGGATTTGTAATAGGGTCCAGAAGAGTTTGGAGATAATTGGCTCCACACCACAGGACTACACCGGCCCAGAATGCTGGCAGCTGTGGCCAATTGTGAGAGGAGGTAGAAATGGGGCTACAGAGGATTAGCGCTGGGATTTAAACGGAGACACATCAGCCATTGGGTGTCTCTCTTTTTGGGACCACACGTCTGCCTAGGACCACGTGGCTTTGGTGTCTTGGTTGGGACTATGGGGCTTGGGTGAGAGTCAGGACCACGAGGCTTTGGAGATACTCCCTTTTTCCACACGGAGGGTTCCAGGAGGACTATGTGCATTTGTGGGGAACTTTAGTTGTGTTATTTCAAATGAATAATAAATTCCTTTTCTTTTCACTGATCTCTGGTATTAAGAGACATTTTTCCTTCACCTCCACTTGCTGAGGCAGCGGGCAAAACGAACCCAGATAGGTGGGGAGGAACCCCCTGTAGACTGTAACAACTATACTATTTTCATCATGACTCAAAAGATTTAAGGAAGCACCTCAAAGAAGCATTCTGTCAAACAATAAGGGCTTCTATGTAGCTTGCAGGATTGTCCCTTAGCATCATTCCAAGAGATCAAAGGTAGAGAAGGGCTTTCTCAGAGATTTATGGGTAAGGTGTTTGCCTAATGGTATGAAATCTGATAAGATTCCTAAGAGACTTGTAAAGTTTTTAAGGGATTGTATTAGCAGAAACACCACCAGCTTGGGAGAAACTGAGGTCTCCTCCCGGAACCCAGACCCAGTGTGCCATCCATGTGTAAAAAGTGCCTTGGAAATAAACCTTTCAGCCTTCAGGAGATGGCAGCCCTGACTGACTGCTTGCCTGTGACCTCATGGGAGAGCCTGAGATAGGCTGAGTTGGTGTAAGTACTTATGCAGTAATAGGTTACCAGTGGATAGAGCCAAAATCATGATATAACCATAATGGGAGATGATGACCTCTCAAAAATCTATCCAACTAAATACATAAAGGGAATTTCCTGTGATCATGTTTCTGTAGGGAGGCAATAGGTTTTCCTTTTTTTCATAATTTTTACAGTGGTAGACTGATAACACATAACCAGTATTTTTAGCGTGTGTCTTAAAAAATGAATACACATAGATTAAAAATAAAGAAACTTAGAGATGGAAAGAAGCTTAGAGATTACACAATTTATCTGTTTAGCACAATATTTTAGAAATAGTAGGTGTCAGTAAGTGGTTGTGTTTTCATATGACATACGACTATTCATTTTATGGTATTATTTAAAATTTTGATTTATCAAAGTAATTCCCATACATAGTTAGTTATATATTATGAATATTTTTCTTATCAAAAGCAGTCCTGGGCCCACTTTCCCACCTCTTGACCCCCAAGGCAGCCACCTTTACCTTTTTAACCTGTACCTTTTGATAATTACCCTCATAATTTCAGATAATAAGCATATAGTATTGTTTCTTGATTTGTTAGCTTCAGAGAATATTTACTGTATCTACTGACTTCCCATTATGATCAGTACGAATTTCTTTCTCACCCTAACTTCTTTTCTCCATTTTTTCAGTAGAATTACAATTTTCAGTGAAAACAGTATTCAGTGTTTACACTATTATGACTGTAAATATTGTTCACAGCTTATTATGTACAATGATTATTTGCATGATATGGATGTTTGTTTTCTTAGAATTAATTATTTCCTTTCCTTTTATTTGCTTAATTTTCAGTGCATGCACTGCTTGTCTGTCCCTAATGCATCAACAGTTTAATGCCTGGCAAGCATTGTTTCAACTTCTCGAACACATCAAATATTCCATCAGTTCCTTTTTTCCATCCTGGAAACCTCCCTCCACAGTATGTCCTTTCCATGGAATCTAGGCAGCTGCTCTCTAGCCCAGCCTGACATCCTGCTGGGACTTTCCTTAGCCATTTTGGTTTGGGGATTGTTTTTGAGAGAATTTGTTGATAAGAATATAACTAGAATGAGGAAACATTAATATTTTAAAGGGAATCCTAAATTATTACTATATATACTGCTTCAATGTCCTAAATTCACCAGCCTGTGAGGTCATGTAAAATGGGGTCACATTTATTTTGGATGCCCAAATTATAATGGCTCAAATCCTCACAATTTGAAGGCAAAATCTCAGGACCACTAACTTTGCAGAGTGCCCTCTGAGGTCTTCTGTGGGTCTCTAAAAGGGACTCATATACTCCTAGTCTGTCCACAAGGCTTTTGCCATGTCTTCTACTTCTGCTCTTCTCCTGGCCAATATGTATTGCCCTGAATGCTGTTTGAACTACTCTCATGCTGACAGTATCCCTCACTGTTGATGGTATTTCTCTTAAGGTCAGTGTGGTATTCACCAAGGATGTTTTTTCCTGATTTTGCCATTTCCAAGAAAACCAGGGAGTACTAGGCTTGATGAGAGATAATCAGAATGACTCTGTCCCAAATTCCACACCACTTTCCCACTTCCCCTTTTCCATTACTCCAAGTCCAGGGTGTACAGTCTCTTTCAGCTTCTCCTCTTTGCAGTTTCCTGCTTGAAAGAACAAAGCCACCCCATTTGCTACTGTGGCACCATTGCCTAGCAGGCCTGTGACCTTGTTGAACATGACTGCCATTTTACTCTTCTGCACTTGTCCCCAGGACTGGAAATTACTGGAAAGCAAGAGCAGAGCTAACCGCTCCCTACAGCCACAGGCAGAAGAAAACACTGGAACAAACCGCAGCCTCGTATTACAATGCAGCAGTAGCCCAGGGGCCACAGAATAGCAAGCCCCACCCTTTTTTAATCCAATTATAATGCGATAAAAATTCAAAGCCCTCATTCCTCAATGCTGGTCTATCTCTCCACACTATGCCCCCTCTCCTTTCTTGGAGAGTGAATAAAAACTTTATTCTCTACACTTTCTTTTCTTTGTGAATTCTTCCACAGCATGCACCACTGACCATCCTAACACTGTTTACATACCTGACCCTAATTTCTCTGTCTAAATCAAAAACAATTAACAGTCACAACCAGCTGCTAGGTGCCTATTTTGTCAGGGACAACACAAAAGCTCGAAGGCTCAGAAACGCATCTCAGCCACATTATTTATTAGCAAGCCAGAATGTTACACATTTATATTCTAGAGAGTTTCTCCAGCCAGGGAGGCGGTCAGCTTCAAAGTGAGATGAAGTCTCCATTTTTGAGCTAGAACACTACTTGTACCTTTCAAATGATGGACTTCTTTTTTTTTAGCTAGACAAGAATTGAAATACCTTTGAGTCTACTCTCAATTCAAGTGCCATATTGCAAATCTTTAAGTATGTCCATGTTCTTTTAGAAAACCCCAAATATTTTTTTTTCCTTGAGAAAATCTGGAAAACCTTCATAGATATCTGTTGGTTATAAAACAGAATTAAAATACTAAATATTTCAGACTTTTCACTAATCAGACTGGCCTTTCATCTAAAATTGTCTGAACTTGCTGAGTTAGCATTTTCAAAGAACACTTAAGCATGGAGATGCTGCCAACAGAGATACTGCTAGCAGACCACAAGACAGGAAAGATTTTTTGCTTGTGAGATTTAGAGTACAACTAGGCTGATCTCTTTTGCCAAATGAGATAATCATTTTCAAAATGAAGACCATGTTATTTCAGAAAGAAATTTCAGGTGGTCCATGTTCCCCCTCTTTAATGTTCCCATTTTCTTCACTTAGTGAATGAGGACAGTTGAGTTCATAATTTACCTTGTCAGTAAGAGCGAGAGCAAGGGTTTTAATCCAGGTCAATTTGAGTTCAAAACTGGTGGCTCTTTTCTGCTTACTAGATCATGATGTGTCATTCTGGATGGGTACAGAGATGACCTTAAGGAAAAGGAGCTGATCTGGGAAACTCCCCCGTCATGTGGATTATCTGGGAATTCCCTGGCATCCGTACCGGTTCCCTGGTGACACTCAATCTGTGGTGAAGTATGTTCTGCGTCCAGTCCCCTGCGCAAACTAGTTCCAAACTGAGACAGGATGGTAAGAAGCTAGGAAAATTCCTGGGTAAGTGGAATGGGGAAACTGAGACAAAGGTAAACAATGCCAGACAGTTTGAGCAATTTACAGCCAGCTGGTGAATCACAAGATTCTGTCTCCCCTAACCAAGGACATTTGAGAATAAATGGTTTATGCCTCTCCTCCCTAACCAGAGAATACAGAACCTCCTAGACCTTAAACCAAAAGTGTCCAGGGAAGAGAGGCATCCTAATGCAAACGGTGAGATAGCAGCAGAACCAAGGGAGCCAGCTTGGGAGGAAACTGCGGGACTCCCCTTCAGCTCCCTCTCCTCCTACTCCCAGAGAAACGCCAGTCTGTGCTCCTCCTGGGGACTTCCCCCTCCCAAATTCCCATGTCCCCCCCGTGTATAAACTTGCTTCTGAAAGCTCAAGGGAAAGTGAATGTTTGGGTTTTTACCTGCCACCTTCTCAGACAGCTGACCTCTGATACTAATAACAGAGAAGTTATAATCCAGTCCCTGCCTCTGCTTTTTGGTTGACCAGTGACAGGCAGCTTGGGCCTTGGACTTGGCTGTAAAACCTCACTGTCCCTGTTCTTTCAGTTGCCTTTTCTTCTGGCTGGTTTTTGGAAAGAACCCAAGTAACTGGTTGCTGATCCTGCCCTCTGCTACCTATAAGCCATCCAAGTGGCAGCCACAGCTTACCTTTCCTATGACGTCTGCTAATAGCTTGAGGGCCATAGGATCGTGAACCAAGGAGTCTGTGTAAAAGGAACCAAGGTATTTCTTTGGGTTGATTGGATTGTCCTGGGCACACAAATCTGGGCGCATGCTGAATCCATGGGAGATTCTTCCTACTGTAAAGGGGAAGGCTCCACCTGCAAGTAAATTCCTTACTGAGTGGCTTGCTTCCATTGAAAATGATTCTTTTTAATCCTCATGTTGTGTGCAAACAGAAGGCACTATAGCCCAGCTGGTTAACAGTAGCAAAGGACCTGCTGGGTTCCAAACACTGAGAGAGGACCAAGGAGAAATAACATGAATTCATCTAGAGATTCAGATTTGAGGAATTTATTCTAGAGAGAAGACAAGTGTGTAAAGATATGTGGTCAAAGTTTTCAAATGTATCATTGTTATAATAATAAAATACTAAGGTAACCTGTGATGGTATATTTATAAAATGTATTGCCTTGCATGTAACCAACAAAAGTGATGAAGCCTTACTTAGTGACATGAAAAGATTTCTCTATGCTGGTGAGAAGGAAAAGCAGATTAGAGAGCTGCAGGTAGACTTTGTGTGTGTCTGAATGTCTACAAGTCACAAACTCAATTACCTACAGGAACCAAGCAGGAAATGTAAATGAATAAAATAGGTCTATTTGTAAACAGTAGTGAATGGTAGGGATTACTGCAAACTAGAGAGTTTGTAGTCTGACAAGAGGTTTAAATAAAAAACAAAACAAAATAAAGCAAAAATTGTGCCAACCAAACTAAACCTATCTGCAAAAATGGAATTTGGTCCCTGAACTATCCCATACTTTATGACTAGAATAATTACTGAAAGAATGTTATGGACTAAATTGTGTCCCTCCAAAATTCATATGTTGAATCCCTAATTCCCAGTGTGACTGTATTTGGAGATAGGGCCTTTAAGGAAATAATTAAGGTTAAATGAGATCATACAGTAGGACCCTAATCTGATAGAATTGGTGTCCTCATAAAAAGAGGAAGCAACAGTAGACTGATCATTCTCATTCTCTCTCTCTCCCCTCCCCCACCCCCCGTCTCCATCTTTGTGCATGTACAGAGTAAAGACAGTGTGAGGACAGTGAGGAGATGGCCTTCTACAATCCAGGAACGGAGAGGCCTCACTAGAAACCAACCCTGCCAGCACTTTGATCTTGGGACTCTAGAACTGTGAAAACATTAATTCTGGTTGTTGAAGCCACCTAGCAGTGGTATTTTGCTATAGCAGCTGAGCTGACCAGTACAAATGGGGTCTTTACCTCCATGTGCAAAGCATACTTTCAGTTTAGGAAACTTCTCAAACACTCCACCCATGATCATGGAGCAAATGGCTGTGGTGGTCTCCGCTGGCATTCCTAAAAGAGGAAAGAGTCACAAGGTACAAGGCTTGTCACCTCTAGCTAGAAGTTCAGTGACACTCATGGCTGGGGAATAGCAGTCAGTGCTGAAACATGGGGTCCCTGTGCCCCAGCATGGCTTTGTTTTCTACATGCTGGGACCTTGGCAGGCAGAACATCTGATGCTTTCTGTTTTCCATGTGCAGGCAGACTCAGTCATCTAATGGCAGAATAGTCAAGGAGCCAGAGGACCTGGCTTTTGTCCTGCTTCTCCAAGCTTCAGTTTTGGATGCAGTGGGGCAACAGAGGACAATGCGTCTGGGCTATACCCTAACTTCTCCAATGTTTTGTTTTCCAGACTTTGACAAATTATTTAGAACTCCTGAGCCTGTGCTCCTTCACGTGTGAGGTGGGGACAGTCTTCCTCATCTTGCAAGGCTATTGTGGAACCCTGCAATTGATAATGTCGGGAAAGTTCTTGGCTAGGATTTCACATTGGAGGTGCTCAACAAATATTAGTTGCCTCCTTATGACTCAATTTCCTCATGTATAAGATGGGGATAATGGTTAGCTCTTGCCACTTAGTATGTTCTCAATAAATATTGACTAATATTATTACTTCCTAATTTTTCCTTCTTAGAGCTGAGGTTGAAAAACTAAATCCAGTTTTAATCCAGTTTTTTCCACCAATGGGTTTTTGCATCCAAATGGGCTAAAGTGAATTATTTCAAGTGCTTTGTGATCTTAGAAGCAGCTGTTTCATGACTGATGCCTTTACTTCCATGGAGTCAGCCTGGATTACTTTTTCAGATTGATACTGGCATGCCACCCAGAGTGAGGGAGGAGCCACAGGAAATGCCTGAGGCAGCGCAACTGAAACCCTGCTGTTAGCACTGCATGTGATGCCAGATTTTTCTACCCCCAGGCATAGATGTCCTGCACAGAGCACATGTGAGGCTAGAAAGACTGATTGGCAGAGGGAAAACCCCCCCTATTCCCAGTCCCAGAGGACATAGCTGAATGTGTACCATAAAGGTCAACATGGGTGCAGGGGGAGGTGCTGTCTGGTCAGTGTAGCCTGGGAAAAGGATGGGATTGGCTGCGGGAACTGGACCCTTATGGAATGCATGGAAGTTTAGGTCAGGAGATTTAAACCAAGGGAAGGGAGAAATGCTCTCTCTTCTCTCTGGGACCCACTGCCACACATGTGTGGGCTGGAGCACTTGCAGGACTGGCTGGTTTTGGAAGGTGTGTGCTGATGGTGTGCTGGCCCCACACATGGACCATGGGGAGGGAGCTTGGAACTGGAGAGCCATCTGCTTAGCAGTCTTGGGCTCTAGAAGAGATATAAGGATGGAGCAGGAATCCTGGGCATGGTTTTGGGTTTCAGTCTTTTTTGGAACCAATGGGCTTTGTCTGGGTTTTGAGAAAGAGATTGGCCTCCCAAATTTTGCAGTGTTTTAGTAAAGGCCTCTTTTCTTCCCACCAACCTTTGTCTTTGGAATGTGCCTGTGGGTGGCAGTGGGAAGCCAAACCCCACAATCAAGCAAGATGATTGCTTTTCAGACTGTGATTAAGAAGTCTCTGGGGGCTCCATAGCTGAGCCTTACATCTTCTTACATTTTCATGATTCTCTGGCTGCCTAATGAAGCTTTAGCAGATGTTCATCCTACCCCATTGCTCCATGGACAGAGATGCCCATGGCTCCCTGGCTTCTTGGGAATTCTGGAAGCACGATGGATTCACATCCATCCGGGAGCGGGCAAAGCTTCCATACGGCAGGGAGATGAACAGCATCACTTGCTTTTGGTCCTGTGATTCTGCTTTCTGTTAATTACTTGGACCATAACCCCTCATCCAGGAGCCAAAGTAGAGTATTTACAGTGTAAATTGATTATGGCCCCTGTTGGGAATTCTCCAGTCTACTAATGACCACCTTCGCATCCAGAAAAAAGTTCTGAAATTAGCCTGTTTATTGGTCATGATCTGTGTGCTCATATATTGTCTTTTACCTCTAACCAGTACATAAGCTTCAGGAGGGCAGAGGTTTTGTCCATGTCTATATTCTTGGTGCCTAGGATAGGGTCTGACATTCTGGAGGAGATCAATATATATGTGTTACATAAATGAATGATGAAATGAACTTTTACGCAAATGCTCTCCTCTGCTTTTCATGTGGGGACTTGCAATGTAAATAAGTTTGTGGACTTGCATGGAGGCTAGCATGGATGCATGAGGCTAGCAAGAGTGGCTGACAAAGGGAAAAGTTCTTCTACTGCCTTCCAGTCCCAGAAGACATAGCCGTGCATGTACTTTAAGTGTTCTGTGAATTAGGATGAGATTTTCTTTGAACCTGGAAAGCATTGGGGCTTCTTAGATTATCTCTTTCTCCTAACTGCTGCTCAAAAATTTGGTGGGGAGTAGATAGGAAGCTGCATTGCTAAATATGCTGGTCTCCAAAAGCAATGCTAGGGGCATAAAATATCAGAGCAGAAAGAGAATCCAAATCAGCTCTCTCATTTTAGAGATGAAGAACAAGGGCCCGAGGGGGTGAAGTAATTTGTCACAGGTTATACAGAAAAGTAGACTAGCTGAAACGGAGGCTCTGTTTTTAATTATTTGTATTAATGATGCTGAGAGGAGAATGAACAATTGCTTCCTAAAGAAAATCGAATGCTGTTCATTTGGGACCACTTTTCCTTGGGCTTGTAGATGAGTGCACTTTTTACTTATGGCCCCAGAATTTTAAATCTTTCTTCATTTTTTTTTCTTATCAGGTATGATAGTGAGTGATTGGATAGGTCAAATGGAGCTCTCTCCTCTTTCCCTTTCCCTCATATGAAACCATGAATGACTAGAGCCGGAGGCAAAGAGCACAGTGTAGGGCCTCAGATCCTTGGGTGGTGTAAGGAGACCTTCCATTCCTAATTTCAGGGTTCTCATCTGTAAGCATTGATGCTATTATTGGCTTCTAAAAAATTCTATTAACCAGGCACAGTTACTTATTTTGGGGGAGCCTTTGTGGTAGTCTGTGGATTGAAATGGTTTTGGACTCAGACTGATCTGTGTAAATTCCATTTTCATTTATTAACTGTGCGACGTGGAAAGCTTTCCTAACCACTCTGACATTCAATTTCTCCATCTATAAAATGGTTATTGTAATGTCAACCTCAAAGAGTTTTCTGTGGATATGATTAAAATGAAATGAGGTAGTATATATAGCACTGATCTGAATAAGAGCTCGATAACTCACAATCCTGTTAATAATTCATACTTTCTTTCTTTGACATAATAGTGTTCCACAGATTTGGGAAAAATAAGGATTAGATCCTCTTTTTTAGACTTCCAAGCTGACACAAACCTACAAGCCAGGGGAGCCAGTATTTGGCCATCCGTCCATCCATCTGCATGTCCCAGGGGTGCACGAATAGGGAACAGTTCAGCTTTTCAGCTGCCTTCAAAGAAGGAATGAGAGAGAGAGTTATTTGGATGAGCCAGCAGATACAGGATACTATTTTAGGGAAATTGCTTTTCTCTAAATCTATATTGATCTGAATACATAAACCAAAATATTTTTGAAGTTGTTTCCTGATCTTTATAAAAGAGTCATTGTTAAACCCTGCTCCTACTTGGAAAATAAAAAGGACACTTAGATTTAAGAAGGGGGTTGTGGATTTACCATTGAGGTTGATGAATTTAATATATTGTTTGGCAAAACAAGTCACAGGAAACATCTATCATTCAAATGTTTTGGCTGAGAGCAAAACACGTAAGGACTGATCTTATATCTCAAATGCTGGGGAAATTTCCCCTGCTGGTTCCTTCCTGGTCTGCTCTTTTGTAAAGACTGCTCAGACTGTATCTTTGGAGTCAGGACTGGAGCGTTCCCTCCCTTCCTCTACTTGGAAACCTGAGGATGTGGAAAGTGGGGAATGATGCCCTGTGAGTCAGGGGTTCAGGACTGGGCTGGAGTGGGCTGGCCTGACTGAAGCCTTCCAGTCTCTCACAGCATGATTCTGGGTGGGGATTTCTGGGGTCTGCTGGCTCCCACAAAGCCTCAGGAGCCCAGCTGAGTCCCTAAATAGTCTGGTGTGAATGAAATGACTTTAGAAAGGAAAAAGCTCTCAGGGCCTCAGTCAGGCATGTACTGAAATGAAGGCCATTAGGCGAACCTGTTCCAGGGCCTCCTGGGAAATGGAAATACCATCTGGATGGAATGACCTTTATTCAACAAAATGTTTAATTTTAAAAAGTTCCCTCAACAGGCATGAAATATTAAAGCTTATCAAGGTAAAAAACACATTTTTCTTAGCACATTTCTCTCCTAAATATATTGGGGTGCTGAAGTGACTCTGATATAAATCTCATTATGGGTGCAGGCTGGAAGAAAACATCAGCTTCTTGGGGTAGTTTGGGCTGGACTAAGATACTTAATATGATATCTCAATGGGATTTGACTCCTCATTAGTACAAAAGTTGATTCTATGGCCTACAATAGTTCATTTCTATTCAATTCAAATTAGCAAATATTTTTGGTCACCTTTTATATGTGAACTATTGCAGAGAATAGAAACAGAAGTCATTTATGTTCTCAAAATCATAATTCACATTAACTGAGAAATTACTGTGTGCCAAAGTTATTATAAGACTTTACAATTATAAACTAGTTTAATTTTTTTTTTAATTTAGCCCACATACTGTTTTTGTGTTTTGGGTTTTTCTTTAGATTTTATTTATTTATTTTTTTAGAGAGGGAAGGGAGGGGGAGAGAGAGAGAGAGAGAGAGAGAGAGAGAGAGACAGACATCAATGTGCGGTTGCTGGGGGTTATGGCCTGCAACCCAGGTATGTACCCTGACTGGGAATCAAACCTATGACACTTTGGTTCGCAGCCCGCGCTCAATCCACTGAGCTATGCCAGCCAGGGCTAATTTTTTTAATGAAATGAGCACTGGGCATTACTCCCATCTTACAGAGAAAAAAGCAAAGGCAGATAGAGGCTAAGTAACTTTCTTAGGTCTTGGAGCTGATGAATGATAGAGGCAGGTAGTCTGCTACTAACATTCTGTCTGCCTCATACTCATAACAAAGTCATTTTTGTGCCTGAAAACTGACGTGAATGTGTATTGTTGGGTTCACTCACTAAGAAGGGAGATCTAGGAAATAAGGGGGACTGTTAGATGCTCTGGAGCTCCAGGCTGACCTTGAAATGACAAAGCCAACTTTGCCCATGGTAACCCTTCTTATTTGTTTCAGCCCATGTTAGTGACGCAAGTTACAGAGTAGTGAGGCTGGCAAGTCTTGCTACCCAAACAAATGTGCTGTCAACCCAGGACATCAGAAGTCTGCTGGGCCTGGGCTGCTCTCCTGGATCCTCTTGGAGACTATGAGCCCCCAAACAGCCTAGTTAAAGTGATGGATGGGTTGAGCTAGTCACACAAATGGAAATATTATCCCTTTGGACCCCACTCAGCTACTGCTGCTTTCTGAGCCCCTTAGTAATTCATAAACCCAATTTCAATGAATAATGAAATGACTTGCAGCTAAAGGTTTGCTCACACTGTGCTGAAAAAACTTGGATGCACAAGTAAATAAATCCTCTTTCAAAGTTCATTAAAGTTTCTAGAAAACATTCATTCACTGCGTTAGCTTAGTCACTGCAGCTGATAAGCTTTGGGGAGTTCAATATTTAGAGGAACATTAAATCTTTCAGGTCAGTAGGAGGCAATTTAACGTGCAATCCCCCAACTGGTGGGCAGTGCCAATAGGTACAAAAATGGAATTTTTTTCCATGTAGTCAGAGATCAACAGATGATAATAAATGAATAAATATCAGTGATTACAGTGCCTGGTGAGTTCACTAACACCTATTTAATTCATTATTGAAGATTTTGCATTCACACTGAAAATAATAGAAAACTATTACTGATATAATAAATACTATCATAATTCTAGGAGAAAAATAAACAGCTTAAAAACATAGTTGAATATAAAATTATACATCTTGAGTCCTGGTACCAAGGAGAGCATGTTCAGTTGCAGAAAGCCTGGGAGGTAGAGTAAGACCGATGGAGAGGACTTTAGTTGGATCCTTCAGAAATATATGGCACTAAGTTTTTGAAAATATATTTATTTATGTGATATTTCAAATATTGAAAATTTAAATAATAGTACAATGAATATAAATGCACCATCTAGTTTCATCAGATGCTAATGTTTTGGTGGCATTATTTTTTGTTATGTATTTTTATTATGCTTTTTCAAAATATAGGCTCCAGCAGAAGTAACACCTGCTTGAGTGTGGTTTTATTATTTATTTATTATTTATTGTTATCAAAGACAGCAATTTGAACATTTCACCTAAAATGTCATATGGTGTGCTTGAGTGTGGTATTGTTATGTTACAGAGTTACGTGCTTATGATTTTGTAATAAAAGTTTTCATAATAAAAAGGGGTGTTATTTGTGCCAGACCCCTGTATATGGCTTAAAAAGTATCTTAGTTGAGGAATGATTAAATAAATCAAAACATTTATTGGAATATTATACAGGCATTAAGAAATCATGCGTTAAGAGACTTTTTATTTGGGGTGGGAATTCTCAATTAGGATACAAAAATGACATATATAGTAGAATATAGGTATATGCAAATAAAAAACAAATGAAATATATTATGGCAGTGGTTATTTATCTTTGGGTGGTAGAATTATGGGTTACTTTGATTATAGAACATGTTTTCCTTTTTACAGTCTCCTGTATTTCCCACAACTTCTTCAAAATCATCTTACAATTTTGAAAAATAAGTATTTTTTCCCAAAGCAAAAATACTTTGTTTTTGCACATCATTAATATGTTTCTTTTGCACAATGACTGTGATAAGGGTAACATTTTGGCTTCATATTGAAAGACTAAAAGGAAAAAATGGATGGGAAGAAAGGAGATTTCGCTGGGTTAAGTCAGGGCTGGCCTAGGAAGCGTTCCCACTCACCCCTCTTTAGAGGAACGGCCTGCTCCTTTGGGGGAGCTCTCTCCACATTTCCTCCTACATCTCAGCATGTCAGCGGTCATCTATCTCTCTCTGTGCTCCTCCCACCAGCACCCAGCACAGCCCCATCACTGCGAGGTCCCTGATTGAACGCTGCACACTCACTGCATACACAGGGAAGAGTTCCGGCATGTTCAGGTCCCACTCGTTGATGTGGGAACCGATCTGGACCCCGGGGAAGCCCAGCTCCTTCACACAGCGCTCCATCTCCTTGACGGCCAGGTCGGGGGCCTGCATGGGCAGCGTCCCCAGACCCACGAACCTCCTGGGGTATCTCGCTACGGTAGCAGCTAAGTCATCATTTAAAAACTGGCACAAGTCTAAAGTGTCCTGAGGTTTGGCCTGGTGGAGACAGGGAGGGGAAAACCACATCGTTCAAAACCTGCTTCTTTAGATATTTACTCTGAACAACACCTTCCCTAGGCTAAATCACTTGTCACAATCTGTGGCTTGCAGGGCCACCCCCCCTGCCCCGCCCCCAAGCTCAGGCACAGACTGAGATAGGCACTTGCTGCAGAAGACCCAGAATCCAGTCATTGCAAATACAAAGAAAACTGCTAGTATTGCTGATGAATCAGAAATATTGAGGCTATAATTATAAGGGACAGACATGATTACTGGGCCTGGCATCCCTACTCACTGTAGACAGGAGCCTGCAGAGCTGCACACCTAGGCACCCTCTCCCCATACAGGAGGCTGGGCCTGATCATTGCCTGACATCGCCAGGGCACCTCCTTGTCATGTCTCACTGTAGGACATCAGTGTGTTCATACACGTCTCCTGTCCCTGTTTCTTCTCCCTCGCCCTCCTGTTGGCTGTGGCACTCACAGGTACCTTAGCAAAACACTGATGCAGATGAAGTTTGCTTTCTCTTCCCCTAACTCTTCCTTCTACACCTTCTCACCCCACTGCCAGGAAATTTGGCATTCTCCTGCAATCCCAGTTGTTTAGTCGGAGTGGTACCCAATCTGATAAATTTAGACATATTGAGGTCTTAAGGGCATTTTTAAAGCCATAAATCTAATCACAGGAACAATAAAGACTGAATCACTAGTAATGGAATTATGAGCACAGGTGGGCAGAGTAGGTGTGAGCAGGTGGTGTTTCCATTGCTCCTTAAATCATAATGTAAATGAATATTTACTAGTTTGAGTAGGTGCTTGGTGCACCCCCAGCTATGTACAAAGATGTTCTTCCACAGGCTCTCAGTCGTGCCTGAAACTTCGAGCACTCGAGACTTAATCACTTGGGGAAAAGCATCCAAATCCAGGAATCTTAGTTTGAATCGCATATTTCCCTGGGAGAGGCAACATATTAGGCCATTATTATCCTTTCCACTTCAAAATCACTGTCATCTCAGAATAAATTGGCTTGTTAATTACTGAGTAAGGCACTGCATGGAGGAGTCATCAGACAGGTAAGTTTTGACAGAAGTTAAGGTTGGGTTTAAAACTGCGCTGTCCAGGAGAAACGCAGTGGGAGTCACATAGCAACATGCTGCTACTGGCTACGATACTGGACCATGTGGGTCTAGAACAAGGACAGGGCGAAGAAGAGTGGCCTGGGAGGGCACACTGCAGTGTGAGAAGCTGAGGGACCCCACTGATCTCTGATGGAAAGAAGTGGAGGGGAGGTGGGGCAATGTCAAGACCTGAGTCATCTACCTGCTTGCCAGACATGAGCCTTCACCCACTAATGAGATGGTTTAAAGTTTCACACTCACCCAGTAGCTAAACATGACAGGAACCGTGGAAAGGGCTTGCAGGGTCACTCCTGAACACAGACACAAAGAAATACAAAGCTCATGAGAAGAGTAGCCAGACACTGTTTTTGCATTTCCCAGGAATTCTCCCCCCTGGCCTCCTCCTGCTCTCCCCTCCCTAGCTGCTCCTCCCTGTCCACTGTCTCTCAGGCTCTCTGGTTTCGGGCCTCCCTCATTCCTCAGTCTTGGATTCCAGGAAGAGGGCTAAAGGCTGGACAAAAATGAGATTGTTTACGAAGAACTAATTGACCCCATTTGTCAAGGGTTATTTCCACTCTCCTTTTTGTGAAGTTCTATTTAAGCAAGTCATTTCCCCAGCAATTTTTTCAGGGCTTTTCATCTTAGGTCATTTATGGCTAAATGTATTTCTCAGCCACCTTAATTCAGCTCCTTAGTGGGTCTGGGTCCCACTTTCTGCAGTGCTCAGAATGGGAGCCTGGATTCGGCTCCAGAATCCAGCATTTGGCATGCCTAGAATCTTGTCTTCAAGCTCCTGGAGCTGGGGTATCAGGAGAGAGGCTGTTAAATGGAGGGTCGCTCCTTTCCCCTCATACCCACATCCAACCCACTAGCAAGACCTGTCACCTCTACTGCAGTTCCGCATTTACCCACATATCCCATCCCCTGCCACTACTTAATCTGGGCCATCAGTATCTCCTATGTGGAACACTGCAGAAGGCTCTGAATGGTGGTTTCCTACCACCATTCTTGTCCTCCTATGGTTTGTTCTCTACTCAGAAATCAGAGTAATATGTTAAAACTTAGATCAAGTCATTCTCTTGGTCAAAACTTCAAGGACTTTACATCATGCTACAGTAAAATCCAGACTCAAACATGGTCTACAAGGCCCCATTCAGTCTCTCCCAGGGCTCACATAATCTTTGTCGGCTTCCTGACTGTGCTTTGGAACTCTTTTCTGCCCCAGGACCTTTGCATTGCTCTTCCACCTGCCTGGAATGCTTACTTTTGGTTCACCACAGGATGGGCTCCTTTTTACCCTAAGGTCTGAATTCAAATGTCACCTTCTCAGAGAGGTCTTCCCACTGTTATCTATCCATCATTCTATTCCTTTCCTTTTCTAATAGTTATTGCAGCCTGTTATTTCTATGTTTACTTGTTTATTCTGTGTCTCCTCCTACTTGAATGTAAGCACCACATGAGCCTGCATCTCCATGCCATAACACCGGCACCCAGTAGTGCCTGGCACATTGAACATACCCAGGAAATGACAGACTACAGCTTTTGATAAGATAGTATTGTTAAACACTGCCATATTATTTACATTCATTGATTAGTATCAAACAGATGAGTACTCTTCAATTGTGAAACCTTTTACATTTTACATAAAAACTTTCACTTATAGCCCAGGCTGGTGTAGCTCAGTGGATTGAGCTCTGGCTGCGAACCAGGCATTGCAGGTTTGATTCCCAGTCAGGGCACATGCCTAGGTTGCAGGCCATGGCCCCCAGCAACCGCACATTGATGTTTTTTTTCTCTCTCTCTTTCTCCTTCCCTTCCCTCTCTAAAAATTAATAAATAAAATCTTAAAAAAACTTTCACTTATATTACTCTATCTCATTTCTCTTGTATAGATTAGACCTAAGGCCACTCATTTTGAAAATGGTGTGATGAGGTGCCTGTCCAGCCTTGCTCTCCCCTACATCCTAGTGGCTATCACTTGTCACAATGCTTCATATCGACACAGTAAATTGTGTTATTTGTGTATTGGTTGGTTTGGATACATATTCTTTGGTTTCTGGGAACAAAATGGGGAAAACAAGTCTAATCCAATTAGAATTTATATATTTTAAAATAGGGGGGTTTAACAGCATGACATAGCACAATGTTTCTCAAATTTATTTATTAATTAAAAAGGGGGGGATTAAAGGATTAAAAAGGGGCAGCAGAACATTGTAAAAACAAATTCCCAAGCCCTCCTTCAGAAAATTTTATTTAGTGGATGGGACCTGAAAAAAAAAATTTGACCAGCACCCCAGGCGATCCTCAACCTGAGGGAGATTTGGGAAAAGCTTCTGTGGTGGAACTAGAAAGATAGCCTTAGCTACAGTCTCTGCTCTGCTGTTACTAGCTGTGTGATCCTGTGCCAATCCCTTAAACCCTGGCCCCCTTCAGTAACAATAGGTGCCACAATGCCTGCCACTTAGAGGTACTGAGAGGGGATTAAAAGTGAGCAGGTGTGTGAAAGTATTCCTGACTCCTCTGGGGCCTCTCAGCCTCCCTCCGCACAAAGGACTGCTCTCCCATGCCAGTCCTCACTCGGCCTGGATTCCTCACCAATCCTGACCTTCCTGGATCTGTTCTAGAACTGGCTTTAATAGGAACTTACCCTAGTCGAGGACTTAGGAGACACTTACATGTATATTATCTCATTGTTATTATTTTGGTCTTTCTTAGCTCTGTGTTGGATCTTGTGCTGACGTGACCCAGGGGCTGCCAGTTACATTTTCCTCCCTGTGGAGATGGCATGGATTGCTAGAATCTTCTGTGTTGGGCCTTCATCATTTTGTTTTCTTAGCTCTGCAGAGGTGGTAGGATGTAGTTGTTCATCCCCTGGGCCCAGGCTGGCGGGGTTCAAATTCTGGTTCTGACCCTTACAAATTAAACTGTGATTTTGGACAAATTGTTTAACTTCTCTTCCTCAGTTTCTTCTTCTGTAAAATGGGCATAGTAATATGTAATATTACTTATGTAATATGTAATAAGACCCATAGTAATGGCCCTTAGCCATTCCTAAGGCTGTCACAGGGATTAAGTGAGTGAACACATGTTGGGTGCTGAGAGAAGTGTCTGGCACAAAGCGAATGCTCAGCATAGTCATGACTTCTTTCTCAGAGATAGCCAGTGAATGAAACACACAGCAAAAACTTAAGGAGACACCCTTCATCTAAAACAACACCAGGCATCCAAATCTCTTTTCCACTGTTTTTCTCCTTGAATGGCGGGAGGCAAAAGGAGGGTTAGGAACTTTGCTCAAGCTTTACATTCAGAACCAAAGCTTGCTTTTTGTCATGGGTCTGAGAAGCGTGTTCTGTCTCTAGCTCCTCCCCCAGCCCCATGCACTTCTAGAATGGGAGCATGGGCACAGCGTTCTGTAGAACAGTCCATAGAGGTGCTTCAGGCTTTCTGCAAAGTTCAATTTAAATGTCATTTAAATATACTTAATTATTTAAAAGAACTATAAAGCAGTTCCCGGCCTAAAGTATCCTGGCCCAAATTCTAGCCTGCCAGAGACCACTTCCCCACTTGGGGCTGACAGGCTAACTCATTTTGTGCAGACTGGAATAAAATGTCTCCTGCTGTCTCTGTGTATATATTTCAACTTCTTACACATTTATCTTTGATTAAGAAGGTGGTAGTTCTAAGCTGCTCCTTCATTTGTGGGTATGAATTGCTTGTTTTCTGGTTAAATCTAGACTACTGATGTCAAAATTTAGGCCTGACAATGTCGTAGTGGTGAGCACCCCTTCACAGGGGTGAGCTCTCTGCGAGCACGGCCAGCGCTCCCAGAAGGCTCAGCGCACCTTTGGGTGGCGCCAGCGGCCAGGCAGCAGCAAGTGAGCACAGTGCGGCTGTCAAAGCATATTTCAGATAGTCTTTAAAATTCCTTTAAATTGTGGGGACTTGTTTGCTTTTTAAACATAAGATAAGGAATGTAAAGCAGTCCTTAGAAATCATTAGTGATTCAGCTTGGAAACAAAAATTTCCCAATTCTCCTCTTTCAAATTTCTTAATTAGTTTTATTGTAGACTATTCTGAGAGTACACTATTAACTTTGTTTTTAATTGCTCCCATTTCCACCCCTTATGTCTCCACAGGGACTTTCTGTGTACTGAGCACTGAGACAAACAATCAGAAGAAATTGGATCCTCAATCTGACTAAGCAGGAAATTGGCATCTTTACTCTGTGAATCCTAATTTTTGCTGTTTTAATTGACTTTATAATAAGTGAATACTATACATTTAAACTTTAAAAGCTTTAAAATAATAAAATGACACTCTATATTTTTATGACACAGTATTCTCCTTTAAAATAGGGTCTACCTAATTTTTAACAAATTTAATCTGCACTGAAAACATTGCAGTAGCAGGTCCCATCCCTCCCCCAGTGATGTGGAGCAGCCTGGCCCAGTGGAAAAAAGGCGATAGAAGTTACCATCATGTAAATCCTGTGAAGTGGTCAGCAGACTTTTGGGAGAGACATGCTTTTATATCAGATGTAAAAATTGGTGCTATTTCTCATTTCAAGTACCTGTTTGGTCCATTTCTCTGACACGGACTTCTGGATCCCAGCAGTTCTCTTGGACCACCCTGAACACCTTCCCATCTTTCAGCATCTTTGCTTCTCCCTGGGGCAGAAAATGCACATCAGCAGAAGCCAACCTGAGTTTACTTAGATTAATCCTTCCTTGTATGCTTTGGAACTTGGTTCTCCCCTAAAATTTTTAGGCGTTTTTACTTAATCCTCAACGGAGTAGAAATCTATTCATTGAACAGAACTCAGCTTTTCATCCTCATGCCTTAATACTGGCCTGCAGTTAAAGGGTTGTGTTCCATAGGTATCAGTAGTTGGACACAGAGAGAAACAAGGTCATGGTCATGGCCTTTTGGGGCTTCATGACTGAGGATGGGGGGTCACCTTGTCAACCTGAATGACTGGCTACAAGTCCCGAGAAGAAGGCCCAGTGTCTGGAAAACAGCAGCTCAGAACATTTTAGAATTGAAAAGGACCTTTGAGATAGAACATCAAATCCAGCCCTCTGGTTTTATAGAAAAGCAATGGATGGTGAGAATGAATGATTTGCCTAACAGAGCAGGACTCACCGATAATATCAATGCCTGCAGGAGGAGGCAGGCACTGAACTGAATCGTCTAGCAGCATGTATGCAATTTGGGGCTGAGCTGCTGGCTTCCACCCAGCACCATGCCAGCCTGTGTGTACCCTCTCCTAATGCTCAGTGCAGGGGCCATAGTGAATGGCTCTGCAAGTGCATGGTGGTGGCTTCTGGATCAGGCCTCCAGGTTGTGATCCCTAAAGAGAAAGGAACAGTTCTGATCCAGGTCCCTGAAATCAGAACTCCTCAGTTTCCAGTCCCCATTCTACTACTTACTGTGTGGCCTTGGGCAACTTAAATAACATCTCTGAGCTCCAGTTGCTCACCTTTAAAATAGGGATAATAATATGACTTCTCTTTAAAAAATTATATAGCTTAGCTTAAAGGGATCCTATGAGCATGAAATGGGGTAATCCATATAAAGCACTTAGTGGAGTATCAGACACGTGTGAAGTGTTAGCTATTCTAAGTATCAGTTATTGGTGACATAAGGCTTATTAGGGACTAGGCCATCCTGGTGTTCACCCACTTTGAGGGCTCACCACCTCTGGTGGTGCTTTAGGGCTTCAACATTGCCCCTGGGCCTCATGTGATAGCCAAGGAGGTGCGAGGTGATCAAAGGCCTTGAGCTCTGCTTGATGGAATCCTTGCCCTCCTCCTCTCCTTGGCTTGATTAGGAGTTGCACACAGGCTTTGCCACAGCCTGCTTCTCCATCCTTCTATCCCATGGACAAAACCGTCCCTGATTTCTGCTTGGAGAGAGCCAGCCACTTTCTACCTTCAGGTGTAGCCACCCCTTCACATCTGGCTTGCATGACAAGACCTTAGATCCATATTTTCATTTCTCATGGCCTGGGGGAAAAGGTCAGTGAGCAACTGACTCGTGTAATTGTGATAGGGTCTTTACACAAGCAGAGCCAAGTCTCTGATATCGGGACTCAGGATTGATTTGCCTCAGTTCTCATTTCTTGCTTATTCTGCTGGAATCTAAACAAAGTTCCTTGGTTGGGAAATCTCCTGTGAGATTTTTAGTGGGAGCAGAACCCAGCCCTTCTCTAGTACAGCCCAAAAGCCCAAATACTTGCCCTCTGTTCCCTGAGCTTGTTCAATTGGTGCTTGGTTTTTAATGAAGAGCAAGTGATACAAAAACACAGAATAGTGAACTTATTCTGCTGGTGATCCCAGCAATGGCCTCGTGCTGTGTCTGTTGGCAGGGGTACTGGTGGCAGTGTTCACTGTCTAGCTGTGGGGCTGGGGGCATGGAGGGGCAGCTCTTTAGCCAGGATGTTGCTGTGGTGTACAGGCTGGCTGTGGCTTAAGTCACTAACACATTTCATGGGTTTGGTTCCCTAGGCATTTGTAATTCTTGAGGGCGTTAAAATACTTGCTACAAATTCCTTTTATGCTTAAATTAACCATTGTTGGTTTCTGTTGTTTGCAACCAAGAGCCCTGAGTGGCACAGACCACACATGTGCGCTCACCTTTCCATTTAGTGAAGGAGGGAGAGAGGAGAGGTTGACGGTGAGAGAGGAGGCTGGGAACGCACATTCATTTGGCAAATTAGAGGCTTTCTTTTTCTTTTACTTATTAATTGTGAAGTTTAATCACCATAAAATACCCTGAATAGTAGAGGGCTGAGGAGCAGGATCTTAGCATTGGGACAGACCTGGGTTTAAATCTCATTACCAGTACTTACCAGTGGTATAACTGGGTAAGTTATGGGCCTTCTGAGTTTAAGCCTCGTGTTTTCTCTCTACAGAGTGTAGGCCATTATATTTGTCATGTTTGTGGTTGCTCGATGTCATTGAAACATTTTGTATACGTGAAGAAAATTTCACATCATGATTCCTCCTTCCTGAGGGAGAACCCAGAATTCACTTTCCCAGTGTCCCTTGTTGTGAGGCACTGGTGTGTGCTTTGGGCTCTGCAGGAGGTGCCCCCATGTGACTTTGATTTGGAAATGAGCACTGTGAGGAAGCAGGCACTATGCAGAATCTACCTTTTGGTCCGAGTGTTGTCTGAGACATCAGACATGGCTGGTGGAAACAACAATGCTTTGGTGTCTAGTCTCAGTAGCATCAGCATGCGTGTGAGCTTCCCGTGACCACGAGTGGTGGCACTCACTTGTCTCTGTGGGAGCAGCTCCACAGGTATGACTGGGCCTTGTTAGCACCACCTCTGAGCTTGATCTCTGACTCTCCCAGCAAGTCTGTGAGCTGCTTTTGTAATTTAACTGGCTGGAGTGGGTTCCGTTGTTTACAACTAAGAACATGGAGTGATTCAGAAGATTCGATAATAGAATGCTTGTAAAGAACATACCAAGACAGAGAATATGGTAAATCAATTATGGCCAGATTTTACTATTTGCACTAGTCCCCTCTTATCCATGGGAGGTGTGTTCCAAGACCCCCAGGGGATGCCTGAGACTGAGGAGAGTACAGAACCCTATACATACTATGTTTTTTCTTGTACGTACATACTTGTGATAAAGTTTAATTTATAAATTAGACACAGCAAGAGATTAACAACAATAACATAATAAAATAGATAAATTATAACAAAATGCTGTAATAAAAGTTATGTGAATGTGGTCTCTCTCAGTTTCATGTCTTCACCTATAAATGTAATACCTTCTCCATCTTAACTAAGCATTTAACATGCTCTGTGGTTTTATCTTCTGCATTTTGAGGTGCAGCAGTGAAAGCAGCAGAAATCTCTTCTCCCTTTTTCACAATTTCACGGGGAGAAGATTCATTCTTACCAGAGATCTTGGCACTCTCAGCATGTGATTTTTTCTTCTTTCATTGAGAACTTGCATCTTTTCATTTAAATGAAGCATTTCATGTCTTCTACTTGGCACATCTACTTGCTGGCACCACTACCCTTGTGCTTTGGGGCCATTGTTAAGTAAAATAAGGGCGACTTGAGCACAAGCACTTTGATACTGGAACTCAGGATCTGATCACCGAGATGACTGCTAAGTGACTCCCGGGGGGAGGCATATACAGTGTGGATGTTTGGGACAAAGGATATGCCGCCCTGGGTGGGGTGGAGTGGGACTGCTTTGAGATTTCATCATGCTTCACAGAGTGTCACACAATTTTAAACTCATGAATTGTTTATTTCTGGAATTTTCCACTCAATGTTTTCAGACTGTGGCAGGTAACAAACAGCTATATTATCAATGACAAGGGAGGAAATTGGGCTTTTCTGGAAGGTGTGTGGGTGAGCCTGGGTTTAAGACAAAGCAGAGTAATTTAAAGCAGGAATAGATCATTTAGTTCCACTTGGGAATTTACCAATGAGTCCATGAGGTAGAGTGACTTGTCCAAGGTCATACACTTAGTTGGTATAGAGCTAGGACAAGAATACAGGTTTATGAAGCCATTTTCTATTCCACCAGGATGGTATTTGGTAATTGGTATCTATCTAGCAGGCAAAGGTTAATTATTATAATTTCCTAATGAGTTCTGTTCTTATTACACGTCAGGAAATCAGACTCACTGAACTTCTCTTTCCACATCCTTCATGCTGGATCCATGGTAAGGCAAATGAGTGAGAACAACTGCCAGTGAAACTCCTGAGTGGAAATAACTACAGAGTAGCTGTGCCCCTATAATATGCTTCCAATTCTCATTGTTCCTTCAGCCAGAATTTGGGGACCTGACAGCCATCGTAGAGAATCAATTCCTGATCCCTTTCACTTTACAGTCGGGAACACAGTACCCTGCTGGGCTAGAAATGCACCTGAGGTCAGCACTTGCTGCTGGGGAGGAACTGGGAGGTCTCTTAGGTTCTGTTTTTAATGTTGACCTCAACTTCAACCAACATCTTAAACCAAACTAATAACCAAGTAATTGCAGCAAGCTGCTCTAATTTACTCAGCCAAAAAACAACTTCTGTTTTTCCCCTAAACTCTCAAAAGAAAACCAATTTTCTATTTTTAATTAAAGAATTCCTCAACCAATCATCATTACCCAAATAACCCATTTCAAATACACCACTAACATTTTTAGGCTAGAACAGCATTGTGTAGTGAAAATCACGGTACTGCCCTGGGTCAGGAGACCTGGATCCTTTCTGTAAACCACTGCCCTCCCAGAACCTCAGACTCTAACTATAAAGTAAGTTATGTCTAAGGTCCTTCCCAGGACAGTGTGATGTGTCACTCAGGTTCCCCTTCAGGAATGAAGGACTTATTCTCCCAGGTTCTGGGAGTCTTGCTATCAGACAGCCCTTGGCTCTCAGCCCCTGTGAGGAGATAAGAAAACTGCCAAACTGAGGAGAGATACCTCCCTCAAGGTCCTGCTTCACTTCTAATGAGTAGTTGACACGGAGGTGCAAAGGCCCCTCTACATTGGCCCTCTCACACCACCCCAATTTGGGATAACTGTGAAAGTTAGCTTTTAAGATCCTTACAGGGCCAGCTGAGACCTCCATTTAGACTATATCACAGCTCAGCTTTGTCCTCTGTTCTAGCCTGCTTCCTTCTCTTCCCTTCCACTGGTGTCCTTTCTAAGAGAATTTCCCGATAAACCTCCTGTACCCTAATCTCTTCCTCAGAACCTAATTCCTAGAGAACCTAACCTGTGACATTTCTGACACTTAACTTACAGTTCTAATACTATCTGCAAATAAGTTCAAATATGGGTGGTATTTCAAATGTCTAGTACTGTGTGTATCATTAAAAATGTATTTTCAAACTCAGTATTTCATATCGGATTTCCATTTTCACCCTCTTACCCCCGTGCTCACTCAGGCTGTCTGTCTAGATCATGCAAGCTATTATGCTGCTTGCTTTTGGGGTGCAGAGTTGCCAGAAATGGCCCAGACACTGTCGCCAGGAAGCAATTTCTGTTATCAATCCAACTTTCACACTCCCAGGTTCTGATGGACAGCTTCGTGGGAGGGACCACTACTATGACAACCATCTCTTTCCCAGACATACTTGCCCTCCTGGCTTGGCTGCTTCTGTCCTTGCTTGCATAATGTACTTGTGCATTATCTTTCTCCTCCCTCTGAGACAAGATCATTTTTTCACTTCCTCCTGCCTAACATTGCCATTCAATCCATTACCCAAAACCATTGATTCAACCTCCAAAATAGATTCTAAATGGTTCGTTTTCCTTCATCTTCACAGCTACAGCCCTGGACCAGGTTCCACCCTCTTTCACCTGAAGGGCGACCCCAGCCTCCAGCCTACTCTTTCTGCCTTCACTCTTGCTCTTCTTCAACCTAGTCTTCACAAAACAGCCAGAGTCAACTTTTAAAACCCTAAATCAGGGTTTTTGGTCAAGATGGTGGTGTAGGAAAATGTGGTACTTGTATTTTTCCACTACAACATCAAAATTACAATGAAATTACAGAACAACCATCATTCAGAATAGCCTGAAATCTAGCTGAACAGAAGTCCTACAATTAGGGATCTAAAGATGAAGCCACACTAAAGCTGGTAGGAGACTGGTAGGAGGGGCAAAGATACAAAAAGGACTGGTCCCACACCCATGTGTGGCAGATAAAAATCAGGAGGTCTCCCCTGAGGAGTGAGGGGTCCTGGGCCCAGACCAGGCACCTGGTCCAGGGTTCCTGTGCTGGGAAAGGAAGTCCCCACAACTTCTGGCTGTGAAAACTAGCAGAGACTGTGTCTGAGTGAGACAAAGGGCTGCTGGATTTTCAGGCAGTTCCTCTTAAAGAGTCCACACATAGACTTACTCAGATTCACTCTCTCTGAGCCCCAGTGCTAGGACAGCAACTTGAAAGGCACCAGGGATACACAGGGAGGAACTGAACTGTCTGGTATCATAGGGAGAGTTGGAGGGGCAGCTTTCTCTCAGACAGTAGTGCTGGAAGAGGCCATTGCTCCTTTGATGAAGCTTGCTCTGACAGAACCAGCAGCCCGGCACCATATCTGAGTCTCCATCAACCTGTCTATCAGTGTTCATCCCACCATGGTGATTCGCTGAGACCCCGCCCTACCCAACTTTCCAGGTCACCACAGTTGTTTCCAGTGACTTTTCCATATGAATGATCTGGCTTCAGACTTTCCTGAAATCTTTCAAATAAGCAGCATCTGGCCTCAGTGTGCCCATACCTCTCACTAAATGGCCCCAGGCCTGGCACTAGTGGCAGCCAGCCTTGGTTCACAGCTTGGCCTCTTCTGGGCACCTCCAAACCCAGCACAAGTAGCAGCCATCTTCAGATTGCTTTGTAGCTTATGACAGGTGGTGACTGACCTTGGCCTACACCTCCCAGGAGGCCCAGAGCTGGTGCACCCAGTGGACAGCATCAGACTGCATTGAAGCATCTCCACCCAACCGCCTCCACAAGTGGCATGCTTAGGGGCAGATTCAGCAGGCACCAGGACCCTGCTGAAATAAGTCCTGCTCTGTGGGGTAGGCTCTTGCATAGCTGATCCTATATCGTGGTTGCAGCCAGTCCTTGCTGCCAATCAGCCTAGGGTTTACTCCTTTCCATTGACATGCTAACAGCAATCAAGGCTTTACTACAACAGGAGTGTATACTCAGACCACAAGATGTGTGTGAGGGGACTTCCGGCAAGATGGAGGAATAGGTGGACGCACCGTACCTCCACGGACAACCAAGATTAGAACAACAACAATTTACAGCTAGAATAACACCCAGAACTGGCAGAGGATTTATCTGAATGGAAGTCGGTCAGCCAAGAAGTTGAAGTAGACCCGTGCATCCAGACTGGTAGAAGGGGCCGAGAGGACGAACCTGGCAGGTGCGGGTCGGCGGCACGCGGAGATCGGGGAAAACTTGGCGCGAACTCGGCCATCCTGGGCACTGAAGAATGCAACGGTGGTCCCTGAGTACGCAAGCTGTGGCTGGCAGACCCACTGAGGCAGCAATTGTGGACCAGGGCAGAGCGTGCAGCCCAGGATCCCAGAGAAGGGACTGAGATCCCAGGAGTATGGAACTACCGCCATTGTTCCCTCCCGTCCCTGCTCCCACCCCGCCCCCACATATAACGTCACAATCTAGCGACTGGGGTGCCCAGCCCCAGTGAACACCTAAGGCTCCATCCCCCACCGTAACAAGAGTGACCAGACCGGAAAAAAAAAAAAAAAAAAGGAGAGATAGGGAAAGACATAAGATATGTTTCCAACAGAACAGATCAGTCCCCCAGGACTCATCCTGTTGAGCGACCAAGAAATAGCCAATCTATCAGATGCACAGTTCAAAACACTGGTGATCAGAAAGCTCATGGAATTGGTTGATTTTGGGCGCAAATTAGATGAAAGGACGCAGGTTACCATAAAAGAGATGCAGGAAGATATACGGAGGAGAGCCAATAATGAAGGGATGGAAACTGGATCTCAAAACAATACAGTGGACCAGAAAGAAGATAGAATCAACCAATCAGGAAAGCATGAAGAAATAAGAATTCAAAAAAAATGAGAAGCTTAAGAGCACCCAGGACACCTTTAAACGTTCCAACATCCGAATTATAGGGGTACCAGAATGGGAAGGGGAAAAGCAACAAATTGAGCACGTATTTGAACAAATAATAAAGGAGAACTTCCCCATTCTGGCAAAGGAAATAGTCTTCCAAGACATCCAGGAAGCTCAGAGAGCCCCAAAGAAGTTGGACCCAAGAAGAAACACACCAAGGCACATCATAATTACATTAGCCAAGGTAAAAATGAAGGAGAGAATCCTAGTAGCAGCAAGAGATAAGGGGACAGTAACCTACAAAGGAGTTCCCATCAGACTGTCAGCTGATTTCTCCAAAGAGACCTTACAGGCAAGAAGGGGCTGGAAAGAGTATTCCAAGTCATGAAAGACAAGGACCTACATCCCAGATTGCTCTATCCAGCAAAGCTCTCATTTAGAATGGAAGGGCAGATAAAGTGCTTCTTAGATAAGGTCAAGTTCAAGGAGTTCATCATCACCAAGCCCTTATTTTATGAAATGCTAAAGGGACTTATCTAAGAAAAGAAGATAAAGAAAAGACATGTATAGTAAAAGGACAGCAAACTCACAATTATTAACAACCACACCTAAAGCAAAACCAAAAGAACCTAAGCAAACAACTAGAACAGGAACAGAACCACAGAAATGGAGGGCACATGGAGGGCTAGCAGCAGCGGGGTGGGAGGAGGAGAGAGGGGGAAAGGTACAGAAAATAAGTAGCATAGAATGTAGGTTGAAAATAGATAGGGGGAGGGCAAGAATAGCAGGGGAAATGTAGAAGCTAAAGAACTCATAAGTATGACACATGGACATGAACTAAAGGAGGGGGAATGTGGGTGGGAGAGGGTGTACAGGGTGGAGGGGAGTGAAGGGGAGAAATGGGACAACTGTAATAACATAATCAATAAAATATATTAAAAAAAAAGATGTGTGTGAGGGGCAGACCTGAATTCCCTAGCTTGGGTGATAGGGGAGGCTGTGCCACTGGACCCTACAGAACACCTACTACATTAGGCCATTTTAAGAAGCCTGGGAGATGTAGCAGCTCTACCTAATACATAGAAATAAACAGAGGGAGGCTGACAAAATTGGAAGAAAAAGAGACAACAAATGAAAGAACCGAAAAAAAACTGCAGAAAAGGAAATAAACAAAATAGAGTCAAGCAATCTACTAGATGCAGAGTTAAAAAACACTGATTATAAAGATACTCAATGAACTTAGGGAAAAGTAGAGGAACTTACTGAGTACTTCAACAGTGTAAAAAAGGACATGGAAACAACACAAAAAATCCAGTCAGAAATGAAAATACACTAATTAAAATGAATAATAATTTACAGAGACTCAACAGTAGAGTAGATGAAGTTCAGAATCAGATCAGTGACTTGGAATATAAGGAAGCAAAAACACCCAATCAAGAATAGAAGAAAAGAAGGAAGGAAGGAAGGAAGGAAGGAAGGAAGGAAGGAAGGAAGGAAGGAAGGAAGGAAGGAAGGGAGGAAAAAGAGGATTGTGTAAGGAACCTCTGGGACAACTTCAAACATACAAACATTCACACGACGGGGATGCCAGAAGAAGAAGAGAGAGAGCAAGAAACTGAAAGTCTACTTGAAAAATAATGATGGAAAACTTCCCTAACCTGGTAAATGAGATAGACATACAAGTCCAGGAAGCACAGAGAGTCCCAAACAAGATGAACACAAAAAGGTTCACACCAAGACACATTGTAATTAAAATAACAAAGGTTAAAGACAAAGAGAATCTTAAAAACAGCAAGAGAAAAGCAATTAGTTACCTACAAGGGAGCTACCATAAAACTTCTAGCTGATTTCTCAACAGAAACTTTGTAGGCCAGAAGGGATTGGCAAGAAATATTCAAAGTGATGAAAAATAGGGGCCTACCACCAAGGTTACTCTACCCAGCAAAGCTATCATTTAGAGTTGAAGGACAGATAAAGAGCTTCCCAGACAAGAAAAGCCTAAATGACTTCAGCACCACAAAACAAGTATAACATGAAATGTTAAAGGGTGTTCTTTAAGAAGAAGAAGAAAAAAAAGAAAAAAATTATGAATAATAAAGTGGCAGTAAATACATATTTATCACTGATTGAATCTAAAAAATAAAATAAATGAATAAGCAGAACAGAAACAGACTCACAGATACAGAGAACATTTTGATGACTGCCTGATGGGAGGAGGGTTGGGGAGGTGGCTGAAAAGGTGAGGGGATTAAGAAGCACAATATGGTTGTTACAGAACAGTAATGGGGACTTCCAGTTAAGATGGAGGCCTAAGTAGACATGCTTCACCTCCTTGAACAATCATAGGAAGGATCACAAATAACCTGAAAACAAAATACAACCAGAACTGCCAGAAAATTGAACTGTATGGAAGTCCAACAAGCAAGGATTTAAAGAAGACATATTAATCTGGATGGGTAGGAGGGGCAGAAACAGGGAGCTGGGGTGAAGAGGACACAGTGTGATGGTGGTGAGGCAGTGATGGCAAGGTGGCAGCAGGTGGAATGGGTGGCCCCACATTCACGCGTGGTGGATAAGTATCAGGAGAGATACCTTGCAAGCGAGCAATCCCAGCCCCAGGACAGATTGTGCAACCCAGGGTTCCTGAACTGGGAAAGTAATGCACCATAACTTCTGGCTGTAAGAACCACTGGGGGTTGGGAAGGTGGAAGAAACTGCCAATCTTTAGGGAGAGTCTGCCTGAAAGGCCCACATGATCCTAGAAGGTACATAACCCCCCGCTCTAGGAACCACCTCGGGGGCAGCAGCAGGAGAAGTGCTGGTAGCATAGGAAAGTGGAAGAATTGACTGGAAACAGACAGCGTGCCAAGCACGCCTCCAACAGCCAGGCAGCAGCATTGTCCCTTCTCCGACCCCTCCCCCACATACAGAGCCACAGAGCAGTGAAGCAGGTTGCCCTGCCCTGGTGAATACCTAAGTCTCCAATCCATACAACTTAACAGGTATGCTAAGAAAGGGAGTCAAAGCAGCTCTACCTAGCACACAGGAACAAACACAAGGAGGCTGCCAAATCAAGGAGAAAAAAAAAATATGGCCCAAATGAAAGAAGATAACAAAACCCCAGAAAAAAAACTAAGCAAAGCTGAGAGAACCAACCTGTCAGATGCAGAGTTCAAAACACTGGTGATAAGGATGCTCAGAGGACTCACTGAGTACAGCAAATACATAAGGGAAGAAATGGAGGCTACTTTAAGTGAAATAAAGAAAAATTCACAGGGAACCAACAGTGAAGGAAGCGGGGGTTCAAATCAATGATTTAGAACATAAGGAAGAAATAAACAGTCAACCAATATAGAATGAGAAAACAAAAATTCAAAAACTGAGGAGAGAATAAGAAGACTCTGAGACATCTCCAAAAGTGCCAACATCCAAATCATAGGGATGCCAGAAGGGGAAGAGGAAGAGCAAGAAATTGAAAATTTATTTGAAAAAATAATGAAAGAAAACTTTCTTAAGTTGGTGAAGGAAACAGATGTACAAGTCCAGGAAGCACAGAGAGTCCCAGACATAATGGACCCAAAGAGGCCCACACCAAATCACATCATGAGTAAAATGCCAAAGGTTAAAGATAAAGAGAGAATCTTAAACGGACAGTTACTTACAAAGGAGTTCCCATAAGACCATCAGCTGATTTCTCAAAAGAAACTTTACAGGAAGGAAGGGACAGGCAAGAAGTATTCAAAGTGATGAAAAGCAAGGACCTACAACTTAGATTACTCTATCCACCAAAGCTATCATTTGGAATTGAAGGGCAGATTAAAGTGCTTCCAAGACAAGGTAAAGGAGTTCATCATCACTAAGCCTTTATTACATGAAATGTTAAAGGAACTTATCTAAGAAAAAGAAGATAAAAACTATGAACAGTAAAATGACAACAAAGTCAAAACTGTCAACAACTGAATCTAAAAAGCAAAAACAAACTAAGCAAACAACTAGAATAGGAACAAAATAATAGATATGGAGATCACAGGGAGGGTTATCAATGGTGAGGGGGAAGAGGGAGAATGGGGGAAAGGTACAGGGATTAAGAAGCAAAATTTATAGGTACCAAATAGGAAGGGGGATGTTAAGAATAGTACAGGAAATGGAGAAACCAAAGAACTTATATGCATGACCCATGGACATGAACTAAGGGGAGGCTTGTTAGAAGGAACGGGGGTACCAGGTGGAGGTGGGCACAGGAGGAAAAATTGGGAAAACTGCAACAGCATAATCAATAAAATATACTTTAAAAGTAGTCAGAAGGATATAAAATACAGCATAGGGAATATAGTCAATAATATTCTGATAACTATGTATGGTGTCAGATGGGTATGAGATTTATCTGGATGATCACTTAGTAAATTATATAATGTCTAGTCACTGGGCTATAGTCCTGAAACTGATATAATATTGTATGTCAATGTTATTAAAAAAATAAAACATGATTTAAAATATTATAAAGATGAAAGAATGTGGAAGAACAACCACTCTCTAGAATTAAAAAGAGTTAAATAAAAAATTTAAAAAGTCCCTAAATTAGATCTTGCCACTGCCCCACATAAAACTCTTGAATGGATTTCCACTGCCCTGAAGGTACAATCCAACTGCTTAACCAGCTCTGTAATACCCTGCATGACCTAGCCCCTGTTTATCTTTACTACTTCACTCAATGCGTACACCTTTATACGTTCTTATTAACTCTTTTCGAAGTATTCTAATTTGAGCGTCCCATTTATTTTTTGCTTTGGAGCCTGATTGATATGGCAAAAAATGTACAATTGCTATATTAAATAATGCTATGTATTTCTATAGTACATGTATACATAAGTAAAGTAATAGGAAAAAGTCTGGGTAAATACCCACCAAACTGTTAACAGGAATTGGTTTTAAAGATGGGGAGTGCTGACCCAAGGGAACTATAGTTTTATCTGCAATTATTTGATTTTTTTAAATACTTTAAAAATATTTTATTTATGTTTATTTTTATTTTATTTAAGGATTTTATTTATTTAGTTTTAGAGAGGGGAAGGGAGGGAGAAAGAGGAGAGAAACATCAGTGTGTGGTTGCCTCTTGTGCACCCTCTACTGGGGACCTGGCCTGCAACCCAGGCATGTGCCCTGACTGGGAATCAAACTGGTGACCCTTTGGTCCACAGGCCAGCACTCAACCCACTGAGCCACACCAGTCAGGGCTGAATTTAAAAAAAAAATTATGGAAATAATACTTGTGTAATGAAAAATTAACCTTCAGAATAAAAATATAAAATGATAGCACTGGACTCGATTAATAGCTTTCAATCACTTTGGCTGTGACCTGACATGTGGAAATATAGCTTCCATTTGACCCAGTGGAGCTGTATACCGATAACAAACTGGGAAAAAATTTTCATGAATAGTATTTACTCTTACCATGAACAATGCATACTGCTATACTTTCTTTTGTAATCTATTTCATTTTTAAAGCTATCCTACCTGACCCGCTGACTTCTTGTTATGACTCACTGTTGGGATGCAACCCCTTTATTTCCAAATGCTGGAGTAGATGATCACTGATTTATGCTTGTTTATCTTTATAAAAACTGCTGCTGGCCTTGGGCTTTCCACTTTCCCAGAACTTCCTTGTTATTTATTGTCTCTTTTGTCCAGTTACCACAAAATTACCATTTTAGCACAAAATTATCATTATTTGTATGTTCTTTATCCATTTGGGTGTTTTCTTTGCTTCCCTGTGAGGGGAAATCATTTTCAGATTAAGAACCCAATGATCAGAGATTACACAGAATAGTGTGTGTGTGAAATGGTGAAATGGTGTGCACGTGTGTGTGTGCTTGTAGTCCCAAAGGCCTAAAAAACACTCAGTGGATACTTGTGGATGCTGCTGACCCAGGGCTTTGAAGAGGCCCTATGTCTCTCCTTTGAAATGCTCCTAGGTGTTCTTGCCATCAAGACTCACTTCCATCCCTGCCCCCTGTAGCTCCTCAGAGGAAGCCATACAAAATATCTTGCTACCTATACTTTTATAAATATTCAACCAAAAGGCAAATGGTATTTTTCAATTCTGAACAAAGCTTTACTATGGCAAACAGATACCCCTCCTTTCATTCCAAAGGCATTGAAAAACCAAAGGTTAAGAAAAGAAACAAGTAAGGCAGACCAGGGAAATGTTTTGGAAAGAGCTTTCAGGGAACAGGGGTCTCTGAGATAAATCAGACATGGGGACAGAAAATGTTTGTTCACCAAAGAAATGTTGGAGAATAAAAATGAATTTCAACCCCACAATACTGGATTTTCTTGCTGCTCTTAGCCTAATTTGAATATTTGTATACATTTACATATTGTTTTCCAGTGATTGTAATCCCTAACCACTGTAAAAAAATACAGATTTGGTTCCGTTTTGTTTTTGAGAGAGAAGGAAGGAGAGTGTCACTGTTTTTTCTATTAGATTACCAGTGTGTCGTATTTTGCTAGAAATATGAAGGCAGTATGGGACTAGAAATATTGTCTTTCTTTTTTATTTTTTTTGACATTTGCTTAAAGTTTATGCAGTCTCTTGACATGAAAACAAAATGGAATGAAGGCCATTCAATTCTATCATCAAGGCTACAGATTGGAGCCTGGGATACGGAGTTAAAAAAAAAAAAATCACAGGCTGCGGTTCCCTGCATTTGGGGCTTCCTAGCAGCCTTGTTATCCACTCCACTCAAATCATTCTCTTCCTTGGGGAGACTTAAGGGGAGCTTAGATCACTAGCTCCAGATTTGGAACTAGCCCTTTTCATGACAGAGGTGCAGCTCAGTGTCTGAATTGATGCTTAGTCAGGTGCTCTGTAATGCAAGTACGAATGAAGTGCCTCAGAGATTCTGATGTTGAAAACTAATGATTCCCCACTGCCTTCAGGATCAAGTTCAATGGCCTAAGCCAACCTCCAGGTCTCTATCTAATGAGGCTTCTGTCCTCCTCTTCAGCTTCTTCCCACCACTTTGCTCCCAAAACTTTTGCCTGCCTCCATTCTCTACAACCGAAGTGGTCTTTTTAAGGTATTAGGACCCTTCAAAGAATTTGCATTGTGTTGAAAATCATGTCCACACTCAGCAAGTGCTGCAAGTCCTTTCATAATCTGGCCCCTGCCTACCTCACTAGTCTCATTTCCTGCCATCTGCCCCCTTCACTACATCTCAGGCAGGTTGCCCTCCTCTCTGTTCCCTGAACAGAGCTCAGTGTTCCCTGAGACACAGACACTACCCCAGGTTTTCCTTCCTTTCCCCCAAGTCTTCACTAGCTGCCTGTGCAGCCAGCACCAACTAATCTTCCTGTTTTTCATTCAGTTCTTCAAAGTGATCGGGTTTGTTTGTCTCCTCCCGATTTGAGTACCATGAGGGCAGGCAGCATGTCTGTCTTACCAGTGTATTTCTCATGTCCAGACTCGGGGGACTGGCACAAAACTGGTGTTAATAAAAATTAGTCAGGGAATGAATCAATATAGCCTGTGGTGTTCAAACCTCAGTAAACATCAAAATCAGTTGGAAGGCTTGTCAAAACACATATTGCTGGCCAGGTCCTCAGAGTTCCTGATTTGGTAGATCTGGGTTGATGTCCCCGAGTTTGTATTTCTTCCAAGTCCTCAAGTGAAGCTGGACTGGCTGGTCTCTGGATCACATTGTGAGAAATGCTGTTCCCAGCCACAGCCAAGTGCTTGAGTTCTGGACTAACATATATAAATATTTCCATGCCTTTGCTCCCTGTCTTTATTTCCTGGAAACTTGTTTCCTTTATTCCTTGGGCAAGGCTTCACCCCTGCTTTAAGACTCAGGATGGGCATCACTTCTTCCAGGAGGCCTTCTCCAATATTAGTGCCCAAGTCTATGTCCTCCAGCAAAAGCAGTCCTAACCTTATCACAATGCATTGCGTTACCCCTGCACAAGGTAACTGCATCTTCCCAGTCCACAAGCCTTCCAGGCCTGATTTAGACACACCCATGTTCCAGCTAGAAGCTCAGGAATATTCCTGCTGAACTCCACACAGGCATTGGCTACCTCTGAAAATGAAGTCAGACCTGACCTCTGTGCAGCTCTAGACTTTGACCTCAGTCTCAGGCCTCCTTTCACTTTTTCCTCTTACCAAAATCAACCAAAGAGTGGCTTCTTTTCCCTGTCTCCAGTGTTTAATTTTAATTTCTTTAGCTTGTGCTCAGACCTAAACTGTTCCATTTATTTGGTTGGCCTTAATATGTAATACTGACCTGTGGAGAGGGCCAGATCGCTTCCTTAAAGCAGAGCAATACATGCTAAAATTGGTTCGAGGTGAAAAAAAGGAAAGGTTTTTAAATGGCTTCTCAGATTCCAATTCTATCTTCCGGAATGATGCCTTTGAAGTCACCCTCATTTTTTCTAATGATTTTGAGAAACATCAGTGCTGCTTGCTTGCCTACTACAGAGTCAGCAGGAGAGCCGAGAGCTCCTGGAGGCCTGCAGGAAGGTCTCAGGCTCAGGACATCGCTGGATCCCAGGCATGCTCACACTTTGGGGGAAACTCACCTTGCTGTGGTGTTGGAGCTGCACCCAGCCTCCGTAGCCAAATTTCTGCAGGGGAGAAAGAGGCACAGTTAGACTGAAAGAACAAATCAGACAGGACTGCAGTAAAGGGGCAAGAAATCCCGAGCTCCATCCTTTCAAGCTTCACCTCCCCATTTTTTCTTCATATCCACGTATCACTTAATATTTATATTTAAACCAATTTACTTTCTGTCCCTAAATGCATTTATTCAGGAAGAAAATTCTAAATATATCATGGAAGTGCTAGTTTTACTTTTTATCCTCAAACAGGTTGCAATTTTCAAATGAGGATTTATGTTAAAAAATATTTGTTTACATACCACCTAAGCTATTTCAGGGGCCACAGTACCTGGACGGTAAGGACTGCTCTTTAGGAAATACTCTGTTAGAACACTGCTCTTCAAACCGTGGGTTGTGAGCCATGAAATCAATTTAGTGGATAGTGACCCAGATGTCCTAAAAACACAAAATAGTATGTGTAGCAGATGGTGTTGGTAGAATACTCTCTCCCCTTAACACTTCTGTGTACACCTCTTCTATTGCCACTATTGTACACTTCTATTGCCACTGAAACAGCTTTGGTCAGGCCCTTCTAGCAGGTCAGAAGTACCAGGACATCAGTGTTACATCTCCCCTCAGCAGTCCCCAACCAATGACTGAGGATGTTTGTCCATAAATACACTGGACACACTAGTTCAAAGGTCTGACTGAGGTGAGGCACACGTGTATACCTCCTTTGGCTGCCTTGCTTTCCCTGTCTTGCTGCCTCACTGTACTGGTTTTTCTGAGATCACCTCCAAAGTAAACTACTCCTTTTGAGTCTTTATCTCAGAATCTCCTTTTTGGAAAATGCAAGCCTAGATAGTAAAGGAATGGAATGGAATGGAATAGATTGGAATGCCTCCCGTGTGTAATTATTCACTTCATGAAACTCTTGTTTCCATTATATACATTGATGTTTATACTGAGTCACAATATAAATTATATTTCTCCTTGGTGGCTATGAATAAAAAAAATTGAAAACGTCTGCCTAAGGACATGGGTAAATGTGACTCATCAATTATAGGTTTTAAAATCTCATTTTGATCATTCATTCATTCATTCATTCACTCTTCATTCATTCATTCTTCAAATCCACATGGAGTCCCACCTATGACTGGCCTTACTAGGGCAGAAAGAATAAAAGTGAAGAAAAGTTCCAGCCTGTGGAACAGTCTTGAGAGGGTGGGGTTGGGTGGGCATGTATTTGAAAAGCTGTAATCGCATGTGAGACATACTGTGATTAAGTGGTGCACAAATTCTCTGGGAGCCAGGAGGAGGGTTCTGACCCACAATTTGGGTCAGTGGTGTCAGGGAAGGCAGGTTGAAAAGATAGTCCAGGGTCAGATTGGAGAGGAACTTCCTTTCAGTGGTCTGCATTTCCATGCTCCAACGAGGTGGCTCTTAAATTGTGTTGTAAGAGGGGAAGGTGTGGCAGCTAGAGACAATGATATGGAGAGCTCCTCAGCACTTCCAGTTATCAATAGTGGGTAGATAAGATGAGAAAATTGAAGATCAGTACAACTTCTCACGTGTTATAGTTGGATGAGACCAGCTAACAGTGGCTGGTTCTTGTGTCATGACAGGGAGGTTGTCATGAGGGAGTCAGGCCTGGCAGATCCCTCCTCCTGGCTCTGCTCTCCCCTCCAGAGTAAGAGGGGAGAGCTGGGCATAGAGGTGTTTATGTATCTCTGTGTCTGTGACTGGGGTTTGCCCCACCAGACTTCTTAAGATTTGAGTGAATTTTATACCAGCTTTATTCTATCTGAGCATAAATTTGATTCTTGTGTTACAGAATCAAATAATCATCTTAACTGTAGATTTACCTGCTTCCCTCCAGGTGACATCAGAGGACACGGCTTGGTGGACTGGGCATGCAAGGGAAATTGTGGACTGGGAACCCAAGCTCCTCCTCTCTGTACACAGTTTGTCTTTTGCCTGTGTTTCTCCCCTCTAGCTCACTCCTGCTGACACTCTCCTCCCTTCACAATTTCAGTACCCTTGGGCTTGTCCCCTCTCTTCCTTTGGGTAAAGCTGCCTGGAGATGTATGCTGCAGGAGGGGGTGGAATACGGATGGCCCCATCAGTTACCCTTTAAAGTTAACGTAAACTCTCAAACTGGAAATTTGCCATTGAAATCTTACTTTAATGTATTATAAAAAAATTTATTTTCCTTCTTTCTCTCCCTTTTTCTCTTTCATTCCTTCCTCATGCTCTTTCTTACTTTTTCTTAATTCCCTACAGAACTTTAATCCATAAATTAGCAGGTTAGAAAGTATTCCATCTGGGATAGATCAGAGAGGAAGAGGGAGGAACAACGGAGAGCTCTTGTCACGTGTGACAAGCTACTCTGAAGGTACTTGACTTTGTTGGAGTAACTTAACATCTTGAAGTCACTGTTTCCTTTGTGTAACATGAGGCAAACAGCAGCAGCTGTGACATAGGGTTTTATGGGAATTAACTGTGATAATTCATAGAAAGCTATTGTCACCAGATTTGTTTTATAGAAAGGATCTCATCAGTGCTAACAGTGATGATGATGGTGACAGTGGAAATGGCTGTGGTGGAGGTGGATACGGTGGTGGCAACAGTGGGGATGACAAAGGTAGTAGTTTTGTAGGGATGGTGTTGGTGGTAGTGGCAGTGGTAGAGTTTGTGAGCTGGTAGTAGTGAAGGTTGTGGTAGTGAGCTTGGTGGCAGTGGTGATACCAATGATGGTAATGGGAGCAGTGGCAGACACTGATGGCAGTGAGGGTGGCATTGTGGTGACAGCCTATTCTATCCTTAGCTGATAAAGTAAGGCATACCCTAGGGCCAGACGCTAAGGAGCACCATGAAGGAAGAAGCCCTTTGTCACTCTGTATTCCTCCCTCCCCTGTCTTGGAAAGCACAGAATTTGAACACTTTGTGACTCCTCTAGGCCCCTTGCAAAGACCTAACTTATTTGGGCCAACTTAATTCTGTTCCAAGTCTGCAATCTGTTCAGTCCCCCAGCTCTCATCCTAAAATGAACCAGCCTGAAACCTGAAATTTAAGACCCTGGGAGTACTTTTGGTCACTGCATATGCCAGGGAGCATTCACAGTCTGAGGATGTTTCACTGACAAGGACCAATGTTCCATAGGAATTTATGGGCATGACAAATAAAAAACAAATAAAAAAAATTCAAGGGAATTTAGTTCTATACACAAGAGATGTGTTTCTGAATTGGACATCTACGAATCCGGTTGATGAACTGAATGATTGTTTTAATGTCTTGGAGACCTCACACTTTCATATGGCGAATAATACATTTCCTGGGTGATGAAACCAAATATCTCTTTCCTCACAAAGTTTGTTTAAAAGTCAAGTTATGCCTGGGATTTTGTCTCCTAAAATCTTACAGTGAATAAATGAAACTAAATTATTGCTAACAAAGAAAGATATAAATATATATATATATATTTTTTTACTAGAGGCCAGAATTTTTTGACTCAATTTAAAATTAGAAGAACCTTTGCAAGCCCTGCTATTGGACACATAATAGGTGGTCAGTAGAGTCTTGCTGAAGGGAAATGTCGAAAATGTCATGGCTTTGATGAATAATCTCATGTGGATCGATCTGAAAGAGCTTTCACCATGGTTTCTTGGTCGCCAACCTCCTATTTGTGATGGCAGAGTATATGGGTCCTGATTCATTAGAAACAATAGAATCAAGTGCCCTCTCAATCTGCTTTCTTTTCACCTCACAGATCTTAATTGTAACTCTGACTAAAACCATTATTAGCAAAGGAAAATGAAAAGCTTTCTCAAATCCCAGTCTTTTGTAATCACTAGTTAATCATCAAGCCAGGCATGTTGATTCTGCTTTTCTGTTTCTTCATTGCATAAGGAGGTCAAGGTTATTGAGGTGTGTCTATTAATATTTAATAGAGAAAGGCAGGTTTGAAAGAACAGGCTTTATCCTCTAACATAGAACTAGTACTGGCTTATTCTTTTCATCCCTTTATTGCAAAGTTTGAAAAAATAGTAAGAAAAAATCAGAGAGACTGATGTTTTGAAACATTTTACCCACCAAGAAACATTTGGAAGACAAAGTAAAATCTGCTGTAACTATTGAATTATATGAACACCAAAAAAATCTGCTAGTAACTATTGTCATATTAATATTCAATTTACTGTGACCAAAGACACTGAAAGTGGGGAGAAAGGAAGAATTCCAGCACCATTTAATGTATTTTTATTTATCTCGCTCCTCCCAATTGGAAAACACAGAACTGTTTTCTGCTAGTTGTTTCATCACTGGCTTGCCTGTATGTAAATTAAAACCTATACCATATAACAGATCTGGTTGCTTGACCTGCAGGTTGGAAGCTAGGTTCCAATGGCCCCGTGGTGAAGCCCTAAGTGGGTTTGGGGAGTTTGGGAGTGGACTGGTGTCAAGGGAGGCACTGGGGGCAGAAGGAGCTGGGACATCCTTTATAGCAGTGGTAGTCTCCTGGACCAGCTATCTCATTCTGGTGTGGTGGTCGTGCTGGGGAGGGGCCACCGTGGTCCCACATAACTCTGGGATCCTGGACTCATTTCTGGGTCTCCAGTACTTTTTCTGTCCAGTAGGGTTAATAATATAAATCCTATGTATTCTGCAATTCACAAGATTTTATGTGAATCAAATTATATGTTGTTCCCTATGGTTATTATTACTACTATCATCACAATCATTATCATCACCATCAAGTGTTATTGATTATCTGCTTGCAGTGTGTGAGACTGCCAGACAGATGCCTGATTTCTACAACAGAATGCCACTTCCCTCTTTGAGACGATACCTGGAAGATAGGGATGGGAGGTGGAGTAAAGAGCCAGCAGAGCAAGTGCTTGCCGAGCCTCCAGGGCACCCATTTGTGGCTATTGTCTCCCCATGCTCTGCATCCCTCAGCTTCCTATGCAGTTTTAACAATACCTTTAGGGTCCTGCATTAGGTGGGACACTTAGAAATTATAGGCTCTTGGTGACCAGTTCTTTGCTTAATCTAGCTTCAGGGTGGGAGGCAAGTAATGCGAGGTGGGGTTGTGGCACAAGATATTAGGTACACAGTTTTCTCCCCTTAGCAGAGGAGGCATCTTTTTTTGGCTGCTCTGGGCTGTTGTCACTAAAACTGTGAAGTGGTGTTTACACTTTAGTAAACTCTGACCAGGACAACAGCATTCAGAACAGCAAGTTCCCACGTGGGCACTCAGACTCCCTTGGCAGGGGTGAGTTTGATGGGGTTAGCTTTTATGATTGGCTGCAATAGGACAGCCTTTCAAAGATGATTCAGCATCATTTTGTATTTTTCAATCCACAATGTCTACCACCCATTTTACCTAAAATACCGTGAACAAAGAAACACTTAAGATTAACAACTATGAGAAGGAAATATTCTTAGCTGCTTGCACAATGAACCACTATTTAATTAGAGTTTAGATTAGTTCATTTTTCTTCACTTGGGATAAAAAAACTAAACATTATCAGTGGTGTGCATGTTCTAGAGAAGACTTAAGATGGGATAAAACCTGATACTTAGCCTGAACAAACTCAAGCCAGTTGTAAATTTTGTTCATGTCTCCTACCTTCTAATGGTTTTATTCAACATTACAGTTATTCATTCAAAAGTTCTTAATGACAAGAGGAAATTTCCATCCTTTGAGAAACCCAGAGAAGAGTCTTTAGAGATATTCATTGTGCAAAGTCTGTATGTCATTTCCTCTATGGTTTTTTTGATGTTTCTTCTCTCTAGTTCATAACAAGGATTTATAGCTTAAAGAATATCAAAAAGCAAAGGTTTCAGACAGTGTCCTAAAATAGACTACAAAAATTTCCACAAGTTATCTCTTGGTGTTTCTAAACCTTATTTTAAACATTTGGTAAAGGAGATATATCTTAGAAGTCCTGGAAGCCTATCACATTGCATTTTTTAATAGTCTCTTATTGGAAACTGTAACTTTAAATTCTGTAGTTGGCACATATCTTCCTAGCAGCTGAATATGTGATTTAAATGGAAGTAAAACTGCCTGACTGAAATTGTCCAGAAATTTTAAAGAATGCTTTAAGAAAGGGATTTTGAGAAAGTACTTATTTCTTTGATCCACATCCTTTCAAAATTAATATAAAAGTTATTTTTGAAAACCAGGAAACCAGAGCTGCCAAATAGCACTCCCTTTTAAAGCACTCCCACATCAGAAAAACTTAACATCTAATTCCTCAAAGAAGAAACAGGTCTATAATAGAGGAATCGGGAAATCCCGAAGAAGTTCCAAAAGTAATTCAGCAAATTAATCACCATTACCTTTTTTAGGTCTGGCCATTCTTTTGGTAGAATATGACTATGGATGTCAATTTTCATCTCCACAAGATCAGAGGAAACGAGTATAAAGAAAGAAGTTTCGATAACAAGAGATCTTGAAAACCATAGAGATAATTAATTTACTTTGTCCCTTGTGGCTTTGTTTAGGCACTGGTCAGAAGCCTGTTCAGCCAAGTTAGGTCCATTGGAGGTGTCTTATTAAAGTTCAAAGTCTGTTTGTCAACTTAGCTTTGGGTAAACAATTCTCTGGTAATGAGAATGTGGAGCACAGTTTTTCTTTTTCTGTTTTTAAGGACTGTACTAAACCTTATGAGCCCAAATGTATTACAGTCTGCTTTTGAGTTCAGCAAGTCCAAAATTGACTAACCTTTGTTTTTAAATATTTCAATTCTTATCAAGATATACATAGTAAAAAATCAAGTAGTATCTGGTTAAAAACCAAACAGCACAGAGGGTTTTTAAAGAAAAATAATAGTTCCTTGACTCAACACTTCTTGTGCTTGGTTTCATTCCTGAGGAGCAACCAATTGTAATGCTTTTGCCTTTTGTTCAGTGAGTTGCCTCCATGTCTTTAAACAATATTTAGCATTGTTAATGAAAATTTGGCATGTTGCAAAGTTGGGGAAGTTGCACCTTTAGTTTTACTTCATAGAAAGAGCTTATTCTTAATATACATTTTTTCTCCATTGCCTTTTCCATTCATTTATTCATGTATGCATGCATTTAACAAACACTTACTGAGAACTACCATGTGCAGATGATGTAAGGTTGAATGAGGTGCAGATAAAATGATGCATATATTCTAATAGATAATTGTGCACAGCCCTAACTGAGGAAAAGAAGAAAGAAGTCGTTCTCATTGAGAGTCATCAGAGCAGTGTGGGGAAGGCTTTCACTGGAATATAAAGTAGGGCTCATGGTCATGCCTCTAAGGAGAACTTGGAACAAAGTAGCCCTTTGCTATTCTATGTTTAGCCTTTCCTATTCCTGGAAAGCTGAAAATGTTCAAGGGACTGAGACCTGTGTCAAGCCTTGAACTTTCTTTGGAATGTTGCCTTCAGCTTGGTCTCTGCAATACAGGAACTAAGTAGTTTTAAAAAGCCTTCTTACTAGGGTATTCAACCAGATGGTGGATAAAGTATAACAAGCATACTTTTAAGTGTTGCTTGAAAGAAAATGAACTCCTCAAGATCAATTTTTAAAATATATCTTATTGATTGTGCTATTACAGTTGTCTCATTTCCCCTCCTTCATTCCCCTCCACCCTGCACACCTCCTCCCATCCACATTCCCCTTTTTTAGTTCATGTCCATGTGTCATAAGTTCTTTAGCTTCTACATTTCCCGTACTATTCTTGCCCTTCCCCTGTCTATTTTCTCCCTACTGTCTATGCTACTTATTCTCTGTACCTTTTCCCCGTCTCTCCTCCTCCCACTCCCCTGTTGCTATCTCTCCACGTGATCTCCATTTCTGTGGTTCTGTTCCTGTTCTATTTGTTTGCTTAGTTTGTTTTTGTTTTTGTTTTAGGTGTGATTGTTAATAACTGTGAGTTTGCTGTCTTTTTACGGTTCATATTTTTAAACTTTTTTTTCTTAGAGAAGTCCCTTTAACATTTCATATAATAAGGGCTTGGTGATGATGAACTCCTTTAATTTGACCTTATATGAGAAACTCTTTATCTGCCCTTCCATTCTAAATGAAAGCTTTGCTGGATAGAGTAATCTTAGATGTAGGTCCTTGCCTTTCGTGACTTGGAATACTTCTTTCCAGCCCCTTCTTGCCTGTAAGGTCTCTTTTGAGAAATCAGCTGACAGTCTTATAGGGACTCCTTTGTAGGTAACTGCCTCCTTATCTCTTGCTGTTTCTAGGATTCTCTCCTTATTTTTACTCTTGGGTAATGTGATTATGATGTGCCTTGGTGTGTTCCTCCTTGGGTCCAACTTCTTTGGGACTCTCTGAGCTTCCTGGACTTCCTGGAAGTCTATTTCCTTTGCCATATTGGGGAGGTTCTCCTTTATTATCTGTTCAAATAAGTTTTTCACTTGTTACCCTTCCTCTTCTCCTTCTGGTACCCCTATAATTCAGATGTTGGGATGTTTAAAGATGTCCTGGAGGTTCCTAAGTCTCTCCTCATTTTTTAAAAATTCTTATTTCTTCATTCTTTTCTGATTGTATGTTTTTTTCTTCCTTCTGGTCCACTCCATTGATGTGAGGCCCAGTTTTCTTTCCATCACTGTTGGTTCCCTGTGCATTTTTCTTCATTTCACTTAGTGTAGCCTTCATTTTTTCATCTAATTTTTGACCAAAATCAACCAGTTCTGTGAGCATCCTGATCACCAGTGCTTTGAACTATGTATCTGATAGGTTGGCTATCTCTTGGTCACTTTAAAGTATTGACTTTGGGGCTTTGATTTGTTCTTCCATTTGAGCCATTTTTGGGGGGGGGGTCTGGTAGTACCTGTTACATATGAGGGGTGAAGCCTTAGGTGTTCACCTGGGCGGGGCAACCCGGTTGTTGGTTTGTGACACTATGTGGGGGCGGGGTCAGAGAGGAAGCAATGGTGCTTGCTCCACTTTGTCGGATTTCAGTCCCCTCTGCTGCTCCCCACAAGCAAATTGGGCCCTTCTGGTGCTGGTTCCAGGGTTGGTGGGCTTGTGTACATTCTAGGACCCTGTGGGTCTCTCCAACAAACTCTCCTGTGAGGCTGGGAGTCTCTCCCAACACCTCACCCTCCACAAGTGTTTTCAATCAGTGCTTTTAGGCTTTATTTCCCAGCCCTGAGGCCCTGGGTTGTGAGGTCTGTCTCATCGTCCATTTTCACCTGGTTTATCTGTGCACAAATGTGTGACTGCAGATAGCCAGCTGCCTTGCACGCCTCACTGGGTCTGCTTGTTGACTCCCCATTCCCATGCTGAGGGTCTGACACTGGGGTCTGCTAGCTGCCACCTATGCCCTGCATGCCTGGGACTGCCAGCCACCACTTTTTCCTGCCACGACCCTTCTCCACTCCTCTTACTAGTCTGGATGAATAGTTGTCAGGACTTCCATACTGTTCAATTTTCTGTCCTGGATTTTTTTTTGTTTGTCCTAAATTTTTTTTGTCCTTAATTTTGTTTGTGTGAGGAGGCACAGTGTGTCCACCTATGCCTCCATCTTGGCTGGACATCTAAGATCAATTTTTTAAAAAGTTTGATGAGCTAAAACTGAATGAATGAGTCTTAAACTGACATGGAGGTACACACAAATACCCAGAGTAAGTGTAAGCACTTTTAGAGCACTTCCTATGGGCCAAGACACTATCCTAAGCATTTTACTCATATCAGTTAATTTATTCCTCATAACAGTACTATGAGGGAAGATCTATTACTAACACCCATTTCATAGAAGAGGAGCTGAAGCACAGAGAAGTTAGACAACTTTCTCATGGTCAATAATAAGTGGTAGGGCCAGAATTTGAACTTAGGCAGTGTGGATGCAGAATCCACACTAGAGCTGTGAGGATTAGTATTCCACAGAGGAGTGGGAGATCATATCATGTGCTTGTTCAAAGCTGAGTCTCTCTCATTAAGCTAGAATACTTGAAGAAGCTAGACCCCTACTGAGAAAGTAGACCAGGAAAATATCCACTGGTCAATAAAGGGGATATTTTATTGTAAGGAAATCTGTAAGGAGGTCTGTAAGGAAATCTGTCTTCACTATGGTGAGAAGAAAAGGAGAAAGAAAGAATAAATAATAGTTTACTTTGAGAACTTCTTTAAAAAGTACTGTTCTAGGACACCTACTAAAAATTTTAGTTAAGGTATCAGGTTGGTAACGCTCAACTACTTCCTTCCCACCCATACCCAGAAAATGACCATACATGTTATTTATGGAGTAAATTATTCTAACTGAGTCCCATTTGTATGCCACAGATTAAGGTAAACAAAATATTGGCTCATAATAAAAAATTCTACACACATGAGGAAAAAAGCCATCATGACTGAGCATCCACAGAAATAATAATAGATTTAATTCTCCAAGGACAGGTATATTGGAGTTATTAAACAAAGAATATAAATGTATTACATATGAAGGGTTTTAAAAATAATTAAAAAATTAACCAAGAGACTATCAAATGATTGGCCAAGTTTGAAAAAGAACAAAATAGAACTTTCATAAATGAAACCATTGTAATTTAAATTAAAAACTCAACAGATGGGTTAAACAACAGAATAGACATAGTTGAATAGAGAATTAATAAACTGGAAGAGACATTTACACAGAGAGATGAGAAGATTTAGCCTGTATAGGTTCACAAAGTACAAAGGATGGAATAAGAAAGTCTAAAACCAGTCTAATTGAAGTGCTAAAAGAAAGGAAAGAGATATTCCAAGAGATAATAGCTGAGAATTTTCCAGACCTGATAAGCCAACAGATCTAAGACTCAAAACCTAGATCAAGAAAGATTAACAATAAGAACTCCATTTCTGGAAATCTTGCAATAAAATTAGAGAACACCAATAATAAACATTAGATCCTATAAACTGCTAGAGAGAAAAAGGGAATACCTTCAAAACTCACTAATTAGACTGACAGCCAACTCCTCACAGCAATGATGGGGGCCATAGGACAATAGAAAATATACTCGAAAGGTTGAGACATTGTAATGCTCAACTGTTCCCTCTCCATCTGTACCTAGAAAAAGAAAACACAAATCTTTTCTGGAGGAAATCATTCCAACTCAGTTCCCTCAGTATGCCACAGATTCACTTGGAATCGAACACCTCATAATGTTTTATTTTAACAGTGATGAAGAAGTAAAGATATTTTCAAATAAAAACTGAGTTTGCTACCAACAGACCCTCACTTAAGGAATTTCTAGTAATGTACAGGCATACCTCAAAGATATTGTGGGCTTGGTTCCAGATCACAGCAATAAAGTGAATATGACAATGAAGTGAGCCACACAGATTTTTTTCCCAGTGCATATAGAAGTTATATTTATAATATACTATAGTCTATTAAGTGCACAAAATAGCATTATGTCTAAAAAACAATGTACATACCTTAATGTAAAAATGTTTTATTGCTAAAAACATGCTAACCATGATCTCAATGTTCAGTGAGTCATAGTCTTTTTGCTGGTGGATGGTCTTACCTTCAATTTGTAAAAATCACAATATTTGTGAAGCACCTTGAAGTGAAGCCAAATGAAACGAGATATGCCTGTACTCCAGAAAGGAGGAAAACCACTACAGAATAAGGTCTGAAATGCAAGAGTGAGTGGAGAGCCAAGAAACTGGTGATCATATAAATAAACCTAAATAATATTAAATATTTAAAACAGCAATAATGATGCCTGTTTTAAGAAGTTAAAGCACTAGCCAAAGGTTATTGAACCATGCCCCTGGCTTTTTCCTCCAAGGAATGCTTCCATGACAGTAAATCCCATAATTTCAATATCTTTTGCAATCTGGATAAGCTGAGAATTTCCTAAATCATCATGTCCTGTTTTTTTTTTTTCTTACTAGTTTTTCAAGCTATCTTTTTCCTTTCACATTTTACTGTACGCAGCGAGAAGAAACCAGGATGAACCTTTAATAATTTGCTTGGAAATCTCCTCAGCTAAATATCAGAGTATATCAATTAGACGTCTGATTTCTGTACAACTGTAGGACTCACCATTGAGCTAAGTTTTCTACCACTGTATAACAAGGATCTCTTTTTTCCACTTTCTTTTATGCTCCCCATTTCCTTCTGTGCCCTCACCAACAGTAAAATGCATATTTCTATCAACAGTCTGATCAAAGCAATCTAGGATTTTTCTATCATGCAACTCAGTTCTTCCAACTTCTGCCCATTGCATTTCCAAAGCCACTTTCACATTTTATGTATTTGTTACAGCAGCATGCCACTTTCAGGTAACAAAATTTGTATTAATTTCCAACCGCTGCCATAACAAATTATTATAAACTTAGTGATTTAAAACAACAGAAATTTATTCTCATAGCTCTGGAAGTAAAAAATCAACAGTGGGTCAGTAGGGCTATATTTCCGAGAAAGGCTCTAGAAAAGAATCTGTTTCCTTGCCTTGCCTAGCTTTTAAAGCTTGTCTGCATGCTTGGCTCAAACCCCATCTCCCATTGTCAAAGCCAGAACTGCAGCCTCTTATAGTCCTTCTCTCTGCTTAGGCCATCATAGTGTCTTTTTTTGACCCTTACCCTTCCATCTCTCTCTCATGAAGACTCCTGTAATGAAAGTGGGCCCACCCAAATAACTCAGGATAATTTCCCCATCTCTAGATTCTTAACATAATCACATTTTCAAAGTCCTTTTACAATGTAAAGTACCATTTTCATAGGTTCTAAAAGTTAGGACATGGACATCTTTGAGCCAGGGGTATTAGCCTATCACAAGTAGACATGGTAAAATTTCCAAAGCAACTACAAAAGAATACACAGAGAGTATATAGCTTCCAATCTAGTTAACCAGAAAATGAAATTTAAAAATATCAATTTAAAAGAAGACAATAAGTGAAAAAAAACAACATAAAAATGCAGGCAAACAGGAAGCATAAAACAAAATGGCAGAATTAAAAAAGTTCTACTGTATGTTGTTTGTAAGAAACACATTTCAACTATAAATATATAGAAAGTCTGGAGGTAAGAAAAAATAAAAGAAGCAAAATGTAACCCAAAATAAGCCATGACATCCATGGCTATCATAAGTACTGCAGGGTGGTCCAAATAAAACTGCAAAACACATAGCATTATTAGGGCAAAAGGATCGCTGTGTAATCATAAAAGGTTCAACTAAGCACAAAGCCCTAATTCTAAATTTGGTACACTAAATTGCCTCAAAATATATAATGGACACACATATATTGCAAGTATATATTTGATAAGTCAACGTATTTATCTCAATTTTTGGTATGTCAATCAAATAAAAATTATCTGTAGGAACCTGTAGAGGAAGGCCCCAACTCTGGGGAGCCACTGAAGAACCTCAAACACATTCTGGAAGAGAAAGAGAACATTTTAAGCTCCAGCCTGCCCACAGAGCTCTGAGCCATTTAGCCATGGGGTCTTTCAAGTAACAACTGTCCTATAGCCCTGACATTGCTTCCTCTCCCTGCTTTGACCCTGCCAGGGAAGGAGCCTGAGCTCAGGGAGAAGGAGAAATGCCAATCAGCAAAGGAGCAGAAAGGTTCATGTGCCACCCTTAGGGAGAGAAGCCTTACCTTTCAATGAGGATTGAAAAAATTTATTCATATATTATGCTGGGCACTTTTTTTGGACTGAGACTTGATTTGAAATTTAAAATGGACTTACAAATTTTTATTATCTAAAGTGGATAGAAATGTCATGGAGGCTGTATAGATTTCCACCCAGTGGAAGCAGAAAAGACTACCTTCACCAGGCAGTATTAAAGGAAGAGTGGGAGACTTAACGACATCCAGTGAGTCCTGTGTGTTCAGTGCAGCTATAACAAGAGAACAATGCTTTTACTTTTGCTTATAAAATGGGCACACTTTTGGCTAAGTGGGCAGGAGTTTACAGGCTCAACAGCAAACAGATAATGCTCTTTCAGTTCCCACCACAACACTAAGGAAAATGACAACAAAAGGGAAAATTGTACAAGTTCTCATCTCCACATTTTCAAAAATGGATTGTAAGTCAGATAAGCTCTATACTGGCATTTCTTTGTGGAAAAGGCAAGATAGCCTTACATTATTCTGCAGTTGGGTTGTATAAGAATAAAAAATGAATAGCATTACTCATTTGCCTTAAGTCTGAGTAGCTCCTTCCTCCTGGCCCTGATCTGTAGGATATGAATCAGCTCAAATACCAAGGTTCAACCCTGTCTCTACTGCTTTTTAGCTGAATGGCTGTGGGGGAGTTACATGGTCTGTCTGCAAAATAGGGATCATAATAGAACTGATTCATAGAGTTACTGAAGTATTAACTAGTGTGGTATAATTCTATCAGCTATGAATTATACCATGACACATAATATAGTTATTTCTAAGTCTACCTTATACAAAGACTGGTAGAAAGTCTGGTATTAGTCAGTTTGAGGGGCCTTGCTCCCTCTTTCTTGGATCATACAAGAAGCCTGTTTTATGTGATCCAGGACTGTAGGGTGGGGGGATGCCCTCTGTGGTGGGCACTGTGATTGTGTTTCTCCTTAGACAGGTCTGTGCGATCCACTTGAAGATGGGCAGCTCCATTGGTTGAAAGGACCAATTCTAGAGGCCCTCATTTAAAAATGGAATTCTTTCCCCTACATCTGTTCCTCTTCCTGTATTTTCTCTCAGTGGATGACTAGTCAAACTTCTCTCTTTTCCCCTCTCCCTCTCCCACACAGACAATCAATAAATCACCAAGTCTTTTTCTTCCAATCCCATTGCATTTCTCAGTCTTGTTCCTCTCTCATCTCATTTTTAGGCCTTCATCATCTCTCTCCAGGATTGTTTAATCAGCTTGTTAATGGTCTCTGACTATAGTCTTGTCCTACTGTAATCAATCCCTTGGAACCCTTGGCCAGTGTAATTTTTCTAATCACAAAATGATCACATCTCTGTCCAGCTTAACATTTCTCATAGTTTCTCATTGCCAAGTCCAAGCATGCATGGGAAACAAGGCCCCACGTGTACCGGTCCACCTCTTTTGTCTCTGCGCTTTGCCACTGTACCCTGTGTCCAACCACAGGAAACACTTTGTGTCTCCTCAAATGTGATGTATTTCCCTTTTATCTGTATTTATGAATTCTTTGACCTCTAATACCTGGAAGGATATTTTCCTGCCCTTCTTCCTGCCAAGTGTACACCTATCCATTACTGAATATTTAGCTTAAACATCACCTCCTCTGTGAAGCCTCTCCTGGCTATGCCCATCCCCAGATGATAGAAGGGGACCACCCCCTCCTGGAAGAGTAGGTTGGGGCCATGAATGAATATGGATGACCCTGAAAAGCTGTGAATGATTTCAAGTTCATCCTCAAAGACAACAGAGTCCCTTTCTGCTAACTTTCCCCCAAACCTCTAGCTTTTGGCACCCAGAAAGATCTCTATCTCTGATGTCTTTATCTCATTTTTTTCCTTATCAACACTTGCTATTTAGAGAGGAGTGTGTTTCAGCCTTTTGCACTTGAGTTTTAATTTATGTACATCTGATGGCATAAGAACTTATATTAATAATTAGAAATATTACAGAAAAGTAGAGAAATTTACATTTTTTTCATGCATTTGTGCAAGGACATACCTGAAATTTTTACAAACTCAACTAGGAATCCCAGATGTTATTATAAGGATAGGGTTATGGAGGGGGGAGGGTTGGGACAGATAATCTCACCCTGTATACATCAATGGATGTGAACCACCTGAGGAGGCTTGGAAACCAGATGACAGATGGAGAGTTAGCTCACTAGGGGGAAAAGGTCATTGAATATGGGGACCAGGAAACAGGTGGAAAGTTGCTCAGGGGACAGAAAGTGATGGAGATCAGAGTACACGTAGAAGGTTAGTTCTGTAGAAGAAGATCCTCTTTCATTTTAAGGGTGAAGGGAGAAATGAAAGGATAGGAGGCAACTGTGATGTGTTAAACCAAAGGCAATCAACCATCAAGAGCTACTAGTATCTATGGTCTTCTTACAGTAGGAAGTGAGGTCATCCACTGAGACAGAGATTTTTAAAAAAGGAGAGAAAGGAACAGCTTTAAAATGGCATTTGAGTTGCTTGCTAGGTGGTGAACAGCAGCATAGAGGCTACATGTGGTGGACTTTAAGAATTTTTAATGGATAACCACCTGAAACACACAAAATTTTTTAGCCCATAAGAAAATGCAGCCAAAATGCATACTACATTTCTTTTAGAGGAGCAAGCTTCTGAATGAGTTTATATTTCTGTATTTTCAAAATATTTTATAATGAAGTTGTAATATTGTAATAATTGGAAAGATTTTAAAAATATATTGAAAAAGAATTTGTGATATGTCACATTGTCAGTATTCTCAAAAGTCACCATAACTGATGTCATCTCTGACCACAAAACACAATGGTTTGCCTTCTCTAAGCAGTTTTGTCAGAGGCTAACCTAATGGTTCATCTCACTCTGATAGACATGACAGAGCTTATCTATTTGCTTCAATGACTGAGTCAGTAACCTCATAGCAACACACACTCTATTCCAGCAGAAATATTTTTTAATCAACTGCAGGGATCAAGAATTAAGATTCAATCCAAGATCTCCTCTGATTACATTAGCATTTGCTAGATCAGAGTAACCTAGTAAGATTCTACACTGGTAGAAAGAGCTATGCCTACTGGAACTCAGGGAAAAATGTTGGCTCATCCTAAATGAGATTTATGAGTGTCAGCCTAAAAGCTAGTTCACTTGAATTTTATTCATCTGTTCTTTTCACTGTAACTTGAATCAGAGTTCAATTCTCCTCTTTGACTAAGTCTCTTTACTCACTATTGCCATAATTAACGCTTAATTAAAAAATGAGGTGGTAGGCATTTACATAATGGGAGATTATGTGCTATTCACTCAAAATGGCAATGCTGGGGCTGTCAATCATTGCACATTCTTACAGTGCTATGTGTGTGGGTGTGAGAGGGAGCAGAAATAAATGAATATGAAATCTATCACCTAAAGGATGTTTAAAAAAGAATGGATTCCACTCTAGACTTATTCAGAGCTCTGATGATAGAAAATATTAACATCCTGTGGGGTTGAGGATGGGTTGGGCAAAACCAGAGGTTCTCAATCTTAAACCCTAGATAGTAATCACTTGGGGAAATTTAAAAATACTGATCCACACCCTTGCCCCCACAACCTTTGCCCTGCTCCCCCTGTCTAAGGAGGCCTAATTAAATTTGAGTTAATAAACAATGAATAATATTTTTGGTAACAGTATGTCCCAAATATTGCATGAGACATATTTATACTTAAAAATCATAATTTCTCTGAAATTCAAAGTTAACTATGCAGCCTTAATTTTTACTTGCTAAAGCTGGCAGTTCCTCAGCCCCCCATCAGATTCAGAATTAACAGGTCTGGTGTTTTTTAACGTCCTTCAGGTGATTTTAATGTGCACCAAAATTCAGTAACACTGGGCTAAACCTTAAAAGGCCTCCTCTATAGATAGGTTGGCAAAAGGTAAACTAAAACAGGAGGGAGAAGGTTGAGAAATGATTTGTAATTCAGGTCAGTAGAGCCTATCACAGCTCCTTTAAAGTCTTATTTTGTTGCCTCATCTTCTATGTATTATTCCACATTTGTTATAACTTAGAACAATCATGGTGCCTGCTGCATCCACAGCCCTTTCTGAACCATACCCTTGGCTAATGCTGAGTTGACATTTCTCAGTGGTTATGCAGGCCTGTGCACCCGTGCTCTGCATCAGTGCTCCTCCCCACCTCCTTCCAAATTTTGGCCACTGTGGCCAGGGATGCATCTGAAGGAGGCACATGGACCAAGACTGTTAATTTATAGTCTGGACAATGGCCTTTGAGGTGGTATGGTACAAGAGTTCTGCCCAGTGGAGTACTGATGATTAAATTAGGTGAGACAAATTCTCTGAGTATTTTATTTTTGGACACAGAGCATCAGGTGATTGGTAACAGAAGCAGGATCAATTGGAATAGGTTAGGTCAGTGCCTCTCAAACTTAGTGAGCATTAGAATATTTGCAAAGCTTATTAAAACAGAATTCTGGGCCCCACCCCAGAGTTTCTCATTCAGTAGGTCTGCGCTGCAACCCAAGAATACAAATTTCCAGGTGATGCTGCTGCTTCTCTAGATTCAGGGACCACATTTTAAGGATTCCTGGGTTAGCTTATGCTGCAGTAACAAACAAGATCTCAGGGGATGAAGGAAATAAGGTTTATATTTTGTTTGGGCCACATGTTCAACCAACGTGGCTGTGCGCTATGCTGCACAATGTCCATTTCTTTACTCTAATACCCAGGCTGATGGAGTGGCCACTCTGAAACATTCCGGCCACCACGGCAGAAAGAATAGCAAAGTATACCCTGACTCTTATTAGAGTTTTCCCTGGAAGTGACATGTGTCACTTCTCAATTTCTCTGGCTAAAAAAATAAAATTGCATGCCTGCACATAACTTTTAGTGGAACAGGTAACATAATCTTATCATTTGCCTCGAAGGAGAGAGAATATTTGCTCTAATGACAACACAGATGCTGAAGCTAAAAACACTCAGAAAGAGAGCAGCACGCAGATGGCATGAGAACACTGGAGCCATAAACAAGGAAAAACCTGGCTGGTTGGTTGGTAGTGGCAAGAGTAATTAGAGACGGGGGTGTATATGAACAGAGTCAGGTAAATGCTGATAATGGTTGATACTGGTTGTTGAAGCTGCTTTTGGTCCTGAACCACGTCTAAGGTTGTTGCATATGTTATGGTCACCACAGATGTGTTAATATGACAGCAGCCATGTCCCTATCAGATTCCCAAACTCCTTATTCCCACAGATACCTATAATCTCATGAAGCCTTCACCCATGGCATCACATTACCAATCACCAGCAGGAGAGTGTATCCCAGCAATTAAATGTGATTTCAAAGTAACTCAAGTCTCCCACTTGCATTTCTCAAACACAATGAAGGGGACACATAGACTAAAATAAAACTTCTTAAAATTTCTTTAAATATGTTTTTTTTTTTCACATATAGCCCCATGCCCCTAATTTTTCCCTAGACCCTGCCTTTGGACTTTTAGTTTTTCTCCTTTTCCTTTTCTTCCAGTTGTGCATTACAAAATCCCAAAGGTCTGATTTAGCAAAACAGCAGAGGTGTTGAGGCTGAGCAGGCCCAGCCTGAGTCCCCTGTGATGGTGGGAGAAGAGAATGTCTAGGCACAAAAACTGGACCTGCCACAGCCTCAGTAGAAACCCAGATTACCTAAGGTACCTGAGGAACATTCAGTTCCTTGTGGTCAACAAAGTTCAGACAACTTGGACGTGGACTTTCATACCAGGAATTAATGATTTTCAAGGTGCAAAATGTGTGTGTGGGACTTAAATATTCTGACAACATTAACAACAAAAAGGAAAAGGGTGTGTTTTTATCATTGCTTAATTTTTAAATTTGAGTTTACATATGTCCAAAACATCCCAAGTACGCTGGAATTTTGGGTGTAGTCTAGCTGCTTACCCCACCCACTATTTGCTTGAATTTACTACAAAGTGTGTGATCCTTTCTCCTCACTATTCTCTCCTGCTCACTAAGTGATTGGCTAGACCTGAGCCCCAAGGAATTTTGTCCATCTCCCAGGATCACTTTTGTGAACTCTTCCAGGGACAGGTGGCATTTCTCTTGGCCTTGAGAAGGAGGGCTCCCTTCTCTGGTCCCCCTGCTTCAGTGGACTTTGATTCTGCCTCTGCCTCTCCTCTGGCCTCAGCCCTTCCTCTGAGGAGTCCCAGAGGTCAAGGGACTACGAGCACAGGTAGCCCTCTCTCTCCTATTTAGACCACAGCCCTGCAATTCCCAGTGGCCCTGGGCCTACTTCTAGGGTCCGTGTGGGTCTTTTCCTGGTCCATCTCCCAAGGACAGAATGTGTCATGAAGTGCATATCCTTAAGCCCAAAGAGCAGACAAGGGGTAGCTGTTTGAGGGTATGTAAATGGAGCATGGACACATGGGCTGGGAGTTTGAGGCCCATCATGACATGGAAGGGAACTGAAAGTGAGGAGAGAAAGGACATAGTTCATGGGCCAGGGACAAGAGTGCTCTTCAATATCATGTTTGGACACAGAATGTCTGCAAGTACAAGAATTCTGGGTTCAAACTTGGCCTTGCAAATAGTTCTGAGGGTGTATTTGTCAAGGTAGGTAGATAGAATGTTTATTTTATTTTATATTTTATTTTATTTATTTTATTGTTGTTCAAGTACAGTTTTCTGCCTTTTACTCCCACCCCATCTCACCCCCTATCCTTCCCCACCTCCCTCCCATTTCCACTCCCCCATTGTTTTTGTCCATGTGTCCTTTATACTTGTTCCTGTAAACCCTTCCCCTTTTCCCCTGAAATTCCCTCTCCTCTCCCCTCTGGTCACTGTCAGCCTGTTCTCTATTTCAGTGTCTTTGGTTATATTTTGCTTGTTTGTTTGTTTTATTGATTAGGTTCCTGTTAAAGGTGAGAACATATGGCATTTGTCTTTCACCACCTGCCTTACTTCATTTAGCATAATGCTTTCCAGTTGCATCCATGCTGTTGCAGAGGGTAGGAGCTCCTTCTTTCTTTCTGCTGCATAGAATTCCATTGTGTAAATGTACCATAGTTTTTTGATCCATTCATTTACTGTTGGGCATGTAGGTTGCTTCCAACACCTGGCTATTATAAATTGTGCTGTTATGAACATTAGGGTGCATAGGTTCTTTTGAATTGGTGTTTCAGGGTTCTTAGGATATAATCCTAGCAGTGGAATTGCTGGGTCAAAAGGCAGATCCATTTTTAGTTTTCTGAGGAAGTTCCACACTGCTTTCCATAGTGGTTGTACCAGTCTGCAATCCTACCAACAGTGCACTAAGGTCCCCTTTTCTCCACAACCTTTCCAACACTTGCTGTTTGTTGCTTTGTTTATGATGGCCATTCTGACTGGTGTGAAGTGGTGTCTCATTGTGGTTTTAATTTGCATCTTTCTGATAGCTAGAAATACTGAGCATCTTTTCATGTGTCTCTGGATCCTCTGTATGTCCTCCTTGGAGAAGTGTCTGTTCAAGTCCTTTGCCCATTTTTTAACTGGGTTGCTTGTCTTCTTGGAGTGTAAGTTCTTTGTATATTTTGGGGATTAAACCCTTGTCTGAGGTATCATTGGCAAATATGTTTTCCCATATGGTTGGTTCTCTTTTTATTTTAATACTGTTTTCTTTAGCCATGCAGAAGCTTTTAATTTTGATAGATCCCATTTGTTTATTCTTTCCTTTATGTCCCTTGCTCTAGGGGACATGTCAGTAAAAATGTTTCTGTGTGAAATATCTGAGATTTTCCTACCTATGTTCTCCTCTAGGACTTTAACAGTGTCACAGCTTATATTTAAATCTTTTATCCTTGAATTTATTTTTGTGTATGGTATAAGTTGGTGCTCAAATTTCATTTTGTTGCATGTAGCTGTCCAGTTCTCCCAACACCATTTGTTGAAGAGGCTATTTTTACTCCATCTTATGTTGCTGCCCCCTTTGTTGTATATTAATTAGCTGTAGAGACTTGGGTTTATTTCTGGGCCCTCTGTTCTGTTCCATTGGTCTATGTTCCTGGTTTTATGCCAGTACCAGGTTGTTCTGATTACAGTGACCTTGTAATACAGTTTGGTATAAGGTATTGTGATCCCTCCTACTTTACTCTTCTTTCTCAAAATTGCAGCAGCTATTCAGGGTTGTTTATGGTTCCATATAAATTTTTAAAGTGTTTGTTCTATGTCTGTGAAATATGCCATTGGTACTTTAATAGGTATTGCATTGAATGTGTAAATTGCTTTGGGTAGTATGGACATTTTGATGATGTTAATTCTTCCGATCCATGAACACGGTATATGTTTCCATTAGTTTGTGTCTTCCTTGACTTCTTTCTTCAGTGTTGTGTAGTTTTCTGAGTACAGGTCTTTTACCTCCTTGGTTACGTTTATTCCTAGGTATTTTATACATAGAATAAAATTTTATTTGACAGCTTCTTAGCTTAGCTTACAACTTATACTCATAAATATGGCTGATAGGTTTCCATTTATGTTCTTGCCCCAGACCCTGCCCTGGCCTGACAGGCAAATGGAAAACTCAAGAAGTTGAGATGCAGATCTTGGCTTGGGAATAAAAGGAACAACTTGTGGATTTAACCCATGGTGTAAACACTACTGAGACTACTTTGATTACCTAATTTTACAGATTTAAAAAACAATGGATTGTCCTGAAATCAAGTTCTTAGAAGCCTCACAGAAGAGTGGTGAAAACAAAATGAAGGAAAACAAAACAAAACAAAACAAAACTAAACTAAATTAAAAACCCCCTGTTACTTCACTTAGCAAGTTTGGCCTCTCTCTTTTGTTTGTCAACAACTTGTATGTGATATGCTATGTTGTGATATTAAGAGCACTAATGTTAAACATTGAAGATGTGATTTCTATGCTCTGTAACATGGTACCCATGAACACGAGCTTTGGAGTCAGAGAGATGCAGCCTAGGATGTGCACTCTTCTGCTCACAAACTGAGTGGCCCCAAGTGAGTTTCAACCTCTCAGAGCTTCAGTTTCTTCATCTGTAAATAGGATAATGACCCCTACCTCACATGGCTATTGTAATGGTTTAATAAGAAAGATGTGAAAGGGGCTGGCACATAATGTGCTCTACAAGGGTTACCTGCTGTCACTACTAATGTTATTTTTATTGCTACTATTATAATTAATTGTGCTACCTTAGACCAGTAAGCACTTCAAGTAATTTTAAAATTACTTAGAAAAATAGGGTAGCACATTCACAGTTAAAAAATCAGATATGAAAAGATGCATATAAAAAATCTTTCCTCCACGCCTCTCACCTTTCAACTCATTCTATAAAGCCTTGTACTCTATGATAACCACTTTTTTAAAAGTATATTTTATTGATTATGCTATTATGGTTGTCCTATTTTTTTCTCCCCTATGTTCCCCTCTGCCCTGCACCACCTCCCACCAGCATTCCCCACCCTGAGTTCATGTCCATGGGTCATACATATAAGTTCTTTGGCTTCTCTATTTCCTACACTATTCTTTACATCCCTCTGTCTATTTTGTACCTACTGTTTATGCTGCTTATTTTCTGCACCTTTTCCCCCATTTTCCCCCTTCCTCTCCCTGCTGATAAAACTCCATGTGATCTCCATTTCTGTGATTCTGTTCCTTTTCTAGTTGTTTGCTTAGTTTGTTTTTGTTTATTTTTTTAGGTTCAGTTGTTGACAGTTTTGAGTTTGTTGTCATTTCACTGTTCATAGTTTTGATCTTCTTCTTTTTCTTAGATAAGTCCCTTTAACATGTCATATAATAAGGGCTTGTTCATGTTGACCCCTTTTCACTTGACCTTATCTGGGAAGCACTTGATCTACCCTTCCATTCTAAATGATAGATTTGCTGAATAGAGCAATCTTGGATGTAGGTCCTTACCTTTCATGACTTTGAATACTTCTTTCCAGCCTCTTCTTGCCTGCAAGATTTCTTTTGAGAAACGAGCTGATAGTCTTATGGGAACTCCCTTGTAGGTAACTTATTTTCTCTTGCTCCTTTTAAGATTTTTTCCTTATCTTTAATCTTGGGATAATAATGTGCCTGAGTGTGTGCTTCCTTGGGTCCAAGTTCTCTGGGACTCTCTGAGCTTCCTCAACTTCCTGGAAATCTATTTCCTTTGCCAGGCTGAGGAAGTTCTCCTTCATCATGTTTTCAAATAAATTTTCAATTTCTTGCTCTTCCTCTTCTTCTAGCCCTCTTATGATTCAGATGTTGGAATGTTTAAAGTTGTCTAGGAGAGTCCTAAGCCTCTCCTCATTTTTTTCAATTCTTGTTTCTCCATTCTGTTCTGATTGAATGTTTAATTCTTCCCTTTGCTCCAAATCATTGATTTGAGTCCCAGTTTCCTTCCCTTCACTGTTGATTCCTTGTATATTTTGCTTTATTTCACTTTTCATAGCCTTCACTTTTTCCTTTATGTTGTGTTAGTACTCAATAGTTTCTGTGAGCATCCTGATTGCCAGTGTTTTGAATTCTGCATCTGATAGGTTGGCTATCTCTTTGTCACTTAGTTGTTTTTATAGAGTTTAGGTCTGTTGTTTCATTTGAGCCATATTTCTTTGCCTCTGAGCGCCTATTACATTGTAAGGGGTAGAGGCTGAGGGTTTCACCAGGGAGTGGCAACCCAGCTCACTGCATTGTGGAGCTGTATTTGGGGGAGGAGCCTGGGAAGGAACAATGCTGCTTGCTCAACTCTTGGCTAGCTTTCAGTCACTTCCCCTGGTACCCACAAGCAAATTGGGCCCTTCTGGTGCTAATTCCTAGGTGTATGGGTTTGCGTACATTCTAGGACCCCATAGGTCCCAACAATGAACTCTCCTGTGAGGCTGGGAGTTTCTTCTGTCACTGACACCCCCACAGGTTTTTATAGCCAGAGGTTTTGAGGCTTCCTTTCCCCATGCTGGAACCCTGGGTTGCATGGTTTGTCTCACTCAGCAGTTGTTCCTCTCAGTTTATCAGCATGCAAACGTGGGACCGCCAGCCACTGCCTCACTACACATCCTCTCTGCCCCTCCTGCCAGTCTGGATGAATGCTTCTTTAACTCCTTGGTTGTCAGAGTTCCATACAGTTTGATATTCTGGCAGTTCTGGTTGTTTTTTATTTTTAAATTTATTGTTGTCCTTTTGGTTGTACAAGGAGGCAAAGCATATCTACCTATGCCTCCATCTTGGCCAGAAGTTAGGACACTCTGGGTAACCACTTCTGTTAGTGTTTGTGTATTCTCACAGTATTTCTTTATTCAGATATAAGCAAATATGAATATACTCTCATATTTCCCTTTCCATAAATAAAAGGTAGCATGCTATATATACTTTTGTGGACTATACTATTGTTTACTTAATATATCTTGGAGATCTTTTCATGTCAGTATGTAGAGAGCTTCCTCATGATTTTTCACACCTACATAGTGTTCCACCTGGGAGTTTATTTCATTACTCCCCTGGAGATAAACAACTGGAATGTTTCCAATATTTTGCTCAAATGAACAATGCTGCTGTGAATGAACTTTAATGTATGTTGTTTCATGCAGGTAGGTAAATCTGTAAGATCAGGGTACATGGAGTAAATGCATTGGTGGTTTTGGTAGATAATACCAAAGCGTCCTCTATGGTGGTTATTCCATTTTACACACCCTCTAGAATGTAAGGTTTTAGTCATATGAACTTTTCAGTTGTTTATATTTGCTAAATAGGACCAATAATAGTGGCCAACTGTATCAGTTTCTGGTTGCTGCTATAAAATATTACCACAACTTGGTTGCATTAAACAGCACAAATATATTGTTAATGTATTATCTTGTAACTCTGGACATCAAAAGTCCATGATAGGTCTCAGTGGGCTAAAATGGAGGTGTTGGCAGTGTTCTGTTCCTTCTGGAGATGTGGAAGATAATTTGCTTCTTTGCCCCTTCTAGGACCTTGAGGTTCCCATATTCCTTAGCCTGGTCCCTGCATACCTCCAACCTCTTCTCCCACTGCCACATCTTCCTTCTGACTCTCTTGTCTCCCTCTTATATGGACCTTTGTGATCACATTGAGCCCACCCAGATTATCCAGGATGATTTCCCCTTGTCAAGATTCTTAACTTAATCACATCTGTAAAGTTCCTTTTGCTATGTAAGGTAACACATTCACGGGTTTGGAGATTAGGATGTAGGCTTTTGTCTCCTTAACAAGAATATAAGAATAGAGATACTGTGTTTGGTTCAGCAATTTAGTATCTATTAGGTCAGAGTACCCTCTATACAATTGTCCTATATTTTATGTATTTTATACTTATAATGAAGTTTAATGTATGAAATAATGAGTGAGATTCTTTGAAAAAATATGCAGCATTATGTAGAAAGCTTTTTTTTTTTAAAAAAAAAAGGGATCTGGAAAGAAAGCTTGTCTCATTAGACAAAGAATGATGGTAAAGATAACTGTGAACTCTAGAGTGTCATTTTGCCAAATTTTTATGAATCAGTAATGTAATCTGTTCTTATTCAAAACATATGTTTTATCTCTAAGTGAAGAAAATGCATCTGCCTATATCTTATAAAAAAGAGATTTTCAATTTCAAATTAACATGGAAATAGTTTGTCCCACTTTTCCAGGCTCATGTCACTGAGTCATATGTCCTGGGCGAAGGAACAGACTGGAATAAAGCTGTGAATACACAAGCAGGGAAGAACTCCATTTCCATGAATTGAATAAAAGCAACTATTATAGTAGAAATTGGAAGTGAGGTCATCTGTAGGAAAAATGCCATGTGTGCCCACCTCTTAGCTGTCTGTCTAGGTTTTCATCATCGTGTTTTCTTCTCATCTCTTCAAAATACAAACATTCTTTCATTGTGAAGGCAAAGGCTGACCAAGCCTGACTTCCAAAAATTTTAACGTGGTGGAGATAGGGAACTACTGGGTAATGATGAAATAGATGGACTCTGGGGTCTATGGACCTGCGTTTGAAACCCAATTCCAATATAAGATGATCTTTATTACAGTATATAACTCCCTAAAACCACTGTTTTTTTTAAAAAAAGATCCAGTGAATAAATAATAGTAGATAATGATAGTACTACTCTCATAGACTTGACATAAAGATTATATAATATAATATTTGTAATATGCTTAGCACTGTGCTTCAGTAAATGCCAGCTACTGATCTTATTGTTATCAGTCACTCTTACTATCTGTCCAAGGGTCAAAAATGAGGCTTGAAATCATCAATTAACTACAGTACCTCTGACATCTCAATAGCAACCATCCTGTTTGGACCAAGCCATCCTTTATTGACCAAACCACTTCCTCACTAACCGTTGCTCTCCTGGTTCTCATCTCCTTTTATTTTCCTTTCTCAATTTAGATTCCAAGTACTACTATGCCTCCCCTTTAAAACACCCCTGACTCCCTGGTCCTCTCTGTCTCTCTTGTGCCTGCCAGGCAGAACCTCTGCCTTGGTTATACCCAACTAGTTGCCTCCCCAGCAGCTGAGATACCTGGAGAAAGATCACACAACAGTGCACATAAAAACTATTTAAATAATCATTCCAACATATCATTTGCCTTTTTCACTGTGTTGACATTTGCATTGATAGCATCAAAGCAGTGATGGGTAAAACTTCTGATGTCTTAGCAGGATTCAAGGCAATGAATGGCTCAGAAGCCATTACACACTTGCAATTTTTTAAAAAGCCGGTTTAACTTAAGAATGTCCTTGATGAAGCAGTAGAAATTATTAATATTATTAATCTCAACTCACTTATTTATCTTTTTAATGTTCTGTGTGGCAAAATGGTATGTCTGCATAGAGAACTACTGCATACTACAGGATGCATATCTTGAGAGAAGTACTGGGGTGATTATTTGATTTAGAAGCTGAACTAGCCAATTTCTTCATGATATACCATTTTTTTTACCCAAAAAGAATGACTAGCAGACAAACTATGGCTACTATGATTTGGAAATCTGACAGTTTCTTAAAAATTAACAAAATGAATCTGTTTCTTAACAGAAAACAACAACAACAATATTTTTTGCCAGTGATAAAATTCTAGCTTTTAAGGTTTCCAAAATTAGAATTATGGAAAACTTGTATCCATATCTACTAATTCAATAGCTTCCCACTACTTACTTTTCTTATGAGTTTGGTAATGATGTTAATGAATGTGGCTTTTTAAATACTGTATAATAAAATGTGTCAACATTTGGGAAATCTGCATGAGAGAACTAATATTTTCCAGGTATTGGAATGCATGACATTATAAGATGATTCCAGATGCAAGATAGGTCAATGAATCTTAATGTAACAGAGTACAAAAAATTCATCAGCATGGTTTCAGGTTCCACATTGCAATTTCCTTTTACAACAAACAGTCACTTGTCGAGTTTTAGTGTAATATCAAAGAAGACCCAAAATTATCTGAAAAGACTATTGTAAATAGGCAGTATAATTCTTACCTAGAAAGTTGGAGCAGAGTTAGAGCAGTGAAGAGTGGTTATAGTAAGGTCTATTTTGTAAGGGCAACATTTCACAGATAAATACATTTAAATAATATGTGGTTGATTGCATTGGTAACTGAGCAGATAATCAATTTAACAAGAAACTAGTAGGCAAACAGTTGTCTAAATATTATTGTTCTGATCATCCTTTGATTTTATCAACCTCTTGGGAAAAACCAAATTGGAAATTTAATAAGGCCAAATTTTCTCCTCTCCCTTGTCTAGCCTTCAACTCCAGATCAAGCAGTGAGAATTTCATACCAGGCCTCCAGGTCTGAGTGGGGCCTGTTCTGACTAAAGTACAGTTGTTGACAGCTGTGGAAAAGGAAACAGTGGGTTTGCTGGATACTAAGCTGAGGTAGCAAATGGAATTCAGCTGTTACCTTATGGATCCAACTTGGTATCAAGGTCTTTATGTATTTTTGACAGACTGAAACTCAAAATGCTGTCCCTCATTGATATGGGTATGCAGCTGCTCACTACAGACTTATTCCTTCTCAGCTTTGATTTGTCAGTAGTCACCTCGCTACCATGCCAGCTTAGCCCTCACAACCAAAAAACAGTGATGCAAGGATGGTAGGCCCTGCAAACTCAAAGTCAACATCATGTCAAGGTTTATACACTCGTATTTGTAAGCAGTCTTCATTTCATCAATTTTCTGTTCATGTTTGTTGAGAAGTTAGTATCAAATATCAGTTTCAGGCTGTGGCAAATAGAGTCTTTAATTTCTGTTACCAAGCGGTAATCAGTATTCCTGACATTTTATGAAAGTCAGACAATATCACCTCATTTTTATTTTGTAAGGTCTGCTTCCTTTTCATGCAGGAATTTCTGCATCCAGTTTTGTCGGCCCCAAATCCTTTGTTGAAAATGCCTCTGGTTGCTTTGCTAAGATCAGTATGTGTCACAGAAGTGCTGGTCTTGCTACTACCTGTCCACGAGCTGCCTTGATGAGACCTCAGAAAGGGGTGATTTGGTGGTTACCTGAGGATGCTGATCTACTGCTCCTGGAAAACAAAGTGAAAAAAGAATGTCTATTTCTGACTTCTGGTGGTGGATTTTACTTTGTTTCTCCCTTGAGATCTAGAGATTTTTAAATATCTGTTGAATATACAGGGGCATCAATTTTTTTAGATTCAGGAAGACTCTCAGAGATCTGGTCTCACACCATCACTTGCTGCTTAGAACAATGAAGTTGGGGAGGTCATTAGATGCATCCCGGTGTCTCTGCAACTACCATATGATGGATATTTGTGGTGTTTTCCTCTCTAACAACATCTCTGACTAACAACATCTTCTCCCAGTTCATTTGGTTTCAGTGGGGTTAACCCCACCCTCTGATTCCAGTCTAGACAGTGACCAAAATGATTGGTTAGAGGTACGAGCATGTGACACAAATCTGGCCAATCAGACTCAGTATCAGGTCTTTCATTATTGCTATGGAGAAGGATGATGACTGGTAGTGTTACAGAAGAAACAAGGGGGGGCCTGGGACGATATACTATTGTTGAAAAAAAGCCCCCAGGTCCGTTATGTCCACTGCCAGAGGAAAGACATTTCTCAATGCCAGAGATTCGTGAAAAGGAAAGGAAATGTTTATTTAATGCTATACAGACCTAAAGTAGTGACCTAATATCTTCATAAAAAAAATCCTAAAGTCCCTTAAAACACCCACAAACAGACACAGTCCTTCCTTCCTTCCCCCTTTGCCCAGTCCAGAGTACCATATCTCAGGAAAGGAAATAGAAGTCCATGGCTCAGGCAGTCCTCTGGTTATTACCAGTTAGTACTCCATCTTGACTGGGAGACCTCCCTGGGTTCCTGGTACCCTCAGCTGAGTCGCTGGGATCTCTGCTAAAGCCAAGTAGTGGTTCCCCCTTCTAAAGCTGCGGGGGTCCCCACTCTGGCAAAGGCATGTGGTCCCCTCTCCCAGGGCCATGTGAGTCTCCACTGAGCCAAAACCATGTGCTTCTCCCCCTGCGCAATGGCTGCAAGGCGGGGGGGTCGCCACTCTGCCAAAGCCGAGTGGCGATTCTCTACTAAAGCCACATGGTGATTCTCTCTTGCAGGGCTGCAGGAGTCCTCACTCTGCTAAAGCTGCTTGGTTCTCTCTCAATGGCTGCCGTGTCTGGGTTTAAATCCCCGCGCCAATCTTCCTCTGCAGCCCCATTTCCAACTCCTCCTACACTCGGGCACACTTGCCTTCAACCTGCTGTCTTCTCCAGCTTTTCTGGTCACCATCGTGGGTCTGGGCAGGTGTGACCCCATGTCATGGAGCCAATCTTCTCTGAGCTCCCACGCAGGTGCTGTAACTCCTGTAACTCGGGGGACCTGCCCCCCAGTTACACCTTGGTGGGGTAATTACTTCCATTCTCCTGGCTCAGAGCTTGGCCACAGCTATTTGACATATCTAAGCAACCAGCCAAAGGCTATAGATATGTTAAATGACCACACCAGAGGTTAGCTACAAGGCTGTTGCTATGCGAAACAGTTCTCAAAGGCCCTGCTCCAGGTGTCCCTTCCCCCAACCCACACCTGAGGGGTGGGGGTGAGGACATCCTAAAGTCTCCTAGACACCTTGAGTTCTGGACCCCATTTTAAATGCCCATTTGGGGTCCCCCCTCTTGGCTGCACCCTGTAACAGTAGTATATAAAATTAGAAATTTTACCTGCATTTGGAAAGAGTCTGACTGAGAAGCAACACGGCCCTGAAAAAAGCAGAGGACTGCTTTTCAGAGGACTGAAAAAGCAGATTGACTGATTCCTGGTGACACCCGCTGAGCACCTGAATCTAGCTGCACTTGAAGCAAGATCTATCTTTGGACTTTTTTGTGATATGAGCCTATACGGCTTCTCTTTTGTCTTAAGTAAATTTAATTTGATATATATCACAACAGATTTGGGCCCTTTGGTATGCTAAAATTCTGCTTACTGGTGAAAGTTTGGAGTTCAGGATGACTGTCCTATTTATTCTGCTTGCTACCTGTTTTGGCACATTTCAAAAGTTCTTGTTGCTAAGGGTGATTCAGTCTCTGGGGCACCCAGCTGAAGCCTATTGATGAATTGTCTCTGCTTGAAGCAAAGATCTCACTGTTTTGCCCTCTAAGCAGCCTAAGCCCCTAAGCTATAGGCGACCTGTGCTGCCACTCCCTTTTGCCTTTGGGGCTTACCTGTAGGGACTGGAAGGGGATGGCTCACTGTCCTCAGGCCTTCAATAGATTTGTTCCAGTGGGAATGCCTGACTTCTTTTCTGTTTTGGGTTTTAGGTCTCTATGAACATTAGTATACGTGTCTCTACAGGGCAGGGAAATAATCAACTTTCATGCTAGTGAATTAGAAGAAGATAGAAATAGTGCATATACTCACAATAATAGTACCATATGCAGAATGTGGGACATGTAATACAATACTTAGAGAGTGCTTACCCATGGGCCAGATATAAATGAACACATTTTATCTTCTCCATCAACCAGGGTCCTGGCAAAACAGATGCCACATTAAATTAGAAAATTTGAAAGACTTCAATAAAGGGACTATTTACCAAGTTCTACGCAGGGAGTAGTGAAGCTGCTAGGATACTGCAGTACCCCAAGGCTAGACCCCGTGGGCTGCAACTACCTCTCCCAGGCCTAAAGGGAAGGGCACAGCTGGCCTAAACCAACCCCACAGGAAGGGAGAAGGGGAAGAAATACTCCATCAGAAATGAATTTATCGTGAAGCTCTTGAAATTGAAACCAGAAGGCCCCTCCCTCACATGGACCTGGGGTGCTGATTGTTGCCTGGAGCTATAAAGTGTGCTGTGTTGAGGAAGCAAAACCCGTTAGTAGTTGGGAGTATTTCTCTGTAAGCAGTTTTGATATTGTCTAAAGAGACCTCATACTAAAAGACAGAGATCTCCAAGCCTCCAGTAATTTGTTCTTATTTGTTTTCTCATTCTAAATAAATATTCATCCTTATATCTAATTGTGTATTTGTAATTCTGTATTTATCTTTAAGAAAGCCTTCAAAATGATATCTGATTTAGGCCTCACAAAACCTGGATTTGCTTCAGTGTCACTCTCTCCAACCCTCCCTTGGACCTGGGAGAAACTTAAGACAAAAATACACAATCTCTGTCCTCAAGGGATTTGGAGTCTAGAGGGAGATACAGATGGGTGAACAGTACCGGTCTCTCCAGGCCCCCACACAATGGTTTCCAGTGTCCCTGGTCACCCATGCACATGTTACACATCAAAACCTTGTCGAATTGTCTTGTCAACCTCTGGGTTCTTCTTTATCTCTCTCCAGCAATCTAGGTGCTTCTCAGGGCAGGTCTCTAACCACCATCCCCCTCACAGCAAGCAAAGACTAAGAGAGGAATAACTGAATGAATAAATGAGTGCATGAATGAGTGTCATAGGGCTGTGATCAATTATTCTAGAAGATATAGTCAGAGCTTAAGGAAGGAGCTCTTTTCATCTTTCTTTACGGTATTTTATCTTTCTTTAGCTTTATGGACATGGGATTAAAAGTCCTAGATGGGTATGTAACAAACATGCCTTCTTTGTCAAACAGGGGAAAAGAACATAAAAAGAGCACTTACGTATTTATCACATCACACATTACACCAGACTTAGCTGGGAAGTTTTTAAACATGGGATAGCTGATCCTCACTCTAGGACTACTGAATCAGAATTCCTATAGTGGGAGCCTGGACATCTGAATTTTTAATAAACTGTAAATAAGTTTGAAGTTTATTTCTCATTAAAACTCACTAGATTGAAACTATGTAACATATCCATATATTCACTAACATATATGAGATATGAACTGGAAGGGATATTGTATCTCACATGTTGTTTTGGCCTGGCTGGCATGTCTTCCTCTTCTAGTAATAGTACTCTGGCTTCCCTTTGGGGATTCCCTTGGCCCACCCTCAGTTGATGCAGTTTGGGTTGGGCTAACCCCATGTCCCCAGACCCCCTCCACCCACCCCTCTCTTCCACCAGCTCCAGGGGTAGAGCTATGAACCAGTTCTGGTTAATCTGCGTGACTCATCCCCCTGGCCACAGGGATTGGCTCAGAGATGGGCAAATATGTCAGTCTATTGACACCCAGCCTGAAATCCTTGTGGAATATTTTGGGAAAGAGAAACCATCTTTCTACTGGGATGGCAGATGTAAAGAGGTTGGTCTGGAGTTTTGAGAGGACCTGTCAGAAGGAAAAGCTAACAAAGAAAACAGATGCCAGTAATGGAGAGAGGGCAAGTCCTGATAACTTTCTTAGCTTTAAGATAAAGTTCTCAGAGGCAGCTGTGTCTGAAGACAACTCAACTTGCAGCCAATACAATGCCCATTCTACATAAGCCAACTGGAATGGTCACTTACAAATGAAAGAGCCTTAACAATTTATGTTTAGGTATTTTTTGCCTGTAAATTTGATTAAATCTCCTGGTAAACAAATGGGAGTAAATTTTACTTACATTAATACTTGCTAACATTTATTGAGCATTGTTCTATGACTGAGCTTTACACACACTCAGCTATATAATGCTTGCAGTCACCTACAAGGGGCTATATCACTGTATTACAGATGGAGAAGCCAAGGCATGTAATGAGCCCCATTTCCATCAACCCTGTGTTCAATGCATTTTCTGCTCTGAGGTCAGAAAAATATTACAAAGATCTTGTCTCCTATTTAAGTGAGATGCTGTACTTTTAAGGGTTCAAGTTTACTTCTGCTTCCAGAAGTGTCTCCCTGAAGTCTTGAGAGGATAAAAACAAGTGATGGCTGCTACAGGGCAAGGTCACAGAACACACGCGGAGGTCTTTTCAAGCAGAAGGAAGGTTAGAAGTGTTCTCTTCGCTCTACAAGATTAACTTAATAACCAAGCATTGCACACTACTCTCAGAAATCTAGACTCCTGCAGAAAGAAGGATGAGGAAACAGCGTCACGTTGCCATGGCAGAGGAGCTGGGAAGTGTCTCTCCTGCTATCTCCTGGCAACCATTTGACTAGGAGCCGCACTAGACTTTGAATTACAGACAAGAAAGCTACCACTTGGGGATCATTTGAAAGAGAACGTTAATCAAGCTCACCTTGGTGCCTCAAGAGAAACCTAGATTTATTAATAGAAAATTAATGCCATGTCAGGCACCCCTATCATATACTTCCGTGCACTGTTCCCTCAGCCTGACTAGTCATGAACGTGGTGAAAGTGTTGCTCACTAACCAGCCTTCCCCACTGTTTTCTGAAGGCAGCATGTCCCACGTCAAGGAAGGATTAACCCTTGTTTTCCATGGTCCCTGTCCAGGGGCCAAACCTTGAGGGTGATGGGATCTGGAATACTTTTGGAACAGAGTTGCGAATAATCTTTTTTTTCTTCTTAACTACTAAGTCTTCTAGATATTTCCAAGCTACCATATTGATGTCTACTTTATTCCTTTTCATTGCTGTTTGGTGTTTTGTAAGATAATGTTCTATGTTTTATTTCACCATTCCCTTCTTCATGGACACTTAGGCTGTTTCCAGAGTTTTGTTATAACAAATACTGCTGTCTTCAACAGGTTAATGCTACTTTGTGACCACATGCAAATAGTTTTCTGTGATAGAAACCTAAAAGAGGCTTGCTGGGCTGGAGACTATGCACACTGAAAATTGTTATACCAACTGCCAAATTGCCTCTCAAAAGACTATTGATTTTTACATTCTTACCCACAGCTCCCTGTGAGCGTCCTCTCCCTTTCTTCTGATGTCCTTTGCATATGCTGTTCCCTCTCGCTGGCATGCTTGTCCCTTCCTCTTCTTTCAGATCTCAGTTCAAGGTTTCCTCCTGGAGTGCCTCCCCTCACTGTCATCAAGTCCATTACTTCATTCCACTAAGATCACGAGTATTTATCTATCCTTAACACTGCTTTGTTCTAGGTTCTGGTTTCTGACATCCCAGCTTCCACACAGTCACCAGAGTAACCTTCCCCAAAGGCCAATAGGACCATTTGCCTCCCTTGAGCATCACCAACAAAAAAAGCCCAGATTTATCCCCATGGCATGTGCAGCCCATCTTGATTTTGCTTCTGGAGCACATGCAGGTCATCAGCTTGGGTCTCTTCATTCTACCCCAGTGTGCTTGGTAGTTCCCACACAGATGGCAGAGCTAGAAAGATTTAGTTCTGAATCCCAAAGTTTCACCTAGCAACATTGTGATATCCAGCAAGTTACTTAATATTTCTAAGACTCATGTTTCCCATGTGTAAAATGGGCATAATAATACATAGCTTCAAAACTCACCAAAAACACCAGAAATTATATCGGGGGAGTGTGAAAAAATGACTTACATTTTGCACAAGTTTAAATTGTTGGCATGTTTAATAAGAATATGCATTACTTTTGCCAGTAAAAGTATTCAAGTGTTGAAAAAATAGTCTGGTTGAGGTTGCAGAATGTGGTGATTATGAGCACAGACTCTGGAGCCAGGCTGCCTGGTTTAAATTCAGTTACTCTGTGACTGCAGAAACATTACTTAACCTTTCTACTGGTTTGTTAAAATCAAGGTACCTGTAGTACAATACTTACCTTGAAGGGTTATTATTACAATTAAATGAGAAACATATGGAAAGTATTTGGAATATCACTGGCACATAGGAAGTGCCACATAGGAGATTGCTGGTATTAATAATGGATAGTGAAACACACAGTAAGTGAATCGTACCTGTCTGGTATTACCTTCTGCCCCCGCCATGTCTTTGCTAGAGTGGCTAGGAGGACTAAATGAGGTGATGTTTGAGTGACACCTGGTTTGTGCTGAGCACAAAACACCTGCTGAATAAATGCAAACTCCGTTTCCTCCTGCTTTTGTTGCCTTTCAGTCTCAGTTGGAGGACTGTTCCTTTGGAAAGATTTTCCTGACCCCAGGCTTTCTGACCACCCCTGCATTTGCATACTGCTGTGCCATTGCTGGTTTACTTCTCCGTTCTGCACCAGACTCAAAGAACTTTAAAGGTAAGGAGTGTCTTAAAATATCCTTACATTTCTAGCACTTGGCACAGTACCTGGAAAAGAGTAGGAGCTCAATATACTTTTGCTGTATTTTTCATGAATAAATATGATCTCTACCTTCAAGCAGTTTTAAAGTGGCTAGGGTGGAAAGATACATGTATTTGAAAGATTAAACCCACTATCAAATAAAAAGACCTGTTCTGGACAATATGATGACACAAGAGGCAGGCACTGGGAAAGGTCGGGGGACTTGACTGGAGTGCCCATGCTGCTCCCAAGTGTCCAGTGAGACCCTGGGACAGTGGACTAACTGCTCCGGGCTGAGGCCCCCTTAGCTGTAAAAAATAAGGAACATAACTGCACAAAAATGCATGGTAAGCACATTGGTGGTTAAGTATCAGACTTGGGGTAGCTCGTGAATTCTGGAGAAACGCAGAGAAGGGAGAGCTCAGCTTTGGCCTCTGCAGTTCCACAAGGCTTCAGGGAAGGAGTGTTTAAGCTGAACTTTGAGGGGATGGGCAGAAATTAAGCAAATGGGGAGGAGACTGGACTATTTCAGGCAGGATAATATGTTGAGAAGAAAAGCTTAAATGAAAGGAAGAGAAAAAGAATCAATTTTCTTTACTTTGTGGTCCACAATGAAGAATTAAAAGAAAAGGTTCACAGGCTTGTGAATGTTGGTGTTGCGGTTCATCCCTCAGCCCTGAAGGGAAGCAGGGAGAACACTGGCGGCTGTGAGGGGAACGTGGCGGGACAGAGGGGCCCGCCCTGACCGGGAGAGAGCTGTGACTCTAAATTAATTAATTCACTGAAATTAATTTGTTAAAAATAGCACACTATGGAGTTTAAAGCAAACAAACCAAAACAGAAGGTGTAAAGATAGTTAAACTAATAACCAAATATTCTTACTCCTTTGAAGTGTAATTTAGTTGTTTAAATGAATTTTAATGTTCCAAATCCACAACTCAGTAAAAGGGTTTAAAAAAAAAATAAAACTGACAGTTGTTTCATTTTCAGCTTTGAATGTGATATGAAAATATTTTTATTATTGTTTAACTGTATTTACTCATTTTTTTCTTTTTTTCATGATTGAAAGGAATGCATTTAATAAAAATTGGAATATACAAAATGATGTTTACACTTCAGTGTGATAGGCTGAGATGCCAAGAAAAAGAGTTCTTTAAAAAAGTAAAAAACAAATCTCACCCGGGGATACTTTCCGTTGCTTTTAGAGAGAGAGGAGAGGAGAGGTAAACTTCGATGAGAGAGAGAAGCACTGATGGGCTGACTCCCTTACTCTGGGCACCACTGCTGTCCGGATCAAGGGCTGGAACCCACGGCCCAGGCACGCACATGCCCTTACCAGGAATCCAACTGCAACCCTTTGGGTACAGGATGACACTACAACCCAGTGAGCCCCACCCACCAGGACAAAGAAAAAGATTTCTTTGCTCTAAGTGCAGCAAACTTTATCAATCATGATCAACTGCCAATATTCTGTCGAATAAAAACATTGAAAACTCGCAGGAGAACAGCACGAGGCGCCGGGATGCCACTGCGAAGCAGTGCAGCTGATTTTAACCCCAAGGAAAAACTCGAGCATCTGCGCCCTCCAGGGTCCACACGCGGTCCCTTGACTCGCTCCATCCTATTTTTTTTTCAATGTGGAATTACTTTAGGAACTTAAAATTTCTAAAATAAAAGCAAAAACAAGTTAGAATGACCTCTGATTTTTTTCATTTTCACAGCAAACTTATGAGTGTGTAAAAATATTTGTATTATTGTTGTTAACTTCTGAATTTTTTGAGCTCATAATCTCCATCTTTGGCTCATTTGCCTTCTACAGAACAATAGCCTAAGAGAGTAGGGTAGGAAGGAATCGTGATGGTGTTACAGGGTGCAGCCAAGAGTGGGGCCCTGGGTGGGGATTTGGAATGGGGCCCAGAGCTTGGGTTGTCCAGGAAATATTGGGATGTCCTCACCCCACTTCCCAACAGGTGTGGATTGGGGGAGGGGACAAATGGGGCAGGGCCATGGAGAGCTGTTTTGTACAGCAACAGCTTTGCAGCTAACCTCTGGCATGGTCATTTGGCATATCTATAACCTGTAACTGTTTGTATAGATTTGTTAAATAGCTGTGGCCATGCTCTGAGCCAGGGGAATGGAAGTGGCTTCCCTACCAAGATGTAACTGGGAGGTGGGTCCCCCAAGTTACAGCGCCTGCATGGGAGCGTGAAGAAGATTGGCTCCATGACATGAGCCACACCTGCCCAGGCTCACAATGGCAGCCCAGTGAAGCTGGAGGGCTTTGAGAGTACTGGCAGGTGTGGCTGAGTGTGGGGAGGGGGTTGGAGGTAGGGCTACGGTGGAGGATTGGGGTGGGGATTTGGACCCAGATGCGGCAGCCATTGGGGAGAGGACCACGTGGCTGGGACCCTAGCAGTGGAGGGAGAAACACTCCGTCTTTAGTAGAGTGGGGATTCCTGCAGCCCCGAGAGGGGAGAACCATGTGGCTTTAGCAGAGAACTTTCACTCGGCTTTGGCAGAGTGGTGACCCCCCTCTTTGAGGCCATTGTGCAGAGAAGACCATGCGACTAGGGCAGTGGAGAATGAACCTTGCAGCTTTGCCAGAGTGGGGACCCCTGCAGCTTTAGAAGGTTTATCAGAGACCAGCTTTAGCAGAGATCCTGGCGACACAGCTGATGGTGCTGGGAACCGAGGGAGGCCTACCAGCCGAGATGGATTACTGGGAAGAACTGGAGGCTGCCTGATCCATGGACTTCTATTTCTTTTCCTGAGATATGGAACCCCAGACTGGGCAAAGGGGGAAGGAAGGACTGTATGTGTTTGTGGGTGTTTTAAGGGACTTTGGGATTTTGATGAAGACATTAGGTCACTACTTTAAGTCTGTGTAGCATTAAATAAACATTTCCTTTCCTTTTCACGAATCTCTGATATTGAGAGATGTCTTTCCTCTGGCGGCGGACATAATGAATCTGGGGGGTTAATTCGGTAATAGTATATTGCCTAGGGCCCCCCTCCCCACCATTGTTCTGTAGCAATGGTGCCCACTGGTCGTCTAGCATCTATTTAGGTGTGCTTTTTCACCTTATCTGTTGTCTGCACTTGTGATGCTGTATACCTGAGGACTGACAGTAAAGCTAGAATCCATCTCTTTGGTGAACCTTTGGCCAGTGCCCACGACTGAGTGACAGACCCTGTTACTAATGGATGTTGCCCCCTAGTGGAAAATCACGGGTCCATCCACACTTGGGAGGGCTAACGGGGCACTGCAATTTTCAGACCACTGTGCCTGTAATGAAAGAGAGATGAACTCTCTTTTAAGTTGCTCTGTCGAATTTGGTGGTGGTAGATAATGGTTTGCCTAAGGAGGACTGCCTCCTCATCTCCAGAAACTGTGAATATGATACTTACATATTACTAAAATGGATTTTGCAGATGTCATTATGCTAAGGATACTGAGATGATCTGGGTGGGTGCAATGTAATCACAGGATCTTTATTAAGTCAGAGACAGGAGAGTCAGAGATGAGGGAAGGTAATCTGGAAACAGAAGCAGAGACAGAGCTGAAGATGCTCTGCTGCTGGCTATGAAGACAGGAATGCGGGCAGCTTGGAAAAGCTGGAAAAGGGGAGGAAACAGATTCTCCCCTAGGATATCCAGAATAGTCTCAGGCCAGGCGACACTTGGATTTCGGCTCAGTGAGAACCATCTTGGTTCCTGACCTCCAGAACTATAGCATATAAGCTTGCATTGTTTGAAGCCACCAGGTAAGTGATTATTTGTAATAGCAGCATAGGAAATTAAGACGCTGGTGTTGAGAAAAGAAAAAGTGCCTGTGGGCAAGCTGCTTGAGACAAACCTTGACCCAGGTGCTGCGGCTTTTGTGTTAATCACCCAGGAAGAACGTGAAATGGAATCTTGAAAGTCATTACACTACAGAAATGCATTTTAAAGAAAGGAAATGTCACTCTCTCTGGCCTAATAGGTGGCATCCTTGTAAAACCACATGAGGACATTGTTACCTAGATGATGAGAAAACACTCTAACTGTCCTGGGGAGAGAGAAATTTTTTTAAAGAAACACCTTTTTTCCCCCTCTAGACAATAGGTATGTCACATATGCACTGTAGAAAACTTAAAAAATATAGAAAAGCAGAGAATGAAAATCATCTATAATTCCACCACTCAGAAAACAACTCTTTTAACATTTTTTATCCTAGTAAATGTTTTTATAACTTTTCAGATTAGAGAATATGGACAATTTTGAATTCTTTTAAATTTAATATTATATCACAAGCATTACCCACATTAGAAACCATCTAAAAATATGCTTTTAATGATGACATAGTTTTTGTATTTTAAAGTTGACTTAATGTTTCTATGTTATTGAGCATTTAAGCTGTTTGGGGTTCCCAGTATAATGAGTAATAGCGTAGCGAATATATTTGTGTAAAAAATCTTTGTTTGGATTTTGGATTATATCCTTAAGACAGATATCCAAAAATGAAATAACTGGTTTAGAGGTTGTGAGTAATTTCTAGGTCTATGAAACTCACTGAAAATTATTTCTCATTAGGTTTGTATTAATTTCCTGTTATTAATGGTTTATATTGGGCAGGAAATCTGCATATAGTAATCTAGATTGGTGGCTTTCAAATATGTTTATTGACTCACAAAAAACACATTTTGTGTCATAATCTATTGCAAACACACACTGGAAAGGCTTCCTCTTTCAACATATAATGCATGACTATGACAAGTATTCCATTATCCTCTATTATTTTAAACGAGGCTTTGATTCACAAGGTGGTTTCGGGGCCTACGACTAGACTGTGACCCACTCTGAAACATTGCTTCAGATCATGGGACTGGGCCCAGCTGAGGTGATTCATGTGCTCATCTGCTTGTGTCAGAGGAACTACCTCTTCTAACACATCCCAAGCTTCAAATTTCCTGCCTCTTCAAGAAGTATGCTTGTATGAAGAAATGATCATAGCACCAGATTAAAACATGCAACATCTGCATGAAGCAGCTGACTGACCTTTTGTAAACCTGAATATAGCTCTGTCTCAAAACCTAAATGTCATCTCCATTCATTCTACACTTTGGATGTTTGTTAAGTCACAAAATTCCCACAGGTACACACACACCTTATGGTTTCTATGCATAATGGAAGGTTTCTATTTAATAATGGAAGATGAAGTGGCAACAACAGATCCGTAAGATTTTAGATTCTGTGATGTGTTGATGCAAGTGGCACCTTTGGTGTTACTGACACTTTTGCATATCTGTGAGTTTTAGCTAGGTTTTAAAAAAGACTTCAGTTTCTCAGGTAACATCTGGGGAAGGCAAATGGACAAGCAGTGAGCTTTTAAAAATAGAGAAAATGACATAAAAGAAAGAGGCCATCTCTATTTTTAGATGGATGTCAGATTAATTTTTCTGGATTCAGGTCTAAGAAATTCCTCCTCATGTGTAGAATGCTACCATCATTGTGATAAAATGTATTTTTTAAAATCTACCATCAAATATATCAAATACATCAAATACATCAAAAGCATACTGTAGGTCGTTCAGCTCTAAATTTAATGAGATATTTAAAGGTCAAACATTTCATGAAACATTGTATTTTTGATTGCTATCTCATTATCAGCTGGCAAATAAACTGTAAGAAACACAATAATGATGAAATGGTTGAATGTTAAAGATTGTAAAAAAGTGCCTCAAAAATTACATTACTTTTTATTTATGATTTCCTTCTCATTGAAGAAATTCAAAGCACTTCACAGACATCTCCCCCATTAATTGTCACAGTTCCTTTGTGTGAGAAACAGACAAAGCAGTGTCATATGCACTGTGTAGACAGAGAGATTTGGGGGCAACAAGGGAACTGAGGGTCAAAGGACCTGTCCAGACCCAAAAGTCTACAGAAAGTTTACAGTTTTTATTCCAAGTCATCATCTCATATGTGACTCTGTCTTCCATCATAAGTCCCTCAGGAATTTGAGGTTCTGAATCCAAAGTGTGATTATTAAAGACTTATGTGGCACCACTTGTGTACCAGGAACTGTTCCAAGAACTTTCCAGATATGAACTGAGTACTCACAACATGCCTACAAAGTAGGTATGGGTGTTACTTCCATTTTACTGATAAAGAAACTGAGATATAAGTGACTTCTTCCCAAGGGCACAGCTGGTCAGTGGTGGAACCTAGGCTGAAAGACAACATGTCAGCCTCCCTGGCAACACTCTGTTGCCTCCCGTGCTGTGAAGTTAGTGAGTCCTCAGCCTTTCTTTTTGCAAACCAACATTCCTGAGGATCTTATGATGCCTGCTATTTTGGAGCATATTTTTTTCTAATTAATTTATTTTTAAATCATTTTTTATTGTTATTCTATTACAGTTATCCCAATTTCCCCCCTTTGCCCTCTTCCACCCATCCCACCCGCCCCCCCCACCATCCTTCCCCAGCTCCCACAGTCAATCCCACACCACTGTCCATGTCCATGCGTCATTCATACATGTTCTTTCACTAGTCCCTTCCCTTTCTTTCCACCATTATCCCCCTCCCCCCTTCCCTCTCCCCTCTGGTCCCTGTCAGTTTGTTCCATGTTTGGAGCATAATTTTTGATGTGATAACTTTTGTCAGAGAAAGAATTCAAAAGCCCACATGTGTATGTGTGTGTATATGTGTCACACATGTGGATGAAACAGGAAAGAAGTTTACCCACTATAACTCAGAAGCCCCTACCATAGAAAGTAAGCTTATATCTTTTTGTTACAGAACACACAAGGGGGGCCTGGGATGATATACTATTATTAAAAGAAGGCCCCGGTCTGTTATGTCCACTGCCAGAGGAAAGACGTCTCTCAATGCCAGAGATTTGTGAAAAGGAAAGAAAATGTTTATTTAATGCTGTACTAACTTAAAGTAGTGACCTAATGTCTTTATCAAAAAATCTAAAAACACCCACAAACACACAGTCCTTCCTTCCTTCCCCCTTTGCCCAGTCCAGAGTACCATATCTCAGGAAAGGAAATAGAAGTCCATGGCTTAGGTGGTCCTCTGGTTCTTCCCAGTTAGTACTCCATCTCGACTGGAAGACCTCCCTGGATTCCCCGTACCCTCTGCTGAGTCACCAGGATCTCTGCTAAAACCAGGTGGTGGTTACCCCTTCTAAAGCTGTGGGGGTCCCCACTCTGCCAGGCACGTGGTCCTCTCTCTCTCAGGGCTGCAGGAAGGGAGAGTCCCCACTCTGCCGAAACTGCATGGTTCTCTCCTCCAGGGCTGTAGGAGTCTCCACTCCGTTAAGGCCGCGTGGTTTCTCTCTCCCAGGGCTGCAGTGTCTGTGTTTAAATCCCCCGCGCCAATATTCTTCTGCAGCCCCATTTCCAACTCCTCCTACACTTGGGCACACTTGCCCTCAATCTGCTGTCTTCTCCAGCTTTTCTGGTCGCCATCGTGGGTCTGGGCAGGTGTGACCCCATGTCATGGAGCCAATCTTCTCCCAGCTCCCACGCAGGCGCTGTAACTCAGGGGACCTGCCTCCCAGGTCCCATCTTGGGGGGGAAGGTCCCTTTCCATCCCCCTGGCCTTGAGCATGGCCATAGCTATTTAGCATATCTAAGTGACCAGCCAAAGGCTATAGGTATGCTAAATGACCATGTCATGGATTAGCTGCAAAGCTGCCCTGCATGTTCTTGCTCTGTGTGTCCCTTCCCCCAACTCACACCTGTGGGGGAAGGGGTGAAGACACCTTAAAATCTCCTGGACACCTTGAGTTCTGGACCCCATTTCAAATGCCTATTTGGGGTCCCCCCTCTTGGCTGCACCCTGTAACACTTTTATTGACAAACCGAGCCCATTCTGCTTGAGATCATCCTCCTTTTTTCTTATGCTGAGGAATACACTTAAAATCGATTGTTAAATTTAACTAAATCTCTTTCAGTTTAAAATGGTCAGTTGGCATGTAGGTAGTGGATTCAAATTCACATTCCATCTCAGGGCTGTGGCTCCTCTGCCCTTGGGCACTGGGGCTCAGAGGAAGGGCCTCTGGGCTCCTCCTGACTTCCGCAAGATGGGCCTCATCTTACAGGGTCTCTGGGCCACCTCTACTCATGATGCTGAGGAGTAGCTGGTCCCAGATGGAATTTTAGATGTCACCACTCAAGTTGAGGGACCCTCCTCCAGCCTTTACAAACAAGGCCCTTTCTCTGTGGCCTCCTCTTCTCTATGTCCAGGCTTCCTCTAGTCTACCAGTTGGCTTAACACTCCCTTATCCCTTACTTGTGGGTCCTCCTGGAGCCCTACGTGTGGCACGTAGGCTGTGGTCCACCAACTCCACTTCAGTGAAGCCTCTCCACCACCCCTTGAGGCATCCAGTGCAGGGCCATTGCCCAGTGCAGGACTTCTCTGAGTGCCCTGCAGACTCCTCGGACACAGAACCCTGGTGTCTTCAGTTTCTCAAGACATAACTGTGGGGTCCTTACGCCCCCTCTGGGCATTTCCACCCTATAAGGTAAGCCAGGACATTTGCATCTGACCTTTTGTCCTCTCTCCCTTTCAAATGTTTTGCTCTATTCAAGTTCTTCCCTTCTCTGCGATCCATGCTTTGCTTCTTATTTAAAGGGAAGTTTCAGAATTTAGAAAATTTCTTTGTTCCTCAACAAAACCCACTTTCAAGATTATTATCTTCACCACAGACTTCAAATCAATTTGAAACTTAAAGCCGAGCTAGGATTTCTTTGACCCCAGTGATGTCTACCTTCTCTCTAAAGTGGAGAACCATCGACGCTATGGGTGGGTCCCGGTCAGTCAGCAACATGATTTGGTAAGAATGATAAACAGTATTCCTTGATGCAGGTGCCAGTGTTAGAAAATAATGAGACCGAAACTTAATCCTAATCTTAGACAACTTGTAGTAGTACACTGATATTACGGGTAAATACACCTGAACACCCGAATGGGCTCTTTTAAGAATGAGATCGGTAACCACTGCCATGGTCTTTGTCTTTCTTCTCCACTGCAGTCTGTGTCCTTGACCTCCTCTAACAAAGGCATTTTCTGTTCCTTCTCTGTTTTAAATCCTCTGATTTTCTCTCACCTTCAGAGTTAAATTCGGTTTCCTTTGTGGTCTGGGCCGAGCTTAAAGTTTCAGCTTCCTCTGGTGCCACTCTCCCACCCCGATGACCTCTGTCCCCCAATGCATCCTGCACCCCAGTTTCCAAAAGCTGAGTTCCCCGGAAGCCCCTCGGCATCCTGCAGGCACAGCAGCAACCCTCACACAGGCTGCCAGCCTCTGTGGATGCCTTTTATCCTGCTGCTTCACTCTGGCCACTGGCTTGTCCTTCAAGAATCACCTCAGTGGCCTCAAGATTGCCCTTATACCCTCAACACAATTTCTGAGTTTGATGTGTCCTACCTGAGGCCCCGCTATCTACTATTTATCAAGTTGTGTTTTGTCTGTTTACTTACGTCTCACTACCATCATACACACACACGAGATCATGAATATCATGAATCCTTACAGGCCATAACTTGTGTTTATCTCTGTACCCTCAGAATCTAACACAAATATCTAGAACATTTAGATGCTCATTTTTTTATTCTTTTTTTTAATTATGTTTTTTTTAAAGATTTTATTTATTTATTTTTAGAGAGGGAAGGGAGGGAGATAGAGAGAGGGAGAGAGAGACATCAATGTGTGGTTGCTGGGGTTTATGGCCTGCAACCCAGGCATGTACCCTGGCTGGGAATCGAACCTGGGACACTTTGGTTCCCAGCCCGCGCTCAATCCACTGAGCTATGCCAGCCAGGGCATTTTTTTATTCTTTACTTTAAAGTTTGTATTTGTTTTAGATGGAGGGGAAGAGAGGGAGAGAAACATCAATGTGTGGTTGCCTCTCATGTACCCCTACTGGGGACCTGGCCCACAACCCAGGCATGTGCCCTGATTGGGAATTGAACCAGCAACCCTTTGGTTTGCAGGCCAGTGCGCAATCCACTGAGCCACACCAGCCAGGGCTCAAAATTTTTTATTACTGAGAAAAAGAAAGAAAGGGAGAAAGAGGGAATTTAGGGTATATCAAGGCTCAGGAGGAGTAAGTATGAAGCCTGAAGACGTTCTACTTATTGGTACTAACAAATTGGCTAGAATAACAAATGCTACCTCCTAAGGACCTGGGATTTTAAGGACTTAATTTACAACTTGTGCTAACATGTTTTATTTTGCCTTTGCTATTAACAAGACAATTCATAGCAAGACTGGGTCACAGTGGCTAGCACAGTGCTTGGCACTGAAAAAGGACTCAGTACCTATTTGTTGATTGACTTGTCCAACTTTCTCTTTGCCTGCTAGGACACAGGTGAGTAGAGTCAGCTTGTTAACCTGTGGTAGTGAGGTCCCCATCTTAACGCACCATGTAAATGTCTTCTTTTCATGGGGTGGCTGTGCTCCTGATCAGTCACCGCATCCAAATGGCCTCTTGAGATGAAATGGGAATCCAATACTCCCCACACTCCCCAGTCTTTTCAATGGTTGTTATTTGATACTACCAGCTAGAGGGTCCCTATGACAAGCCTTTGGCACAGCAGGCTTTACTGCCCCACTCCCTCTCCACCTCCCAGGAGTATAGCACACGCAATCACCAGATGTTGTAGGGAAGATTCTTTTATAAATCGAATAGAGGAGAAGGAACTATGTCCCCATTAAACATTACAGAAGCCATAATTTGGATCAAGACCTCTGCTTTTGGTCGTCTCAACTATTTTTTTCCAGGATAGCTTATAACAGAAACCACTGTATATTTAAAATGGTTTTTCAAAAAAAGTTATTGTATATAATTGTATATTGTATATAATTGTATATAATTTCTTTGGATGTTACTAATATTTCAGGCTTCTCTGGCATATACTTAGGAAATGAAGTTACATTTTACTTTTGATGCCAAAACTAAAATTGTTTGGACCTTGGCCAGCTTGCTGCGAGATTTCAACAACCTCTTACCAAGTACCTTCTATTTATTTCTAATTGTCTCTAAAGGGGTGCCTCATAAGTGCTAGAAGCCTGTCCACCAGTTACCATGCAGCATCATTGTGTTCTTTCTCTTTCAGCCAGCACATTCTGTCTATCATGTCCTGACTCCCCGCGGCCAACATCCACCCTCTAAAAACCTTACTGCATTGCCATTGTGATGGTGCTATATTGCATATTAACCTCAGAGTTGGTTTGGGGAGATTTCATTAGACACCTCCACCCCCATCTTGGTATAATAAAAATAAATGTCATTAAAATATTTTAATCCCTCCCAAAAAAGTGTCAGACCAAACTCTGCCACCCCTGTAGACAATTATTACATGAACATTCATTAACAAGCGGCAGAGACCAAAATGGTCCAGAAACCTCTTCTGGAACGAAGTTCAGCTCTCTGTCATTTCAGTTACTCACATCCCCCTCACCCAAATGTTCACTTGAGGAAGTCAGTGCAGCACTGCAGAGGCTGGATTCAGTCTGGGTTAGGGTTGGCCTTGGCGACCAGAAATCCTCTGCAACAATGGCCACATGTGGGACCATTGGGAACACTCCTTCCTCAGGGTGAGGATTCTTACTTCCTGATGATAAAAGATGGAACATGTCTCTAAAATATTTATCCAGGCCACATACCTTAAATACCATTATTTTTACCAATTAGAATGCATTTCCTAATCTTGAATCATGCTAGTCACCAAGTCACTAATTTCATTATTGAAGAGCAATTTCTCACATTCACTATTCTAATTGGCAATGCATTAATGGAAATACTGATACCAGAAGCACTTGTGGCTCTTTTGGTGTAAGGGTAACTGAACACCCCCTAAATAAAGTTCAGGGTGCTGGTGCGGAGCATGCAAAGGAGGGGAGCACAGGCTCAGCACTGAGGAGTTGGCTTTTACTCCACCTGTCACACCCTAGGCATTTAATACTCATTTGTAGAAATTATCTTGAAACTAGAGTCTTTACTTTAAATCAAAAATTTTTATTCACCACTACTCTCTATGGTGTATCTTTTAACAATGCCTCTTATTCTTTTATAAGACCACTTATCTCAGGCTTTCCCATTTTCTCTGGGGAGGACTCTGTGAAGAGTCTGCGAGATCATCTGATGAAGCCATTCATAACAGCAGAGCTCGGGCGGTCCTCTGCTGACTCACGTGCATTCTTCTGGAGGCCCCCTCTGGACCAGAGCAGCAATTCTAATCCCAGGAGGCCCCTCAGACCACAGGACAGGAACTTCTTTTCTGTGCTTAAGCCACCCACGGCCTCCCTCCTCACTGACTGTTGCCGTGCAGGCAATTTCAGAGAGCACACGCATGTGCACTTTTCCCTGAAGAGATTTACTCGCATTTCCCCAATTAAACTTCTCACCACAGGTCATTTTTATTTTGAGCCCTCCCTAATCCTGCACTGTGACTTTGAGATTTTGCACTCAGAATCACATCTATTTTAGCATTGAGGGATGCTAAATATCGAGGGAATGACCTGTGATTCCTTTTCTGGAGTGTTATTGCAGATGCTAAAGGAGAAGTATGTTGCCAGATGACCTTCTGAGGTCCCCAAAAGGAACATAGAGAGAATCCACATGAACAAGGCTGGCCTCAGTGAACAAGGGAGGGACAGAATTCTTGCTGTGACCCTACTATGAGCCAGGAGCTTTGTGGACATTTTATTTAGTCTTGCCCCACAGACCTGACAGGTAGATATTATCATCTCCATTTTGTAGGTGTGGAAACTGAGTCTGACAGAGATTAAGTGATTTGTTCAAAGTGGAATTTGAGCCCATGTGTGACACTAAGGTCATATCTTAAGACACAGGTGGCAAACACAAGGCCTGTGAGCCGAATCCGGCCCTCCACCTTGTTTTTACCGGGCAGCAGCACCAAGCTCCTTGCCCCTAGTTAAGGAGTGGCTACATTTATACAGTCCTAAAATTACATTTGGCCCTTTTAAGGCAACCGTGAGGCTGATGTGGCCCCAGGTGAAAATGAGTTTGATACCCTTGTCTTGAGAGATGCCTGACCTCCATAGTGGTGGAAATGGGCCCCTTAGCCCCAGTTTCACCTTGTCCTGACGGAGCATCTGGAAGGACGGGGAGGGGGCTGGGGAAGGTGTGGGGAGCAGGAGATGGGCCTGCAGATTTTGCCCCACACCTTCTTCTCCTTTTGCTGGTTGGTATTTAGAGCAGATGCACCTCTTTGGCCCTCCTATTTTCAAAGAAATTCAGGGACAAGGCATGCAGGCCATTGGCTCTGAGCTTCGTACCAGATCAGGAATAGAAAGGGGACAGTTCCCTTCTGAAAGAGATGTTCTGGGAGCTCAAAAGACAAAATGAATTTCTGAGGTTTTTTTCTTTCCCCTTTTGTCTGAGACAATTTTCTCTTTCCACTGTGAAACCACTGCTGGGTAACCTTTCCTGAACCTCACAGCTCAGGTAAAGAAAAAAACTTCCCTGCTGTAGCAGAAACAGCCTCTCACTCACCCAACTATGGTGCAGGGTGGAAGCAGTGAGACGTATTACACACAAGACAGTAACACCAGCGAAGAGCCCATTTGTGTGTTTACACAGCAGGTGCCCGGGGCACACATTATCAAACCGGGCTCCTCATCTGCTCAACAGATGGCAGAGCTGAGTGGCCACACAGCTCAGGACCAGGTACTGATCATCCTTATGCAAAATGAAGCACCTTTGGGCAGAAAGCCTGTGTTTATGGTACTTTCATGGGTGGATCTGAAGGCCCTGGATGAGCCCTCCAAAGTGCCTCCCATTCCCTTCTCATATTTCTTTACAAAATAGGAAAGCAAAAATCAACACAAATTTTTGGGCATTGTGTGACATACAAAATATACACTTTAAATTGGCAAGAGTCTGAAAAGAAATTAAATGGTTAGAAGTGATCATTTATGGTTGATAAGATTATAGCTAATTTTAATTTTTGGTGTTTATTAGCTGGTTTTCAGTTTTTAAATTGGACAGGAAATACTTTCCTATTAAGAAAAGAAAAACAGCTGTAGAATATTATGCTAAATGAAATAAACCCATCAGAGAAAGACAAATACCACATGATCTCACTTGTAGGTAGAATCTAATGAACAAAGTAAACTGATGAACAAATGAAACCAGAGGTGTGGAAACATGGAATGGACTGACAGATCTCAGGTGGAGGGCATTGGGGGACTGGAAGACATTAGCCAAAAAACATATATGCGTGTATTCACAGCCCATGGACACAGAGAACAATGCGGTGAAGGCCAAGTGGTGGAGGAGGGGCGGCAGGCTGGATGGATGGGGTCAAAGAAGGGGGGATGGGGGCATCTGTAATAATGTCTACAATAAAAAAGAAAAACAGAAATTAATTATTTTACAAACCAAACAAAGAATAAGGAATGCAGTCAGTTCCCCGCACCAAATCCCCAACGTAGAAGGGCAAGAGCAAGGAGGTCCGGGCTCAAGCCCTGGCTTTGCCAGCTGGCGGCCAGCTGACCAGTCTCATGCTTTCAAATGTAGCTTCTCTGACTTCAGTTTTTATCTCTCATTGGCCCTCTTTCCTGAACTCACGATTTGGGTTTACAACTGTCCATTGGGCAGCTCCACTTGGATGTCATATGGGATCTCAAAATTAACATTTTAAAACTAAACTATCTCCTCTTCTTTTCCAAACCTCCTTCTCTAGTAATGGCAGTTCCCTCTTTCAAAGTCCTTTTTGACTTATCAGTTTCTCTCACATGGTACAAACAATTTTGTTTGTCAATCTGGCTGGCATATATATCATACCTTGCCATATCATAAAACCATATCGCTTCTTTTCACATCCACTGCTGGGCCTGCAAACCAAACTATCACTCCGTAATGCCTAGATTACTGAGCTACCTCCTGGTTTCCTCTCTTGCATTAATTTATGTATTTTTATTTTATTAAATTTATTGGGGTGATTTTTGTTGATAAAATTACAGAGGTTTCAAGTGTACAATTCTATGACACATCATCTGTATACTGCATTGTGTGCTTACCCTCCAAATCAAATCTTCTTTCCTGTTCAAGTCATCACATATTTGACTCCCTTTACCCTTTACTGTCCTCCCACTCCCCTTCCCTCTGGTAACCACCATAGTTTTGTTTGCCCATTTGTTGCTTTCAGTTTTACACCCCATATATGAGTCAAACCTTATGGTTCTTGACTTTTTCTGTCTGACTTATTTCACTGAGCATGATATTCTCAAGGTCCATTTGTGTTGTCACAAATGGCAGTATTTCATCTTTTCTTATGGCTGAGTAGTAGTGCATTGTATATATGCACCACATCTTCTTTATCCAATCATATGTTGAGGGATTTTAACATAATGTTAGTAAGGCAGATCTTGTTATGTCTCTGCTCCAAGTCCTCCAGAGGCTCCATCTTGCTTCCAGGAAAAGGCAGCCCTTACATGGCCTGGTATAGGGAAGACCCTACACCATGTGCCCTCTTCCAAGTCGCTCTGACCTTATCCCCTGCCATCTCCTTCACCCTGCTGCAGCCATACTTGTCACCTTCTGCTCTATACACATATCAGATGCATTTTGGCCTCGGGACCTTTACAGTTGCTGTCCCCACTACAGGGACTGCTCTTCCCCCACGTGTCTGCACAGCTGCTCCCTGGGCTCCTGCAGGTGTTCGCCCCAAAGGCCCCTCCCCACTGGGGTTCCTGGTCCTAAATGCCTCCACCCCAGTCCCAACTGTCCTGTCCCCCTTTCCTGCTCTCTTTCTATAGCATTAATCACAATCTAACACCATTTTTTGCTGTATTTTGTAGCATTTTATTTTTTTTCAATTACTGTTTATATTCAACAGTATTCTGTATTAGTTTCAGGTGTATAGCATAGTGGTCAGACAATCATGTGCCTTACAGAGTGGTCCCCCCGATACTTCAAGCACTCACCTGCCACCATACACAGTTACCATGATATTATTCACTATATTCCCTATGCTGTAATTTACATTGCTGTGACTATTCTATAACTACCAGTTTGTACCTTTTAATCCTTTCACCCTTCTCACCCAGCCCCCAACCTCCCTCCCCTCTGTTAACTGTTGGTCTGTTCTCTGTATCTATGAGGCTATTTTGTTTGTTTGTTCATTTTGTTCTTCAGACTCCACACATAACTCCATTTATTTTATTTATGTATGTTGTTCATCATCTCCCTCCCCAACTAGAATGTGAACTTCAGGAGACAGCGGTTGTGTATCTGCTGTCCCGCTGGAACCTCAGTGCCTGGGGCAGTGTAGGCACCAGCTCGGTGAAGGCCCACATGGTGGACAGAGTAATGACCTCCAAAGATGGCTGAGTCCCAATCTCTGAAACCTCTATGTTACCTTGAGTGGGCTTTTGCCTTTTGGGCTTTGATGATGTAATTAAGTTCAGGGCTTTGGAGATAAGTAGATTTTCCTGGGTTGTCTGGGTAGACCCAGTATAATCACAGGGTCCTTATAGGAGGGGGAGCTGGGGGGTCACAGCCAGAGAAGGGGACGTGATGATGACATCAAAGGTTGGGAGAATGCAAAGCCTGGAAGAGTTCATGAGCCAAGAAGTGCAGGCGGCCTCTCCAAGCTGGGGAAGACAAGGAATAGGAGGAACAGAGACCTGTCACCCCATTTCAGGCTTCTGACTTCTACAATCACAAGAGAATATAGTTGTGTTTTTTAAGTCACTGAGTTTGTGATAATTTGCTACAGTAGTCGGATAATAGGAATATATCACTCAAAATCCTATTCTGAACACATAAATGAAGGGGCTGGGCTTCCTCCATTTCCTTGTTTGTGAAATGGTAGGATTGAACTTAGTTAATGCTGTATTTTAAACATTTTGTTCATTTAACTGAAAAATGAATGCATGTACTTGGTAAACAATTGACATAGTCTGAACAAAGTGTATAATGACAATAAGTTTCTCCTTTACCTCAAACTCATAGTCCCTGGTCTCCCTGTCCAGAGGCAAACACCAGTGTGTTGTGCAAGCTCCCAGAGATGCTATGGATACAGATATGTTGCCCTTCGTCTACAAATTGCAGGTTCTATACACACTGCTTTGCTCCTTGTTTTTTCACTAGAAAATGTATGGTGAAGATTGTTCGATGTCAGCATGCATAAAACTACCTGATGCTTATCTATGCTGTGTAATGGTTCATTCCTGAGTTAGTCCAGGACTAAGTCCTTCAGTCCAGTCAATCAGTTCCCTAGTGACAGTCAGTCTAGTGTCTACTACTACAATCTTTGAATACACATCTTTGCTCACATGTATAGCTAAAGGATGAACTCTTAGAGGTATAATCCAGGGTCAAGAGGTAGGTACACACTTTGTTCCTATATTGCCAAAGGGGATATACCTACTCTAGCTGACAGTGGGGGAGGGGTTCTTTCTTTTCCTGTCTTACTAAAACTTTATTATTAAACTTAAAAAACTTTATCAATCTAATTATATATATATATATATATATATATATATATATATATATGAAGTTAGCCTCCTGGCACTTATTATGCAGGTGTTTTTCCAATCAATAGTTTTTCTGTTTTACTTTGCTCATGATACCTGTTGCCACATAGAAATTTTAAAATTTCATCAAGTCAAATTGACAAAAATTGTCAATTTGCAACATTGCTTAGAAATGCACTCTTCATTCCTATAGTATAAAATATCCTCGTATTCTCTCATACTTTCTTCTCATTGTTATAGTCTTTATCTTATTGTTAATACCTAGAGTCACCTGAAATATATTAGGTGTGGGGATCAATGGAGCAATTCCATTCTTTTGTCCCCTATGCTAGCAACCCAGTTATCCCAGTACCATTTATTAAAGGGTTTGCTGTTTCCCACTGATTTGAAGTGCCATCTCTATCCAATAAGAAGTTTTCATGAGCATTTGTGTCTACTTCTGGCCTCTTCTCTTTTGAGTTGATGTACCTATCTACTCATAGGTCACTTCCCACATAATTCCTTAATTATTGTGGTTTTGACAGTGCATTTTAATGCCTGCTAGGATTTGTATCCTCTCATTTCTCTACCTTGTCAGAATATTTCTGGTTATAATAGTATGTTAATTTTTCAGGTCAACTTTAATTGAATTGCTCTGTTTTGAGGGGTGTTCAGGTATATGAATCCTCTTTCAATTTTGGATATTGACCCTTTATCGACTATATGCAACCATTCTAACAGGTGTGAGGTGATACCTCCTGGTTTTAGTTTGCATCTCTCTGATGACTGGTGACATACAGCATCTTTTCATATGTCTTCCATATTAACTTTAGAATCAATTTGTTATATTCCCCAAAAAGCCCCTTTGATCTTTTGATTGGAATAGTATTCTGTTTATAGATTACTTTGTGGTACACTGACATATTCATAGTGCCTAATATCCTTTAAAAATTAGTTCAAGATGGTGTTTTTATTATAGAAATGATATTGGCTCACTGTAAAAAAAAGTTCCGGCAATTCTGCAGTGTATGAAGTGGTGTGTGAAAGTTCCATTTCTCTTTTCCCAATCCTTCCCCTAGAGGCAACCACAGTTAATAGTTAGGTGTTCATCCTACAAGATGTTTTCAAATAAATACATTTGGCCCTGGCCAGTGTGGCTCAGTGTATTGAGTGCCAGCCCATGAATCAAAGGGTTGCTGGTTCAATTCCCAGTCTCAGGTACATGCCTGTGTTGAGGGCCAGGTCCTCAATAGAGGGTGTGTGAGAGGCAACCACACATTGATGTTTCTCTCCCACTCTTTCTGCCTCCCTTCCCCTCTCTAAAAATAAATAAATAGGTACATTTGTAATCATATGCACATATACATTTTAACATGTGAGTATTTTGTTATAGAGCTATATCTATCTTCATATTACATATGTTGTTTCTAAGCCATTTTTCATCAATTATTTGTCATGAATATATCAAATCAGATACATGTTAATACCTGTAGATATATCTTATCCTTTTAAATGTTCCATGGTGGCCCAGTGAAAGGGGGACAAGAATACCATAATTAATTTACTCATTCCTCCCTTGATGAATATTTGCATTGTTTCAAACTTTTCCTAATTACAAATAATGCTGCAGTGAACTGCTTTGAGCATTGTCTTTCCACTTTTGTGAGGATATTTCCACAATATAAATTCCTAGAAACAGAACTACTGAGTCAAAGTCTAAAGCCCCTTTCCATAAAACTTCAATGGAAAAGTATTATGACAGAAATGACCTTTCCATCAAACAGAGAATTGTCTGAGAATGTGCCCTCATCCAACACTGCCCTGAATTCAGAACCCCTGGGGGAGCTCTTCATCCCTTTGCAGTGCATACAGGTCCAGGACCTGGTTGAGTGAATGCAACTAATGGCTCTGGGTGCAGAGTCTTTGTCACACCGGAGGGACTGGTTCTGAAGGCAGACCAAGGCTCTCAACACATGCTGGGCAGGGACACTGGGGGAGAGTCTCAGAGATGAATGTGGGTGGCGAGAGGTGTTCCTGGTCTCCTGGGCTGCAACTTAGAGATGTTCCCATAAAAGGTTATAATTAGTAATAATGGGAGGCAACACTGAAGGACTAATACTGCATTAGCTCATGACTTCAAGACTTTGAAGAATAAATGGGCTTTGCTGGGTTGCTGGCTGGAGAACTGAATCACTGTGAACAATTAATTGTTCCAATGGGACAATGGTTTCTGAGTCTAGATAACTTTCTTAAAAATGAGTTTTATAACCATTTAGGAATTGGAGGCTGTGCAGGGAAGATATCTTCCAGGCTTCATCACCTTGTTCATGCACTTCCCAGCCTCTGCTCCTTCTCTTTGATGATCCCAAATTTCCCAGAGTCTTCTCTTGGTGCCACACCAGGTCTGTGATCCCTACAACTTCCCATGTAGTTTTGTTACATCCCTTTAGTTGTCTTTAGTCAATGCTCTCTTTCCTTCCAAATTCTTATCACTTTTCTTAATCTTTGCACACAGCCCCAGCTCTGTCATCTCCTAGATGACACAAGTCACATCACTTCATTGCCTATATGACCCCAAAATTAGGCCATTGGACAAAAACTGCTCTAATTTTCTGTTTTCTACTTCATCCCTAATATACTAATCTGTTCAATCTGAAAGGCTGAATACCAAAATTAAGGCCTATGTTCCAGATCCCTGCCCTATCTCCCTGTGCATCAAATGATCACTTCTTATATACAACTGGGCCACTGCAGTGCACAACTATAGAAATCTCCTTTTGTACTGCCTCTTTCTCCCAGTCTATGTATTAACAACAGCAAACTGCTTTCCCTCCACATCCTTCTTTAACTACCACCTACTCTCTCTCCTTTCAGTCAATCTTAAAAGAGTTATTTACATTCGTCTCCACTTTCTTACCTTCCTTCCCCACTGCATTGTTCTCAAACTCATTTATTCTTTTCATATATATTTATTAAATGCCTATTAAAGGCCAAACACTATGCTGGATGCTCAGACTATAATAACTATATATTATAGTTATTATATATATAGTTATATATAATATATAGTTATAGTATAGTTATATATAGTTATATAGTTTTATATATATATATATATATATATATATATATATATATATATATCCCCCTCACTCTCAAAGAGCTTACAAACTATTGAGAAACACAAACAGATTACAATAAATGACATTTTAAAAGTACATAGTTTTGGAAATAGGTTTTATCTCCACATTAGTGGAAGCAATATATGAGTCTCAGATATAGCAAGAAAGCTGATCCGCAATCCCTACTTTTTTGCAAAAGGCCCACTCTGGAATTATGACTATAGTTCCTGGGGCTGACTAAGAGTGGGAATTTCTTTTTTTTTTTCAGATTTTATTTTTATTTATTTTTTAGAGAGGGAAGGGTGGGAGAAAGAGAGAGAGAGAGAAACATCAGTGTGCGGTTGCTGGGGGCCGTGGCCTGCAACCCAGGCATGTACCCTGACTGGAAATCGAACCTGCGACACTTTGGTTTGCAGCCCGTGCTGAATCCACTGAGCTACACCAGCCAGGGTTGGGAATTTCTTATTATGGAGCAGGTCAATTGGAGAGACTTTCGAAGGTGACAAAATGTTTTGGCATCCTTCAGATCTATTTGTAGACCAGCCTATTGAGGTGCATGATTAGGCCAGGAATGGGGAGAGGTGACATTCCAAACCCTCCAGCCCTCTGATCCTAGTACAATAAAGAGTGGCTTGATTTCGGAGCCCCTCTAATGAGAACATGCTGGTTTCAGGGAAGGATCTACCTATTGAGCCCCAACTCCAGAAAGCAGGCCAACTGAAAAGCTCCAGACATAGGCACAGTGAAATGAAAGGGGTGCCATGAGGACAGATAAGTGATAAGGTTGGTGGCTTCCTAGAGGCCTCACTGTTTATCACGAAAACCCCTGACAAGTGTTTCCATGACTCCCAGAGGGATCCTGACTCCCACGGGGCCAGCATTCAGGAAAGTTGTGCCCAGAACAACGAGAAGAATAGCTGTGTTTAAATCTGGGTCTAGTATCAGTCATGGCTAGGGAGCCCTTGAATACTTCAAGCCCATTCTATTCCAGGGTGTAAAGCTGGAGTTAAACTAGGGGTGGGGCAGAGGTGAGAGCCTGTCCACCTTGGCTTTGCAGACAGACAGATATGGCTTTGCAGCCTGGTGCTGCCACTTCCTAGCTGTGTCAGGATGCTTTGGGTTCCATGTAATAGGATACTCAGCAAACCTGGCTGAATTCATAAAGATATTTATGGTTTACTTAAGAAGAAGCCCAGAGGGAGATAGTTAGCACCAGGCTCAATGAGACCATCCTTTTCTCCTCTATCCTCAGGCACATCCTGTCCCTCAACCTCATGACTTTCATAAGATTGACAAAGCTTCCAGCTTCATCTCTTCTCCTGATAATATTCAAAGCATGAAGCAACAGGGACCACACATAAAGGGCTTTCTCTTCTGCTGCTTTTTTTCTCATCAGAGAGAAGACATTTTCCCAGGAGCCCCCAGCAGGCTTCCCCTTTTATCACTCATGCCCACATCTGTGCCAATCATGGGTAAAGCAAAGTATGGTCACCAAAACTGGTTTTGACTAACCTCAACTCACTCATGCAGAACTGAATTCATTGCCCACCCCTGCCCCCAACTCATCTCCAAAAATCCAGTTCCATTAACAAGGAGACAAAAGAGAGTGGCCCTGGGGTGGCAGCCAGCAGCGTCTGAGTCTGTTACCTCATTTCTTCAAAGGGGGAATAATAGTACTTGTCTCACTGGGTTGGTGTGAGGATGAAACAAAATAACAAAACTAGATCACATAGTAAGTGCCCAGTAAATACCTATTCCCTTCTGTGAGTTAGACTATCTAGGCTCTTAGGACTAGCAGAGACTTCAGAGGTTAGCTAAGCCAACCCCTTCCTTTTATGGGTCACAGAGCAATGGGTGTTAACGTAAGGTCCAGGAAAGAGATGACAGTGGCTTAGAAAAGAGTGGTAAGAAAAAGTCAGACTACGGATATATTATGAAGGTCTTGCCAACAGGATTTGCTGATGGCTTAGGCATGTAGGTGTGAAGGAGCTGAGTCAAGGATGTATCAGGGTTTTTAGATGGTGCTGTGTGCTGGGGTGGGAAACAAAACAGATGGGTGTGGGAGGAACTTTGTCTCGCAGAATTCTCCCGTCCACCACGGATGAGAAATAAGTCATTCCGGACACAATCTTGCTGTTTCAGTGGGACAGAGGGTGGCAATTCCCTCTAGTGGAGAAAGCCCCAAGCCTTCTCCCAAATGGCTTTTATTGGGAATGGTATGTGCAGGTGTATACAGCATACATAGTCCATCAATCAATGTCAAAAAGGCTATAGTCAAACAAAAGCAGGTATTATCTATAGATAACAATTGAAGGAACATAGGGATCTGGCATAGGTCAGGGTCTATTAGTCATGCTGATGTCAGAGGGTCTTTAAGACATATTTCATGAGGTAAAGAGTTTACTCTTTATGTCTTGAACTTAAACATCTGGTTTATATCAACAGGGCTCTACAAAACAAAGCAGAGCAAGCTTCAAAGGATACAATGTGTTTATCAGGCCTGATTCCCACGGGGAAACCTCCTGTGTTAGCGTTAAGTCACGTCTGCCACCTACATTAGCTGGTTTTCCAGGGAGACTTACTAGCCCCTTTCAGGGCTTGCTGTCATGGGGCTACAGTCTCAGAAACCACACAGAGTTGTCCCCAACAGATGGGGCGAGTAGAATTGCTGTGTCTAGAATGGGAAGAAGATAATTTGAAATTTTCAAATATTCTTGTCTTTATACATTCTTTGTTGTACAGATTTTGTTTGGAATGATTTGTACCATATTGAATACTGGGCAATTTCTAAATCCATAGAAAAATAAGATGTCTAGAGATTTCTGTACAATTCAGTTTCCAACAAATTTCCCATGATTTGTTACCTAATATTGGCATCTGATCAATCCAAAAAGTCAAATTAATGTTTTGAAAATAGTTTCTGCTTTGTGAAGCCAACATGCCCCCCCTTTGACTTACTCCATTTGGCAGAAAGAAAAGATGATAAAACAACATATTATCACCTTTCTGTGGGCCCTGGAGCTTCTGGTCAGTGCCTTTAAGACACTGCAATTTTGATGCAATTGTCAGGGTGTGGTCAGGGCATTAGTAATTTTTTTTATTGTTGTTCAAGTGCAGTGGTCTCCATTTTCCTCCCACCACTCCCTCCACCCCAGCCATCCCCACTCCCCACCTTTGATCCTACCCCTCTTTGGTTTTGTCCATGTGTCCTTTATACGTGTTCCTGAAAACCCTTCCCTCTTTTCCCCCCATTATCCCTTCCCACCTTCCCTCTGGTTACTGTCAGTGTATTCTTAATTTCTATGTCTCTGGTTATATATTTTTTGCTTGTTGGTTTTGTTGATTAGGTTCCACTTATAGGTGAGATCATACGGTATTTATCTTTCAATGCCTGGTTTATTTCACTTAACATGATGCTCTCTTGTTCCATCCAAGCTGTCACAAAGGGTAGGAGCTCCTTCTTTCTTTCTGCTGCATAGTATTCCATTGTGTAAATGTACCATCGTTTTTTGATCCATTTATTTACTGATGGGCACTTAGGTTGCTTCCAACACTTGGATACTGTAAGTTGTGCTGCTATGAACATTAGGGTGCATAGGTTCTTTTGACTTGGTGTTTCAGGATTCTTAGGGTATAACCCCAACAGTGAAATTGCTGGGTCAAATGGCATTTCCATTTCTAGCTTTCTGAGGAAATTCCATACTATTTTCCACAGTGCTGCTCCAGTCTGCATTCCCACCAAGAATGCACTAGGGTTCCCTTTTTTCCATATCCTCCCCAACACTTGTTTTTTGTTGATTTTTTTTATGGTGGCTATTCTGACTGTGTGAAGTGGTATCTCACTGTGGTTTTAATTTGCATCTCTCTTATGGCTAGTAATGCTGAGCATCTTTTCATATGTCTCTGGACCCTTTGTATGTCCTCCTTGGAGAATTATCTGTTCAAGTCCTTTGCCCATTTTTAAATTGGGTTTTTTGTCTTCCTGGTATGGAGTTGTGTGAGTTCTTTATATATTTTTGATATCAAACCCTTGTCTGAAGTATCATTTACAAATATGTTTTCCCATACACTTTATTCTCTTTTCATTTTAATGCTGTTTTATTTAGCTGTGCAGAAGGTCTTTATTTTGATGAGATCCCATTTGTTTATTCTTTCCTTTATGTCTCTTGCTCTAGGGGACATATCAATGAAAGTATTGCTGCATGGAATAGCTGAGATTTTCCTGCCTATGTTCTCCTCTAGGACGTTTATGGTGTCACAACTTATATTTAAGTATTTTATCCACCTTGAATTTATTTTTGTGTATGGTGTAAGTTGGTGGTTTAGTTTCATTTCTTTTTTGCACATAGCTGTCCAGATCTCCCAACAGCATTTGTTGAAGAGGCTATTTTTACCAGGCATTTGTAATTTTAAAACCCTCCTCCAAGTTCTGGTCAAGAAGGAGGTATTGTTTATATGCTTTGCCTCCTTGTGTAACCACAGAAAGAATTATAACTGTATCTCAAAACAAATAACACCCAGAACTGTCAGCAAACTGAACTGTATGGAAGTCCAACAAGAAAGTATTTAAAGGAACCACGTTCACCCAGATGGGTAGGAGGGGCAGAGATGCAGAGACAGGGTGGAGAGGTGAGGAGACACAGTGTGGTGCAGAACTGTGGCAGCAGTGAAGAGGAAAAGGCACGGGCAGTCACACATTCATGTGTGGTGGTTAAAAATCATGAAGAATACTTTAGGAACAAGCAAACCCAGCCCCAGGCCAGATTGCATAGCCCAGGCTTCCAGTGTGGGGAGATAAGTTTTCAGGAAACTCCTATTAAATGCCCACAAAGTCTTAAAACATATGAAAATCCACACACTCTGGGATTCAACACCAGGGCAACATCTGGAAGGGCACCAGTTGCATATGGGGAGTGGCACAGTGACTGGAAATGGGGCAAGTGCTGAGCAAACTCCCAGAAGCCAGGCAGCAACACAGTCCCCTCTCTGTGCCCTCCCCTGACACAGAACCACAAAGCAGTGAAGTGGGTTTCCCCACTCTGGGAATTACCTAAGGTTCCACCCCACACAATTTATAGATGCCTCTTACAGGGAGTCAAAGAAGCTCTACCTAATACACAGAATCAAATACAGGGAGGCTAACAAATTGAGGAGACGAAGAAATATGGCCCAAATGAAAGAAGAGAACAAAACCCCAGAAAAAGAACTAAATGAAACAGAGATTGCCCAAGTATCAGATGTAGAGTTCAAAACACTGGTGATAAGGAAGCTCAAAGAACTCATTGCATATGGCAACAATATAAAGGAAGAAATGAAGGCTACATACACTAAGTGAAATAAAGAAAAATTCACAGGGAACCAACAATGAAGAGAAGGAAGGTGGGGTTCAAATCAATGATTTGGAACATAAGGAAGAAATAAACAGTCAACCAGTACAGAATAAGGAAACAAGAATTCAAAAACTGAGGAGAGAATAAGAAGACTCTGAGACATCTCCAAAAGTGCCAACATCCAAATCATAGGGATGCCAGAAGGGGAAGAGGAAGAGCAAGAAATTGAAAATTTATTTGAAAAAATAATGAAAGAAAATTTTCTTAAGTTGGTGAAGGAAATAGATGTACAAGTCCAGGAAGCACAGAGAGTCCCAGACATGATGGACCCAAAGAGGCCCACACCAAGACACATCATAATTAAAATTACAAAGGTTAAAGATAAAGAGAGAACCTAAAAAACAGTAAGAGGAAAGCAAAGAGTTAGCTACAAAGGAGCTCCCATGAGACTGTCAGCTGATTGCTCAAAAGAAACTTTGCAGGAAGGAAGGGATTGGCAAGAAGTATTCAAAGTAATGAAAAACAAGGACCTATAAGCAAGATTACTTTATTCAGCAAATCTATCATTTAGAATGGAAGGACAGATAAAGTGTTTCCCAGACAAGGTAAAACTAAAGGAGTTTATCATCACCAAGCCATTATTACATCAAATGTTAAAGGGACTTTTTTAAGAAAAGGAGAAGATCAAAACTATGAACATTAAAAAGGCAACAAATTCACAACTATAAAAAAACTGAATCTAAAAACAAACAAACAAACAAACAAACAAAGCAAACTACCAGAACAGAAACAGAAATATAGATATGGAGATCATTTAGAAGGTTATCAGTTGAGAGGGGGAAGAGGGAGAATGGGGGAAAAGGTACAGGTAATAAGAAGCATAAATGGTAGGTACAAAATAGACAGGAGAAGGTGAAGAACAGTATAGGAAATGGAGAAGCCAAAGAACTTACACACATGACCCATGGACATGAACTAAGCAGGGGATTGCTGGAGGGAAGGAGTACTAGGTTGAGAGAAGCAAATGTAGAAAAATTGGGACAACTGTAAAAGCATAATAAATAAAATATAAAATTAAAAATAAAGATAAACCCTCCTCCAGTGATTCCAACATATAGCCTGGATTAAAAACCACTGTGTTCCATTTTTCTATTACAGGGAAGCTCACTGAGTCCCAGAAAGTAGAATAAGCTCATATGGCTCAGTTAGGTGGTATATAAGGATTCAAACTCATGTTTTATAAATCTGTCAATGGTCTTAGGAAGAGGGGAGCATAGTCAGGGAGAAAAAGGGGACGACCAATTTAGAATGTTTGTAGGGATACTATTAAAGTCCCTGTAATTCTAACTAATTTTTGTGGTTCATCTAAAAGTTGTGGTTACATCATTTCAAAATGTTCCCTAGCAGAGGGCATGGCATGTGGAACCTCAGACTCCAGCTCTGGTCAACTGCTGTCCTCCAAAGCCATGCCCTCTCTCAGGAGTGGTACTCATTCTGACACACAGAATCTAAGTGTAAAAGGACAGAGCTCACTGAGAATGCTGGACTTCTGATCTTGGTGTTCTTAGGGCTGAAGAACTGTGGATGGAAACAGGACATCTATGCTCAGGACCCTGAAGAGGTACCTTAGACACATTTATAGGAACCAACGAACAAAAGCCAAGCATTATAGCGCTTTTTAAAATTATGCTGGCAACAGATTAGTTTACAAATCTTTCAGTGCTTCTAAATCACCTGAGGGAATTTGTAAATGTGAGGATCACAGGGACCAATCTTTAGCAATTCTATTTCAGAAGAATCAGACCATGGGAATCTGTCCCACGACTCTCACCTCCTGACTCCCACACCTACTCATCTCCTCATACATGGGCCAGAGCTGTTAGCAATGGCTGCTAGGGATCCATCAGAATTTAACTGCAAAAGACAACCATGCTATCACCACCATCACAATGCCTCTCTATTCTTCTCTTTCCTCGCTGCATGTTTAAACCATCAGCAATGTTGTCAATTCTGCTAGCACAATGTAGCCAGAATCCCCCAGTTCTTAACACCTCCACTGGTGCTACCATGTTGGTTTAAGGTGACATCTTGGACCAATGCAACAGCCTGCTAACTGATCCCCTTCCTTCATTCTTATCCCTGCAATCTATTTTCCATGCAGATACCCCAATTTTTCCAAACAGATTTATTGAGGTATATGTTATGTCAATAAATTCCATCCAACTTGAATTGTAAATGTACAATTAAATTGTTTTTAGCGAATTTGTAGAGTTGTACAACTTTCACCCCAATCTAGCTTTAGAGCAGAGCATTTCCACCTCCTTCATAAACAGAACTGACCTGTTTTACAGTCAGTCTCAGCTCCCACCCTGAGCCAGAGGCAACTGTGGATCTGTTTTCTGTCTCTGTAGATTTGTCTTTTCTGGACATTTCACACAAATGGAATCAAAGTATATGTGGCTGCTCATGTCTGACTTCTTTCACCTGGTAAAATGTCTTTGAGATTCTGTAATCTTGTAGCATGGATCCATAGTTTGTTCCTTGTTATTTCATTGTATAGATACAAAATTTTGATTGTCCTTTCACTAGTTGGTGATCTTATTGATCATTTCCAGTTTTGGACTATTATAAAAATAGCACTAAGAAAATTTGCATACAAGTCTTCAGATGGATACATTTTCATTTCTCATGGGTAAATACCTAGGAATAAAATTGCTGGGTAATATGATAAGTCGATGATTAACTTTTTTGTGAAACTGCCAACATATTTTCCAAAGTGGCTGTACTACACTGTGTTGCTACCACCAATGTGTGAGGGTTCCAGTTTCTCCACATCTTTACCAATACTTGGTATTGTCAGTCTTTTTGAAAGTTCTAGTGGGTATGTAATGGTATCTCATTTTGGTTTTAATTTACATTTTTCAAATGATATAATGTTAAGCATCTTATCATGTGCTTACTAGTTATTTAAATAGTGCCTTTTTGGTGAAATGTCTATTCAACTCCTATGCTCATTTAAAAATTGGATAGCTTGCTTTATTGATTTATTAGTTACAATAGTTTGAGTTTGTTTGTTTTTGGCAGATTCCTAGGATTCTCTGCATATAGAATCAAGTCATCTGTAAATAAAGACCATTTTTTCTTCATTTTTTCCAACCGAGATGTGTTTTATTTCTTTTTGTTGCCTTATTGCAGAGGCTAGAACCTCTAGTACAGTGTTAAGTAGGAGTGGGGAGAGGGGACACCTTGCCTTGTTCCCATTCCTGATCTCAGCACTAAATCCGTGTTTCATATTAACTATGTAGTTAACTGTAGGTTTTTCACAGATACCCTTCCTCAGGTTGAGGAAGTCCCCTTCTTTTCCTATTCTATTGAAAGTTTTTTATCTTGCATGAATGTTGCATTTTGTCAAATTTATTTTTTAAACCAAGTCTTAGAGATTTAATAGGCTTTCTACTGGACTTAGGCCATGTGCAGAGCTGGAAGAAGGAGGACTGCGAGGCTGTGCTGGAGAGTCAGAGGACAAGTCACTAAGGACATGTCGCTGGGTTTAGACCGCCAAAATTTCATTAAGGATTTTTGCACCTTTGTCCATGTGGATATGTGTCTTTAGTTTTCTTTCCTTGTGATGTCTCTGGCTTTGTTATTAGGATAATATGAGCCTCAGAATGAGTAGGAAAGTATTCTATCATTCTCAATTTTCTGAAAGATATGTAGGATGGTGTTAATTTTTCTTTAAATATTGAATTATCCTGGTGAACTTTGAAAAGCCTATTTCATATTCTCTCTTTCTTTAGTGTAAAACCCTTCTGTTCCTTTCTATCCCAATTAGATTAAGATCAAAACTTCTCACCTGGCTTACAAAACCCTAACTGGTCTCCCCTGTCTCCGGCGTCAAACTCATCTCTCGCCTATCCCACCTTCTTCCACTCTTGTGTGTCCCTCAAACATATTGAGCTTGCTCTCACTGTGCTCAATTCATTATCACATGTGGGCATTTCATTAACTGCCTGAAATGTACCTTTCCTGGGGTCATTCCATCATTTGTTTTGGGATCTCAGTCTGACCCTTACCTCCTTAGAGAGGCCTTTCTAAAGAAGAAGCCAGACTAGAGGATCTATTTCATCACTCTCTTAAACATCATCCTATTTTAATTCCCTGCATAACACTTAACCACACCTGGAGTTTGTCTTACTTATTTATTAACTATTTCTTCTCAGTTGAATATAAGCCCCTTAAGAGCAGAAACCTCATGTGTTTTGTTTTGTTTTTGCCAATGTCTTCCCACTACCTGTAACTGTGCTCACACATAATAAAAGATCAATAAATATTGATTGAATAAGTGAACATCAGTGACAACAATCATAACTGCCATTGGGGAGCAGGCACTGATTTAAATATTTACAAATATAATTTAATTTACTTTTCTATACTAACCCGAAATGCAGATATTAACTGATAAGGAAGTGAAACTTAGAGAGGCTATACATCACATTCATGGCCACACAACTGTTAGAGCTAGAGTGCATCCCAGGTTTGTCTGATGTCAGAACCCGAGCTAATCTCTACTTGGGCATGCATCCTCTTTGTTGACAGGCTGGAAAAGCTGATCCACCAGATTGGAGGTAGTGACCTCAGGCTGACAGGTCTCTGTGAACACCCAGGTGAGGCCACTTGTTCAGAGCAGTGATCTGGGTGGACCTGAGGAGCTGCTGCAAAGGCCCCCACCCCCCTCACCGCCTCAGTGAATAACAGACATCCTTAGCTCAGGCTGAGATTTCACATCCTCTTTTTGAAAATGGATTTACTTCCTTAAACACAGTTGGCTTCATCTTTTACATAATGCAAATTCTTACTCCTGTCTTTTGTGAAACCAGTCAGTATCCTCATGATCTCCAGGTGCCTGTGAGCTGTAATGCTGGCTGTTTCAGCAGCCCAGCCACAAAAGCTAATAATAACGACGAATCACTTGAGACCTTCCTCTGCTCCAAGCACTGCAACTGATGTCATCCCTGCAACAGCCCAGAAGGTAGCTCTGTTTATTGGCCCATTTTGTGGATTAGAATTCTGGGGCTCAGTGGGGTTAAATTACATACCCCAAATCACACAACTAGTCCATGGTAGGGCTGGCACAGGATATAAACCTAGATCTTTCTAGATTCCCACTGCCTATTGTGTTGCTACCATTCACGGCCAGGCAGGTCCATGGTATTTGCTCAGACAGAATAATATTCATGGAGCCATTGAGATGTCTGGCATGTCTTTATTCATGTGTGGGTGAGCCACACACACTGCAAGCTGTGCATGCCACATGCATGTCTCTATGTGGCACATATCATGGCCCTTACTCCCCAGGGTGGCACCCATCATGGCACCTGTCCCCTTGCATGTGTCTCTACTGAGAAGCCCCTACTTGTTTTAAGCACTAGAGGGAAACAAAGCCAGCAAGATACCAGAAATTATATAACATAATTCTGCGCATGTGAGCCCACTTCATGTTATGGGAACTTTTTATCGGACCCAGTCTCAAGGCTATGAGAACAATGGTTATCAGGCCCCTCCAAGGCTATGGGAACACTGCTCCTCTTAGTTACCTAGATACTTGGGTGAGGAAGCCAGATTGACTCCAGTTGCCCTAAGCCTATGCATGCCTATGTTATTGAGTGCTGTGTCTGGCTGAGAATCATGAGTTGTGATGTTTACTATTACTTTATACAACAGGTAGAGAGAAAGATGGCAGTGATCTTGACAGTCCTAGGTTTGTCACACCTGATGCATCCTGTCCTTCCCACTACACAAGCTGGGGTAAGCCTTTCCTTTCCTTGATCTGTCTGTTGCACCTGAAAGTGTTCTGATGAACACTGAACACAGCTAGATGTCACTTACAGGTGAAAGAATTCCAGGGGACAGGCTATATTCTCCAAAGGCATACCAGCAGCTCAATTGTCAGAAGGTGAGATTAGGTAGGATCAGAAATTAGGCCGCTTGACTCCAGCTTCTGTTCTTTTCCAACCCCCCACCATTTTCAGGAAGATAATCACCAGGCCTCACGCGTGACCAGGATATTGCTCAACTAGAAGGGAGCATGGACCTGGAGGATCATCTGAAATTCCTCAGGCAGAGCCATCTCATCTGGGTCTTCTAGTGGGGAAGAACAGGCCCTGAAGTGGGGAAAGGAGACTGATAAAAGGCAGGCCCCAGAGATACATTTGACCTTTGCTCAACCTCATCAAGACAGAGTGTCCTCATGGGGCTCTGTGTCCTGTGGCTTTCCCTAGTCTATTTATTCCTCCAGCGGAAATTTAGGACTCTACTCAGGGTGAGGATGGGAGTTCTGTTTGAAGGTTTTATGCTGATGGGAGCTGGCCATGGTGCTGTCTCAGGGTGGGGGTGGGGGTAGGGTGAGGATGTGATTGCTCTCCAGCTTCCCTCTCCATCTGCCTTCCCCCGCATCACATGGCCTGCATCTCCTGTGCCCACATTCCTCTCTGCATTAAAGTCTCTTCTTCAGGAGAGGATCAGGTATCAGTGAATTTGAGATATTACATGCTCTCTTCTCTAGGAAAATTTGGAAGCTAGATGTAATGAAGAATGCTGAAGCCCATTAAAAAAGTTCAGGGTATAGTGAATATAGCAGGTCTTTCTCGGTGGGAGTATGGGTGGGGGGAAGCACCTTTCCAGAATCCCCTGCTTTTAAATGTAAGGATATTCCTGGATGTGGGGGTCCTTATACCTTTTCTGGAGGTCTAAGTGCATGATCACAGGTGACCCTGGAGACTCTGGCCTCATTGATGTTGCTAATTCTAGTGGACCAATTTTGCCTACTGCTTTGGTTTAAGTTACCTGAGATAAGAATTTGACTACAAGTCATTCATTTAGGAAGTAAACTCAAGAACTCTGATAATGGGGTTGGAAGGTGAGATAGAAAAGATTGAAATAGATATGGAGTGTTTTATCAAGTCAGTTACCCCTGTGGGCACCTGGACTCAGTTCCCCTGGAAAGCTCGGAATGAATGACGGTGATTGCCTTTTTGAGTGGCTTGAGGTAAATCAAGGAAAGGAGCTGAGTCCCATGTCTGGATCAGTGCAGAATGGGAGAGGACAAGGAACCAACAGAACATTTATGGTACTTGAGATGTAAGTGAAATTAGGAGTGCAGTGGTGGCAGGAGCTCAGAGGGTGTAGGGAGAGGTGATCTTGACATGACCTTGACACGACCTTGACACGGTATGGAGGCATTAGTCCAATCTTGCAGAGCACATTAAACTTCTCAACAGAACCTGAGATGGGAGACACATTTTTTTTTACTTAATCTTTAATGGCAGAGAGGCCTCAGCTGACACCCATGTTGTAAATAAACAGGAACAGCTGAGAGACCTCAGTCCTAGGCCTGGCTCCTTCCTCTTACACCATGTGGTAGACTGGATAATGGCCCCCCAAAATGTCCATATCCTAATCTCCAGACATGTGAATGTTACTTTATATGGTGAAAGGGACTTTGCTGATATGATTAAATAAAGGATATTGAGATAGAGATTATCCTGGAGTATTTGGTGGGCTCAAAGTAGTCAGAAATGTCTTTATAACAGGGAGGTACAAGGATCAAAGTCAGAGAGAATAAGGTGATCTGACCATGAAAACATAATTGAAGTGATGTGGCCAGAAGCCAAGGAGTCCTGGCAGCTTGGAGAAGCTGGAAGAGGCAAGGAATGCATTCTCCCTGGAACTTCTAGAAGGAACCAGTTCTGCCGACAACTGGATTTTAGCCAAATAACTCATTTCAGATGTCTGATGCAAAGAACTGTGCAATATATTCATGTTGTTTTAAGCCACCAAGTTTGTGGCAATTTGTTATGGCAGCAATAAGAAACTAATGTCTGGGCTGTGTCTCAAGTTCCTCATGTGTAAAGTGAAGCCTCGGTCAAAACTTAGGTGAGCTCTGAGGCCCCATCTAACTCTCTCATATTTGCATTCAATTATCATCCTTGCTTTCTTTTGGGCTACATAGAATATGTATCTATATCTTTTTTCAGACATTAAGAATTCAAGGCCCAGCGAGACATGATAAGGGCACATTGCTATGGCAAAGGTGAACTAGAACCCAGCCACTTGCATTTTCATTTGATTAAAAAGTCATGGAAGAGGTCTTTCATACTTATATTTTGTTTGTATATAGAACGGTTTGAGCCTATGTCAATGGTGTTGGCATCATGAGATGAGAGCTCAAGGTCGAACTCAGAAAAGACTTGAAAGTCAAAGTCACAGTAATGAGCAACAGCTCATGGTAGTGAGTAAGGACCAATTTTCAAGTTTATAAACAGCTACAAAGTCTTGAAGTCTCATGAGGTAGTGCCACTGAGGATTACTATTTTGGAGTTAAATTAATATCAGGACATTTTTTCACCTATTAACAGGCTTTTTATCAGATCTTAATGTGCATTTCTATCCAATGAGTATTTATAATTTTTAGTATCCACTTGAGAAAAGGGAGAGAATACATCACAAAGAGAACAAAAATGTCAACCTTTACATATGGGTTCATTGGAGAACTGGGTTCTAAAAGCCTGCAGAGTGCTGAAAAGGACACTGAGTATTTTTTTTTAAAGATTTTATTTATTTATTTATTTCTAGAGAGGGAAGGGAGGGAGATAGAGAGAGAGAGAGAGAGAGAGAGAGAGAGAGAGAGACATCAATGTGCGGTTGCTGGGGGTTATGGCCTGCAACCCAGGAATGTACCCTGGCTGGGAATCGAACCTGGGACACTTTGGTTCCCAGCCCGCGCTCAATCCACTGAGCTATGCCAGCCAGGGCTAGGACATTGAGTATTTTTAATAAAGTAAGTGTTGTTAACTCACTCCTCCTTTTATTAAGCCGACATATATTTATTAAACATCTTTATACCAGACACTGTTCTAGGCATTTGTGATACATCAATAAACACAACAGGCAGAAGCCCTTGTGTATGGATTACACATTCTAGGCATATTTGATGGAGGGTGGCATTATGGACAGGTCACTTGCATACACTGTAACCCATGGCTGTAGAATTGGGGGACTTCCCAAGGGCCTATTCATGGGAACTGAGTCACTTTGTCAGCTGGAGCCTTAGGCAGCCATTCCTCCTTCCCAAGCACCCAGCTGCATCTCTTTTCAATGGAAGTGCATGTGACCTGGCAGAAGGGGATGGAGCTTGTGGAGCCCAGTTCTGTGGTTTCACTTCTGGCTTAGCCAGCCCCAGCTGTGTGACCATAGGAAAGTTGCCTTCAATCTCTCTGAGCCTCAGTTTCCTCAGCCATAAAGTGGAGATGGTAATAATTACTCTGTATTGCCATTGTGAGTATTAAAGAGTGGAAAGTGCCTGGCCCAGACTAGCTTTGATTCTATTAGCTGTTCTCACTACTCAGTGTGGGCTGGACGAGCCCTGGTGCAAATAGTTCTTCTGGGATATAAGTAGGCCTGGACGTGGCAGTAAGGAGGAATGTCAGAACTGGGGGAGCCATGCCCATCTGTGGATGTTAATGAGGCAGCAGGTACTGGGCAATGGGCACAACTGGGAAAGAACAAAGTATCATTCATTCACTCATTCACCTATTCATCCACTGAACATATGTCCGCCAAGCCCTCCTGTGTATATATGCACTGTGTTGGGTCCCAGGGAGGCTGAGAAGGGAAACAGGTGCAGTCAATAAAAGAGGCAGGCATGTAGCAATGACAATACAGTGCCACATGTGCTCTGATAGAGGTGTGCGCTGCTAGGCTTCTGGAAAAGGAGGGAAGCCCACCTCCCAGCCTGGACATGGGGAAGGTGTCAGAGAAGGTTGCCCGCACTATGTCTCCACTGAACTAAAGGCATTAGTGAAGCTTTCTGGGCAGGGGGGAAACACAGGCACAGGCAGAGTGTTAGGAGTGCTTGGTGATTTGGGGGAACCAGGGCGTGAATGTGGCAGGAGCTTAGGGACCAAATGGAGAGGTAGTATAAATGTACAGAAACCCCCAGAGGCCATAACAAGGAGGACTTTGGATGTCAGGCTAATGAGCTCGTAAACATTAACCTGAATTAATGAGGAGACATTGATGGATTTTAGCCAGGGAAAGACATGAGAAAACTCGTGTTTTAGCACCGATGCTCTGACTGTGTCTCAGAGAATGAGTAGGGTGGGAGAAACTATAGTGGAAGCAGGCTTAGACATTAGGAGGCTCTTGGTGAGTATGAGAATGGCCTGACTTCAGGGAAGTGACAGTGGGGCTGGACTGGTTGTTCTCCCTGTTCTGCATGTAGGAACCACCTGGAAAATTTTTAAAAAAATATATTGATGTCCAGGACCCATCCCAGATTAATTAATTCAGAACATCTTGGGAGGGCTTGGGTGTCAGTTTTAAAAAGCTGCCCAGGTGACTCTAACATGCAGTCAAAGTGGAGGACCACTGAGTTAGAGAAACAGGAAAGAAGAAATATCTTTGATGGGGCTTTTCAGATAGATCTGGGAATGTTTATTAAAAGTGCAGGTTCCCTAGCCCCATCACTGAACTAGTGAATCTGAACATCTGAAGCCCTGGTCTGTGGATCTGCATCCACAAAGCAGTGATTCTTAAGCTCCCTAAGACTGAAAAACCACTGTTCCACAGGCATCACTAGGGAGGTAACCAGCAGAACCTGGCATGAGTAGAACTAGAGGGACTACCCACCAGAGTCCAGGAGGACATGGAAGAAGGAACCCTGGGCCCCCCCAGACAGCAATGGAGGGTCAAGCAGCTCTGTCTGGCCCAGTCAGGAGCTTCCATCGCATGCTTGGGTTTGCACATTGCATTAGTGTGCTAGGTTTGCCATAAGAAAGTATTACAGACTTGATGGCTGAAAAAACAAATTTATTTTTCTCTCAATTCTGGAAGCTTGAAGTCCAAGGTCAGAGTATCAGCAGGATTAACGTCTTCTGAGTTCTCTCTCAGATGGCCACCTTCACCTTGCATATTTATTTACATGATTTTTCCTCTGTGTGTCTGAATCCTAATCTTCTGTTCTCATAAGAACATCATTCATAATGGATTAGGGCCCACCATAGTGACTTCATTTTAACATAATTACCTCTTTAAAGAACCCACCTCTACACACTGTCACATTCTGAGGTACTGGGGGTTAGGTCTTCAACATATGCATTTGGGGGGACACAGTTCAGCCCCTAATATGCATCTTAGAGCTGGAAAGGGAGAGTAAGACAGATGGGCCCTAACACCCACAAGAAAGGAGAACACATGAAAAGAACATTTCTATCCAGCATGAGAGAGCACAGGCCTGACCTATGACCAGGGGGGTTTTAAATCAGACCTGACAAAGCCTCCGACAGGAAGGGGCAGAACATGGAACACTGTTCAGGAACTGACTCAGCTTATGAGGAAGATGAATAAAAGGAACAAAAGTTATGATAAAAACTATAAAAATATCATGGAGGAGAGAAAAGAAGGAATTGTGTTTGTGGTTGAATGCAACAAGAAGTTTTTTGAATCAAATATTTTGTGTTAAGGCTCCAAATTGCTTCCAGGATACTTTCTTTTTGTTTTTAATATATTTTATTAATTATGCTATTACAGTTGTCTCATTTCCCCCCTTTATTCCCCTCCACCCTGCACACCCTCTCCAACCTGCATCCCCCCATGCTCCTCCCCTGCAGTTTAGTTCATGTCCATGGGTCATATATCTCCTATACTATTATCTATATTATTACATTTGGCCAAGGAGATTACCTATACATTACTTATACTATTGTCTTCTATATTACTTATATATTCTTAACCTCCTCCTGTCTATTTTCTACCTACTATTTATGTTACTTATTCCCTGTACCTTTGTTTGCTTAGTTTTTTAATTTTTTTTTAGGTTTGGTTGTTGATAATTGTGAGTTTGTTGTCATTTTACTGTTCATATTTTTGATCATCTCTTTCTTAGATAAATCCCTTTAACATTTCATATAATAATGGCTTGGTGATGATGAACTCCTTTAACATGACCTTATCTGGTAAGTACTTTATCTGCCTTCCATTCTAAATGATGTCTTTGCTGGATAGAGTAATTTTGGAGGTAGGTCCTTGCCTTTCATGACTTGGAATACTTCTCTCCAGCCCCTTCTTGCCTGCAAGATTTCTTTTGATAAATCTGCTGATAGTCTTATGGGAACTCCTTGGAGGTAACTATCTCCTTTTCTCTTGCTGCTTTTAAGATTTGCTTCCAGGAGACTTTCTAGCTAAGTGTCTGGTTGTGTGTGAATGAATCCTGGTGTGAAGGCCATGGAATGATTGGTTGATCACTGGGCTTCATTTCAATCCTCCAGTTTTATCAATTTTAGGTTTCTCCTGGCCAAATAACATTTTCATATCTCCCAATCTGAATTTCTGTTTCAGAAACTGGCTTTTATTTCCTTTCAATCTAAAGCAACAATGAAATATTTCCTACCCCTTGAAAGATGCAGTATTGCTCATATCTTTATTAAACAAAATGATAAAAGAAAAGATAACTGTTTTTTGGATAAAAGACTGGTAGTCAGATAGGTAGAGGTGCACCTAGCTGACTTTTAAGGAACATTGTGTCCTCTTGTGTTCATGAACTTTAGGTACAATGAAACCATTTAAAATATCTTTTTAGAAAATTACCTTACATCATCTGCTGAAGGTATTGTTGAGAATGAAATGAGTAGTGTAGGATTTTTTTTATAAAAGAAATGTTTAAAGCAATTGAAATGTTCACCAATTAGGGAAATTGTTAAATAAATTATTCTTTACTCATATGATAGAATGCCATCCACTTTTAAAAGCTAGGAGTAGATTTATGTATATACAATTACAGAACAGTGTAAGTTACAGAGTAGGGTGATCTCATTTTAGTTAAAAATTAAATATGTGTGTTTATGTATATATGTGTGTATGTTTAGAACCCCCCAAATGGTCTCAAAGGGTATATTCACTGCAGTGAATAATATGGTGGCCTTCCCAGCACCCATTCCAACCATACCTCCTTTTTATAGTTGCTATTTACTTGGTTTAGATGGAATTGACCCCATGCCTAACTCTGGAGGTTGACCCTGTTCATGTAGCCAACTAGGATAATTTCATCCTTCTGCAGAGATTGGTTCAGGAATGGACATTGACCCAGTCAATACTTGGAATTCCCCAGGCCTCAATGATGGGCTCATAAATAAGCACATGATGCCTTGACAGGTACGTCTTAGTGGGTTGGGTGTTGTCCTGTGGACCCAAGTTTCACCAGTTTGATTCCCAATCAGTGCACATGCCTGGGTAGTGGGCCAGGTCCCCAGTTGGGGGTGTGTGAGAGATAGCCTATTGATGTTTCCCTTATACATCAATGTTTCTCTTCTTTTCTTTCTCCCTCCCTTCCCCTTTCTCTAAAATAAATAAAATCTTTTAAAAAATATATTTTATTGATTATACTTTTACAGTTGTCCCGTTTCCCCCCTTTATTCCCCTCCACCCTGCCCACCTCCTCCCATCCACATTCCCCCCACACCTTTACTTCATGTCCATGGGTCATACATGTAAGTTCTTTGGCTTCTACTTTTCCCATACTATTCTTACCCTCCCCCTGTCTATATTCTACCTACCATCTATGCTACTCATTCTCTATACCTTTTCCCCTCTCTCCTCCTCATGTTCCCCTGTTGCTAACCTTCCATGTGATTGCCATTTCTGTGGTTCTGTGGTTCCTGTTCTAGTTGTTTGCTTAGTTTGTTTTTGTTTTAGGTTTGGTTGTTAATAACTGAGTTTGCTGTTATTTCACTGTTCATATTTTTGATTTTCTTTTTCTTAGATAAATCCCTTTAACATTTCATATAATAAGGGCTTGGTGATGATGAACTCCTTTAACTTGACCTTATCTGAGAAGCACTTTATCTGTCCTTCCATTCTAAATGGTGTCTTTGCTGGATAGAGTAATCTTGGAGGTAGGTCCTTGCCTTTCATGACTTGGAATACTTCTTTCCAGCCCCTTCTTGCCTGTAAGGTCTCTTTTGAGAAATCAGCTGATAGTCTTATAGGGACTCCTTTGTAGGTAACTGCCTCCTTATCTCTTGCTGCTTCTAGGATTCTCTCCTTATTTTTACTCTTAAGTAATGTGATTATGATGTGCCTTGGTGTGTTCCTCTTTGGGTCCAACTTCTTTGGGACTCTCTGAGCTTCCTGGACTTTCTGGAAGTCTATTTCCTTTTCCAGATTGGGGAAGTTCTCCTTCATTATTTGTTCAAATAAATTTTCCACTTGTTGCTCTTCCTCTTCACTTCCTGGTATCTCTATAATCTACATGCTGGAACATTTAAAGACATCCTGGAGCTTCCTAAGCCTCTCCTCATTTTTTGAATTCTTGTTTCTTCATTTTTTTTCTGGTTGAATGTTTCTTTCTTCCTTCTGGTCCACACCATTGATTTCAGTCCTGGTTTCCTTCCCATGACTGTTGGTTTCCTGTACATTTTCCTTCATTTCACTTAGTGTAGCCTTCATTTTTTCATCTAATTTGCCAACAAATTCAACCAGTTCTGTGAGCATCCTGATTACCAGTGTTTTGAACTGTGCATGTGATAGATTGGCTATCTCTTTGTCACTTAGTTGTATTTTCTTCTGGAGCTTTGATCTGTTCTTTCATTTGTGCCATTTTTTTTCTCAGCATGCCTGTTACATTGTGAGGGGTGGAGCCTTAAGTGTTGACTAGGGTGGGGCAACCCATATTGCTGTGTTTTGACATTGTATGTGGGGGAGGGATCTGAGAGGGAACAAAGGTGCTTGCTCTGCTCTCTGCCAGATTTCAGTCACTTCCTCGGCTACCCACAAGCAAATTGGATCCTTCTGGTGCTGATTCCTGGTGGGTGGGCTTGTGTTCATTCTGAGACCCTGTGGGTCTCTCCAATGAACTCTCCTGTGAGGTTGGGAGTTTCTCCTGCTGCTGCCTCAACCACCACAAGTGTTTTCAATGAGTAGTTTGAGGCTTTATTTCCAAGAGCTGGAGCTTTGGGCTTCAAGGTCTGTGTCACTCCCCAATAGCTTCTCCCAGTGTATCTGCACATGAATGTGGGACCATGGCTCCACTAGCTGCTGCCTTGTGCACCCTGTTCCACAATCTGCTGCCTTGCGTGCCCTGGCCTGCTAGCTGCTGCCTTGACATGAGTCCTCTCCACCCTGGCTGCCTGATTCCACCCCTCCTACCAATCTGGATGAATGTTCTTCTTTTATTCCTTGGTTGTCAGACTTCCATACAGTTCTATTTTCTGTCAATTCTGTTTTTTTTTTTTTTTTAATTACTGTTGTCCTTCTTTTGGTTGTGTGAGAAGGCACAGGGTGTCTACTTATGCCTCCATCTTGGCTGGAAGACCAAATCAAAATCTTTAAAAAATAAATAAGCACATGGCCAACTTTGGTCCAATCAGAATAAAGAGAGAAAGTCTCTCTCTCTCTTTCTCCCTTCTCTTCTTTCCTTTCCTTCCCTATTCTTCTTCTCTGATGAAGCATGTGGACCTGTTGGTAGTATCTTGCAATCATGAAATGAGTCAGGCTTAAGAATGAAGCTGGTATCTTGGAAGGCAAAGCAACAAAATAGAAAGAAACTGAGACTTCTGGCCGAGTTGGAGGCATATGTAGACATTCTTTGCCTCCTCACACAACCACAAGAAGTATCACAACTAACTTCAAAACAAAACAGAATCAGAACTTTCAGAAAATTGAACTGTATGGAAGTATGACAACTAAGGATATAAAGAAGAAATATTCATCCAGACAGGCATGAGGGGCAGAGAGAGGAAGCTGGAGCAAAGAGGATGTGGTGTGGCAGTAGTGAGGTGGTGGCTGGTGGAACGGGCAGTCTCACTTTCACACATGGCAGATAAAAACCTGGAGGGACACCTGGGGAGTGGGCTATCCCAGCTCCAGGCTAGACCACCAGCTAAGGGTTTCAGCACTGGGAAAATGGAGACTCATAACTTCTGACTATAAAAACCAGTGGGAGTTGGGTTGGTAAAATAAACCGCCAGTCTTTCAGGAGGGTCCAGTTTAGAGGACACACCCGGCCCTAGAATGTATGCAAACCCATCCACTTCAGGATGCAGCACCAGGGCAGTAGCTAGTAGGCTACCAGTTGCATATGGGAAGTAGAGGAAGTGACTGGAAATGAATGGGATGAGAGCTGAGCAAGAGCTATTGTTCCCTCTCCCACCCTTCCCCCACATACAATGCCATAAAACTTTGAAGCAGGTTGCCCCACTGTGGCAGATACCTAAGGCTCCACCCCTTACAACGTTACAGGTGTACCAAGACAGGGAGTCAAAGCAGCTCTGCCTAATACACAGAAACAAACACAGGGAGGCTGACAAATTGAGGAAACAAAGAAATATGGCTCAAAGGAAAGAACAGATCAAAACCCCAGAAAAAGTACTAAGTGAAATGGAAATAGCCATCTTATCAGATGCAGAGTTCAAAACACTGGTGATAAAGATGCTTAGAGATCTCACTGAGTATGGCAAATGCATAAGGGAAAAAATGAAGAAAAGAATAAAGAAAAATTCAGAGGGAACCAACAGTCAAGGAGAATTAGCTTCGGATCAAATCAACAATTTGGAACATAAGGAAGAAATAAACAGTCAACCCGTACAGAATGAAGAAACAAGAATTCAAAAAGAATGAGGAGAGAATAAGGAGACTCTGGGACACCTCCGCACATGACAATATCCAAATCATACGGGTGCCAGAATGAGAAGAGGATGAACAAGACATTGAAAACTTATTTGAAAAAATAATGAAAGTGCGCAGGCCAGCATGCCTCATTGGATTGAGTGTTGCCTTCTGAACCCAAATGTTGCCAGTCCTATTCCCAGTCAGGGCACGTGCCTGGGTAGCAGGCCAGGTTCCTTGTTGGGGGTATTGGAGAAGCAACTGAATGATGTTTCTCTTGCACATCTATGTTTCTCTTCCTCTCTAGCTCCCTCTCTTTCCCATCTCTAAAAATAAATTAAAACAAATTTTTTTAAGTTGAAGTGTCAGATATTTAGAAAAAATAATGAAAGAAATCTTCCCTAATTTGGCAAAGGAAATAGAATACAAGTCCAGGAAGCACAGAGAGTACCAAACAAGTAGGATCCAAAGAGGGCAACATGAAGACATAATTAAAAAGCCAAAGGTTAAAGAGTGAATCTTAAAAGCAGCAAGAGAAAAGGAAACAGTTACCTACAAAGGAGTTCCCATAAGACTATCAACTGATTTCTCAAAAGAAATTTTTCCAGCAAGAAGGGCCTGACAAGAGGTATTCAAAATGATAAAAGTTAAGGACCTACAACCAAGATTGCTCTATCCAGCAAAGCTTTCATTTAGAATGGAAGGGCAGATAAAGTGCTTCCCAGATAAGGTCAAATTAAAGGAGTTCATTATCACCAAGCCATTATTACATGAAATGTTAAAGGGACTTATCTAAGAAAAAGAAGATCAAAACTGTGAACATTAAAATGACAACAAACTCACAACTATCAACAACTGAATCTAAAAAACAAAAACAAAAACAAACTAAGCAAACAAGTAGAACAGGAACAGAATTATAAAAATGGAAATCACACGAAGGGTTATCAGTGGGGAGGGAGAAGGAGGAGGATGGGGGAAAAGGTACAGGGAAAAGAAGCATAATTGGTAGGTACAAAACAGACAGGGGGAGGTTAAGAATAGTATAGGTAATGTAGAAGCCAAAGAACTTAAATGTACAACTCATGGACATGAACTAAGTGGTGTGTGTGGGGGTGGGGGGGGATTGCTGCAAGGAAAGGGAGTACCAGGCAGAGAGAGTATAGGGGGAAAAATTGGGACAACTTAATAACAATCAATAAAATATACTTAAAAATAAATAGCACTACAATGAAAAAAAAAAGGAAACTGAGTCTTTGGTGACATAGTTGAGTACTGAATTAAATCCCAAAGCCTGCCCTACTTCTGGACTTTCACAATCTCTTCACGTTTCCTGTTTTGGTGGATGTGGCAGTGTTTGTAATAGCAACATACTGGCAACAATGTAAATGTTCATTCATTCAGGAAAAGATTAAATAAATTATGAGAGCCAATACATAATCTTATTGTTTCATCCATTTGAATAGACTTTTTTCTTACCTTTTTTTACCTCTTTCTTCTTATATAGTCTTCACTGATACATGCATCAAACTGTTGCAATTGTTTAAGCATGGGAATGGGGTGTTTGTGTGTGTGTGTGGTGGGGCAGAGGGTTGATAGGAGAAATTCTTTCACTTCCTACATTTTTGCATTTCTGTTTAGTTCTAGCTTTTTACAATGAGCTTGTTACCATTTTATAATTAAAACTTGTTTTTAATTATATAAAATATGTAAATATATGAACCTTTCACAAAATAGTTTGTGTCAAAGCAAAGTTGGAACTATTTCAGTCTGTCCTTGGTGGGGGGGTCAGTGACTGGAGGGGGGTCAGTGACTGGAGGGGGACAGTGGAGGGGCTTTGGGGAATAATACTCTATTGATTGAAGTGGTTCCATGTGTGTGTTCACTTTGTAAAAATTGAGTTTTAACCTTAAGAATTATGTAGTGTTCTACATGTACACTAAACCTCAATGAAATGTTAATGTGAAATCAGTGTAGGCTTCTAGGAAGAGGGGCTGCCAAGTTTAAGACAATGTAATCTTCACAGCATCTTCCATTGAGAGCTAGATGGGACAGGCTGTCTGCCATCTTTAAGATGAAGCTACAAATCATACATTATTTTCTGAAAGGCCTTCTGTTTTGGAAGGTTAAAAGCTTGAGTATGGATTTCTCTTTTTTCACTACTGATGGAGGGGTTAGGGAGGGAGCTGTCATTTCTAGGAACTGCTTCAGTGGCTGGCATGAGATCAGTCACAGATGATCTGGTCAACTCAATTATCCAAGACTTGGTATTGAAGCAACTAAGAATTTATTCACTTATTCAATCAACAACCTTAAAAAAATCTCTTCAGGCATTGTTGTTTTCTTTTTAAAGATTTTATTTATTTATTTATTTTAGACAGAGGGGAAGGGAAGGGGAAAGAGAGGGAGAGAAATATCAACATATGGTTGTCTCTCACATGCCCCCTGTTGGAGACTTGGCCTGCAACCCAGGCAAGTGCCCTGACTGGGAACTGAACCAGCAACCCTTTGGTTCACAGTCTGGTGCTCAATCCATTAAGCCACACCAGCCAGAGTGAGCAAACATTGTTTTTAATGCTTGAAACACTAGAATGAATAAACTGTGTTGTCACCTTGAGGAATATTCTATCAGGAAGAAAGAAATTGGTGTGTAAATAAAATTAGAAAAATAAACTCATATCAGTGTATAAATACTAGGAGAAAAACAGAGGAAAAGACAGAATCCCTTAGCAATATGTGTATCATGAAAGACTTGAGGAAAATGGAACTCTTATTTTTTTTCATGGTACAACATTTTTACACTTAGAATTAGCTAGCTGCACTCAGTTTAGATGGTCCAAATTTTGCTAGCAACATCCAAAGCATCATAGTTGGGAATCAGTTGAACATAGGTCTTCTCTCCATCAGGGCTGAGCTGGGTGTTGACCTTGGCCACATCAATGTCATAGAGCTTCTTTGTGGCCTGTTTGATCTGGTGCTTGTTGGTCTTGACATCTACACTGAGCACAGGTGTGTTGTTTTCTATCTTCTCACTGACTCAGTAGTCAGGGGGAACTTGATGGCACAGTGGTTAAGCTTGTTTCTCCTGAGGATACCTAGGCTCCCTTTGGAGCCTTGGTTGGGAAGGTGGGTGATGGGGATCTTCTATTTCTGTGGTTCTGATGCCTTTCAGCACCAGTTACTTTGCCTTCAAGATCTTTGCTTTGGTAGGATCAATTGGATCAGCCATGGCACGTGCTTACCTAGTGCCTGGTCTTGCAATATACACTGCTGGACCTGCTGTGAATTTTCCTCTGAGTAAATTTTCACTCACTGATGAAAAAAAAAATCTTTGCTTTGTCTTTGTCTTTGTCTTTGTCTTTGTCTTTGGGAGAGGTGGGTGCGCTACTTCTTCGCTTGCAGTACCATCATCGTGAAAAACAAGAATGGAACTCTAAAAAAGAGTTGTGCCTGCATTTGACTGAAACTGAAGGAGAACCCAGAAGGCTCTTCCAGGAAGAGAGAAGAGTGAGAGCAAAATATTGCTGTATGAATGAATTATCCAGGGAAGTTTGGGGAACCAGAGAAATTTAGGCCATCTGGAGGGAGAGGTGCTGGGGGGATCGGGAGGATCGGTGCAGCAGGAAAGAAAGGTGACAGGACATAGACTAAGATGGCTTTCTTACCAACCTGAAAGATGCAAGTCTTTATTTTATACACAATAGCAAACAGAGGAGCAGCATGGTTGAAGTGATTTCTTGAAAAAAACCACTGTAACAGAGTGTGGAGGGTGCTGGGGGAGCTGGACCAGAGAAAGACAGATTGGCCAGAAAACCACTGTAATAATACAGGTGAGAAATGGCAAGAGGGTCTGCAGTGAAACAAGTAGGAACATGGTTGAAAGGTGGGAGTGATATAAGGGTGTTAAAAAGGAGGAATCAACAGAGGTTAGTAATCTGCTGCTTGTAAGGGATGAGGAAGAGTCAAATCAAGAGGAGGTATTTAGGATCAGGCTTGAGATGACCGTGGAAGGTGCTGCAATTTGCCAGCGAAAGGAGGTTGAAGATGCACAGGTTTGGGGGGAAGGATAATGAGGCTCTGCTTTTAGATGCATTGTTTGCAGGGTTTACTTGGCTGAAGATGTTCAGGGACAGCTGGGTTCATGGGCATGGGGTTCTGGGGAGGGCAGGGGGGTAGGAGGAGAATCAGGGGACAGTAGATGCCATAAGCTTTTTTTTTTTCACATGAGCAGAAGAAAATGAGTTTTGGGGGGCCTATTTAATTCCCTTTTCCCGTGTCAGGTCCAGCTAACTTTGTGCCTTGTTCTTTGCCATCCCACTGAGCTGGGTGAGAGGATGGCTCTTGCAGAGGCAGTCTCGCCCCTGACGAGCTCTGGCTGGGCTCAGTACAAGCACGTCAGCCGAGGCAGACCTATCCCTTACAGTGCATGTGGTCATTCTGGATGGATTTTTATAAAGCTTTTTATTGTAAAATAAAACACAGGAACCGAAAACCACAGAAATCAAAAGTGTGGCTTACTAAATTTTTATGAAGTTAGTGCTACCCAAGTCCAGAATGAAAAGTTCCCCAGTCACCTAGAAGCCCCTTCAATTGGCCCTATCCCAACCCCAACCCCCGTCTTCCCCCAAGGTGACCATTATTTGAAGAGAATTGTGGATATGTATATTTACACAAAAGTTTAGCCAATTTTATCTCAGAATCTTCATGCCCACCATCGCTCTTTCCTGGGATGCCCTCCCCTCCTTGCAAATCCCCGTCAGCCCTCACACTGGGAAGCCTTTCCAGCGACCCTCTTCCATGTACTAGATGGTCAATGAGTGGGTTGAGCACTGAGGAATCCAAAGGAGTCATGTGTCCTAGAACCTGTCCCCTTTCTGTGCTGCATTACTAGTTACTCATATTTTGCTTACTTGATTATCCCTTTTTGTTAATTTTGTCCCCACATTTCCCCCTTCCTGACTGTACTGCAGTTTCTCTCAAAGTAGCAATGAAACCTGCTGCCTCTGCATTCCAGACCCTCCCACTCAGAGTGTAGTGCCTACACCAGAGGCACTAGCATCACCGGGGAGCTTGTTAGAAATGTGGAAAACTAGGCCCCATCCCAGGCCTGCTAAACTAAAACCTAAATTTTACCAAGATCCCCACGGGTTCTTGAGCGCGTTGAAGTTGAGAAGCATGTTCCTCAGGTAGTCCTTTCTGGTGCTTGGCTGCATATTGGAATCACCTAGGGGGTGTGGGTCTTCCAAAAACACCCCTGGCCATGGTGGCCACCAGCCATAAAAAGCAGGCCAGCCCTGCCTTCGCGGTGTCGCCATAGTGGCCTGGCCGTCATCATCGCGCATGTGGGGATACCCTGCTGCCAGGTCTGAAACATTGTGAGTGGCACCAGGCTCTCATTTGCCAGTGGGAGAAGCCCAGTGCCCTCCTGACAGAAGGGACTGTTGGCTGCCACTCGGAAACAGAGGTCTGACGAGCCCAGAGGAGGAGCTGCGGGGTGGATGTAGCAGCCAGACAAAGGAAGGACTGCAGGACTGCATAACAAGGGCTGCCTGGGGCGTGGCAGCAGCCTTTCCCACTGTGCCTGCCATCACCGGTGTAGCCTGATGCAGTCGGTCAGGGGGCTGGTCTGGGCATCAGGATATTTAGAGTCATCCCAGTAGGGTGACCATTGTCCCAAGTTGCCCAGGACTGAGGGAATTTTCCAGGACTCAGAACATTCCATGCTAAAGCCAGGGGCATCCTCGGCAGACCAGGACAGGACGGTCACCCAGCCCTAGTGACTGTGATGTGCAAACTGAGTTGAGACACAGTGTTTAAGAGAGCACATGGTGAAGGCGGGTCAGGTGGTACCATACCATCCTGTTTAGAGTGTAAGTCCCCTAATGGCAGAACCAGCATTGCACAATCTTTTTTTTTGTATGTCTTAATATTATGATACTTTGCATTTAAAGCCTCTTAATAATGCTTGTCACCAGTATATTGTTTCTCCAAATGGTCCATAGTCATGCCCTCATTTATATATATATTTTTTTTAATGGGAAAGGGAGGTTGTAATTTAACATTCATACCTTCAGGCATACATATGCACACACACTTCCCACTCTCCAAGAAAAGATCTTGGGGCCCTTCCTATAAATGCTATTCTGGGTTGACTTTGGCAGCCTGTTTAGACACTGTGCCACGGGAAAGCTCCTCACCCAGCCCCAAGCCCAGGGTTCACACCTGCAAGGTTCACACCAGCTCTCAGTGTCACGTCTTTTAGGACTTGTGCAAGATGGTAAGTGTTTATGTTTGGTTTTCCAAAGCCCACACATGTAACATAGTAAGACAAGTAGAGTGTGGGTCTTTAGTGTGGATCAAATGAAGGGAAGTCAGGCGTGGAAGCCATGCTCTTGGACACCTTTAGATTCTTCCAGAGTGGACATGCAGTGTAATGGTTCTGATCAGGCCCGGGAGCTCCGCTCCTGGGTTCATTAGCAATGTTACTGACCCTGAGCTTCGGTTTCCTTATCTTTAACATGGGGATACTGATAACACCTGCTTTATGGGGTGTGATGTTGTGAGGAATAAGTGGACTCTCACTTGAAGTGTCCTTAGAACTCATGACCCTTAGTAGGCAGCTCCACCAGGTAAGCGAGACTTTTATCCAGCTGAGGTTCTTATTGCCTACTTTGTTTTCTTTGGCTTCTTGGGTTTTACTCTCTTTCCTATGTACTGTATTTTGCCATGTATAATGTGCACTTTTTTTGCCCAAATTTTTGAGGGAAAAATAAGGAGGCACATTATACATGAGTATAATGGTTATATACCGTGGATATAATAATGGGTAAAATAATCCCATATATAGTGTGCACAAAATGTGGGTGTGTATTATACAGGACAATATATGGTATATTCCTAGCACTAGGAATCTGGAGACATTTACTGAAATGTAGAAGGGAATAGATAAGAACAGAAAAAGACACCAGTCAACTTCTTATCGTCTTCCAATATTCCCCACGCTCTTACCCAAATGTGACTTTCTAAAATGTCTTGGTGGAAGCCTAGTGTTTTAAAGATTTGAGATTTTGCAAAATTCACAAAACTTAAATCCTTAAATATACTAAAGATAAGTCCCAGTAAAAGTCAGTGGAATAGACTTAAAATTACAAATATTAGTTTATCTTGTCATATTCTATCCTTCTCGCCATTGTTCATGAACGTTGCCATCCCAGCAACCACATCGAAGTTTGTAGTACCCTGTGTACTCTCCATGGTCTCTCTTCTGCATGGGCACTGAAAGTTCAAGGTTAGAATATCTGTGTTTCAGATTCAAGCCTTCCTAACCTCCTCTTACCTTTATTTTACTTTTTCTTTTTTTAAAGTAGACTTTCTTTTTTAGGACAGTTTTAGATTTGCAGAGAAATTGAGAAGATGGTATAGAGAGTTCCCAAATATGCTGTACCCAGTTCCCCTATTATTGACTTCTTAATTAGTGTGTTCATTGCTATCATTAATGAGCTATAATCAATACATTATTATCAACTAAAGTCCATGCCTTATTCAGATGTACTTAACTTTTATGTAATATCCTGTTCTGTTCTGGGATCCCACCCTAGACAGAAAAGGCATCGCTTCAGTCGACATGTCTCCTTAGATTCCTCTTGGCTGTGGCACTTAAGGTTCCCTTTTATAACAGTTATATTGTTTTATTTATTATTGTGATCATAAAATAGAATCATAGACTGTACCTACACACATAGTTTAAACATCAATATAAAGACCTGATTACAATGAAGGAGTAAAAGTTAACACAAAAAGATTTAATATGTATTTGCTTTTATAAATGCTCAGTCTGAACTGCATCAAAAGTCATAAAGAAGTAGTTAGCCCTTCCACAACACAGATTTAAATGGTGAAGGTCTACTTACACACAGAATTTTTGAATAAATATGGTAAAAAGCCCTGGTTGGTGTGGCTCAGTGGAGTGAGCGCGGGCTGTGAACTAAAGGGTCACCAGTTCAATTCCCAGTCAGGGCACATGCTTGGGCTGCGGGCCAGGTCCCCAGTAGGAGACATGTGAGAGGCAACTACACATTGATATTTCTGTCCCTCTCTTTCTCCTTACCTTCCCCTCTCTCTAAAAATAAATAAATAAATAAATAAACTTTAAAAATATGGTAAATGTGTTTTCCTTATGATTTTCTTAATAACATTTTTTCTAGCTTACTTTACTGTAAGAATACATATAATCACACATACACCATATAAAATATGTGTTAATAGACTGCTCATGTAATCAATAGGGCTTCCAGTCAATGATAGGCTACTAGTAGTTAAGTTTTGGGAGAGTCAAAAATTATATGCCACTTTTCTAGTGAGCAGGGGATCAATTAACCCCCTTGTTCAAGGGTCAGCTATAGTCAGATATTGTATCTCCTCAGAATTTCAGAACAGTAAGGCAAGACTCTAGGTATTATTGACACTTCTTAATTTTTGACATTTTGAAATAAGAGCTTGTGCATATAATATCAATGAGGCCACTTTAAAATGGAGTTGGAGCTGCCATCCCAGAGGGACTTCTTTGTACTTCTTACACCTTGAACCTTTGGAATATTAAAACTGGGCAGGTAACCTCTGGACTGGGCTTAAGCAGCACTGTATTCCAAACAATTGTTTGCTACCACCAAGCACCTGACTGGAAATTAAAGACCTGCTTTAGAATTAACATCACTATGTTAGCTTATCTACAGCTGTAGACATTTCTTCCCTCTATTCATGTAATTGTTCCCCTTCCCTTTCTCATAAATACCCCTCGCCTTTGCCTTCTAATCAGAAAACTATTTGGGTTTCTGCCTGAATTAGTGCTTCCAGAATAGCTATTCCTCTGGGTCTCAGATAGATGCTTTTTGTCTCTCACTTTGGCCTTTTATTTTTAGGTACAAGCTAAGTAAAAATATTAATATACACATAGAGAATTACTGCACCTGTGCCAGTTATACAATTGACAGGTGCAGATGTGTTGACTGCTGACTCACCTGCACTCAGTGGAACTGGCTTTAATGTCCTGATTTCCCAAAATGGTGAACAAAGTAAAATACTTCCTAGACCTATCCAGTCAAGTCAGGCACCATTGAATAGAGGGATACATTCTGAGAAATGCATTATTACATGATTTCATTGTTGTGCAAACATCATAGAGTGTACTTCAACAAACCTAGATGGTACAGTCTACAATACACCTAGAATAAATGGGATAGCCTATTGCTCTTGTGGATGAAAAGGGGTTCTGTGGAAAGTAACCTCATGGGGTGATCTGATTATAAATTCTTAACTGAGCAGGTCATGGTGGGTAGTCATACCTTAGGCATATAAATTCTTTAGTAAAAGGATTATCTTTGCCTCAAGCAAGCCCTATCCATTGTTCTTGTGCATCTAGGTAAACATAGCTTTGATATAGGCATAACTATCATCAAGAGAGCACATCACCTTGTTAAGTATCCTGCATTCAATCCCCACCTTGTTTTCTCTTTTCTTCATGTAATCCTCCTTACATTCCTTCCTTAATTTCAAATGCATAAAAGAAACTACAAAAGTGTCATTCTCGGGAGCATTTGAGATCTTGCCTTCCAGCATATATCATTAGTTTGGTTCAAATAAAATTTTATAAAAATTATTTATAGGTTCACACATCCATACATATACTCTGTAGGGGGAGAAAAAAATAATTTCCCTATACCCTTGTGGGTTTTTGACTGAAATGTCCCTCAAATAAAGACAGATTAGCAGGACAAAAACACATAAAAGGTCAAGAACATGATTACCTCCTGTGTACATGGGAGAGCTCTGGGAAAACTGAGTAAGCTGCCAGAATGACTGAAGTCACCATCTCAAATACCATCCTCAGTTGAAGACAAAAGAAGATGTTGGGGAGTCAGTTATGGGAGATTACCAGGAGAAGCACAGTAAATAAGGGTAAGGTTGTTAGATAAGAGTAAGGTTGCAGACTTAAGCCTCAGTCTTTTGCATTGGGTTTCTAGAGGTAAGGGCATTCCCCTCTTTCCAGTAAGGGAGATTTACCTTACACATGTAAATATCTTACAAAGGGTAACTTCGATTTGGCGGTAGAGCTTCTTTGATGTCTGTTGTTTCTTAAAGTCAGCCAGCCTAAAATAAACCTTATGCAAGGCAGGCATACTTTGAAGTGACACATTCTGTTCCCCTACAGCTCTTAGGCTATAAACCTCTATAGCATGTCACTGTACTGAATACTGTATGTAACTGTAATACCATGGTAAATATGATGAATTCTCTCAGAAAGTATCAAGCCATAAATATTTTTCATAGTATGAAAAATAGAAACATTTATTGAAGACACAAAATACAAGGAATATTGTACATAGGACAATGACACCTTAGTCCCCTTCAAAGCAGGCACTCAAGGTCTTTTTCACTGTTCAAAATACTCTGCAAAATCCTTTGTTGGAATCACCATCAGCTGCCTTGACATATTTTCCTGAATCTCATTGATGGTCTGAAATCTCTTCCTTTTCAAAGGTGATTTTACTCAGAGTTTTGGGAAAAGCTAGAAGTTGCAAGACACCAAATCTGGGTTGTGAGGGGATGAGTTACCTGGGTGATTTGATGTTTTGAAAAAAACACTCTGCACTAGACGTAATATATGAGTGGGCATGTCCCCATTATGAAGCTGCCAATCACCAGTTGTCCACAGTTGTGGCCATTTTCATCATATTGCGTCTCTCAACTGATGAAGAACATTGAAGTAGTACACCTTATTAATTGTTTAGCCTGGAGGGGAGTGCTCATGATGGATAACACCTTCCCAATCAAAAAAACAGTTAACATGGTCTTGATCTTGCTGTGACTTTGCCATGACTTCTTTGGGTGTGGAGAACGAGGCAAATTCCATTGGGATGACTGGGCCTTCGTTTCCAGATCATAGCCATAGACCCAGGATTTATCTCTGGTTATGACCTTCTGAGGACATCTGGTTCATTGGTTGCTATTTGAATCAAGTCATTAGCAACTGCAGTATGATGTTCCTTCTGCTCTGGTAGCAGAAGTTGTGGAAGGAATTTTGCCGTGACACATTTCACGTCAAGATCCTGTGTCAAAATCTCAGACACTGTAGTTTTTGGAATCTGCAAATCAGCTTTTAGTTCTTTTTTAAAAAAATACATTTTATTGATTATGATACTACAGTTGTCTCATTTTTTTCTCCTCTTTATCTCCCTCGGCCCTGCACCCTACCTCTCACCAGCCTTCCGTGCCCCTGTGCCTTGGTTCACGTCCATGAGTCATACATATAAGTTCTCTGGCTTTGCCATTTCCCATACTATTCTTAACCTCCCTGTCTATTTTATACCTACAATTTATGCTTCTTATTCCTTATACCTTTCCCCTTATTCTCCCTCTTCCCCCTCCCTGCTGATAACCCTGCATGTGATCTCCATTGCTGTGATTCTGTTCCTGTTCTAGTTGTTTGCTTAGTTTGTTTCTGCTTTTAGGTTCAGTTGTTGATAGTTGTGAGTTTGTTGTCATTTTACTGTTCATAGTTTTGATCATCTTCTTTTTCCTAGATAAGTCTCTATAACATTTCATATAATAAGGGCGTGGTGATGATGAACTCCTTTAACTTGACCTTATCTGGGAAGCACTTTATCTGCCCTTCCATTCAAAATGATAGCTTTACTGGATAGAGTAATCTTGGATGTAGGTCCTTGCCTTTCATGACTTGGAATACTTCTTTCCAGCCCCTTCTTTCCTGCAAGGTTTCTTTTGAGAAATCTGCTGATAGTCTTATGGGAATTCCTTTGTAGGTAACTGTTTCCTTTTCTCTTGCTGCTTTTAAGATTCTCTCCTTACCTTTAATCTTGGATAATGTGATTATGATGTGCCTTGCTGTGCTCCTCCTTGGGTACAACTTTTTTGGGACTCTCTCAGTTTGCTGGACTTTCTGGAAGTCTATTTCCTTTTCCAGATTGGGGAAATTCTCTTTCATTATTTGTTCAAATAAGTTTTCAATTTCTCACTCTTCTTATTCTCCTTCTGGCACCCCTATGATTTGGGTGTTGGAAGATTTAAAGTTGTCCTGGAGGTCCCTAAGCCTTTTCTCATTTTTTTGAATTCTTGTTTCTTCATTCTGTTCTGGTTCAATGGTTATTTCTTCCTTTTGCTCCATATCATTGATTTGAGTCCCAGCTTCCTTCCCGTCACTATTGGTTGCCTGTACATTTTCCTTTATTTCACTTTGCATAGCCTTCACTTTTTTCTATATTTTGGGACCATCCTCAACTATTTCTGTGAGCTTCCTGATTACTATTGTTTTGAACTCTGCATCTGATAGTTTGGCTCTCTATTCATCACTTAGTTCTATTTTTGGAGCTTTGATCTGTTCATTCATTGGGGCCATAATTTTTTGTCTTGGGACACCTGTTATGTAGTAAGGGACAGAACCTTAGGTATTTGCCAGGTTGGAACAACCCACATTGTTGCATTGTGGTGTTGTATGTCAGAGAGAGAATAATGCCTCTTCCTGGGCTCTTGGCTGGCTTTCATTCACTTCTCCATTACCCACAAGGAAATTGGGCCCTTCTTGTGCTGATTCCTGGGTGGGTGGGTTTGTGTATATTCTAGGACCCTGTGGGTCTCTCCAATGAACTCTCCTGTGAGGCTGTGAGTTTCTCACACTGCCACAACCCCCAAAGGTTTTTACAGTCAGAGGTTTTGAGGCTTCGTTTCCTCATGCTGGAGCTCTGGGTCTTTCTTGCTCCCCAGTTGTTTCTCCCACTTTATCCTCATGCAAATGTGGGACCACCTGGTTTGGTAGCCACTGCCTCACCTGGTGTGCCACCCGCCACCTTGCTGAGACTCCTCTCTGACCTGGCTGCCTATCTCTGCCCCTCCTACCAGTCTGGGTGAATGTTTCTTCTTTAACTCCTTGGTTGTCAGACTTTCATACAGTTCGATTATTTGGCATTTCTGCTTATTATTATTATTTTTATTTGTTGTCCTTTTGGTTGTTCAAGGAGGCAAAGTGTGTCTACCTATGTCTCCATCTTGGCTGGTCAGCCTTTAGTTCTTGCACTCAGTCACCAATCGTTGTTAGTTTCAGCCCATACACATTCAACATTCTCAGATGTTCTGCTTATTGCAGGCCTTCCATAACATGGATCACTTTCAACAGATTCTACCATCTTTGAAGTGTTTGTGCCACACTTTTATTTGTGCTGCACTCATAGCATCATCCCCAAAAGCCTTCTGAATTATCCGAATAGTTTCTGCAGACGAATGTTCAAGCTTAATGCAAAATTTGAGGCAGATTTGTTGTTCTACTCACTCAGTCATTTTGAATGCAACAGCCACACAGTACACATGCTCACTCAGTGGCGTCTACCATTCCTACTGACTAGTACTGTGAAATCACCATTGTTCACACATACACATTCTAGTCCACTCTCCTTGGCTGCCAGGTTACATCAATGTTGTACAAACTGTTTTGGTTATATTAACAATGGCTTGACTTCTTTTTTTTTTTTTTTTTTTTTTTTTAAGATTTTATTTATTTTATTTTTAGGGAGGGAGATAGAGAGAGAGAGAGAGAAACATCAATGTGCGGTTGCTGGGGGTTATGGCCTGCAACCCAGGAATGTACCCTGGCTGGGAATCGAACCTGGGACACTTTGGTTCCCAGCCCGTGCTCAATCCACTGAGCTACGCCAGCCAGGGCTTGGCTTGACTTCTTAAGGACAGACTTCATATTTGTGTGACGTGTCATGAGGGCTATGATGGCCACAATGACGCTGGGTGCTAGCAAACTTTCATCTCCATTATAATCTTACAGACCACCAGCTTATATGCCATCCTTCATTGACCAGAATTGTGAGGCATATGATTGTAGTTGCGTTTACAGAAAGTCCAGTGAGGAATCCAGTGAAGAAATAAAATGGAGTCACTATCAGTCAGGTGCAAGAGCCTCAAATTATTTTGGGAACCTTGAGAAGAGAGGAACTCACCCAAATCTATAGGTACTGCAGGAAAAGTTTGATGGTGAGTCTTTGCCTTAGCTTTTCTGGTTTTGAGAGGTCTTTTAAAGTTCAGTCTGGTAAGTCCTTATGAAAAATTCCAGCAAAGCAGGTTTAAAAGAGCCTATGTGGTTAATTACTATTCTTTTGACTCCTGTGCAAATAAAAGGCCAAGTTTATTGAAATGACAATTTGAAACAAATTAGTCTTAATTTGACTATCTTTGATTAAAAATGAGGGTGATTTTAGAGAGAAAATTGTTTCAGTAATACCCCTTTATGGATATTAGATTCCAGTACTGTTCATTGTCTTTTGTGGTTTTGTTCCTACCTATACATTGGATTAGATCCTGAATTCTCCCAGTTTTCTCCAGAATCTGGCTATGACTCTCCAAACTAATGCTTCTAATTTTTCTGCCTGACTTCGAATCATTGAGACTTAAAACTGCTTTTCTAAAGCAACGCAATTAAAGTGGGCCCACTTGATATAAACCAGAGAAGTCACCACAACAGCTCATATATGGACAATTTTTTGTGCTAGTTGCAGAAAAATCACCGGCGACATTCAAACCACAAACCAGGCAAGTCTATTGGACCACCACTGTCTGCCTTCACTGCATCTGAAACTGTTTTGAGCTAAACACTGAGAAACCTCTACTGGCTGCCTTCAGAACTCAGAAACTGGGATTAGGTTAGCTTCAGTCATTACCCTTATTTTTTCTCTTGTTTCCATAGAGATGCCTCTTATTAAATTCTGGACTGCTTGTACCAAAGACTACAGACCTAACTTTGGGAGCCACGCGCACCATCACCTCAGAGAGGAGACAACTGTTTAACCGAACTGACCTATTCTCAAGACTGAGACTGGTTTCTGAAAATAATATGTAATGATAATGTTTTAATGGGTCCTTTCCTAATGGTTTAACCTAAAAATTGGCACAGATATTGAGCTGACTACACACTCAATCAGGGAAAGTGTTATAGTGCATATCCTGCCCCCCATCCCATCCAGGGACATAATGGACCCAAAGAAGGCATTGCTACCTTGGCATTGAGGCACTTGAAAACATTGTTTGATTTAGAATGTTTTTTGAGAGAAAAATACCAATCAAGAGGAGGGAAATAAGGAATAGAGTGAAAAAAAAATGCAGTCACTATAGTCAAGCTGCTAAATCACTAAAATTGAGTAGGTTGAGGTGAGCAAATGATTTTATTCTTGCTTTAACTAGCCTGGGAACTTAAACTTTTGAGCTTTCCAGTCCTGTGTCAACACCTGAACTTTTGCAAGCACCCATCTCTCAGATCACATGGAATACATAATTCAGACTGCCTTACATTTGAGTGATAACTCTCCTGGCTCAATCTTAGGGCTAAGAATGAAGATTCATTATTCTCAGGAATGTATTTTTTACTATGAGAGCCCTAAACTTTCCTTTCTTCTTCAGAACCCTTCTGGGTTTTTGCCTAGCTGTGTTTCCAGTTTGCAAACTGTAAGACTCTTATAAATCTTTATCATTTATTTTTAGCAAAGCCTCCAGACTCTTTTTTTTTTTTTCATTTATTTGACACCAGTGTGTATTCAAGTGGTACAAAAATATTTTGGGTTTATATGTACAACAGAATTAAAGTTCTAATGTAATTAGAAGCATATTTTAACTGTTCCAAATGTCTAGTCTGACATGTGAAAGCCATGTGGGACACCAACAATCACTGTGCTACAAAGTCTTGCGCACCGGGGGCCTCCTGCATCCCTGCATCCCCCACCAATTGCCAGTGGCCTCTTCCTTCTATCATTGTGATAACCAAGTAAAGCAACTGCAAATTTCCAAAATGCCCTCTAGGGGGCAGTACCGCTGTGGGCATTTAGTGCTGTGGTCCTACACAAAAGCTTAACAGACTTTCCTTCGTTTCTTTGTAAAACAAAGATAGAAACAGTTGAGTGAGGGAGACAATGCCCACAAAAACTTAGCAAGATGCTTGGCACATATTACACCCTCCAAGAATGTAAGCCGATATTATCTCCCAGTCAAGCCACGGAGATTGTTTGGGGGAACACTGTGTCCTTGGCATCTAGGTAGATGTGGGTGAGGAAAGATAGGGATCAGGCAAGCAGCGCAATCCCTGCCTCACACATGAAACAGGCAGTGAATTATTAAACATTTACAGTTCGCAAAAAAAGAGTACTCAGGGCACTCCCAGAGATGGAGTCACAGGAATCTTTCTGGAGGAGGCAGGAATGGCTTATTGAACCAGGGCATCTGGAACTTGATAAAATATACTTATCCCATGAATAATAAATAACTCCTAGAGCCTTACTGCTCTGAGCGTGGTCTTTCAGACCAGCAGCGTTAGCAGCACCTGGAGTTTTGTTAGAAATATGAGCCTCTAGCCCAGTTAGAGGCTAGAGTATGCTGAGTTAGAATCTGCATTTTAACAAGAACCCTGGTGTTCATCTGTACATTCATGTCTGGATGCACTGGACTAGAGAACTGACTGAGGAACCAGAGGAAAGGATAATGATGCTAATGACTTTGAGAAAACAAAGACCCTGGTATGTGTGTGTGTGTGAAAGAGAAAGAGAGAGAGAAAGAGAGAGAAGGATGCAGAGCTAGCGAGTCCATATTGTGGAGGGTATATAGGTACTAAGAATTATGAGGGGAACCCCCAAAACCCGAGAATATATTCTTACATGTTTAAACTTCAGTCATCATCAGAGTACTCTCCATTTGATGTAACACATCCATTGAGATGTTTTTTCCACTGCTTAAAACAGTTTTGGAACTCATAGATTTTAATGTCTTTTAGTACTTCTGCCATTTTTTGTTTCACCTCTTTCATATTGACAAAGAGGTTTCCCTTTGAGGACTTTTTTCACAGGGAAACAAAAAAAGTGGCTGGGGGGCCTCAGGTGAATAGGGAGGGTGGGGCACCTTGGGGATCTTGCTGTTTTCAGTCAAAAACTGCTGAACATTTAGCACTCTGTGGGCAGGTGTGATCGTAAATCACCCATCATGAAATGGGCAAATGTGTTGAGTCTTCAAAAGGAAATTCACTGAAGCCCAATGCAGCCTCTCACAACAACACCTGCTGGTACACGGATACAGATGGGTTTCTAGAACATGGATCTAGCAGGGAAGCCTGTACTACAAGGCACGCATCCTCCAGAAGATAATTCCATTTTTTGCGGGGGGGGGGGTGGTGGTCTCCCATCATACAAAGGTAAGGTAGCTCTGGAACAATCTACATCAGAATCTGTGTGTGTGTGTGTGTGTGTGTGTGTGTGTGAGAGAGAGAGAGAGAGAGAGAGAGAAACACACACACACACACGAAGATTTTCATCCAGATTTCAGATCCACTTAATCAGGATTGCAAAGCAACGAGGAAAAGCCAGCATTTAAACAAACAAACAAACAAACAAACAAACAACAAACAAACAAAAGCTTCCCAGATGATTTTAGAAAGGGGAGTGAGCTTTAAAAAGTACTGACACTCCGGTCCCAGACGAGACCAATTCCGTCAGTCACCGAGGTTATGGGATCTCCAGCAGTGGAAGAGCCATGGGTATTTTGTTTTTTTAAACTCCCGAGGTGATTCAAATGTTTGAGAGCCATTGACTGAGGGATCAATTGGGAAAACCTGGAGGGGAAAAGTCTGCGTGGGAGAGAGCAAGGCGGGGTTTATGTGTCTGACTGTGTCCATCTACAAACACCCGTGTTTGTCCGCCTCCGAGGACAGAACAAAGACTGGAAAGGAGACTTACTCAGTTTTTTTAACCCAAGAAATCATAGCACTTTTCTTTCTTTCTTACTTCCCTCCTTCCCATTCTCTTCTCCTAGCAAGATGGGGACATTGAAGTAACCTCGTCCAACTCTTTCAGTTTTAGTTAAAGAAATTAGCGGTCAAAAGGTAAAGTGAACCGGCCAAGGTCAACCCAGTTCTCCTCATTCCCAACATAAAGTGAAGCGCCCTTCCCATTTCTAGTGCTACTTCCACTACATCGCAAAGGCCTTTAAACCCCACTCTGATGTCAACTGCAGGCAGAGAGAATGAGGAAGGAAGCTGGGTATTCTGCAAACACAGGGTGCCTAGCCCCCAAAGCAGGCAGGCTTTAAATAAGGAATTGGCGTTTTAGAGCTCATTAAATTTAAAGACGAAATCTAAATTGTAAATTTCCATTTAAAAATTAAATCAGGCTCTATAGTTTGGTTGTTGACACCATTAAATTCAAGATAAATCTGATAAATGGCTGATCTGCCTCTGAATCTCCGAGGCTGCTAGAGAGCCGGCGTGGGCCCCGGCGTGGCGTGGACCAGGGCGCCGCACCGCTGCGGAGACCAGCCTGCGGGCGCACGGGTCCGGGCTCCGCGTGGTCAGAGGTGGAGACGCTCGGCCGCGCCGGACAGCCCGGGGAGGCCTGGGGTCCTGCGGAACCCGAGGGACTTGAATGCTCGGAGGGGAAACAGTGAGCCGGTGGGGGGGCTGGCTGTGACAAAGGACCAGGGACAGTCGCAATGGGGAAGCCTTGAGATCCAAACACCTTGTCGAGTGCTCAGTGGTCCCAAGCACGCCCGGCCCCGTAGGTCGGTGCCGCAGGGAAAGACCGGGAAGGCAATCAAAACCTCGAGAGAAGGCCCGGGACAGGCGGGCTTGGGGACAGGTGAACCTCGTTTCCCGGGACGGGCGGTGAGGACGGCAGCCCGGGCCGAGACTCAGCGCAGCCTCTGAAGCCGGCGCGGCTCCAGGGGAGAAGGATGCCGAGTTAGGGCGCCGCCCGCGCTCCTGCGGGACCGCGGCCCCCGGCGTCCCGGACGGCAGCGGAAACCGGGCCGAGGGGCTTCCCCTCTGGGCACCACCGCGCGGCGCGGGCGGCTTTACTTCTCCAGTCACACCCCCTCCAGGCCCCGCCGGTGCCGCCCCGCGCCCCCCGTGGTTCCCGGGAGCGCTCAGGCGACGGGCCCCGCAGAATCCCTCCCTCCACCCGGGTCTCCGCGCGCGGGTTCCGGCGCGGGGGCCTCGGGGCGGGTCCCTGCCGCCTGCACCTGCCCCCGGGGGCGGAGCGCGGCGGCGACTGCGCGGCCCCCGCCGCGGGCTACGCCGCTCCCCGGCACACCCGCCGCCCCTGCAGCCGCCGCACCTCCACTCCGCGCGCCCGCCCTCGCTCCCTCTCGGCGCTGTCCGGCCGCCGGGTCCCAGCCGCGGCGCCTCGCACTTAGGACTCCAGCCCCGCGACTCCCGTCGTCGCCGCTGGGATCCGCCGCCCCGCGCCATGGAGCCGGCCGCGGGCAGAGAGCGCCGCAGCCCCCCGGGCCCCGCCGTCCCGCCGCCGCCCCGGGGCCACGCGCCGTCGGCCGCTGCCCCCGGCCGGCTGGGATCCCCAGTGCGCGAGCCCCCGCAGCCCGAGGAGGGGCAGCAGATGCGGATCAGCCAGAGCGGCCAGTTCAGCGACGGGCTGGAGGACCGAGGTGAGCGCGCGGCGCCGGGGCCACGTCCCCGCGGCTCAGCCCCTTCCCCTGCCCCGGCCGGCGCGGCGGGGAGCCCGCCTCTGCCCACTCCCGGGTCGGGCCCGGCGTGGAGCGGGGACTTCCCCGCGAAGGCGCGGAGAGCCGCAGTCCCACCTCCCGCGGCCAGCGCCGCCTCGGAACCCGAAACCCGGCAGCCTTCCGAGGAAGCCCGCAGGGGCCGCGCCCTCCTCCCCGCCGGCCCGTGCCCCTGCGGCGCCCACTGGAAAAAGTTTGCGGGAGGGGAGGCGGTGTCTTTGCTTTCGGAGCCGAGTGCTCCCGGGGGACTGCGGCCCCAGCTCAGCTGGGAGGGACCTGAGCTCCGTGCGCTCTCCTTCCCGAGCCCCTCCGACCTCCACCGGCTGTCGGGAGGACTCCCCCTGCGGGTTCGGCGAGGAGGAGCCCCTCAGCGGCTGCCGGGCCGCCCGCCCCGGCGAAGGGAAGTCGGGCGGCCCCGACCGTTCTTTGCAGGGGATCTAGTTTACTGTAGGGTGTCTGGTGAGGAGGGCCGAGGGCTGGGACCTCTGGGTTTGGGCCGCCGGCCGCCTCTGGGGGAATGCCAGGGAAACCGGGTGGCGGCTGGAGCGCACGTCGGCACCCACTTCAGCATCACTCTCAGGACTCTGGCCTGGTCCCCGTCCCGGGAGGCCGAACCTCAGCTTCGGACGGACAGCGGCCGCCGCCCCCTTGGCATTGCCCGCAGGACACAGAGAGACTCCCCCGTTCATTCCCGTGTCTCCTCCTAAATCCCTCTTTCCCTCCCCTCATCGTTCCCTTTCCGCTCGAAGCCCTGTTCTTGGCCACGTCTTTATCTTTCCTGCTTCTTGCCGAATCCAAGTCCAAATCGGTCTCCTCAAAAAGACTTAGTGGGTCTGCTAAAATTGGTTAGTGGCCGAAGCGGGATTCTTGTAGCCGGGCCCTTCCAGGGAACCGGCTCACCGCCACTTCACCCCTTTTTCTTGGACGCCTTATTTTTTGTTGGCTGTGGCGGATTTTTATATTTTAGTCTTAGCAGGTTTCTGTCCTATTCTTAGTATCTCCTGCACATTTTTATTCCGGTTTAGTGTGCAGATGCACGATCTCTTCCCTCTTAGAAAATTTAAGCCGCAAGCCTGTGAAACAGAATGACATGGAAACGGCAATTCCCGGCGAATCGGCAGGGAGCTCAGCGAGACCTGGAGCCGCTCCAGCTGCAACCGGCGAGTTCGGTACCTATGTTGCAGGTTCTCCGATTCTCACGTAACTAACTGGCTATCATTTTAGAGCTGATGATTGGTGACATCACAAGCACCCAAACAAGACTTGTCCGTTTTATTTTAGGCAGTGTTAATTACCTTTCCCTCTGCAACTAATATTGTAGCATTTACAAATTTGGAATTGAAGAAGGAACTCTGGGCTGAGCTTATTTTTGTAGCATTGCAGGTCATCTACAAGAGCTGGCCTATTTCTCCCCACCCCACAGAATAATAGGAGGGGGAAAAAGCGCTAGGGCGAGTTAATATTTAGCATCATTTTGTAGCTCATGTCCAAGTGTAAAAAGCCTGTCTGAATTCGTTCTTAAGGTTATTTTTCACTGGTGTACTGAATTTCATTTTCCATTATATTATAGCATGAAAGCATTCACTGTTCATAAACTGTTACTTTGTGAAAGCATTGCATACCACACACAGCCTCTCTGTTAGGATGAACCCTGTCCCCCAAAGAACCCAGTGCTGGGTGGCATTGAAAGTGTGACATTCTTTTGTTTAGCCTATTCCTGACAGCAAAGAGTTAATGATGAATGAGTCATCTTTATTAAATAAATCAGAAGGTTACCTGGGGAGGTTTATTATAATATTTTGTGTTTGTGTTATTTTTCCTTATGGGCTGCATCTTTCCAATATTGATTTTTGTATCTTGTGGGAATGGTTCGTTTGCGGCTGCATTCTTTCTGATGGTGAGAGGATTTCGGGAGAAAGAAGCCTTAGCAGTTGCCTGCTGTGCATCTCTCCATCAAGAAAGCCTACAAGCTTTCTTTCTTGAAGGCCTAAGTGCTTAGAGGGCATGTGAGGGCTGGGTACCCTGGGTGGATCACTACGTTTGCCTTTCTCTCCTGTCCTAACTTTCGAGTGCCCAACCCGAAGTGGCCCACAGGCTGCATCTGGTCCAGGATGGCTATGAATGAGGCCCAACACAAAATTGTAAATTTACTGGAAACCATTTTTTTTTTTTTTGCTCATCAGTTTTCATTAGTGTTTGTGCTTTTAACATGTGGCCTAAGACAACTCTTCTTCCAGCCTGGCCCAGAGATGTGAAAATATTGGACACTCCAGGACCGTGTTGCGGACTTCTTATAATTCCTACCAAAGGCGTGCTTTGTAATTTAGTGTTTTGGGAATTTGGAGTGATGCAGGCTGATTCCAGAAACCTACTAGCTCACAATGTCAAAACTGCAGTGCCATTTGGCTGAGCTTTGTAGTTCAGGGAGAAAGTCTGTGGTCCGGAGCTTTAGGGACTTAAACACACAAAATATAGGTCACATTTGTCTTAGGTGTTTTCACGCTCTCCCTTTTAATACCCACTCTTCTCTCCACAAGTTTTTTCCTTCCCATCATTCTGCTCCAAGGCTTAGGGCCCAGCCTAGCCTTATATGCCTCATCGTTTCCCACTGTGTTCCCATCTAATGAATATTTCCCTTCAGAAAAACCAAGCATGACTAACTCCTTAGGAGAAAGCAACTGGAACTAATTTATACTAGCATGGAAATGACCGATACCTTCAACCTCCCCACATATATTTGCATCCCCCCCTTAAAAAATAAGGTGTCTGTCCTTCATTAATACAACCCTTATGCTTACTGTTTTCCTGGCGAAAATTACAAATATGTGAAATTTAGGTGAGATTAGAAATTTGATTGGACAGGCCAACTCTCTGAGTTGGCTGCCTTAGCTTCTCTATGCTGTGCTGCCTTCCTGTACCTTGGAAACACAGCATCCTGAAAACTTCAGAAATTCTCACTGCACCTCCATGGCTTGCAAGGGTGCATGTAGCTAACATGGGAGCAGAGATAGAGGCACCTGTGTGCAGGTCATTTATGATCTGGGTCTTTGTACATAATATGAGGAGTGGGAAGTTTTCCATTCTTTAAAGAGGCTCTATGTTTAAAGAGGAAAATTAGTAGAAGATAACTAAGGTTGGAAAGAAATGGGAAAGTTCCTCCCTTCATGGACAATCATCCTATTGCATTTACTGCAGTTTTTTAATTAAAAAAAAAAAGTCTCATCGGTAGGCATAGGGTCAGATCTGGGGAAGAACCAGCAGCCGTAATGTACAGAAGGCCTCAGTGCCTCCCCTTAGCAGGGCAGTTTAGCCTATGAAGGCTGGGATCCCAAGCCCCTTCACTGGAATACTGGCCCACTGAGGGGCGAGGCGTGTAGATTGGCTTTTGAGGTCAGTCAAATGGTTGGAAACAGCTGACTTTGGAGGAGAACTGCCATGTGGCAGAATAGAAAATGCAGATCATTGCCTTTCTGTTACAAAATTAAATCTACTTCTAAGAGGAACCTTGTTTTTACCCCCCAGTAGATAAACCTCTTGAGATTGTTGCTGTCAAAATGCCCAGCAAATGAACTGCTTATTTGAATCAGCTTCACTTCTGAAAATCGATTTGCCAAGATGAAAGGAAGATTTTTTTTTATATCATTTGGGAAAAGAGAAATAAATTATTGGGAATGTGTGGGACCTCCTCATTCTAGGCTGTGGCTTTAACTGGACACAGGTGATTATAGTTGAACATTAGAATGGGGTGTTTTGGCAGCTAGAGAAGATGTCAACAAAAGGACAGAAAGTGGACAAAGGGATTTTAATTTTAAATCCCTTGATAAGAGGTTTTTCTGTTTTCCATCCAAGTGCATTCATTTATTTTGGCAGGTTTGGGGACATTTTTACAGTGAGGTGATAGAGATAGTATTTAAACCTACCCTTGAACTTTTCCTCCCCTCCCTTCCTCCCATCCTCCCTCCCTCCCTCCTTCTTTATTATCTTTTGATCCTAAGGAAGTCTGCATGTTTCAATTATGTTTAAAAACCTCTGTCTATAAATGGGGCTCACTAAGCAACCTTCTCAATATTTCCTCTTGCTTTGTTCAGAATGTGTTTAGGGTGCTTGAGTCTGGGTGGTAAATGGAACTGGGAAGTTTCAGCAGGGTCCTGGCTATAATTTTTGACCAGAACACAGTTTTTGGCAACCAGAGGTTTGGTGTGATGCCCAGTCGGTTTAATAAGATGATACCTTTTACTTAATTCACAGGTGTGGTATGTCGCACACTGTGCAATATTTTACAAATGGTGCCAGAGATTTGGCTACACTTTTCTTCATTTTTTGGACCTGTTGTGGCGAGGCTGCTCCTCTGTAAAAGGTGTATGTTAGGCAGTTTAGCCAGAGATAGTGTCATAAGCTCATTTTATGTAGAATGTTTGACTGAGAATTTTGTTTTCTTTACAACAAAGAGATGCCATATATGATCTGTTTTCAAAGGAGAAGGAAAGATATAGATTGGTGTCACACTGAAGCTATTTTAGTCTTCAACCCAAGGCAGTTGAAGCTTGGGCATTGAACTGGGAGTCATGAATTTCTGTTGTCAGGGTCTCAATGTTGAAAGCCTAGGAAACAAAAATGACACCTTTCTTACACATGGCCTGTCTGGAAAGCTACCTCCAGTTTTAACAGATTTGCCTTACTTTAATATTCTAAGAATTTTTTAACATATGCTTGGTACAAAAGGATAGATAGTACAGAGCAGAAAGAGCAGAAAACAGCAAGTAATTTAGGTCTGGTGGCTCTTGGTGGTGGCAGTTAAAGGGAAAGGTCCTTCTCCTGTTAATTGTCACTGAGGGAGCAATGAGGGCATTTGTATTCCATGACTCATTGCTTTGGGCAAAACCCAGCCCACCAGTGGGACCTTGCGGGTGGATCAATGCAAATCAATGCCCACAGCTGAGGAACCTGAATGGCTAACTACATGTGGGCTATTGGTGCTGTTTTCCTACCAAAAGGGTGTTGTCAGAAGGAACAGCACCAGTGTGAGCCAAGCTAGTTAACACAGGGGCTGGGGCATGGCTGGGCTCATACGGCAGGTCAGGGAGTGGTGGGTCAGCACGGTCCTTATGAAGAAGGCAGCTATTGTTACCCTGCGGGAACACATGCCAATAGTGCTAGAGCCTCACATCTTTTCAAGAGATTCCAGAAAGCCTGATTCGCATGTGAACTCTCCTAATTGTTAAAACACGTCTTGATCCAAAGGCTGTCAGTCTGCAATCCTTGGATATGAAAGTGTAGCTCTCTGGCTGTGGTTTTTCTTAATAAGGAAGCGTCTAACTTCCTTTCTTCCCTGTTGTTGCCAGGCTTACTAGAAAGCAGCACTCGTCTAAAACCTCATGAAGCCCAGAACTACCGGAGGAAGGCTCTGTGGGTCTCCTGGTTCTCCATTATCGTGACGCTGGCCCTGGCTGTGGCTGCCTTTAGTGAGTATCCGGAATCTTGCCGATCAATATGTGCCCAGGCTGCCTGTTTTATTCTCTGACTTCTGTGGGGTGCGCTTTTGCTTTTAGTTTTAGTTGACTATTATTGATGAGTGGTTTTTTTTTTAGATTGTTGGATAGTCGGGGTACTTATAAATTAGTAAAATGGCTTCTTGTCCTCGGAGGAGGGAAGAAGTGGTTAAGAAGAAGAAACGAAGAGCAGTACTTGGGAGGCTTGGCTTTCGTCAGAGCGTGGGTTTGTGGAAGTCGATTGCAGCTGCCATCTGACCAGGAGAATATTATCCTGGTGATGCCTTCAGCGTGGGATGACACGATCAATGTATATCCTGGAGATTCGTGTTTTGAGCCTAATGCAATCCGATGAGTGCAACATTGCAGCACATCCTCTCCTTTCCCTCAGTTATATCTGTGTAAGGTTCGAAATAAAGTTATGGGCACATATTTTTATGAAAGAAAGATGAGAGGGTCCTTTTTCAAGTTTTCAGTAGGCATAGAAACAAAACCATTTATTACAATTGAGAAAAACTAAGAGAATTGAATACTGTCCACCTATGGATCATCTGTTTGGTGGGTTGGGAAGCCCTGTGACATGTGTTTTCTCAGCTGACATTTGTAGCCTATGGAAATGTGCACATGTTATTAATTATTAATCGTGCAATGATTCACAAGCTTAAACTATGGCATTCGGCTTCAGCTCACCCTTGGTAGAAACCAATGTTTTTTAATGTTGGGAGAAAAAGGAATGTATTTTGTGATTGGTTTATCACCTTAGTAGAAAGATCTATATTCTAAGTGATAAGTATCATACGAGGTGTCTCATATGACAACCCTCAGAGTAGGAGAAGAAAGGACTGTGTCCGCTGGAAGACAGGGCTCAGTGTTGTTTAAAATTCTATTCTGCACAATTAGATCTACTGCTGGAAGTTCGTGTTGGCTCCCAAGAGGGCATATTAGAATTTGACCAAATGCTCTGGGCAAAACTAGGCATACATTACTTGAAGCAGTTTAATTGGAAATGTACCACATCTTGGCTCTCAAAAGAAAGTCAAATATTTAGAAGCAGAGGGTAATGCATTTCAGGGTATAAACATTTAGCAGTGAGCCAGAAATCCAATCAAGAGAAACTCTAATTCCTGAAAACAGCTGCTTCTTCCTCTCCTTTTTCAATGCTGAAACCAGAATAACAAGCCCTATTGGTGTCCCTGGCGGATAATTTGGTTGTGGTGGCTGTTGGCAGGCTCCTGTGGGACACCATGATTTACATATGTAAGGAGAGGAGTGGAATGAAAGGAGGTGGTTTACAAACTGAGTAACAGTCATTCAGCTGTGTCCCTGTGCCTGATAGAGCTGTTACCACGTTATCCTGGGGGTGTTGGAATGGGGGCCCGAGTGTGAAGAGATATTAAGTCCTTCCTTTGGGAGAGTAATACTTCATTCGATGTGCTTAATTTCATAATAGGAAAAAATCATGAGGAAATTTTGGTTTCACATGTTATGCCCGATCAGTTGGATTGTCTTGAAAATTGTGTTCTGTTTCCTTTAATAGGAAAAGAATGTTGCACAATGCATGCAGAATTAACATATTGCTTTGTGAAAGGGTTTTCTTTTTCTTTTTAAAATGATTTACCCCTTTGTTGTAGCAAGTACTGTCAATCAGAGCATTCGGCCCAAGAAAGCCTCATAAGAGTTTATTTGAACCAAACTGATAACAATTGCCAAAAAGTAAAATCTCAATGGATTGAGAAAATGTCTTGGAGAATGGCAGTTTTACAGCTTATTTTATACATGAGAATCTAAGGAGCCAGTGTAAGGGGGTGGTAGATGAAATTCATTGCTGGTAGATTAGGGAGGTGGGAGAAAGCAAAGGAGGAGACCTCTGAGATTGGACACACAGTGAAGTGCAGAGGCACACGTCAGTGGGTGCGGGCAGTCAACATTTACAGCACAGGGAAATGGCATGGGGGCAACTAGATAGCAATGAGGAGTTCTGTGTGGTGGGTGCACCCTGGAGGGTCTGGAAAAGGGGATTCCTCTGACGTTTCAAACGTCTGTTATCTTAGATGCAAATAAGACAACAGGCTCACCAAAGGGGAAGACCGGCGGTTGTCAAGGAAGCTGCAGGCGGAGGACAGTATTACTGCCACGACTACCCTTCATTTGGGAATTCCACATTCAGACCATCCTAGGTGGTTATTTTCTGTCTCGGAGTTTGTAGCACCTGCCGTGCAGCGCCCTCTGAGCTTGTCAGGTTTAATATTGTGGCCCGTTTTTTTGTCCATAGTCAAATAGTCTAACTTTTTGCCTATAAAATGTTGGCATTGCCATATGCTATCATGACCTTAGTTGTTTTCTATAGTGCATTCAATTTGTTCCCAAGTTGCTTTTAACTTCTTTTGGTTTAGGTTAAACCGAAAAATGTAGATGAACTGTATCTTTCCTTACTTTAAGTATATAGAGTACCTATATTCTGTGTGTGTGTGTTTCACATTTTAAATCCTTGGGGTGGTCTCTGGTTGTGTTGTTAGGACTGTTGGTTTCACCCTTTAGATTCCTAAATGTATTAGTAACATTAAATGTTTAAAATCGTTTTTAAAGCATCACTGACATGCCGACACACTTTTGTGCAACCTTCTCATAGTTTCGAATGGAGAGAAAATCGATCGGGATTAAGCAACGTGAGTTGACTTTTGAAGTTATATATAAATTGTAATGTAAGGGAAAATTTTATGTTTCAGAAATAGCAAAAATATTTTTAAAAAAGTGTCAGAAGCAGCCCCAGTGTTATTCTCTATGGAGGTGGTTGACAGACAGATGGATAAAGTAGGATAGTCTGTCTTATTCAATGAAATGGCCAGGTTGACTCAGTTACTATTTTCAGAGAATTGGTACAGAATTCCAAGGCACCCATGTTTGAGATGGCAGGGGAGTCCCTGGGGTGTGCGTGTGTGCCGGCAGGGGTGGCAGGCACGGTGAGGAGAAGACCCATTTGTTGCCGTGTCTTCTTGCCACTGCTGGGTGATGTACCATCTCTTTGGGGCAGGAAGAGCATGCAGTGCTCAAGATTGTTAAATGAGTTAACTGAGATATATTTTAAAAACTTTTTTAGGTGGAAGGAAAGTAATTTCTTGGAAAAAAGTTTTCTTTAGAAATAATCTGTATCTAAAGTAAGTTTTATTTAGGTACTGTTATCGCCCAATATGTAAGTCCATTTGACTGCGTGCACTGGTCAAAAGTAGATGAATGAGCAAGCATTTACAGTGGGGAAAGGAATTTACCAGGATTTATGTCAATCTGGAGTTTGGATGAGCTTTAGCTGTAAAGGCCCGGCTCCTGGCTGGTAGGTGACGGACAGGGTATGCAGGGCAGAATCACAAGACACTGTGAGTACATTAGGGGTTTGGAGTTTGTGTTAGGGGCTGATTGATTGAAGGTGGGGTCTGGGTAGTAAACCATTTCCTCAGGTCTTGAGGATGACTCTGGGGTCACCTTTGGTGTCCGTCTGTCTTGTTTCATGGAGAGGTTGCTAAGGGGGTCCTTCCCCCTTAGGGTCTCAAGAGCTGCCAGAGGCTCAAATCTTGTAACCATTAGTTAGAACCTGGCTATTGTCTTTTACTGTCTCAGGGATTAGTGATTTTCAAGGGGAAAGGCTAAGGTCTGTGAAATGTGCGGAGTAGAGAATGCTTTTTAAAACAAGGCTACAAATCAAATTAAAATTATAAGGACCTTCAGTTGCAATACCCGGGTGAGGTCTCATTTATTTTAGAAACAACTGAAATATTTCTGAGACAACTGGTTCATCCTTACTGCCATTCTCTCACTAGTGGCGGTGTCTTGGAGCTGTAACTGCTGGGTTGTTACCTTCAGTATTTACCTAATTATTTAGAAAAGAAAAGGGGGCAAAGAGAACTAGACACTGAGCTTAGTACACTAGGGAGCATAAGCCTGTTTGCTTCACCAAGAAGCTACAGCTTTTCATACTCCAGGGGACCACAGCACTGTGGTCCATCAAGGGAATTACACTCCTCCCTTCTCTGCCTCTGGTACCAGATTATTGGGGAGTGCAGGGGGAGCTGCTTAACCATAGAGGTGTAACTAGGGGTATAAACTCATCCAAAGCCCACAAAAGTCTGGGAAATTGATTGGTCATTTTGAAAAAGCACCTGGTCTTTCCCAAACCCAAACTAATATAATCCCAGGGGAACCAAGAAGAAGTTTCCTCTCTCCCTCTCTTTTCCCCCTGGTGCCCCACACTCGCATGGTGCACGCACCTGTTCTCTCCATGGCCATGTGACCCTAGCAGCCACATTGGCCCATGGCCAGGCAAACTCCACACACAGGCTCCATGAAGGAGTCCGAATACCACAGCCCAGCAGTGGATTACCGCTGGAAACACACTAGGCTAGCTGGATGCTGAACTGGACTGGACTTTAATATGAGGCAAAAACTCTGGACACTGCCTTTTGTCTTAGCCTTACTGAGGACACGGTTGGACTTTTTCTGTGATGGGACAGAGGGAGATGGAGACCCAGGGGCAGCTTCTATTTCCACATGAATAAATCATTTTGTCACCTCACAATGTCCTGTGTGTGGGTCCTTGGAATGCCTTCCTTGCCATTCTGTGGAAGAGCCTAATTCCCACCTGCAGTGGGGTCAGTCAGAATTCCTGTCTTTATCTTCTCACCTACTGTTTTCTCTTTAAGCGTAGATGCTGATTTTTAGCTGTACATCTTCTGAAGAAATGCTGTTTTTGTGTGTGTGTGTGAATTTGGAAATGAGGATTATGGATACGTATAAGTTTTGGGATGCCTCAGTTTTTAGTCAGCTAGAAAGCTTTCATGTTTTAATGCAGCATCTGCATTGCAAATAAAGACTATTACCTTTCGCTTCATATAAGCTGCCAGGTAATCAGGTATGCTGTGTTCTATCAAATTAGTACAAACCAGACTTCCGGCCAAGATGGAGGTGTAAGCAGACATGCTTTGTCTCCTTGGACAACCATGAGAAGTATCACAACTAACCTCAAAACAAAATGCAACCAGAACTGCCAGAAAATCACACTGTTTGGGAGTGTGAAAACCAAGGATTTAAAGAAAAAATATTCATCCAGATCGGGTGAAGCTGTCCGGCAAAGCTATCATTTAGAATTGAAAGGCAGATAAAGTGCTTCCCAGACAAGGTAAAGCTAAAGGAGTTCATCATCACCAAGCCATTATTATATGAAATGTTAAAAGGGACTTATTTTTTAAAAAAGAGGAAGATCAAAACTATGAACATTAAAATGACTACAAACTCACAACTATCAACAGCTGAATCTAGAATAAAAGCAAAAACAAACTAAGCAAACAATTAGAGCAGGAGCGGAATCACGGAAATGGAGACATGGAGGGTTATCAGCAGGGAGGAGGAAGGGGAGAATGGGGAGGGATGGTACAGGGAATAAGAAGTAGAAATGGTAGGTACAGAATAGACAGAGGGATATCAAGAATTGTATGAGAAATGGAGAAGCCAAAGAGCTTATATGCATGATCCCTGGACATGAACTAAGGGGGGCAGATTGCTGGAGGGAAGGAGGGGTGGAGGGCAGAGGGGGACAAAGGTGAAAAAAATGGAGACAACTGTAATAACATAACTGATAAAATATACTTTGAAAAATTAGTAAAAACTCACTGTGGTCAGTATTACTGGGTTAGTCTGCACTAAACCAGTTATATATGTAACTGGGTGATTCCTGTGTCTGGTGTAGTTTGAAAAATTAGATGAACTTTCAAAGTTTGTGACTTGATACTATTTTGAAAGGAATATGTTCTTCAAAATGAATATGAACTGCTTTTGATATTATTTGGTAATATAGTGATTCGGACCTATCCAAATTCTGATGTAAAAGCAGATGCTAATATATCTTGAATATTTCAGAGAGAGTCCTAGTTTGGTTTTAAAATTGCTTCTGTTTATAATCAGTGGGCAGCATAGAAAATGGCAATGCTGTTGTGAATAAGCCTTAAAAAATATGTTTTAATAATGAAACTAGAAAGAGAACAGAAGTTCTGTTGGAAAACTCAGAGTTTTGACATCGTTAAGGTCTTTGTTAGAATGATTTAGGAAAATGAATTCTGGCTCATTTTTTTGAGGTTTGAATGAGTGTGTGGTGGAGGGAAAATTCTCTTTTGCCCTTCATTTCTTCTGATTGGCTTAGGAATCAAATTGACATAAGACAGATTAGCAGGAGGAAAACAAATTAAAATTTAATAACATGTGTACCTTCTGTGTACATGGGGAAGACCCAGGAACACTGGTTAACTTGGACTCTGTCACCTTAAATTCCACCTTCAGCTGAAGACTGAAGACCTGGGGATGAGGGAGGAAGGGGTGGGAGGTTACGGGAAAGCACAGCAAACACAGGGGGTGAGATGGTGCCCTGCGTTAGGCTGGAACCTTTTCCGAGGGTAACGGTTTCTGGAGATTTAGGTGGCCTCCTCTTCCTGGTACGGTGAGGGTAACACCCTCACAAAGGGAGATTTCCCTTACAAATGTAAATGTCCTTTGTAAAGGGTCACTTCCACCTGGTTTTCAGAGCTCCCGGGATGGGTGCTGTATCTTAAAGTTAACAAGACTTAAATAACCACTATCCCAAAGAGACAAATCTGTGGGTGGCAAACTCTGCCTCCCTCAAGTGCAGGTAATTTTTAGGCACTCAGAACATGTTCAGTGGGAAATAGAGATGTACTCGGAACATCCTCAGGGGAAAAGCCCTTCCCAAGATAATACAGCTTCATTAAAAAATAAAAATAAAGAGATACTCCAAGGTTTTCTCAGAAAAAGACCAGTCAAAAATTTAGTGAATCAGAGAACTTAAGAATTCATAAGTTTCTGAAAGGAGCGATTTATTTGGAAGTTCTAAAATATTTGATTTTGGTGTAAACTCTTCACCCTTACAAGTGGTAGGATTAGTGTGCTTACTCTCTTTATTTTTAGATTGCGAGTCCAGGAGTTGAGAGATGGGTGAGACGAAATTCCGTGACTCTTCTGTAAACGCAGCACAGCCTGTCTGGGCGCTTTCTTAGGTGTTCTCTCAGCAGACGCACTGTGAGATGGAGAAGGTCCCGGACGCTCCAGGTGCCTTTTGGTGCCCTGAGAGTAACATCTGAGTAGGTGCAATGGCCCAACAGGCCCAGCCTGACCGGCCTTGGCCTTCCTTTGTCAGGCACCCCAGCTTCTCCTTAGCACTGGTGCGCGGGTCCTTTGGCCACGCCCGTTTTCTCCTGCATCTCCCCGTGGCCGACACCCCAGCTCGGACTCGCCCCCCAGAGCAGTGACATCGGTTACACTGTGTGTTTTCTTCCTCACAGGTTTCTTCTTCGTGCCCCCACCTCTTCTTTAAGGGAGGTATGTGTGAGGCCCATGCCCCTGAGACTCTGCCCTGAAATATCTCTGCGAACCAAAGACTGAAACTTGCAACTTACATTCCACTTGTAGAGTAATCCTTTGTCTAGTTTGCTGGTCTTGTATTTATTTTTATTGATAAAAGCAATATATAGGATGGGGCAAAAGTAGGTTTACAGTTGTATGTGAAATAGTTTATTTTTGTGTTATTATTGAGTAGTTATTGCATTATTTTCCATATGAACAATTGTAAACTGACTTTTGCCCCGCCCTGTATGGCATTTAAGAAATTTTTGAGACCAAAGGTCCATAAGTGTAGATCTCTGTCCCATCGTAAACTCTTTCCCCTTCCCGTTCTTTCTCCCCCAGACGAGCTTTGTTGCCAGTGTCCTGTAGCTTCTAGACTTGCCTGTGCAGGCCCAGGCCCGGGCGTGGTGCCCCTGTGCTGCGCCTGCTGGTTGCCACTTTGGTTGGATACGAGGTCTTTTCCGGGCTAGTGTTTCAAATAGCCTGGGACTTGTCACAGGCTGCTGCTTCCAGGACTTTGTATGAAGTGGATTTTCTGTGGAGAATCTTCAGGAACAGTCTCCGAAACCACAGTCTGCCTGCTGCCGCCGGTCCGGGTGTCACGGTGGCGGGAGGTGGGCAGGAACGTCTGTGAGCGGCGTCCTGGGTGGTTAGTGAGATAACTTGCTCCATGTCTGCATGCTGGGTGCATGGTATGGATGGGTGCTGTGGAAACCAGGAGAGAGGAACTGGCTGAAGTGTCGTTTGGGAAGCTCCTCCTGACGATGCTCCCTGAGCCTGGGTTCGTACTCTCGTGGTCTTGTTGCCAAAGATCCTGTGCCTGTCATCCTGCCTCCGCACCGCTAGCTTACTGATGGAATACTGAGCGGTATTTAATCAGGCCCTTTTGCTCCCCATGAGGCCACTCACAGTCTTGGTCCCTCCTTCCTGGCTGGACTCCTCTCCTCCCATCTCCCAGCTTCCTGCCACTCTAACCCACAAATGCCCCTTGTGGTTCGCAAATGGTGCACCCTGCTCTTTGCCTCCAGACCCAGGCACCTGCTCTGCACTTGGCCTCAGATGCTGTTTGTTCCTAATCCCACCTTTTTTCTAGCTAAATTTCACTTATCCCTCAAAATTGAGATGAAAGAGCACGTCTTCCAAGCAGCCTTCGCTGGCCCTCCAGGCTGATTTAAATGCACCTTTGTTCCTGTAGCCCTCCGGCACATATCAATCAGAAACTTGACACAAAGTACTTGAATCGTTGCATTATTGCTCTTTGCACTAATACACACTCCTGGGAGCCAGGGCCTCTGTCTTCCGCAGTCTGAATTCTCAGCCTCTGACTCAGATGGTGGTTGGACTGGAGTCATATTTGATGTGCCCCTGCTGGGGCCACAGCATTGCAGCAGGTTGAGCGGGTTTGCAGGTAAAGACCCCAGACAAAGGAATGACAGCTTTTTCAAGTCAGTGGAAACAAGGGGGAGGGCTGCCACTGGGCCATCTTCAACTTTGTAAAAAGCCAGGGTGGAAGAGCCTGTGCTTCCCCCTCCCACTTCCCTGCTGCCTCTAATGGGAGGATGGGGGTTCTGTCGCCTGGGACTAGCGTGGCTCTGTTACCAGGTTGCATCTTCCTGAGTCTCCGCCTCACAATGAGCTGCTGTTTCTAACCAGAGTGGAGGAGGGATCTCAGCAGCTGCTTGCGTGTCTGCCACCCTTTTCCCTGCATTCTGCACACAGCATTTAATTAAAAGTGAGCCGAGGGTGCGTTAGCACGGGGGTGTCTTTGTCACACGGCTGTAGCAGTGACTCAGGGCAGGTGGGCATGGAGCCCCAGCTGGACTCATCTCATGAGTCCTGGTCCCTCCCTGGGTGGGCCCTGCATCTGCTAGTAAACAGCTGATGTCCCATGGGAAATTTCTGAGGCCTTTTCTGCTTTTGTTTTTTTTTTTTTTTTTAAATTAATGTATTGCTTTTAGAGAGAGGGGGGAAGAGAGAGAAAGAGAACAATGATTTGTTGTTCCACTTTTATGTATGTATGTATGTATGTATTTTCTTCATCTGAGGACATGCTAATTGATTTTAAAGAGAGGGGAAGAGGGAGAGAGGGAGAGAACATCATTGTGAGAGAGAAACATCCATCAGCTGCCTCCTTCACGCACCCCGACTGGGGACCAAACCTGCAATCCAGGCATGTGCCGGGACCGGGAATCAAACCCATGATCTCTGTGTCCACCATTCACAGGAGGATGCTCCAACCAATTGAGCCACATTGCACTTATTCATGCATTCATTGGTTGATGCATGTATGTGTCCTGATCAGGGATCAAACCTGCAAACTCTGTGAATCATCAGGAGGATGTTCTAACTAATGGAACTGCCTGGCTAGGGCCCCTGAGGCCTCTTTTTATTTTTCTGTCCCTTATTAGCTAGTGGGATAAGAAGGGGTTTTTTGGTCTGCTTGTCTTTAGGGCCTGTAGTGAGTTGGTCCTGTGGGAATAGCCTCTTGGAGGTGAACTTCTGGTATAGCTGCTCTTTGATAGGAGATTCTTTTCTGGGCCATGTCCTGAGGGCTAAAAGGTAGGGGTGTTGAGATTTGAAAGTAACAGGTGAAGCCAGAGGAAGGGAGAGAAGCTTTTCTCCTCTTAAAGGAACCTGCTTCTTACTTTTCATTGTCTTCCATGCCTAAGGGCCAGTCCTTTCTTCCAGCTCATGAATGTGTTTATTTGGTCCCTAGTGAGTGCCTGCTGGTAAAGGACAGTCTGCTGTGCTGGATACCACAGAGGACCTCAGCAAGTCTCTCTGCTCCCTCAAAGAGCTCCTGTCTCATGTCTCGTGGGAAGGTGAACTCTAGAGGCATCAGGGCAAATGATAGGGCAGTGGGGTAGGTAGAGAACCTGATGGACCTGCCCTGCCCATTAGACACCTAGGGATGCTTTAGAAAGGACATCATTGAATTGTTAGAGACGGGACAGTCTATGGTCCCCAGGGGCCTCCGTCCCCTCTGTGCCCAAAGAAGGAGATGAAAGTCTGAGCTATTAGATTCATGCAGAAGCTCAGGCTGCCCTGGGTGGGAGTGCAGGAAGGTGGCTGGTCTCAGAACAAGGAGCCTGGGTTATGAGGTCCACACAGGGATGGATGTGGCGGCAGAAGCGTGCTATGGTTGCCTGTGACAAAGGACCACAGGCTAGCGCTTAAAGAACAGAAGATAATTTTCTCACAGTTCAGGAGGCTGGAGTCCAAGACAAGGTGTTGGCAGGGTTTGTTTCGTTCTGAGGCCCCTGTCCTTGACCTTAGAGAGCCGTCTCCCCCCTGTGTCTTCATGAGGTCTTCCCTCTGCGTGTCTGTGTCCTAATGTCTTCTTCTAAGGACACTGGTCCTACTGAATTAGGGCCCACCCTTGTGACCTCATTGTAACTTAATTGATTTTAATGTTACCTTTTTAATGATTCCATCTCCATACACAGTCACATTCTCAGGAACTGGGGGTCAGGTCTTCAACATAAGCATTTTTTTGAGGGAAACAATTCAGCCTATAATAATAGCCTTGGCCAGTACCAGGCCGGTGGAGGAAACTAAGATCTCAGAATAAAGTAAATTCACTGGAAGACTTTACCTTCAATGAATGGGTGGACCAGAATAAACCTACTCACCAGCCCAGGAAGAGAACGAACAGGCTTGTCCGTCTCAGCATAGCTGTTACGAGGAATGGGGGTTGAGGAGTCTTCCACTAGACCTCACAACCATGAGGCTGACTTTATATAAACCTGTGTTTGGAATTTTCATATGTTTGTTTTCCTGGAATTAGACTCTGAGACTCTGAAATTTAGTGAAAGAGGTTTATTGGAGGGGGGCTGGAGATCCAACAGAAACAAGGGCTGAAGCAGTCATCAGTGTGGGCTGCCCCACGGAGGGGTGTAACCTTGGGAGAGGGACCTTCCCTCGGGAGAGAGCAGTTCCAGCAGAGGGACGCAACTGTGAGCCATCAGCACCCTCACTCCTGGCAGCTGGGGGGATGAGTGCCCGTGTCCTGAAGGCGGATCCAGGAGACACCAGGGCATCCACGTTGGGAGTTTATATGTCCTGCCTAGGCTCAGAATCCTCAGGCTGAGGTATTAACATGGATGTAGTTTGAGGTCAGAAACACCCCTGGAATACCTCAATTATGGCCCAGCCAGTGTCCAGGGCTAAGGCTTCCCCCAAAGATGAGCTCACAATCCAACATTAGAAAGTTCCTGAGAAAAGGATCTACGATAACTGAGAATCATCCAATCAGAGCTCAAATTCAGCATAAGAGAATTACCTGATAAAATCTGTCAATAACTACATTATGAGTAGATAATCAGAAAGAAATCAAACACATGAAAGGAAAAAACACTGAAAAAAGCAACTGGAAGAGAACCAAATATATTTCTTTTTCTATTTTTATTGGAGCTCTAAAGTGGATCCATCTTTTAAAAAGTTAAGAACTATAGCAACCCTTCCATTCTCTCCCTCCCAGCAACTTTACTTCTGGTAGTTATTACTTGTATTTCTGTATGTGTGTATAAATAACAGGTTTTCAATGCTATTTCTTGGCATTTTTTTTGAAGTTCAGGCATTATTTGTTGATGTGCCACCATGAAAGATGATTTACTCTTTCAGCTTCCTCCTGGCCTCACACAGACATGCTGACGTCCTGATTTCTAGCCTTGTTCAATAGTTATGGCCGGCATTATTGCGACTGTATAAACCTTGCTCCCTGAGCCCTGTGGTGAAGATGGTGACTTTTTTCCTGCACGATTTTTTGTTTTCTCTGGTTTTAATACCTGGTTTGCTTATTCCTATTTACTTTTCTCAGATTTTGTTTCTTATTAAACTCAGATTCAGCATTTCTGTTTCAACCTCAGCTTCCCTGTTGCATTTCAGATGCATGATAATTCTATTAGTTTCTTCAAGAAATCTCCCTTGGAGCCATCTGATGTCCTGAAATTTGTTTTGGTTGCCCTTCATACTTGGTGCACGGTTACATCCTAGGATTGCGCTTCACCACGTTTTTGGGCATTCCCTTCATTTTCCTCTGTTGAGTCCCCTATTTCCTGGACACCAGGTTTTTCTGTTCACTGGTTTACACCCTTTTGTGGGGAGCACGTCCTTTTCCCAGCTGGTGAGGAAAGGGCATGCTGCAGGTGAGGCTTTCAAGTCTGAAATGTCATTAATATATCCTGACGTTTGATTGATGGCTACGCAGAAAATTCTCAGTAGGAAATAATGTTTCTTAAGAGTTTTGAAGGTTTTGCTCTCTATTCTTATTTCTAGTATTGCTATTAGAATCCTAACCTATTCTAAATCCTAATCCTTTGTATGAGACTTGCTGTGATGGGGTCATTTTCATCTGTGTGTGGTACGTATGCCTCTGCTTTCTATCCTTTTCTGTTTTTTTTCCCTCTGCTTCCTAGAGAATTTCCTTTAGGCATATAGGGGTGGGCAAAAGTAGGTTTACATTTAGTCATATGAAAAAAGACATGCAGATTTCGATGATTACAATAGCTTTATTAACCCAAAAGAATGTCACAATGGCGCAGTGCACTTAGGTACAACCTCATAAGTACTCAGAGTACTGGCCTTCATTATTTACACATTCTTGTGGTCTTTGAAAATCAGTAAACAAACTCAAAGTTCAGCAGCCTGGTTGGGTTAGCCCCACTGCCTCCTGAGGTGGCTGAACTCAAACCTACTTTTGCCCACCCCTGTATTTACTTACATCTCTGTTTCCTTTATATTTTTACCTTCCTGTTCAGCTTTTCAATTCTACTGTCCAGTTTTTTAAAAAATTGAGAGTTTCTTTGAAAAATCATCCAACTCTTGTTTCATTGATCTTTTCTTACATTTCTGAGAAAATATTAGTGATAGTTAAAAAATCTTTCCTGTTTCTTGTGTTGTCTTTCCCCGAGGTACTTATTTTCCTTTTCTGTGTGCCTTGGGTTCATTGTGGATATGAGGGAGGAACGCAAGGAGCAGTGCCTTTGGCAGGCTGTTCACACTGAGAGTGGGTATTCAAAGTTGACTGGAGCTCTTAGCGTGTGTGTGGCCCTTATTGTAGGTTGGCCCATTTTTGTTGGGTAGATTCCAGTTTCATACTTCCAGACCCTCCCCTTGAGCTGCCTAGGTTGCCTAGAGAAGGACCTTCTGATCTTCTGCCTAGAGGATGAACATCTGACTGCCTGAATTTTGGGAACTGAATCGAGGAGGGAGATTGGAATCTCAGCATTCTGTGTGAAATTCTTAACATGGTTTGCCATTTTGTTTGGTTTTCCCACATTTAGCTGAGTCTGGTGCTCTTCAAGTGATGTTACACCTTCTCCAGAGAATAAACTTCTAACCATCAGATGGGAGAGGTTGCCTTTTTGTTCTGACACGGCTGTCTTAGGAATTTGCTTTCTGGAGTCTGTTTCATCAGTTGCTACTTGCCCATATGTTTTCTAGCTTCTAAAGATAGTTTTTGTTGCCTCTTCCATTTTCTTTTTCTAATTGGTCTTTTTTAAAAAAATTCCCTCTATTCTCAGTTTAGTGAGTTTTTTAGAGGAAGCAAAAGTAAAAGATTGTCACTTTCAGGACATCATGAAGTCAAACAGTCATTAAATCCAACCATTGTATGTTGGAGAATGTCTGTAAAAAAGTATAAATAGCTTACATTGATCAGATAAAAAGTCAGGGATATATTGGATTGTTAAAAATCCAGCTGTGCACCATTAATAGAAGATAAATTTAAAACAAGGTTACAGAATGGCTTAAGTATAGGAATAAAAAATATATATCTGGAAAATAGAACAAAGAAAGTCAGTGGAGGCAAAAGAGAATTAAAGACAGAAACCCTTATTAGGCAAAAAGAGTGATTACTATACAAACAAAAGATTCACTTCACCCAGAGACAAAACAATTTGCAAATCTGAATGTACCAAACAAGGCGCCAAAGCACCTAACCAAAGACTGATGAAATTGTATGTAGAAACTGACACATTGCGTTCATAATCGTAGGCTTTAATATACCTTTTTTATTTGTTGATAAATGATAAAGACAAAACATTAGTGAAGACATTGAAGATTTGACTTATGGAATTAGTGTTTTTCAAATTTTTTGACTGCTATTCATAATAAAACACGTGGCCTAGCATATCTGAACTTATTGTGTGTGTGTATGTCTCATGATCTGTCTAAGACACTTTTAGTTATACTATGCAATGTGGTTTTTTTGTGCTACCAAAAAATTTAAAAACTATTATTCTGTTCATTGCAACGTGATGTCAAGATATTTTAAATTAAGGAAAAAATTGTGCACTCTGAACATTTTTGTCCTCCTTAATTTTAAAAAGTTCAGGTCACAACCTACCAAATGATGGATGAACCATGCGTTGTTTGTAATTTTCAATTTAAAAAACACTACCTAATAGGTCAGAATAGAGTCATGCATCCAAAAAGTAGGTTTTAACATCATGGAACTTAAAAAAGGTGACCACTTCCCTGGCTCCAAAGCCAGTTTTATCAAATTACTAAGAACGTATATTTTGCACGGCCACACTTTCCTACACTATGCTGGATGCCAGTGGTGTGGAGCTAGTGTGGTGCCAGCAGGCCAGCACACAGGCTTGGCTGTGGTGTTTGCAGGGCAGTCCCTGGCCCTGGCATGCCCTGCACTGGGCACCAGCAGCCCTCCATGGGGTGGAGGCCTCAGCTCAGCCTCTTGGTCGTGGAGAGCATGGGCTTGGCAGCACTGCCTGTGCCTCAGGAGGTTTCACAAGCCCATTGTGTGGCTTTTAGAGCAGCATCTCTACTTCTTGTCATAACCGTCCCACTAATAAAGAATTATGTACTGGCCTCACTTAGCCTTGGGTGAGCTTGAATTAACTACAGCTATTTCCTTTGATACCCTCAAACTACTTTTATACATAATATTATACATACATATATGCATATGTAATGTGGCAGAGATAAAAATGTCAATTCAGTCATGAAATTTTCCAAACCAAGAACAGATTTTCATATTTTAAAGTAGGACAATTAACCATTTCTACTGGCTAAAAAATCATGCACATTTATTAAGATTATCATCATTACTCCAAAATGTTTTTTTTAGGATTATTACTCCAAAATGCTTTTTTAAAAATCTGGGTACGGGGCCTTTTAGTCAAGATGGAGGTATAGGTAGACGTGCTTTGCCTCCTCATGCAACCACAGAAAGAATTACAACTAGACCTCAACACAAATAACACCCAGAACCATCAGAAAATTGAGCTGTATGGAAGTCCAACAACCAAGGATTTAAAGAAACTACATTCATGCAGATGGGTAGGAGGAGCAGAGTCCTGGAAAAGGGCAGCGAGTCACGGAGGTGTGGCATGGAGAGGCAGTAGCGGAATGGACAGTCCCATGTTTACCTATGGTGGATTGAAATTGGGATCCAGCAATCCAAGCCCCAGGCCAGCTCAGGGTTCCAGCGCCAAGAAGATAAAGCCCAATAACATGGCTGTAAAAACAGTGGGGGATGGGGTGGTGGAAGAAACTGCTGGATTTTCTGGAGACTCTGGTTAAAAGTCCTGCACAGACTTAGAATGCATGCAAAACCTCCCGCTCTGGGATTCAGCACCAGGGCATCAGCTGGTAGGGCACCAGTTGCATATGGGAAGTGAGTGAAGTGACTGGAAATTGGGCAAGTGCCAGGCAAACCTCCAGAAGTCAGGCAGCAGCATTGTCCTCTCTCCATGCCCTCTCCCTACACAAAGCCACAGAACGTTGAAGCAGGTTGCCCTGCTATGGCGATTACCTTAGGGTCTGCCCTACACAATTTAGAGGTTCCTTTTCTACAATAGGCCATGCTACTAAGGGAGTCAAAGCAGTTCTACCTAACACCCAGAAACAAACACAAGGAGGCTGCCAAATTGAGGAGACAAAGAAATATGAGGAGGCAAATGAAAGAATAGAACAAAACCCTAAAAGAATAACTAAATGAAACAGAGATAACCAACCTATCAGATGCAGAGTTCAAAACATGGGTGATCAGAATGCTTAAAAATTTTACTGAATACAACAACAGCATAAAGGAAGAAATGAAGGTTACACTGAATGAAAAAAAGAAAAATCTACAGGGAACCATTAGTCAGGGGAGGAAGCTGGGATTCAAATCAGTGACTTGGAACATAAGGAAGGAATGAGCATTTGACCAGAACAGTAAGAAGAAAAAAGAATAAAAAAAAAAGATGTCTGGGACATCTTCAAACATACCAACATCTGAATCATAGGGATGCCACAGGGAAAAGAGGTAGGGAGAGAAACTGAAAACTTATTTGAAAAAAACAATGAAAGAAAACTTCTCTAATTTGGTGAAGGAAATAGACATACAAGTCCAGGAAGCACAGAGAATCCCCAACAAATTGGACCCAAAGAGTACTACACCAAGACACATCATAATTAAAATGCCAAAGGCTAAAGATGAAGAGAGAGTCTTAAAAACAGCAAGAGAAAAGAAGAGAGTTACCTACAAAGGAGTATCCATAAGACTGTCAGCTGATTTTTCAAAGGAAACTTTGTAGGCAAGAAAAGACTGGCAAGAAGTATTCAAAGTGATGAAAAGCAAGAACCTAAAACCTAGATTACTCTATCCAGCAAAGCTATCATTTAGAATGAAAGGGCAGATAAAGTGCTTCCCAGACAAGGTAAAGCTAAAGGAGTTCATCATCACCAAGCCCTTAATGCATGAAATGTTAAAGGGAATTATTGAAGAAAAGAAGATCAAAACTATGAACATTAAAAAGGCAACAAATTCACATCTATCAAAAACCGAATCTAAAAAACAAACTAAGCAAACAGCCAGAACAGGAACAGAATCATAGATATGGAGATCATTTGGAGGATTATCAGCTGGGAGGGGGAAGGGGGAGAATGTGGGAAAAGGTACAGGGAATAAGTAGCATAAATGGTAGGCACAAAATAGACGGGGATTTTAAGAATAGTATGGCAAATGGAAAAGCCAAAGAACTTCCACACATGACCCATGGGCATGAACTAAGTGGGGGGATTGCTGGAGGGAAGGAGGGTACCAGTCAGTGTGGTACAAAGGGGGAAAATCGGGACAACTGTAATAGCATAATCAATAAAATATATTTTAAAAAGACCATATATTTGATAGACATAAGAATCTATATTTTATAGATAATGTTCTGTATTTACAATACATTTGAAAGTCTTTTGAAATCAATATAACGAAAATACCCCTATATGTCATGATGTATGTTCAGAAATGAACACATTTCTGAGTATCTCAAGGGGGACAGGTATGTTATATATTAAAACACATTTAGAACTTAAATGAGAAATTGAAAATTGATGAGCAAAGCTGTCTAAAGGAAGAGGCAAAGAAACAGAAAAGGGTAAATTCCAGATATATGGAAGAAAGAAAATAATACCTTAAGGATATAAATTAATGAAAGAGAAAGAGATACAGCAGAATCAATGAAACTAAAAGCTGTTGAAGACTAATCAAATAGGCTTAGCTCTGGTAGACTGATTTAAAAAGAAAAGGAATGAATTCAAAGTAATTAGGAATTACATGAGGGACATAATTAGTAGTAAATACAATTTTAGGAAATGAGACTATTATTTATAGTTGCATGCATTTAAATATGAAAGCTTAGGTTGAAATGCAGTTTCCTAGAAGAATAATCTTTCATGATTAACTTAAGTATAAAAATGACCAAATGTGCCTAATTTAAATTAAAGAAGTTAATTTAGGCCAATGGTTCTTAACCAGCTTTGATATGCAGCCCCTCTTTATTCACAGGGACCATCTGGCAACATTGGGGGAAATTTTTTTTTATCACAACTAGGGGTATCAGGGCTTACTGGCATTGCCTTGGCAAAGGCCAAGGATGCTGCCAAACACCCTATAATGCACAGAACGTCACCCACAGCAAAGAATAGTGTTGAGGTTGAGAACTCTGATCTAGGCTAATGTGGTTTTACAGGTGCTTTTATGAATATTCAAGGATTTGATAATCCCTGTCATATGTTCTGTGTCCTACAGACAGAGAAGGAGGGCTTCTTATATCTTTTTGAGACTAGTACTATCTTGATACACATATCCAAGACAATAGAGAAGAATTTGGAGATCAGTATCACTTATGAATATTGATGAAAAATAATAAATAAGATATTAAAAACACTCTGTTTATACAACAAACACAACAGTAAGCATCATTACCATGTTTTATTTATCATAGGACTGCAAGGAGGGTGCAATCAGAGTATTTATTTCATCATGTTAGTAAATTAAGAGGAAAAGTAATAGCATCTAGATGTACAGAAGCATTTGAGAGAATTCAAGGCATGATAAAAACTTTCAGCAAACTAAGAAGGAAATTGTTTTAACCTCAGTACCATATAACCTATATTATATTTATATTAAATACAGGTCAATATATTATCATATATGTTTTAACCTGACAAAAGATATCTACCCTAAAATGTCAACAGTTAGAAGTTGTTGAATATTAGAAGCCGTCCCTTATAATCTGAAGTGAAGATAAGAATGCCTGCCATGATCACTTGTCCTCAACAGTATTCTTGATGTCCTTGTCAATGCAGTAAGGCAAGAAAAAGAAATAAAACTGTCTGGATTGGAGAGGGAAAAAAGTAACAGCCGCTATTTATAAATATCATAGTCTGCTTTACGTAGAAAAGACAAGGAATTCTGCAGACACTATTAGAAGAAATAAATTTCAGCAAGGTTGCTGTGGATGGATAGAAATTTAAAACATCAACTGTGTTCTTACCCAGTGGCAAAACCAAAGTATAATTTCTAATATTTATAACAACCATTTCTCCTAGGAATGAACCAAAGGAATAAATCTGTATAGTTCCTTAATGGGGAAAGTTTTAAAATGTTATTACAATAAAATCTGAATAAAGAAAGAATTCCTGTGTTCATGATTGGGAAGACAATAAAAGAAAAATGTAAATTCTCCTTAGATTAATCTTAATAAGTACATATTAATTGAGTGAATTAAGAAACTAAACCTGAAAAGAGTTAAAAACTTTTAGTTGAAAATATGAGAATATGTACAGGGTTGGGCAAAAGTTGGTTTACAGTTGTTTGTATGGAAATAATATAATAATACACAATACAAGAATAAACTCTGTTTTACATACTCACATCTGTAAATCTACTTTTGTCCCACCCTGTATATGACTTGGCAGTGAACCTAGTTTTTAATTTATGACACAGAAAGCACAAACATCAGTAAATTTAACTGCAAGCAGGCTAAAAGCTTTGGGTGTAATAAACAAACATTAAAAAAAGGTGAACCTTTACCTGGGTGAAGATATTTATAAAGCATGCAACTATTATGTGTTTAGGGAGATAATATAGACGCGCGGAGGGAGACAGATGTCCATTAACAGATTTGATAAGCAAACTGCATTGTTGTAATACTGTGGATCTATATACAGCAGTGGTTTTCAGTTTTATGTGACCCAATGTGCTCTTTTTATAACCAATATTTTATCATACCTCTTAGGGTGGCCAGTGACATGGGCTGTGAAAAAATTCACAAAGAGAAGAAAGTGTAAAGAATAAAGATTTTATTCACTTTCCAAGAAAGGATAGGGGCATGGTGTGGAGGGATACACCAGCATTGAGATGTAGGGGCTTTGAGCTTTTATTGGATTATAACTGGATTACAAAAGGGTCGAGGTTTGCTGTTGTGGGGCCCCTGGGCTGCTGGGGCATTGTAACAGGAGGCTGCAGTTTGTTCCAATGTTATCTTCTGCCTGCGGCTGTTGGGAGAGGATAGTCACGTTCTGTTTTTCTTTCCAGCAATTTCCAGTACTGGGGACAAGCTCAGAAGAGTAAATGGTGGTCATGTTCAACAAGGTCATAGGCCTGCTCAGCAAATGGTGCCATCATAGTAAATGGGGCTGGCTTTGTCCTCTCAATACCCATTTTACTCTCTTAAAATAAATTTTCATTAATACACATCACTTACAAAGATAGTATTATATCTTAGATGCAAAATAATGGAGAAATAAAAGGAAGGTAATTTTGAAGAAAATAGTATACTTCAGAATATGTAAATACTTGGTGTGATGATATTAACAGGTACAACTAAGCAGTTAGTTGCTTACACCTGCATGTAATGAACACATTGGGATCTAAGGGGGTAAGAAAAGAGTCATATCAGATTGTCGACATTTTCTTTTGTATGATGTTTTGAAATAAGGTCTAAATAGGTATTATATGCATATGTAAAATCATGAATGTGACAGCTGTAAGAACAAATTGATACAAGTGTTTTGTATTGTGTCTTCAGTGCCTTCACTGGAGTTGCTAATTTTTTGAATTGTGGTGTAGCTTTGAAACAAGGGTCTCCATTCTCCCAGACTGTGCAGCATCTGAGGAAAAAATGCCTTTCCTTTCTTACCAGCCTCTGCTTCTAGAGTTTGCCTATTGGTGGTGGCTGCCAGTTGAACCCCCACTTTGGTTCTATAACAGTGGGGATGTATTGCCAATAATATTGTAATACATGTGTATGATGTCAGGTGGGTACTAGACTTATTGGGGTGATCACTTTGTAAGTTATATAAATGTCAAATCACTATGTTGTACACCAAAACTAATGTAATATTTTTGTCAGCTGTAATTGAAAATATAATTTAAAAAAGAAAAATAAAATTATAAAAACAGAACAGTTTCTCTTATATAGGTAAAATAGATAGGGTTCTTTGCTCAGATACTTTTTCACCTAAAGGAGTATCTTGTAGTTACTTGAGAGTCTTATGGGACAAGAGAAAATTGTTTATAGTGGAGTACTCCTCTACATTTTAAAATTTGGAGATGCCCGGCTCCCTGCCATTCTGTAGATGCCATCCTCTCCCCCATCCCATGTTCTGACAACCGATGGCAGCCCTACAAGTTTCCATCCTGACCCTTAGGGTGCAGTAGTGTCCTGAAAACTGCTGCGTTAGAACCTCTAATGTGGATGGATCTGAAACACATGCTGATGAATTAAAGACATTGGGTGTTCTTACCAATTAATATAATATAATCTTAACATAATATATTGCCTGTGGCTACATGAGCAGAGTATAACGACAAGCATGAGAAGGATAAGCTTACCTCAGGACAGTCGATATCTTGGGGTGGGTGCAGACAAGGGATCGATGAAACATGGAGGAGGCTTCAGCCATAAATGTAATGTTTGGGAAAACAATATTCTGCAGTGAATACATAAAGTGTTTTAGGATTTTTCAAAACTGTGGAGAAACGTACTAGTGTTTGTTTTTGTTTTTTCATTGTTCTGTAGTTCACTGTATGCTTAAAAACCTTGCAAAAAGAATCACAAGTGAAACAGTAAAGCCAGAGGAAGAATAAGACAAAGGTCAGATGAATGGTCACAACTGTATCTGTACCTTTCCCTGATCCCATTGTTTCAACATTTTTTGGCTGTTGTCTATTAGTTTCTCACTATGCATTTAGTAACCTTCTCTTTCCTTCCTTTCTCTTTCTCATAGCATCTAATTTGAAATAATATCCTTTTACTTGCAGCCTATACCCATAACGTAACCAATGCAACTGCAGTATTCTTTTTATAACTCTCTCCAGTGCTTTTTCCTACTTTAAAATATCCATAGTATAGCATCTACATTGTCAGATCATATAGACATTAGATACTCTACTGTTTTCCTTATAACCAATATTTAGTCTTAGTTCTACAGGTAAATATATTTTCAATGCTTGCTGCCAAACCTTATTATGATGCTTCATTTCAGGTCTTTCTTCACTAGATTTCTGTGAGTTGATGGGAAAAAATTTCTTGAGCTCTTGTATGTTTGTATTATTTTTTCCCCTGTGGTCTTCATACTGAAAGTAATTTTGGCTGAATATAAAGTCCTTATGTTAGTTCACCTTCCTCCCCACCCAATATCTGAACTATATTACATATTATGCCATAAAGCATTGCTGTTGATGCCTGACTTTCTTACCTTAAAGTGACTTGATCTTTTTCCTGGATGCTGAAATAATTACTTTTTAAAAAAATGATCAAGAGTTTTACCAAACTATGTCTGGGTGATAGCTATTCTGAGTCAGTTTTCCCAGGTCCAAGATGTAGTTTCATATCTTTTTATTTCAGACAAATTTCCTTGAATTATAGTTTTTAGTATGCATTCTGTTCTATTTCTTTGGTTTTATACCTTAGGAATTTCTGATATATGTATGTTGGATATTCCTTACCCATTATCTTTACTTGTTAATTTTCCTCAAGTCCTTTTTATCTTTTATTTCTGTTTGAATTTAAAGATTTTCCTCATTTATGTTTTTAGTTCTGTAAAAGTTTATATGTATGTATAGAATATATATAAAAACAAAAGTTTATATAAAATATAAAAGTTTATACACACACACACACACATATAAATATATGAGGTCTGTCTAGAAGGTATCCAGACGTGTAATATCAAAAATAGAGATATTTATTGAAGAAGATACAAGATATGAGAAACTTTGTACATAGGACAATGATGCCTCAGTCCCCGTCAAAGTAGGTACCTTGGGACCTCACACAATTCTCCCATCTGCCATCAACTGCCTCATTATATTTTCCTGAATCTTATCAATGATCTGAAATCTCTTCTCTTTCAAAGGTGATTTTAGTTTTGGGAAAAGCCAGAAGTCTCAGGGTGCCGTATCTGGGCTGTAGGGGTCTGAATCATCTGGGTGATTTGACATTTCACCAAAAAACTCTGCATGAGACATGATACATGATTGGGTGCATTATTGTGATGAAGCTGCCAGTCACCAGTTGCCCATAGCTGCAGGCTTCTGAATCATCTGAATAGTTTCCATAGAGGAATGTCAAACTTAATGCAAAATCTGATGCAGATCTGTTGATTTACTGGCTCAGTCATTTTTAATTCAATGGCCACACAGTACACAGGCTCACTCAATGGCTTCTATTGCCTATTGCCCTCTCTGACTAAAGTGAAGTTGTCATTGTTCACACATGTGTATTCCAGTCCATTCTCCTTGGCTGCCAGTTTACATCAATGTCATGCAAACTGTTCTTGTTATATTAATAATGGCTGGATGTTTTCCTGGACAGACCTTGTTATATATTTGCTCTTGTGTTTCTTCTAGTTTTCTCTTCATTGCTGAAACGAAAACTTCTTTTGTTTTTGTTTTTGAAATCTATTTGTTCTACTGAAATGCTTGAAATGTTAGCATTTGTGTCGCTTTTGGGAGCATCGTTTTCTGATGTGTGCTCATCTTACAGAGGGACGTGTCTCTGACTCTCATGTTTAAAATTTAATTGTATAATATTTGACAACAATCTTCTTCTATCACTTACATTTAAGTGAAAGCACTCTTCCATACTTTTATGAGGAAAGGTAACTCTAGAGAGCTTTTTGAGCATAATTACTCTAGAATTCTCCTCCTTTTTTTTAAACAGTGTTAAAATAACAGGGCCCCTCTCTTTGGGTTTGCCTCCTTTTCTTCAGTTTTGCTCCTATTCTCCATTTTCCATTGTGACAGATTTCCTTTAACGCAGTGGATTAGGCCTACCAGTTTGGATTCTGCTTCCAGTTTCCATGTGGAGCTTGGTCCTGGGAGGAAGATTTGATTCATCAGATCAGAGTACAGAGAGAACTTCAGCACCATCTGACTGTTCTGCTGTTTTTGTGTACTTGCTTACCAGCTGCAACTTATGAAGCATTCTCACAGTTTTGACTGCCCTCCTCAGACTGACTGACTGTGCATTCCAGCAACTTGCTGTTGGTTTGGGCCTTCTCCTTCTCTTCCCTCTTCTTCGTCCTGATCACTGCTGGCAGTGTGCAGGTCTTGATGCTGTCAGTGTTCATATTTTATGTTTTGAGATGATGCCTTTCACCTAGTTTTGTTGTATATGTTTGAAATTTTGGCTTTTCTGCCCTGGTTTCTCTGATGCTTTTAAGTGGGAATTCGGAGAGACTTAAAATCTGTTCACTACAGTGTTATCCTCCCAGAAACCTTGGAGTCTGTATTTCTTACCAAGGTACCTTTTCCATGATGCCTTTATTTATCCAGGGAGATTTCCAGCATTCCTGTTAATTGAATTTAGAAAAATTACAGCATTTTTAGAATATAAGTTGACTTTGTTCATTTGATAAAGGACATTTTCAAAATGGAACTTCTTGAGTTTTGGAAAAAAGAGTAATGTGTATTTGTAGTCATTTGTGAGTTTGGAACTAATTTCTGGTTATCCTGTGGTGTAAATGAAGAGCTATAGTATCAGAACTGAATAGGTATTTATTCTATAAGGAGAATATTCTCAGAGAGTGCTTTTTGAATTACAAAAGATGGTTATTTTTTTCCCTAAGTGGGGACAAATGTGATTGTCTGGTAAAATGAGAATAAGTTTTAGTTGTAAGTAAATCTCATTCCCTTTAAGTCACAAAGTTGCCATGCCAACACCACTATTCTTGCAGTTGTCCAATGCCACAGGGCAGCAGGAAGGTTCCTTCCTTCCAGATGCCACCATGTCTAAACTGCCATTATGGAGAGTCTTCTGTCTCTTTAGATACATTCTAATGGTCCTCCAGCCTTTGTGTGAATACATCTACTGTTGGCATTCTAGTAACTTAGTGAGATCCAGTTCATGTTGTCTAATCCTAATTTTAGAAAGTTTTTTTAAAAGATTTTATTTATTTTTTTAGAGAGGGGAAGGGAGGGTGAGAGGGAGAGAAGCATCAGTGTGTGGTTGCTTCTTGTGTGTCCCCTACTTAGGGACCTGGCCCACAACCCAGGCATATGCTCTAACTGGGAATTGAACCAGTGACTCTTTGCTTCGCAGGCCTGCACTCAATCCACTGAACCACACCAGCCAGAGCTAGAAAGTTTTTTTTAATGTTGCTGAAATTTGCCTTTTTTTTCTAAAAACACTTACTGCTTCTTACTTGTTATTTTCTTAGCCAGCATCTATCAAGCCCATGCGTGGCAGGCACTGTGGAAGTGCTTCACATATGTGACTACACTTGATTCTCACAGCAGTGTTCTGAGCTGGCATTGTCATCTGTACTTTGTGGATATGGATTTTAAGGCTCAGAGGCATCATGAACTTTCCTGAGGCTCCATAGCTAATAAGAGAGAAAGGCTATATTCACATCCCAGTCAGCTTGACTGTAGAGCCTGTGTTTGCAGTCATGAAATGAGTTTCATTTTCCACAAAGTCGATCTTCAGTGGGAGCTCACCCCGTCATCTTGTCACCTCGTCTAAAGACTGAGCATCTCACATTCTTCAGTGTTTCCTGTGTGAGATGGTGTTTGGAACTCACTGTATTGAGCAGCCTTGTCTGGGCTGATAGGGACCCTTTCTACAGTGATGCCCATAGGCAAAGAATGTTATTTCATCAACAGGGAATGGTCATCGGCAGTGACCTCTGAAGATGCAGAATTCACTTTAGTACATATTAATGTAAAGTTTGAATTCGTTTTTTGAAGCTTCACCATGCTGTAGATGTGGTTCCGTTTTTTGGTCACTGAAAATTGCTGGAGTAAACTGTTTAAAACAGTTTTAAATTTTATTTTATTTTTAATTTTGCTCTTCAGATTGGGTTCATACCAGTACCTGTTGATGCTCAAGGTTTTCAGGTGAAAGAGTAAGCGTTCCAGAGCCTAGAGGACAGGAAGAGTGACAGAATCGCTGACAGAAATAAGAGACCAGAGAAAAAAGGTGTTCTGGTGGCTGTGATGATGGTGAGGCCAAGCGGGGGAGGAAGTGGCTTCAATTTACTGACACTGAGTTGAGGTTCTGCCAGTACTAGAGGAGGAAACAGCTGGTGGTCAGCTGGAAATGTGGGCCTGGGGCGTGAGATAGGTGTAGCCAGAGAGACGGACTTGGGGGGTGTTGTGTTAGTGCAGTGGGGTGAGGGAGGCAGCCTAGGATGGTGAAGAGAGAAGAGAGAAGAGCTGAATTGTGTCTCCCAAAATTCAAATGTTAAAACCCTAATCCAAATGTTGTGTATTTAGAGGTAGGGCCTTTGGGAAGGTAGGTTTAGGTGAGGTCTTGAGCCCTTATAATGGGATTAGTGTCCTTGTAAAAGAGGAAGAGGGCTATTCTTATTCTCTCTCTCTCTTTTCCTTACCCCGCCCTGTCTCTCCACCCGGATGCACTGAGAAAAGGCCATATGAAGATACCGCCAGAAGATGGCTGCAACTCAAAGACAGGGCCTCCTCCAGAAGCTGACCATGCTGACATCTTAATCTTAGACTTTCGGTTTCTAGAACTGTGAGAAATGTCTGGTTGTTTAAGCCACTCAGTCTGTGGTACTTTGTTATAGCAGCCTGAGCTAACTAAGAGGGGACAGGGCAGAGGACAGAATTTAGAGAATGACTCCTTTTGGAGTGGGCACACAACAAGGAACCCAACTCAGAGGTCAGAAAAGTTGGAGTGGAATGTATTCGTTTCCTGTGCCTGCTGCAGTAAATCACCACACACTGGGTGGCTTAAAACAGCAGGAATTATTCTCTCACAGTTCTGGAACGAGAGTCCAAAATCAGTATCACTGACTGAGTTAAATTATCAGCAGGGCTACGCTCCCTCAGAGTCTCTAGAGAAAGTCTGGTCATTTCCTCTACTAGTTTTTGGCGGCTGCCGGCACTCTTTGGTTTGTGGTGGCATCACTCCAGTCTTCAAGGCCAGCATTTTCAAATCTCTCTCTGTTCTTCTTGTCACATTCTCCTCTGTGTGTGTCAGATATCCTCTGCCTCTCTCTTATAAGGACACCTGTGAGGACAGTTAGGGCCCACCTGGAAAATACGGGACAATCTTCTGACCTAAGGTTCTTAACTTAATCACATCTACAAAGATCCTCCCCTCCTGTTTTCCCATTAAAGGTCACACGCACAGGTTCTAGTTATTAGGCTGTGGGTGTACTTGGGGAGTTGTGATTTTAGACCTACACAGAGAATGAAAATTGTACAAGGAAATGGAAGACAAAGCCCTTCAAGAAGCAAGGTATGCTTCCTGAGGTCAAGCTTGAGGAGGTCACCCATTGTGTGTTCAGAAAGTCACCAGCAACCTCATAGTGAAGATCATCAGAGGAGAAGTCTGGAGGCAGGCTGCCAGGAGATGGGAGTGGGCATTGGGAAAGGAGAGGGACTGTCAGGGCAGCCTTCCAACAGTGCTGTCTGTTGGAGAAACTTGGGGGCTCCTCAGGGTTATGTAAAAAGTATGTGTGTGTTTTGTTAGAGTTTTGAGATCCAATGAATAACATACATTTTCTCTTCTCACATTCAGAGCCAGTTGGGAGAAGTGTAGGGAGAAGTGAAACAAATCAACTGTATTGCTGATTAACCCAGATTAGATAATGGGGCTTTCAACGCAGCCACAACGACGTCTTTACAGTTGGTGCCTCAGCTCTGCAGACTTAGTGAATTGGTTGCTGCCAGCTGTGGGGAGCCGGGACCACATTGCTCAGCTCCTGGAACCAAGGACTCAGGAGCCAGCAGCAGAGGGATGGGTGGGAGTAGGGTGTTTGCTCTGCCTGTTACTGAAGCTCACCAAGCATTTTAGTTGCGGCTCCTTCCCTTCCCCAAAGTCTTATTCTGGCTCTGGGCCCTCAACTGCCCACTGTAACAATGTCTCCCCTTTGGTTGTCAGGCGTTTACCCCTAAACCGCATCACACTGTGAGTGCCTCAGCAGGCACCTGCTTTCTGTTTTATGTCACCAGATCCTGGGACAGGCAGTCAGGGTTTGTTGAATAAATTAATGAGTTGTCTCTTAGAGTCATTATTTGGGGCTCCAGCTTTATTTTAGGAGTGTATTTGGGTTTTATCAGTGTTTGCACTTTGCTAGTATTAATCTTTACACTGCTGGGAACAGCCACAGTTTTGATTGTACAAGGTCTAATGAGTTAGCCTGGAGAATAGCCGTGTAAAGAAAACCAAGGTCAGAAAGTTTTCACTTGTGCTGAGCTGAGGTCAAAGGGAAGGGCTGGGTTTTCTCATGGTTTGCTCAAGGCTCTGAAGAATTTACTGTTTTTTCCTGTGATTCTTTAAATCTATCCTTCAACTCACTGGATCAGTGACTTTTTAAAATGAATTGCTGATATAGGTAAAGTTTGATAAATCCGTGGATACTCAGTTCACATAAAAGCAAAGGGGCAGGGTGAACTTTACTTTTAGGCTATACAGGGTCCAGCACAAATAAACCCCTTTTTAATTACAAAATCTTTTATTACAAAATCATAAACATGTAATTCTGTAACATAACAATATCACACTCAAGCACACCATATGACATTTTAGGTTAAATGTTCAAATTAAAACTATAAATTACCACACCCGTATTATTCCCCTACCAACCACACTCAAGCAGGCCTTACTGCTGCTGGACCCTGTATGTGCGGAGAAATATTCTGTGGGGAGTTCGCCTGGGTCTTTGTTTGAGTAACGTCTACCTGTGACTTTATGGTACGTTTGAAATTTAAAAAGCCATGATCTTTGGTAAGAAAAGCATAAGCTATTCGTTTTTTTAACTGCATTTGACCCACTGACTTGTACAGGTACCAGGGGATGAGGAACTGTAGGTGGTTGCCTGTCTCCCTTTGCCCCAGGCCTGGAGCAGGCATGCTGGAGAGTGGCCAGGCCCTGCACTCCCCTGGCTTGTGGCGAGCCCTCGGGAGTGAGCAGGTTGGAGGGGAGCTGACAGTGCTGGCTGTTAGGGGACGAGAGCTGGACGGGCTGCATGTCCAGGGCAGCACTGTCTGACAGAAACCGAACAGAATTCCAGACGCAAGTGTGAGCCATGTAGGCAATCAGAAATTTTCCAGGAGCTACATTAAACCAAGTAAAAAGGAACAGGTGGAATTGAGTTTATTGATATTTTTATTTATTCCATATGTTGAAACTATTATGCCAGCATTTGGTAATAAAATGCATTATTAATGCAATACTTACATTCTTTTTTTTAATGTTAAATCTTCGGGACACAGTGTATGTTTGATTGACCCGCACAGCACATTTCAGTGGGCCGAGCCTAACTCTGTACTTGGCGCGTGTCCCCGCGGCTGCCGCTCTGGACAGCACAGTCCTCGAGGGTGTGCAGGCGTTCCTCCTGGGAGGAAGGCAGTCCATCGTTTGGTGTTGGGGGTATTCGAGTAGGAGTAATGCTCTGATGAAAATCGAAGGAGGTCAGTTTTTTCCTTTCTGCTAAACATCTCTTGTTTTCCTAGAAACACGTCAAGGCGAGCGTCTGTGAATGCCTCCAGGGGAGAAACAGCGAGAGCCAGGGGATTTGGGTGGTGTGAGAACTCCAGTCATTTCGTCTGCACACTCCAAGTGATATATGCCCTAATTATTCTTACCTGTTTAAGAATATTTTAGGGTTGTTATTATAGTCACAGGTAGAAAGACTGGGAGAATCTAGGAATTTGTATGAAAAAGAAATGTATAGACATTGGAGATTTTTATATTCTTCATTTGTTGTTTGTTGCTGACTTTTCATGTGTGCGTTCTGTGTACCCACCATGGTAACAGTTCTCATTTCATTTTCTGACCACCAGTATCTGAGCCCCTTTCCTGTGTTTGGAAACACTCCCTGTTTGTTGTTTTCGTCTTGGTGGGAGGGGTCATAGCATTCTGGGAGGCTGAAAGAAACTTGTTTTCCCAGGATGCTTGCAGCCAGAGTGAGGCGCATAACCGAAGCTAAACCAATTAGAGGTTCCCACATAGGGCTTTGATCCTGGCAGCAGTGCCTTTTAAGGTTCCCTCTAGCTTTGGGGATGTGACAGTGGCATCGGGGGCCCTGTGACAGAGCTGGCAGCCCAGCTGGGAGTCAGGCAGCTTGGTGCCCAGAGACCGGGGAGGTGTGGGAACTAGAGGGATCTGGTCATGCTCTCTGCTGTGTTAGCAGCACCCAGCCTCCCTCCGCTTCTGCCAGCTTCCCAGGCTCCTTTCGGTACCCTTTGAGTCAGTTCTCTGAATTCTGGCTTCCTTCCAGCACAGATCCCTTCTCTGTTTGTCAACCACAATTGGTTAGATGGTGTTGGCAACCAAGAATTAAGCTCCTTGAGGTTGGGAAATGATTTGATACTTCTTTGTGCCATCCCATGGCACTTTGCCCATAGTTTGGTGTTCCATTATTTGGCTGGTAAACTAGGTTCTGTTTCTTACCAGTGATCTATTGTCTGATGAACGTAAAACACAGGGTCTGTGAATGTTGATCATGGCACATGCGGTTTATGAAGAGTTGATGTTCCACTTGTGATAGCTTCACTCGACTGCCAGCTGGATTGTGCATTTAGCCATTGACTGTCACTGGACAGTGAGTGTTGCCTCCCCTGCTGTAGGCGCTGCGTCCCAGACACACCGCGGCTCTCTTAGAAAGAAGGTCTGTGGTCCTCCGTGTTTTCCGGGCATTGTTGCCATCGCATTCAGAGAACGAATACCCATTCATTGCTTGTGTTTTGTTGTTAAATTTTTATGTATTTTAAGGTTAATTTTATTGATCAAAATGATACATACTCATGATTCAAGTCAAGCAGTATTAAAGTTGTTATAAAAAACCAAACACCTATTCTCTTTGGGTCCCTTTCCCTCTTTCTGTCTCATGTGGCCACTTCTTACCTCAGAGGCGGCCTGTTCCCAGGGCTCTCCCGTGCTTCTCTGTAAAACCTGTGTATCTAGGGGTCATCACTTTTTGGCATTTCTGTTAACTTATTGTTACTAGGTGGCGATTTGCTATCTTCCCTTTTGGGAGGTAACTCTTTCTGGGTCTCTCACATTTCTGCACATCTTACAAGCAGAGGCATAACTCTTTATTTCAGATTATCTCTTCAAAAAATATTTGTATAGTGAAAGCGAAAAGCTTTGGAAGGACGAGATAGTATCTCCTCCAGCGCAGATGTCAGGTTTGCACACAGCCTTGGAAGGCTGAGATAGTGTTTGCCTCCAGAGCAGGCCTTCTTGTAGCTCATGATGAATGATTCAGCTTCTTTAAACTCGGGATTCCTGTCCTGTAGTGCAGCCCACTGTGCGTGCAGGCATCACCTGCACCTCTTTGCATGGCCAGGGAATGGGTGGTTGGGTTTCAAGGCAAAAATGTCAATACCTCAGCTATTGCTGTTATGGGTAATAAATTTCCCGTAGTCTTTGACCCGTAAGTCTCATATGTTCTGACAACTTCATGAAACTGGCAAGCTGACTTCTTAGTTTGTAAGTCAGGTAAAATCTCAGACCCTTCACCATTTCTTTTCCACCTTCCCAGTTTTGCCAGTACTGTAGTTTTTGGTTTAATCTGTATCAGGTAGATTTATAATTTTGATGAATATTTATACATTTATTATTATAAGGTTATTATATTATATGAATTACTAATATACATATTAAATTTTAAATAAAATTTATAAAAATTTTACAGTAATGAGCTGAGCAGCATGCTATGATTATATCTCTTTTTCTGTACCACTTTTGTTGTCCTGAAGTCAATAATTGCTTTTTGAAAACTTTCAGCTGATGAGTTTTCTTTTAATCTCTGGTCAAGTCTTCCCTCAGTTTCTAACATGTCCGTAATGTATAAAAAAACATCTCATGGACAAACTGTCAGTCTTCCCTTTCACTGAAAACTTTTGCCTTGGAGCAACTGCGGTCCTGCTATGAATATGGACTGATTGCTTTCGGGCTGCACAGCTGCTCTCCCTGAGCCTGGTGGCAGGCTACCCCCCCACCCCCCCAGACTCTTCTCCATTCTCCCACCCGATGTGGAGGCTGGGGGAAATAAATATGCTTTCTCTTCCCCAGCTCCCCCTATGTAAAACTTCTGGCAAAAGATACAGGAGCAGAGGTTTGTCAGGCTGGGGCTGGGTTCAGGGAAAGTTTTTGCTTTCCTGACAAAAAAGAAGGAGGACCCAGATGATATGCCTTTCCTCCTGGCTTCACTGTGGGCATAACTCCAGGGCCTGTGGCAGCCATTTCTGTGATCAGGACAGACAGGTGCCCAGGATGCTGAGCCTTTGGATCAAGCCATAACCAAAGCTACTCTTGCTCTAGGCTTTTTATTTTTGTGACAGGTATGAATACCTTTCCTTTTTGTTTAGGCCAATTTGCATTGGGTTTTCCATCTCTTCTAATGAAAAAGTCCGAATGGTTGTAAAACCTGTTTGCCTTCCCTGAATAGGCAACGGAGACTGTGGTCGTGTTAGGAATCTTTAAGGTGATAGATAGTTTCAGGACATGGGTTTAATGTTACGTGATTTGTAGACACAGAATCTTTTCCCTGTTTTGATTGTATTTCCTTTACCATGTTCCTTTTGTAGTAGTTTTAGTGATTGCTCGAGATGCTCATGGAGGAGGGCAGAGAGTGGGGACTATGGGCCGGATGCTCCAGATCCAGTCAGGCTACTGCTGACCTCACAGTAACTTTCCTGGAAAATTCCTTACTTTATAACTCATATAACATGATGACAAATTATGCTTTACTTCTTCTAAATAATTTATTTCCAAATTTGATATTTCTAGCATTCTGAATTTAGCAAAGAGCCAGATTGCCCCCCTCAAAGTGCTTTTCATAAAATCTTCTGGTTACTGATTGGGGTGTTGATTTGTTGTTCTCTACCTGCTCACTAGTCTTCCCGGATGAGAAATGTATGTGTTATTTAGGATGTTTGATGACTTGTGTAGAGGAAGAGGGTCCTGAGTGGTGGGTTTATGGTGGAAGTCTTGGGCAATTAAATGAGAATCTTGGAAATGGTTATTTTTGAGGGTCAGCCGCTTCCGAGGAGTGAGGACTGGCTTCAGGAACCGACTCCACCAGGATCTTTAAACATAATATCGTGTTTGCTCCCTGAGTGGGCACACGGTCAGCCAGTTACTCGTCACCTCAGCACCTAAGAGCAGGTCTGGTGAAGTGGCTCCTGTTTTACTTTAGTTGTGACCTCAGCGAGGTGAGGATTGAAGATTGAGAGTTAGGTTGGACAGAGTGGACATTGTTGGAGTGCCATGTTTTGTGTGGACCTTATTCTTGGGAGCTGTTGATTGTGGTATCTTCTGTGTTTCTAGAACACTGGGAACTTGGGGTGCTATCTTGTTCTTGTACCCTTTTGTCCCCATGGAGTCTAGCTGATGGCTCAGCCCCAAGGGTGCCCCATGCTCACGAGCTTCCCTCAGGAGAAAATGCCCTCTGCAAAGTCCCTGGCCTTGAGAGAATTCTCCACTCCTTCAAGGCCCTGCCTGAGCCTTTGCTCACGCTCATAGTCAGAATCAATCATGGCACATCCCCCTCATTGGTGCTCCTACAGCGCTGCTGCCTGTGGTTTTAGTTGGTGCTCATTTCATTTTGTCCTGTGAGTGACAGTTGGATGTGATGTAACCTTCACTAAAGAAGACCCTTCATGGTAAGGTTTCTGTTTGACAGATCTTTTCATTTACTAGTAGATAGAAGTGCTCGGTTTGACATTTGTTAACAGAAGGAACGAATGGGGATTGCCTATAATAATGCAAAGATCAAGTGCTCCTTGTTCTCTCTGTGACCTTGGGCATACTTACTGAGTTTTTCTACACGTCTTGCTTTCCTTACCTGTAAAGCAAGGTAATAGCACTTACCTCAGGTTGTGGTGAGTGTGGGAGCCAGTGCTGCCACTGCCTAGGTGGTTATAGCACAGATAAATGGTGATAGTTATCACCAGTTATTGCTAATAAATTGTCTGTTTTACTGCTTTGAATTTAGCATGGGTTAAACTAAACCTTTCAGAAATTACTTGAAACTGAGGACACAGTGTTCAAAAATTATCTTCTCCTGTGGTTTCCAGAGGTGAATATCTTAGTGTTGACACATCTGATTTAGGGAACTGCTGAAGCAATCACTCCAAGTGCCCTCATTGTCCTTTTATCTGTCGCTGGCCATATTTGTTTTCATAACAAAATCAGATAAATGTTGTTCTCCCCTGTCCTTATGTCTACCAGATGCTTGCCGGGGACACCAGAGTGAGTAAGACCTGCGCAGCCATTCAGCTGCCCAGAAATGAGCAGTACTTAGTGCAGACGTGATCAGTAGGGTGGCAGAACCTTCCATAAACAGAAATGTAGGCTCTAGTGTCAAGAGATTTAGACTTTGTAATGCCCCTGTTGCTTACTGTATCAGAAAAGTTGTTCTTGTTTATAGCTTAATCAATGTATTTGGTTTTAAATCAAGGAGTTGAGTGCTGTGGAAAGAGTACTGAGCTGGAAGTCAGGAAACTGGAGGTCCCAGCTTTGGGACTCTGGAAGTCTCTGTGGGTCCTGGAACCTGGGCTTTCCTATTCTTTTGTAAGGTATGAGGATGAAGAACTCTCGAGGCACCTCAAGCTCTAACAGCCTATGGTTCTCAGGACTTGAGCCCCCTTTTCCACTAGTTTTCTTTCCATATGCCTCTCCAAAAGGGATGGATACCATTTGCTTCAATTTACTGCAGATGATGCTGAGGCCCAGAATGGACTGAGACATAACTTTGTCTCGCCCTCCCACAAATAGGCAGAACATAACCTGGTGCAATGTCTTGGCCTTCACAAACAGGAAGAAAAGCTTTCAGCTTTGTAAAGTGATAAAGGAAAGTGAGTAAAAGTTTGAGAGAAAGTCCCCCTACCCCAGCCTTATTCAACCTTGGTTCTGCAAGGGAATTAAGTGCTCACACCCTAAACAGAGGGCTGCTGCAGTGAGTTGACTTCTGTCCCATGCACCTAGAAGAGCAGTAGCTCTGCCCCATGAATGAGAGACGTGAGAGCGCTCGCTCCAATCATTTCTGTGGTCTGTGGTTCAGGTGAGGGATCCTGACTGGGAGAGGTGGCAAGGCTAAGTGGCATCCTCGGGGTTAATTGCCGCAGATTCTGTATTTGCTCTCTCAGACATCTCTTAAGTAAGCATTTGAGGAAGTAAGGTGGTTTGCCATCTGTAATGTGTGTCCCCTGGTCCAAACCATCGCTTTTAAAAAATTCCCTTTATATCTGAGTTCCAAACTTACACGTATGAAAATGTGCCTACTGCGAGGGTGCTTTCGGGAATATGAAGCCTAAATGGATGCTGCAGGGGCACCAGGCTCTTTTGTTCCTAGAGGAAAAAAGGTGCTGATTAGTGACCTGTCCACCTGTTCATTCCACAGGCAGGACTGGGGTCTCTGTGTGTCAGACACCAGGGTCGTCCTTGTGGGGAGGGTGGGCAGGGATGACTTGTAAACCCAGAGTGTACTGTGTACTGTGGGCAATGCCCTGCACATGTAGGCATGATGCCTGTACCCAGTTGTTGAAGCCGAACAGTAGGACTTCCAGATGGGTCTTCTATTCCTGCTAGCGGTGTTTGAGGGGAGGGGAGATGGGGGGTGGAGAGTGGGAGGGAAAAGGATGGGGGCAGGGAAGAGAGAGAACATACGAGAATGTTTTCTGGGCAGGAAGGCAGAGTTCCTGAAAAGCCTCATGCCTTTGGGGAATAGTGGGTGGTTCATTCAGTTTGACAAAAGCACAGGCTGGCGTTTGTGTGAGAGGAGCTATAAGCTCAGCTGGAGGGGGTGGAGGGCAGGGGATGTAGGGCTGGCGTGACCTGGTGTGCACAACAGATATTGCCAACTGACCTGCAGAAGGTAGATTAAGGAGCCCTGCCCAGCTGGCTGTGGTGGACAATTGGACAAGAAAGGAGAGACTTCAGCGCAAGGGTAGGGAAGTTAGATGGAGAGAAGACTATGGCTTAGGAAATAATGTAGCTATTGAGGCACCCTTAAACCATCCAAGAAATTTAGGTAGTTGATCAAAGTGGTTATAAAGCTGAGTGAAGGCATACATTTACCACTTCGTTTCCATCCCACATTGCCAAATGTGCCTTGTCCCACTGCTTTTTTTCAAATGGCTCACCGTGGTTGTGGTGGTAATACTTACAGACCTAATCTGTACTGTGTGCCAGGTGATCTTCTAAGCCCTTTGCATGTTTTTGTGTAATACTACAACTCTATGAAGAGACGGAAGAATGGTGAGGTTAGTAACATGCCCAGGGTTGTACAGCACACATGTGGCTGGCAGAGCTGGGTTTGAACCAGGGCCCTCTCGCTCCAGGGTAATGGTCCCTCCTTCCTCTACATGCACCGATGAGCAGCCTCGCTTGCTTGCAGTCTCCATCCTCTGAGCAGGAACCGAGAGGCTGACCCCACTCTTGAAATGGACTGCAAATTGTCAGAAGGACTGGTAGGAAGCTGGCACTGTAATTTGGGCCATAACAAGCCATTCGGAATACAACGCTGAAGGAGAATTATAAGTCTTGGTAATTTGGTTGGGAAAAAGTGAAAGATTTGTGGGAGGTGGAAGTTTGGCTAGTTTTTATAGGTTTTTTTTCTTTGTGTGTTAAATTCTTTATTTGATTATTCTCATTATTTAATCCTTTTCTCTATCCCTTGAGAATAAACATCCATTTAAAATGAAAATTCCATGCAGAGAAAACAGTAATAAATTATTTAGAAAATGATTGAAAATTCTTTTAAGGCCACATTTTACATTTGCTGCTTTAAAAAGCATTATGTAGACAACGTATTTGTTTATGCAATCATTTGTGTGGTCGAGAGACTTGTAAGCAGTCAGGGTGTTTCCTCCGCAGCCTCCTTTCGTAGCCCTCGTGCCTCCAGGCCCGGAACCGTGCACTCGAACATGCTTTCTGTGCCTGCTTTGTGGCCTGGTTGTTTCCACTGTATTTTTGTAGGAATTAGCATTTAAAGAGCAGTTTAAAATGGGTTTACTCTGGCAAGCACAGGATGGAGTGGTGGGGAGTGATGTGGATAGAGAAGGGTGGGGGCGTAGCTGACCAGGGTGGGTGGGGTGTGGGCGAGCCCCTCTCCAAATTGCATTCAGGTGTGGGGTGAGGCGAGGGGGCCGGGGACAAGCGCCCGGGAGTTAGGAAGCTCATTTCCAGTTAGAAAGCACCACTACTAACTCTGTGACCTCATTTAAGACAGTGGGCCTCTCTGAGCCCCCTTGGTCATTTGAGGACTGGGGGCGATGACCTTCACCATTGGTCCTTTCTAGTGTTGGGGTATGAGTCAAATAAAATGCCTTAGAATGCTCCCTGGTAAGTTCCAGAATTAGTCTGCAGTTCTTCACCATCTGCTCTTCCTTCCCACCCAGAGCACTTTGTCTCTCGCTATCTCGTGGCTGACACTGTTCTTTGTAGTGTAAATTCTCACTGGGCCAGGCAGGTATGAAAGTGAGTGACGTGGGCTGGGACGAGGCACAGACCCATTGCCTACTTCAAATGCCAATCGTGTCGGAAGTGGAGGAAACCTCTTCTGATGTTATGATGAATGACTTAAATGAAAGAAATTGTTCTGAGTTGCTAGAAGAAATGAATGAAGCTGTATGGATATGTATAGTTATATACACTAACCTTAAGGCCAGTGGTCAGTGGGTGCATTACTAGGACAGCCTGCTGGTGTTGAAACACCACTTTGTAATCAACCACTGGCTTAAGCTCCCTGCCTTCACCTATATCCATCCTTTCCCCCTGAAATCGTGGGGACATACCCTCTGTGCAGCAGCTGAAAGAGCTAATGCACGATGGGGTGGGCCTCAAGACCTTCCCCAGACTGGAAGCAGACACTGTCTCTTATGGCTGGTGGGTGCCAGAGCTCTGTTCATTGTTAAATACGTTGTCATCCCTGTGTACAAATCCATTATTTTCTTGTACACAGATAAATCTTGGAAAGGTTTTTTACTTGGTGAAAGACTGACATTTCAGCAGTTGAAGTAACAGTTGTTCTCAAATACAGTAGCCTGATTAAAATATGGCTTATCTCCTTGAATTAGAATAGAGCAAAAGAGCTCAATAAAAATTCATTTTAAAGCAATTAAAAACCAGTAACTTGTAAGGATTACTCTGTTCAGCTTACATTTACTGATTGCCTGCTTTGTGCATGGAAAAATAGAGTACTTCAAACAGCTCATTGGATTGCCTACAGTGGATGTGCCAGGGCTTGAGCTGGCATTGGCAGTGTGCAGCCTGGGGTTCCTGATGTGGTCCCTATTGTGCAGGTTCTAGGCTTGGGAAGAACTTCTCAGGGTGACATGGCTTGTGAGTAGCAGAGGTTTGAACTAGGTCTGAATGTTGCGGAACTGCTGATCTAACCTCGTTGCCCTTTATCCTCTCTCCCACTGGGTGACAGGAAGGAAAAGCTGAGTAAGAGAGAGGTGTCACTGTCCTTTCGCATAGGATCTCATTTTAATGAGAAGGATCTAGATGTAAATGTGCATCTTCCCCACAATGCCATGTTATCTGTAGAAAGACAAAAATCTTTTCTTGAACCATTTGTAACCCACAAAGCCCGAAAAGGCAGCCAAAGACAGTAACAAGTTCATGTGCTGATATCAGTGGGCCTGAGAATGAGGTAGGGTATACCTTTTGCTGCTGTTTTGACCTTGAGCCTTAACTGACCTCTGCCTGCCTACATCTTAGAACAGTGAGGTTTCCACTGCACTGGTGTAGTCCTTGGACATGAACTCTTGGAGCTCCTCAGAGTCTCTCTGAAGCTCTCTAGTAGACCAGAAAGGGGGCTGGCATGTTAAAGAGGATTTTAAATGGCCCAGGTCAGTTCTAGAAAATGTGCATCTGGAACTGTTTCAGCAGAATCAATTAGCTGGGATCAATTTGCTTTCCCAAGACCAGAAACCCTGAAATAGAGGGCACTGCAGGTCAGGTTGAGGTAACAACAGCTGCCACTTGTTTTCTCTGTCTGGCTGCAGGAGAATTTCCTAGAAGCTGAGGGAGCTAGCCGTTCACGGCCAGAGCTCTCTCCTTGCTGTGGAGCTGTTGAGCCGTACGTTTCATTATGGATGGATGACATATGGATGCATTTAGTTAAAAAGATAAAGATTATTTAGGTATTTATTATAGAATAATATTATAAAAGTAGCATATCATTTGAAAGAAATTAGAAAATAATCTTCCACTCTTCCATATCCCAGGGATAGTCATTTTAATACGCTTTTGGTTATCCCTACAGCTTTCCTAATACATTTTGAGAAACATATACATGGTTTTGTATTCTGCTGGTTGGGGGGGTGACTTTCAGAGATAGAAACTATATCCCCCACCACACCCACCCCAGGTGTAGCTTTTTCTTTTGCTTATAAAAATAATACACAAATGCTGGTGGTTTCTTTGTTTCAAAAGGCTATTGGCACCTTTATTTTGTCTCCCCCGTGCCTTTTCCTGCATAGATTTCGATTGTCTGTAGTGCTTCCCTGACGAGGAGTGGGGCTTTGGTCTGAGGGAGGGGCATGGCAGGCTCAGTTGCTAGCACTTGGGAGGTGCCTTTAAAAGCAGCCCCACGGTGGCAGTCCAGCAGGGCCTCACTGTCCTGCAGCCTCTGCCTCCATGAGAGGGTCCTGCAACGCCTTTAAAGCTGTCGTTTCCTGCACCGTCAAAGCCACAATGTCTGCAGAGGCAGGTAGAAGAGCAGGGTCACCGGAAGCTGGCCTGCTCTGATTTGAACATCAAGGATAGGATGTGGACATTGGCATGGTGTTTTTCATCTTTCTTCTGGGCACCGGTGTCTGGTTAGCATGCCTTCTTCAGAGAACTGTAGGAGAGAAATGCCAACAGACAATGATGTGTCGGACGGCCCTGGAGTTTTTCCTCCCTATTTATGGTGTTTTATCATTTGGTTCTACAAGACAATAGTAAGAGTGGTTATTCTCCTTTAGCACTGCCTCATACAGCACCAAATCATTGTGGTCGGTTCACCTCGAATATTTTTATGTACAGGGTGTAATACAAATATACAATATAATAGTTAATAAATAATAATACAACAATAAACTGTTTTGCATAGTCACAACTGTAAACCTACTTTTGCCTACCCTGTATTTACACATATATGTATGATAGTATATGATTCTGTGTATCAAAATATCCAGAATAAGCAAATGCATAGAGTCAGGAAGTATATTGGTGGTTGCCTAGGGTTGGGGTTGTTGGTGGAAAGTGAGAGGTGACTTCTAAAGGGTAAGGAGTTTCTTTTGGGGGTGATGAAAATGTTCTGAAATTAATGTGATACTGGTTGTACAACTCTGAATGTATTAAAAACTTTTGAATTGTATGCTTTAAATCAGTGATTATATGGTGTGTAAATTGTCTCCATAGAGCTGTTAGAAAGAGATACATAATATATGTATGTCTACTGTAGTACCAAATAGTATAATTGATATATAACCCATTTGAAGGGGGCATGCCCCTTTAAGAGAACAACAACAATGACAACAAAACTCCCAAAGCCCCAATTTTTTATACATAAGAAAGAGTAGAAATTTGTACATCTGGATGTGAGAAATTACTTTTTTTTTTTTGAGCAAGGGTGGAGGGCTACTCAGTGAGATTTATGAGAGCCAATTGTTAAATTTTTAAGATTTTTGTATACTGGTGACATCAACTTGGTAGCTTGAAATTGGTAATAGTGGATATATTGACACCATGGAAACAGGCAAAGGCTGCAAGTCAGGGCTTTTTCTTTCTGGGAGAGCCAGGCAGTTGAAGTAAGAGCAGGATTTAGGAGAATTGTCTTGATGGGGGCACAGTCAAGGGGGGTCATGTGGGCCTCTGCTAGGGTCTCAGTCATGTTCCTTCTGGCAGAAGGTGACTGACCTATTTCTTTAGGGTTTGGGGGTTAACCTGAGGGGTCTTCTGTTTTGGGGGAGCCATACACTGTGGAATGTGCTGCTAAAAGCAGTGATTGCTATTGCATGGCCTTTCTGCTTTTGAGAAAGAAGGCCATTTGATCCCAGATCCTGAGACCGTATTTGTTAATGAGCACCGTTCCCGCACCAGGAAGCTGCCCTGTTGACAGTGCTGGATGAGATTTGCTGACTGTGTCTTGTGAAGCTAAGAAACAGAATCCACTTTCCTTCTCATTCATCTTCTTTAAATTCAATCTGATTTAAGCTGTGCTATATAAGCCATTTTTTTTCCAGATAGGAGACATCTGAATTATTAATGTCTTTCCCATTATAAACTGTGCATATTGGTACCTTGAGAAATCAATGCTACATATCCTACTGCTGTTCATGTGTGTTGGTTTGTCAACATCTCTCAGAGATTAGTCATTAGCCAGCTGCACTGGAAATTGTGGAAATAACAGAGGGCTAAGGAGAACCTCAGGTGAGACAAGTGGCTAAAGTTTAAACCCAGGTATAATCCACTTCATGCCTATGTGGTTCTGATTTCTTGCATTGGTGTGTTATTCTTTATTAATAAGGAAAGTAGCAGATGATGAGTGTCACTGAATTTTAGTAATGCTTGGTCTGACTTTTTTCTTTGTGTAATGATCAAAATGAAATTTTGACATGAAATTTTTTGGAGAATGAGTCTTTTCTTCAGCGGAAATGTATTCCTGTATTTCTTTTTGATACTACCTATTACAGAATGCAATTAGTTCATAGAAAGTAAAAGTTGATGGTGACTCCTATCCTCAGATATGAAGAAGAGATACTTTTGTATTAATTGGGAAGATACTTGTGATTTAATGTATTAAGTGAAAAAGGGCAGGTGTATATAGAGTATGATGTGACTTAGATACAAAAAGTATACCCCCAAATACAGCATGTAAGAATTTATACCCTAGACAGAAGTGTATGTTTACATGTGCATATAAATAAAGGTAACAGAAATAACAAACTTTTTTTCCCTAATAGATATGAGGTACATCATTGTATATATGTACCATGATATATTTAGCCAGCCCCCTATTGATGGATGCTTAGGGTATCACAGTCTTATAATTATTAATAGCTATGTAATAAGAATATACAATATAATCTTGTATAGTAATTTGTACTAGTTTCACATTGCTGCTGTAACAAATGTGCACAGACTTACTGGCTTAAAAACCACAGTTCTGGAGGTCAGAAGTCCAAATTCAGTCTCAGTGGGCTAAAATCAGGTTATTGGCGGGGCCTTCTGATGGCTCTGGGGAGAATGTTTTCTTGCCTTGTCCAGTGTCTGGAGGCTGCCCCCGTTTCTTGGCTTGCGGCTTCCACCCGTCTGCCCAGCACCCACCTCACTTCTCCCCCTGCTTTCATTTTCACCTCCCTTCCTCTGACTCTGCTACCTGCCGTTTCCCTGGAAAGGACTCTTATGATTACTGATTATGTTGGGCCTGCCTGGGTTATCTCCCCATCTCAAGACCTTTAATTTAATCACATCTGTAAGATCTCTTTTTTTGCCATTAAGATAATGTATTCATAGGTTATGGAGATTAGGTCGTGGCTGTCTTCGGGGGCATTACTTTGTCTACCGCATGATTTAAGACTAACTGCTGACTTACAGTAAGCTTGCTTGTTTTGTTAACCCACTTCCATGTCTAAGCACTAGGTCCTAGGGATACAAAAATAAATGGCACAGTTTTTCCCCCCCAGGGGTTTATAACTTTGAAAGGAGGTGGGGACTCATGAAAGAATGCTGGGTGTTGGAGGGTCTGTGTCATTCACAGGGGCTGAGCCATGGGTACAAGGGGAGAGGCAGCTTAAAATGTAGGTGGAAGGGAATTGGAGGCAGACCAGAAAGTGCTTGTGTGAGCTTATGAAATGGGACTTTGTGTTGTGGACCAGGGCTCCTTATCCTAGATAAGTAAGAGCACACCAGGGCTTCCTTGTTCTGCCTAACCTTGCATGTGAAATTTTAGGCATTGTGCATTTTCTGTGGAGAAGGCTCATGACATTTATCGTATATTCAATGGGGTTTCTGAACAAAGAGTTCAGTGCCACTGCTGTGGTTGTTAAGACTGAAAAACTTTAAATAGGGAAATGACACAATTAAACAATTTGCCTAGGAAAACTAGCCCCAGGTGGGGTTTGGTTACACAATTGGAGGCAGAGACATCCTCAGGAGACTCGGTGGTGATGGGAGCCAGGGAGGGTGAGGTTGGGGCAGACAGAGGAGCAGACAGCAGTACCAGCCTAAGCTGGATGAGGTAGCAGAACGGACTGACTTGCGTGACTTTGGGGAGGGTGGAGGATAATTTGCCAGAGTTCTGGGTGGATGAAGGCCCTATTAGTGGACTTGGGGAATATATGGTGGTAATCAGATTTAGGGATAATTGTGGGGTGGTAGGGAGATGACAAGTTTTGTGCATATGTATACATATTTACATACATATATGTATATATGTGTGTGTCATATGTTCCATGGGACATCCAAATGGGGGTCAGGAGTATACAATGTACGCTTGGAGAGTTCTAGAATACAGAGGTGTAGGTATGCATGAAACTGTATTTCTGTATTTTTATTTCTTCCTACCTGGTACCATCCACTCTGTTCCTCTAATGTAGCGCCAAACCCTTAAAATGAATAGCAAGGTCATGAATTTTTTGAGGCAAATAACAACAGCTAACAAACTTTTTCTACTTTTATAATTTACAGGGTACTCTTACAAACCAAACCTCATTTTATTCTTATAGCAATCTTGTGAAGGGTGGTGGTGGGTGAACTATAGCTGACATATGAGGATAATGATAATAAGTAATAATTATAGATAACATATATTTAGCATTTATCATACCAGCTAGGTTCTTAGCACTTCACATTTATTAGTTTAATTCATCTCACAGTAGCCCTATAAGGTAATTTTAAAAATCATCACATTGTACCAATGAGGCATTCGAGGTCCAGAGAGGTTAAGTAACCTGCCCTAAGTCACACAGCTAGTGAGCAGTAGGGCTATGCTTTTAATTCAAACAGTTGGTGTGTCTCTTAAAGCCTGTGTGAGGCCTGTCAGTGGAGGGGCTCAGCTCATATTCATGTTCATTGACCCCAGTTCTATGTTCCTTTCACTTGAGCGGGCTGTGTGGAAGACGGTAACAGCAGCCTTTCTGTTCTGCAGGCAGCAATGGGATGGAAAGTACTCCAGGAGGCAGTGGGAAGGAGGGTGTCAGCAAGGATCAGAGAGCAGTGGCATTCTGGGGTCTGCAGGATGAGGGAGGGGAGTTTCGGCAACAGCTATGGGCAGAGGAGTTGGTTTGGAGCTTTAATCAACCAATCAGAGAAGTCATTGTTCCAGATATCCAGGCAGGAGAGAGAGATGCCAGACACAGAGAGGGATTGTGGCTCCTTGTGCATCTGTGGCTGCATCCAAAATGATTTGGGAAGGAGTAGTAGTAGTAGTAGTGATTGACCCTAGAGACTTGCAAGGACTAGGAGTTGGGGAGGGTTGGGTCTCCTTGCTGATAGAACAGTTGCGCCCGCCTCAGAGTCAGGTATCTGTGCTCCTGAAAATCAACATAGTATCGCTAGGCCTGCTGAATTGGCTTTGTTAATAACAAAGATTCTGAAACACAGGCAGGACTCTCAGCACTGGGAACCTGAGCACTCTGGGTCTGGTGCCAGTCTTTGCATTATTCGCTGTTAGCCTTTGTTGAGAGCCAGCACAGTGCTGGTGAAGGACGGGATGCAGTCATGGCTTCAAAGGATAGAAATCATTGCCAGAAGGAATTCTGCAAACAGTTTGGCGTGCAGAGGGCGGGCCTCTCACAGGACAGGAACTGAATTTATAGATTGGTGTCAAGATGCATCACCTACTAGGAAGTAGGGACCAGTGTGTGAAAGAAATGAGCCAAAATATTGCAGACGGATGGATATTTTGTTTATGTAAGCACTTACATGGTGTTGGTTTCACAGTCCTCTAAAATCAGAGACTTTAATGTCAAGTAATTGGCTCCTGATGGAAAGGTTTCCAGTTACAAATGGGGAGTGGGTGATCTCAGATTCCAGCCGAACTCAGTTAAAAGGCCTTTGCTTTTCTGAAATTGAAGCTCCTTGCTCCCTTGATACACCCTTTACCTTTCTCCTGGCTCTTGCTCGTTAATAAGCCTGTCTTCCCTTGTGTCACTTGCTGCTTCCTCCACAGCCACAGATCCTGACAACTTCTCAGCCAGTGTAGTGAATGTCACCGTCCTGGTTTGTTGTTCTTTATTACTAAGGGAGCCTGATTCTTGGTGCTCAGAGGCCTGTTACGGTGGTGCTACGGTGTGGCAGCTGTGGTGGGGGAAGCGAGTGTAAAGACAAGAGTCCTCCAGTGGGAGTGGGGAGGCCCAAGTTTTGCCCAGCTCTGCCAGCCCCCCTCTGGGTCTGCCCTTGGGAAGCAGAGGAGGGTCATACACTTCTAGCTATGGGGTTTGCCTAGCTTCAGTTTGAGATGCTTCAAGGTCTCTCGAGTAATCTTACAAGAGGTATTGTGAAATTCTCAACACTTTGAAGTAAAATTTTAAACTCTTATTTAAAAAGGTGCCATTTATTCTACTAAAAGGTTGACTTTGAAATCAAACACCGACAAGGGGTTCTAACCGTGCTGCCATGGAGGTGGTGAATTGCTATTGTGAGAGCAGGGGCCCTGTCTGCTGGAGACCCTGTGCTCCGGTCACTGTGGCCACACAGGAGCACAGTGGCTTACACATCACAGCAATCTTTGCTATCTTACACTATCTGTCAGGAGTTGGGGAATGGCTCAGCTGGGCGGTTCTGGCCCATGGTTCTTGGTAAGGGTGCAGTCCAAGGATGACTGTGGTTTGATCATCTCAAAGGCTTCTTTCCTTGCACACCTGCAGCCTGGCGAGGAAAACGTGAACAGTTGGGGGCTGGAACAGAGGGACACCTCCGGTATCTCTCTCTACCCCTGTGTAGTCTCTCTGTGTCATCTCTGCAGCGTGGTGGCTTCAGGGTTGCCAGACTTCTGCCATGTTGGCTCAGGCTCTGAAGAAATGTGTCGCATGACAGAACCAGGTGGAAGCTGATTTGCCTTGGATGACCTCACTTCACAAGTTGTGCTGTGTGACTTTCACATTCTCTTAGTTGCAAAGATCTGCCCAGGTTCACAGGGAGGAAATGTAGACCCACCCTTCAATGATGAGTGTCATTGTCATGTTGTGAGACGGATGGGGGGGATAGGAAAGATGTGGGGTGGCCATCTTTGGAAAGTGCAATCTGCCAAACCCTGGGATGGAGAATTTCGCTGGAAGCTGACTTGTTGTGGCCAATAAGGTTTGGAACCAGAGTGTTAGAGAATCTTTGTTAGGGATCTGGTTTCTTTCTCCCATCTGGAAGTGGCCGGTAGTGAAAGTACAAAGAAAAAGATGTGGAGGTGGTGAGGGCTCTTAACTCTTGTTTTTTCTTTTCGTCTTAACTGAGTGATTGAATTAGACCTCAAGAGGCTCTGGAGGCAATTGACCAAAGTAGGAGGGGGAAGCAGCAGCTCAGAGACACGGAGCAGGCATCAAAAAGGATTAGTATTATTAGCTTTGGGGATGGCATTTTGGCCCTTGTGGTGCCAGTGTATCCTTCGAAGTGTCAAAGGACTTTTCACTTACTCCCCACTCTTGTTCTTCAGAAGTGAGAGGGAGTGGTCCAGGATGCTGCTGTGGTTAGGAAGTGGCCAAGGCGCCAGGCCGGCTTGGTGGTGGCCCCCTTGGTGGTGGCCTGTTTCATGTAGCACATGGCACTTGGTGTGAGAGTTCCTTTAAGAAATGTAATTTAGTAACTGAAGTGGTAGATTTTGGCCTCCCACATGTGAAACAGACACAAAGGAAAACGATACAGACATGTAACTCCCACTATAGATTATTTTGTGGTTGGGTTATTAGGGGATCAGTTATAAGTTTAAAATAAGTTAATTATGTGCTTACCATATGTAAGTCCACATTATGGCACGAAGAGGAGAAAGGGCAATGGAAGACCCTTTTGTTGCAACCTCTGTGTTCTTTAAATCTAATGAAAGAGGAACTGGAACTGGTGGAAAAGACCAGAAAAAAAGTGAGGACTGGTTAACTGGGCCTAGGGCATTTGAATTTGGGTTCTTAGTATTTGGCAGAATGTTAACATCAATGAGCAAGAGATGGGGCTCTCTAGACCCCACCCAGACATTCAGCTCTTTTGCTCCCAGCCCTTGGCACCACCCGCTGACCTCAGTGAGAGGAAGATGTGGCCAGGCCAGCAGTGAACACAGATGGGGACCCTTGGCTTGTTTCAGGAGAGGGCTGAGGCAGTGGCTTACAAGTTTGATGGGCTACTCCTCCTCTGGGTTCAGCTTTCTCCTTCCAGTTGCCACTTTTGGGGCTTTTCTTTCTTTGGTTGTAGAGTTTTGGTTTCTGTTCCCTTCTGAGTCTCAGCCTCAGTGTTTTACGGATACAGAAAATGAGGGCAGCAGGTGTTGCTGCCTTTGGCAAGGCTGGGTCCATGGTTCAGATCTCCCAGCAGCTGGTCCAGAGCTTTGTCCATTAGAATGGCCAATACTTTCCTGTTGTGTGGTTCAAAACATTTTTAAAAGAAAACATTATAAATGTTACAGAGTGCTGTTGAGTGATACAGGTGGATTTGACCATTGGATTGGCATTTCCTTCCATCTCAGGCGATGTAATGATTACAGTACACTGTGTGACTCATTAAACCAACAATACTCTAATGCTGTAGCTGAACAAGTATTCCTTTCCAGGTAGTCACTTTGGGGGATTTCATAGAATGTTAAAATATATTTTCAACTTTTTTTTTACAGATACATTTAGAAGCTGTTACATGTTTGAATTAAGTGAAATACAGGTTTAGTGGTTCTGAGAGACTCCAAATAGTTGTGGCTTAAACATACAGCCGTGGGCGTAACCCATCCTGGCTGCTGTGATGGCTCCATGGTGTCAGAGAGGCTGTTTCCCTCCTTTTCTGTGCTGCCTTCTCTGGAGTGTTGATCATGTCCACATTGTAAGAAGAGGTTTCCGCATTCCATATTCACCCCGTCCACCTACCAACCAGTGTGAAGGGAAATGGGAGGGAAAAGCTTATCCTTTCTCCACAGGGGAAAGCACCTGCAAGATGCAGTCCACACTCGGATCTCACTGGCCAAACTTTCTCACACGGCCACTTCTGCTGCAAGGAGGCCTGTCTCCTGGATGCCATGTGCCCAACTAAATGCTGGGGTCTGTTACTATAGAAGAGGGAGGGGATCAGTGTCAGATTCAGTATGCACCATGATATTATTTTTGATTATTCTCAGAAGGAACACTTCACTGGCTATGGCCTTGATTTGGGGTATCATTAGATGCTTTGAGCCATGGCGAATATCCATGTTCAGGTACTAGGTCAGCGATTTTTGACTGGTGTGCTGCAAGAATGTTGAAAACATGCAACAGTTAAGTATTTTGTCAGGGGCACTGACCTCCTTTCCCTTAGATTGTCAGCTTAAAAATGACAACAGTCAACACAATAGCTGCCCGGTGTGAATGAATCAAAATTACACCTATTTTTGCCCTCAGATTAGCCAAAATTACATTTTTTGGTGTGCTACAGAATTTTAATAATTAGTTTAGGTGTGCCATGAGATGGAAAAGGTTGAAAATCACTGCACTAGGTCATGCCGCTGCTGGGATATGTCAGGGGCCATCATGAGTGAGGAATGGATTTCTCCAGCATGGCTCATGTGGTGGTTCTGAGGGCACAGCATCACAGCGGGGCTTCAGCCATGTATTAAGGAGGGGGCAGTTCGATAGAAAAGAGTAAAGCTCCCCAAGAAGACATTTCTGAAGAGGAACACTCAGATATGCAGGTAACAGTTTGCTGTGCTAGACACTTACAGTATGCTAGATGTCATTTGTTACATGAGTTATTTCATTTAATCCACATAATATCCTTATGTGGTAGCAGATGCTATTAAAATCTGCTTTTTATAAATGAGGAACTGGCCCTGGCTGGTGTAGCTCAGTGGATTGAGCATGGGCTGCGAACCAAAGGGTCGAGGTTCAATTCCCAGTCAGTGCACATGCCTGGGTTAGCATGCCAGGTCCCCCGTGGGGGCCATGTGAGAGGCAACCACACATTGATGTTCCTCGCCCTTTCTTTCTCCCTCCCTTCCACTCTCTCTAAATGAATAAAATCTTAAAAAAAATAAATGAGGAACTGGAGTTAATTGCTCAAGATTATAAAATGAGGAAGTGGTAGACCAGGGCTGTGAACCCAGGCACCTGGGTCCAGTATCCCGGTGCTTTGCCTTAAGTGGCAATCTCCCCTCTGGACGGTAAAACTCCCACTGTGCTCTCCCACTTGCTCCAGAATAGGGAGAGCCAGCCTTATTCCACACTCAGGGGGAACATGTAGGGATAACGTGGAGGGGCCTCCCTTAGGAAGTTCCGCCTACGTGGCTGTGCTGAAGGTGGGAACCAGGGAAGGGCTTTCAAGGCAGAGGAAGAGGCATACGTGGAAGCAGAAACAGGAATGGATTTTGGGGAAGTACCGGTTGAGTACGTTTGGAGTAGATGGTTGAGTGAGGGTGAGTGGTGAGAAATCAGGCTGGAGAGACTGGCAGCCGTCCGTGATGCAAGATTTTGATGGGCAGGGAAGAGGATATGATTTTTTCGAAAAAACTCCTTACTATTTTTTGTTACTCTTTCTGATAAATTTGTGGATGATCTGATGAAATCTCAGAGGGAGCTGTTTACTAATTTGTGTCAATAAAGACATCATCAAGAAGGACACTTCTCTTTCCCTGGCCGGTGTGGCTCAGTTGGGTGAGTGAACTGTAAACTGAAAGGTCACAGGTTTGATTCCCAGTCAGAGGGCATGCCTGGGTTACAGGTTCAGTCCCCCGTCAGGGTGAGTGTCAGAGGCAACTGATTGATGTTTCTCTAACATCAATGTTTCTTTTCCTCCCTCTCTTCCTCTCTTCCCCTTGAAGCATGTCCTAAGATGAGGACTTAAAAAAAAAAAGCAGGTTTCTGTTGATCAGAGTAAGGCATATGGGTGTAGCTACTTGAAATGCAATTATAAGTCACAAAAATAATGATAGTAGCAGATTTTGGTGAGTGCTTTCTATGGCTCAGGCAGAACTTACACATATTATCTCGTTTAATGCTCTCAATAGTGCTTTGAAGCTGGTGGTGGCATCCCCAAAGTAAAGATGCAGAAATCGGGCACAAAGAGATTAAGAGAATGGGTAAACCACAGGGCTGCTGAGTGGTGGAGTGAGGTTTTGAACTCAGCTTTGTAACCACTTTGCTGCGCTGTTTTCCACTCTATGAGCTAAGAGAACGGAGGGTGTGGGTGCGGTGTGTATTAGTATACTGTTCAGAATTGTCATGGGGTTTTCTAGAGAACTGTTCCTGTAGACCCTGATTCTCAAAGTGGCTTTAGTTGCGGCCAGGGTTCAGAGAATAGGGTTCGCAAAGTGTGGACCATGACGAACAATACCTGTGTCTTTTGTTACAGACTACCAAAACTTAGTGGCTTGTAACAACAGAAATGTATTCTCTTATAGTTCTGAAGGCCAGGAGTCTGAGCTGAATATTATGGTGCCAAACTTAAGGTATCAGCAGGGTTTGTTTCTTCTAGAAACCCTGGTGAAGAATTTGTTCTTGTGTCTTCCAGATTTTGGTGGCTGCCAAAATTCTTGGCTTGTGGCTACATTACTTCAATCTCTGTGCCTCATTGTCACATTGCCATCTCCTCTTCTGTTATTGAAATTTCCTCTGCTTCTCTCTCATAAGGACCCTTGAAATTAAATGGGTGGCCCACCAGATAATCCAGAAAAACCTCCCCATCTCCAGATTCTTAACTGAATCCCACATGTGAAGTTCCTTTTGCCATATAAGGTAACATTTCAGGCTCTAGGGATTAGGATCGGGACCTAGATATCTATGGGGGGGGTGGGGAACATTAATCAGCCCACACACCTGGGAACATGTTATAACTGTAAATTCTTAGACCTGTATCCCATACATATAGGATCAGAAACTCTAGGGGTGGGGCCAAAAATCTGTTTTAACAAGCCCTCATGATGATTCTGATGGAGGCCCTGAGGTTGACATTGAGCTTCCACAGCTCAGTGTAAAATTGGATAAGTCAGGGCTGAGAAAAGGGTAGTAAAATCTGTGGGCATCTCGTGTTGCTCTGTATTAATTTTTCCGCAAGGATATAATGTAGTAACAAGAACCAATATGCAATAGCACTGTCTTTGCTGCTTGTGAGGAAAACTGATCTGAGAAACCCACACCTGGAATTTATGGAGGACAAGTGGACATGTAATCATGATGAAAATGCCACGATCCAGGTAGGGGAAGAGGAGACCCAGGGAATGGAAATGGGGGAGATGACATTGTTTGGGTCCCTCAGATGGGATAATGCCAACTGGGTTACTGAGGGTCAGCAGGTTGGCCATGTTGGGTGCTCATCTGTCAGAGTGGCCTTGAGGAGATGTGAAGGCAGGAAAGCTTCCCTGGGAGCCTTTGAAGCATCTGAGAAGGAGCAGGTGTGGTGGAAAGGGCAGGCATCAGAGATGGAAAGTCTTGGTTTTGCCATCTACTAGCTCAGTGGCCAGGGCATGTTGCTTAATGTTGCAGCATCTCCCTGCCTCACCTGTGGATGGAGGCAATTCCTGCATCACAGGTGGAAGTTGGATATAGGATGATGCCGGAGGATGTGTGCAGAACATCCAACATCTGTGCCGAACATAAGGAAGATCAGTGCAGTCCTTCTGATGATGCTTCAAGTTGAGGCCATAGCAGAGAGACCCAAGCAAAAAGGAACCATAGCTTCTAAGACATCACTCTTCAGATTCATGTCTTTGTGTGAGAGATTAATGATCATAATGCAGTACTTGTCCAAACAGCCAAAACTGGAGCCCCCCACAAAGCTTATTGTCTTTGAATTTTTAGGAAGTAGTAATGAGTTAATGAGGAATTTTGAATTTGGTGAGCTGCTGGGACCTCTGCTGAATTCTGTGCTGCATGGTTGCCTCACTAACCAGATCAAGAACCTTGGGGACTACTCAGCAGCCTTTGAAATATTAGGACTAACAAATTTCTAAGTAACAGAAACCATCCTGAGCTCTCTTAAGTCCAAATGGGGACTTAATCATAAGGCTTCTCCCTACAGGAACCACTGTAGCCCCGGAGCTCAGGGCCAGGACTCTAGACTTTTCCAGTCCTAGAAACCAATAGGACTCCAGCCACATCTCCCGTCTCTCTCTGTGTCTCTCTCGAGGTCTATTTAATTTTTCTTTCTCCGCAGCCACCTTCCTTCACTCCCCAGGCTGCCTGCAAGAGAGGGTCCTTCACACAAAGAGATGGAGCAGTGTATAGACCCAATTTGGGGTTTTCAGGCCAGAGAATCTGATTGGCCTGTGATGGGCTCCTAATTCACCAAAAGCTGTGCTGTCAGTGTTGACTGGGAGGGTACTATTACCACCAGGCACCCTCTAGAGTGGGCTCGGTCCATACTGGTTCCGAGAGAAAGGGGGTTTTGTCAGCTGGGTGGGTAGCCTCAAGTCAGCCAGGCATGGCACAAAGAAAGTAATTTTTGTATAAGGTGTAAGGTATTATGAAGTGTGTTAAAGCTTCTTGCTCTCCCTCATTCTTTTGAAGCTCATGATTAATATGTCTCATCGTGGGAGTACTGGTGGGTTTCAGGTTAGCCATGCCAATGGGTTAAAACAAATCATGCCTGTTCTTTCTTTTCTTTTTCCTATGAGATGAATATAAAGGGGAGAATAATAATTACTCATTTTTCAAATCCTAGAATGGATCAATGTTAATATTTTAGTCACATTAAGAGATAGTTTTTTCTGTATGCATACAGATATTAAAGTTCTAGGAAAAATTATCTCTGAAAACAGAACATTACAGATAAAGCTAAAGTTGTTTCTGGTCAACATTCGCATTCTGGCCTTGCCTCCACCTATTTAAAGATCCACTTTTATGAGTTTGGCGTATATCCTTCTTGTCGTTTTTAAAAATGTAATTTAATTTATTGGGATAACATTGGTTAATAACATTATATGTTTCAGGTGTACAATTCCATAACACATCATCTGTATACTCTATTGTGTGCTTATCACCCAAAGTCTAGCCTCCTTCCAGTACTCTATATTTGATTCTCTTTACCCTCTTCATTGGCCACCCCCCCACCAAACCCATTTCCCTCTGTTTTCTGTACCTATGAGTTTGTTCTGTTTATTTGTTGCTTTATGTTTTATATCCCACATGTGAGTAAGATCATACAGTTTTTGTCCTTTCCTGTCTTATATTACAAAGAATGATCCTCTCAAGATCCATCCATGTTGTTGCAAATGGCAATATTTCATCCTTTTTAAGGCTGAGTAGTATTCCATTGCATATATTTACTACATCTTCTTTATCCAATCATGTGTTGACTTTTTCTTATATCTTTATGTATGAAGAGATCACATTCTAGCCAGTTCAAACATTCATCATTTTTTAAAAAGATTTTATTTTATTTATTTTTAGACAGAGGGGAAGGGAGGGAGAAAGAAAGGGAGAGAAGCATCAATGTGTGGTTGCCTCTTGTGTGCTGCCTATTGGGGACCTGGCCTGCAACCCAGGCATGTGCCCTGATTGGGAATCACACCAGTGAGCCACACCAGCCAGGGCCAAGCATTCATCTTAAAGAAGGAGAAACTATATGATTGCACATTAGTTCTAAGAGTGGATACTTGAATGAATGAAAGGTAACAAATACATGAGCACTTTCTTGAAATACTGTGTAAAGTTTTCTTCATTTCAAACTCTGAAGTCCATCAAAAAAAAACTTTTTAAAATCAAACATTCTCCAGAAATTATGTAGAGCTTCTACCTTGGATTGGCAAAATGTTTTTTCAAGAACGTATAGGTTGTGAGCTGTGTGTACACATTTGCTCAATGTTTGAATGAACAAAAGTTAAATTGGTCTTTAGTCTATAGATTTTTAATGGATTGTATTGTGAAGGGCTTCCTGAGGTCATAATAAGCCTCTTGAAATTTAACAAGTATTGCTATGTCCCACTGGAAAAATTAAGAAGCCAAAAAGTTTAAGCCTTCAGATCTGTTTGCGTGTGCATGAGCTTCATCTAGACCTGCTGTAAGAATCCTCAGGAATGATGCTGTGTTGCGTGGGAAGCCACTGTTTTGGAACATGAATGTGGTTGCATATTTCATTCGCCAGCCAAATGAAATAAATTCATCTGCAAAAATAACACGTGGTGAACATGATGCATTTGTATATGAAAATACTTTTCCCAGGATCTCCTCTCATTTTCAAACTATCAGGAAAAAGCTGTGTTTTTTTAAGAGCTGTCTCTTTTTTTAAGTGACTGTGAAGTCGTTTTGGAGATCTTGAGCAGTACCACTGGGTGTGCATGTGACCACCTTGCTCAGCTGTTTAAAGTGCGGAGCTGTAGAGGGGCTGATTTGGATTTGTGCAGTGGACTGGTTTATTTTGCTTCTCTCTGTCATGAACTGACTTTCAAAAGCTGGCTGTGGGTTACTGTTATAGAACCCTGCCAGTGCTGTTCTGGAACAGCTGTGGGGTTCAATTGCTCACCACCAAGAAGTATGACTCCTGATGCAAGAGTGTGGTGAAAGAGGAAAGGGGTTCTTTATTTAAAGGTTATACAGATTTAGAATAATGGCAGATTTCTGCTGTTAAGTCTTGCTCCCTTTAAAACCACCCAGAAACACACAGTCTTGCCTCCCTTTGCCAAATCAGGCCAGTTTCAGAATATGCCAGTTGGAGGTACCATCTTTTAGAAAAGTAGAAGTCTGCAGATCAACATTCGTGGTCACAGTTCAGCTCCAAGCATCTCTCACAAATCCAGGTGGCTAGGCAGGTCCCCACAGCTCCATCAGCTCTGCTGCTGTCTTCTCCAAGCAGACTTGAATCTGGGAGGCTGGGCAGGTCACCACCATACTGCCAACTCTGGCGACTCTGAACTTCTGGCTTTCAGACCTTCTCTCCTTTACTCCAGACTGTGTGGCTTCTCCTTCTTCTCTTACACCCCAGACCTTGTGGTGGACCTCTTCTTTTAGCCCACCCTCATTTAAATGCTTGGCTGGGAACTTTTGCGTGAACTCATATCCATCCCCTCCTATGATGTGTTAGTGTCTGCCAGTTTTGCTCTATATCTTTTACCTTCTTTTGGCTGCCATCTTTAGTCAGGGCAAAAGTTCCCAGCGACTTCCAGGGTGGGCATCTGCCCCCTTCCTCTCACATAAGAGCTGTATAGCTTCCCTGGCTGTGGCACAGGTCCCTGACTCCCCTTCAGAGTCATATACAATTCGCCCTGGGCAGCTCCCCTCTTCCCTTCAGGAAGGCATGGCTGTTAACTCGCCATTGTTATGCAATGGGTTTCAAACACCATATCATCCACTACCTCCTTCCCACAGTCAAGGATTGTGGGGGATATACTTTGCACCACGTTATAATACCACATGAACTTGTTTGGGAGATTAGGCAAATCAGAATCATGCAGAGAGAGATGTCTTAAAACACGCACTGCTGATTTGAAGATCAAGAAAATGTTGTTTAAAAAAAATCCTTTCAGAATAATCTGTGAGATTGTGGTTAACCTTTTTTTCTTATTCCTGCATCCAGTTTCTTAGCAGTCATCCAGAGTGTGTCCCTCATTCTCCAGTTCCTCGCTGTCTGTGTTGCGCTGAGCCACGGTCATGTGCACCATTCCTATGGCCTCCTACAAGCCCTGCTGCATCTCATTTCCTCCCAGCTGGCTAACCCCACCTTGCCAACAGCTCGATCTTCTTTTTCAGTTATAAACTAAATCTTTCCACCTTTTTTCTTTCAAAATCTTCCAGTGGTTTTCCATTGTATTTGAAGGACGATCTAAACTCTTCTTCATGTCCTCCATGTCCTGCGTGGTCAGACCTCTGCCTACTCTTCCGACCTCATAGGAGCTCTTCCACACTCGTTCCCACCGACGACAGCTGCCTGGTCCTCCTGTGCACCCAGGTTCCTTATTCAGATATTGCCTCAAATATATCTCTGCAGAGAAGCCTTCCTTGGCCCTCATCTAAAGTAGCACCACCCCATATTACTTGATCAAATCATGTGTTTTGTTTTCTTCCTAAACTTAATTGTGAAGGATTTTCCTCATCTTTGTTGACTTTTTAATTGTTTGTTTTCCTTTGCTTGAATGTAAAGTCCCTGCGAGCAATGGCAAGGACTTGTTCTTTTTCACCAGGGCATCCTCAAAACTTAGAACAAACAGAAGGTGCTTGGCACTGTTTGTGGAGTGAATAAGCCAACAGGCCTGCAGGAGATAGAGCTTCCCAGCCGGAAGAGTGAGTTGCCTCCACCCCTACCTGTTTGTGGAGTATCTTGGATGGTGGCACACCCAGAGCCGCTTTGGAATCACTTGTGCCTTGATCTGAAAGGTCATTATAGGGTTGGTGCTCAGTATGGGGATAAGCTGAGGGACTTTGGTTGTTTTTGGACTCTCATACTCCAAAGCCTATTGTCCTCATTCTTTCTGAAGCACACTGAGTTCTTTGCAAACCAGAGTGTCACAAAAACATGAGTGATTTTTATGTTATCGTCTGGTTTTAGAACATGCATTTCACTTTACTTCCATTAGCATGACAATTGTTTTAATACTAAGAACAAAGCCAGGATATTTTTTTCTGAAAACTCATTAAAAATATGTAGTTTTTAGTTTTATACATTTACTACATTTTCTGCATAGTGCTTGTGGGAGAAGTTATCATTTAAATAAAATTATGCAAAAGAATTTCATGTTTTTGTTCTCCAAAGCCAATAGAATCCTGAATTGAAAATTAGGTTGTTTTGACCTTAGAGCTATTAAGTTGCAATATGAACACTGTTGAATTTTTCCTAGGTGCTTCATTTCTGCAGGTTCTGGCCTTCAGGGTGTTTCTTTGTGTCCTCAGAGGCTTTTGCCCACACATCGTAGCATTTCCTGAAGTGCACGGGGTCTGCAAGTGGGCAGATGTGCCCAGCCTGCCGCTGACTCATTGCTACCTGTTACAGCTATTTACTTCTAAAATAAACTTTTACCTAGAAATAAACCTTTGAAGCTTGATTTATATTGTCTGTAATTTCACTGCTTCAACATTTTAATTTTTTTCCTATTTCAGTTTGATATTTGAATACATAATTGAGTTTTTAAAATTTAAAAGTAATTCAGGTTGTTAAATATGTGTAATAGAAAAAGGAATGAAGTTAAAATTAAAGTTTCTAAGCATACTTTTAAAATGCTGATGATTTGAAATATATACTTCCAGATAGTTTGTGTACATACACATACATAATAAAACATATGTGATACAGAGTAGGTTTTTTTTAACCCAACAGTATGGTCATACTGTGTGTATTGCCCCTAACCTTCCTTCTTTTCCCTCAGTAGTACATCGTGGACATCTCTGCATGCCAGAGCATGCAGGCCTGCTGCATGCTTTGTCATGGCTGCGGAAGTACCTCATATTATTCCACCCATTTCAATTCTGGCTGACATTTAAATGGTTTCAAATTTGTGGTTATTAAAATATACACCCATATTTTAATGCAGTGTCATTGTACTTGCAAGTTTTTAATCATATAAACATTTATCCATGTTTCTGTTTCAGTTATTACTTAAGATTGACATCTTTCAGCCAGTTAAGTACCTGAACATGACCCAATTGTTATGCTCAAAATTCTGCAGTCTCACTGCTATAGAGAATGTGTTACTGGGTTGCACTGCAGTCCTGTTTGCCAGAGGGATTGTAAACATTTACAGCACTCTGAGGGTGTATTGGTCACTGGCATTGGTTGTGGGCACTGGCATGACAAGGATAGATGGGGGAGTAAGAGTTTGTGTCCCAAGCATGAGAGTCTGTCAACTTTTGTTAGTTGAGATTGAACATTTCAAGTGTTCATTTCCTTTACTGTGAGTTGTGCATATATATTTTGCTCATTTATGTCTTTATGCTTGATATTTTTATGGGTTTGAGAATTTTATGAATGATAGATATACTTTTTTACATTTCATGTATTTTTTTTCAATTTTTTAGTTTATTGTTTTGTTACACAAACTATTTTACTTTGATAGATTCAAATGCATTAAAGTGTTATTTTGATATGTCATATGTCAGAAGATTGTCTCCAGGATTCTGACATTCAGTTCTTTTGTGTATTTTATTTTGTCCCACTACAAATATATGGATAGATAACAATTTCTTAGTAGTTGAAATGATTCTTCAGTAACATGGAAGTTTTTTTGCTATGAGCCATTGACTGTAGTTAAAGTACCCTTAGGAAGTGTTTAGTTCTGGCAGAAGTGAATTATTTACATACCATGTTGGTAAGGGCTAAAGGATATAAGAAACACTACAATTTAATACTGTTGGCAGGAAGCAAGTCTTAGGACAATGAATCATGCTACCCATTGCAGAAAGCTTATATAATTAGAAGCAACAACGCTTACACAAATTGACCAGTCATACATTTGTGTGTGGTTTTTGCATTTTTTATTTTCTGTTTTTGAGCATACAACTCAAAAAGAAATGTAAATATAGTATTTTTTTTATTGCCAGCTGGACAGTAGTTCTTTTTTCATATATGTAATATGTGTCTTCTCTACTCATCAACTAGGTTTTCTAAATACTCAAAACTGGTGGTAGGTTATGTGTTTGATCTGTTGGCTATTTTATTTTTTATCCTATTTTAAAATTAATTATTTTAAAAAATATTTACCCAAGGACATACTTACTGCTTTTAGAGAAAGGTGAAAAGAGGGAGGGAGGAATGGGGACAGAGAGAGGGAGAGGGAGAGGGAGAGAGAGATGCCAGAGAGAGAGATGTTGGTTGGTTGCTTCTTGTACATGCCCTATGCCCTGACTGGGGACCAAACCTGTAACCTAGTCATGTGCCCCGACTGGGACTGTGACCTTTCCATTTATAGGACAGTACTTCAACCAACTGAGCCACACTGACCAGGGCTGTCAGCTATATTATTAATATCTGTGGGGTACAGAGATACAAATCCGTGTATCGGTTGTGCCAGGAGACCTAGTCTGCAATCACCACAATCAACATTGAACTTGACTGCCTAATGTACAATCTACACAAAAGGAAGGTTTCAGTGTAATTCCCACTATACACATGTGCTCAGGAATTGTTGAATCCTCATAGGTGATTTTAGAGGTTGATAGGATATTCAGAGACCATGAGACACTAGCTCCTTTTGAGAGGTGAAGGATGCTGAGGAAACTAGGGGTTTTTCTGTTTCAGTTTCATAAAAAGGCCACAAATACTCCTCTTATGACATTCTTTGGGACACAAATGCTGCTTTATCATTTTTCTTTTTAATGTTTAATATGTGGTTTAGAAGTTCATGGATGATGGTAACATGAACTCAATTTGAGCTGGAAGGGAGTATAAAGGATGTTGGGATCTTCCTTTGTGAATGAGGAAATTGAGGCATGGAGAGGCTGAATGACTTGGCCAAGAACACATTGCTGTCTAATGTCAAGTCTGTGTTTTTGGACAAATGTCTTTTTGTTCCTTCTCAAGCTGCTTGTCTTGCTGTGCTTTGTGCCTTGTTGACATAACCTTCTGAGAAAGAAAGGACCCAAACTGGGGCAGGACTTCAGCTGATTTGTCTCTAGCAGTTCTGCAACTCTAGGTGGATTTAAGTTGTAAGATGAATTGGTTATTAATATGCTATCCTGAGGTTTCCTGAAATAGTTTCTTGTGTGTCTTCATTATGAATCCAACCATGATGAGTTTGACTTCCTGGACTTCTATTGGTCCAGGCTTTTCATTTAATTGAAAGCAGAATAAGGGGTGAAGCTGAAAACAGATGTCAACAACAATAAAAGTTGTACCATATGTTTTCATGTTTTCACAACAAGTCTCTATGTATATTGCTTTTCAGATACTGGAAGGGAATAAATATATAAGGGGCTCATATTATAAGCAAAGGTTATCTTTTTAATACATTTTAAATTAACAGTAAAATTGACTTTCATTTTTGGTGTATGGAGTTTTATGACTTTTAACACACATGTAACCACCACTATTATCAGGATACAGAATAGTTTCATTAACCCCAAAGCATCCCTCGGTACCTACCCCCTACACCTAAACCCTGGCAACCACCAATCTGTTTTTTGTCACTATTTTGTTGTTTTGAGGGTGTCATACAATAGAGTTGTTGTGTATGTAGCCTTTTGAGACTGGGTTCTTTCACTCAGCTTAATGCTTTAAGATTCATACAAATTGTGTGTGTCACTAGTTCGTTCCTCTCTGTTGTTGAGTAGTATACCCTTGTAGGGATGTACCATGGTTTGTTCATGTGTTCATCTGTCGAAGGACAGACATTTGGGTTGGTTTCCATTTTTGTGACTGTGAATAGAGCTGTTGCTATGAACATTGCATTCTGTGTAACCTTTCTTTTCTCTAGGGCAGATGTTGGCAAACTTTTTATCTAAAGGACCAGATAGTAAGTACTTTGCAGGCCAATAGTCTGTTGCAACTCAACTCTGTAGTAGTAGAAAGCAGTCTAAAACAATATATAAATGAATGAGCTAGGCTGAATTTTGCGTGAGGACTGTAGTTTGCTCAAGGGTAAAGGCTTTAGGGACAAGATTGCTTGGGCCATTGTGTTTAAAATTGTGAGAAACTGAAATTTTCCAGAGTGGTTGTATCATTTGGCATTTCTACCAGTAATGTGTAAAAGTTGCCATTGCAACTCATCCTTGTAGTACTTGGTATAAGCAGTCCTATAAGTTGTTTTTATTTCTATATGTACTATTATGTCATCTGCAAACAGAGGTGGCTTGCTTTCTTCCTTTTCAGTTGCTTTGCCTTTTATTTTTCTTGCCTTAGTACACTGGTTAAAACTTCCAGTATAAAATTGAATAAGAGTGAGTGGAGAGGGTAGACATTCCCTTCTATTTGCAGTTGCTGAGACTTTTTGACATGAATGAATGTTGAATTATCACAATTAATTGATATCATTATGTATTTTTTCTTCTTTATACTGTTAATATGTTGGGTTACATTAATTGATTTTTGAATATTGAACTAGTCTTGCATTTCTGGGTTAAACTTTACTTGTCCATGCTGTATTATTCTTTTTTGTGTATAACTGAATATTTTAAACTAGTATTTTGTTGATGACTTTTGCATCTGTGTTTATGAGGCATATTGGTCTGTAGTTTTATCTTTTTATACTTTTTATTGGTTTTGATATCAGCATAATATCAGCCTTATAAGTTGAAAAGTGTCCCCACTTTTATTTTCTAGAAGACTTTGTGTAGAGTTAGAGTTATTTCTTCTTTAAATGTTTGGTAGAATTTACTAGTGAACCTGTGTGGACCTGGAGATTTACTCTTCAGAAGGATTTTAATTGTGGATTCAATTTCCTTAATAGTTATAGGAATATTCTGTTTATATTTTTCATTTCAAGTGAATTTTGGTAGTTTATTGTTTATTAGGAATTGATTGATTTCATCTGCATTGCAAGAATCATGTGCATTTTTTTTTAATGATTGTATTTTCTTATTCTTTTAATATCTGTGAGGTCTGTAGTGATGTCTCCTCTTTCATTCCTTATATTAGTAATGTGCTCTTTCTCTCCCTTTTCTTTGTCAACCATGCTACAGATTTATAAATTTTACTGATTTTCCCCTCAAATAATTAGTTTCTGGTTTTGTTGATTTTTCTTTAATTTTTATGTTTCAATTTAATTGATTTTTGATCTTATCTTTATTATTTCCCTCTGCTTGCCTTGCTTATTTTGTTCTTTCTAGTTTTATAAGATGGAAGCTAAGATCATTGATTTGATACTTTCTTTTCTAATATAAGTATTTAATGATTAAATGTACTTTGAAGCACTGCTTTATTTGCATCCTGTAAATTTTGGTATGGTATATTTAAAATTTTTTAGTTAAATATTTTAAAATTTCTTTTGAAACACCCTCTTTAAGTCATAGATCATTTAAAATTGTACTGCTTAAATTCTAAATGTGAAGATTTTCTTATCTTTCTATTATTGATTTTTAATTTAATTCCATATGGTCAAAGGATATACTTTGTATTATTTTAACTATTTTATATTGTTAAGATTTGATTTATATTTCATGATATGGTCTATTTTGGTGACTATTTGGTATGTACTTAAAACAAGCATGTATTCTACTGTAATGGAATTAAGTATTCTATTAATGTCAGTTAGTTCCAGTTGGATGCTAGCATCATTCAGGTCCACTTCCTTGCTGTTTTTATTATTAGTTCCATTTATTACTAAGAGACTAGTATTGAAGTCTCCAACTATACTTGTGGGTTGGTCTATTTTTTCCTTTCAGTTCTTTTTTCATGTGTTTTGAAAGTCTACTTTTAGGTGCATATGCATTTAGGATGTCATATTGATATTTTCTTGATGAATTGACCCACTTACCATTGCATAATGTCCCTCTTTATTCTTGTGGTTGCCTTTGCTTTGAAATCTACTTTGTCTAATATTAATATATCTATGTTAGTTTTCTTTTCATTCATGTTTATGTAATATATCTCTTTGACCTCTTTCTTTTAACCCATTGGTATAATTATATATGAAGTGAGTCTTCTGTACATATCACATAATTGGGTTATTTTAATTGAATTCTGAAGATTTGTTTTTTAATTAGTATACTTAGATTATTTACATTTAATTTAATAATTTTATTTTTATATTTTAAGGTTTAATTTATTCATTTTTTTAGAGAGAGGGGAAGGGAGGGAGAAAGAGGGAGAGAAACATCAATGTGTGGTTGCCTCTTGAGTGCCCCCACTGGGGACCTGGTCCTCAATTCAGGCATGTGCCCTGACTGAAATAATGGATCCAGCTCCCTTTGATTTGCAGGCAGGCACTCAATCCACTGAACCACACCAGCCAGGGCTACTATTGATATTCTTTACTTTAAGCATACCAGTTTAATTATTTGTTTTGTTAGTTCCCTCTGCTTTTTGTTCCTGTGTTTCTTCTTTTCTGCCCTTTTAAAATTATTTGAACATTTCTGGTAGTCCATTTAAATGTAACTATTGTGTTTTTGTCTATATGTGTGTATGTGTATATATATATATATATATATATATGTGTATATATATATATAAATTAGTGGTTCTTTTGTCAGATATATGTATTGTGCATGTTTTCTTCTTCAGTCTGCTGCTTGCCTTTTTATTTTTCTTTTTTAAAAAAGATTTTATTTATTTATTTTTAGAGAGAGGAGAAAGGAGGGAAAAAGAGAGAATATTGATGTGAGAGAGAAATATTGATTGGTTGCTCTTATAAATACTTGCCCTGTCAGGGGATTGAACCTGCAACTCAGGCACGTGCCCTGACCCGGAATCACACCTGCGAACCTTCACTCTGCAGCACTTACACCCAACCAACTGAGACACACCCATCAGGGCACCTTTTTACTTTCTTCAACATGTCTTTTTCTGAGCACAAGTTTTTAAGTTTAATTTCTCATTTTTTTAAATGAGTATGTTGCCATACTAAAAAATAAACAGTATATTTCTTTTCTGTTTTAAGATTGTACCCATTTTCTTTTTTTTCCTTTCTTCCTTCCTTCACCTTTAATTTTCTTCATTTCATTAGGTGTTATGGCTCATCCTTTTTTTTTCATCCTTTGGGACTGATTTTGCATTTCATGTCCCATCTTACTGATTTGAATTTTAGTACTGGTTACAGAAGTGGTACTCTAAAAAATTAGAGTTTTATTTACTAGTAAATAGAAGTAGCAGTGAAGAGAACCAGTCTTGGATAATCTGCAATCTGGGAAAACTCATTTTTTAAAGGAAGATCGAATTGCTAACACTGTGAGTGAAGTAAGGAGATGATTTAATATTTGAAAAAAGTAACTTGCTGAATTTAATGATGTTACTGACCTGACAGTAAAGGAATAAGCCAAGAGACATTAACATCTTCCTTCCCTGGGAGACCTATTCAGAAAAAAATAATTTTCATTTTGTTTCCAACAGTGGTTTGGAAAGTATGTAATACCCTGAGTCTTGGGAAGAGTTGAATGCCATCTTTTGCATTGCTGCTTGTTTTTGTGGCATTTTCTAGATCTTTATTTCTGATTTAGCAGACGGTTTGCTATAACTAGACAAAAGAGTTCTCCATGGACAAGATTGTGCACAAATACAGCACATTCAGATGGCAGCTTGTGTTGGTGACATTTTGCTGTGAGCCTCTGAGACGCTTCTCTTACTACAGAACCGCTATTGGGGGTTAGTAGCTCACAGCATCTGCAGTGGAAGCAAAAGGCCACCAGAAAATGGGAAAATTGGAGTTGGAACCAGAAACCACAAATAAAAGAAATCATTGCCGTGTCTAAACAGTGTGACCAGGGACTGATTTTCAGATGATTAGAATCTCTGATCAGTCATGATAATGAGGCATCTGGGGCCAACAGTCCTGAGATTTTTCTGTCAGTTACTTCCTCTGTCTATTTTTCAGTTCTCTCCTCTTTGCACTTAGTCCTTCTCCTCGACTTATGAACTCTGAGCTGTCTTTCTATCCTAAGAAAAGTCCTCTTCCATTTTATTGCTCTTCTTAAGACCCTGTGTCCATGTTGTTTAGTGACAGCTTGGTTGAAGGCAGCCCCAGCCAGGTTTCCTTTCCTTCCTGTGGTGTCTTTTCCATTTGTGTTGAAAGACTATGGGACCAGGCTGCCAGATTGTCCCTGTTCTCCTCTGCTGTGAGCTTGCCTCTCCCTCCAGGCTGCCTTCTACTTTGACTTGCCCATCTCTCGGCTTCCATGACACATCATGGGGCTTTCCCCCTCCGCCCTCTCTGTCTGATTGCCTCCTCCTGACTCTCTAAATGTTGGTGATTCAAGACAGATGGCACCCGTGCTCTGCACTCTTCTATCCCAGGGCGGTCCTGTTTGATGCCACCCATCTCTGTAGATGGTGCCTAAATCCACCCCCCTCTTTTTCCCTCCTGAGCTCAGTGAGATATTCCCAGCTACAGTTAATAAAATCTCCCTGGTTGGAGACATTTCAACATTACCATGTACAACATGTAATTCTCCATTCAAGACAGTGTCCTGGTACTTTAGGCTTGGGAATGCTTTGTGAGTCTTCGGTTCCCCCCTCTCCTTTCCTTAGTATCCTTCCTGCTCTCCTCCTTGTTCCTGTCTCCGTATCATCAGTTGTTAACTCAGTTAATTTTTTCCTCTGCAGTTTCACCTGTGTAGGTCCTGAAACACGCCCCCCCCCTTCTCCCCTTCTCCTTCCCTGACCTCAGTCAGGTCATCTTACCCACACATTGTGAGAGCCTCCTAAGTGGTCTTTCTCCATCATCTCTCTTCCTTTAGTCCTTTACACTCTTTTGTCCACATTGCCCACCTTGACTCACAGGTGTCTCCGATCATCTACCCCCTTTGTTTTCTTGCCTCTCCCACTCAAGAACCTTCAGTGATACATACTCCTTGACTTGGCATTTCCACTTCTACTAGGCTTCCTCTTTCAAATTGACATAGATATGCATATGCAAAGTCTGACCCCCGGCAGTGTTTGCTGTCAATGTATGAATTACATTGCCATAAAAAAGTGGGTAATAACCTCTATGTCCATCAGTAGAGCACTGCTTAAATAGATTAAGAGCCATATAATGAATAGAATGCCCTGTGATTATAAATAATAATGAGGTACATATCTATTTACTGATGGGAACAAACTTAAAGAGACATTGGTCAGTTGAAAAAAAGACAAAGGAACAGAGAGAGAGAGAGAGAGAGAGAGAGTGTCAATGTGAGAGAGAAACATTGATCAGTTGTCTCCCATATGTGCCCTAACTGGTGATCAAACCCACCACCTTTCAGGGTATGGGACGACAGCCCAACCAACTGAGCCCTGTGCTCTACCAGGGTTTGTACACTTTAGTTATTAACCATGTGCATGTATCACATGTTTCCTAAAGAAAACTTAGCTAATAAATCAACAAAATCTTGCAAGCACTTCATATGGACTATAGAAGTTTGGATATTTGAACTAGTTTTCTACTAAATTGGCCTTAGATTTGGTGCCAGTGGGTGTTCCTAGCCTTATTTTTAAAAAATCCTCATCCCTGGACATGCTTATTGATTTTAGAGGGAGGGGAAAGGAAGGAGAAAGAGAAACATCTATATGAGAGAGAAACATCAATGGGTTGCCTCTCGTATGCACCCCAGCTGGGACCTAACCCTCAACCTAGACATGTCCCTGACCAGTAATCAAACCCGTGACCTTTCGGTATACAGAACGACACTGAAGCAACTAAGCTCCAGCCTCGAGTTTATTCCTTTCCTTTACACTGTTCTCCTTGGCTAGTCTGAGCACAGTAAAGAAAGCCAGGCCTCTGAACTTTTGTCCTGTTTGGTGTGTGCACAGCCCTAACAGAACAGGCGCTGGACCTGCTGCTGGGCCAAGTCCTGCAGGCAGCTGCTGTGCCTGTTCTCACTTCAGTTGCTGGGTTGCAGATGTGGTGGGAAGTTGAATTGGGAGAACGGGAGGGAGCATGGGAGGAATGGCCAGGGTGATGGCAGCACAGTTGCACACGGCTGGAGAGGTAGCCTCTGATATGGATATTTGGGGGATTTTAACAGCCAGCACACCCATTCTGCCCTCTCCCCTCTGAATGTCAACCTGAAGTCCTTTATGTAGCCTTTGCTGACCTGAGTATTTGCCAGTCCCACGTGGTCTTTTCACCTGGAATGCCTTTTCTTAATTTTTGCTTTCCAAGATCCTGCCCGCTCTTCAAGGCAGGCTGAGAGCTTTCTCTCTCTCCACTCCTGACTGCAGGTAATCACCCTCTGCTCTCAGAAGCTCTGATCTTCCACATTTATCTCTTCCTACTGAAGCCTTCTGTGTTTTTATCTTGTCTTATCTCTCCAGCTAAAGGTTTCAATGACTCGTTGATAAATCTAGAGTCATTTGTCTTTTTTATTCCCTGTGCTACCTGAGGAAAGTTTTCAGGACTCCTGAGCTGTTGAATGTTTGATTTTCTAAGTGTATTAGTCTCTTTCTTATCCACTGGGTACTGAGTGCAAGTCCCTCTAACCAGGAAATAAGGTCGTAATATTTCAGTTTTCCAGATCAGCCCAGGAAGCTTGGTAAGGAATCAGAGACTGAAATGCTCTCAATTCGAGATGTAGATGGATGTTCACTAATGTTTTTACTTATGTATTTTAACTCGTTTATTATTTTCCATGTTTTTCGGCCAGTCTCTTTATCCTCCTTCCTCCCCTTGTCCAAAAATAATGGAGCACTGGACACTTGAAGCCATTTGCCACACTTGAGATTCTGCTGCCTGGGATTCTTTAAAATTTGGTCTTACTCATCTCAATATTAATCTCTTTTACTGTTTCTAATCTTAGCAGCCAGAGTTAGAGGTTTAAGAACATTTGTCATATTCCACCTTTTATTGAAGGGGCCAGTACACCCTGGCCTATAGGCTAACTACTGCCTGTTTCTGTAAGTAAAGTTGTTTGTTTTTAATCCTCATCTGAAGACATGTTTCCATTGATTTTTAGAGAGAGAGAGAGAGAGAGAGAGAGAGAGAGAGAGAGAGAGAAACATTGATCAGTTGCTTTGCGTATGTGCCTCAACTGGGGACTGAACCCACAACCAAGGCATATGCCCTGACAAGGAATCAAACTGGCAAACCTTTTGGTGCATGGAATGTTGTCCCAACAACTGAGCCATGAGGCCAGGGCTGTAAATAAAGCTTTACTGGGACACAGCCATACCCATTTATTTACGAATTATCTACAGCTGCTTTCACTGTGCAAGAGTAGAGTAGCTGCAATAAGGACCATATGGCCGTCAAATCCTAAAATATTTACTATCTGGCACTTTTTAGAAACATTTGCTGATCCCTGCTGTATCATGTTAAATTGTCACCCACTCCTTTCCCCCAGTCCTCCCCACACCCCACGAGCTTGTTTTCTCCTTGGTTGGTTCTCCTGCTGTATTCATGTCACATGTGTAGCCACTCAGGCAGCACCACTAGCCGGAGGAGTGCAGACCGGTCCTCCGTGCCCCCTCACCTGCTCTTGGTGCAGAGGACCAAACCACTGCCCTCTGTGGTGTCACTTGTGGGTGGGGGGGGGGAGAGTGAGGAATTGTTGACAGCTGTAGCTGTTGATGAAGGAGGAGGTAAGGTAAAGTGTTTTACATACTTAACCTCCCATAAGTTATGTGTGGAGAATGGTATCCTTATTTTAATGAGGAAAAGGAGGCATAGAGCAGTTTAGTAACCTGTCCCAGGTCTCATAACTGACAAATTTCAAAGCTGGGAAATGAGCCAAATCTGTCTGACTCTGGAGAGCAGTCTCTTACCTCTTATGCTCTGCTGCTGCCTCCTGGAAACCAAACCCAGCCTGGGGCACCACAGACTCAGGTTCATGCCTCCTCTTACTTGCCTTTCCGGTGCATTTGAACTTCACTGCCTGCATTTAGCTCCCCTATTCTGCCTAGAGAGTTAGAAATTCCGTCACAGCCTCTTTTTCTTTTCTTATCCTTCCTCTTACTTTTGCATAAATGTAGGCATTCTTTTCTTTTATTTTAGAGCTGAATTGATCAATGTTTTGTTTATTCCGGTTCTGTTAAAAAACATAGTTAAGTACATTAAAAGGTGTGAAATATACTTTCTTCTTAAAAATAAAAACACTATGAGGTAATAACATTTTACCTTGAAAATTTTTTACTATAAATTGTTTAGGACATTTTTCATACTCCATTGGTCCAAAGGTTGAGAATACATTTAAATTCTGGCAAAAACTAAAAAGCCAGTTATTAAAACTCTTAATAAGATCTAAAATGATAATAGCAAAGGCAGGCATTCTTTACAACTCTTCTTTCTCACCCCTCTCTTCTGTAGGAATTTACTTTCTCTTAGAGCTTGAAGAGCCAGCGTTATGCAGAAGACTCCAGTTCTAACTTGCATTTCTCTGAACTAAATCATGGTCTGGATCTCTCCTCAGCATTCTAGCGCCTTCTTTATAATGTCTTATTGGGCTTTTCTCAGGAGATCTCAAACTCATTTTCTCCCCTCAAACCAGTTCTTTCTCCGACCTCAGGGTTCCTGCATGGGGCACCATTGTTCTTTCAGTCATTAGGATTCCGGAGGTAATGGTCATGTTTCTCTTCACCCTGTTTTCTTACCTCCCATCAGCCCGCGTGTGTCTCAGCGTGTCCCAGTCCTGCCATGTCAACCTCTGCACAGTGCCTCCTGCTTACACGGGCATAATGGTGTCTTTCTAACCATTTTCAGCGCTCCAGTCCCAGAGTGACAGACAGCCTCGGGGTACTTGCGCCTCTTTTCCAGGCTGTGCCTCAGAAGCCTTCTCAGCACATCAGTGATCCCACAGCAGTCAGTCCCTTCTTAAATTTATTTATGCAGTAATGAGGAAACAATTTCTTGGAAGTGTCGCATCACATATTATTTGCGCTTACAAGTTCAATGGTGCCTCATTCTAACAAATTAAAAACAAATGTCCAGAGAAACATATAAAGCCTGCCTTTATATAACCTTCAGTTTTCCTTGCTAGCCTACTCTATTTTCTCCAACTTCCAGGTAATTAGGCAATTCAGTAATCTTTTCCTTCCCACCTCCATGCTATTCTTTCTTCCCAGAATTCCTTTTTTTCTTTTTTTACCTTGAAAAGACCATTTCAATTGCTATTTCCTCTGTGGTTTCTTGGATTTTCAAGCTAACATGAAACTTCCTCCTTTCAAACATCCACATTACTTTCTGGGAACTTCTTATGGAACGTGGTGCTTCATATGCACCAGGCTGACTAGTGACCTTGCCTCACAGTCAGTTCACTGCAGGGCTAAAGGACTGAAGCAGGGACTCTTTTCTGCTTAATGAATGTTGAAGGTGCTTAGAAAATGCTTAATACATATTTGTTGAGTTAGCCTGAATAGAAGTATAGGAGAAGAGTCATATGGTTTGCCATGAAATTTAACAAGCTTCTCATTCTAATATTTCTATAGTGTTGATTAATGATGTTGAGTTTTTTAAAACATGCCTTTGGTAACATTTATTTTAAGTTAAAATATCATGTCTTCAGCCAAAGTCTCAACACAGACCAGTTAAGTGTGAAAAACATGCAGGACTGAGGAGCAGCTTCCATAGCATATGCCCAGTCTTGGCCACTGATTATGCTCTATGGTGTTGAGCTGGCCTCTTGGCCTTTCTGGGCTTCAGTTTTCTTATCTGTAAAGTGAATGTAGATGAAGATCCTTTTTGGGTAGAGCAGCAATACCACGGGGTGATTTTTACCCCCCAGGGAACATTCAGCAATGCCAGGAGACATTTTTGCTAGTCACACTGCCCTTATCACACACTCGACCCCCTTATTGCACAGGATAGCCCCTCAACCAAGGACTACCTGGTCCAAATGTCAGCAGTGCTGAGGCTGAGACACTCAAGGTAGGGCATACTCAAGATTTCACTTTAATTAATTCAATAGGTATTATAAACCTGATATTTTAATTTAGTAGGAGACTTATTGTTTTTCCAAGAGGTGTTCTGAGATGCAAAATTGTTTTGATTTCCTTAGTGGTGAAGCAAATAATTAACACATTGTTTGCTGGTAGTTTTTATCACGCGTTCTACTACCAGTCAACGTAAAACATATAAATATGTTTCCCGCATACAATGTGTTAACATTATTATGGATGCTTTAAATGTATGCAATTTAAAATCATATCCACCTTCATCACACTGGTTCAGTAGTTTTCCAGATTTCTATCTTATTATTAGAACACTTGAAAGACATTATAGGAAGGATGTTCAAAAGAAATGAAAACCGTGTATTTGTATGTGGACTGAACATGGGCTTTAAATAAGTGAAAGAATTATTTGGTCAGCCAAAAAATTTTCTTTTTTCCCCTGTAAGGTGGCTCTAGTAGTGCTTAGTTGTCTTTAACTTCATTTGAAACAATTTTGTTACATTGTATTATAACAGCTGTCATATCAGCATGCATTTAAAAAAGAACTTATCAAAATTGGTGAATTTTTGTGTAGCCATTTTAATATTGAAGGTATAAGAAAATAAGCAACATTTTTTGCATATTATGCTTTATTATTTCAAGAAAGGTAAAAAAGCAACTGAAATGCAAAAAGATTTGTGCAGCATATGGAGAAGATACTGTGACTGATCAAGCATGTCAATGTGGTTTGCAAAGTTTCATGTTGGAGATTTCTCACTGGATGATGCTCCACTGTTGGGTAGACCGGTCGAAGTTGATAACAGTCAAATTGAGACATTAACTGAGAACAATCAATGTTATACCACACAGGAGATAGCTGTCATACTTAAAATATCCAAATCAATAAAGTTATTGGTGAAAATAAAAAATATGTCTTTTTTAATGTGTAAAATTACAGGAAAAACCAAATGGACTTTATGGCCAACCCAATAAAATGAAACCTACATTTCCCTCTTCATCCCCTAAGTTCCACATTTACAGGTGGTGTCTGGGGGAAGCTCCTGAAGCCTCCCAAGGGTGGAGCCCAGGCCATGAGAAGCGGGGAGTACTTGCCATTGCTTGGGACCAGAAAATAAAATGTACCTGCTTAGCAGCTGCTTACTGTTTGGAGAGTTTGTCATCGTCTTTTTTTTTTTTTTTTGGAGAGGTTGTCTTGATAGAAATACCAGAGCCAACTAAAGATATAAAGCTGGTGTGAAGATAGTGTGACTGGTCCAGAATACAAATGCATTCCTGCTGCAGGTACGACGCTTGTTCCTGTAGGAGGCTAACAAGCCAGTCTGTGCCCCTGCCAGTCACAGGCAGCGAGGCAGGTGGTGTTACCTTTTCCATGGATGCGTTTGGAGCAGGTTGGGGAAAATAATGTCACTTACTCTTGCTTCTTTCCTGCCTCCATCCGTTTCTCCACAGGAGAGCTTTGGAATTCTACCAGGTATAAGAAGAGAATGTGTAATTTAATTTATGGAGAATCAGTTTTGGAGTGAACTTAGAACCACACTCTAAGAACTTAGTATGGAGTTGGCATAATTGTAGTGATTAGAAAAAATATAAAAATAACAAATACAATTTTTAGACTTTATGATGGTGTAAAAGAATTTACTAGAAACCGTACTTCAAATTTTGAATTTTGATCTTTTCCCAGGCTAGGGACATGTATGTGGCAGGGTGCCGTCCTGTGATGCTGGGCAGTGATGGTGGCCGTGGCTCCAGTTGGCCACGTGATCGTGAGGGCGCACAACTGATTCCCTGCAGCGCACTCATTGTATCAGGTGGTTTTCCCCAACTGTAGGCTAATGTGAGTGTTCTGAGCACATTTAAGATAGGCTGGCCTATAGGCTATGATGTTTGGTACGTTAGGTGTATATGCATTTTTATTTATATTTTCAACTTTGGTAGGTTTATTGGATGTAAGCCCATTGTACGTCAAGGAGCATCTGTATGTTTGTTTTTCCGCCAAGACTAAAGTGTCCTCTTTCCACTTTGGGGCATCAGTCTACCTAGAAGGCTTTTGGATGTTGCTCCAGGGAGAGACATTACAGAACAGGGGTGCTCTGTAATTTAGAGAAAAGGGCATGAGCCCCCGCTTACTTTCAGGTTAAGTGCATGGTGAGATCATCTGTGAGAAAAAGATGACCCAGCTGTCCAGGCTACCTGTGTTTCTGGAATTTTCTACTCATGGGTAGGTGGCAGTTCTGTGGGAAGTGGTAACTGGCCTCATGCGTAGTGGAGAAAGTGCCGAGTGCTATGTCTTGTCTGTAAGGTGTGTGCATAGGTGCCTGTCTACATTTTCACATACCCTTTTGTTCTTTATTGTTTCAGCTGCGTACCGAAGGTTTATAAGCCGCACAGCAAGGAGTTAACAAACTGTGCTTATTATCACTGACCCTCCTCAACTGCCTGTGAGCATCAGAACTCAGAGCCCACCTCGATTGATTGATAGTCCCCCCTAAACGAACCTCTGGTAAACCTCTGTCCAGTCTGCTTTTTCCCCTTATATTGGAGGTTCGTTTCCATGTCTTGAAGCGGTTCTGTGCTGCTTTTAATCCATTTCTTTTAGGCTCCTATTTGTACTTGGTTGCTGATTTTCTTTTTTAAAACAATTTTTCTTGAGTGTTTGACAGTTAGCTGAGTGAGGCTGTCAAAATGTTTTACTTCTGTTGTGAGCATAGTCTCCTTTAGCTCAGTGTTTTGTGTGTTTGTGGTGTTTTTTTTGTTTAATCTGCTGAGCCACAGATTAACAGCAGAGCTCCTCCCCTTCCTCTCACACATCTCCCGTACAGATCACAGATATAAAAAATTAGTTTCAAAAGCATTCTAGATATTTCACAGTGCTGAAGAGGCCAGGCTGCCTGCTTCACAGACTGGAGGTGGTGTGTCTTCTGACAGGGTTGCCATGGTGACTGTGTGAAAGCTAACTAAACCTGAGCATGGGGGAGGGGGACTGGCTGCCAGACCCTTATTCAGGCCCTCAGAAATGTCTTATTTCTTCCTGAGCCCCTGGGATGGGCATCTGACTCTCCAGGAGCACAATGGGAGTGCCTGAGTGGAGAGATGGGTTTGCTGACTGTGCCCTTACCCAGGTTATTTGCTCCTGCCTGCCTTCCACATTCCAGTATCAGGTATTTCCCTCTCTTTCTGCACCTCTTATTCTTTGTATGTTGCTACATTGGAGAAGAGGGACTTAGTAAATGAAATTCAATTCACTGATTTGAAAATGCTCAAAATAAAATGATTATTTTAAAAATGTAATTAAAACATTTTTTTTGAAATGAGCTACTACTTTGAGATAGGCTGGTTGTGTGGTAGAACCATTAGGAATGACAGTCCTTTCCATTTCTTAGGTACCTACTATGTCTTAGAAGCTGTCATGTATTGCCTCATTTGATAGTAATTCCCAAAGGCATATACTTATTATTCTCATTTTACAGGTGAGAAATTGGGGATCAGAGAGGTTAAGTAACTTGCCTAAGATCATACAGCTACTAAGTGACAGAATTTAATCCCAGAGTGTTAGTGAAGTACCTTGAACAGTCCCGATATGTAGTAGGCATGTAGTATGTACGTTGCATGAATGAAATCAGTTGCCACTGACAAGGACCTCAGAGGGCCTGTGTCTACTGATAGTGATCTATAATTCAGCATATTTTCTAGAAAAGTAGATCATACCGCTGGCTGGTGTGACTCAGTGGACTGAGTGCCAGCCTGTGAGCCAAATGGTCTCTGGTTCAATTCCCAATCAGGACACTGCCTGGGTTTCAAGCCAGGTTCCCAGTAGGGGGCGCTCGAGAGGCACCCATACATTGATGTTTCTCTTTTTCTTTGTCCCTTCCCCCCTCTAAAAATAAAGTCTTTTAAAAAAAAGAAAAGTGGATCATAGATGTTTAGATGTAGCTGTTTTCTGTAGTTTATATGTCCATCTGGAATTCTTGGTTCAATGCCAATCAGTTTGTCCATCAAACCCTTTCTTTGCAAGCAGTTGGTATCTCCTTTGAGCCAGGACCCCTGAAATTACAAATTCTAAATTGGTCTTTTCGTTAGTGACACCATATTCCTGTGTGAAACCCATGCAAAGAACTGTATTTAATATATTTATGCAATTTAAATGGAGAACTTGATAGAGCAATATTGAAGTTTAGTTAGAAAAGTCAATATGCAAAAATAACCCAAAATCTGCATAGAGATTAATGAGGAAGGACTAAAATAATCAGAATTACAATGAAGCTTGAAACTGAAGACACTGAAACACAGGTGGCAAACACAAGGCCTGTGTTTGGGCCGAATCCGGCCCGGCACCTTGTTTTGTCCGGCCTGGCATCTTGTTTCCACCCGGCCAGCAGCACCGAGCTCTTGCTTAACAGTTAAGGAGTAGTTACCCTGGTACATTTATACAGTCCTAAAATTATATTTAGCCCTTTGAAGGCAACCGCAAGGCTGATGTGGCCCCTGGTGAAAATGAGATGGACTCCCTTGCACTAAAATAAAACAAAAGGGTACAAGGGTAGATTAGTGAGAGAAACGAGACCAAGAACAGCCCCCACCACAGTATCCATGAGAACTGGGCAAATAATACGGCAGATATCATAACCTACAGAAAATTGTTATAACAATATATGCTTATACATCAAAAATGATACATATGAAAAAGTTCAAAATAAAAATGAATCTTCCTGCAATTTTATTTGCAAGAAGAAACCATTATTAAGACATATGTTTTGCGCAATGTTACAAATATACCTACAGATATGCACACATTTTGGGAGAGTAAGAGTGTGGCTCTGATGTAAGGCAGCCTGGTGCCACATCCTGTGTGTGTGACCTTGGATATCAGAAAACTGAGGTACACTGGGGTTAAGTTACACCAGTGTACCTCAGTTTTCTGATCGTTAAAGGGTGATGATACTAGTGGTTATGGAGTGTTGTGAAGATCAAATGAGAGAATACAAATAAAACAGATAAGGCCTGGTGCACATCATAGACACTCAGTAAAAGTTAGCTTTTAAAAATGTAAGGTCATACCAATCATGTTTTGCAATTAGCTGATCATTTAACAATATGTCATAGGCATCCACTGTGAGTGTTTATCCATACACATACGTGTTTCATGCCTTTTAGTGGCTTTATACTGTTTCATTGTCTCAATCAAAATTCCTACTGATACTGTATTGGGGGTCCTCAGGACCAACCTAAGGATTTATGGTTTGCTAGAAGGATTCATAAGACTCAAAAGCTATTACACTTGTAGTTTATTATAGCAAAATGAGTCAAATAAATATCTGCAAAGATAAAAGGCACATGGTTTATGGGGTGAAGTCAAAAGCAGTCACAAGCTGTCAAATGTCTGCTCTCAGTGGAGTTGCACAGCTGTCTTGTCACCGCACATGCAAAGTGTTACCAAGCAGGGAAGCGCACCGAGCTTTGGTGGTCAGTGTTTTTTGGGAGTCATGTACGCATATAGTGCCCGTCCGATCAGCCTTGGCTAATCACCCTCCAGCCCTTCAGAGCAAAAACAGGTGTCAGTCATATGTCATATCGTCAGCATAAACCAATGAAACCTGTACTGCGTGGCTCAAGGCTTCAGGCAAGCAGAAACACTCTTATCAGGCAGAATATTCCAAGGGCTCAGAACTAATTTCCTGGAGCTAGTCAAAAGCCAGTCCTGGAGACTGTTTTTTCTTGGGAGTGTGCAAGGTTTGATCATTCCAGGTCTGAGTTAACCCTATACTACAAAGATAGGCATTTAGGAGTATTCTAGTATTTTTCCAGTATTGTGTATAAACATTACTTCAAGAATTACCTGTATACAGATTGTCTTATGAATGTCAGTGAGAGTTTTTGTAGCATAAATCCGTAAAATTTAAATTGTGAATGAAAGAGCCTATGGAATTAAACTTTTTTAAAAAAGATTTTTATTTATTTTTAGAGAGAGAGGAAGGGAAGGAGAAAGAGAGGGAGAGAAACATTGATTGGCCACCTCCCGTATGACCCCCAACTGGGGACCTGGCCTGCAACCCAGATATGTGCTCTGACTGGGAATCGAACTGGTGATCTTTTGGTTTGCAGGACAGTGCCCAACTCACTGAGCCACACCAGTCAGGGAAGAAATTAAACTTTTGACAGTTTTTGTAATGTCCCCAAGAAGGTTGCTCTCATGCTCCCATCAAGAAAACCAGTGTTGACAGTTCCCCACACCCCCCTCTCTGATGTCACATATTACAAGCCTTTGCAATCTTTTCTAATCTGATAGTGATACCATATTAATTTAATTTGCAATTCATTATATGTAGAGAGACTGTACATTTTTATATGTATACTTGCCATTTCTGTTTCTTTTTTTGAGTTGAACAAGTGGCATTTCAAATACAAAGAATAGTTGAGATGGTTAAATTTTTTTGAAAAATAAAAAATTTGTATTTCACACAGTGTACACTAAAATACACTTCAGAAGCCTTTCTTTTCCTATCAAGGACCAGGTAGTAAATACTTAAGGTTTTGTGTGCCAGGCTTTCTCCTCAGCATGTCCTGCTTTTTTTTCCCCTCTTGAACAGCACGTGGGCCATTGTGCAGATACACCACATTCGGTTTATCTCTTCAGTCAGCGGACATGTAGACTGCTTCAGGCTTGCGGCTTTTGTGAACAGCGTGGCTATGAATATTTCCATTCAGGGCTTTGTGTAGGTGGATGTTTTCATTTCTCTTGGGTGTTGACTTAGGAGTGGAATTGCTAGATTGTATGGTGATTCTATGTGAACCTTCTAAGAAACCATCAAAGTGGTTTCCAAAGTGGCTGTACCACTTTCTTTTCCCACCAGCAGTGTACCAGAGCTCTGGATTTTCTAAGTCTGCCAACACTTCTTACTATCTTTTGACTGTAGCCATTCTAGTGGGCACATAGTAATATCTCATTCTTGTTTTCATTTGTATTTTCTTCACGACAGATTTTGTTGAGTATCTTTGCATGTGCTCATTAGCCATTTGTATATTTTCTTTTGTAAAATGTTTTTTCAAATCATTTGCCTGTTTTTTTAATTGAGTTGTTTGACTTACTGAATAGTCTGAGATATATATTTTTGGATATGCTCTCTATTCGAAATATAGTTTACAAGTCTTTTCTTCCAGTACTGACTTGTCTCTTCCTTCTCTTAATGGTACCTTTTGAAGCACAGAAGAGTTTAATTGTGATCCTGTCCAGTTTCTCAACTTTGTCTTTTATGGATTGTGCTTTTGGTGTCATATCTAAGAAATCTGGACACTTAATCCAAGGTCATGGAGGTTTTTCTCCTGCATTTTCTTCCACAGATTTTATAGTTTTGACTTTTACATTTAGGTCTGTTATCCATTTTATTAAATTTCCTTATATGGTATTAGATAAGACTCTCAGTTCATTTTCCTCTTTTGTGGATATTCAGTTCTTCCAGCACCATTTGTTAAAAAGATCAGCTGTTTTTCTACTGAATTGCATTGGCACCTTTGTCAAAAACTAATTCACCATAAAGAACATCTATAAAAAACTAGCTAATAGCATTCTTAATGATGAAAGACTGAATACTTTTAAGATCAGGATATCCGTTCTTATTATTTCTGTTCAACACTGTGTTGGAGTTCTAGTTGAGCAGTTAGGCAAGAAAAGTAAATGAAACCTAGCCATATAGGAAAGAAGAAGTAAAACTATCTTTATTTGCAGGTGACATAATCTTCTATGTAGAAAATACTAAGAATCTACTAAAAAGCTATTATAACTAATGAGTTCAGCAAGCTCTCAGAGTACAAACAGGATAGATATACAGAATTAATTATATTTGTATGCAATAGGAATTAAAAGTTTAAAAATGAAGCTAAGAAAACAGTTCTACTTATAATAGCATCTAAAAGAGTAAAATTCTTAGGACTAATTTAGCAAAGGAAGTGCAGAATGAATCTTAAAACTATAAACTATTGTTGAAATAAAATAGAGAAGATCCGAATAAATGGAACTACATCCTATGTTCATGGATCCAAAACACTTGGAATTGTTAAGATGGCATTACTCCCCAAACTGATCTACAGATTCAGTGCAATCCCTATGGAAATTCAAGCTTCTTATTTTGCAGAAATTGGCAAGCTTATCCTGAAATTTTTAAAAAAATATTTTTGTTGATTTTAGAGAAGGGAGGAGAGAGAAAGAGAGAGAAACCCATCTATTTGTTTTTCCACTTATTTATGCATTCATTGGTTGATTATTATATATGCCTTGACTGGGGATTGAACCTGCAACCTTGATGTGTTGGGATGATGCTCTAACCAACAGAGCTACCTGGCCAGGGCATCTGAAATTTATATGGAGATGCAAAGGACCCAGAATTGATAAAACAATCTTGAAAAGGAGAAAGTTGGTGGACGAACCTTCTCAATTTCAAAACTTACTACAAAACTAAAGTAATCAAGACTGTCATTTTGGCATAAGGATAGATACATGGGTCTGTGGAATGGAATTGAGATCCCAGAAACAGACCCTTACTCTTACAGTTAATTGATTTTTACAGTTAATCTATTTTGGAAGAATTTACAATAATCTATTTTGGAAGAACTGGATATCCCCCTAAGAAACAGTGGATTGATGCTGGACCCCCTTCCTCATACCATGTACAAAAATTACCTCATAATGGACCATAGACTTCAATGTAAGAACTAGAACTATGAAACTCTTAGGAAAAAAAAATAGACAATCTCTGTGACCTTGGGTTTGGTAAAGAGTTCATAAGTATGACTACAAAAGCATATTTTTTATTGGTTTACTTCTTTTTATCTTATTGATGCAGGGAAGTTTTAAAAGCATTTTAGGTTTATAGAGTATAAGGGAGATAAATGTAATATAATGAAAATACAATAAAAATAAATGATTAAAACAAAAAAGACATTTAGGTTTTATCCTTTTATTTAAATTTACTGTTTGAATTTAGTTAACATTTAAATTACAGACACACTCTGAATACTGTGAATTCACATGGCAGCAGCCCTCCTGAATCCCCCTCCTGTCCTCTGCCCCAGAACTTCAGCTGTCACCGGTTTGGTGAGCGACCTTTCCGGCCTCGTATATCCCTTTGCACACATGTATGTACCTAGGGAAAACATCTTACAGTATTTGGAGGGTAGTTTTTCAGTAACTGCAAAGGACACATTTCAAAATCTGAAACTTGATTTTTCATGAACAATGTTGCCTAGTCCATCTTTCTTTGTTACTACATATAAACTTAGCTGTTGTGTTTACCTGCTGCATAATATTCCGTGAGTGGCTGTAAAAATTTATTTTACCATTGCTCATGGATGAACCCTGTCTCCCCCAACCCCTGAGTTTTCCTGTGGTATAAGCAGTGCTGTAGTTACTGGTTTTGTGCATGCCTCCTTGGGCACACCTGTGTTTTTCATGCAAGATTTAAAGCAGGGGAGAATTAGGATCAGATGTGTCCTTCAGAAGCCGCTCCGACAGCAGAGTGAAGGCAAAGAGGTCAGGTCGGAACCAGTCAGCAGGTTATTGCAACAGTCCAGGTGAAAGAGAAAATAGATCCAAGCTGACAAGGCAGGTTTGGAGAAAGAGGGTACTTGTGAGAGGGGTTGCTGTTTAGACTGTCCACAGACCAACTTCAGAGTTCAAGGGTTGAAACAAAGATTCATTCTTTTCATTGCTTGAGCCATGCATAGATTGCTGAGGAAAGAGGGGGAGTGTCTTTAGCCCAGGAGGGGTAAGGGTTACAGCTGTCCCGCTGTGAGGCAGGACCCAGCCTGTGCTGAGGTCACAGGCACGTGTGTGCATGCGTGCGTGTGTGCATGTGTGTGTGTGTATTCCTGTGTGGTTCCGGTGACCCGGAGTCCTGAGGAGTGCTTCGTGGCTTCCTTTGTTAGGGAAGGGACAGCGATTCTGCTAGTGACTTTTAGAAAGTGCCACAGTAGTAACCTCACTTTGTCCTGGGCAGAGGGCCAGAAGACCTCTCTTATGGGGATTCTTTAACTAGGATATCCATGACTTCATGGGGTACATTTACTGACCATCTTAAATTACTTTGTTGAAATCTCCCCTGATCTTCAGTTCAATTGTGGCCTTTGGGGCCAAATCTAAACTATTTTAACAAAATGAAATTCCATCATCTTTTAAAATGACCCTTAGGGCCTTTGAACTTGAACTGATTTAGGGGAGAGTCTGGTAACCAAAGGGAAAAAGACTTATTAAAATGTAAAATCTGCCAAGGCCCCTTGACAGAGATTTCCTAGGTGTTCTCTTCCAGCAGAAAGAGATAAGGTTGAAATGTCTTTGACTTTGCATATGAGACTGGGAAAGGAAAGCAAGAGTCAAGAGTGATTCTGAGCCTGTAATTTAGGTGGCTGGAAGAATAATAGTATTACTGGTCCAGATGACTATATATGGACAACATGCTTTGGAGGCAAGATGATTCTGTGGTGGAATACAGCTTTAAGTTTACAATGCCCATAACCCATGTATTAGGGTTCTCCCGAGAAACAGAACCAGTAGCATGCACACACACACACACACACACACACACACACGAGATTTATCATGAATTGGCTTAGGTGGTTAAGGAGACTGAGAAGTCCATGGTCTGCCCAGGAAAGCCAGGGGTGAATTTCAGTCTGAGTTGAAGGTCTAGAAACTAGAGGAGTCAGTGGGCTAAGTCTCAGTTCAAAGGCAGGTGAGACCGTTGTTCCAGCTCAACAGTTGGGCAGAGAGGCAAAGTGTCCCTCTCCCTGTCTTTTTTGTTCTATTCAGGCCCTCCTCAACGGATTGGATGAGGCCCGCCCACTTTGGGGAGGGCAATCTGCTTTACTCAGTCTACTGATTCAAATGCTAATCTATTTCAGGAACATCCTCACCCGCACCCAGAAATAATGTTAGACAAATATTTGGTCACCCCATGACTCTGTCAAGTGGATACATAAAATACAATCACAGTACCCTAAAATAAATGTTATACAAAAGATATGATATCTCAAGAGATAGATGAGGGCTATACATATAGGCAGAGAACTCCCAAGTGTGCAAGTGGGTGTTGAAGCTTTGAGAGAGAACGGTTCCCCAGGGGCCAGGTGTGTCAGCTGAGGTGGAACACTCATCTCAGGAAAGGGCAGAAGAAGAAATGCAATAGCCAGTGAGACAGACAAAAAACCAGGGAAGAACTGGGTTCTAGAAACCTAAAGAAAATAGTTTCAAGGAGGACAAGATGAAATAATTGAGCACATCTACTAAGAGGCAGGTTTGATTAGTGCTTGCCCTTGGCATTCAGGAGGTCTTATTCACCCTTACAAGAGAATTTCAAAAGAGGAATGACCCTTCATTGATTTTGGTTCTTTCCATGGAAAATGTCTGCTCTGTAGAGAGATCTGTTGCATTTTTTAGGGCCATTTAAGCTATCTTCTCTGACAACCCTAGAAATCTCAGGGGCTGGACACAGCAAACTCACAGTCTCTCCCTCATGCCACCTCTTGTGTGGGTTGGACAAGCCCTTCCTGGCAGCAGCCCTCCAAGGAGCAGCTTGGGAATCTGAGAGCCTTGTATCGTGTGATGCTGTATTTTAACTGCGAGGTCCCTGTGAATGCTGTTGGTGGGGAAGAGAGAGCATGGACAGGATGTTCTGGAAGCAGCATAATTCACTTCCACCCGAATTCTATTGTCCAGAAGAACTGTATCACATAATCTCAACCTAATTGCATGGGAAAGGCAAGAGTAGGGAGTGGGATTGTTGAGCATTTAGCCTCTGTCACACTAACAAAAGCCTACCTACAGCTCCCACCTTGCTCTCCAGTTACAGGGTCCATGTAACTAATTTTTTTGTGGACATCTCAGAATCAACCTGTTTGAATTAGATCTTAACTACTCCCTTCCTCCACCTTCCATCTAAAGTAGAATTGCTCTCAGTTGCTGGTAACAGATTTTAATTTTTTCCTTTAAAGACAAATTTTAGAGTAATCAAAGAAGTATAGTCCTCTCTTTAAGCCTTTGTTCTTTCTGGAATGTTTCTCCCCCCCCCCCCCCCCCCCAAGTATCTATCTCACTGCCTTCCTGTCTTTGCTGAAACCTTACCTTCTTAGTGACAATGCTTTGTCCACTGTGTTTAATGATACTGGAATACCCATCCCACCCAGAATTCCCAAGCCCCCCAGTCTGCCCTATCTCTTTCTTCATATCCTTTACTACCTTTATATGCACAATGTACTTACTTATTATGTTTATTGTTCATCAGATGTAGCCCCTGAGCAGGGATCTTTGTTTTGTTTTTTCTGATAAATGTCTTGAGGAGTGGGTGGCATATAGTAAGCACTCTGTAAATATTCATTGAGTGCATTGACTTTGAATCACTTAGACCAGAAAATCTTAGAAGCAGTTGAGGAGGTAGGAGGAGAGGAAGGATGTGGTTGGTGGTCAGGTCCAGCAGCATTGCCTTTGCCGTTGCTTGGCCTCATGCTCGTCATTTAGTTACCACTGCTGTGTTGGGTTGGGTTCTGCCTCACTGGCCTCTGGGGCTGTGACTCTGCCCTTCTCCTGCCCGCCTTGGGCAGGCAGGCAGATGGATCCTGCAGCAATGCCACTGTGATCCCATGGCCATGGGTCATGTGAACAGGGCTCTTGTAATGGTTGGTTTGAGAGGGGCAGGGGCTGGTGGTACTGGTGCCCATGGAATAGGTTTGGTGTCCAGCCAGACCACCCTGCTGACTTATCCTTAAGCCACTACTGGCAGTCTTTTGGGCCTATAATACTTTTGTTTGGTGTCCATGAAAATGTTTTAATTTCTTTTGAAATCAGTAGAAAAAGAAACAGCTTCTAGGTCAGAGAAAATGTTTTAATATATACTATTTGAACACTCATCAATAAAGTTGTAAAATATAATATGTGATTGACATGTAATTGTTACATAGTTAATTAATTTAAAATTGCTGAAGGAAGGTGGCAAGAGTGCCCAGGGCCCCTGAGAGTCACAATGCAGCCCTGGTTATTGGACCGAGCCCTAAAGTTGTCTTCAAATTCATGGGGCAAATTCAGCCCCTTTTATGGATGAGGTGACTGGGGCTGTGTAGGCTCTGCTTGGCTGAAAGCCACGCCGATGAGCTGTAAGGTCACATTTACGTCTCCTGAACCACTGGCTAATACTCCTTGGCCACATGCCATGTTCCCCTGCCCGAAGAACCTTTCAAAGCAGTAACTTAGATTAGTATAATTTCTAGCTATATCTCATTTATTTTAATTATTCAACAGATGCTTATTGATGCTCCATTCTCCTGTCATTTGTAAGGAGGTCACCTGCGAGTGGCTATAAAGTGTTCCTTTCATTCTTTGATCATGCTGGATAAAAATTTACTGTGTTACCAATAAGACAAGTCTTAAAGGGGGGAAGGGGCTACTAGGTGAATATATGAAACTCTTAATGGGGATAAGAACTGCTTTACAGGTTTTTGTGTTTTAAAATGAAAATGTATCTTGAGGAATTTTGTGCTTAGTAGGTTCTCAGGTATTAATTTATTCCCTTTCTTTCCTTCATTAGACAACATTTTTGGTTCTCTGCATATGTTGTATTTTATGCCATTGTTTCCACATTACCTTGTAGGATCAGAGACAAGTGAAGAATTATACCAATAAACAATTAAGTCACGTAAAACCACATTAATCTTCATTACTTGGGGAGAACCTTTCCAATTCCCTATGCTATTTTGCTTATCTAGACCTGGTTTCACCCAGCCAGTATTATAGTTGCACACAATTCATTCAATATTGCCTTTTTTGTGGTGGGCATTTTTCTTTTTAAAAAATATATTTTATTGATTATGCTATTACAGTTGTCCCATTTCCTCCCTTTATTCCCCTTTGCCCTGCACACCCCCTCCCACCTGCATTCCTCCCCACACCCTCCCTCCTACCTTAGATTATGTCCATGGGTCACACACATAAGTTCTTTGGCTTCTCCATTTCCTATACCATTCTTAACCTCCCCCTTGTCTATTTTGTACCTACCATTTATGCTGCTTATTCCAAGTATTTTTCCCCCATTCCCTCCTCCCCATCCCCACTGATAACCCTCCATGTGATCTCTTATTTCTGTGATTCTGTTCCTGTTTCAGTTGTTTCCTCAGTTTGTTTTTGTTTTTTCAGGTTTGGTTGTTAATAACTGTGAGTTTGTTGTCATTTTATTGTTTGCATTTTTATCTTTTTCTTAGATAAGTCTCTTTAACATTTCATATAATAAGGGCTTGCTGATGATGAACTCCTTTAACTTGACCTTATCTGGGAAGCACTTTATCTGCCCTTCCATTCTAAATGATAGTTTTGCTGGATAGAATAATCTTGGATGTAGGTCCTTGCCTTTCATGACTTAGAATACTTCTTTCCAGCCCCTTCTTGCCTGTAAGGTTTCTTTTGAGAAATCAGCTGATTGTCTTATGGGAACTCCTTTGTGGGTAATTGTCTCCTTTTCTCTCGCTGCTTCTAGGATTCTCTCCTTAATTTTAATCTTGGGTGATGTAATTATGATGTGCCTTGGTGTGTGCTTCCTTGGGTCTAACTTCTTTGGGACTCTCTCAGTTTCCTGGACTTCCTGGAAGTCCTTTTCCAGATTGGGGAAGTTCTCCTTCATTATATTTTCAAATCATTTTCAATTTCTTTCTCTTCCTCTTCTCCTTTTGGCACCACTATGATTCAGATGTTGGAATGTTTAAAGTTGTCCTGGAGATTCCTAAGCCCCTCCTCAATTTTTTTAATTCTTATTTCTTCATTCTGTTTTGGTTGAAAGTTTATTTCTTCCTCCTACTCCAAACTGTTGATCTGAGTCCCAGTTTCCTTTCTGTCACTGTTGGTTCCCTGTATATTTTCCTTTACTTCACTTTTCATAGCCTTCACTTTTTCCTCTGTTTTGCAACCATACTCAACCAATTCTGTGAGTATCCTGATTACCAGTGTTTTAAACTCTGCATCTGATAGGTTGGCTATCACTTTGTTGCTTAGTTGTATTTTTCCTGGAGCTTTGATCTGTTCTTTCATTTGGGCCACTTTTTTTCTTGTTTGTTCTCAGTGTACCTATCATGTAGTAAGTTTCTATTCAGGTCATTTGCCCATTTTTAACTTGGATTGTTTGTCTTCCTGATGTGGAGTCATATGAATTCTTTATGTATTTTGGAGACTAAACCCTTATCTGATGCATCGTTATCAAATATGTTTTCCCATACAGTTGGTTCCCTTTTCATTTTGATGATGGTTTCTTTAGCCATGCAGAAGCTTATTTTTTCCTTTATTTCCCTTAACCTAGGAGATATATTGGCAACAATATAGCTGAAAGTTTCCTGCTGTGTCTTCCTTTAGGACTTTCATGGTGTTAGAACTTATATTTAAGTCTTTTGTCCATTTTTAGTTTATTCTGGTGTATGGTGTGAGTTGGTGTTCTAGTTTCATTTTTTTGCATGTATTAGTCCAATTCTCCCTACACCATTTATTGGAAAGGCTATTTTTACTCCATTGTGTGCTCATGTCCTTTTTGCTAAATATTAATTGACCATAGTGACTTGGGTTTATTTCTGAGTTCCCTATTCAATTCCTTTGATCTGCATGTCTCTTCTTTTGCCAGTAGCAGACTATTTTGATTACAGGGGCCTTGTAGTATAGCTTGATCTCAGGTATTGTGATCCCTCATACTTTGGTCTTCTTTCTCAAGATTGCTGAGACTATTTAGGGTCTTTTTCAGTTCTGTATACATTTTTGAGATATTTGTTCTAGATCTATGAAATATGCCATTGATATTTTAATAGGAATTGCATTAAATCTATAGATTTCTTTGAGTAGTATGGACACCCCCTTGTCTATTTTGTACCTACCAATTATGCCTCTTAACCCCTGTAGCTTTTCACGCATTCTCCTCCCTTTCCCCTCCAAGCTGATAACCCTCCAAATGATCTCCATTTCTATGATTGTGTTCCTGTTGTGGTTGTTTGCTTAATTTGTTTTTTATTTAGTGGTTGATAGTTGTGACTTTGTTGTCATTTTAATGATTGTAGTTTTGATAATCTTTTTCTCTTAAATAAATCCCTTTAACATTTCATATAATAATGGCTTGGCGATGATGAACTCCTTTAACTTTACCTTGTCTAGAAAGCAGTTTATCAGCCCTTCAATTCTAAATGATGGCTTTGCTGGACAGAGTAATCTAGTTGTAGGTCCTTGCTTTTCATCATTTTGAATACTCCTTGCCAGTCCCTTTTTGCCTGCAAAGTTTCTTTTCGGAAATCAGCTGATAGTCTTATGGGAACTCCTTTGTAGGTAACTCTCTGCTTTTCAGATTCTCTATCTTAATCTTTGGCATTTTAATTATGATGTATTTTGGTGTGGTCCTCTTTGGGTCCAACTTGTTTGGGACTCTGTGCTACCTGCACTTGTATGTCTATTTCCTTCACCCAATTAGGAAAGTTTTCTTTCATTATTTTTTCAAATAAGTGTTCAGTTTCTTGCTCTTCCTTCTTTACTTTCTGACATTCCTATGATTCAGATGTTGGCACATTTGGAGATGTCCAAGAGGCTGCATATACTATCCTCATTTTTTAAAATTATTTTTTCTTCTCGCTGTTCTAGTTGCGTTTCTTTCTAATGTTCCAAATTGTTGATTTGAACACCAGCTTCATCTCCTCCACTGTTGGTTCCCTGTAGATTTTTCTTTATTTTACTTAGTGTAGCCTTCATTTCTTCCTTGGTCTTTGTTAGTTGTTGCTGTACTCAATGAATTATTTGAGCTTCCTAATCCACCAGTGTTTTTAACTCTGCATCCAGTAGATTCATTATCTTCATTTTGTTTAGTTCTTTTTCTGGGGTTTTGTTCTGTTATTTCATTTGGTTCATATTTCTTTGTCTCCTCAACTTGGCAGCCTCCCTGTGTTTGTTTCTGTGTGTTAGGGAGATATGCTTTGACTGCCTGTCTTGGTAGTGTGGCCTATTATAGAAAAGATACCTGTGAATTTTATAGGCCAGAGCCTTAGGTAATTTCCAGGGTGGGGCAACCCACATCACAGTTCTGAGGCTCTGTGTGGGGGATGGCTTGGAGAGGGGACAGTGCTGCTGCTTGGCTTCTGGAGGTTTGCCCGACACTCAGTCCTGTTTCCAGTCATTTCACTTACTACCTGTATGCTACTGGTGCCCTTCCAGCTATTGCCCTGGTGGTGAATCCCAGAGTGGATGGGTCTGCCTAAATTCTAAGTCTGTGTGGGCCCCTTGAGCTAAGTCTCTTGAAGATCTGGCAGCTTCTTCTACTGCCTCAACCCCCACTGATATTTATAGCCAGAAGTTACAGGGATTTATCTTCCTGGTGCTGGAACCCTGGGCTGTATGGTCTGGTGTGGGTCTAGGATTGCTTGCTCCCAAGGTATCCCTCCCAATTTTTATCTACCACACATGAACATGGGACAGCCTATTTTGCCACTGCCAACTCGCCACTCATCTTTGCATCTCTGCTCCTCCTATTTGCCTGGATGAATATGGCTTCTCTAAATTCTTGCTTGTTGGACTCCCATACAGCTCAATTTTCTGATGGTTCTGGGTGTTATTTGTATTGAAGTATAGCTGTAATTCTTTCTGTGGTTGTGCAAGGAGGTGAAACGTGTTTACCCATGCCTCTATCTTGACCAGAAGTCTCAGAATTATATATTTTTTGTGTGTTTTTTTCCCTTCCCAGTCATTCACAAGATCTTGAGACACCTGGTGGGATGTCAATTAATTTTCAACAGTGGCTTTAGTGACTCTTCCCAAAAGATTTAATCTTATTCCTGGAAACTTCTATTGCTTTTTGCTCTCATGAATATCATTATACCTACTATTTAGGCAGGAAAACCTAGCAGTTAGAAGCATGGACTGTGGAGCTAGACTGCCCCAGTTCTCATATGAGCTCTGCAACTTTGAGCTGTGGCCTCAGTTTTTTCATTAGTAAAGTAAACCTGATGATCGTACATACCTAATAGAATTGCTGAGAATTACATTAATGAATACAAATAAAGTCCTTAGCAGGGATGTCAAGCTCATTTTCACTGGGGGCCACATCAGCCTCGAGGTTGCGTTCAAAGGGCCGAATGTACTTTTAGGACTGTATGAATGTAACTATTCCTTAGCAGTTAAGTGAGAGCTTGGCACTGCCGCCAGGTAGAAACAAGGTGCTGGGCTGGATAAAACAAGGTGGATTTGGCCTGAAGGCCAGTGTTTGCCACCTGTGCCTTAGAGCAATGTCTGGTATATAGTGTGTGCTAGCCGTTATTATTGTTACTGTAAACATTTAGTGTTGTGCAACTGAACTAACAGATACAGCTGGTGTAAGCAGGTTTCGGAGCAGACAACACCGTTTCTTGGCCAAATACTGGTAAAGCAGAAAGTGAGCACCTCAGAGCGTAATCTGTGTCAGTCAGGGAGTTCTACAGAGGGACTAGAGTGTGCTACTCCGGAAGATGAGTAAGAGGAGGTCAGTTAAAAGAGCTTATGCTCTGTGTATAATTGATCACTCACTTGCACATACTGTAATTCAGAACATACATCAAGCTGCCTGGATATAGATTTTCCATGTTTTTTGTTCAGTGAAACCCATTAACTTGCTGCTACTTGTCATTCTTTCTTCTCCTGAAAGAGAGAGACAGACACCAACCATTCTGGAGTCCATGCCGCATGCTGCAGTGCAGAGTTTATATTTGCAGGTTCAGTGGGATTCCGAGAATTGGCCACCATACTTTGTTTTGAATTTGACACATTTGTGTGCCTGATGAAACAGTATTTACTTGCTGATCATCTAAACTGGAAGACGGAAATGAACCTAAATTAACAAATACAGTGAGCAGGATTTCTGCTAGTGTGCTCGCTTCCCCGATTTAGAGTCCTGGTGCATCCTGGGCTCTCGGAGAATGGGAGAGCAGCTTTCTGTGCCACATATGTCTTTGTTTTTATCCTGCTGTGTGTGTGAGAGGGCATGGTGACAGGCAGCATATAAATAGCTGGCTTCCGTTTTTATTTTTAGTGGTAATGAAATTTTTTTTTGAAATGGGATTTCTCACTTAATGAGTTATGGTGTGTAATTACCACCTAGCAGAAATAAGATGTGTCACACATATTTGAAACTTGGTTAAGTTCAGGTCCACATATAATGCAATAAGCTAAGACTGTTGATGAAATAGGTGACCTTTAGTCTGCTTAAATGTTCAGCATTTTCCTCCCTCTGTCCCTCCCTTCATTTCTTACATATTGGAATGAGGCAGATTGAAAGGGTTTCTGAAAAGAGCTAGATGGCACGTGTTTCCTGCTGGTAGGTGGAGTTCTGCCATCTCAGCTCTCCCATTGTTCAAAGGCTGTATCCATACTGGAATTTCCCCTTGCATCTTCATTTAAGTAGCTGCACACGGCCTTTAAATGCTCCATCTAGAGAACTGAAGAGTTCATTAAATGACCCTCCTGCTCCAGAAAGCCTGTATGGTAGTGGAATAGCCTTCATCGGGGTTAATCACTGTAGGGCGGCCAGCATCTTCCTGAGTTAAACCTCTGCATGGAAAGAAAAACAACAACCCCAGAATCAGAGTCATCTTCAATTTTTTATGAATCAAGCTTTTAGTCACTAGAAACTATTAACCCTGCAGGATCACATGTTCTGAGCTGCCTGGATGGTGACTGATTGATTGGAAGAGCAGTGATTGTTAGCTTAGGACTTGGCTTACCTTCCACCCTCCCCTCGTTCCCTGCCTCCTCCCTTTGGCACCGATTCTCATCACCTTAGGTCTGCTCATACAAGGCTTTCCCTCAGAGGGGTTTCTTAGATCTCCTCCAAATAGAACTGCAGACAGCACCAAGGTGTGAGGTGTGTGCCTTTTGCAGAGCATGGTGGTGACCAGTCCTGAGAGATGCTAATGGCAGAGGGAGAGGGTACTCTCTGCTTGGACTGCTGTTTTCAACAGTCGGGCTCAGGGATGGTGTGGGATTGTGTCAGCTGTCCTTGCTGGCTGTCAGGCTCAGTGCTACAGAAAGGGGGTTCCTCGTGTAAGATTAAGTGCATGCATTTAGACTGACAGTGGAAGTTTTAGGGAATTTGTGTTTTCTATAAAGCTGTGGTGCCTGCTCTCTTTTCTCCATATGTACCAACTCTGCACTCACCTGTAAGGGCTAGCTCAAGTTGTAATTCACTTCTTACGGTAGGTCCTATCTGTTCACATGGATTTTTCTCTTCTCTAAGCTTTTGGAGCTTAAGCTGTACCACACAGCCCAGCTGTTGACCATTTGCTGTCTTGTTTTCCTAAAAGCTTCCTATCGTGTATTTCTAATGAGACAGAAGCTCCTGGAGCTTGAGCTTTGGGAAAAAGCCAAGTAGAGCACTCTGAGAAAAGATGGTTCAGTATGGCATTGCTTTTCTCTCATTTCGAAGGAAAAAGCACTCTCTATACCTGTGCCTGTGCCTATACCTATGCCTGTACGTGAATGGCTATCTTATACATGCACATTTATGGGCTGTGAAGACTGCAGGAAAACATAAAATGGTTGTTGCTCCTAAAAACGAACTGGGAGGGAGCAGCATATGTAAGTGGTGGCATTTGACCAGTGGTGGGAGTCCGTGAATGTCAGGCTGTGGAATTTGAGCTTTATTTGGTGGATGTAAGGGAGCTATGGACATTTGTAAATGGAAGTGGTGTGATGCAAATCTGGTTTTAGGAGGATTTACCTGGAGGCACTGGGCAAAAACTGGGAGAGACTATACTAGAGGTGTATGATTAGCACTTACAGTAGCTCAGACGCAAGTGAGAGTCATCAGGCTGAGGTGGAGCTCCGGGGGTGGGAGGGAGAGTTGGGTGGGAGATTTCAGGGTGGGGTGGAAGATAAGAACAGTGGGATGGAGGTAGACCAGAGACAGACAAGCTGGTTTGGCCACTGGGCAAGTTGCTTAGCCTTTTTGTATCTCTACTAGGTCCTTGTTTGAAAATGAAGACCTCAACCTTAAACTTCATAGGACTGAATTTGGCCTAGTTCATCAATAACTTGGAAAAAATAAGAATCAGTGAGGCTTGAGACTGGAGGGTAGGAAGAGGCCAGAAAGATGATGGGAATTTCAAGGCTAAGTGAATGATGAGTAAGAGCACATCTGTTTATCCTTAAAGCCCAAACTGTGTAGCTGTTACCATCAGTACTGTGACCATGGCTGCGTCATCTCCCTCAGGGTTCTTGGGGTTAGGGGTGTGTCTCACTGCTATTTGCATCACCAGTGCACTGCATACAATAGGTACTCGTAAGTGCTGAGTGGGTCATCCTTTTTCCCGTGTTGGCCTCTTTGATCCTTGCCTTCTCTTGTTCTGTTTTCAGTTTCTGGCCCTCTGGATTCTGTCTGTGCATCAGAGCTCACCCAGGTCCCTGCTTCTGGATGCCTTGACTTTGTGCATAAACTGTTGAAATAGCCTCACAATTACACTCTCTGCCTTGTGCCTTTGTCTTGTCCAATCCACCCTTACAGGTTTTGGGTATAGAATAAACTTTTAAAGCACATCTCATTCCCTCTAACATAAATGGCCCCCATTCCCTACTAAATTAAGCCTGTGCTCCTTAGTCTGCCATCTAAGACCTTTCAAGAGCCCTGTACTTCAGTCTGACTGGTCCTCTTCTCTGCAGCGGGAATGGCCTCCTGCTCCTCTCCCAGTTTTTGCATACCTACTTGATATTCTTCGATACCATCTCAAATGTCACCTATTCCATGCAGCCCTTCTTGATTCTGTGATTATCAAATGTGAAATCCTAAGGCCCTTTGTATTTGTACAACAGGCAAACCTTACATTGGGATACATTTGCTTTACTCAATGGTACATTTCTAGAGACCAGGGTGCGTGTGTTTTGCTGTTGGTTCTCCACTGTGCCATCTAGCATGTGCCCTTCGTACAGAGTAGGCATTTGATGAATGTTTGAGAGGGAGGAGCTGTGGTGTGTGTTGCCTTGGTTGATGGCGTGTGCTGGTTGAGTGCCCTTTCCCTGTGCCCATGTGGCTTTGTCTTTCCTCTTGGATGTGATGCCGCTCTAGTTTCATCTGATTTAGGAATTGTAGATCAGATTCCAAGGTGATAATTGTTTTTTTTTGTTGTTTGTTTGGCTTTGCTTTTCTAGCCCAAATGATGATGTGATGAGATGTGACTGTCATGGTTTAGCACTGGTGGCAGGTGCCTTCACTGCAGAATAACGTAGTTCCTTCTCCCATCTTTCTTGTTCTCTGATTCACTTTTTTCTCTTGGAGTTGCTGGAAAATGGCTTTTAAAAATTCCATTAACAATTTAACAGTTTTAGAGGCCTGTGGCCTGACTGATTTTCTAGGTTTTTTTTCAGAGCGCTACCCGTAGTAGTTTTTTTTTTACAAAGACAAAACAGTCCTCATAGTCACATGATGAATTCTCTTGGTTCCAGAAGTGTGAATTCTAGAACCTGAAGTAAGTGGACTTTGGTTGTTAAAAACTGGGTGAGAACCTGGCATTGAAGGGACTCATGTTCAGTTTTTTCCCGGCTCCTTTAACGTTCTGCCTCCCTTTGGGTGTGGCAATTTATAGAGAGACTGTAACTGACCCAACAGCACTGTGGAGCAGTTTTCCTCCTAAAAGTAAATTAAATATAAAGACTCTGTTTGTATTTAACAGAGTGTTAAATATAACACTCTGTTTTGAAGGATTTGAAGTGCATCCCTTCTCGTTCTGTGTTTGCATACCTCTTCATCAGTGCCCAGGAAAAGATCTCTGGAGCACTCCAGGCTTGACTGGACATCGGTAAAGACATCATGTGGCTAAACTGAGTCTTTGTTATAAGGGAAAGGAATTCCATCAGCCAGAAACCCTGGGCTAGCATTTGGGCCTCTTTGGTTAAGAAACTGCCTTCTTAGAGTCCTAATATTCCAGAGTTAGAAAAGTTACCTGCTGCCTATGTTATTTATCTACATGTTCTGGACTCGGTTGTGTCTTCTTAGAATTCAACATGGATGTACACACCTGGACATGTGGAAAGGCTGGCATTGGGACTGTGGTTCTGCAGGGGTACAGGTATCTTGTACATGGTACTCTCAACCCACTTTCCCATATGGGTGTAATACCTTGGTTTAAGGTTGAGTGTAGATTTTTTTAGGACTTTAAAGGCCATGGTTTGTTTGTTTTTTTAGGACTCTGGAGCCAGATATTAAATCAAAGATTAACTCTTACTAGATCCCTGTTTTCCCATTTCTTCTTTTTGCTCAGGGTTCCTATGAAAGGAAATGCTGCCCTGTCTCCTGGTTATAGGCTGTGGAAAGGATAAAAGGACCTTTTCGGATTTTTCTGGTGGATTAAATGAGCAAATATAAGTGATGCTTGACCTAAGATTGCTTGTTATAATAACCCCTACCACTTTATTATATTTCTATGGTTGATTGCATACCCTCAGTAACAGCCACTGTGGAGAAAAATGAAGCTGGAAAGAGAGTGGAGGACAGAAATAGCACTTACATGCTAAATAATGTGGTCTGAGAAAACCTCGCTAAGAACGTCACAAAGAAGCAGAGGATGTGAGGGAATGGCATGCAGATGGCTGGGGAAGAGCATTCCACACAGAGGTAAGGGCAAGGCAGTGGCCTGAGCTGGGTTAGGCTTCTCAGAACAACTGGGTGGCTAGTGTGGCTAGAGTGGAGGAGGGGATGAAGGGAGAAGGTCAAGTCACATGAGGTGACTGAGAGTCTGAGCATTGGGCTGATAGAAGCCTGTTGGAGCATAGGCCACAGGTTGCTCCCATGGATGTGGGGATGCCCTTTTCCCAGAATCCCCTTGGCTTCAGCTCCTTTATTGGCCCTTGATCTCCATCTCTATTGCAGACAAAGTGGCCTCCCACTTCTGAAGATCTGGTGCCTTCTCCATGGGGTTTTGAGTGAGAGAACTCACTAGCCTTGGACTTGGTTTGATTGACTTTTTCCCCTTCAGTCTGTAGGAGTCTCTCATCAGATATTTGTAGTCTGAAAGTGTTATCATCATACATGGCAAATATGAGAGTCTGGATGGGAATGATGATGAGAGCTAATTACTGGAAACAAGGTGTTTATGGTGTGCTCTGAATCCTTTACATGTGTCAACTCCCTCAATACACAGCAAGTCCATGAGCTAGAGATTACTACTACCATTTTACAGGTTAAGGAACCAAGGCATGAAGACATTAAAGAAATTGCCCAATTTTCAATGCCTAGTAAGGGTGGGTTGAGGATTCAAATCCAGGCGGCTGGGTTCCAAAGCTGGTACTTTAAGTAACTGTGATGCCAATAATAGCATCTAGGGAAACACCAAAGCTTCTCTTTCCATAGAAGTAAGCAAAAATAAAGTGATTCTAATATAATATTTTATTCAAATACTCATTGCACAGAGATGCCTCTTAAAATAGGAAGAATGGTCTCAGAAGTAGAGGTATCTTAGGAGGCAAGTAGGGTGTATTCCAGCAGGTGGATTCTTTTCTACTTCTTGCAGGTAAGAGGGAACATAGGCCCCTTGAACTCTAGAAGTGGCTCCTCTGTCCCCCACCTCCCATCCTCTCAAGCTGGAGGCTGCCCCTTCACCCCCACCAGCACCACCACCTCCTCTTCTTCAGCTGCCAGTGACTTAATGTTGCCAAAAAGATTGATGCAAGATTATATTTTCTTCCTTCTCCCAGAGATTGAGCATTATTATGACTGATTGTTATATGCAGACAATTGTAATTGTTAGCAGGACCAACTTGGGTAGAAAAGTCAGATTAGCTTAAGCAGTCCTTTCATGTGCATTTGCAAAACTTATCCTTCCCCGCCCTGGCCTCTGCCTTTTCTTTAGTTTCTTTCTGTCTCATCAGGCATCTTTCCATAACATACACTTCGTTTCCCCCCTCCCTCCCTCCGTCCGTCCGTCCCTCCCTCCCTCCCTCCCTTTTTCTTGAAATGTTCATACTTTCCAGGAAACCCTCTGAAAATTTCCTCAAGCTTTGTATTTCTTGTGCTCTATCCTGGTCCTCTGCTGTTTGGGAAGTAAGTGTGTGTGTGTGTGTGTGTGTGTGAACCCAAGCAGTTCTGATTGCAGTGTCTCTTGATATTTCTACCTGCACTCACTGTGATAGACACCCCTCCAGCTTCCTAACACCATTAGAAAGGACAAAGTTCTCAATGATAGATCACCATATATCGAGCCACTGAATGTTTAAAGTGGAGAATCAGTGATCCAAAGGTAGAAGGGAGCCTGAGAGATTGTTGCCTTTTTAGTTCTACTGCTTCACCTAAGGTTGTCTTCTTTATGGCTAATATAGTAGAACTAGTGTATGAACTAGTAGAACTAGTGCTGATATAGACAATGGGAAAGGGTGGGGAAACTAACGTAGAATATTTCTCCATTATCTTCATAAAAGGCTCTCCCCACTCATAAGAGTGTGAAGCATGTTCTAAGTTCCTGGATGTGGGGTTGGTGGGGTGGGGTGGGGGTGGGTCAGTACAGCAGTGCAACCAGAGTGGGATGGTAGCTGTTATTTTATATTTGGATGAAAATGGACCCAGTTCTTTAATGACTGTGAATGTTGACATTCAGTTTTCCTCACCAAAGTGAAGGGCAAAATATCAGTTATTTTTTGGAAGTATGACTTGTTGAGGTTATTTGCATGTAGACACTTAGGAAGATGGTATGAAATTATTTCTGTGATATGTATTATCCAGTTAATATTTGAAAAATTAATTGGCCTTTTTAGGGAAAGAAAACTTATTTTTCAAATAGCTTCTTTAGGTGATAGAAGCTTGGTTTGGAAAAAAAAAAAAAGGAAGAATGGGGTCTACCAAAAATGGAGTGTCAAGATGTTAATGGTAACAGTAGACTACAGTTTTTTTCCACCAGCTCTGCCCACAATGTCTCTGACCCTTCACGCAGCATCTCTTTGCCCTGACTGTTCTCACTGGCATGGGCATCTGTAACGGTGAAGAAGTTTGTCTTCATTATGGGATTTGGGAACTGAATTGGGCCTCAGAGGTCATCTCATGAAACCCCTTCTGGAGAAGTAGGTTGGCCAGAGCTGGACTGAGCCAGACCCACTGTCCACATCTTGCCTCTTCCCAGGGTTGCTTGTGGACTTATAAATGTGTGGGTCTTGACCCAGTTCCAGATTAACTTCTTGTTGTCCCAAAGACTGACATGCTTTGCACAATAAATGAATGAATGGATTTTATTGTATATATGTTATTACATATTTTTGGAGAAAGCCGGTGAGCCCCTAAAGAAGGATTTTATTTTACTTACTTTTTTGCAAAAGGAAAACTTTACAGCATCACATAACATGTTCCATCAACCTGCTTAATTAGGCTTGGTTATTTGGTTTTGGTTCTTAAACAGTTTTTTAACCCTCCTAATTAAAATCCAGTGTCTGGTGTTATCTCCCCTAAGTTGATGGCCGTGACTCATGGGGTTGAGATGGACTAATTAATTTGCAACCCTAACTCTCTTCACTTTTGTTTCTCTCACTATAAAAATCATTGAGGTCTAGACAGCAGCATTTAATGTGCCATGAAAGTGCATCTTCTCAATATAAGAAGATTCCTGTAGCTCCATTAATTGCACAGTTACAATACTTCTGCTTTGTTTATTAAAGCTCCCAAGGAAAGCCAGGGGTTGGTATTTCTTTGAAGTACCTGGTTTAATAATTGACCTTTAAAAAATAGATCAATAAGTACCTTATATAAAGTACTTTTTGTTTCTTGCTGCCATTTTATTTTATTAAGACTAGATTGTTCAATTTGGTATCAAATGAGATCTTTCATATCTTATGTAAGAGAGAAAATCATTATCATGACCCAAGGGCCAAGAATTAGTTTTTTTGTTTTTTTTTTTTAGCAAGAAATAGTCATGCAATGAGAAGTAAATTGTCTACTATATAACTGACATTTTACCTAATATTTCTTCTCATTTTCACAATGTTGCAAGTTAGTATCTCCCTCTTTAGATGAGAAAACTGAGGCTTAGAAACATTAAACAATTGCTTCTTCCTTATGGCTGACGTAGAGTTATGACTGGATTGAAGTCCAGGTACATCTGTATGGAGGTGCTGCCAACGTGACTACACTACTCTCAAGAGCATTTTTACTTCCCATTGATTCCCTTGTAAGGAGGCAACCAAGGGAGCAAAGGGTTGAATGTGATTCAGGCGAAGGCAGTGTAACAGGTTGCAGAGTGGGGGTCCCCAGAAAATAGGAACATATTCTCCACAAACCTTGATTGGAGGAAGGGGGAGTGGATGATGTAATGTTTAAGATGTTTTGCATAACAGTGATGAGTTGATAGCTGTGTTGCTGCCCCCACTCTGAAAGCTGTGACTTTCAGAGAGTATAGTGACTTGTGACATAGCCAGGGGAGGTGGGTGTCCACCCCAGATGCTCCTGTGTCACGGGGAACTCTTGCCCTGACTAAATATGGCACATGAAAGAAGGTAAAAGATATGGGGGAACTGGCAAAAGTAGCACATCATATGAAGTGCCAGATATGAGGTCACAAAGGAAGTTCCAAGCTGAGCATTTAAAATAAAGGCAGTCTGGCCCTGGCTGGTGTAGCTCAGTGGATTGAATACAGGCTGTGAACCAAAGGGTCACTGGTTCGATTCTCAGTCAGGGCACATGCCTAGGTTGCAGGCCAGGTCCCCAGTGGGGGCCACATGAGAGGCAACCACACATTGATGTCTCTTGCCTTCTCTTTCTCTCTCCCTTCCCCTCTCTCTAAAATGAAATAAATAAAACCTTTTAAAAATAAAATAAAGAGGTTTTTCCATCGTGTAGGCTGGTGTAGTAAGGAGGAAGATGCCATGTAGTCTATAGTGAATACCAGCCATGTGGCCTGGAGGAATGGGGGTAAGGAGAGAGCTGATGGAACTGTGTGGGGACCTCCCTAACCAAGCATGGATTTGCAGGAGATGCTTGGAGCTGAACTGAACAGTGACTGGGACTGTTGGGCTGCAGACTTCTGCTTCTATGAAGGATGTATGGAGAAGCCACTTTTTTGGGACATGTGCCTCCCTGGACTCCACCACACCAGGATCCAGTCAGTGTAACATGGCACATGCGTCCCTGGGCTACTATGTGGAGGCTGAGGACAATGCACTCCAGATCCTTAAGGAGAGAGCTGCTGCGAGAGGATGGCGACTTGGAAACCCACAAGTGCGTGTTGCAGAGGGTATGGAGACCTGTTTGGGCAGCTGGCTTAAGAACAGATAAGGATAGGGGGAAACTCTGGGTGTGATTTTGGCTTATAGCCTGGTGGGGAGTAAGGGAAGTGCTGGGTCTTGTGGGAGAGCAGGACTCTGTGCAGGTGTGCTCTCAGCCACTGTCCCCTCTAAGGTTGGTATCCTGTAAATAAAAACCTGTTTTCTTCAACACTACTTGTTGGGTGCCATGTGGATGAGCCCTGGTTTGCTTGGTTACAAGAGCAGGAACATTCATAATTTGGGTGAATCCTGTACATTGTAATTCAGTATCTGTCCATTGTTTATAACCCCCTAAAAAAGTACTTAGTGGGAAAAACTTTTATTTTACCTTAAAAGAAAATATTATAGAAGAATCATCCTGAAAAATTACCACAGCCAAATGATAACTTCAAGGTCCTTTTATGATTGTATGGTTTAAAATCCATTTTATTTTGTAGTATGAGAAAAACAGAGTTTTAAAAATAATTCTATGAACATCTCTTTGTGTTTTGATAAACTGGCAAATGTACCAGTAAACCTTGTATTGAAAGCTCTTATGGGAATAGTCGCCTTTCTGTAGGTGTAACAGTGTCCTCTTGAATGGGTTCAAGTCAAGCTGGAAGTTTCAGGGAAGTGAGTCACAGGACAGTTGGGGCTGCTGTAGAGAACTGGGGTGGAGTGCGATGGATCAGACTCTCCCTCCACTCCAAGGGGGCTGGATGCCAGTCCACAGTTCTGAGTGTTGTGCCTGCTGGAAGCTTCTCTTTTTGTCTTCAGTAGGTATAATGGAACCAACCTTTTTCCTTTTGTGATGGTCTCTCTATGTAAATATGGGGTGGGGGAAGAGAACAGTCTGTTTCCTGAGAACATGGTCAGGCCCCACTTGGCTGAGCTGTAGAAAAGTTGTTGTTTTGTATACATGCTTGTGTTTGCACGCACACACTCACACACAGACACACTTATTTCTATATCCACTTAGACTGTGAGGTTTTACATGGTCAGAATGACCCCATCTAGGCTATGTGTCAGGTCACTGGGATGAGGCGAAAGGAGAGTAATCACAGCTACATACTGGAATTATTTTGGATATACACAGTCTTTTTCATATTAACTGTACCGTGGGGAAGCACTGTCTGATGTCTATTGCAATTCATTAGCAAATTAATCTTCTCCAAATGGCCTCATGCAACATTACACATGTAAATCTAACCATGATAGTAAATGCTTCATTATTCATGTGTGTAACAAGATGGAAACATTGAATGTAATTGGCTGACATGAATCACATGTTACAAGTTCTGGTTCTGGAAGGGCTGTCCCAGTGCAGAGGAGGCATTAATGTGACTAAAGCATCCTGCCCTTCCCTCCATGGGTATTTCTGGGTCTCCTGTTTGGCATGGGTGAGAGTAATCAGTTTGCCATGCGTAAATCCAGAACGTGAAATGTGTGAGCAGGATCATATGTGGGCTTTTCTTTTTCTAGCTAAATCCTGTGATCAAGACTTTTATTTATTTTTTATATATTTTATTGATTATGCTATTACAGTTGTCCCATTTCCCCCCTTCACTCCCCTCCACCCTGCACACCCTCTCCCACCCACTTCCCCCCCTTTAGGTCATTGTCCATGTGTCATACTTATGAGTTCTTTAGCTTCTACATTTCTCATACTGTTCTTACCCTCCCCCTGTCTATTTTCTACCTACAATCTATGCTACTTATTCTCTGTACCTTTCCCCCTCTCTCCTCCTCCCACTCCCCTGTTGCTAACCCTCCATGTGATCTCCATTTCTGTGGTTCTGTTCCTATTCTAGTTGTTTGCTTAGTTTCTTTTGGTTTTGCTTTAGGTGTGGTTGTTAATAATTATGAGGCTGCTGTCCTTTTACTATATGTGTTTTTTTTAATCGTCTTTTTCTTAGATAAGTCCCTTTAACATTTCATAAAATAAGGGCTTGGTGATGATGAACTCCTTCAACTTGAGCTTATCTGAGAAGCACTTTATCTGCCCTTCCATTCTAAATGAAAGCTTTGCTGGATAGAGTAATCTGGGATATAGGTCCTTGTCTTTCATGACTTGGAATACGTCTTTTCAGCCCCTTCTTGCCTATAAGATTTCTTTTGAGAAATCAGCTCATTGTCTCATGGGAACTCCTTTGTAGGTTACTGTCCCCTTATCTCTTGCTGCTTCTAGGATTCTCTCCTTCATTTTGACCTTGGCTAATGTAATTATGATGTGCCTTGGTGTGTTTCTTCTTGGGTCTAGTGTCTTTGGGACCCTCTGAGCTTCCTGGATTTCCTGGAAGTCAATTTCCTTTGCAAGAATGGGGAAGTTCTCCTTTATTATTTGTTCAAATACATTTTCAATCTGTTGCTCTACCTCTTCCCCTTCTGGTACCCCTATAATTCAGATGTTGGAATGTTTAAAGATGTCCTGGAGGTTCCAAAGCTTCTCCTCATTTTTTTTGAATTCTTATTTCTCCATTCTTTCCTGTTTGGTTGTTACTTTCTTCCTTCTGGTCCACTCTATTGTTTTGAGTCCCAGTTTCCTTCCCATCACTATTGGTTCCCCGTGCATTTTCCTTCATTTCTTTTATGGTAACCTGCATTTGTTCATCTAATTTGCGACCAAAATCAATCAGTTCTGTGAGCTTCCTGATCACCAGTGTTTTGAACTGTGCATCTGATAGGTTAGCTATTTCTTGGTTGCTCAAAAGGATGGGTTCTGGGGCACTGATTTGTTCTTCTGTTTGAGCCATATCTCTCTCTCTCTCTTTTTTTTTTTTGGTGTGGTCACTCCTGTTACAGTGAGGGGTAGAGCCTTAGGTGTTCACCAGGGTTGGGCACCCCAGTCGCTAGATTGTGACGTTGTATGTGGGGCAGGGTCGGGAGGGAAGAGTGGCTGTAGCTCTGTTCTCTGTGGGACCTCGGTCCCTTCCCTGGGATCCTGGATTTCATGCTCTGCCCTGCTCCACAATCGCCGCCTCACTGGGTCTGCCAGCTGCCGCTTGCATACTCAGGGTCCACCCTCTGTGATCTTGCGTGCCCCAGATGCCTTACCCACTCCTGGTTGCCTTATGCGCCCAGTTCTCCCTGTTCTCTGTGCCACACCCTGCGCCTGGCTGCTCATCTCCGCCCCTCCTACTGGTCTGGATGAATGGGTCTATTTCAACTTCTTGGCTGTCTGACTTCCATTCAGATAAATTCTCTGTCAGTTCTGGGTGTTATTCTACCTCTAAATTGTTGTTGTTCCAATCTTGGTTGTGCGTGGAAGTACAGTGCGTCCACCTATGCTTCCATCTTGGCCGAAGTCGCAATCAAGACTTTTAATGGAAGCCTGCCGGAATGCTGCATATCTCATCTGAAAATTGACTTCTTTTCCTGTTATTTTTAAATTATGAAATTAATATAACTGTATTATTAAAAGTAGGAAAATTGGTAGATTAAAAGAGTTATCTGGCCACAGTTTCTCCTTATTTAGGATAGAAGTAACTGTGCTATGGGCAGGGAGGGCCACAGTGCAGGAGGGGAGGAGCTCGGGAAGTGTATCCTGGCTGATGCGGTGTGGCCTCGGTACCTGCAAACACTCCCCCCGCCCCCCTGCCCGCCACGCTGAAAGAGATAGCAGGCTGGAGGGGAGAATGGTTGAGCCTTCCCTGCTCCCTGTGTTTGGGCTCTGAGTCTCTGGTATTGCAGCTGGACAATCACTTCCTCCTGGGGCAGCACCTCTTGCCGGGCTGCAGTTCCTGCTGGCTCTGGGGGCACTGTCTTTCCAGCCCAAGGAGTGGCTTCTGACTGTTACATGTTTGTGGTGCCTTACCATCTTGGTTTTGTTCCCATACCCACGCAAGGTAAAGTCTTTTCATTTGTTTCACATTGTCTAGGTGGCTTCTGTTCCCTGCTGGGAACTTGGTGGGTAGAGGGGATTCTTGAGGAAAGGAATGGACTTTCCAGAAGAGAGATGAAGTGACTCCCCTAGAGAGAGAAAACGGATTTTGGCTCTTGAGAGGAGTGCATTTAAAGTACACGCCAAATGTGTGTGTTGTGTGATGTATATGCATGTATATGTGTGTGTATGGCACATATGTCTGTCTAAAATTCTTTTAAAAATGGCAGCTGCCTTCATTAAGTTCAGGAAATATCTATTGGGTGTCTATTTTGTATCAACCTCTTTGCTTGGCACTGGGATGCAATTGGAGGGTTTTACAAAGAGGAAGAAGATAATAATGGCCCCTGGAGAGCTTCCAGGCTTGAAAAGTTAGGACAGACAAACAAATTTGGATGGGATGTGACAGCACACAGATAAAGGTATTTAAGAGACTTAGGAAGAGTCAGCTGTGCAGCATATGAGCAGGGAGTACATATTAGTATCTTTGTTTAATGATATTTCAGGTTAGGAGTTTAGAAGGTTGTTCCTACCTCCCATCTTCCGCATTTATAGCAGGGGAAGGGAGGAAACTGTGTGCTTCAGAAGAATGGATGTAGGCCTGTTTACAAGTACAAAGTGTGTCCTTTTGGCTTGGGACCTGAAATGTTTGCAGATGCATTAGTGTTTGAGAAAGGTGTGTCCCCTGCTGGCCCTAAGACCTGAGCTTTCTAAACGGAGAGGCCCTGGGGAAGCTCAGGAGAAGCTAAGCCATTATCTACCTCTTCTGCTGGCTCCTGCTGGTTGTGTGGGAGTCCTATCTCTTCTAAAAAGAAAACCTTGGCCTCTGAGAGGCATCCAGCTTGATCAGTAAGAGGCCCTGCTGGGCCATTTGCTCCAAGTTGAAATTCTTACTGCCACTTAATGGGCAGCCTTTTATATTAGGACAGCTTACTTTGCAAGCTAAAATTAGGCTCACCTGGGATTAAGCCCGTATATCTGAGGATGCAGCTTTCCCAAAACATGGCTGCAAAAGGCCCTATTGGCATTTGTAGTTTCCTAACTTAGGGCTTAATGAGAAATATAGCAGTAACATGCTCTTGGCTGATTAAAACCACTTTGTAGAATTTCACAGGCAGGTCATAATCTTCTACCTAGTATTTCATGATTTTCTCCTGAAGATCTCCAGGAGTTTTCAAAATCCTTCTATACCCTCTGTTTTTGTGTATGTTCCTCCTTTCCTCCACAGCTCACTGTCAAGTGCCCTTTCTTCAGTGACTTACCTGCTTGTGGGCACTGTTGATGGCCAGACTTTTGAGAACTCCTCCCCCAATCACTAAGGTACTGAACCTTCAGTCACCAGAAAGGGACTAGGACAAAGGTGGGTCTGCCCTGGGCACAGTCTGGAATGTGTGGGCTCTTGACTTGGTGCAGGAAGGATTTTGCAACACAAGTCCAAGTGATTTTGAGAGTATGTTTATAAAAGCTGGGGCCAATGAAACAAAGGAGGGACTTAAGATAGAAGAGGCACGAGCATAGCAACAGGACTGAGCTTAGGTGGAGCTGCCTTGGCTGTTTGGAGACATGCGGTAGAGTCATGCTGAGGAGTGGCTGCCATGGCCCTTTGGAAAGAAAGTCACAGAGGCCGAAGAAGTGAGCCAGCTGGACTGCGTGGACTCAGGAAACAAGTTACAGAGGCAAAATGAGGACCCTTGGAGACAGGTTCTGGGGGTTAGCCCGGGGCAAGCTGCTGCTGCCCATTGCTCCCCTGGTTGCAAGTCTCCTGGGAACCTTAGAGCAGGGGTGTCAAACTCATTTTCACCGGGGGCCACATCAGCCTTGCAGTTGCCATCAAAGGGCCAAATGTAATTTTAGGGTGGTATAAATGTAACCACTCCTTAACAGTTAAGTGAGAGCTTGGCACTGCTGCTGGGTAGAAACAAGGTGCTGGGCTGGATTAAACAAGGTGGAGGGCCCAATTCGGCTCTCAGGCCTTGTGTTTGCCACCTGTGCCTTAGAGCTTAGGAGAAAGAAAGCAAAGATACATGGCTGAGGAAAGAAGTGGGTGCAGGGGCTGGTAGAGGAGTGGGTATGCTCCAGAGAGAGTGCACACTGGGTTTTTTGTCTTAAGGGGTTTTGTCTGTTTTCTAGAAGTGGGAATTTTAGAGGAAGTCTCAGTGGAGGATCTCAGTAGAATATTCATCAGCTTTCCAGGTGTGTCCATTAATATGCTGATTCATCACAATGAGTGTATAGAGGGGTCAGGATCATTCTCTGGTCAGTTTCACCTTCAAAGAATGTCATGGAAGAGGACCAGGACTGAGGTGGCTCTGCCCCTACATGGTCTGCTCCTAAGTGTCCTTGGTTGGGAAAGATAAGATCTTGCAATGTATTAGCTGGCTATAAATTGCTTAGTGGTTGAACTATCTGTCTCAGTTTCCCTCTTCCACTTGGCCAAGGAATTTTCCTAGCTTCTTACTAACCTGCCTCACTTCCAACCCTCATTTTTCTGCTTCCATAGTTCCTTTTGTTTTTTTCACTGACTCATCTATCCTTGCCCACCTCTTAAACACAGGCATTCCCCAAGGTCCTTTCTCATCCTTGCCATGGAGAATCCCTCTTCCATATTTCTGGGCTCCCTTCTGTATGGACAAGTTCCACGTTCTACTATAAGCCTGGTGCTTCTCTGGAGGGTCAGTACTGCTTGGAGAACTGTCTCCCCAAAACATGTCTTGTTTTGACATAGGATGTTCTCTCCCACTCATCTGCTGAAATCTTGCGTTAACTTAGAACAGAACTAGGCTTGTCTGTGTTCTCTCCTAGCCAGACTGGACACACAGCACTGCCACACATTTGTCCTGCTGTCCTATGACCTGGGCAATGGCTACCTGTGATGAGAGACCTATTTCATGATGGTGTGGACCTAGGAAAACCCTCAGAACACCAGCTGTGTGTCTGTCTCTCCCATCCATCCAGGAGCTGGGCAGGGGGGACAGGGATTTTGCTATTTGCTTCTGTGCCTGCAACCCTGTGCACAGGTCCTCAGGAAAAGTGTGTGGAGCAGAAATAGAGGCAGGTGTCAGCATTACCCCAGGGAATTGTCTGACAACAGAGGGGGCAGTTCTCAGCCTCAGCTCCCAGATGAACAGAGGCTGGAGTAGTGGGGGCATTGGATCTGACCAGGGTTTAGATAGAGTTGTTTCTAGACTCCTTAATCAGAACTCATTTTGTAGATCAAAATTCAGGGCCAAACATCTTTTTAAAGTTATTTCCAGCCATCTTTATGATTATTTCCTTTTGATTCTTTCCCCTCAAACTATGCTGAAGAAAAATCCACTGGCCAAGGAGGTCACAATTCTCCCCTTTGCTCCCCTCCATCTGGCTTCCCATTCTGCATGCTTAGAACTCCTACATGCCCCCTGTTTCCCCAGAGCCCCGCATGTCTGTGCTGGTCTTGTTAGCAAATCGTTCCTTCCTCTTCCTTCAGCATGTGGTCTAATCACTTTATAGCATATTAGCCAAAGGCCCTCTTTCCTGAGTGTGGATGTAGCCGGGTGCTCTGCCTAGCTAGCTCCCTGGCCTGGGTTTCAGCCCTCACTGGAGCTCTGGGCAGGAAGCCCTCAGGCAGTGGACAGCCTGCACAGCTGTGCTCGAGGCTTTGCATCAAGCTGAGCCCAAGTGCAATCTGTTCCCATCTTGAGGCTGGAAAACCTGCAAGCACAGTGGCTTCTATTAAAGAGTTTACCCTCCTTTGTGGGCTCCAGATAATTTCTTTATCCAGGTGGGTGCTTTCTTGGTGCACATTTGAAAAACACCAAAAGACTTTGACAATTACTAAGTGATTTTGGAGAAGGTGGCATTTGAACACACATTCCTAGATTTTTGGTATAGTCTGTGTCCTGGCTCTGTTTTACTTTCTTAATGCTTGTCCCCTCGCCCCCCACCCACCTTTATCCGTGTGGATAGGTCTTATTTAATACGTCACCTACTCATGTCCTAAGTTACCAGGGTCTGCTGCTCTTTACAGTTTGTTAGTACAGGTTTTATTTCTCACTCCTGATTTCTGTCTTGATTTACCAGTGTTCTCATAGTGGTTTAGAAAATTTGACTCTAAATCCTTGGAAACATAATTAAACACATAGACTGCTGGTGGTGGCCAGAGGCTCTGGCACATAATGGATGGTGGCTGCCCCGCCAGGCTCTGCGCTGCAGGGCCCTGAGGGTCCCTAACCCCCTGGGTTCTAATAATGCAGGCTGAGCTGCAACTGACATCCGAAGTATAATGACCAAATTCCAGCTGAAAGGCATTTGAAGGAACACAAGCTTTAAAACAGTGAAATAAAGCTAAACTCTATCTAAAACTGATGGCAACCTGAATCCTCTGGTTATTTGAATAATGTTTTTAATTCAGTTTCAATGTTTGAATTTAATTTAACTTTGTATGCCACTGTTAACAGTAGAACAGCACAGAATTCTCAGAATCCATCTATCTACATACTGTCAAGAGCTATGAATTGGCTTTTACCTCTTTAGATCAGGGCTTCCAGTCTTGGCACTGTCCGTACTTGGGGCTGGGCTGTTTTCATTGTTGGGTGCTGTCCTATGCATTGGAGGATTTTTACCAGCATCCTTGGCATTACTCACAAGATGCCAGTAGTATGTGCCTCCCCCCCTGCCCACCTGTGGCAAGAAACAACAGTCCAACAAGGTCTGCAGACATTAACAAATGTCCCTGGGAGTTGTGTGTGTGGAGGGGAATGTCACTTTGCTGACACACCTTGAATGTCGCTTTGTAGACTGATCCTCACTTATCCATTTTTTTTATTTGACGTGTATTTTACAGAACATGGAAAGATTCTCGTCATTTGGGTTTCTCCAGTTGCTGGATTATGCACTATGAGAATCTGTTCTGGGGAGAAATGACCAGTTTTGCCTTCACGTGCCTTTGTGGCTCTTTGTGTGTTATAATGATGATAACATGCTGGGAAGCCTGAAATCTGTGTCCTCTGGCCACGCAAATGAGCCCATGAAGTTCTTTCATCTGCACATGCACAGCTTGCTCAGAAGCTAGACAGGGCATGAGAGGCCCCCTTGGTGGTCAACCGACGGATTTGTTTGTGGGCACAGATGTCTGGGGCATGTTGAGTCTTTGCAGATTCAGCACTGTGTTGTACTTCCAAGTAACTGAATATTTTAAGGGGATGCATACAAATAGCATGTAAATGTCATATGCAGTGTCCTCCAGTGTAGCCATCATTTTTATTCGCTTTCTCTTGTGAGGAATATTACCTTTTTGCAGAGCTCTACAGACTCCCTTGCACAGGTCATGAAGAGGAATTCATTTCAGATCATTAAGCACTTAAGGGCCTATAATAAGTGTATGGTCTTCTGAGCTCTGAGCCTGGGCTGGTAGGACAGCCAGATGCACTTAGAAAGGCGTGTGACTTAAAGTCAGGAAAGGAAGGTTCTGGCCCAGCGTTTAGATGTGTTGATGGTGCCTCAGCAAGTTGCTTCCTTCACTGGCCCCCAGTGCTTTTTCTGTTAAATAAAGATATTAGACTAGATAGACCATCCCTAAGGACTCTTCCAGCTTTAAGTGAAAATGTATAGTTTTAATTAAAGTGATAATGAGCTTGATATTTTCAAATATAATTAAATTGAGTTGGAGAGATATCTTCCTAAGAGGAAGGATAGTGGTAGGATATTAAAAATTATATTTATTCCATCAGTGAGTCTTTCAAGTGATGGATATAATTAATGTTTCCATGGAGAATTGGTGGATTGAGAATCAGAGCTGTCTTTGAACCTTCTTTGTCTGTAATCTCTGTCCTGAAGTGACCTGTTTGGAAGATGTGTGTGCATATGTCTGGGGGGCTGAGCGTCACAGTGACTCTACCTTCCTCTCTGTTACTCTGGATACTAGGGTGGTAGTTCTGGCTGGCTTTGCTGTGTGATTTTGGGCAAGCCACTTGGCTCAGCTCTTACTTCAATATGAAATATTAAGCTTTGGTTTTGTGCACAAAAGATTAACATAGCAGGTGAGCCTCTGCATGGGGGAACTGGCTAGTAAACTGTTTTTAACACTGATGAACTTTCTCTGAATGATAAGTGTGGCTCACTGAGCCTAAGCTGCCTGTACAAACAATGCAGTTTATGCTGAACACCTGCTTGCCTCCTGGGAGTCTGGAATCTTGGTACATGCCGGAGCCCGGGTTGCCCAACCAGCAGCCCATGGGCCACATGCAGCCCAGGATGGCTATGAATGCAGCCCAACACAAAATCGTAAATTTATTTAAAATGTTATGAGATTTTTTTGTGATTATGTGTTGCAATGTATTTAATGTGTGGCCCAAGATAACTTTTCTTCTTCCAGTGTGGCACAGAGATGCCAAAAGGTTGGATATCTCTGTCTACACAGAAGGTATAGTGTTGAAGAAGAAAATTTTTCCTCTATCCTTCTAGGTTCTTTTGACTGGTCAAATAATTAAATCAACATGAGACAGATTAATAAGAGAAAATAACCAAATTCAGTTACATGTGTATGTGCAGAAGCCCCACATACACAACAGGTTCAGAGAAAGAAAGGTAAAATGAGGTATATAGGACCTCTTGAACTCAGGAATGAGGTGAGAGCCCCAAAGCTTTGGGTGGAGGGGGAGCAGGTAATTCACAGAATGATAAGAGCAGATATTCAGTAATTAGATGTCAAAAAGTTATCTCTGGCAGTAATTCTTACTATGGACAAGGACCCTAATTTAAATTCTTTTAGGCAGCTAAGAGGGGTTGGGCAGAAGTTTCTACTGGTCCTGCAGGGTCTCCATTGCCTTCAGTTAGAATAATCCACGTGTCAAAGGAGCACGTCCTATGGAGGCCTCTTCTGAACCCCGTCAGTCCCACCTTTGAAACTTTCTGGGAAGTTTCACATTCAAGAAATAGGGTTGATAGATTGCTCCATCTCATTGAACTGGCCTCTTTGTCCTGCGAGCTGGTCAGTTCAATCACACAGTTGTATCTGATTTCAGAAGGCAGTGATGCAAGTGGTCTCCGAAAGTTAAGCCTATGATGCAAGCAGTCAGGTATTTAGTGAGTCATTTCTATGGAAATAAAATAAAAACAATGGTTAATGATTGAAGCAGGCTGTGATCTCAGTTTTTGAGTTCTGAAAGCAGCCATGGAGATTTCTAGATGTTTCCCTTGAAGCATCATCACCTGGAGCGGGGGCACGCATGACAAGGTGATAGGTTTTCCTGGTTTCCAGTTTGAATGTGGTGATCTTTCTGAGTGGCCACACAACAGGCATGAGAATTGTCCATATGTGAGCTACAGTGGTGACTTCCCTGAAGTTTATATCAAGGTGTCTAGCTTTAGTTTTGTAGGGATTCAGGAAATAGGGCAGCTTTACTTCTTAATGAATCCAAGTCAGGAGGGTGGGAGAATAATTGGAAACATTATATTGGAGTATCATAGCCAGATATTGCAAGAAACTAGAATTGAGGATCCAGTTCAGTTTCCAAATAGGAGCAAAACCTCAAAACATAATGAACAGTACTAGAATCTAACATCCACCAAGGTGTGTTACTGAAACATAGTTTTTCTATCTAAAATACCCCCAGTTTCATCAAAGATAACCAAATTGAGACTAGTTTGTTTGCATGGTTTAGTTTCAATAAGTGTGGCCTGTTATTTATACAGTACAAGAATAGTAATCATATAGGCTCTTTTAAAGCTTCTTGATGGAACTTTGCATAAGGAACCTCAGATTGAACGTTTAAAGACGTCTTGAGGCAGGATGGAGTGAGGTGGTGTGAGATTTCATCACGCTGCTCAAAATGACATGCAATTGAAAACTTGTGAATTGTTTATTTTTGGAATTTTCTATCTAGAATTTTTAGACCATGGTTGACTGCAGGTAACTGAAACTGCAGAAAGTACAAACCTGGATAAGAGGGACCTGCTATGCCTATGTGATGAGGCCTTAATAAAATCTCTGGGTGCTGAGTCTCTCGTGTGGTGGACAGCACTGTATGTGTGTAGTCACAGCCTGTGGCTGGAGGAGTTAAGCATGTCCTTCGTGACTTCTCTGAGAGGACTCTTGGAAGCTTGTACCTGGTTTCCTCTGCATTTTGTTCCATGCACCTTTTCCCTTTTCTGCTTTGTATCCTTTTGCTGTGCAACACATCTTAGCTGGGGATATAACTGGAATGCTCATTCGTGTGAGCACTTCTGGTGAATCACCAAACCTGGGTTTGGTCTAGAGAACACATGACATAGGTACTCTAAAACTCTCTGAAGATCTATCTGTAAAGTAGAATTCTTCAAGTTATTTTTTTCTGAATAAAAATTATTTCAGTACCTTAGGCTTTTCCCCTCCTTAGCTTAACAGTGAGAAGCTCATGGTGGGGGCAAGTGGGCATGAGCTGGCAGAAATCCCCACACTTTGGTCAAACCACAGCCTAGTTGGCCATTAGATGTGTGCTTTCAAGTGTAAGAAAATAAATACAAATAAGAAAGGACCAATGCAAAACGAGACAGTAACTAGTGTGAACCAAAGGTTGTCACCATAAATTTAATGCCAATACGAGTCCCCAATTTGGGGATATGAAAGGGGAGACGTCATTCAGTGAAAACAGCTCAGCTCAGCTGTGAAACAGCTCCGCTGAAACAGCTGAATTGTGTGAGGTGGCTGAGATGTTCCAGCTCCAGTGGCATTGTAATTCCAGCCCCAGCCGGGAAAGCACAGTCTTTGGTAGAAACTGAAAGTTTCCCCAAAGCGTGTGCTCTCTTGAGGCTGATGTGAATCTGGCTTATACAGAGATGTGTGCCCACCCCTGGTTCCTGATTGTTACTTTTCTATGCAGATAAGGACTCCAAATCCTCAGGGTTTGATTGACTCAAATCACACTGTTCTGATTGGTTAAGAGAGGAGCCACTCTGGTCAGTAAAAATGCAAATGAGACTTAGCAGCACACCTCTGATGGATAGAAAGTCTCAGCAGTCTGTTCTATTGGTTAAGTTTTAATCCTAGGAGCTCTCTTAATAAGGGTCTACTCAGATGGCAGGCGTGCAGTGTAGGAGTCTTGGCAGCTCAGTCTGTGATTTTTCCCGGAAATGAGGTGTGTTTGAGGGACCTCTGTAAATAATGACTGCTGGACTCTGGTTATGAATTTGAGCCCAATTAACCAAGAGGGGGCCTTTTTGGCAGGTGTGTTCTTGGGGTCAATACTAGGTAATACCATTTCAGTCATTATCCTACTAGCTGTGTTTTTTCACTGATTGATGTGTTCTTCTATGTTGTTGAATTGGATATAATTGGATTTTTAAGACTGAGGCTATTTATTCAGTATAGTTTTGGGGGAGCTTATTGTTTGAAGAAGTCCTTATGTAACTCAATTCCTAATTTATTTTTGAAGTGAGGCCGACATGACTGGGTGAATTTTGTGAGCATTAGTATCAGGTGTTTTAATTGAAAGCAGTGTGCATGTGGTAGCACTCAAGAGTGTTCCATGTACTAGCAATGAAATCCCTCATATTAATTTAAGCAAAATAAATATGAACATAATACAAATACCATTGGTTGGTTGGATCCATGGCTTCAAGTGGTGTCAGAATTTTGTTTCCCTCCTCCCCATCTCTTTCCTTCTCTCTCCTCTCTCTTCTATGTGAGCTTCATTCTCAGGCCAGTTCTCCAGTATGAGGAGGGGCCCAAAATAAACTGGAATTTATTTATAAAAAGTTGTATATTTATTCTTACATGTTCAAACTTCAGTCACTTTCAAAGTACTCTCCATTTGATGCAATACACCTATGGAGAAGACTTTTTTCTATTGCTCAAATCAGTTTTTGAACTCGCAGATTTTGATGCCTGTAGCACTTTAGCTGTTTTTTTTGTTTCACCTCTTCCACATCAGCAAAATGTTTCCCTTTGAGGACTTTTTTCATCCAGGGAAAGAAAAAAGGGTCACTCAGGGTGAGATCAGGTGAATAGGGAGGGTGAGACACAGGACTCATGCCATTTTTGGTCAAGAATTGTGGAACACTGAGTGTGGTGTGGTGTGGGCAGGCACAGTTATAAATCACCCATCATGAAATGGGCAAACATATTGAAAGAGTCTTCAAAAAAATTCAGCGAAGTCAAATGCAGCCTCTCACAACAACATCAGCTGGTACACTGATATAGATGAGTTCTTAGAACTCTGAGCACTTAGTGGGGATAGCCTGCACCGCAAGGGGCCTGCCCTCCAGAAGATAATTCTGGGTATTTTGGGTCCCACCCTTGTATGTGGGTTCCCGCCTTGGTTGTGGGTTCCTCTTGAGCTCAGGAATGAGGTGAGAGCCCTTGTATGTGGTACCCTTGAATTGTCCCCAAAGGCAGGGTCAGCTTAGTATCAACTACCCTGCTGTGAAGGGACGGACTCCCCTCAGTCCCCTAAAAGAAATGATTCTTTTACAAAAAGAAGAAAGAGCAGAATAAGTAAAAACAGCATTCTGGTATATGTGTTTATATGGATCTCAGGTTCAATGGTATCCACAAGGTTGAATATTGTGGATTCCATTGTTTGTTGGTAGTTGATGGATGTCTTTGAGGACCATCTTTGAGTATGGAAACAGAATATGGCCTTAATATTCCTGATGGGCAGTAATTGTAGTAAAAGCTTGAACTGTGCCAGGGATATGATTGCAACTAGAATATTAGTCCTACCTGCAGTGGGTGGTATGTACTGTGAAGGCCATCCTCCTTATTAATGTGGATAGGGGGCTTTTCATTTATATATGTTTTCAAGTGTTTTTAATTTAATCCTTGCAGTTAAATTTTGACAGAACCCTAATTCTGTTCTGTCAGATACAGTGAGAAGGAAGTTGCTCTGGCTGAAATAAGGTAGGAGTGGGATTGGAGGCCCTGTGTGATCCCTAAAGGCATAACAGCATCTAAGGAATTCATTTTGGAAAACCTGAGGTAGACAGGCCAACCATGGCAGAGAGCTGGAAATGTTTAATTCACTGTCTATAGTGTCCTGATACCTAGTATTGAGTTATTTATCAGCACTGAGTGGAAATAAAACTGATCCTATCAGGTAAGAATTACTGTCATACAATTAAGAAAAACCATGACCCCTTATTTTTATTTTCCTTTGGGGTATCAACACTGATTCATCTTTGATTTATAATAAGCTCAGCATCACTGGGACATTGTTCCAATTCATGCAAAATGCCAACCCACAGCTCTCCATCTATAAAATCCTGTCAGGGCTCACTTTAGGCTATGTCTGTGGTAACCAGCTGCACTGTGGGTCTTTGGCTTAGTGACCTCATGGAATGCCTATGATTTCACATTGGAGGGTTGTGTGTGCATATTTGTTCTTGTAAGTAATCCCCAGGCTTCTTTTTGTAAGGCTGGATTGATTGTATGCTGGATCTGATGGTGCATCTGTGTGGTTTTTTTCCCCTGTTGTATTCATCTCACTTTAGAATGCTCACAGTATGTGTATAGCTAATGCATTTGTTGACTTGGAAACCATACTTAAGATTTCTTTCCTTTATCCTTGTTTCTACTTTTTGTAGGCTATACCTACTCATGCTCAAGGTGAAAGGTGGTGATACTTTACTGAAACATAATAGACCTGGGGCACCCCAAAATACATCAGTTAACATAAACTTTCAAATAAAGTGAATCATATTTGTTGAGTAAATTATGTTGTTCTATTGCAAACCTCACTTGGGTCTAGTTTTATGATTTAAAGTGGTAAGAATGCCAAGGTTATGTAATTAACTACCTCAGATATGATGCCAACCTTTAAAAAAGAGAACATGTAAGTTTAGAACCTGTAATAGAGAAGCCAATGTCACCAGGTAGAGTCCTGACCTTTTTAGCCACTGCAGAATATGTTCTCTGACCTTTGTGTCCACCCAGTGAGTGTGCAGGACCATTGTAGCCTTGGGAATATTTGCATCTGTTCCTCTTCTTGATTCTCTGTTAGCATCATCCCCAAGTAGGAAAGAGATATGTCATTGCAAATGGAGAAAGGTGCTATCTTGGGGACTTTAATTTTGAGACATCTCTGATTCTTTAATTTAACATTATTTTGTTTTTATTCAAAAATAGTGGATTTGTTTTATTCTTCACTGGAGAGTAATCCCAGATAGCCTAAATTTACAGCAACTTAAATCTTCATTTACACCTGCCCTTTTTGGCCAAATCCACTTTAAGTCTCTGATGGCAAGTAGCTGTATAGTAACTGATTCACAGGGGCAGTATCAACAGTGGTTATGCTTTTCTTTCTCTGGTTGTGGTACATGAACCTCTGTTTCCACCTTGGAAGTACATGCAGCCACATACACAGAGGAAGACTGCCAACACACACAAAAGGATGTAGAGTGAAACGGAGCATCCTTTCAACCTCATACTCCCAGTCCCCTTCTGAGGTAATCATCACACAGTTTGTTGTGTAACTTCCCTGAAATTTTATCTGCATATATATGCATTTATTTATGTATACACACAAGTTTTAGTAATCGCTCTATGAATTACCTTGCTTTATTCACTCATTACATTTTGTAGCACTTGAAATTTTTTTTCAAGAGCTTAGTAATATCTCATGGTATAAATGTATGATAATTTATTAAATCACTCCTTTATAAATGGATGCCTAAGTGGTTAATGTTTTGCTATTATGCATCTGTGATAAACACTCTTGTATGTATTCTTTCTGCACCTGTACCAGTATGAGTTTAGAATACATCTCAGTGTAGAACTGCTAGGTTCACTGAATGTCTTTCACATTTTGCTAAACATTTTCCAAGTTTCTCTTCAGAGAAGTTTCCCCACTGACATTGAATGAGAGGATTAATATTCCCATACCCTCACCAACACTCAGCATTTAAAAAATCCTTTTACTTTTGCCATTCTAATAGGTGAAATGGAACTGATGTTTTCTTTTATTCAATTTTATTGTCTTATGTTTATTGGCTGTTGTGTTTTTTCCCCCCTGAAATTGCCTATTTATGTCCTGTCTTCACTTATCTTTTGGCTCTTGGACTTTTTTTTAATCACTGCTGTGTAAGCATTCTTTTTAAAAATCGAAGTAAGATGGACCTATAGAAGAGTGCAGAGGTGAAAATTTTGTAGTTGGATGAATTTTCACAAAACGAACACACCTGTGTAACCACCGCTCACTCTCACCTTTTTATGCAAGAAGCCCTTCTCCTGTTCCTTAAGGGGGAAACAGGAGAATTTTACCCTGAATTTACCACCATATATTACTTTGTTTTTTTTAAATATACTTTACTGATTCTGCTATTATACTAGTACCAATATTTTTCCCTTTGCTACCCTCTTCCCAGTACCCCCTTCCCTCCAGCAATCCCCGCTTTGATTCATGTCTATGGTTTGTGCATATAATTTCTTTGGCTTTTCCATTTGCTATACTGTTCTTAACCTCCCCCTGTTTTGTTCCTACCAATAATGCTTCTTAATCCCTGTCCCTTTTCCCTCTTTCTCCCTCTTCCCTCTCCCAGAAGATAACCTTCCAAATAATACCCATATCTATGATTCTGTTCTTGTTCTGGTTGCTTAGCTTGTTTTTTTAGATTTAGGTGTTGATAGTTGTGAATTTGTTGCCATGTTAATGTTCATAGTTTTAATCTTCTTTTTCTTAAATAAGTCCCTTTTAACATTTCATGCAATAATGGCTTGGTGATGATGAACTCCTTTAGTTTTACCTTGTCTGGGAAGCACTTTTATCTGGCCTTCCATTCTAAATGATGGCTTTGCTGGATAGAGTAATCTAGTTGTAGGTCCTTCCTTTTCATCATTTTGAATACTACTTGCCTATCCCTTCTTGCCTGTAAAGTTTCTTTTGAGAAATAAGCTGATAGTCCTACAGGAACTCCTTTGTGGGTAACTCTCTGCTTTTCTCTTGCTGCTCCTAAGATTTTTTCTTTATCTTTAAACTTTGGTATTTTAATTATGATGTATCTTGGTGTGGTCCTCTATAGGTCCAACTTTTTTGGGTCTCTCTGTGCTTCCTGGACTTGTATGTCTATTTCTCTCACCAATTAGGGAAGTTGTCTTTCATTATTTTTTCAAATAAGTGTTCAATTTCTTACCCTTACTCTTTACCTTCTGGCATCCCTATGATTTGGATGTTGGTACCTTTGGAGATGTACTACAGGCTCCTTATACTATCCTCATTTTTTAAATTCTCTTTTCTTCTTGCTGTTCTGGTTGAGTACTCATTCCTTCCTTATGTTCCAGACTGTTGGTTTGAATCCCAGCTTCCTCCCTGCCACTGATAGTTCCCTGTAAATGTTTCTTTATTTCACTTACTATAAACTTCATTTCTTTATTTCTGTTGTTGCTGTACTTAATGAATTCTTTGAGCATCCTAATCACCAGTGGCTTGAACTTTCATCCAGTAGGTTTGTTTTCTTCATTTTGTTTAGTTCTTTTTCTAGGGTTTTGTTCTTTTCTTTCATTTGGGCCATATTTCTTTGTCTCCTCAATTTGGCAGCCTTACAGTGTTTGTTTTTGTGTGTTAGGTAGAACTGCTTTGACTCCCTGTCTTAGTAGTGTGGCCTATGATAGAAAAGGCACCTGTAAATTGTATGGGATGGAGCCTTAGGCAATTGGCAGGGTGGGGCAACCTACTTCACTTCTCTGTGTCTCTATGTGAGGGGAGGGTGCAGAGATGGGACAGTGCTGCTGCCTGCTTTCTGGAGGTTTTCTCAGCTGTTGCCCCATTTCCATTCACTTCACCCACTTGCAGTATGTGACTGGCGCCCTTCCAGCTGTTGCCCTGATGTTGAATCCCAGAGTGAGTGAGTTTGTGTACATTTTAATTTCTTGTGGGTTCTTTAAGCTGAGTGTCCTAAAAATCCAGCAGTTTCTTCTACTGCTTCAACAGCCACTGGTTTTTATAACTAGAAGTTATGGGGATTTATCTTCCTGGCACTGCAACCCTGGGCTGTGTGGTCTGGCCTGGACTCACTGGCTCCCAAGGTATCCCTCCTGATTTTTACCCACCACATGTGAATGTGTGATCATCAGTTCCACTGCTGCCACTGCATCTCCATGCCATACTTGAGTCTCCACTCCTGTCCACTGGTCTCCCCGACCCCACCTGACTCCACCCATCCTACCTGTCTGGATGAATATGGCTTCTTTAAATCTTTGGTTGTTGGACTGTCATATAGCTCAATTCCCTGATGGTTCTGAGTGTTGTTTGTTTTGAGATCTAGTTATAATTCTTTCTGTGGTTGTGTGAGGAGGTGAAGCTTGTCTATCTACACCTCCATCTTGACTGAGAGTCCCTTTTTCTGTTTTTGAATGTTATACCAACAGAACCATAAATTATCTGTCCAGGGAATGCTTTTGTGTTTGCCTTCCTTTTCCCTTATCGTTATTTGTTGAGATTCATACATGTAGTTGCAAGTAGCTATGATTCATGTACTGTCACTGTTTTGTATAGTATTTCATTAGTGAATAGACTGCCATTTACCCATTCTACTGTAAAACATTTGTGTTGTTTCCACTTTTGATAATTGTGAACACTGCTGCTGTGAACATTTTTGTCAGGAAACATTTTTGTTTGCATATGTATGCATTTCTTTTGGTTATATATGTAGAAATGGAATAGCTGCTTTATAGAGTGTGACTGACTTGTTTTTAGATACTGGCAACCAGTTTCCTAAAGTGTACCAATTTACACCTCCACCAACAGTTCTTCGAGAATTCCTGTTGGATTGCATCCATGCTAACATTTAAGACGGTCAGCCTTTTTTCTTATGCAATGGTATCTCATTGTGATTTTAATTTTATTTTTCCTGATTACTAATGATGTTGAGCATATTTTCATATATTTATTGGTCATTTGTGTATCATATTTCATGAGGAGCTTGTTAAGTCTTGCTCATGTTCTCGTTGAGTTGTTTTTCTCTTTCTTACTGATTTGCAAGACGTCTTTGTATACTCTGGATATGGTCTGCTGGCCGTAATAAGTATTGTAAATATCTTCTTCTCCTCTGTAATGTGCTGTTTTGCTCTTTTAATGGAATCTTGTAGTTTAATTTGTTGGTATTTCCCTTTATGACAAATGCATTTATGTCCTGTTTGAAAAAATCTTTTCCTTCCACCAAGATTGAGAACATTTCACCTATATTGTACTTCAGTTATCTCCTGTGTTATCTTATGCTCAGCATATCTGTATCTACAGCTCATCTGCAATTGTTTTCTGTGTGTAGTGTGAGGTAGGGTCAATGGCTCAGGACCATTTATTAAAAAGATATTTCTGTCCCCCAGTGTACTTCACTGGTACCTTTGTTATAAATCAAGTGATTGTATATGTGTGGCTCTTCTTTTGTTCTATAGTGCTAACATTATTCTGTCTTAATTACTCTAGCTTTCAAATAAATCTTGATATTTGGAAGTGACTATCTTCCAGTTTTGTTGTTGCTCAATATACGGCTGGGGTGAGGGGGAGTGGTGGGAGGAAAATGCAGACAACTGTACTTGAACAACAACAAAATAAAAAAAAATTTTCTTGGATATTCTTGACTTTCTCTTTACTTTACTTCTTTACTTTCCACTTAAACTTTACAATCATCTTATGAATTCTCTCACAAAAAATTGATGGAATTTTTAAAAATAACTTTTTTATTTTCAAGTATAGTTGACATACAATATTATTAGTTTCAAGTGTACAATGTAGTAATTAGACATTTGTATACCTTACAAAGTGATACCCTCGATAAATCTGGTACCCATTGGTCACCATACAAAGTTATTGCAATATCATTCCCTATGTTGTACTTTACATCCCCGTGACTGTTTTGTACATACCCATTTGTACTTTTTAATCACTTCCCTTTTATTACCCATGCATCCCCCTAACCCGCCTCCTATCCCGCAACCATCAAAGTGTTCTCTGTATCTGTGAGTTTCTTTTTCGTTTGTTCATTTACTTTGTTTTTTTAGGTTCACTTATAAGTGAAATCCTATGGCATTTATCTCACCTGTCTGACTTATTTCACTCAGCACAGTGCCCTCTAGGTCCATTCATGTTGAAGATGGAAAGATTTTATTCCTTTTTATGACTGAGTAATATTCCATTGTACATATGCACCACTTCTCTTTTATCCGTTCACCTACTGATGGACACTTAGGTTGCTTCCATTATCTTGGCTATTGTAATTATATGCTGCAGTGAACATAGAGATGCATATGTCTTTTATTAGTATTTTGACTTTCTTCAGATAAATACCCAGAATAGGGGTTGCCAGGTCCTTCTGTGTGTATTCTTTTTTTTAAAATATTTTATTTATTTATTTTTAGGTGGGAATGGAGGGAGAAAAAAAGGGAGAGAAACATCAGTGTGTGGTTGCTTCTAATGCACTCCTCATTGGGGACCTGGCCCACAACCCAGGCATGTGCCCTGAATAGAAATTGAACCAATGATCCTTTTGGTTTGCAGGCTGGCACTCAATCCACTAAACTATACCAGCTAGGGCTCTTTGTTTATTATTATAGCTTATTAAGCCTTTGTTTTAATGTCTGGGTTTTTTTTTTTTTGGTATAAGTATTGCTACCCAGCTTTTTTTTTTTTGTTTACATTTTCATGAAATACCTTTTTTCATCCTTTTACTTTCTGTCTGTATGCGTCTTTTGATCCGAAGTGAATCTCTTGTGGACAGCATATATGAGTGTCTTGTTTTCTTATCTATTCAGCCACCCTTTGTTTTTTGACTGGAGCATTTAATCTATTTGCATTTAAAGTAATTATTGATAGATATATAGTTATTGCTATTTTATTATTCATATTTTTATCTTTTTTTCTTCTTCTTAAAGAAGTTCTTTAACATTTCTTGTGATATTGGTTTGATGGCGATGAACTCCTTTAGCTTTTTCTAGCCTGGGGAGCTTCTTTTCTATTCTTCAATTCTAAATGATAGTTTTATGCCTGGCTAGTTTAGCTCAGTTGTTTGGGTATCTCTGAATAGTATTTTATTATTTTTCTAGGTAGAGGTCTTAACACATTTTTCTTTAGTTTATTCTTAGGTATTTGATTTTTATACTGTTGAAAATAGTGGGGTTGTAAAACTGCATTTTCTTACTGTTTGGGAGTAAGTGGTAACTGATACTTGTGTATTGGCGTAGTGTCTAGTGGCCCAATGTATGCTGAATTCACTTACTAATTCTTTTCAGTTCCCTGGTTCTGTCTGCTAGTCAGCCAGTTAGCCAGTACCTCCCTGTTGTAATAATTTGGGCTTTATGGGAAGCTGGGGCATGAAAGAAAAACAGCGAGCTGCTTTTATTTGAGCAGGGTTTCTCACGGTGCTGACATCTCACCTTGGTAGTCTACCTTAGGGAGCAACTCCCTGCCTCGTGAGCAAGAGAAAATTATCTAGCAGGGCAGTCTCTGTTCCTCTGTGATTCTTAGAGCAGGGTTTTCTGAGCAATTACTCCTTTGGTTTCACCTCCCTTGCTCTCCATCGTGTGGGATAGGGGGAAAGGGCTCAGGAGTACATGCTGCAGCTCATCTCCCAACCTGGTATTGTGTATAAGGGTAATTGTTTGGGCTCTTGATCGTGTCACCAAATTGTGAAAACTCTGAGCTCTGAATAAAATTTGATTGAGGTATGTTATAAGCTCTTGATAAGTACATTTTAATGTATTTGGTAAGATAGTTTTTACAACTTGGGGTTTGAAGTTGGCCTTTTCCTAGGTTTTTTTCCCCCGTCATTTTATTCTTTCTTTGGCTTTCTGTGCTCCTTGTTGCTTTTGGTGGGTTTTATAGAGAAAAGCAGTAGGGAGAGAGGGGAGAACAAAAGGCCTTTATTCTGCTATGTTTAACTTTTATTCTCTGAGTGATGATGTTAATGGTCTTCTAATGACTTTGATCAGCTCAAGTGAGTAAATATTTACTCCGCACCACTTCTTTAAGTCAAGTCTTTTTTTAAGTCCCTCTGCAGTAAACCAAAGAGGTCCAATGAGTGGTATGGTGTCAGCAGTGTCAGATGAGGATGACCTTGGGCCGCAACATCCATGCCATTGCTGTTTCTAGTTGCCCATAGTACTAGCTTTTGTTTCTGACGTGAATTAATTATTGCATAATTGTCAGTAAAAACCAGACCTTATTATTAGGGTTTAATGATTCCTCAAGCTTTTATTGCTCAACAAGTAAGCATTTCTGGAGTACTAACTGCAGATAGTGATTTGAATATAGTGTAACCCCTGATTTCAGGTTTTCATAAGCTGGTTGAAGAAGGCACAGGATCTTTTCTGTGTGATAGAAAGTGAGAGCAGTAGCTGAGAAGGCGTTGGGTGCCAGAGGAGAGACACTGAGCCAAGCTAGAAATAATGGGCTTAGAATGAGCATTCAGGTTTGGAATTCCCCACAACCAAAACAGCAATTAGAACAGAAGGCCAGAGAAGACAAACTGGGAAGGTTCTGATTTGTAAAATTTTCTGCTGTCTCTGTTTTCTATTCAATGAACACTTTACTTACTAGGCAAAAGTAACAGTGTTCTGTGATTTAGGGACAGTTAGACTTTGCAAGGCATATTTCATGAAGTCACTGGACAAGTAACTGCTGTATCCCCAGCTCATCGCAACGGCATGTGGCATGTAGCATATGCTCAGTAAATGTTTGTTTATTGAATGAGAGGATGATTGGTGAACTCAGGCTCCCCCTGTTGGACTGGGCAGGGTGGGTTACTGGACAGGGGTTAAGTGTCATCTGAGGCTGCCTGGCCAGCCTGGGTAGGGACTTGGCTAGACCTGATGCCCAGAGGCAACACACTACTTTCTTGAGAGTGGTGTTGGCATCATGGGAAACCATAGCACAGGCAGGAGTAAAGCTGCATGTAAGGGATAATATGCAGTTGACTTTCAACAAGAACTGTGCTCTTACATTAGTTCTGGTGAATGAGATCTTTGGAATGAATAAAAGTGAGGGCAGATTGTTTACTCTATTGACGATAGTTCATAAACATTCATAAAAGTTGGGTAATAGTGGCCTCAAGCAGCTCTTCCTTCTTTCTAGTCCCAATTTGTAGAAGCAGCAATGTGAAAGTGGCTGTGTTGTTGAAGAAACTAAAGAGTAAAAACCTAGGCTCTTGGATTTTTGTCTGTAAGCTGGTACCTTTTACCTGTGTGACCACTGAGAATCTGTCTAAACTGGGTCTCTCCTTGTTAAGTGGCAGTTGTCCAGCTCATGTTCCTGTAATGTGAGTTCCTGCTCTGGAATGGGGGTCAGTATGTTTCATGTTACACTGACTGAAGCAGGGTGAGTCTGTGGTGTGTATTGGAGACCATGGGAGCACCCTGGTCTAAGGTAGAGACTCTCCTTGGGCTGTTCTTATCCTGGTTTCTTTCCTCATGTACAATTCTGGGCTTGCTCATAGCTTCCTGGCTTCAGGGCTCTTCTTGCTCTTCTCATAGTCCTTGGTCTTTGTCATTCAGATGCTCCTCATTCTCCTTAAAAGAATGGTCTTTATTGAGGCTGGTTTCTATGCCCAACAGAGTTTTGGCTGCTGCTCTATTTGCTCAGGGAATGGCTGCCTGCTAGCACAGCTGGGCCTCTTGGTATGAACCCTTGGTTCGGTCTGCTTTCTCCCTGAACACTGTTTACTGCAAGTCGGAGTTAATGTTACTGAACCGAAGTGGGATTCAGCTGACCACCACCACCATAAGACAGACTCCAGGGGCAGAGGCTCGTTGGAAAGGAAAAAGGTTTTTTATTCAGATACTGTGCAATCTGGGAGAATGATGGACTCTTGTCTCAAAGCCCATCTCCTCCGAAATACTCAGACAAAACCCAGCTGTGTTCAGCAAGATCAAGACAAAAGACAGAGTCTAGAGATTCTGTTCCCATTTAAAGTACTGCCCTTTGGGATCCACAGGCACCTGTTGAGCAGTTATCCAGGCAGCTTAGCTTGTTCCCAGCTGCTCTCCAGCTTCAGGTTCCCGTGCATGGGGCTGGTGCTACTCTTGGCCATGTGGCTTCTAGAGTCCCATGAATGCATTGGCCAGTGTGTTCACCAGGTGGGCAAGAAAGTGTTTCTTTGTTCCCCTGGGCCTGTATCAACTCCGGTATGAGATGGACCAGGTGCTTTCTCAGAAAAATCAGTAAACTTCCTAAATTTTCATGTGTTTTGTGTGGGCCCACCTCCCCACCAATCCCTTCCTTTCCCTGGGCTAGACTGACAGGCCACTTTGGTCCAGCATCTTCCCTTGCTGTCATACATGTGCAACTCAGTGTCATTGCCATGGCCTCAGGTGGTTCATGAACATATTGTATGGCTGCACGCCACACCCTCAGTGCCCCGAGGAGCGTGGCTTGGTGCTTAAGCACCTCTCCAGTTCCATCCCCACCGCCCAGCTCCATCTCCCCTGGCCACCCCTCCTATGTCTCCACCCTCAGCTGGCTCCCAGGGGTCTGGGCAGACTGTCTACAGATATCACTAAGGTATTATTTCAGTCTATCTATCAATCAGTCAGTCAATCAATCTGAATGTTTTCAAGTATCCAGGCACTGATCTAGGCATTTGGGAGACATCAGGGAATAAAGTAGAAAAGTTTCCAATACTTATATTCTAATGGGTGGAGGGGGCAGATGATACACAATTACATAGATAAGTAAGTCCAATAATGTGGTAGAAGATCATATGTGCTCCAGGTAAAGAATATATAGAACAAGGTGATGAGGAGCTAAGATGTGGGAGCTGGGCAGGTTGCAGTATTAAATGGGGTAAACAGGACAGGCCTAGGAAGTGAGTTTTGACCGGAGACCTGAAGACCATGAGGGAGTGTCCAGCCAGATCCTGGGGATGAGTCAGAGGAATGAGTTAGAACCAGGCCTGGCAGGAGCATGCTGGGTTGTGGGGAGGTCAGTGAGGAGGCCCCTGGGGCTGGAGTGGAGTGAGCAGGCACAGCAGGTAGGGAGAAGGTCAGCCCATGGCACCTTATCCATTGGAAAAACTTTGGCCTTTACCCAGAGTACAATAGATAGAACAGCTCTTGCTGCATGTGAAGAATGCTAGGGCAGAGGTGTAGATTGTGGGGCAGGAGGATATGGGGGCCCAGGCAAGACTTTTTCATGGTTGCTTCCTGGTGTAAACCTGAATGCAAATACATCTTTTATTGCAAAATGGCTCAGATCACTATCAAATAAACCTCCCTACCCCAATAACAGTAGTTCAAGGGCAGTATCTTATAACTTCTTCAACCCCACTCTTGCTATGGGTTGCACAGGTTATTCTGGGGGAGGGACTGACTATATGGACACTTGCACATGACCACCCACCTCTTGATCATGTGAAAGAAAGAGAATCTTGTGTTCATCCTGGGGCCTTGGTGGGGGGTTTGCCTGTTTGCAGACTAACAGAGTTCTGGGGGTAGGTGGGCAGTGTCCATAGCCTGTCTGGAGCTTATTAAGAGTTCTCAGGTTCTACAGAAGACAAAGAGTTCTCAAACAATGGAGTAAGCTATGAGCACCTGGCCTATTACAGCTTTTTGTAATTTGCTGAGAGCCAGACATTATAGTAGAAAATATTGGAGGCGGCTGTTCATGCAGCACAATGAATATCCCAGGCATTTGTTGGAAATTGCTTTCCTTAGAGCTGTGTGTGGGCTACATCTAAAGTCTCATACTCAAGCCCACTGGGGCAGCTAGATACCCAGAAGGGCCAGGAAGGTGCCCAAGAGCCTCAGCAGATCTCAGTTTTTCCAGAGAAGTCAAAAATGTAGGTGTTCCTTTTTCCTTTTTTTAATTTATGAGGGCTCCTGATTTAAAAATGTTGGTAGCCAACTCTGATATTTGAATAATACTGTATAGATTAAACAAAAACTTCCAGGTTTTTATCCTTAGATAGCCCTTTGGCACATTTTGATTTATGGAGACAAAATAAAAAGTTTTGTTGATTTGTTTTTCAAACTGCTTGGCCCTCTCTTTTCCTTCAGTGATGGCAGAATTCAACATCCTATCACAAATTTTTGTAGTACATTATAACCTTGTTAGAGTGGAAGACAGTTTGGAAGCTGTTGGAGGTTCTGCTGAAGTGAGTTAGAACATAAATCAGTTAGTTTTGATCCCTTTCTGCTATACTTCTTCTGTCTGGGTCGTAGTGTGATGATGAAGGTGGGTGATGGAAAGATGAGTTCTCGAGCTGGGTCAGCTCCACGGCTGTAGGTGTGGTTGCCAGGCTTCTGTGTGACAGAAGTGCTCTAATTAAAGCGGGTTTGGTTTATTAGCAGAGCTCTACTGGGCACATAATTTAGCAACTTGGAGGTGTTATGGGGCCTGGGGTACTGCTAAAGAGTGCTAAGGCTAAAGATAATTATTGGCTGACTTTGGGGAAAATGACAGATGGGTCCTCGTTGTTGCTATAAACTAGCCTGCGAATGAAACGGCACCCTTTGTTTAATGTTCCTTGTTGAGGGGCTCTCCACATTGACCCTCAGTTGCTTTGCTGACACTCTCACTTCTCTGAATTTCCAAGGTACTTCCTCAGAACCTTCACAACCCTCTGCAAAGCCTGCTGATTATTCAGCTGCAGGATTTGCATTTGGCTTTGCCCTAACAATGGGTTGCCTGGGTCCCTCCATTTTCCAGCTGTCTTTTTGTTTGAATTTGAGTTTTCAGCTGACATGCTTTCTGGCCTGAATGTGACCTAGTTAGTTAAAGAAGGTCTGGTCTTTAACCAGACCTGTGTAAATATTTATTTAAGACTTCTCTTGTTTGTATGCTTCTGGGGATGTAGCTGTTATTACCCCCTTGACAAGGAAAGTAGAGTGCAAGACAAGCAAAAACTTGGGAGGCAGGCTGTCCCTTAGACAGGGAGTGGCTTTTTGCTTGCGTTCCACATCCTGGCTTGTCTGGTCCTCTACCAGAGCTCTGGTGAACTCTTTGGGAATTAGCAATCCACTCATGTAGGAGACTTGGCCTAGTGAGATGCATTTTAGAAACTAGGTTGTAGTGAAGACATGTGAGGTAGTATGTTTTCCTTCCAGCCAGAAGCCTTCATGAGCTCACGGTGCAGCTGATTCCCAGATGTGCATTGTGAATCTAGTCTCTGCTATTCCGTTTTAGAGCTGTGGCTTTATTGTTATGAATTGGGTAATTTTTCCCAAATAAAACTTATTTTTTTCTGATTTGAATGGCCATATATGATGGGTATAGAAAATGTGGAAAATGTAAAAAAGTTGAAAGGAAAGAAATTCACTCAAATATTTCTGCCACCAAAGATTAACTGTTGTTATCAGTTGTGGGATTTTTTTCCTAGTTGTTTTCAATGCATTTGTTAATTATAGTTGTATCATGAAGCTAGTTGTATCACATATGTCATCTTGTATCTTCACAATGTATACCTAATTTTTTTTTGCTCAAACAATAGGAAAATCTATGACCTCATAACTTTCTTCTCCCTTTTACTTCAGACTGAATGGCCTCAAACATAACAGGCACTTCACCTCAGGGCCTTTGCACGGACTCTTCCATTATTGGAAGTGACGGCATGACTCCTGTCCTCACCTCCTTTAAGCCTTTGTTCAAATGTCACCCTCCCTGTAAAGCCTCTCCTGACCTCCCCATCAGTGTGCATGTATATTCGCCAGAATGCCTCCAGACCCTGACCCAGCATTTCCCGGTACTGAAGGCACCGGACATATCACCTTTTTATTATCAATATCATTATTCTAACAAATATGCTAATGTGAGCATTAACCAACACTACTTTTTGTATGCATTTTTAAATAGCTACATGTAGCCTATTTTTTGAATGAACCATATTCTCATCATCACCCTGTTGCTGGGCATTGAGATTGTGTCCAGTGTTTTTCTGTTATAAATTACATAAACCTGCTATGAGCCTTTTACGTGTAAAGTGTTTTTCTACTTCTGAGACATTAAAAGGGACTCTTGAACATGGGATTAGTCTGTCAAAGTATATTGTATTAAGACATTCGGCTGCAAGTGATAAAAACTCAAACTGGCTTAAACAAATTAACAGAAATTATTGGTTCACATATTTGAAAAATACAAGGGATGGACTTCAGGCCAGGCTGATTCCAGAGGTTTAGTCCCTGTTATCAGTGGTCTGATTTGTATCTCTTACCTTGAATTCTTTTTAATTTGTTGAGAGAGAGAGAAAGAGAAAGTGAGAGAAACATCAATTTCTTGTTCTACCCATTGTTGCACTCACTGGTTGCCTTCTGCGTGTGCCCAACGCAGAGATTAAACCCGCACACTTGGCGCACCGGGGTGACACTCAGCCCTCGGAGCCACCCAGCCTGGGCTGTACCTCTTATCTTTAATATCTGCTTTCCTCTGTGTTGGCTTTATTCTGAGGTAGGCTTTTCCCATTTAAAGCAAAACTGATAAATGAAGCTCCTCTTTCCATCTTACTTACTCTTTGCAATCTCATCTTAGAAAGACATCCCATTCCCAGTATTTTCAGTAAAACTTCAGGGATTCTCCTTGGCTTGCACTGAATTGTGCCATCTCTGAATCACTCACGTTGGCCGTAGGACAGTATACACTAGAATGAGGATAATTATACCATCCCACCCAAGCCACATAGTCTGGGGCCAGGGCAAGTGATATTTTCCAGAGGATACTCAGGGTGCTCTTACCCAAAAGGGGAATGGAACTACAGATCTTCATTTTACTTATGAATATAGCATGTTAAGGACTGTGTGCCTTTGTATAAAAAAAACACAAACAAAGCAAAACAAAACAAAACAAAACACCACCTCAGAAACTGAGAAGAGCCCAGTCACATCCTGAGCATATACTATGGATGTGTAAGGCCAGCTTGCTCAGAGGGCAGTCGACCTCCACTCTCACCACTGGGCAGGGAGAGGCAGGAGACCAGGCCTCAGCGCCCTGGGGAATGAGGCTCTGATGGCCTATAATTGCTCACCTCAAAGGCTGTTTGTTGGTGACCACTGGCTCCCTAAGTGCATGTTTAAGTTATCAGCAGTGGAGACATGTCCTAGCAGTAAGGTGCAGAAATGTTCTCACAAATTTCCCTAAAGGATTCTGACAGCAATGCTCTCTGGATGAATTTGGAGGCTACTGACAGCCGGGCACTCCATTCCAGAGCAGCTGCAGTGTTTGATCAACAGGCTCCGCACTGAGTGCCAACAGCTGCAGTGACTTCATTATCTTCAGCTCTGTGGCCCCCACCTTGACCCAGAGCACTGTTCATGGGAGAGCTCCGTGTTCACGGTTGCCCTGTTGCCTGTCTGTCTACTGACCATGCCAGCTTACCGCATAATTGTTTGAGGTTGAAAGAGCCCTTGTCTGTTGTCCCTTGTTAAATTTGCACCTGTCTTAAAGGCACTGCTGGACTTTTGTCAGACCTGTGATGGCTTTCAGCTACCCTTAGCCAGGTACACTTGGGGCTCTGGGGCACCGACCTCATCGTCCCTGCCGTGGTGGGTCATTCTGGCACAGGCCTGCCGTTCTTTCTGTGGAATGCTTCCTTCGCATGAGGGGAGTTGGAAGCATCCTGATGAGAACCCCATGGTTTGCCCTTTTTCTGTGTGAACAGGGGCTGTCTGAACCAGAATTAGGATGTGTCACATTCCATGACAGGCCAGGGAAAATTACCTTGTTATACTTCCCACTCTTCAGAGATTCCTAAAAGGCTCTGACCTCTCCCATTCAGGCCCTGTGTTAATGACTACTAGCTTCTGTGAGCCGGGGACTTGCTCACAAAGGGAGGCTGCCTGAGCCACGCCATGCGGTGTGCCCTTCGATGTAACCTGGGTTCTCTGTGCAGTTTTTGGCATTTTCTCCCTTTTCATCTTGTCAGGGAAATTTGATGGAGCCAATTTATAAATAAATGATTCATGTTAATCCTTCCCTTCTGTGAAGGACTCTGGGTTAACAGTGTTAATATTTCATTGGGTAGCCTAAACTGACTCACACAAACATAACTTCCCATTGTAATTATTTGAGTGTTTGAAGTCATGGACACTGACTCTGACTGAGTCAGGGGAAGAAATCCCTCCATTCAGTGGCCAGCTCTTTTGTTGGAGACCAGAGACCAGAGACAAGGGTCCTGGTTTTCTCAATATAACTGAGTGTGCGCCCACCTCTTTTAAATCTGTAGCCCATTGTATAAATGTTTGGTATTAACAAATAACTCAGTTAAAACTTTTTAAAGTAATGGCTCACTGCTTGGAGAACAGGCGGTCCTCCGTGACGGTGAGGGGTGTGCTTTTTGGGCTGTGCCTTCCCTGCAGTGGTGCCAGGCCAAACAGCGCAGGGAGGAGCCGAGCAGGAGCTCCAGCTGGGCATCTCTTCCTGATCTGTTGTGCATTTTGAGTATCTGACAAGGTGTTAGTAGAAGTTCAAAAGGTGTCCACTACTAATAAAGAAGTAACCCATGAAGAGCACAGAGCTAAGATAGTCTAAAAACAGGTTGTAAAGGAAAAACCAGATACTCATTTAGACCTGTTTCATAAAAGTCAGTTACCAGTTTAATTAACAGTTACTGGGCACTTCCTGCAAGGTGGGCTCCATGTCCGATAGGGCATCTTGGTGCCCAGAGAGACCCCTTGAGGGATTTGCTGCCCTTTTTGCACACACCAATGTGGCAGGTGAGTTGAGTTCTTCGGGAAGGCCCAGTGCCCCTTTGCACTGCACACCTGTGTTGCCTGTGAAAGGTGCTGTTGGTCTGTGCACACACCTGGATCTGACTGTCTCTCTATACCAGTAAGGGCATTGGCGGGAAACACTGGAGCAGCCCACATCAAAACAAAGAGGATCAGGAATTTAATTGATTGCATTACTCAGCCTGAGGCCTGGGCCGTGGCTGAGGTTCTGAAGGTCTTGGACACTTTAGGAAGCCAGAGGATCTTTCTGCCCCAGAACTGTGTTGTACCCCATGGTTATCTCTCTGCTCCTCAGTCTTTATAGCAAACCATGGCCAGCACTAGCTCTGGTGATTGAAAGTTTCAGTTCCAACAACATAAATTAACCAACTACACTCTCTCTGTCTCAATTCCTAATTCACAACAAATGAAATATGCTTGCTTCACACTGGGTCATATGCCCCTTGTGGCTGGGGATGGATTATAAAGGACAACAAAGCTATCCCAGGTCCATTTCTGGACCTATGGAAAGGACAGAGAGCAGGTCCTTGACTCTGAGAAGGGACAGGTAGTGAGCTGAGTGCAGTGTTGACCTCCTTACCCTGTGCCCATGCCTCTCATGTATGAATGAGCGCTTGCAACACCTGTGCCTGGAACCATCCACTTCAAAGCTTTACTGACCCATTGCGTAGGGTTTCATTTTTTGTTGGAGGTTGGACATATGCTTGTTAACTATGGAGAACTGACTTTATTAAAGTAAATTGAGAACAGTCTCTGAAGCGGACATTGCTTCGGCATAGAACAGATCACAGAATTAGGCAAAAGTGCTACCTACTTGCCTATCCCCCAAAGGTAGATTTTTGACTATGGACAAATGTTTTAATTATAATTGTTATATCTACATTTGTGGATGGCTATTGTTTAAGATTATTTGTTATTGTTTTTCTGAACAGTTTTATTGAGGTCTACACTAATTTTAAGCTCTGACGGGCTAGAGATCTTTTTCAACTCTGTTAGCAATGGCATGTGCACACAGACACCACTAATTGCTTCTTTATGGGAGCAGTTTGGGCAATTGTACCTTTACCTTGAAGTTTAATATAGTTTCCAGCTCTCTACTCCCAGCCGCTAAACTATCAAATCTCCGTGGTCGTTTGGTTGACAACTGCTTAAGCGTCTTCATTCTGAAACTGGCCCCTTGTTGCTCAGAATGTGCCTCGAAGGGAAGTTGTTGCTGGTGGAGCCTGGAATCTTCTCTTCATACTGCATTTTTTTTTGTTCTCAGAGTTTACAACTGCAGTTAATTTTTAAACTTATTCTCTTGGAAACTTTCCATTGATGTTTAAAAGGGAATATCAAATAAATTAATATACTCACAAATGAGAGAGAATAAATATGAGGTCTTAAAATATTCTGAATAATATTTTCTTTCTTTTTAGCTGTCTCCGTTATGAGGTACAGCGCCTCTGCTTTTGGGTTTGCAGTAAGTAACCTGAAATGTACTTTTATGAAGTTTTGCACGTTTTTCCTGAGCCCACAAATCTCACCCTGGGCTCTCAGTAAGAAGAGGGTGGTTTGCAGATGAGAGCCTAGCATGACAAACACACCTTTTATAGAAATCCCTTCTACAGGAAATTAGAATTTACTAGAAGTAAACTGCAGTGGTGCTGTGTAATTCTCAAGAACAGATTAGGGGACCACATTTCCCACACTGATTGTGAGGATGTTTTAGGGCTTTAGCCCTTATTTGCCCCTCAAGGCTATAGAGTTGAAAATGGGCACACCCTGGAGTGAGCCTTCGCTGGTGCAGTAGAGATGTGGGGAGTTAAGAGTGGGGCTGCTGCCGTGGGGATACGCCAGTCTGTGGCCTGACTGCAGTAGCCTGGTTCCCAGCCTGCTCCCTGATGGGAGTCAGTCAGAGAAACCTGGACTCAGATGTTCTACAGGCCAAGCATGTTGAAAACTTGGGTGAAGCTTCCCCACATCCCCTCAAGAGAGTGCTTGTAATTTTCCAGATGACAAGTGTGGCGTGGCACAATTGCTCATACAGAGTTCTTGTAAACACTCCTCCTTTGTAGCTTTAGGGTTTCCTGTACCTAAGGGTATGGGTTTCTTTTCCCAAACCCACTTCTTCCTTTCATTGTGAAAATTTAATGTTTTGGGTGTTGCAGATATTTTTCAGAAACTTTTGAAAGAGTGGACTGTCTCTCCAGAAAAATGCACACACCACACACACACTTTCTCTCTCCCTCTTTTTCACACTCCCCTCTCTTTCCCTTTCTTTCCCTGCCTCCCTCCCCCTGCCTCCTCCCCCAACACATCATTCATTAATACAAAAGGACTGAATTTTATATACAATTTTAAAGTGTTTGCAGAATTCCCAGGTGATCACCCTCATCCTGGACCCCAGGTAGAACAATCCCATTGAAAACCAAAAACATATTCCTCACCCCAAATCTTTTACTTGGGATACACAGTTAAATGCTGAAATGATCTTGCTCACCATGGGGAAGCCAATTTCAAACGTGTTAGAACAGTGCAATCCCCTCATATCTCCAGAGTGCTGGGAGCCACGGGCCCAGGAGTAGACCCACCATGTGGGAGAGTGTGGTTTCCCAGGCCGTGGGAGCAGTGTGAAATAGGACCTGGCCTGTGGGGTGCCCTGGGCTCCAGGTCCCTGGGACCCACTGCACAGAAGATGAATGGCTCACATCATAACGATGCAAACCCTCTTTGCTCTGAGGTCACCTGCTCAGATGTTCTGAGTCACAGAATCATTGCCTTGTGTCTTAACTCTGGAAAACTGCTAATGCCATGTCTCCTTCTCCTAGTTTGATGCCATCCTCGATGTCCTGTCTTCGGCGATTGTCCTGTGGCGTTACAGCAACGCGGCCGCGGTACACTCTGCCCATAGGGAATACATGTAAGTGGATTTTTACTTGCTCCCAGACTGCAGAACCCTTGCAAATGAAGGCCGCATAATTAGGTTGTCAGCACAGCTTACTCTACAGTTTTGGTCCAGGGACAAGAATAAGGTCCCCAAATTGCCTTTGAGAATGGCTGGCTGGGGTGATTATCACCTCTGGAATCACCCCTGGAGTGATTACAGAAGAGGTTCCAGAGTGATATGTCTTGGCGTTGAATCTCAGCTTCCCATTTCCTTCCACAGTGGTCAAAGAGATGGATGTCCCTTTATAACACTCTCTGTTCTCTGCTTTTGAGTCTGGAGTAAACATTTTTATGCTCAGTTGCCTTTTTATCCTTCTGTCCATCCATCCATGGATCCATCAATCCATCCATCTTTCCATCCTCTTAAGCTTTGTGTTTTTGGAATTGTTGTTCCCTTGAATTTTCATGTTTTTTTCTTATTTCTGAGCAAGATGAGCTCTCCACTGGAATTTCCAGAAGACATCCTGAGGGCATTATAAATTATTCTACTTGCACCATCCTCTCTGTATCAGAGGATATTGCTTGCCTCACTCCCCACACCCTGTGGGGGAATGCCTTTGTCTTTGAGGGATTTCTGTCTGTGACCATGAAACATGTGTTTTTTCCAACTTTCATCTCTATTCCATTTGCAATCCTCAGAGTGATTACAGAAGAGGTTCCAGAGTGATATTTCTTGGTGTTGAATCTCAGCTTCCCCATTTATTATCTCTGCCTGTGGGAAGGTATAAACAGCTTTGCCCCTTGTTTCCTTGACTGGAAAAGCAAAAAACAATACTTCCTTCATTAGGGTTATTATGACAATTATATGAGTGAGGTATAATTATCACAGTTTGACATGTGTGCGCACGCATGCACACACGCACACACTTTGGAACAATTATGTGCCAAATGCGGTAAATCGTAATTCAGTAAATCGTAGCTGCCATGATGATTAATTATTGAGGGGACTCCCCTAGAACTGAGCCACCACTGGTCATTAGGGCAAGAGTATTACCCCACCTCTGCAGCTCTTGAACAGTTGAATACAAAGGAATAAATGCCCCATGCATTTATGGTAGGATTGTGGTGGTTCCCAGACAGAGGATACTCTTGGGAGGGGGGCTGTGTCATACTCACACATATATATGTTGTGTGTTGGGGATATGTTACCCCGACTCTCTGAGTAACATATCTCACATTTCACGTGTCACATGGAAAGCTTTTGAAAGATGACACCCTAATTGATTCACCAATGTGAATGAATATGAATTTCAGTTTAGTTAATTGTTGGCTTTAGGTAGAGCACAAACTTCTTTTAAGTGTTAAATATTTATTTGAATGTACTTTAACTTTTTGAACAAATAAACAATAAAAATTACAGTATAAAAATTTGTAATATCACAGATGATGTTATTTAGGATAAGGTTAATTTTGAAAAAAGTGAGTCACTTTGTGGTTGAAAAAAATTAAGAAAACACTAGTAGTAAACTTATTTTGTAAAATTTCAAATGTCCGTACCTAATGACCAGTGTTGAACTAACACCAGTCTAGCCAAAAGAGAAGCTGATGCACCCACCCCGGATGTTGCTGGCTGTTCGAGGATTATGTGAGAACAATCTAGAGAGCACAACCTAAGATATGCTTGGGTTTCAAGAGCGAGTCCCTGTCCTGTCAGAAGAACGTAAGTTCTTTGGTTGTGCAGTCGCACTGTCCCAGACGGTCCCCACTAGTGGCTGTTTCAGCACTTGCATGTGGCTGGTACTAAGAGGTGTTGTAAGTGAAGAGTATATATCACACTCCAAAGATGTGGAAAGAAAAAAAGAATGTAAACTTTTCATTAATAATTTTTAAAATATGGATTATAATTTGATATAAGAATATTTTGGATATACTGGGTTAAATAACTCTTAAAATTAATTTTGCTTTAATTTTACTTGCTTCTGTTTACTTTTTTTCTGTTTACATTTTTAATGTGGCTAGAGAAATTTAAAATTGCATATGTGGCTTATATTTTCACGGGGCCTTGCCCTCAAAAGAGAAAGCTCTTCCCTCTGTTTTTTCTTATTTTAGAATTAATAATCCAGAATTGGATTTGCAATTCCAGAAGGAATTGAGTTCATTGTTTCTCAATGTCTCTCTTCTAATTTGCTTACTTTAAGTCTGATTTTATTTTTGCTGAAATGAGTTTCTTACACATTAGTCACAATGCCTCATGTTATCGTGGCTTTTCTATAGTGTTGGGATCTCTGTGAGCATTTGCCAGGTGGCCTAGAGCTTTTCCCAGATTAAGACTGATAACAAGAAATATCTTTGGTTTCACTGTTCTTAATGATCCCAAAGCAGGTGCTTTTTAAGAAATGTATATCTATATTAATGCCCAAAAAGTAAAAATCCAGAGGAGTTGTTTTAGTAATTCCCAGATTATAGTTAATGTGCTGGTGCCAGTGAATTCATTCAGAGATTCTTAATCTAGGGATTAAAACGACACTCACAATCCTCTACTGTTGGCTTTAGTTTAAAGTTTTAATCTCTGGCTCATTGCATGTAAATTAAAAATTCATGAAATCACTGCCAATTGAGAAACCGATGTTTGCATATTAATGAGCATGAATGAATTATAAGAGGCAGAGCTAGAAAGGCTACTAGTTTCCAGTTACTTGCTAGAAAATAATATTTGGGAGAATAGGGAAATACTCAACTGGTTCTTAGTTAATTCTTCTAAATTTTCCTACTTTGACTCTAAGGTTCAGGAAGAATGTTGAGCTTGGACTTGCCAGTGCAAAGAGCGTAGGCAGCTCCCTCAGCCCTGCCAGCCGCTGCTGGCGGCCCTGGGCCCTCAGTGCTCAAGGGGGGAGGGTGTGGCTTCAGCACCGCCACAGAGAGGGGCTCGCCCGGTAGTTCCGTTCTGTTCTGTGCTTCGTTACTGTGCTGAAATAACACATCACATTAAATTTACCATCTTAAACATTTTAAGTGTATGGTTTAGTAGTGTTAAGTGTATTCACATTGTTGTGAACAGATCTCCAGAACGTTCTCATCTTGTGGAACTAAACTCTGCACTCATTAAACGATTCCCTTTTACCCTTTCCCCCACCCCCGGAAAGCACCATTTTACTTTCTGTTTCTAGGAATTGGACTACTCTAGATACCTAGTATAAGTGGGATCACACTGCATTTGCTGTTTTGTGACTGGCTTATTTCTCTTAGCTTAACATCCTCAAGGTTCGTCCATATTGTAGCACATTTCAGAATTTCTTTCCATTTTAAGTCTGTACAATATTCTGGTGTATGTATAATCCACATTTTGTGTACCCATTCACTGGCTGACAGACATTTGGGTTGTGACCACTGCAGCTGTTGTGAGTGACACCGCTATGAACAAGGGTGTGAAAATATCTCTTCATGACCCTGCTTTCGATTCTTTTGGATACAGACCCAGAAGTGGGACTGCTGGGTCATATGATAGCACTAGCTTTAATTTTTTGAGGACCCTCATACCATTTTCTATAGCAATTGCTCCATTTTGTAACCCTACCAACTAGCTTTTTATTTTTAAGAGCTCCAAATTTGATCAGTCACCTTCTCGTAGGGAATATGAGTGGAGAAGGTGAACCAGGTTTACACATGGTCAGGGTTTTCAAAAGGTGCGTAAACTAGAAAGGGTGCAAGGGAGTCAAGTTTGTTTGTAAGGGAGGGATCTGGGAACATACATATTCAGAATGGGTAAGAAGGGATGGGAGGACAATGACAAGGTTAATGAGTAGTCATCATGGATTAGAAGACTGGTTTAGTTTGACAGGTGTTGGTGTGGGATGCTAATGTGAGAGTAGCATGCTGAAAACCAGGATTTCACAGGTGGTTCCTTTATTTGTGTGGCTTTAGGGTAGGGGTAGGTGGCTGAGGGAGGGTGAGGACAAAAGGTCAGGGACATGTGTGAGGCCTGGCATTGGCTGGATGGTCCATGTGCAGTTGAGGGGATGGTTGTAGAATTTATGGAGGAGATGAAGAGAATGAAGCAGGTGCCAATGTCCTCAGTGAATGAAGGAGAGGGGCCAGGGGTTGGGGGCAATGGCAGGGAGGTGTAGTGGGTGGTTTAGTCTGTGGGTAACTGGGACTACTGAGGGAGAAAGCCAGAGAAACTGCTTTGGAAATCACCTGGAAGAAGGCAGGCTTTGAGAATGTGCACAAGAGAGGAGACACAGCCTCCAAGTCAGAGGTAGGCAAGGCAGCTGCCTCGCAGAACAACCATGTTTTGTTTGGCCAAGAGGTGAGGGGGAGAGTCAGAAAAGAGACTGAGGATGTGGAGCCTGGGAATCGGAGGGAAGAGTTTGGGAGGCAAGAGAGCAGGGCGCCACCAAGGGGACATGGGAGCAGAAGTGTGGTTACAGGGCTTGAGTGGTGGCGGTTGTCCTGCTGAGAGCGGGTTGCTGTGAGGACACGCAAAAAACAGGGAACTATTTGTGCACTTATATGGTGAGCTCCATGGTCCTGTCAGTGAAGAAAGCATGGTGCAAAATAGTGTTTGGGGTCTTCTCTCATTTGTTTTAGTAACAGAGGTTTGCTTCCACATACGTTTGTTTAGATACAAAGAACAATCTCTGCAAGGACACAAAGGAGACTGGCAGTAACATCGCCTCTGGGAGGAGGACTGGGAACAGACAAAGGAGGGACACATTTCTGTATATCCTTCAGACCAGGGCTGTCCTATAGAACCGTCTGGGGTAATGGGTCTGTCTGAGTCTGCACTGCCAGTGTGGTAGCCATTAGCCACGTGTGGCCACTGAGTACTTGCCCTGTGGCTAGAGCGACTGAAGGACTGGATTTTTGACTTAAAATAGTCATGTGTGGTAGTGGTCAGTATGTGGGACAATGCCCTCTTTAGATAGTTTGATCATTTTTAATATATTTAAAAAGACGAAGTTATTAACAGATCAAAGCCCGGGGATTTGGAAATGTGAGAAAGATATGGAAGGAGGGAAGGTGTCCCTGGAGGTGAGGGCTGTGGGAGAAATTAGAGTAGGAGGAACTTGGCAAGGCTAAATGGCACAGGGAATTTCATGCCAGTCTTAGTCATCCTCAGCCCCGTGTACCATGTAAGGCCACAGGAAGTACAGCTTCCTGCTGCCATCAGCCGCAGAGGGCCATCGGATGCTTGCCACAGAAGGTACAGACTGACACTCATCGGGGGCCTCTGACATTTTGCATATGATTGCAGCACAGGTGGGAGGCCCCAGGGAGGCTTTCCAGTCCAGCTGTCTCTTTGGGCCAGCAGTCAGCTCCCTGAGACAGAGGGGTGGAGGCAGATGGGAGGCTGCTCACCTTGGCAAGCTTCTAATTGTGCAGCCCTGGGGCAAAAACTGCCTGGGAGGTTGTTCTCTTGCTCCAAACGGACCTGCAAATGGCATGATGCTCGGCAGCATATTTGGGAGCTCTGGAGGGGATATTCTTAGAGAGGCAGAAATCCTTTGTGTGTCTTCACACGTAAAATAAATGGGCATCCTGGTTCTCACCCAGGCAGGGTATTTGCCATTTTCTTCTTTAATTTGCTGAGCCAAATGCTTGGCCTGAAAATCATCAGTTGACAGTGGCTTGATAGTCTTTTGATTACTGGTTTCAGAAGCACCCTTGCTGTTTCTGGAAACAGCTCCAGAAATTGAAAAATAAAAGTAACTGATGCAGTTAAGAAATGATGGATTTTGCTTTTGGTGTCTGATTTAAGCAGACTTGCAAAGATAATGAGTTATATCAAGAACATATTAAAATACAAGGTCTGTCCAGAAGATATCCAGCCATGAAACATGAAAAATAGAGACATTTATTGAAGAAGATACAAGATACAAGAAATATTGTACATAGGACAATGATGCTTCAGTCTCCTTCAAAGTAGGCACCTTGGGACCTCACACAGTTCTCCCAGTTGTCATCAGCTCCCCGGTCATATGTTCCTGAATCTCATAGATGCTCTGAAAGCTCTTCCCTTTCAAAGGTGACTTTATTTTGGGAAAAGCCAGAAGTCACAGGGCACCAAATCTGGGCTGTAGGGGGCTGAGTCACCTGGGTGATATGATGTTTCACCAAAAAATTCTGCCCAAGATGTGATGCATGAGTAGATGTATTGTCCTGATGAAGCTACCAGTTGCCCATTGCTGCAGCCTTCTGAATCATCTGAATAGTTGCTGCAGATGAATGTTTAAGTTTAATGCAGACTTAAGATGTGGATTTTAAAATCTACAAAATTTGGTGCAGAATTGTTGTTCTACTTGCTCAGTCTTTTTGAGTGTGACAACCACACAGTACACACACTCAATCAGTGGAGTCTACCACCCCCACTGATTAGTACAGTGAAGTCATCACTGTTCACACATGTGCATTCCAGTTCACTCTCCTTGGCTGCCAGGTTACATTGACATCATGCAAACTGTTCTCATTAAATTAACAATGGCTGAACTTTTTCCAGATAGACCTTGTAGTACCATATCTCCTCCCCTTCTCATAATATATTTGATGTGACCCTAAATTGGAGGCTCTGGGAAAGTGAATTACATTTCCTCCACATCTGTTAAACTTGACAGAGTTTTTGAGTATATTTTAGCCGAAGAACAGACCGTGAACTAGAAGAATAAATAACTTTGGAGACAGCTTCAGTGACTGATGAGAGCCAGTGTAGAAGGCAAAGCCTTCACAGCAGGAGAAGAGCTCATCTGCCTTTAAGAGATTGCATTTAGTCTTGCCTGAAGGTAGAACGGAGCTCCTTCCACTGTCATGAAAAAGTCATATGGAGCCTCCATGACACTGACATGATGTTAATGGTGGTGGTGCCATGGGCAGGACATAGTAGAGCAAGCAGTGTTGGCTTCCTTGGCCCATGTTATAAGTTGAATTGTGCCCCCCCCAAAACATACGATAATGTTCTAACCCTCAGTATCACAGAATGTGACTTTATTGGAAAATTGATTCTTCACAGATGTAACCAAGTTTAATGAAGTCCTGATCCTTATGACTGGGGTCCTAACAAGCAGAGACAGGCATGCAAGAAAAAATGATCTTGTTGATGAGGGCAGAGGTCAGAGTGATGTATGTACAAGTCATGGAATGCCAAAGATTGTTGTTGGACACAGTGGCTAGAAGCAAGAGGGGATTCTGCCCTACAGGTTTCAGAGGGAGTGTGAGTCTGATACCTCGATTTCGGACTTTAGCCTCCAGAACTGTGAGAGAATACATTTCTGTTGTTTTAAGACCCTTAGTTTGTGGTACTTTGTTATGGCAGCCACAGGAAACTAACACTGTTCCTGAGAAGAGTTGTCCTTCACATCTGCACTCACCTGCTCTGTGACCTTAAGTTATTTATTAATTTTTCCAGATCTCTGTTTGCTCTCCTGTGAAAGGAGGAGGGCTGTGATAACTACCAAATGGCACTGCAGTGAAGATTAAACCTGTTGTTGAATGCACCATCAATATATGCTCAAAAAATGTTAGACCACTTATTTTCCATTGGTAGAGTTTTAAAAATCTTTTCATTGTTTTTTATCTTTTTAAGAATGTGGAATAAAAGAATTTGCAATTAAAAATGGAAAAACTCAATGAAATATGTCCTTAGGTGAGAATAAAAAATATTGAAAAACTCAGACACACAGTTTGGCATATGTAGAAAGTGCTTTCGACCTCAGGACATGGGGTAATATAGTAGTGTAGTGAAGTGACTGAAGATTATTCCTTGATCTCCTGATTTTATCACCTGTTCCTGCCCTTGTCACACCCCACCCCCAAGAAATCTGGAACAAGAGGAAGTAATACATGATTATTGTAAAAGGTTGAGGTAATTCATAGAGGTACAAAGAATGTAGTGAAGCTCACTTGTTACAGGGCCTCCCAGAGCTAACGTTTTGATGTAGACTGTGTGTTATATATTGGATGTGCATGTATGTGCAATGCTACACATCCATCTTTTTTATTGACATGGACATGTGTGTGTATACCCTTCTGAAAATTGGGTCTTCTCTTCTTACCACCATGTTTTGAACATCTTTTCATCTGAGGATAAAGGTATGTTATTGTTTGATAGCAGTGTGGTATTCTATGTATGCATGTAACGTATTTTGTTTGAGCGATTTTCTACTAAAGACAAAGGTGGTTTCTGATGTCTTGGGGTTAGAAACAACCTGAAATAACTGTCCTTATACATTTGTATTATAATGCTTGTCCTCTTATTTCTTCAGAATACATTATTAGAAGTCTGGGTCAAAGAATTTTCTAACACCATTTTAATGCCCAGTGTCAAATTGGGCTCCAAAAAGGTTGCCTTGCTTTACGCTGTGCTGGCAGGGGTCAGGGTGTCTGTTTGCTCACTGTGCCAGCTCAGTGGTACAGTTCTTTTTGGTCATAGCCACTTGTGCAGGGGCAGAACTGAATTCTCCATGCTCATATGCATTTCTGTAGTTACCAGTTTGTAGTTGAGCATATTCTCATATGCTTTTTTGTCATCTGTATTGCTTTTGAGAAACAGGTTAACAGAATTTCAGATGGAATGAGAAACCTTTTATTTCCATTTTGGAACATTTCCCAGACTCTGGCTACTAGAATTTAGGTGCCTGAGGAAGTACAACTTAATAATTGCCCAGGTCCTTCCTTCCTGTGTTTTCCCACATCACCTGTATTGTTATTATTTTTACAGTGCTCTGTGTTTTCTTTCATGGATTTAGTTATCTGTGTTTAATTTATATCTTGGTATATTGGTTTGTCATCCATTGCTGTCACAAAACTTTAAGCTGATAAGAGCAAGAGTGTTCCTTAACTGCCTTATTCTTTTCATTGCCAATTCCTAGACTAAAGCCTGATACTTAATAGGTGCTTATTAAAGTCTTGCAGAATGAAAGCTTGAGCTATGGAACCCCTTTATCTTATGGAAAGTTTTGACATATTTATGAAGATGATAATAGTAAATACAGTAAATACTTACTGAGCACCTGGTTTCTACCAGCTGTCATGTTGGGCTTTGTTAGGCAGAGGCATTATTTAACACCTGGTAGAGAAGGTCAGTGTTGCTCCTGAAGACGCATGACTAGTGATGGACACAGCAGGGCTTGCTCTGAAATTTGCTCAAAACCACTATGCAGTGTTACCTTTCTGAATGGTCATTTCTGTGTGTTGGTTTTACCAAATTTTTGACCCTCCCCTTCCTATTGGAAATGCCTTTTCCTAGCCATTAGCTGCAAAACAAACTTAATTGAAGGCAGAGGGGAAGTGGTTGTGGGTCAGAGGAATTAAGAGCTATGAAATTATCCAAGTTGAAAGGCTGTCCCAGACTTTGGTTCTAAGTCTAAAAGGTGGGGAAGTGGTTTGCAGTTGGCTGGACATGGATGAACTTCCTGGACAAGGCGGTCTAGGGGCAGGGTTGGCAAATTCCTAACAGCTGGTGTTCATGCCCGGGATCCCCTGGTGAATGGTTGTCATGACAAGCCCTTAGCCCTCCCACGTCTCCAAGGCATTGCCAGTGAGGATCATTCACCTTGGCTGCAGCCTAGTTCTGTGCTCTTTAGAATTTTGGTTCCTGTTTTTGGGCCATGCTGTCAGCTGGATAGGGCCTCCTCTATCCTGGACTGAGGGCTTTGCCTTCAAGGAATAATAGACACAGCTTTATCCACTGCTGCAGCTTCTCCTCTGCCACCTGCTGCCAGAAGAAGGCATTTGCTGCGTGGAGCCTTCTGTCCCCGGGAACGCCAGGGCCCACGTCTGTGGATATTTCACCCTGATGATAGTCGTCGGCCCTTTGGAAAGTTGAGCCTGGAAATCAGTGTTTGTGATCCTTCCATCTTCCACTCTGGGCTGTGCTTTGAGGTGAATGGACTTAATTCAGGAACCCTCATTGATGTGGTGAGATTTGAGGTAGTTCAGAACCGCGGTCTTCTCTCTTTGTGACCACCTCTGTCAGCAGGAGATTCGGGCAGGTTCTTTCCTTCTCCTAAGGGTCCTGCAGTCCCAGGAAAATTCCATGGGCTTGGTTTCTCCATAGTTGTCTTTGAAGTGTTGGGGTCAGAGCTTTCATGGCATATAGTTCTTCTTCCTTCAGCAGCCAGATCTTGTCCAGTGTTAGCTGCTGAACATCATAAATTCAGTTTGCTTTTGCATAGTACTTGCCATTGACTACTAATCAATACTAGCTGATGATGACTTTCTTCGCTATACATTTTGCATTTTCTGAAAACTGTTTCACAAGTTATATAGGTTATGTTTGTAATCCTAACAAGCATACTTTTTTTCCCTTTGGGGAAATATACAAAGCAATGGGAACAAGGAATAAAGCTCTCATCTCCTCTATCTGAACTGCCTTGCTGCAGCTATCCTACTGGGTGCTGTTGTGCTGACACTACTGGGTGCTTCTCCATATGACCACTTCCCACTGCAGTGTGGGTAGCCTTCCTTTGGGAGTCCATGAAATTGCATGGATTAGAATTCTGGTGACTTTTACTCACCATTTCCCGCCTTCTTCTAAATAGTTGCACCCTTTAAGCTTTTCGTCAACATGAGTTTTATAGGCATCTGTCTATATATGATTCAGTTTATTCATGTCACTTAATAGAAAGCAATATTCCTTTCCTCTTAAATATTCCTTTAAAAAAGGAATACTTGAGTTTTTTAATAGTTTCTACCTACTTCATAAACTTGTTATGAGAAGCAAATGAGGTAATATCAGTAAGTTCCTTGGCATAGTGTTTGACATATAGTAGGTATCTGATTAATGGGGGTATTTTTTAAGAGTAGGCTTTCCAGGCAAAATAGAACTAGGTATGTTTTTTATAAAAAAAGCTTCATTAAAATATAATTCACATAGCATGGAGTTCATGCACCAAATGTGTCCAAGTCAATGGTGGTTAGTATATCCACAGAGTACTGCACTCATCCCCACAATCAATTTTAGAACATTTTCATTACCACAGAAAGAAGCTCTATTCCCCTTAGCTCCCACCACTCCAAACCCTTCTGCCCTGCTCCCCCACCCCCAGGCCTAGGCAACCTCTAATCTACTGTCTGTTCATACAGTTTTGCCTATTGTGGTCCTTTCATGTAAATGGAATCATACACTCTCTGGTCCTTTGTAGCTTAGGAAAATGTTATCTTCCTTCACTTAGTCTTTCATTTAGTGTAATGTTTTCACCATTCCTCCACACTGTAGTATGTATCAGTAGTTACTTTCTTTTTATTGCTGTGTGATATTTCACCAGATGGATATACCACATTTAACTCATCCATTCATCAGCTGATGGACATTTAGGTTATTTTGCTTTTTTACTATTTGCTTATGTACTAAGAATAATGCTGTTGTGAACATGTCTGTGCAAGTATTTGTGTGGAAATATGTTTTAATTTTTCTTGGGTTTATATCTAGGAGTAGAGTTGCTAGGTTATGTGGTGACTCTGTGTCCAACATCTGCCTTCCAATGTGGCTGTACAATTTTACATTCTTGCCAACAATATAGGAGAGTTCTAATTTCTCCACATCCTTGTCAGCACTTGTTATTGTCTCTGTTTTTGATGTAGCTATTTTAGTGGGTGTGAGTGGCTTTGATTTGTACTTTAGGGTTTACATGCTTTTGAAAAATCCCCTTTCTCTTCCCTTGTTTGATTCTTAGTCTTGATTCCCACAGACCCTTGTGAAGTTGGCTGTGTGCTCCCTGCTAGTGAAGTAGCTTGTGTGCGGAGAAAACGTCCTTCAAGAGGCCCTCCACCCCCTGATGATGGCCTCCTGGCCTCTTAGCACTTTGCAGAGTCTGGCTTTTGGCCTTTCAGGCTGAGGCATGGTTTTAATGCACAAAGGCAGGGGACTCAGATTAATCAGGCTATCAGAACGACATGTAAAAATGGGGTGCCAGTTTATTAGTGACTGCAGTTCCTCTATCGCAAGACCTTGTCTTGTTACTCGTGTGGTTTCCTCCCTGTAGGTAGACCTACATAGAACCCCTGGGCACTGCAACAGCAGGGGTTAGGTGAATAGATGCTTCATGACATCAGGCCCTGAGAGCCTGATAGATCAGCCTGAGCAGCAGAGATGCTGGGCAGGTCTGAAAGGAGCTACCTCTGAGACCAGGACACTGGCTAAGATCCTTTCTCCTTTGGGTAGCACATTTGAAAGGGGCCCATCATATTTGCCTTTATAAACACCTTTATTGTGTTTCTCTAGTTGACCAACCCCTTTTCTGTTTTATGAGCTGCTTTTTTAAAAATGTTTTTAAAGAAATTTTTATTTATTTATTTTTAGAGAGGGGGAGGGAGAGAGAAAGAGAGGGAGAGAAACATCAATGTGTGGTTGCCTCTTGCATGACCCTTACTGGGGACCTGGCTCACAATCCAGGCATGTGCCCTGGCTGGGAATTGAACTGGTGGTCCCTTTGTTTGCAGGCCAGCATTTAATGAACTACAGCAGCCAGGGCAGCTTCTTTAGTTATATTAATTCTATCACCATCTGCCAGCCAAGCAGGAGGCTTCCCATTCTTTTTTTTTAATTATGGGTTTTCTAGTTCTATAGGTTCTGAACATATAGCTGTAGATTTTATCGTTTGGCAGAAACTGTGGTCTGGGAGCCGAGGGATTTTTGTAGAGTTCCTGTTCTGCTCTCTGATAGGTTTTGATCTAAAAGTTTAATTCTTTGAACAGTCTTAATTACTCACTTTCTTACCATGCTTTGGGCACTGTGCTAAGTACTGTTTATGTTTGCCTCATTTAATCTTCAGAACAATTCTATAGGTGTCACTATTCCAATTTTATTTTATTTTTTAAATTATTTTATCATTGTTCAATTACAGTTGTCTGCATTTTTGCCCCCCGCCATCCCCCCACCCCAGCCAAACCCACCTCCCTCCCTTGCTTCCCTTGGTTTTGTCCATATGTCCTTTATAGTTGTTCCTGAAAACCCTTTCCCCCATTTTCCCCTCCCCCCTCCCCTCTGGTTACTGTCAGATTGTTCTTAATTTCAACATTTCTGGTTCTATTTTTTGCTTTTTTCTTTTGTTGATTATGTGACAGTTAAAGGTGAGATCATATGGTATTTTTCCCTGACTGCCTGGCTTATTTCACTTACCATAATGCTCTCCAGTTCCATCCATGCTGTTGCTAAGGGTAGGAGCTCCTTCTTTGTCTCTGCTGCGTAGTATTCCATTGTGTAAATGTACCATAATTTTTTGATCCATTCATTTACTGATGGGCACTTAGGTTGCTTCCAGCACTTGGCTGTTGTAAATTGTGCTGCTATGAACATTGGGGTGCATAGGTTGTTTTGGATTGGTGTTTCAGGGTACTATTCCAATTTTATAGGAGAGGAAATGGAGGCTTAGAGAGCAAGCGGCTTGCCTAGAGTTGCAGAGCTGGGACTTAAGTGGGCAACTTGCCACAGCCCTGCTGTACCCAGAAGCCTGGCGTTGCCTTCATGTCCAAGCGGTGCTCTGTAGATGTGCTGGGGTGAGGGGAGCCCCGTGGATTCACTATATGCTGATGACAGTTGTGACGGTGGACTCGGAAGTAAGGACGAATGTGGAGAGAACAGCTGTGAGCAGCCCCAAACCTTAGGCAACTCCCAGAGGGACATCACTCAGCCTTGTAGCCAGCTGGAGGGGCTGGGTGGGTGGGTCCCCTTTCATTTCCCCTGTAGCTCAGAAGGCAGTCATTTTTCCAACTTGGGAGGCAAAAAATCTGGGTTTTAGGTTTGTTTCTGCTACATATAATGTTACTGTTTTTCACTTTCATTTCTTCATCTGTTAGGTTCAAATTAAAGCTGCTGTTTTACATGTCTTGGAGGCAGCCAAAAAAGGTATTAAAAGAGAACCTGTTTTGAAGAGTTGAAGAGTGTGTGTGTGTGTATATATATACATATGCATATACATACACACAATAATTAATATACATAATAAATATATAGAGAAGTAATGTATCAAATATTCATATGCTAAAAGTAATATATATTATTAAATACAATTAAGTTAATAAACTTAATTCTTAATTTTTAAAAATTTTTATAGTAAGAACACATAACATGAGACCCACCTTGCCAAATTTTTAAGTGCACAATGCGCTATTGTTCTTATGGCCACAATGTACAGCGGATCTTTAGAGCTTGTTCATCTTATGTGACTGAAAATTTATGCCCCTTGATGAGCAACTTCCTATTTGCCCCTCCTCCTTTAACTTACAGTCTTAAATACAAGCCCCTACAGTGGGAGATCTCTGGGACGAGTCAGTGTATGTGCCCCAAAGTTCTTCCAGGCTTTAAATAGCGGGGTTTCCCCCTCCCTACTCCTAGCCCTACAGCTTTTCTAGCACAGTACGTGAGTAGGCAAAGTGGCTGTGTTGCTCTGTCTGCTATTGTTTGTTGCTGCAAAGAGATCACTAAGTGTGGGTGTTAACACCCACCAAAACTTGTTGGCATTTTGAGCCAAGGAATCTTTTGCTGTCTTTGTGCCTGTACTTTTAATGAGAAAACCCATGCACAAATATTGTCAATGTTGTGTAAGTCCCCTAAGCAAACTATGCACTGACCTGCCTCCTTTTAAATCAAAGTTCAAATTTTCATCCTCTTCCGAGGCGACCGAGGCAGAGCTCATGGGAAAACCAAGTTATCCTAGGTGCAGGTCTTCTAGCATATGATGGTGTGTGTTGGAGCCTGACATTGAAAACCCTCCAAAAATAGTGGCAGTGTGAAGGGTCTGATGACAAGTCCTATCTGAGAGAACAGGTGGAAGGTCAGGAGATGACATGTTTAGGCCCCTACATTTCAGCATACCCCTCACCCCGACTTGGTGCAGCCTTCTCTGCTGGCTCCAGTGAAAACCAGCCTGGATGCATGTCTGCTCTTCCTCAGGGTTCATTGGCTGTTTGGATTGACAGCTGAGGAAAGGGGTCATGGAGAGAGTTCTTTCCTGCCTCTTCCAAACATAGTGAGGCTTTAGGGATCAATAAATCTAGAGGGACTCCCATGAAATATCAGGGAATCTAGGTGACACCCTTGTTTTGAATTCTCTACAATTTTCATTTCTGGATGTTGAGTGATGATCTAGGCATCTGGTTTCTAGTCAGGTATCTGTTCTGTCAATCTAGTGTTCATTTGGTTTCATGTGTGAGAAGGTTAAATTTGTTTGGAAAAATTCCAGTTTTACCGATCAGATTTCCATCAGGAGATGGAAATTTTCTGACACCTGACTCTGACAGGTATTTGTTGATTCCACAATGAGCTATTGGGTGCCCACTTTGTGCCAGGCACTCTTGCAGGCACTGGGCACCAAGAGAGAAGCCAACTTCCATTCTCAAGAACCTCAAAGATGGCTGACAATAATGTAATCTCTGGGAGAAGTGAGAGCTGGGAAGGAGACAAGCCAGGGCAGTGCGGCAATGTGAGGAGGGTTCCTCCAGAGTTGGGGCTCAGGGTCCCATCACTGGTCCTTTGGGCAGGAGGAAGGAGCCTGGAGAAAAAACATTCCTGGACTGGGGATTGGTGCAAAAAGGCCCAAACCAGCATGATAAGTTTGAGGGTCAGAAAAAGAGGTGTCTGTGGCTGGACCCAGTTAATGAGGGGCAAAGGAGAGATGAAGCTGGGAGGTGGTCAGGGCCTTGGGACTCTGGGCACGAGTTTTGATGATAACAGCAGTGGGAAGCCATAGGCAAGTTATTAAGCCGGGGTAAGTGATCTGATTATGAAATTCATATCAGAGAGCTCAGGTGGTTCATCGTGAGGGAATTGGCTATTCTTGCAAATGTACGAGGCCCTGTGTTGTTTCTTTAAAAATAAAAATACTCATTTTACTGATTATAATTGTAGTACATATTTGTAGAACAAATGCATTTAGATGAATAGAAGTCTTAAAGTGAAAGTTTTCTCTCATTTGTACTTGCTGTCATCCTTTCCTCTATTCACCTTGCCCCCATAAAAGATAATCATAATGAATAGTTTGGTGTATGTGCTTCCAGAATATTTTCTGTGTAAATAAAATGTAATACACACCCATATGCTTTATGCACACAGATGTACACACATGATGAGGTGTAAATGAAAAAAAAAGGATCTTTCTGTACATATTGTTCTGGATCCTGCTTCTTTTTCCTAACATCAAGCCAAGGACATTTTAAAATTCTCCTGTCTGTGTATCCAACCCACTCATTTTAAGGGCTTCATGGAATTCTGCTATTGGCTGGATGATAATTTACTTTACCATCTCCTGTTAGGAAATCTGAGTTCTCTCAGACTTTGCTGTTTCAAGCAGCTATGCCAGTTATAGCTTGTGTGTGAATCGACGTGCACCTTTTTCTGTATTCCTCTAGGCCATGTGTTTGAGATATTGGGTACTTTTTTCTTTAATAAGAGACAACTAAACAGTGATCTTAAAAATCCATTCATGCATCCCAGCCCGATTTGTATTCTGAGTAAGGGTGAAAGTTGGTTTGTGGGCAAAAGTGTGCCTTACATAGGAGACCTGCCAGTCCCCAAGCACGGTGGGGCTGCTGTGTGCCACTCATCTGTGATCTGGGTTGTTCATGAGGTGGCCGTTGTGATTGGAAATGCTGCCAGGCACAAATGAAGGCGAGAATGAGGAACATATGCAGGGAATGGTGAGCCCACCTAGTTTGTATGCACGTCAAGCCGGCAGTATTCCCCTGGCGCCCTTCACTGTGTGGGCACAGCTGCAGGTCTGTGTGAGATTGCTTTCCTGAATATCATGAGTAACTAAAGCCAGGGACAGGCTTACAAACAATAGACTACACAGAGCGGGACCTGCCCTTTGCGTAATTAACTGCGATTTTGCATTTCCAGAAATCTGATTACTGGAGGCAGTGGCAAGCACGCTGAAGATCAAATACATGTTTCATCCTTATTATTGAAACTATATTTTGCAAGAATCACACCCTATTAAAAGCACAGGAGCTTAGGGAGGAGAATTTGGCTGATGAAAGGTCCTGGAAGAATGAAGTGACTCTCTGCATGTGTTTGTGTATCCAATCCCCGTGGCTGTCCAGGAAGACTGGCCTGACTGGGAAGAGAATTGCACAGCACTTGCTGCGTGTTGTCTGTTGTTTGGGCATGAGGCCTGGGCGCACCCCACCTCACTATGGTTGGTGACCATCCACGGCCTCGTTTTGCCCCATTCACCCCCAGGGAAGTGGACTCCTGCAAGAGAAACTCTATGAGGATTGGTTTAGGATATTAGCCAAAGTACGTATTTCAGTGGCCTTTAATTTAAAAGAAGGGTTTTAAATGGCAAAGCTGAACAAATGTAAAACCTCCTTACTCCCTTCTCTACATCAAAACCAGACTGTCATATAAGCTGATAAATGTTGCCGGAGCTTAAGCCAGAAGGACTCAAGGCATGGTTGAAGAAATATAGAAATGTATGTAAATCAGTTTCTCTTTGGATGTTAAACTAACATTTGATTGGCCCATTTCAAAGGAAGGGGGATGCATGTGTGTATGTGTGTGTGTGTGTGTACTGGAAATTTTATTGTGGGAGAAAATACATTTGCACATTAGCTACTCTCCAGAAATAATTATTTTGACTATTCTCCTTCCAATTTCAGAGGGAAGCTGAGGTTACCAGATTTAGAGCCAAAGAAGGCATATGTTAGTGAGTTAAAGAAAAAGCCTTAAACTAGTAATTCAGGTTTTTTCTTACAGAATAAAAATGATTTGCGTAGCTTTATTGAGGAAGACTTTTAAAAAAAAATTTGCTGGGGTCCGTTTCATGTTGGGCAGTCAATCTTTTTTCCCCCACCCCTCTCTCTCAGAGAGCCGCAGGAGAGGCACCACAGTGCCTGTGAGCTGTTCTGTTGGTGGGGGTGCTTGCCTGATGAACGTGCTAGGGGAGGAGAGGGTGCTGCCCCTCCTCCAGCGCCCTACCCATAGTTTTATCAGACCAGCCTTACTTTTGGTTTGGGATCCAGATGGGGGTATGGGGCTTCCTAACCAGGATGCTTGTAATTTTCCTGTGAAGGGCTGGAGTGGCCACGGGTTTGGAAGTGCCCTTGGAGCCCCAGTGCCGTTCCTTCCCCAGTGTAGCCAGCTTCCCTGTTGCATTTCTGTTGTAGCCCTGATTGGTGACCCTTTAGCCCTGGTTGGATATTTGTAACTTACCTTTTGTGGTTTTTGAAAACCATAAAAAAACCATAAAATTTTATGTTTTACATTTGTAAGAAAAAAGGTTTGGACTTTTTATAATTGAAAAAATCTCAAAGTATACAAATAAAAATCACCCCTTATCCCACCACCCAGAGGAAATGTCTAACTTTTCTTTTATCTCTTTTGTGCAGATGCACAGGTTTATGGGTGTTTTGACAAGATTGAGATAATGCAGTGTGTTTTGTTGTACATCCTTCTTTCTCTTCCACTTAACTCCCTGCAGTGAGTGTTTCTCCATCATTAAAAACTTGATTTTTAAAATTTGTTTTTCAATTACTTGATTTTATTTAATTGCTTGATTTTTTTTAATTGCATTGCAGAACTGTTTTCACTGCTGTGTGTAGAATAGCATTAGCTCTGATTTTAGAAGGAGCCGACCTAGATAGAGAGCCTATTGATTACATAGAGGCTCACACCAGGCAGATGATTTGTCTGGAGTAGTTGTAGGATGGATTTTAACTCATCTCCTCCCTTAGAGACTTTGATGCAGATAACTATTTTATTTAAAATATTTTACAAAATTGGGATGGTTTTATAAAGTTGTATTGTCATGATAAATGTGTTCTGAAGTGTCCCTTCCCTTTCTTTCACCCTGTTGGCTTCAGAAAAGATAGTGTTCAGTGCAGAGTGAATGTTATCACATTTTCTGACCTATCGTAAACTGGGCAAATCTTGTTTTGAAATCATGCCAAGAACTGTGGTTGGCACTGGAAGCCATCACCCCTGGGGCAACATGGCCCAAACCGTCTCTCCAGCTTACAGTATTCTGTTTCCCATGCAGGAGCCCCTTCCCAGGACAAATTTGTTGTACGTCTAAAATGCCTGTAGCACTTCTGCCTTCTGGTTCTTATTTCATTCTCCTTCCTGTTGCCTCCTCCACTTATCTTAACCTCCTTCCCCTGAAAGACACCCCACTTAGGGAAGCTCTTCTGGACACCATGAACCCTCCACCCCTGGTCTGGGAGACTGATTAGGGGAGATGCCCCGTGAGGTCTGGCCAGGTGCCAGGTACAGGTTCTGCAGCAGGTGTAATGGTGTCTCTCTTGCTCTTAGGTATGTGGGGCATGGTGGGAGGCATTTCTGGTTTCAACGAGTCCTTCCTCAGATACAGACTTGGAAGTCGAAATTCCTTTGAGTAGTTTCAGACTGCATTTATTTGTACCTTTAACCTGAAGTTCAGTCTCAAAAGCAGACCAGACCATCCATGCCACTGGGCACACTTTCATGAAACGCTTACCAGATCACAACAAAGGAAACCAGGGCCCGCACGTGCTGCTTAGCATCTGGTTTTGTAACGTGTGGAGGAACCCGATGATACAATTCCAAATGATTAGAAGATGCTAGATGGCATATCACTTAGTCCAGTGTTGCTCAGACTGCGGCCTTGAGTCCCCTCAGGACTTGTTAAAGCACTCACTGCCGAGCCCATCTGAGAGTCTCTGATGGGGGTGGAGGGGTGGAAAGAGGCTGAGAATTTGCATTCTTTTAAAAAATTTTATCTTATTTTAATTGTTGTTCAAGTACAATTTTCTGTCTTTTACTCCCATCCCAGGCCACCCCACCAGCCCTCCCCACCTCCCTCCTGTTTCCACCCCCTCCCTTGCTTTTGTCCATGTGTCCTTTATACTTGTTCCTGCAAACCTTCCCCTTCTCCGCTGCAATTCCCTCCCCTCTCCCCTCTGGTCACTGTCAGCCTGTCTGCATTTCTAACAAATTCCCAGGTGATGCTGATACTGCCGGTCTGGGGACCACACTTTGAATAGTGTTGATTTAATGTTTTAGAAGACAGTGTTCTTACACCTGGCTACACTTTAGATCACTGGATGCTCAGGGCACTCTCCAGATTAACTCCCCTTGGCCGTCTGACCAAGGGTCCCAAGCATCAAGCCACTCAGGGGATTCCAGTGAGCAGTCAGCTCGGTGAGCCACTGTTCTAAGCAAGTGCAGCTCAACTTTTAATCCACTTACTGGGAGGTGAAATGTTTAGCTGCATCCCTGGCCTGTACCCAGCAGATGCTACTAACAGCCACCCACCTGGTTGTGACAGCCAAAAATGTCTCTAGACAGTGCCAAGTGTCTCCTGGGGTGATGGTGGGGGTAAATACCTAGCCCTGTTCAAAACCACTGGAGGAACGTGACTTACTGAGGCTGGACTTAAGGACCCCTGTGCCCTTTGTCACATTTTTCTGTTTAACGGGAGCTTTATTCCTTTGAACAGGAGCAGAACCATTTATCTACACTGCTCCTATGCCTGGAAGAGGCCGTACAATGAGAGGAGTCATTCCTACCAGGATGAATTAAATATTAGCTCCTTTGCCTAAGGCAGGGGAAGGTGGCAGGGTGAGATGAAGCAGTGGGAGCCTGAGAGTTTGGGGGTTTAGGGTGGGGCAAAGAAGTGCCCCAATAATTTTCTCTATAATGGATTTTGAAAGGCATCAGTGATGGCTTTATTTCTAAGTGAAATTTTGCTCGTCCCCATTTTCAATCATCTCTGAGTTTCAAAAAAAAAAAATTGAACACTTCAGCTCCTTTCTGTTGAATGAAGTTTTTGGCATATGACCTTTTAACAAGCCCATGAATAATTCTCTTAATTGACTGGCCAGTGATGTTTTTATTCTAGGTGTCCTAGCAGTTCAGTGATGGCGCACACACTCCAACCCCCACCTACACACTCACCAACAAGCTGTTAAATCAGTGAGGGATGCAAATTGCATGTCTCTTTCTTGGTTTTCAATTGGAAGCCTTTCTTACACAAAGCATGTTAATGGTTAATAAAATTACTGGGTACACACACGTCAGTCTTTATCCACAGTCCCTAATTCTCTAATTTGGTTGAACCACCTCCGACATTAACGGTGCAGATTGGGTGTCCAGTCGTAATGACCCAGGGCCTCATTACACAAGCCCTGTTCGGGCCATGTCATTCTTTCCCATCTGTCAGGAAGCCAGTGGCCTGGTAATTAGGAAGGGGGTGGGCACGGCAAGGGCTGCTCAGAGCCTCGCGGTAGTTTTCTTTCAACATCTGTGGAATTCGATCTTTCTTTTCCCTTTGTTTTAAAAAAAGCAGTCACAGGTTACTTTAATTCAAAATCATTGGGCAGACAAATTAGAGGAAACTGGGGTAAGTCTCAGATAAGCCAGTAGAATAATTATGGTGGGAATAATAAATGACTCTCCTCTTTATTACTCCCATAATTATTTGCCCCATGTGGCTGGCGGCCTGTTGTTACGAGGTAGATTCTGTTGTTGGCAAAATAAAGACCACAGTTGGTAAAGTCTCTGTTGGCCTCCAACACGGGCACAAGTAGGTTATTTGCAAACGTGCCCTCGTAATTTCTGGTTGTGGGGCTTTGGGGGCCAAATGACCCGACCCATGCACCCGTGAAGCCCTAGTGTGCTGACAAGTGAGACACTGTTCATTTATAAGCCTAACCTGCTTAGGTGAATTTCATTTCCACCTTTAGGAACTGTTTTCCCCAAATAAAGGAATGCATATTCGAATGCTTTTCTTCTTACCGACCTACTGAGGACATTTTGTTTTGTTTAGTTTAAGGGAATGTTTATGTTTCATGTAGCAGAGCCCATCTCTGCCCGTGGAGGAAACAAACCTGGCTCTTGGCCTCAGTAATATACCAGGACAAACAAAGATCATCAAAGTGCAGTGTCTGGGCCTCCGACTGCAGGGTGCTGCGGAATTATCAGTGGAGGTTATAAAGCAGGATGACAGCTAATGGGGGCGGGAGTGGAGGGACTGAGGAAAAAGGAAAAAGGCCTCATGGACATGGACAACAGTGTGGTGATTGTTGGGGGGAGAGGGCATAAGGGGACTAAATGGTAATGGAAAAAATCCACTAAAGATAAAAAAAATAAAAGAAACCCAAAGTCTGTGCCCAGCCCCCTCTAGAAATTTCCTACAGGTCTGGGTGGGGCCATGGAATGTAAGGTGTAGGAGACGCCTCAGACCGTGCTTTGGACAGGCAAGGATAGCGTGAGATGAGAAGCAGGATGATTGATGCGTGGCTGCAGCATGGGCTTCTGGTGACACGGGCGCGCTGGGTCCACAGCCCGGCTGGACAGCCCTTTGTACCTTAGTTTCCTCAGGTGCTCAAGGCAGTTGAAAATATCTGTCCTGTGGGACAGTGGGAGGAATAAAGGGGACAGGGTGGGCGGTGCGTGGGTGCTCACAGGCAGAGCTGCACTCACCGTCTGAAGGAGCAGCTCTGCCATCTGATGTGCCGACTGAGTCATGCTCATCAGTGTGCTCTCCTTGAGGGAAGCTTTTGTTCACCCTTTGGGCGCAGAGGTTGCGGTGGCCTTTCTGTGAGTTCATCGTTGCTCTTTCAAAGCTGTTTCCCATCTATCAGTTCAACTTGTGTTGCCCCTTTGGTCCTCTTGGTTCTGTGGGTTGGCCCCCACTCGATGGGAACCTGATGTCTGTCCTCTCAGCACCACCAAGGAAAAGTCACATGCCACAACAGGACCCGGAGCAGGGTTTCTCAACCTTGGCATGGCTGACTTTTCAGACCAGATAATTCTTTGTGGTGGAGACCCGTCCTGTGCATCGCAGGATGTTTGTCAGCACCCCTGGTTTCTACCCACTAGATGCTCATAGCACTTTCCAAAGTTGTGACCATAGAACATATCTCCAGACACGGCCACCTGTCTCCTTGTCCACCTGGGGGAGGGCAGAATCACCCCAAGTGAGAAGCGCTGACTTAGAGTCACACTTCTTTAGAACAGAAGTGCCTAAGTCTCTTGCCTCATCAGACACCTGGAGAGCTTTGTGAAAAGAAAAAGCAAAGAAAACGAACAAATACCACTTGCCTACACCCTACTGCAGACTACAGGGTCAGCAACATAAAGGTGTAGTCCAGTTCTCTGAGTTTTTTAAGCCCCACAGAGGGTTCTGGTGAGCAGCCAGTTTGGGGTTTACTCAAGAGATTTGCCATGAGGTCCCTTTGCCAGTGGCCCTGGGTGGACTTTCCTGGACAGTCTCATTCTAAAGGAGAGTTTCCACCTTCCCTTACTGTGCTACCGGGGTAGTAACAGGAAAGTGAGGCTGGAGATGAGAAAGCATTTTGGACTTTATGGGGCAAGCTATAGGCCCCTCTCACAAAATGATAGGGGTGTGGTCCAAGACAGTGAGAGAACTTTGTGTGTTTGGATCAGTTACATTTTGTGCATCATACATTTTTTTCACTTTAAAAAAAAACAAGAAAAAAATTTGTGCCAGCTACCATGCTAATAAGCTCTGTTTGTGAATTTAACTCACAGCAGATGTACCGTACACGGACGATGGCTCTGTGTCAGAGAGAGGTTAAATAGCTCTCCTGCGGTCATGCACTGCTGCTGAGCGCTGGTGCCATAGTGTAGCCAGATGCTGGTTCTGGAGCCTACTCTTTGCACACTACTCTCTACTGCCTCTTTTCATAGCAAGAATGAGGACTCAGGCAGAGCTTCCACCGTGGGTGCCAATAGTCAGGGCATTATGATACACCTCACAGAAACCGAGTACGATCATTCCTTATCAGAGGTGTCCACGGCCTTAATTAATAAACTGACATATTATTCATTGGTTGGATTCTCTACTTGGGGGAATGTGTGGATAGATCAAATACAGAGTGACAGGTTGTCTTATTAAAAGGGTCCCCCACACTGGCCAGTGTGGCTCAGTTGGTTGGGTGTTGTCTAGCAAAACAAGAGGTCACTGGTTCGATTTCTAGTCAGGGCACATGCCTGGGTTTTGGTTTTGGTCGAAAGGCAATCAATGTTTTTCTCTCACATCGATACTTCTCTTCCTGTCTTTCTCCTTTCCCTTCCCCTCTCTCTAAAAATAAATGAATAAAGTCTTAAAATAATAAAAGTAAAATGCTCCCCTCTTGCTTCTCTAAGGTGGTGGTATATATAGTTAGATAAATGATAACGAGGCTTTTTTCCACCGTCACCCCCTCACCTTTATGTTGGCATGAAAGTTGGGTTTGCAGGTGACTTTGTCGAGGGAAGAATTGGTAATGTGGACTGTCTTTGCCTCTATTTTGTGCCCCAAACATGTGAGACGCACACTTGGCCACACCTGCCTCACCTTGCGGGCACGCCTGTGTTTTAAAGGTTGCTCTCGGACTCCTTTTGCCGCCCCGGTGGAGCTTTTCCAGATGACTGAGCACTGAGGTCCCCGCTCCGTTCTGGACAGCACCAGCTACCGGGACGACTGCTGGCCAGTCTTTCTGTGTTCATCTGGCCTCACGAAGCTCATGTTTCTCCCTGCTGCAAACTCATCGCTGCCTCCTAGTCCACACTGAGATACAACTTTCGTTTCTGTGCAGATTTGAGGAAGGCACAAACCTTGGCACTGACTCACCCAGGCTTCCTTCATGCACTGTACCCGGCTTTAAAGGCTGCCCCTCAAAGGAGGAGAAAAGCAAAGGATTTCAGAGACAAAATGCGTGATCATTTGAAGGAGGGAAGTCTCACTTTTTTTGTCTCTCCAACCGCATTTATATAGCTTGGTTTATTCATAGCCTTGTTCTTAGATCTGTGAGTTTCTTAAAGGGTAGTGGGCAATTGTAGTCCCATATAGCAGTCGTGCCTACTTTGGTTGGACATTTGGGTTTCAGGGAATGGCCGAGTTCTGAGGTCTCAGGACAGATTTAATCTGCAAAATGAGGAGAATGTTGAGGCTCCTGTCTTGGATCTCCATTTGGTTTGTTCATGTGGATACTTGCACTCACACTCTGAGTTTATCTCCAAGTATTTTGTTTCTCTTTGTTTTGACAATGCACTGTGACTGTTCTTCTAAGTTCTTTCTGGAAGTTCCCCTGCCCGAGATTGGACAGGGATCCTAGGAGTAATCCCAGGAAGTGGGAGTGAGGGAGAGGGGAGAGTTAGACATGAAGAAAGGAAAAAAGCCTAGAAGGTATTATATTGCAGTTACTTCTGTGGTGGGGTCAGTCCTGCCCCTGCCCCTGTGAGGGTTGCTGTGCCGCCCCGGCAGGCACTCGGCTGGGAGCCATCTGCTGCGAGGCAGCAGCTATGATCTGAGCTGGCCAAGGGGATGCAGTGTGGCTCCAAAGGCATCTGCTCTGCCTCCTTGGGCCTTGCAGTCTTTCAGGGGACTCCCAGTGGTTAAAAAATATCCCACCTGTGTTGACTCTGAGATGTCCTTGCGTTCCAGCCAGTTACACTTAGGTTTCTTAATTTCTCCTCCCCTAAGACAGGCTGGATGACAATGAATGTGTCAGCACTGGCATTTCTCTCGTGATGGTGTGACTGACAGTGTTGGCTTACACTGCTGATTTAGGGACCAAATCAACTGTGGGTCTGTACTTTGTAGGGACGTCTTAGCATGTTTGAGTCCAGTAAGAAATAGCACTGTAAAGTTCTAGAATGTTTAGGAGGAACTAGTCCTTCTAGTGAAGGCTTTAGAATTAACTATTAATGACCATCTCCCATTTGTACAGTGGGCTGCAGTGTATTAATACTCTGCAAATAATTTAAAACCATTGTTCTGTTTAGAAAGCTGGTTGCCCAAATCAGTGGATGAAGAACACTTTTCTTTTAAAATGTTCTCTTTCTGTATTCTCTATTTTTTATCTCTTACTCTGAGAAATGTCACTCTTTAAAATAGTTGACTGTGTAGGCCACAGAGAAGTTGAAGAAATAAGTAAAATCCAGGCAAAAACCTGGTGAATCTTTCTTGCTATCTGATAGCTTTGTAGTAATATATAAAAGGAAGCCCATTATTTCAGTGAGAAACTCCTATTTTATTCTAACTTGCAGTAGGTCAACAATACCTACCATTCAGTTCTTACATTTTGGTTTTACAAATAAATCTGTGCCTCAAACCTGTTGGTTTGAAATAAAAATCTTTAATGAGTGAGAATTCCTTTCCATTGCTACATTTAGACTAGAATTTGAGAGTATTAGGACCTTGGTGATTAAGTCAAATTTGCTAATTTTCAGCAGCTGAAAATGAGGCCTAGCAAAGTCTCACTAGTTCCCTGTTCTTCCCAAGTTAATGACAAGGATAGACCCAGAATCCAGGACTCCTGGGTCCCACCCAACTGCAGCCACTTCACCCCCAACGGCAGCAACTTCACCAACTCCAGCAATACTGCTGTTTACATTAGAGTATTTTGTACACAGAAATGTATACAAAATTTGTGTATTAAAATTCACAGACACCCAGATAAAGAAAAGTCTAGCTTGTCTCTGTTTCAAGGTTTAGATTTGGACTTGAGCCCCAACTTGACTGCTCACTGGCTTTGTAAACCTGGGGAGATCACTCTCTTTCCCAGAATCTCCATCTCTCAGCCCTCTAACTTGCAGGTGGCAGGCAGCACTGATGAGAAGTCCATGAAAGTTCTTTGTAAGGCACAAACCCTCACCCAAGTGCCAAGGGCTGTGTGCCCCAGAGAATCCATGCCTCTAGGACTCTGCTTCAGGTAGGGGATGGCTAAGTGGTGGGTTTCAACAGAAGTCCCAGTTATGGAAGAAATGCAGTGAGGTTCAATTAGAGATGCTATCTTTAGTATTTTATATATACTTGATATCCTATTAGTGACATGTGGCGTTTTATCCATCATATTTATGTTCATGTTAATTTTGAAAGGGAAGTGGTAATTTTATTATTCCCATTTTACTTACAAGTGAACTGGGTCTTGGAAAAGGAGACGTGGACAGGTGAACATGGTGGCAGCTTCCCTGTTGCTCCGGCACACTGCCGTAACCCGCCAAAGGGCACGCCGTGCACGCAGCGGCCCTCCCCATCAGGACGGACGGTGGATGCTCACTTAAAACTGACTAATTTGTGCCATCAAATTGGAGACTTGATGGAGATGAGCATTTGACATTTTATGAGACACAATAAAAGGAGATACCAAAAGTGATGGAGTTGGAGGAGGCATTTTTAGAAGTTTTCTTTCCATTATAAAAGTATAACATACAGAAACGTAGAAGGAAATTTCATCTTCTCATCATTGTTAATTTTGTGTATTTCCTGCCACAAATGTTTCCCTGGCTCTGGATTTGTTTTTACATGGTTTAAATCTGTATATGTACAATTTCATATCCTGCTTTTCCACTAAATATTTTATCTGCCTGACACTTATGTTATTGACAAAACCAATTTTAAATGGCACCTGATAGTGTACTAAATTGGCATATCACAGTGATAAACACTCCTTTCGTGGCATATTTAACTTCCCTGCTTCTAAGTATAATTAATGCCGTTGTGAACATTTTTCTGCAAAAAGCTTTTTCTTTGGGGATAGATTCCCAGAGGTGGATCAAAGAGAAGGAAAAATTTAAATCAATTACTTTAAACACTATAATCAAGTAGGTTAGGAACACTGGAGGGTAGGTTACCAAGGAAATGATAGAGTATTTCCGCAGGAATGAAAAGAAAGGAAAGAAGCGATTACCCAAGTCCTGCCGATCAGCGTGTGTCCCGAGGTGCAGAGCTCTTGGTTTCCCACAGAGACGGGCAGTTGAGTTGGTGCCTGATGCCTCCAACACGGGTAGCAGTTCCCGAGATCAGGGGAGGCCTCTACTCTTTTTTTTTTTTTATTATTATTCAGTAAGAGCATGCATTCAAGAAATGTTTTCTGTACACATCTATGATATTGAGATTGTCTGATTTTTCTGGCTGGATTAAAACTGTCTGATTCCTCTTTTCCATAATAAAGCTGCCATCAGACAGGTGTTCTGCAATGGTCCTTAAACAGGCAACTCCCTGCTCCTGTTCCAGGTGCTGCTTTTTTGAGACAGCATTTTGCTGCCACTGACATAAGGTAGTTTTCTTTCAAGAACCTTGTATCTGTCAGCTTTGCTGAAGTAACAAACATCCCTGAAATCTCATTGACCTACACTATAAACATTAATTTCTCAGTCACTCGCCGCTTAAGCTGAGGTTTGACAGTGGCCCTGTGCCATGTGAATTCTTATTCCATGTCTTGGACTAATGGAATAACTCCTCTCCAAGGATCATGGTTCCTGTGGCACAGGATGGAAATGAGGCCAAGCCAACCAAGCAGAGCTTCTGCTCGGGTGCCTGTGGTGTCATCTCCTCTCACATACTATTGGCAGATGCAAGTCGTACCACCAAGCCTGATGGTGGGTAGAATGTACTGTTCCTCTAGTACCTAGCAAAGTTGGGAATGTGAAGTTGAGATCAAATTGTTGTGAATGGTGATGCAGTCAATAACAGACCTACTAGAGATTAATCTTCTTGTTTTCTTGTCTACCGCAGCATGGAGCCTGGCTCAGTGCATGAACTACATTGATCCTAGTGTAAGAGAGTTTCCAGAAACAAAGGGTTTGTTGACCTAGTTGGTGGCAGGAGGTCCTCTTCATCACTGTGGCAGGTCATATTTTCTGAAAATGACCACAGCGATAACTTTCTGGGTGTTCTTTTTTCAGTGTCACCCTGTCACTTCTCCATTAAGAGATAGCATCACTTTCCCCTCTCCTTTTACCTTGGTTCTATGAATCACTTAGAACCAACAGAATGCTCTGGCAGGGTGCTGCATGACTTCCAAGGCTTGGCTGCTTGTCCCTGATCCTCCTGAAATGCTCGCTCTGAGGGAAGTGAGCCATCATGTTGGAAGCCCAGCTACCCCAAGGGACTGGCTAACCACTCTGGTCCACAGTTCCAGCTTAGCACAGCCTTCCAGCCATCACTACTGTGGGATGACTTACCTCTCTGGGTTCAGTCCTAATTATTGATCTTGGGTTCAAAATCCAGGGAAAGAAGCTCTGGTCAGCCCAAGCTTAGGTTGGGTGCCTTGATTCGAGGCGGGGTGCAATGACTGTCTACCTTCTTCTTGAGGAGAGTTGGGCCTGAAGGGAGAGTCGAGGCTCATCACCAATGGGGGAGCGGATGGAGGTCAGGACCAGCAGATGTTCACAATAGATATTGCCTGCGTCAGCTGTTGGAAATACAGATGTGTTTATCATACCGCATTATTTTCAAAGCTGTGGGGGCTCTGCATGGTGCTCATGAGCGAGTTTTACAACATAGCACATGAGGTTCTTCAGAGTGGGCCCTTGCCCACCTTTCTGCCCATCAGGATACCTCACAGAGACGCAACCTTCACTGCAGCCTTACTGAGGAAGGCACTTGCGATTTCTTAAAACGATCTTGTCCGTTTTCAAGGCTTTAATCACGATCATTGTGCCAGCGACTCTCAATTTATGTTACCACTTGAACTTTTTTCTTTGAAGCTAAACTCCTGTCTCTAACTGCCTTCTCAACACCTTGACTTTGATGCCTAACAGACAGCAGTGCGCACTTAGTGTGTCTAAAACTGAACTCCTGATGTGTGTGCCACCCACCACCCCTAGCCCTGCTTTTTCACTTCTCCTGCAGTCTTCTCATCTTTCCATCCTTCATTTTTCTCAGGTCAAAAATCTTGGGTCATTATTCACTTTTGTTTGTTTCATATTACATATGAGAAAAGGAATATTTTGCACTTTCAGAATATGTCCCTGAGCGCACTGAAACTTGAAGAATCTGAATATATCCAAAGACCCACCCTTCAGTGCTGCCTCCCTGACCCACAACACGCTTGTTTGTGGCTGCCTCACGCGTGTACTGCAGCAGCTGCTGCCTGTCCTCCCTGTTCCTGCCTTTGCTGGGCAATAGCCGCCTGGTTAGGACATGTCACACCGTGTCATTCCCAAGTCAGATCCCCCAGTGGCTTCCCATCTTTGGAGACGCCTGACTCCTTTCCATGGCTGTAAGACTCGGCTCGATCCTCACCTCTGACTTCCCCTCCACCATTTTCCTCCTTCCTCACTCCTCCTTGGCCCACTGGCTGTCTTGATGTTCTTTGACCAAGTCAAGCAAACATCTGCCTGAGAGCCTTGTTCCTCGCTCTTCCTGGAAGGTTCTAACCCCATGAATCTGCATGACCTGTTCCCTAGAGTGGCGGCTAGCGTGGAGGGGGTTTGCTGTGAACGGTGCTGAATGAATGCACCCGGAGAGGCCTTTGGACCAATTTCCCTTTCCCTGGAACATGCTCTCGCTCCTCCTTACCAAGCTTACTTGTTTTGGTTCTTTCAAAGTCAACTCAAATCTCAACTTCTCTAGAAGATCCCAGTGTGATTTAGATGCCCCCTTTCTCTACTCTTTGAAGAAAGATGAAGAACTGCATCTTACTTGTCATTATACAATGACTAGTTGTATATATTATTGTACACTAGTTGTATACAATATTGCCTGGCAGGTTTATTGGCATCTGGTGGACCTTCAGTAACTCTCCTTCAATGTCCACATTGATGCGGTGTTTGTTTTAACAGGTGGTATATTCACACTGTTTTACAAAACACAAAAAGCAGGATAAGGCATGGAGGGAAGAGCAAGTCTGTGTTCCCATGTGTTTTCTGCAGAGGCTGTTACCACTCTCTTTGGTATCTGCCCGAATATGCCCTATGCATAGGCAGATGGCTGTACATCCAGTAGACATTGAAGAAAAAATTGAAATTGATGCACAGATAATTTACCTGACATTGAAAATACTTGGACTAACCAGTTTGTTAAAGTAGTAAGACTTCTGAGTCTTCTTATTCTCCTGAGAAACAGATGTTTACCCTGAAACTGTTCCTGAAATCTTTCTAAGACCCGCTAGTCCATTTCTTACTTCATTGGGTCCAAGAGGGTGAATAAAAGCAAATCTGCCCTGGATGTCACAGGGACTGGTAGGAAGCAGCCCTCTCTCCCCGCCTCCCCTGCTCTGGCCCTCTTGTAACACCCTCCCTGGGATCGTTGCCGTCACCTTCCCTGTGGTCTGTTCTTGGCAGAACAGTCAGAGTGGTCCTGTTTAAATGGGTCATTTCTCTGCTCAGTCCTTTGGTTTCCCATCCTATATGAGTAAAAATCCAGGTACTTAGCATGACCTGAAGGCCATGCATGGCCACTGTGACCCAGCCAGGCTTGCCTCGTCCCTGCTCACAGAACCTGCCGGTTCCCTTCCACGTGGCAGCCTTTGCCCTCCTCGCCCTCCGTCCAGAGTGCTGTTTTCTGGGTAGCTGTGCAGCTCACCCTCCCATCTCTTAGATCTTTGGACAAATGTCCCCTCCTTAGAAGTGTGACTACTGTATATAAAACAACACTCTCATTATTCTCCTCCTTTATTCTGCTTTATGTTTCTATGCATAATGTGATTGTTTGTTCACATGCTTATTGTCTGTCTCTCCTCCTGTAAGCTCCACACGAGCAGGCTGTTGTTCGTTTTCTTATCGACTTCTGAGTCCTTGCCCCCCAGTGCAGTCGGCATTGGGGGGTATTTTCTGATGCTTGAAAGAGCTTGGGCTGTGAGTCTCAGCATGCACTACCCTGGCAGGGTCTCTGGAAGTAGAGGTACTGGGTAGGGCCTGGTAGCCTCAAGATGGGGTGTCCCTGTGTGTTTCTCTTCTTCCATCTCTGTACCCTAGAAACAACATTGTGAAACTCGGGGGCCCCAGGAAAATGGTGCTGGGAGCCCAGGCTACAGACGTGCTTCCTCAGCTAGGCGCAGTGTGCCTGGCTGTCTGGACATTCCTTCTCGAGCTTAGCACGTCCCAGAGTAGACTCACCATCGGGTCCCCACTCCAGCCTCACCTCGCCTGCTCTTGGATGTGCCACCGCTTCCCTTTTGGTCTCTCTCCAAGCCGAGAGTAGCCGGCTTGCATCCTCCTCTCCGTGCACAGCCAGTCGGTTACCCAGTCCCACCGAGGCTGCCTTCCCAGAGCCTCCCCCATTGATTCCTGTCAGCTGTCACGGCTTCCGTGTAAGGAGTCATCACTGTGTTTTCTTGGCTACTAACATGTCTCCTAGCTGGTTTGCCCACCTCTAGTTTCTTTCCCTTCAGGCTGGCCAAGCCCCAACCCCAGTCAGAGGCTCTGGGTAGAGTCCAGATCACCTCATGGGCCTTCCTTGCTTAAAGTCCTTTGTGACCTCCTGCGCCACTGCAGGCTTCCTTAGCCCCAGGCATGGGTTCCACCTCGGTGACTTTTGCTCCATGTGCCACCTATGCTGTTGCTATTTATTTAAGTTTGATCATACTTAATTTTTTCCCCAGGCAATGATATTCTTGCAGACGTGGGGTGACAATCAGGTTTCTCTAATGTGCACTAAAATACGTAGCTATTGAATACAACATGCCGGTCCACATACCATCTAAGATCCATTGAGCGTATTGCAGGTGTTGTGCCTACCATCCTGAGGGGCTTCCAGGACACAAAGGGCCCTTCTGCGTGAGGCCCTCGCATTGCTGGTCCCCTTCGGCCACACACCCGAAGAACAGCATCTCCACGTGGAGCTTTCCCTGAAGCAGGGCCCTGCAGTGCTGCGTCTTTACACTTTTGCCCACAATGTCTGCTCTGTCTGGAGTGCCCGTCACAGCCTTGTAGCTTCTTGGCTTGATGACTCCCGTCCATTCTCCTAGTCCCAGCTTCGGCGTCCCACTGCAGAGCCGTCCTTCCTTCCAACCTTGTTCCTGTCCCTTGTGTTCACGTCCGTCCATAAGGAAGGACTGCCCTGTCATGCTTTCCAGGTTTCCCGTCCCACACTTATGCTCCGGGAGCCTGGGGATGGAGTTTGTTTGCCTTAGCCCCAGGGCTTGGATGGAGACTTTAAACTGTGGGTGACTGAACAGACTAACAAGCCAAATAGAGACAAACTCACGGATGGGGAGCAGGTTGATGGCTCTGGGTGGGGGTGGGGGGTGGGGGGTCCTGGAGTGGAGGGACAGAACAAAAAAGGAACAAAGAGAGAAAGAACTCATGGACACAAACAATGGGATGATTGCTGGGGCTGGAGGGTGTGGTGGAGGTGGAAGAAGGTATAAGGGGATAAATGGTGATGCAAAAAATAAGTAAAAATATAAATGAAAAAAAGTGAATGACCAAAGTTCAAATCCCTTCCTAAAATACAGTTAACCCAGCTGTGACTTGGGATTACTTGACTTTAGCTGAGTATGGGAGCGAGACTTGGTGTGTGAACCTTGGGAGCGGGCGTTCGCTGGAGGGAGAGAAATGATGCATTGACTGACTGAAGGTACAAAGGCACGCTGCCTCCCCCACGCCCCCCCTCCCCCTGGGAGCAGAGCCTGCTGGCTCACGACATTTACCTGGTTGGGGTGCATAGCTTCAGGGCTTCTCTCTCTTGCCCCCTCCCTCTCTCCTTCTCTCCTGAAATTCTGTTGTACTGTACTGCTCTAGAATCTAATTCTTTAAGAAATCCCCTTGTTGACTTTTGTCCCCCAAGTTGAAGCCAGGAAAACACCCATATCTAAATGAGATTTCACTTGGGTGGGTTTAGTCACCTTGCATATTATTACAGATATAAGCAAAGGGCCATTTGTTGAGTAAGGCGAGGACTTTAGTGGTTACATGGCGAGGAGATGGACGATCTTCCCACGGAGAGTGTGTAGCCCAGAAACTCTGGCCTGAGTGCTGTCCCTGGTCTAAGCCAGCCCCTGCCCCTTCCCGATCTGTTCCCAGTGCAGCAGGTGGATGGGGCTGGAGATGGAGAAGAGAGATGGGGGCGCAGGAGGAGAGGGGAGAAAGGGCCTAGAGCCTCCGAAAGTTGAGAAAAGGAGGTAAGATGAGTACGACTAGGAAGAGGAGGAGGGAGCTCCTGCACCAGGGGAGGAGGTGTATGTTGGTAGTAATGGAGTGAGGATGGCCGGGAGCCTTGGGAGAAATGGTGGCTTTTTGGCATAGTCATTACAGAGAAGGAGAGGCAGCTCATGAGCCTTCTTTGCTCAGTTTCTCCTTCCCTTTCTCCTGTCTTCAAGCCGATTTTGTTTGTTGCTTTGTTTAAAATGGCAGACTGCACAGAGACAGGACGTAGCTACAATAAAACAACACTAGAAATTGTGCATTTTTAAGTCCTGTGAATACTTGCCATTTGGCTGTTTTATTTTTCATTGTTTTACACCTGACAGTGCCCCAGATTATAAGTGCTTTGGAGACTAGAGTGAAACATGATAAGTAAAACATTTGTACTTTAAGCTGTAGACTAAGTTGGTTAATTGCCAGGGCTACTGTGATCCTGTGTAAATTAGGGGTGATTAGAAGAAAGTTCTCTTTGGAAAAGAAATTAGAATTGGTCTGATGAGACTCAGGCTGTATTACTGTGAACCTCAGGCATTTAAACCACAGTTGACAAGGGACCAAACTTTCAACCTTACGTTATTTTGGATGTGAGAGAATCTGTCAATAGGTTTTGCTCTTACGATTTCAGAGGCAAAAATTAATGCTTACTTGCAAGCTTATTTATAGATTTAAAATGCTGTACCCAATTAGCAGTCTGCACTCTTTAGCAGAAGGAAAAAAAAAGGTTCTAGTGCTTTAGCTATTTCTTTACAAGTCTTCTTTCAGCCATCAGCGTGTCTATGGCAAGACCAATACAGATGTAAACTAGAGTGTGTGTCAGAATCATCTGATGGGCTTATTAAAACACAGTACAACACAGATTGCCGGCCCCTCCCCACCATTTCTGATTCATAGATCTGGGGTGGACTTCAGAATTCACTGTTCTGACAAGTTCCCAGGTGACGCTGATGCTGCTGATCTGTGGTCCACTCTTTGACAGCCGCCGGTCCTGCAGGAATTTAAATTCAGCTGCAGCCTGGATTGATTAGGGGAATATTTTGAAGGGGGTGGTAGTTTAATGACCTCTTTTTGACTCAGTGTTTTCCTGTTCTGGAGTTGGGCAGGAGGGCGAAGGAGTCTGTGTTCATTCCAGTGACGGGGCTCCTTAGTAACTACCTCTTGGCCGGCCAGGCCAGCCTCTCCAGGTGGAGGCCAAGGCGTGCTGATGGAGCATCACCCTCACCGGTCCCCCAGCCTCCAAGCCGGGAAGCAGCATGCACCTGCAGATTCAGAAGCAGCTGTGTTTTCTCCTGACCCAAACCTCTGCCGCATCCTGGAGATGATCCCCACCCCAGGACAGTGGTGGTGTGAGGATGTGCTGTGGATGCCCAGAAACTTCTAGCAGCTGGCTGACTGACAGGCAGTGGCCTCTGGGAGGGAGTCAGGAGAACTTGCTTCTATATCTGTGGGGACCTCATACTCCTTGGGTGACCTTGGACAAGCTGCCTAGTCCTTGAGTCCCCGACCTTGACTACTTGTGTTGATGAAACATACCTCTTCCCCTCCCAACCTGTGAAATAGCAGGAAAACAAAATCCTCAGCCTGGGGAGTGGCCTCCTGGGCATCTGTGAGTTGATGTGTGAACTTGGAGTGCCTGAGGAGAAAGCTGCTGTATAAATGCAATATATTATTAATAAAATGTCAAAAAATAGCATCACACCCTTTGCTAATAATAGCTGCTTTAGGCTGTGGAAGCTGATCTGACACGCAAGCTCCCAGCAGTGGGGAAGGCAGGGAGACTGTGGTTTTTTAATTTGAAACACATTTAAAAGAAGATGAAAATAGGTTTTTAAAACATTATCAAGCATATTCATAGGTATATTCATGAAAAAGATACAATGGCAGTTTTGTATAATTCAACTTTAATAAACCAAATGATCATTTTCTTTAGATTTTCATTACCCTTCAGAACTGCTTCACAATGTGGGTTATTCCTTAGGCATTTTGGTGGATGTATTAGAAGTGTTTTTCCTCCTCCTACCAACATCGGTAAGTGGTTCATGTCCCTTAGATGCCGTAGGGGGGAGACATGCAGATCAGCTAGTCATTACTTAACTAGTTAATTGTTACATCCCCTTTACAGACAGGTGAGGAACACCTGCTACTAGCTGCCGTAGACACTGAGATCTAAAAATAGGGTTCTTGCCCTTAAAGGATGTGTAGTGTAGTTTTGAGGCAAGTTATTATATAAGGAGATTGTTGTATTCTTAATACACATCTCCTTAAGCCAAGTAAACCACACCCGAATCCACTTTGTGCACTGTGGAGGCGTGCCGGCAGAGCCCTGGGAGATTCCTGTGGCATCCCTGTTCCCCCAGAGGAGCGTGGGGCTGGAAGCTTCTCAGGGATGTTGCAACAGACTGTCTGTAGAAGGGCTGGCACCCAAGTGGTGGCTGCCCTACCCACGTCTCTGGGGGAGACAGCTGCTCCGTACACAGATACATACACTACGAGTCTCTCAGGGACTTTTAGACCCCATTCCTTCCTTACCAGCTGGGATGACTGCTCCCTCTCTGCCTCTGTCCATAGAGTTGTGGTTTTTTTTAACCCAGAATGGAAGCTCCCTAAGGACAGGGCCTCCTCTGGCTTTGGGCAGGACCCTGAGCCCTAGGGCACAGGGGACTTGCCTGGGGAACGTTTAAACAGATAGATGCTTGGATTCACTCCCAGAGATTCTGCTAACATTGAACTGGGACAGTCTCTGGGCAACTGTTGAAACAAATCCCTTGGAGAGTGCAGTGTGCCATCAGGGTTGAGAAGCATTGAGTTGGTGGCTGATTTACCTGACAGGGTGAATCCTTGAGTCTCTGCTAATCACTCAGGGGTTTTTTTGAATGGAGAAAAAAAATCACATCACAAATTTCATCTTGGAAGCTTACCCTGACTTTAGGCTCTTTCCTCTAATGGGAAGCCTCACAGTCCCATTTGCTTGAAGGTAGAAATGGGCACAGCTGGCCCATCACTGCCTTCCCTGGGGCACAGCCAGAACTCAGGCCAGTTGCTTTGGAAGCGTCGATCCACTGACCTCTGGGAATCCCTGGTCTTGCCCTAATATCTTGTCACTGAAGGGCTTCCAGTGGGCATACCTGGTTCCCCTGTGACTCCCCTCTTGGCCACGGCCCCCTTCACCCTGATCGCCCTGCCAGGACTGTGCCAACCAGCCCTCAGCCCACCGCCTTGCGTCAGCATCCTTCTCTCCTGCTGCTGTGTCAGTGTGTTCTTTTTGCCAGGATTTTTTTTTCTCCCTCTCCAGTGTGAGTCCCCCCCACCCACACTCATCCCGAGGATATATGGCACCCACGGCAGATTCCCATTTGATTTGTAGGACCAGGACTTCAGTTGTTCAAGTCTGTACCAAACCCTCAGCCCATTCATTAATTTTTTTACATCCCTAGTTTCTTTTGTGGTGTGCCCCAGCCAGAATGATGCCTTCTTCCTGTCTGTGTTGTTGGACGAATAAAACCTACAACCACAGTGTGGGTTAGGAGCCTATGAGGTAGATGCTAGCAGCTGTGTGTAGGGAACATGTTTATCTACACGTTTGTTAGGGTTCCAAGTAGGTGCCACTTCAGTGTTAGGCGGGAAACTTTGGGCCGTTCTGTTAGTCCAGAGAAGGAAATCCCAGGTAGTAAAGAGAGATAATTTTATTTGACAGTGGGGGAAGAGGGCTGAGGAGGCCATTGAATGATTAGGATGGGACAGGATGGGACCGAGAGCTAACTGTGGTCATTCTTGCATTTTTCTCTGTCTTTTCATTGTCATTTGGTATTTTGACCCTTGTACTATCATTCCCTCGTATTTGCTTTTATATCCCATCTTCTCCTGTGAGTTGTTGTGTCTGGGGTGCCAGAGACAGCTCTGTGTCTGAGCCCCACAAGCTTCTTTGGTGCCCCTACACCTCACCCTTGGCCCTTGCTCCCACCTTCTCCTGTGCTGGGTGTCTTAGTTGATCTCATCCTAACTTCTCTCCCCTCATATCTGTCTCAAGAATTGTTCCATCTTGCCCTGGCAAGATTGCTCAGTGTGGTTGGAGCATCATCCTGTACATCAAAAAGTTTTCAGTTCAACCTCCAGTCAGGGCACATACCTAGGTTGAGGGTTCTATCCCTGGTCAGGGCATGTACGGTATACAACCAATTGATGTTTCTCTCTCCCTCTCTCTCCCTTCCTCTTTCTCTAAAATCATTAAGAAACATATCCTTGGGTGAGGATTTAAAAAAAATAGAATTGCCCATTTTGTCATAAATACTCCGTCTTTTGTTATTAACAGATCATTCTTCCTTTTTGTCTGTGGTAAAATCCAAAGGTGTCTTATCACCAGACAGAGACATCCAGCGTTGATTTTTGTTTTTCTTTGTTTAAGCCAGCATTCATGCGTTACTTTTTTATACTCTGTGTCTTATCTGATTTCATCTTCAGGTAGAAAATGTTCCCATTTGGCAGGTGTGAAAATAGAGGTTAAAAGGAGTCAAGTACTTGATCAAGATCAAACAACATGTTAAATGATAGAGCTTGGAATGTCTCGTACTAGAGCCTCCACTCTTTGCTCTTGAACCCTGCACCCTCCAGCTGGAGGAGGAGTGAACTGTGTTGCCAGGCTGGGGTGTGGGGTGGGGGAATGGGGGAGTGGGATTTCATCACCTTGGAGATTCTTTCATGCCAGCATCCATGGACAGTTGTGAGATGATGCAGGATGGTGAGCCTCTTTCCCATGATGATAAAATTCTGAATCATTCTCTTAGAAAGGGTTCACTACCAATTCTGAGACTGTGGGTGGTCACATTGGGAATGCGGCAAATTATGATTGGGTCTCAATGCCTTGGATTGCATCTTTGTCACTGTCATTATGTAAATCAGCAGAGTGGAGTTCTCCTAGGTAAGTTTCTTAATGTTTTATTTATTTATTTATTTTTGCAGAGCCTGTGTCATCTTGGGGGTGATATTTCTTCTGTCATCCATCTGTATAGTGGTCAAAGCCATCCATGACCTCTCAACTAAGCTGCTCCCAGAAGTGGTAAGGTCCTTCTTCTTTCTGAAGAATCCATCCCTCCTGTGTTACCCCTCTTCACAGATTTACTGGCGGAAGTTGGGCAGGTGGAAAGAGAATACACACCATTTTAGGAGTCCTGAAGTGTGAATGAGTTGGGAGAGAGAAGCACTAGGCAAGATGAAAAGACTTCATATAGTTGCACCTTAGTGGGTTCTGTGTCCCTCCCCTTAGCTTTTTGACTATTTTTTAAAACAAGATGATGTCTTTTATGTAAGAAGCGGGCTGATTTTTACATGACCATGTGACCCAGTCTGTGCTGTTGAATCTGTTGTCCTGTGTGTCACCAGCTTAATGACCGTTGCAATGGGAACTATTCCTTTCCTTTGCCCCTCATACACAGATCTGTTTGGGTTTTTGTCACAGTTGATGTTCGAATGCAGACATCGGAGGACACAATTTCATACTGAAGTGTGTCTCTGACTGCTTTGTTCTCTGGGTGAGAATCATTACCTGCCCTCTGATTCTCCCCCCTCCCCTTTATGAATGCTGAGAAAAATGTTTTTAGTCTCCTATTAGGCTATCCTCATATAAGGCAGCAGATTTACTTACCGGGACATGAAGATGCTGCCATCACCATGATTCTCTATATACAAGGTAGGGAAAAAGTAGGTTTACAGTTGTTCGTATGGAAAATAATACAATAATTAATAAATAATAATACAAGAATAAACTGTGTTTCATGTACTCACAATTGTAAACTTACTTTTGCACCACCCGATACAAGTTGCATAGTGATTTAAATGCAAAAATAAGAGCTTTTAGGATGTGACCGGATTTGAGCTCGGCTATGTGTACCATCTTAATATAAGGCCTAAATTGTTAGAACTTTACTTTTACTTACAGGAAAGTATGTTAATTCCTTTTGGGATAATGTGTAATGTGTGTGAGTGTGCAGGTCTTTATGGGGAAGGTGAAAATGAAGTGGGACGTGGTACTGCACTTCATAGAGCTGGTAAAGCAACTGCTTTAAGTTGCTCCTCCCCCACACTGAGATTAGAGCCATTCCTTTGGTAGCTCATCGGGATCGTAACTATTATTTATCGTCACAGATGGAAAAGCTTGTTCTCTAGTGTCTCAGTGACAGGAAGAAAAGATGGATACCAGGGTAGGAATGTATCTACCTATGGTTTTTAGTCTTGTTGAGCAGAACTGGTTCAAGCAAATATTGCTATTTATTATACTCTGTGCTCACCATCTCACTATTGTGTGGTTTTACCCTGATCTTCCTGGTTGCCTAAGATCTGGACTCTTTCATCCTTTTCCTCCATCAGACTTGCTGTTCTGTGTTCCATTCTGTCACAATCTGAAACTTATGAGATGTGTAGTCAGGAAAGTATTAAATGTGATTAATTAAGGTGTTGGTCAGATAGCATGTTTGCATTTTACAGGGTACAGAAATCTGACTCCAATCTAAGTATTGTTTATTGGTGGGAATTTTCAGCATAAGGCTAGTTGACACGCCTGTTTATTCAGGCATTACAAATTAATTTCCAGCAGGACTGACCTGACGTGGAGCGGATAGCTGTGTTCATGCGCCCTCGCGGAGGCCTCCTTGTTTTCCCCGAGAGCTGAATAGTTTTTCACTGGGAACAGTCTCACATCCTATGGTGCACATACTTCTACGCAACAAATCTTACCAGCTTGAATTCTACATTGAGGTATACATGTCTAATGTCCTGCCCCAGACAAGGGGCAGAGAGGGTTAAGAACTTCATGATTTTGCCCAAGACTGGACGTGTCCTTGGAGAACTCACACCTACTGCATCTTTTATCAGTCTTAGCATGAGATTTAAAAATCATACCCATTTGTGGTGATCCCTTCAGACCTCTGAAGGTTTTCTTTGTGTGTGTGTGTTTTTTTTAAGCCTTCAAGTGTTACAGAAAGGCAACAGAGGTGCCTTCAAGCTGGGTGAGCTCCTTTATCCAGAGGGGAGGCCTTCTAATGAGTTGAGTGGCACATGTGGCCAGGTAAATGCTGCTAGGCTGGAGCTGATGCTAGTTTAACATTGGGCCTTTGATCCCCTGTGTCTGCTCTAGAAATCTGGGGAAGGCAGTAGACTATAGCCAGACCACCAACCCATCCCCCAACCCCTGCAGAAACTCAGAATGAGTGTTTGTCCACAGGGCCTCATCTAAATTAGGAGTCACAGTCTCAGATGCCCTCCAAAGCCAGTCCAAAACCAGGAGAAATTGCCTAGGTCTGTGGCAACTAGGAAGTGTATGCCTGGGTGAGGGGTCCCCCCCGACCCCCAGTGGAGTTTCCCTGTGGGAATGTGAACCTGGGGGTTGTCAGAGCTCATGAGTTTTTAAGAGAAAGTGAAAACGTGTGTTCAGTGTGAAACAAGTTGACAACTCTGGCTGGGAATGGGTGGCCAACTTCACATGGGCCCCAGAAAGCACGCGTTCTGGCTGCCCATGGCCTGGGGCGGTTGAAGCCAGAGAGACTGGTGTTTAGGGCCTAGATACGGTGCACTTAAGTCAGAGTTTCAGCTTCACCCTTGCCCTGAACTACAGAACGGCCTTTTCACGTGCGATTTGTGTCAAGTTGTTACCACAGGTCTGTCAGAAGCAGTATTTTCCCTACCTTGGTTCTGTTCCCCTGGCAGCTTTCTTTTTAATGTCAGCTGCATAATTCTCGGAGAGAGTAATTGCAAGAATGGATGAGTTTTGATGAAGACAGCCGCGCAATTAGGAATTTCCTAACCATAAAGTCGGTTGGCCCTGAGCCGTGATGGCCTTGTCCCTTGGTGACAGGGTCCCTTGGGGTCCCTGAGCGTCCCCTGTCCCTTGGTGGCCTTGTCCTAGAACAGTCTGGCCAGCCCAGCTCTTGGGGAGCCCCAGGAACCTGTGGAGTCTGCTGCAAGGGCTTCGTAATCACGGCATAAGTCTGGTCCCTCCCAACCTGTATACGGTCGCATTGGATCATTGATGAAACGAATCCCAAAGGCGCTTCCTTGGAAGCCCTGTGTGAACCGTGGCTCTGTAGTCAGGCAGAGTGGGCAGTGCCGCAAGTGTGGTATTAGTGCTTGCCTGATGTTTGTGGGTGGTTTTGGAAAGAGCACCATCCTCTTCCTGGTTGTCTACCCTACCCATCACACCCTGTTTTGGTTAGCAGGGACAAGGGGTAGGCTTCACTTTTTTGGGAAGACATGGGGCTTTGAAAGTGAAGTGATCTTCCTGAGGCCATCAGCTGGCCGGTGGCAGAGCCTGGGTTTCAACTCTTTTCTCCTAGTCTGGGTCTGTCTGGGGTCCTGGTGCTGTGAGCTTACGTGGTCCTGCTCTTCTTTGGCTTTTCAGACCTGGACCTTCTGGTTTCTCTTCTTTTCTGATTTTTATTTTTGTTTGTTGTGTTTTTTACACTTCTGTAGTTTTTCTATCTTCTCATACTCAGCAGTGGGTGCTGCCAAGGGCCATCCTACAGGGAGGGTGTCCAGACCCCTAGGTGGTCCTGTCCCTGGCCCTTCAGGCTACTTTTGCTGCCCCAACCCTTTCCCATGCAGCCCCCACCCTCTGTGCCACTGGCCAGCGTGTGCCTCCATTGCTTTGTCTCTCGAAACACCTACAGGCAGGCAAATTAAGTGCCATGGAAAATGCAGTGAGACAAGCATGGGGTAAGGGAATCATGGGATACATGGAATTGAGTGGAAGGAAAGCTGCTTAGCAGGTGGATGTGACGAGGATGTGGTGGGCTGCCCTGTGTGAGGCGGGAACTCTCTCTCTGCCGCTCTTGCCCCCGTGACCACCACAGGCCAGTCACCTCGTCTTCCTGACCCTGGGCCTCCCGATATGTAAAATGGAGACTAAACTTATGTCAGAGGTTTCTGATAAGGGTCAAATTAGTAATTTAATTAAAATAATTGTCATTAGAAGACAGTGCTAACTATGCTCTTAACGTTCTGGTTTTTTATATTTCTGAATTGCTAATCAAAGTTACTCCAATTTGTGGTCTGAGATAATTTCAGATTGGGTCCCTTTTGAGGTAGGAGATATTTAACAGAAGGAAATGAGGGAGTATGGTGGCATTCCCAGCAAACCTTGGGGGCCAGGTAAGCAGTTTCACAGAGATGCTCCCCACCCTCAGGTCCTCTGAGCAGGCGCCTCATCCATGGGAGTGAGTTTCTAAATGCTGCCTCAGTCCCCGGCGAGTACCCTGAGGCAGTGTAACTTTGAGGGTGAGGTTTGAGAGCTGAAGTCAGGCAGACGGATCTCAACTCTGTTACCCCCTCACTGGAGAAACCTGGGGCAGGTTGTTTCACCTTTTTCTGCCTCACTTTCTTTGTAAAATGGAAATAATTATGGCACCTTCTTTGTCAGGTTGTTAAATAAACAAAATAAAAAGCATATAAGTAATGTGCTTAGCACATAACTATTGAATAAACATTGGCTGATATTATTGGACTAGAGAAGCTTCTAAGGAAGTTGGCGGGCCTTTTGATGCCTTTAGTTCTGGAAGCTGAGACTCTATCGCACTGTCTGGGAAATGTCTTCAGGGACATTATTCTCAGTGAAGACTGGGTAATGCTGTAGGCTTCTTCTTGGGCAATAACCTATAAATCCTGGATCCACCATCAGCAACAGAGACTAATCTTCCAGTATGGCATGCTGTCAAGCATAACTCTAAATTTAATTTGGGAGCTGTGTTGACTTTAAAAAATATAATAATCACATGCAGTCAAAGCCCTCCACACCGCCTGCTAACATCTTCCCAGCACTATGCAAAGAAAGGCAGAAATCATGGTCAGACTATCAGTGGGGCCCACCCTTGTTACTTCAGACAGAATAATTCTGTTACTTAAGCAAGATGGGCCTCTTTATTCATCCATCCCAGAGCCAAGGACTTACCTACTTCTAAACAGAAGAGAACTGAGCACTGATGAAAGATTATTATTGGCTTGAGTGAGTTCAAGGAGAATAGAGTCCAGAAATAGGTCTATACATATCTGTCTAAGTGGTTTGCAAGAAAGGTACCAAGGTAGTGGTTCAATGGAGGAAAGAAAAGTCTCCATAACAAATGGTGCTGGAGCAGCTGGATAACCATATGGAAAAAATGGACATCCAACCTTCTATCCAAATTAACTCCAAATGGACCATAAGGCTCAATCTCTAAAATGTAAAACTCTAAAATTTCTAAAAGAAAAAAAAAGAGAAAATCTTTGCAACCTTGGGGTAGGCAAAGATTTCTTAAATACAGTACCAAATACATGAACCATAAAATCAAAAAATCAAAGTTGGACTTCATCAAAATAAAAAATCTTTTCTCTTCCCAGATACTGTTAAGAAAATGACAAGACAGCATAGACAACACACATGTATCAGGAACTTGTATCCAGGCTGTGTAAAGAACAGCTTACTAAGAAGACAAACAACCCAATAAAAAGATTGGCAAAAGATTTATATAGACAATTCACAAAACGAGATGAATGAATGACCAATAAGCTCCTGAGAAAATGCTCAAGATTATTAGTATCAGGGTGTTGTAAATTAAAACAACCATAAAATACCATTACATACCCATTAGAATGGCCGAAACTAAGAAAAACAGATGTGTGGAGCATCTCTAGCTCATGTATGGACAGTGAGAGAGCGAAATGGCTAATCCACATTGGAAAACAGGTCAGAGGTTCATCAAAAAGTTAAACATTCATTTACTGTATGATCTAGCCATTCCACCCTCAGGGATTTACCCAAGAGAAGTGATAATATATGTCTGAACAAAGGCTCCTACACAAATGTTTATTACATTTTTATTTCTGATGTCAAAAACTGGAAACAACCCAAATATATAACAAGTGAATGGACAAACAAATTGTGGTATATCCACATAACAGAATGCACTCGGCATTAAAAAGGCACTATTGACCCATACAACAACATGGATGAACCTCAGAATAATTAAGGTGGGTACCAGAAGCAAGGCAAAAAGGAATACATACAGAATTCCATTTACATTAAATTTTAGCTTCAAACTAATCTATAGTAATAGAAGGCTAGCGGTTGCCTGAGGATGGTGGGTGGGGGTAGGAATTATTAGAGAGTCACAAGGAAACTTTTGGGGGTGATAGCTATATTCTCTTGTTTTTGGTGATGGTTTCTCAGATATAAAAATATGTCAACAATCCCCTGGCTGGTGTAGCCCAGTGGATGGAGCGCGGGCTGGGAACCAAAGTGTCCCAGGTTCGATTCCCAGCCAGGGTACATTCCTGGGTTGCAGGCCATAACCCCCAGCAACCGCACATGGATATTTCTCTCTCTCTCTATGTCCCTCCCTTCCCTCTCTAAAAATAAATAAATAAAATCTTTAAAAAAAAATATGTCAACATTGATCAAGCTGTATACTTCAAATATATGCAGTTCAAGTGCATCCATAGGCCGTGCTTGGCCACACATGACCTCACATTGCTAGGCCAAGGAGGAATCCTGCTCAATTCCATGCAAAATAAATATTTTAAGTTGCAATGAAGTTAGGTTTATTTTCCCATACATTCAGTAGCTGAGATGTTGACAGAACCGCTAAAAAGTTAACTATAAATAGGCAGTAATATGAAGACAAAGTGAATGATAAGAGGGGAAAGTGTAAATAGTTGGCTAACTATAACAGCTGTCATCAGAGGTACCTAGTAAGAGGTGCCTTTGCTGAAGGATGACTGGTCTCATGTTGTCATGTTGCTTGGAACACTCGGGGTACCTGCTGGTGGCTCAGGCTCTTGAGAGGATTAACCGTTTTAAACCTGAAAGCACAGGAAAGGTGCTTCCGGTCTTTTCAGTCTCTTGCATACAGTGTGATTTGTCAGCTCAGGTGTTACCTGGGAAATGGCTGACTGGTTCTCTTTTCCTACCTGTGTTAACCTTGGATTTGAATCAGAATGTAATATGTCTGTGAGCTGTCTGCCATGCTGCTTTATTCTTTCTGTTGTGCCTCTTTGTATTTTCTACCTCAAAAGCTACTTTTCAGCTCGAGTCTCATTAGACTTTCACAATAAATATTCCTAAAGTATATAGGGGTGTTAGACTCGCTGCCATTTTGTAATAAGGAAACAAATCCTCAGGTAAAGAAATAAAACGACTTCCTCCAGACACACACACGCACACACACACACACACAGGCACAGGACCAGGTGTTCTGACAAGGCTCTTTCTGTCCTGTGAATTGCCTCCTGAAGTCCCATGGAGTGTGAGGCCTGAAAGCCAGCTCTCAAGAAAAGCTGATCGAACTGCCTCGGTTTCCTGATTGAAAAAAAAAAGGGCTGAGACTCAGTGTAACAGAAGATTCTGAATAAGCTTCAAGTTGGGAATTTTGCACACTACTAAGTGGAGTGAACACCCTCCCTCATTTCCCCAGTGGCCTTGAAGCTTCCAGCATGACATATACTATGAAAACCTGGCTTAGGGGGACTGCTGGGTTATGGTAACAAAAGTGGGGAGGCGAAAGGAAGTGAGGGAAGAGAGAAGGGAGGGAAGTGTGTTTACTTCTCTCCATGTCTGCCAACGCCCTCCTAGTCTAATTTGGGGGAATCTGTGTATTTAAGGATACTGGTGTTTACCAGAGATGGGTGTTGCTAAATCAAGGTTGAGTACTTTGCTATTCACGTGCATCTGTGCTTGACCTCGGGAAGTGTATTTAATCTCTTGGCACTTGTCTTTCCATCTGGTATGTGAGAATTCAGCACTTCTAATTTGGCATCTCTTTTTCTCTGAGGTTTTAAGAGCACTGCCTTATCTTTTGGAAAAAGAAAAAAATTTTAAAGATGTTTAACATTTTTAAGTAAATATTTTCTCATTCACTTCCCTAACTATACCATGGACAATGCACTCTTCATAACATTTCTCTGGTTTTCTGTTAATTGTTCAGTTAACAAAGTGAATCAGAGCCAATGCCTTTTTGTTTCCTGAGCTTTGACTGAAACAGCCCTGTTGATACGGTGCTCACAGTAACCTGGGTGCCGGGGAACAGTGACGAGAGCTCCTCCGTTCCTCCTACCACAGGAGCCGTGCTGTTACTCCGGAGTCATCTGCCAAGTATCTGGTGACAAAGCCACACATGTTACTGAATTGTCAGGGAAATGGCTGATACTTTTTTTGGGAACTAGATTTGGGGTACTGGGTAAAAATTCTTGATCCCTTAAGAATCCTATTAAAGTAGGCTCTCTGTTCATACAGGCTGGCCCTGGGCATGTGTGTGGGCCGGTCATATTACGTGGGACCCTGGACTTGCTCTTTTATTTTCTGTATGGTGACTCTTCCAAAGAGAGGGCATATGCAGCGATGGCTACAAGAGGAACAGCTGAGGTAAAAGGCCCTCACTGTTGAGGGCTGTGGGCCTCTACACTTGCCCCCTTCTGCTAGGGAGAAGCAGCGTTGGTGCCAGTTCGTGTTGCCACTAGGTTCTACCTGCTGTCCTGTTCACCCAGCCTTAGCGCCCTCCATTTGGAGTTCCCCAAACACCGCTCAGCCCTAGTGTAGGCGATGGTCCTCTGTGCTCCCACAGCACCTAGTGCTGACTGCACTGGTAGCTCTGACCACATTGTGGTGTAACTTTCTTCTCCTTGTCTCCCTGAACAGACTGTAAGCTCTTTGAGGACTAAGACTTACTCTCCTCCCAGTACTGAGTAGAGAGGCCAGCATGTAGCAGAAACGTAATAGATGTATATTGACAAATGTATGTTAGTGAATTAATTTATGCATGTGTGAAGCCCTTGGCTATACCAGGCAGAGCCAGTTCCACACTTAGAAATGGGATGTAACCAAGAGGAGCTAATCTTTCAAGGAACCTTAAACAGAGTCTGTGCTGTGGACATTTTTACACCCCTCTGGGAGAAATAGAGCTAGCAAAAAGGACTTGTCCCAGAGCACTGCCCCACGGTCATAGCCTTGACCTCTTTTCTGTGCTGCAGTGCTAGTGATGCATGTGAACAGGAGATCTGCAGGGCAGGCAGCCCATATATATATGGCTCCTTTGACTATAACCCCTGATTTTTGCACGAGACATATTTATATCCATAAGAAGTATAATGATGTGTGTGTTATTACTTGAATGGATATTGCACATATTACCCTGCAACTTTTTAAATCAACATGGTTTTAAGATCTAGAACATGTAGGATGTTAATGCCTATCATATAAGTTCATGTACTGCAGTCACTTCCCCGTTGCTGGGCATTTGGGTTTCTAGTAGTTTATTATTATCATGAAGCTGCTGGAATGAACATTGTAGTACACCATGGTAGTGTGTAGTTTGTGCAGATGGTGTTTCTCTAGGTAAATAGCTGGGAGAGGAACTTTGGGTAGTAGAGGGCGCATGTGCTTTAAAGCTGATGCCAAGTCGCCCTTCAGTGTGGCCGCAGCAGTTTGTGCTCTCAGAATGTCACCATGCTCGGTACCTTCCAACTCACCACAGTCTTCCAGGTTCCGGGGTGGAAAATGGTTTCTTATTTTAGTTTGTTTTCTGTTGATTATTGGTAAAGTTGATCATACTTCTTAATATTTATAGTCTGTGTTTTTTATAAACCACTTCCTTTGCCCATTTTTCTGTTGCTTTTTTTCTTACTGGTTTTTAGGAGTTATTTACAGGTTCTGAGCACCAGTCTTGTATGTAAGTTACAAATAATTTCTCTTAACATCTAGTTCTTCTTTTTAATGTCGTGTATCCTTTGCTATTAGTAGTCCCCACCCTCACCTTTCATTTTGGTGTAATCAGATTCATCAGTCATCTCCTCTGTGGGACAGCGGTGGCTTTGTTTTGTTGGGGGAGGTAGTGTGTTAAGAATGCTTTACTGCCCCGATGCAATAAAGACTAAGGCCAATATCTCCTTATTTTTTTACACATATAAAAAATGAGACTTTAAAATTGAAAATTTAATTTGTCTAGAATTTTTTGTGTGTGTTTGGTATGAGGTAGGGATCCAATTTTGTTGATTACTTTTTTAATATGAACATAGGACTTTCCTGCCTCCATTCCAAAGGCCACCTCCACCAAACTCCCACTGGGGCATGGCCGTCTGGACCTGAGCCAGTCACACTCAGTTCCGGGAATCTGCTGGTTCTCTTCTATTGTCGTACTTTTAAATTTCTGCGATTATAATAAGTCTTAATGTTCAGCCACTCTCTTTTCTGGAATCTTCAAAGTGGTTTTGACTAATGTTGCATTTGTAGTACTCAATATGAACTTCAAAATTAGTTTGCCAAATTTAATAAAAAACCCTTTTTGGTATTGTGGTTGCATTAAATTTATTAACTGAGTAAATTGGTTCCTTTTAACTATTAAATCCTCCCTTCCATTTCTTCTCTCTTTATTCATATTTTTCTTTTATCTCCTGTAGTGAAATTTTGTAATCTTCTCCTTAAGGACACTATACATTTTTATTAGAGTTATTCCTTTATATTTTATGAGTTTTGTTGCTACTTTAAGGGTTCATATTTATTTCATTTTCTAAATTATTACTGCATAAAAGAGCTGATGGTATTTAAATATTGGTTTTGTTAGCCTGTAACTTTGCTGACTTTTCTGAAGTTAGGTTTGTTTATCGGTTCGTTGTTTTGGATGTATTATGTAGTAATGATTTGACTCTTTACAATTCTAATGTTTCTCTCTTTTTCTTATTATTCCCCCCCCCCCCCCAAGATCTCCAATACAATATTTAAGATTGCCTCTGATTTTGGAGTGATGAAGTGACTATTCATTTTTTTTCCTGCTTAGAGTCGCTTTTTTTTTTTTAAATAGGTGTTGAAGTTTGAGTACTTTTTCTATAAATACTGAGATATTTCTTTCCCTCTAAGATTTCATACTTTGAAGCAATATTTTAATATCAAGGCATCCTTATATTCTTGGGATAAACCTCATTTTACCAGAAGGTATTATTTTTTAAATCCATTGCTTGTTTTCATTTACTATTTCATTTAGGATTTTTTTTTTTGCATCTCTGCTCATAATGTTACAGAACACAGGGGGGCCAAGGGCAATATACTATTACTGAAAGGAAGCCCCCAGGTTCATTATGTCCACTGCCTTATAGGAAAGACATCTCTCAAGGCCAGAGATTTGTGAAAAGGAAAGGAAATGTTTATTTAATGCTATACAGACTTCAAGGAGTGACCTAATGTCTTCATCAAAATCCTAAAGTCCCCTAAAACACCCATAAACATACACAGTCCTTCCTTCCCACTTTGCCCAGTCTGGGGTACTGTATCTCAGGAAAAGAAATAGAAGTCCATGGCTCAGGCAGCCCTCTGGTTCTTCCCAGTACTCCATCTCAGCTGGTAGGCCTCCCTCGGTTCCCAGCACCATCAGCTGTGTCACTGGGAACTCTGCTAAAGCCAGGTGGTGGTTCCCCCTTCTAAAGCTGCGGGGGTCCCCACTCTGGCAAAGCCATGTGGTTCTCCCTCCACTGGCTACCATGTCTGGGTTTAAATCCCCATGCCAATCTTCCTCTGCAGCCCCATTTCCAACTCCTCCCACAATTGGGTACACTTGCCAGCACTCTCATATCCTTCCAGCTTTACTGGGCTGCCATAGTGAGTCTGGGCAGGCGTGGCCCCATGGCGTGGAGCCAATCATCTCCATGTTCTCATGCAGGTGCTGTAACTAGGGGGAGTTGCCTCCCAGTTACATCTTGGGGGGGAAGTTCCTTCCATCCTCCTGGCTCAGAGCAAGGCCACAGCTATTTAACATATCCATATAACCAGTTATGGGTTATAGATATGTTAAATGACCACCCCAGAGGTTAGCTACAAAGCTGTTGCTATGCAAAACAGCTCTCAATGGCCCTGCTCCATGTGTCCCTTCCCCCCACTCACACCTGTGGCGGGGAGGGGTGAGGGTATCCTAATATTTCCTGGACACCTTGAGTTCTGGACCCCATTCCAAATCCCTTTTTGGGGCCCCCCTCTTGGTGGCACCCTGTAACAATAAGTGACATTGATCTAAAGCCCTGACCTTGTGTACCACAGACAGGGTGGGTGAAAGTAGGTTTGCAGTTGTGACCACATGAAACAGAGCTTATTCTTGCATTATTCTTTATTAATCATTGTATTATTTTCCATGAGAACAACTATAAACCTACTTTTTCCCTACCCTGCCAAATCATTTACCTAGCTTTTCTTTTTCTTTTATTCAACATATGTATTTCTTGATTGGGGCGAAATGCATGTAATAATGTAAAAGTTACCATTTTCACATACATTTGGAATATGGATGATCTGATTCATCTGTGATGTAGCTTTTTTTCTTTTTCTGTACCCTGGAATACTGGCTCTACTGTAGGAGTTACTCATTCCTTTAAGTTTTAGCAGAACTTACCTGCAAAATTGAGCCAGTGAACTCGGGAGCCAAGACTCCCTGTGTAAATTAGCTGTGAGACTTGTACGAGTTACTTCACTTCTTTGGCTCCAGTTTTCTCACATATGAAATTAACATCAGTGCCTGCCTCATGAAGTTGGAAGGATGAGCTCAGGCAGTGCATGTAAAGAGCATCTCCAAACTGCCCAGCACTCGGCACTACAACAGGTGTGTGTGTTGCTTCTATCGTTGTTATTATTATCACTATTGAGTTTCCCCCTGCCACCTTAAATATTTTTATAATTTATGTTTTCAGAACAATTTTCAAAATTTGTTTTTCTAGAAAATTGCTTATTTTATTTAGGCTTTCAAACCTATTGCATTAATGTTTCTCCTGTTATTCTCATATGATTTTTAAAAATATCTATCTGTTCATATTGCTAATGTTTTTTTGTGTTCTTGCTTTTTGTCTCTTAAGCAGGCTTGAACAAGTTTGTTTCATTTCTTTTTTAAAAACCTGCATTTGATTTTGTAGATCAAGTTTGTCAGTGTGCTCTCTTGTTCATGAAATTTTCATCTTTAGTGGTTCCTTCATTCCTTTAATTGTTTCCTAATTACTTCCCAGTATATTCACATTGTTATTTTGATTAGATCAATATTCAGCATTGTTGTTATTAATATTATAAATGTTATTCAGAGCTGAGCCCAGGAGTCTTATATGATTTATTTTTTCCTTTCTTGCATTACAGTGTTGTTCTCTTGTACTAATACCTGGATATATGATGTCGATTATGCACATGTGTATATGCGCACACTCTGGGTCAGTGCCATGGTCGTCATCTTAGGGCCCCATTCATTGTGATCCTGGGGATTCATCTTACTTTCTCTCAGGAGAAGTAAATGTGTCTTATTGGGTCCCACGCTGCTGTTTTTCCTGGTTTATTCCATTGTTTGGAGAAGCACATCCTCTAGTAGCTTCCTAAGAACAGATAGAGGGAAAGCACAATTTTTGAGACTTTGAATGTCAGAAAATGTTGGTATTCCATCTTCATACTTTACTTGGTAGTTTGCCTGAGTGGAAGTGAGTTTACTTTCAGAGCTTTGAAGGCATTAATCCACTGTCTTCTAACTTCCGATATTGCTTCCAAGAAGTGATAATGGTGTTCTAATAGCCTATCCTTTTTCTAAGGCCTGTTTATCCTCACTGAAAGCTTGTAGGATCATCTGTTTGTCCTCCATGTTCTGAAAGTTTACAGTGTTTGTTCAGCCGTGGTGAGGATTTAACTCATGTCATTTAATCCTGGAAGGTTTTTCTTAAATTATTTTATTAATGGTTTTTTACTATTGTTTTTTCTGTTCTGTATTTTTAGGCTTTATATTATTCAAATGTTGGACTGGTCTTCTATTTTTTTTTCTCCTATATTTTACTTTTTGTGTTGTTTTTCTTCCTGAGAGACTCCCTCAACCCTATCTTCTGATGCTTTTAAAGTTGTTAATTTCTGTTATTGTGTTATAAATTCTAAGAACTTCTTTTCCTGATGTGTTCTTTTTATAGCATCCTTTTCTCATATGAAAGTGTAGTATCTTCTATTTCTAATGATGTAAACAATAATTTAAAATGTCTTTATCTCTCTGCATACCATTGTTGCCCAGTATCATTATCCTGTTTTTTTAGATCTCTGTCTTTCAGATCAGATGGCTTCCCAAAAGTCTGGTGAACATTGGCTGGCTGATTACATGTAAGAAGAATATATTTATGAGTGTGTGTAGGTGAGGCTTATCAGCTATGATCTAAATTAGGGGCAGGGGCTTTTAAGATGGTGTTTGGGTCCATGGATGGAATTTAGAAGGTCCATAAACTTTAATTGAAAAAAGCTGTCTTTGTTTTTATTTCAATTCTATCTAAAATTTAGCAGTTTCTTCCATTATGAAGTTAGATAATATAACACAGTTGTAATATTAAAGTTCTTGTGACTTTTTCACCAATAAAATTTAAAAAATCAGATTTATTTTTTTACTTAAGATTGGTTTGGCAGATATTTCTTTTTTTTAAAGATTTTATTTATTTATTTTTTAGAGAGGGAAGGGAGGGAGAAAGAGAGAGAGAGAAATATCAATGTGCGGTTGCTGGGGGTCGTGGCCTGCAACCCAGGCATGTGCCTTGACTGGGAATCGAACCTGCGAAGCTTTGGTTTGCAGCCCGCGCTCAATCCACTGAGCTCCACCAGCCAGGGCTTCAGATATTTCAAAATATTTTTTGTGCTTATCACAACTTAAAATTACTGTACTTATTAGATGTTATTGGATTTTGCTATTTAGTACATTAATTTAGAAACACTTCTATTACTAGCCCTGGCTGGTGTGGCTCAATGGATTGAGCACCAGCCTGTGAACAGAAGGGTCACTGGTTCGCTTCCCAGTTGGGGCACATGCCTGGGTTGTGGGCCAGGTTCCCCGTAGGGGGTACGTGAGAGGCAACCACACACTGATGTTCCTCTCCCTCTCTTTCCCTCCCTTCCCCTCTCTCTGGAAATGAATAAATAAAATCTTTAAAAAAAGAGAAACACTTCTATTACTAAAGCAGTCTTATTGTTTGCAAATATAATTGGTTTTCTCTATAAGTCCATGCATTTCACTTTATACAGTTAGATAATTTTCTCTGTTCTCCTGGACTAGTTACTTTGGCAGGGTACAAGGTCAACTCCCTCAACCCCCACTTTTCGCGGCTGTGGCCCTGTCGTCAGCCCCACCTGGTGTGCCCAGGGCAGAGACCCTCTGTTTCGATCCCTGGGGTAAATGCACTTTCCCGCCTGCTTGGGAGCCATCCCATCACCCCGTGCCCAGTGGAGGAGGGGCCCGGGGCCTCTTAAGGACATTGTTAATTACTCTTTGTGCTTTAGTGTCACCTCTTTTACCCCAACTCCAGGAGTGCCCAGTGGCGTGGATTCCTGAGTCCTTGGGGTTTTGGTGTCTTGCTTCTCCAGCTCCCCCTTGCCCTAGGATCCCACCGTTCCCTGCACCTTTAAGGCAGCACTACTCGTTTGTCTTCTTTTCCAGCTCGTACAATTTGGTGGCTATTGTCCTTCTCTTGTTTTCATTTTCCATGTAGGTTCATGCCTTTAACATAAACTTCCTGTGCTGCCATTTAGTGGCCTCACAAAAGCTGAATATGTGTGTTTGTTTCATGATCTTTAATAGGAATCCCTTCTGATTGTGTGTGTGTGTGTGTATACATATCTCATTGCTTGAGGACATTTTTTCATTGCTTTTAGAGAAAGGAAGGGACAGAGAGAGAAACATTGATTGGTTGCTTCCCACACATCCAAACAGGGGATTGTACCTGACTGGACTGGGGATTGAACTCACAACTCAGGCATGTGCCCTGACTAGGAATCAAACCCACAACATTTTGGTTATGGGATGATGCTCCAACCAACTGAGCTATACTAGCCAGGGCCCTTCTGATTTTTAAGGCATTTTCTAATATATGAAGTTATATTCTTTTCAATGTGTATTATTTGTTTTTTTTTTAAGCCAAAATTGAAACTGAGGGCCATCAGACAACATTAGAGAAGACTGAATCTTGTAATGATTATGTTTAAAACAAAAGTGGTTATTAAGCCTTTGGAAAGAGAGCCTCATCTGTAATGGGCATTAATAACAATATCTGCTTGTATTGTTATGACTGCTATTTAAGGAACTCTGTACTGGGTTGTTGGTGTGGTGTTCATACCAACAATGGGGGCAAGAACTAGCTGCCAGAAGGTCCTCCTTCCTTTGCAGGGAAGAGCTATTCATGACGCAATGCCTCTGTGCCCTTGTAGCTGAGGGGTTGTTATGCTTGGTCCGGGTTTTAGGGAGTCTGGAGGTGTTTCTCCCTGTAAATGCCCAGCGGTCCTCCAGGGAAGAAGGTGTGTGAGCCCAGCCAGGGTGGCTCACCTCAGACTTCATGGTGGTGTTCCGGGATTTAGAGTGCTTCTTCCCGGTGAGCTGTGCTTTGCTATCTTGCATTAACAAACCACTGTCAGACTGATGCCTTGGTTAACAGAAATGAGGCTGCATCTTAGCGTGGTAGCCAAGCACTTCACAGCGCCCACCTTGCCCCTGAGGCAGTCACACTGCCTCAGCTGACACTGCTTTGTCTTCTCTGGCATCTCATGACCCTGCCTACCTCAGCTTCATGGTATCCATGGAGCTGGGCATCTGCTCCCTCCACAAGACTTTGCAGGTGGGCCAGCCCACCAAAAATCACCAGGGACCAGGACTCCCCAGTCTGTAAGTCCCACCAGTGACCCCAATGTCCACCAGCCACGAAACCTCCCAGCTGCTTACCTGATTATGTAAACATGAGCTCTTGACCCTCCCAACATCAGAATGGTCTCATATGTTAATTTTTAAATTGTGAAGTCATTTACTGTGAATCCATGGCAATTTGTCAATATAATTTAATAACCAAGGGAAATTGAAGGCTCGTGCTCTGCATAATTTTCTCCACATCTGCTAGCTTTTCTCCTCTGCCTGGGGGTGGGAGTGGGGGACAAGAAGATCTGAGGGTAAGAGTGACTTTTAATTTCGCCTGGGGCCATAAATCGATATACATTTATTATTCATCCAGCACTAGCATGTCCCTGGGTAATTCTATAACATGCACAGTGTCAGAATGGCTTGAAATTTGTCCTCATTAGGAAAGCAAAGGATGCATTTTTTTTGCAGTCGTAAGCAAGCGAGTGTCCATATGCCCCCGTGTGCTGTCGCACAGCTGATGGAAAGGGGAGCGTTGGTCTTTGGGGAGTGGCTGAGTTGGATTTTCAGACAGGCCCTCTGTCTGGTGTGAGTGACCACAGTTCGCTGCGACCTGGAATTGCACCTACTGGTGTCACTGTGGTAAGGAATAAACTTAGAGTAGGACGTGACAAGTGGTACTGCAAAAAGAATTCATTTCTAGAGAGGATTTTCCTGTGAGAAACCATGAATAAAAACACTCTGAGAGGAGGAGGCTATATGGAAAAATGGGGGTGGTGGCAGAGAGGAGGGAGAAAGTCAGTATCACAGTGTAAGAAGCTGCTGCTGGCTGATGACGAGGCAGAAGCAAGGATCCTCCATTCTATGTGATAGTGTGAACCATTCGGGAGATGAAGTTGGTTTATAGGCGTTAACTCACACCCCCACCTCCGTTTGGTGTATGAGTTGGTGGGAGTGATGGTGGATGTCTTTTGTCTGTGTGGCTGCTGTAATGAAATATGTAGATTGGGAGGCTTAACCAACAAACTTTTATTTCTGCTTACTATCTCTTTGTTGAAGTTCCCACTGAGATCATTGAGCATCCTTATAACCAGTTTCTTGAACCTGTATCTGATAGATTGCTAGCCTCCATTTAGTTCTTTTTCTAGAGTTTTCTCCTGTTCTTTCATTTGGGACATGTTTCTTTATCTCCTCATTTTGACAGTATCCTTGTGTTTGTTTCTCTGTTAGGTGCATCTGCTACATCTCCCAGTTTTGGCAGAGTGGACTTATGTGGTAGGTGACCTTTGGGGCCCAGTGGCCCAGCCTCCCTGGTCACCTGAGCTGAGTGTACCAGGAGTGTTCCTTAGGTGGACCGTGTGTGCCCTCCTGTTGTAGTTGAGCCTTGATTGCTGTTGGCACGTCAGTGGGTGGGGTCGACCCTCAGGCTGACTTGTTGTGAGGGTTGGCCATGACCACAGCATACAAGTTGCTGTGTGGCTGACCCTAAAGAAGGGGATTCGCCCCAGCAGGGTCTGGTGTGCCAAGACCTCCCTCCCTTTGGGTTTGCTGCTCTACTGTGGCTGAAGCTGGATACCTGGTGGGTTGGTTCTGGGGCCTTTTAGGAGGGACTCCAGTGCATGCCAGGTTAAGCAGCTGCCTGGGACTGACCTGGGGCTACCTGGTAGCAGCTACAAAGCAGGCAATGTGCTGGAGCCCAGAGTAGGTGCCTGTAAGCAAATGAGGCTGTGTGTGGGTCCTTTAAGAGGATACCTGAGTTTGTAATAGCCTTTTTCTGTCTCAAATGGATGGATGGAATCCTCTCAGATTTTCACAGCCAGATGTTGTAGGGGCTCCTCTTCCCAGCACTGGTGCTTTGGGCTGAGGAGCCTGGTGTGTGGCTGGAAACTTTGCTCCTGGGAGGTGTGTCCTCTGCAGCTGAACTGTCCCTCCTGCTTCTCAACTACAATACGTGGCTATAGGACCAGATCATTTTGTGTTTCTGCCTCTCCTACCAGTCTCAGTGTGGCTTCTTTATATCCTTAGTTATAGGACTTCTGTTCAGCTTCTTCAGATGGCTCTCCAGGTAGATTGTTCTATAATTTAGTTAAAATTTTTATGTAATCATGGAAGGAGGCAAGCACAATGTTTACCTACTCTTCCATTTTCAGCAGAATTTAAAACATTTATTTCTCATAGATCTAGAGGCTGGAAATTCTGAGGTTATAAGGTACTAGCAGATTTGGTGTCTGGTGAGAGCAGACTTCCTGGCTTGTTGATGGTCACCTTCTTGCTGTGTCCTCACGTGGCCGAGAGAGATCCTTTCTCTTGCGTCTGTTCTTGTGAAGGCACTAATCCTGCTCATGAGGGCCCCGTCCTTCTGGCTTAATTATCTCCAAGGGCCCCACCTCTAAATACCATCACATTGGAGATTAGAGCTTCAACACAGGAATTTAGGGGGAACACAAGCATGCAGTCCTGTAGCGGGGAGAGTGGTAGAGTTCAGTTTTAGCCGGCAGGTTGATAGGGTTATAAAGTTGCATTGGGACATCCCTGCAGCCAAGATCTTGATCAGTCATTGGACTAATCTTTTTATAGGCTGCTGATAGACACTGATGGGAGAGATTGTTCTAGCAGTTTCTCTACCTGAGGTCATTTTACCCCGATGTTTTGATCTGAAGGTACATGACGGCAGATGGTCTCCTATATAAGGGGAGATGATTAAACCCCATCAACTTTCTTCCAGTTTCTTTGCCTGTTTCTTGCATCTCCTATCTGCAAGAAAACTGCCTATCTCCATTTAGAACCTGGATAAAAAAGCCTAGTATGAACTGGAGGCATTTGGACTGAGTAAGAGAAAACCTTCCATGGGAGGGCTGTGGCCCTGATCACCAGACTCAGACTCGAACTCAGGACAGCACAGAACACACCGCTACCACCTGCAGCCACACAGATGTGTCTTAAAAACATTATGTCGACAAAAGAAGCCACACAAAGCTTCACAATACTGTATGGTTCTATTTACATAAAATTTGAGAAAAGACTAACTTAATCCATGGTAGTTGAGGTCAGAAAGTAGTTGTAGGGGGTGGAAAAAGGGACGTGAAGGAGCTTGTTATGGTAAGGGAAACACTCCGTTTTGTTTTAGGAGTGGTTCAGCTGGTGCTACCATTGACAGAATTCATCAAATTGAATGTCTAAACCTGTACATTTTATCATATGTTAATTATATTTCAATGAAAAATTATGCAATAATTTTTTAAAAAATAAATTCCTAGATTCCTTTTGGAGACTGGGTGTAAGTCAGTTGTAATGAATTTTAGCCCTAGAATTTTAGACTGCTAAATTCTAGGTCTGATGCCTTGCTTAATAAGTTTTTTTGACCCTTTGTCAGGTCATAATCTGTCTGCTTCTGCCCTGCAATTGTCTAGAACACGTTCTGGCCACTTATTGGTTTGTCGCAGCTCAGAGGGAATAAGTAACTTGTTTCTAATCAGTACTGTCCAGTAATGCTTTCTGAGATGAAGGAAATATTCTAAATCTGCACTCTCCGATATGACAACCAATAGCCATGTATGGCTATTGAGCACTGGGGTGTGGCTAGTCAAATGAGAAACTGAGTTTTCAGTTTTACTTTTTTCTTTTTAAATAAATTTTATTGATTATGCTATTACATTTGTCCCATTTTTTCTCCCCTTTATTCCCCTCTGCCCTGCACCCCCTCCCAGCTTCCCCCCTGCTCCCCACAACTTTAGTTCATGTCAATGGGTCATGCATATAAGTTCTTTGGCTTCTCCATTTCCTATACTATTCTTACCCTCCCCCTGTCTATTTTGTACCTACCATTTATGCTTCTTATTCTCTGTACCTTTTCCCCCATTCTCCCCATCCCCACTCATAACCCTTCATGTGATCTCCATTTCTGTGATTCTCTTCCTGTTCTAGTTGTTGCTTGGTTTGTTTTTGTTTTTGTTTTTGTTTTTAGGTTCAGTTGTTGATAGCTGTGATTTTGTTGTCATTTTAGTGTAATTTTAAATTTAAGTATCCATAAATGTGTTTGAATGTGAAAAGTGCTATTTAAAAATAAAAGATCAGCAATGGAGAGGGGTTATAGTCAAGGAACAGCTTCACTGAGAAGGTGATATCCGAGTAGAGATACGACAGGGATGAGGAAGTGAGAGGAAACAGCATGAGCAAAGGTCCTGAGGTAGGAGTGTGCTCGCTCTGTTTGAGGAACAGGGAGGAAGCCAGGGCGACTGGAGCAGAGTGGGAGAAGGGGAGAACGGTACAGGTGAGGCAGAGGGGTTGGCTCCATCTGGTTGGTTTGGTTGGGTTTGGCTTTGCTGAGAGGGGCTGGAAAAGGTCACCATTTTATCAGTGTACATCAGGTCACAGGAACTCATCTGCCAGGGCCCTAGTCTGTGGGTGGAGCAGTGCAGGGCCCTGCATCTTCCTGGAGGGAAGCTGACTGTGATGGCCTGGATCTGGCTGACCAGGGTCGGCTGAGTGGGTGTGTGATGACTAACACCACATGTCTGTGCAAGATCCTCCCCAGATCAGTTTTATCAGCTCTCCCCTAATTGCCTTTGAATCCCAAAATTAGCCTTGTCGCTTTCACCACATTCCAGTGCAGAGAATGAGAAGGAGTTGACAGCGTCTGGCTGCTGAGGTAAAGGCGGCCAATGGTCCGAGCCCTAGCCTCTGCCACTCTCTGCTGCCTGTGGGGGAGCCACCTGCTCTGTATGAGCCTCAGTTTCCCCGCTTGCATCATCGATTAGATGATCTCCAAGCCCTTTTCCAGCTCTAATGCTCTGTAGTTTTAAGACCACTTGATGCTTATGGGGAAGGTGGGCTCTCCCTTGCCTGTTCATGGGGCTGGTGGAGAGAACCTGGGTGGGAGCCAGTGCATGCGGGTGTTTCTGTGACGTGATCTCTTAGGCAGGACAGGATTAGTCTTGGCACAGACCACGGAGTTTAGGGTGGAAAGCTTTTTGTGCTGCAGGGGTCTGTCTGGGTCTTAGAATTTCTATATAAAGTGATTTGTTCCATTGAGTTAAGGTGCTGCTTTTCATGTTTTGGGACCTATGAGGTTGGGAAATTGTAGATTTAGGGTATAACTAGGTCTTAGAAAAAATCCTCTTCTCAGATGGACTGACCATGGGCCTTTGTCACACGTGGTCTGGAAGGCGGAGACCAGGTTGAGGTGACTTCCCCTAGGCTGTCCGGAGGTAGGGTTGGGGCTGTGGGGTGATAGGCGTGGGGAGGCCTCTAGAGTCGGGCCTTCACGTCCCACAGCCCCGGCCGGTGGGAGCAGAGAGAGGTGTGCAGACCCACCTTGTGTCTGGTGATCTGGAGCATGTGTATGGCTCTGAGGGTCTGTTCCCACCCCCCTCCCATGTTTGCAAATTCGGCCTTGCCCTCACTGAAGTCCTGCTTCCCTCCAAAGTTCCAGAGAAACAGCTGGTGCTCGAGGGCACCCATTCTGGGGTGCATTCCCACATCCCCTTTGATCATTAGAAATCCGTCAGCTTAGTCCTCTTCTCTCCCTGCCCCACCACCCCAGGAACACCTTTACTGACTCGGTTTTGTAACTTCATGCCACTGGCGTGTACTGTGGGTCAGGATGACAAATGGCTACATGGATAACATTTCTGCATCTTCCATAAAATGCTCTAAAAGTCTGGGTGATTATGACTCACATCCCTCTGTGCCGTGTGGTAATTCATATCACCATTTTTTTATTGTCATGGGGATAGATACTGAGGTGAGTGAGAAAGGGTCTCTTCCGTCAGTGAGCTTACAGAAGAGGGAGATGAGGAAAGAAACAAGGGCAAGGACATGCCACGGGACCCTCAAGGACGTGGCCCCGTGGGGGTGCAGAGTGCAAGTGTCATTCTTAGAGCATGAGTTGTCAGGAAATGCTCAACAGAGGAGGAAACACTTGAGATAAGTCTATAAAAAGGAGTGTTTACCACCCGGACAGTGGAAATATATCAGCAGAAAATTCATGAGGCTTGAAGTTGGCCCATCAGGGTCCATGTTGCACCACTGACCTCTCCAAGCTTCCGATTTAATCTTTATAGTGATTGTGTCTGATCTCTCTTCCCTACCCTATATAGTGATCATGGACATTATGTATAATATAATAATGTGCATAAACTGAACTATGTAAGTATTTGTTACCTGAGGAGTCCTTGAGGTAAAATGCTTTTTAAAAAATTCTCACCTGAGGATGTGTTGTTTTTAGGCAGAGGGAAAGGGAGTGGGGCGGGGGTGAGGGAGAGAGAGAGAAACCAATGTGAGAGAGACATATCGATTGGTTGTCTCCTGTATATGCCCTGACCGAGGACTGAACTCACAACGTAGGTGTGTGCCCTGACTGGAGATCAAACCCACAACCTTTTGGTGTACGGGATGATTCTCCAACTAACTGGACCACCCAGCCAAGGCAATAAATTGCTTTTTTAAAAAATTAGTAAAATTGATATGTAATGTACATACAATACAATTTCTCATACAGTTTGATGGGGTTTGATAGGTATATATAGTCAAAGAACTACCACCACGATGAAGACACAGAATATTTCTGTCACTCCAACAGGTTCCATGATGTACTTTTGCAGTCATTAATTACCACCCCTCCCCAACCACTAGTCTGCTTTCTGTTGGCATAATTCTCCTTTTCTAGACTGTACTGTTAATGGAATTATAAAGTATTTAGTCTCTTCTGTCTGCCTCCTTTTACTTAGCATAATGCTTTTGAAGTGTAGCTGTAGCCTTGCTGAATGCTTTAGTAGTTCATTCTTTTTCATTGCCGAGCAGTATTCCACTGTATGGGTGTATCTCCTCATTGGTTTGTCCATTTACCAGCTGATGGACATGTAGGTTGTTTCCAGTGTTTTGACACTATGAAAATAGTGGCAAAGGACATTAGTATTCAGGTTTTTGTGTGGACATAGGCTTTGGTTTATTCTCAGAAAACACCACTGAGTTGCATTGCTGGGTCCTATGGTAAATTAATATTTAACTTTACAAGGAATGGCCAACCTGTTTTACACAGTGGCTGTACCTCTTTACACTCCCACCAGCAGTACATGAGAGATCTAGTTGCCCTGCATCCTCACTGTCATCCTTATTACTTCTTTTAAATTTTACTGACTCTAACTGGTATGTAGTAGCGTCTCGTGGTGGTTTTGATTTACATTTCCCTGTTGATGAATTGATGGTGAGTATTTTGTGCTTATTTGCTAATCATGTATCTTTTTTGGTAAATTGTTTCATTCAAACCTTTTGCTTATTTAAAAAAATTGAGTCCTCTGTTTTCTTCTCTTGAGTTATAGAAATTCTTAATATATTCTAGGTATAATATCTCTAACAAATGTGTTTGCAAATGTTTTCTTCCCAATCTCTGGCTACCCTTTATTTTTTTAAAATTGTACTTGACTTTTGAGTCGGTGGCCAGTTTTCTTGTACTTTTTGCCCTCATCTTCTATTCAAACCTGAGACCGTAGCGGCCCAGTGCTAGTAACAGTGGAAACTGGATACCTAACAAGGAAATGGCCGCCCCTCTGTTCTTACAGAGTCCGTGGTTCAGTGATGCTGTGAGAGATGTTGACAAGGCCACAGATGAAGCAACCTGGTACAGCTTCCAGCTGGGATCTGATCCAGGTCCTGCCGCCAGCTAAGTGACCCTGGGCAAGTCATTCGGCCTCTGTGCATCTGCTTTTCCTCCGTCAGATGCCAGCCAGACCTGGCTGTGGGAATCCAGTGAGGCACGACGGGTGTGGCTGCACTTTGAAGGAAGTTAGTGGTGTTCCCAAGCCTGCTAGCGTTGTAATTTCTTATCGTTAGCCACACCTGCTCTGGCTCCCTAACTCTTAGAGAGGAATCCTCTCAGAAACACTTTTATTTTTTATTACACCCAGGGACTTAGTCAACTCAGGCTGTCATAACAAAATGCCAGAGACTTGGTGGCTTAAGAGGAATGATATTGCTCACACCTCAGTGAGATAGCTGCCTTCTCACTGCAACCTCACCCGGCCTTCCCTCAGTGGGTGCAGGTGGAGAGAGAGCTCACTTCCTCTTCTTATGCGGCCCCTAAGCCCACCCCAGGGGCCCCATCCTCATGGCCCCATTTAAGCGTAATTCCTCCCAAAGGCTTCATCTCCAAACAGCATCACTTCGGGGGGTTACAGCTTCAACATATGCACTTTGGGGGACCAAACAGTCCGTGACAGTGACTAATGTGCTGAGCAGGCTTCTGCTAACAATACATGCGGTGGGAGAGTGGAGAGAGGAGAGCCAGGTGGGCTCTGGTGGGGAAATCACAGAGCTCTCCTAGGGTTCTGAAAGCTGGTTTTGTAACGGTGGGAAATTGGAGCCCGCCCCACCGTTCTTCGGACACCGTGTCTGTGAGTGCTGCCTCTGACTACTGTGTAGCTTGTAGAGGCACAGCGTGTTTGTATAAGATCCTAGGCACTAACTCCAAAAGATACAGGCTCCAACCTTCAGGCATCCCAGTTCAGGGAGATTTGCTGGCCTGCAGCCCTGGATGATGCGGATCCTGGATGACTAAGCCAGGATGATGCACTCCGGATGGTCACTTGCCTTTGTGGAGGAAAAGGGGCCACATCTTAACCTGACAAGCTCAGGAGAGGCCTGTGAGGCAGGCTTTCAAACTCAGAGACCTAAAGTAACCACAAAGGATGGTCTGAAATGAACGCTTATTAACTAAAATCAGTGCATGGCGGGTAGTCATATCCTAGGCCAGAATCTTTCTCTGATAAAGTTCAACCTTCACCTTAACTAAGCCTGTCTAATTGAGATTTTGCTTCCCCGCAGTTGTCATCAGTTTGGCTCCAATAAACTCACCAAAAATTCTCTAGAGGTTCAAATGTCTCTCATGTTGACACCTTATTGGAAGGGCACGTAGAGAGCTTCTCAACCCCCTCCCTTGGTCACTTTGTTCTGTTCCCGTCCCCCCTTATAAAAACCTCTGCCTCCACTGAGAGGAGGAGGAGGTGGGCTTTGAGACCGGAGGCCCCCATCTTCCAGATGGCTGGCACCTGAAGATAAACCCCTTTCTTTTACATCAGCACCCGCCTCTCGAGTATTGGCTTCTGTAGCAAGCAGCTGGACCTGCTTTTGGTTCCAGTTTTGGGAGAAGGACTCGGGCAGGTCTGTGCCAGCCCAGGTCCTCTATGGGTCCTTCAGGGTTAGTTTCCTTCTAAGACAGGTCAGTGCAGCAATAGTAGCCAACCAAACCTTGTAGCTCTGGGTGAGGCCTCGAGATGGCACAGTTTCTGTTCTCTCAGACTCCAAGAGGGTGCCGATACAGGCGTTGTTCCTTCAGAGCTGACCTGGGGAACACAGCGTGGGTGGCAGAAATAATTCATGGACAGGAAAAACTTGGGTTTTGCATATTGGCTTCTCCACATTTAAACAGAGCACTTACTGTGTTCTAGGCACAGGCTAAACACTTTGAAACGCCCTTAGAAAGTGGCGTGCCGGCTCCAAGCAGAGAAGCGGTCCCACTCTCAGTGGACCCGATAGGGTGCTGTGGCAGGGAGGGACCTTACAGGAGGCTGGGGGCTGCAGAAGAGCCCCTGTCAGGCTGCCACCGGAACCTGGGCCTGAAGTCGCAGGGGCCTGGGAGGAGGGAAATGTGGGTAACGAGTGGCGCAGAGCAGGCACCATCTGGGTGCCCGAAGATGGACTGGAACCACACCTCGCCCTCACCGCCTCAACCCCGATGATGTGGGTGCCTTTCGCTGTGAGGCTGCACACAAGCCGGGCTCAGGACGCAGGACGGGGCGGGGCTGGGGGCTGCTGCCACCCTCCCTCTAAGGGTTGTCAGTGGATCCGCAGCCCATCATGGGCTGTGGCAGCACCTGGCCCTGCACCTGTTCTCAGGGACTAGGAGCTGCCCCTTCACTTCTATCTTCCGAGTGTCACACAGATGGCTCTGGTGGCCAAGTGTGATTCAAAGCCACCTGGGAAGGGAATTCTGCCAATTGCTGTGGACACGGTACGCAGCCGCTAGGAGTGGGAGGTCTGCTGCTTCTCCTTTTTACAGAGGTGGGTGTGGAGGAAGAGAGGGAGGTCAGTGACCTGCCCAGAGTCACACAGGTACTCATGGAGGCTCCTGCTTCGGTGCCTTCAACTACTACTCAATGACATCAGCAACCCCTCCCCTGTTCCTCCAGGAATTGGACCTCAGAGCCACCTAAGCCTGGAGAACTTCTCTGAGGTGAAGCTTCTAAGGTGAAGGATAGGCCCCAAACACCCCTTCTCTCTTTATAAGCCACTGTGGGCCCCAATCACAGTCTCTTACATTTCTCTACATTTCACCACTCATACCTTCTTCTCAGTAATAAGTCCCCTGTGTTTCTTTTATAGGAATGTTTACCATACTTAGTCCAGGGCTTACCATTAGCACCTCATGCAGCCGCTGGGGGGAGTAAGTAAGTGCCTGGGTGGCGCGCTGGACCCTGGGACGACAGTTGTGATCTGCTGCACGTCAGCTGTTTGCCAGGGGCTGTAGGTATCTCGCTGCCCTTTACGGAAAAGAGAATTGAGATTTGAGAGGTTGGCTTTGTTTCTGTTTTTGGATTTTGTACCTGAGCAAAGGCCTGCTGGCTCATCACTGCCCTTTGTCAGCAGTAAGCTTCCTGGATATGCAGACCCAGGAGAGGAGCGCCACAGCCACAGTGGCTCTTCTCCAGCTGCCTCTGGGGTGGGGGGCGCCTCAACCCCCGCCCCCTGGGCCCTGGGTGGGGTGGATGCAGACTTTATCCACCTTGGGAGGTTTAGGGATGAGGGCTTTGCAAACACAGTGATTGAATGGAGCCAGAAAGGTATGGGGTGAGCAAGGTCAGAATTCAGCCTCTGATTTGGGGGCCTTGAAGTGCTTAGTTGAATGCCCCAGTCTCCCATCTTAAGCTTTCTGAATTCCATCACCAAATCACCACCTGGGTCTGTGTTGATGTGTGATTGCTCAGTAATGCTCGTGCTGTTTCCCTGCGTCTGCAGAGTGCCTGCACAGAGGGCATCTGGTTCAGGGTCCTCCTGCCACGGCCCCTGCGGTGCGACCTCACATGCAGCAGGGACTTGGGTCTGCCAAGGGACCAGGTGTGGTGCGGTCCTTACTGATAATTCAAGGAGGTGAAACTTCAGTAAGGTGATTTTTAAAAGAAATTTAAATAACTGTAGATGTATAAGAGTTACAAAGAGATTACAGACAGTTCCTGTATGCCCTTCATCCAGCCTCCCCTGTGGTTTAACATCTTACGTGGCTGACCGGGGAGCATTCACCCCAACTACGGTGTTGGTAACACCGGTAATGAAGCTCCAGACTGCCTGATTTCCCAGCTGTTCCACTCATTGACCTGGTCCTCTCCAGGACCCAGTCTGGGACGCAATGCTGCATTTAGTCCTCACGTCTCCTTAGCCTTCCATCTATGGCAGTTTCTCGGTTGCTCCTTGTCCTTCATGGCCTTGGCATGTGTCAGAAGTAGCACTCAGTTATTTGGTAGGCTGTCCCTCAATATGGGTTTGCTTAATGTTTTTCACAATTAAGCTGAGGTTATGGATTTTTGGGTAGAACACCAAGTGGCGTTCTTCTCGCCATGTCAGTCAGGAGGCACATGATAGCCTAATTTATTACAGGTCATTTTAGTCTTGATCACTTGGCTAAGCCCACTTGCCGGGCTCTCCACTGCAGAGTTCCTATCTTTCCCCTTCCGTGCCCTGTTGGTTAGATACCAGTCACAAGTCCAGCCCACACGCAGGGGAGGTTACAGGAGTTACTTGTGCCCCCCAGAGGGAGGAGTTGCAAGAGACTTGTGGACATGTGTTAAAACCAACCACCACCGACCAGGATAGTGGGGGAGCTGCTTTGGTGCCATGCAGATCGCTGTCCTGTTTGCAGTGAGGTGATTTTTCTGGCGACTTTGTTCAGTTTTGAACTCAGGGAAGCAAGCTGTCATCCCTCTTCCCAACTTTCTGTCAGCAGGTTAGTGATTTTGAATAATAAAATGCTGAAGGAATCCAATTTCTTTGCGTATATGTGATGCTTTATGAGATTTCTGCTGGCAATTGCATTTTAATAGTGGAGAATTTGGAGGCTATGTCCTGTGGGAGCGGCGCAGGGCAGCTGAGGCTGAGGAGTGTCCTGGGCCCTCAGGTCATGAGACAGTGGTGCTCTCCTTGGCATGTGACTCACTCATTTGCTTGCAAAGGCAAGGTAACGACTTATAGGAAGCGCTAAGTTGATGTCACTAGTAGAAGGTATTTTTAGATGCCTTTTCCGCACCTTGAAGGCGATAGTTGAACTTCTAGTTGCCTCATGTGAATTTAAGGGAAAAGTGTGGTCGTAAGTGTGGCTGATCTAGTGGCTCTGTGCTGACGTGTTCTGAGGCCAGTGGTACACTTAGATGCTCCAAAATTCTTCATCAGCTGCTTTTAAAATTATCTCTGAAAAATTCTACATAGAAGGCACTGTTTTCACAATTCTGACCAACTCTGTTATGATCAATGATTGCCAATCATTTTGGCTTAATAGTACAGAAAGGAGTCTCCTACAGGAAAAGAAATACTTAATGGGTTTCTAAGGACATGTAAGTCAGGATTATCTGTTTTTGATCATCTTTTCCAGTGACACAGGTAACTAAGAAGAAAACAAGCAATACTCCCGCAACCTGGTGGCCGCATACTCGACTGATTGTTCTGGGAACAAAGCTGATGTTAAGGAAGTGATTTGCGGGTAATCTGCTCTAGCAGGTGAACTGTTGAAATCTGGAACTTTCTCTTCTAGGATGATTTCCTGTTCAGTGTCTCCATTTTAAGTGGGATCCTTTGCAGCATCCTGGCTGTGCTGAAGTTTATGCTGGGGAAGGTTCTGACCAGCAGAGCGCTCATAACAGATGGTGAGTAAGGCCAGTGCGGCTGATCTCCGAGGGCTGCGGTCACAGTGAGGGGAGATGCTGTGTGCATCACTTTCAGATGCTTGTCTTGCAGAAGAGGTCAACAACCAGGGGTCGGTTCTCACTAGCCCCGCCTTCCCAGGCTGTTTCATGATTCTCAGGATTCACATATCAGGGCAGATGGCTTGTGCTCTGGGAATATAATAAACTCTTCATGAATCACCTCCACCCTGACCTCTGACCAGGGCAGACTGGGGCTCCCCAGCTGCTTAACTAGGAAGTGCAAAGGGTTTTCTAGAATCTTAGATTTTATGTGCATTGCTCCAAATAAAAAGTCAGAGTCTCTTCTGGAATCTGTTAGTTTTCTTTGTGGATTCTCCATGCTCATTTTCCCCTCCACTTAGTGAGACACTCACCTGCGAGTTGAGGTTGCAATTAGCAGGACTTCACTGGAAAAGTGATCCATGTGTTCTCTGCCGGAAACCCAAACCAGGTGGAAGGGTCCCCCTGTGTCCCTAGGGGTCAGGGGGAGCTTTCTGTGTGGCCTTGGGGTGACGGAGAAGGGTGTGTGAAAGCAGGAAAAATGCATTTCAGTCCGAGGATGAGGGCCCGTGCAAAAACGAGGAACTTGACAAACATAATCTCCTGGCCATTTCCTTTTCTTTTCCTTGAGCACGTACAGTTGTCAGAGGGTCAGGAGTAGAGACATGAACCCTTGTACTCTGGGTGAGAGGTCAAAGGGTAAAAGCTTGTAGGTTGGTGTGTATGTCTATACAAAATAGAGCAGAAATCATTGGATTTCTTCTTTTAAAAAGATTTTACTTATTTTAAGAGAGAGGGGAACAGAAAGAGAAAGAAAGGGAGAGAAACATCGAAGTGTGAGAGTTGCTTCTTGCACATCCCCAACCAGGGACCTGGCCCACAACCCAGGCATGTGCCCTGACTGGGAACCAAACCAGTGACCTTTTGGTCTGCAGGCCAGTGCTCAGTCCACTGAGCCACAGCATCCAGGGCTTGGATTTCTTCTTTAAGAAAATAACCTCTCCCCGCCCTCCCGCCAGCTCTCAAGGTTCTCTCTGTGAAATGGGTGAGTGCAGGCAGACATGCATGGGTGGCTGGCTGTCAGGTCTGTTGTGGAGGGTGCGGATGGCAGTGCAGAGGGCCCTTCTCTCCCCCGTGACAAAACCTGGGGACACGGCGTGGACTTTGACTCCTCATCCCATGCTGATGCCCTGCTGTGTGTGAAGCTGGGCTTTTGGACAGTGGGGCAGGTGGGCAGGAAGTCAGAGCACTGTTTTCAACTTTGCAACCACAGCTGCCCTGGGAGGAGCACCATCAGCATGTGTGTATGTGTGTGTGTGTGTGTGTGTGTGTGTGTGTGTATGTGGTTCCTTTGAACAGACCTGACACCGTTGGGTCTTATGTGATCTGACATGCCCACTGCACACAGGGACCCCAGACACTAGTCAGTTGACCGTGACCACTGGCAGCATCAGCATTGCTTGTGGTGTTTGTTAAAAACACAGATTCCTGGGCCTCACCCCGACGACTCTGGGTCTGGGGGCAGAGGTGGGCCTAGGAATTATTGTACGCCAGTGCCCAGTCTGTGTGGTGCCCCCCTGAGGTTCGTGCTGCCTCCATGGCTGCCCGAGGGGCCAGGACAAGTGGCACCCCAGGGGAGGTGGACCTGGCAGTGTCCCCCATGCCATTTTGACCAGCAGGGCCTGCTGTCTGCTTCTCTCCTTGCAAGATGACACCTTTCTTGCTGTGCTGTGGAGGCCATGTGCCCATCGAAACCAAGCTTTTAAAATAGTAACAGCTGTTTAAAATAGTAAAAGGGTTGGTGTCTGGGATTGGGGCCTCTGCTCCCCTGCTCTGCTTTTGGGCCCCTGTGTGGACCTGGAGGCCCAGGCGGTTGGGGCTGCCGTCCTTGGCCGGCCAGGACTCAGTGGAAGCAGGTCCTGGGGTGGCTGCTGTTAGAGCTCATACTGCAGGGACCCCGCCCAGTGGGCTTGCAGAGTTCTTTTGAGCCTGGCACTGTGCTGTGTGCCATGTTAGCTGGGGACTGAGCTCCTAGTGCAGTCAGGTGACCTCTTTCCTGTGTGTGTCCCTCTGCTACAAAGAGTCCTGCCCTGGCGTAAAAGGATAGCTCTTCCTACCTGGCCGGATCTGAAGAACTTGTGACTCAGTCCCAAGAGGATGACGCAAGCCTGCGGGAGGCCTCAGCCTGGCGCTGAGTGCGGCCTCTCTCACCTGCGCCGACAGCGTGGATTTAGAGACAGTTTGCATCCAACTGACCCTTAGAACGCACTCTTTCCTCTCCGGGGCTGACCCAGAATTTGGGGGGCAGTGTTCATTCCTTGTGGTCTTTGTGGTCTGGTATTTTTTAACCTGGAAAAGCAAATGCCTCCTTTGGCCATGGAGTCCTTTCCTTAGGGCTGAACAACACAGGGATGCTCGTGCTGGGTCCGGTCACCTTCAGGTGTCCTTCATGTGGCTCTGCGGGACACAGCTGTCCAAGCCCTCTGGGCCGAACAGAGCAGAGGCCTGGCTGGATCCTGGTTTCTCCAGCTGTGTGTTCTGTGCCTCCCCCTCGTGTCTCTGTGCCTGGAGTGCGGGTGACGGGAGGGCAGGCTGCACGGCCTGAACAGCTTTCTGGGCCTGAGGTGGTGAGCACAGAGAACTCGCTCCTCTCCCAGTCCTGAGCTGAGCTCGGAAGCCACAGAGCCCCTCTGACTTACAGAGCCTCGCATTTTATCTGTTCGTGTACAGAAGTGCTCTCCGAGTCTGAGGGGACCCAGCAGTCGGGCCCTCGCACCCATGACCGTGGGGCTTGACCTTCCCAGAGCAGTGACCCCTCAGCCTTGACAGTAGTTCTGTATCATGTTTCTGTTTACTCTTTCCCAGACACTTTCTATGTGCCCTTCATTGTTCCTTTCACTTGTCACCACTTCATACAGCACACAGAGAAGACCCCGACGCCAGGTATCTTTTTCCTGACGAAATAACTTCTGACTTTATAATGTTCATGCACAAAACTATCCACACACAAGCAGTATTTCCATCATACTCTTGAACCAGGGAGGGGCCATTACGAAGTGGATGGTTTAAGGGAAAACTGTTCCACAAACTGGAAAGCAGGGAAGAGCACTCCTCAGGCTGAGGGAACCTGGGAGGGAGCCGGGGCACCTGAGGGGTTGCGTGAGGTGGGGGCACGCAGGGGAGACCAGTGGGTGAGGGCAGATCATGCAGGACTTCACGTCAAGGGTAGCATTCTGTATGTTTCACTAATATTTAAATGTTGAGACGTGATTAATGTTTTCTAAACAGCCCTCTGGTCATCAACCAGGTGGGGAGCAGAATGGAGGGAGGGAGTGCTGAGCAGGGGCAGGTCTCTGGGGGCTGGGCGGGGTGAGTGGCAGCTCGGACAGGGGCGAGGGCCGAGGGTAGAGGGTTAGGGGTGTGAATAAGTGTCCGTGATATGGCCCTGTGGGTTGGTGGCAGGGCGAGAGGAAGGCAGGGTGCAGGGACAGAGCACCTGCCCCTCTCTCCAGAAGGCCTGTCACCCACAGGGGCCTGGCTGGGGGGGTGTGGGTGTACTCTGTGCTCCCTTGCTTGGCTGGATTGTCGGCAGAATACGCAGAGGTAATTGCCTCCCGCTAATTGTGCTTTCTGGGATGAGGTTTTACTCACTCATTGATTAGCGGAGCTAGGGAACTTTTGTGATGATGTCTTGGTTCTTTCTCCCCCCTTGGGGAGGAAGGGGAGAGGTGGCGGGGTTTGGGAGACGTGCCTGTCATTGACTAGGGCTGGGGGGGGGGGGGGGGGGGGGGGGGGGGGGGGGGGGGGGGGGGGGGGGGGGGGGGGGGGGGGGCGGTTTCTGAGGGGCTAGCTCTGGAGGGCATCCTCTGAGGGCACCCTGAGAGTGTCCCTCTTGTGGTCTGGCCCATTCTCTCCAAGAAGAAAGCAAGTTCCACAAAGTGCTGCCGGTGCAGGCAGGGAGCATGGGCCTCACCTGTCGCCTGGTGAGGTGGCCAATTCCCCCGCTGGAGCCGTATGTGAATTGGGTCAGGCTGAGCCCACCAGATCCTTTGTCGCTGGGTTGTGTCCTGACAAGAAGCAGATCTTCAGAAATGGGGACATCGGGGTGTGGGTAAAATTCCAGACGTCCCCATTCTGTGCTGTGCAGTGCAGTAAATCTTGTCTAATTGGATTTCGTCCCTTTAGATATTTAGTTAATCAACATGTGATTGTTGCTATCAGCACTAGGCTGAAGCTGGCTTTGCATTATTTAAGGTAAATGACTTGTGCAGCAAGTGCACGCTGCAGACCAAGCAGAGGAAGATTGCAAAGGGGCGCCTGGGGCAGGTTCTGAGCGGAGGGCAGGGGGCTCGGGGGGCCAGGAGCTGGGCCCCCGCATTGCTTGTGGGGGCGGCTGGAAGCCTGCGTTGAGCAGCCTTTGCCGACCCTCATCCACTCCTTCACAACCTGAAATGCCAAGAGCCTCTCATGGTTTTAAGCACATGAAAACTTTTAATCAGAATTTTCTTCATAAAATTGATACACTTAATTATACAGATTCTTATCTAGTCATTAAGGCCACAATGGCGGCATCTACTCAAGACAACCTCTTAAACAGCCAACAGCATTTATTCCTGACAACAGCTCTGGTTTTAACTGAGGAGGCAGGAACCAGCTTCTGGGCCTGGGTGGGGTGGGGACAGCACCCTGGAGGAGAGGCCTGGTGTGCTGCCTTGGTCAGGTGAGTGCTTTGCCTGGTGGGGCTGACAGCTCAGGGTTCTTCCTGAGGTGTGTGCGCAGCTGCAACGGCTCTGACATTCCGAAGGATGTTGCGGGCAGACACAGGATGTCCCCAGTCCCTGTGAGCCCAGGGCAGCACTCCCCTGCAGGCTCGTAAGAGGCGAAGCTGAAATGAGTCAGGCTCTGTCATAACCAAGGCTGAGCAGAGTGGAGAAGGCCAGTGGCTCCTCCTGGAAGGTGCAGGTGAACCGTTGGGCAGACCAGGAGTCCGTCAGCTGTGACCTGCCAGGGGCACACACTGGTGGGCCGTACACTGGTGGGCCGTACACTGGTGGGCCGTCAGAACAGGAGGCTGGGCTGTCCTTGGCTGGCAGAGCTGGTGACTTGGTGGAGCTGAGTGGACATCTAGTGGCCATCTTGGGGAACCTCATGTTCTCTCTGCACCCTTTCTGAGCACCACTAGCTGTGTGGGAGGGCTCCACCAGCTGACCTGCACACCTGTGGCAGAGGAGTGAGGTTCCAGTCTGCCCTGGGCAGTGGTCACCTCCTTCTTGTCTCTCCTGTCCTCTAGCCACTCTCCAAACAAAACCTCCCCGAGTTTGAGAGTGGCCGAGAGGGAAACTCCAGCCCAGGTCACCTGTGACAGACTAATTAATGGCTTCTGCTGTTTCTTTTGGTGGCCTTCTGAGAGAAGATGTGGAACACAGAGACTTTTTTTAAAAAAAGGAACAAGAAGATGCAGAGGACAGCCAGATGCTGTCCATTTACTGAGGTCACTCTGGCTGCTGTTAGGGGGGTGGATTGTGGGCTAAGGGAGATGTGGGCAGGAGGGGCAGCAGGGAAGGCAGTGAGGAGGCAGGGATGCAGGCCAGGGATGAGGGGGCCGGTCTGGGCTGGGGTGGTGGGGGTGGTGAGTGGTATAGGGGTGGAGAATGAGTTTTGGAGGTAAGAGTTGGTGAGAATCACTTGATGGTTGATTAGATGTGGGGATTGATTAGATTTGGGGTGTGACAGAAGGGTGGGCTCCTGGATTTTTGGCCTTGGCAGCTAGGTGAATGGTGGCATCATTTACAGAGAAGACGAGGTGTTTTGGAGCAGAAACTGAGGCTTTTGCTTTGAACGTGGCCAGTTTGAGATGCGTATATGAGCGAGTCTGCAGCTGAAGGGAAAGGCCAGGCCAAGGAGAGAAGCCTGGGAGACACGGACATACGGGATCAGAGGTAGCAGCCTAGAGGGAATGTAGACGGGGGATGAGTTCAGGGGACTGAGGCAGGGTGCTGAGACGGAAGGAAGAGGATCGGGCAAAGCAGACAGAGAAGGAAGAGCTGGAGTGGAGCCAGCAGAGTCACGGAGGCTGAGGAAGGTCCTCCTGGAGGCTGTAAGGGGAGGATGATGACTGAACCACGGCGTGTGGCAGCAGGGACTGAGCCACTGGCCCCAGGCACCACCCTGGTGGCGAGAGAACCTGGCTGGAATGGGCTGAAGAGAGAATGGGAGGTGCCATCAGGTGGGCAGTTCTGTAGAGGTCGACAGCGAATGGGGCTTGCGACGTGGGTGGTGTGCGGTCAGGCAGGAGTTTGCGGTGGGTGATGGGAAGATTTATCCCAGTGGGAATGTTCCACAAGAGGGAGAAGAATTTCAAGAACAAAGTCCCTTGGTAAACAGGTGTGAAGGGTCAGCCTTACAGAGGAACAGCGGTGACTGGGAGCAGCAGCTGAGTGTGGGGGGTGACTGTCATGAGGGCGGTGGGCTTGTGTCGGGAGGGTGAGGTTTGGTGCCCGAACTTGTGTGCTCCAAGAGGAACAAGGCCGTCATTAGCTGAGAACGGGTGTGGGGAGAAGACAGATCTGAGGGAAGAGCGAGGGTGGTGCTATCCACTGAGATGTGGTTGCCGGGTCAGCCAGGGTATCTCGATCCCATTGCTGGGGAGCAGCCTGTTGAAGTCTCCGCCTTGCACCCTGAACAGGGGTCTTCCTCAGGCTTTGCTCAAACCTTCTCTAACCCCACACTCTTCCTCCCCCTGCTGCTCTTCCTTTAGAACCTCTCTGCTAGGTGTGCAGTCCCAGTAAATACATTTAAGGTTGTTTGATCTTAGTTTCCTACTTGAACATGAAGTTAACACTGCTGAGTTCAGTGAAAGCATGGTACTTACACAGGTGGAGTTGCTGGGAAATGAAACAGGGCCTGTTGTTGGCAAGGTTACTGACCCTGTGCAGACCAGCTGCCAGGAGGTCTCCAGGCCAGCTTGGACCAGAGCTTCTCTAGGCTACCATCACACCCCTCCGAGGCAGGCAAGGAGCCTAGTGGTCCACGCCACAGTGCGGCCCCAGGAGCCCCTCTAAGCCAATCCCTTCCCATGTGGCCTTTGAAAACTCACAGGTAAAATGGAAGTGTGGTACCTGAGTCTTGGGGACCAGCTGAGGGGTGACATATGTGAAAGGAGATGAATCGTGTCTGTTAGCTCTGGTTGTCTTTTGGCTGCCATTTCTACAACCAGGAACCTAGTTCTTGACTTGCATTTCTCTTCCTAGAGAGTGAAAGTCCTCAGGTGACTTACACAGACCCTGGAGGAAAGGATGTGGGTTCTGGCAGAAGCCTAGCCCTGCTCCTCTCAATCTGTATAACTTCAGCCAGTTTATTTAACCGTACTCTGCTTAACTTTAGTTCTCTCATCAGTAAAAACTGGATAACAATCAGACTTCACAGGATTGAGAAGATCCCAGCTAGGTCCTGGGCTCAGCGACATTCAACAGCTTTGAGGCACCAAATCTGTGAATGTGTCCTGTGTGCCGGGTGCTGCCCTGAGCTTCCCGGGGTCTGGATGAGCTAGTACGAGGGAGGGAGGAGGACTGACAGTGAGCACAGACAGCTGTGTCAAGCAGGCATGAGTGCGTGGCAGGGGAAGGACACTGACACTGGGGGTGACAGCTCTGGCTAGCAAGGTCTCTTGTGACATTGAAACAAAGACATGACAAGCCATGTAGGTGTCTGAGTTGGCAGCTCTCACCTGTGAGAGTGCTTCTGGGCACCATTCTGTGCAGCACACGTTTGGGATGTTGGAGGCGTGCCTGGTGTTTGGGTAGCTTCTTGGGGGCTGAGAAAGTTCATGTGGCACTGCCGTCAGGCTCTCTTTGCTCTTCCCAGGTTTAAACTCCCTCGTGGGAGGCGTGATGGGCTTCTCTATTCTTCTGAGTGCCGAGGTGTTCAAGCATAACTCGGCGGTCTGGTACCTGGATGGCAGCACAGGTGTGCTGATTGGTCTTACCATATTTGCCTACGGGGTCAAGGTAAGTGCCTGTTTTCCTCTTTGTTTTACTTGCAGCCAAGAGTATTCCTCCCCCGCCCCCAATGGTTATACCTTGTATCTGCAACCCTCCTGAGCCTCGGTAAGGTCAGGTGACTGAAAACATTCCCATCAGGGATCAGACATTCTTGTGGCTGGCACCCAAGTGAGGCAAGGACTTTGATAAGAAGCATGGGCTGTAAGTCACAATCAGCACCAGTGCTGGGCTGAGGAGTCCCCATAACTGTGAAAACTGGCTGTGAAAACCAGGGGGGATTGCATCTGAGTGAGACAGAAGGCTACTGGAATCTCAGGCATTCCTTTTGAGGGAGCTATGCATGGACTTGCTCACTCACAAGCTCATTTGTTCTGGGCTCCAGTGTAGGGACATGCAGGGAGGGGCTGAACTGATTAGCTTCACGGCGAGGGCTGAAGGGGTGGGCAGGGGTCAGAGCAGCTCTCCCCAGGGATGGAAGCCCTGGCAGGCACACTTGTTTTGCTGAGCTCTACCTCACTCAGCCTCAGGCACAGGTGAGTGCAACTCTGAGCTCTCCCTTACCCTGGCCATTCTCTGGGACCTCCCCTCTCCCCACCTCAACTCAGATTTCCAGTCTGAGTGCTTCCAGTGGGTCATCCGCACAGGGGCCTGCCTTGGCTGATGTTGTGGACTTTTCTAAAACCTCTCACCAAAGGCCCACAAACCCCAAACAAGCATCAGCTGACCTTGGCATGCTCAGGACAAGTGGTGATAGATCTCAACTTGCATTATAACTCCCCTCAGGGGACCCCAAGCCTGACATAAACTTTGGCCAGTCTTGTCTCAGAACATAGCTTTGACGCCACAGCCACAAGCCCAGCACAAGTGGCAGCCAACCACAAATGACTGTGTAGCTCCTGCCAGGCAGGCCCGAGCCAGTCCACAAGCAGCAGCTGACCATTGGCCTGCACTGGAGCCCCCCTCCTAAGAAGCTCCAGAACCAACATACCTATGGCCAGCTTTAGACCACATCAGATCACCCAAGCCACTCCACAAATGGCTCATCTGAAGGGTGGACACACCCCACTCGAGTGACTCCTACTCTGTGGTTAGCCCTGTACAACAGCTTGTCTGCCTGTACTCATAGACAGGCAGATAGCCTGAGGGTCAGCCCCACCCACTGATGTGCCAACAGCAGTCAAAGCTGTACTGCATGGGAGGGCGGGTGCGGTGGCACAAAGCCCACACAAGGGACACCCATGGAGCACCTGGCTCAGGCAACCAGGGAGAACTGCACCAGAGGGCTCCCAGGACACTACATAAGGCCACTCTACCAAGACCGTGTGAGACCATAGCAGATCTACCTAATGCACAGAAGCAAACACAGACAGGCAACCAAAAAGAGGAAACAAAAGAAACATGTCCCAAATGAAAGAAGGAGAAAACTCCAGAAAAGAACTAAACATGAGAACTAAGCAGTCTTTCAGATACAGAGCTCAAACAACACTGAGGATCGAATTAGTGATCTGTAAGAAAAGAGGCAGTAGGAAATAACCCAGTTGGAACAGCAAAAAGAAAGAATATTTAAAAATAGGATAGTTTAAGGGAAAACATCAAGACTAACAACATTTGTATCACAGGGGTACCAGAAGGAGAAGAGGGGGAGCAAGGATTGAAAACCCATCTGAAGAAATAATGACTTGAAAACCTACTAATCTGGTCCAGGGAACACAGAGGGTCCCAAACAAGATGAACCAAAGAGGCCCACACCAGGACGCATCATAATTAAAAGGCCAAAAGGTTAAAAAGACAAAGGGAGATCTTAAAAACAGCATGCGGAAGGCAGTTAGTTATCTTCAAGGGAGCTCCTGTAAGACTGGCAGCTGATTTCTCAGCAGATACTTTGCAGGGCAGAAGGGATTGGCATGAAATACTCAGAGTATTAAAAATAAGGACCTATAACCAAGATTACTGTACCCAGCAAAGCTATCATTAGAATCTAAGGACACATAAGGAGCTTCCCAAGACAAGAAAAAGCTAAAGGAGTTCATTACCACCAAACCAGTATTACATGAACTGTAAAAGGGCATTCTTAAGAAGAAGAAGAAAAAAGATAAAAGTTATGAATAATAAAATATCAATAAATACATATCTGTCAACAGTTGAATCTAAAAAAACAAATGGGCAAGCAGAGCAAAAGCAGACTCGTAGATACAGAGAACATTTTGATGGCTGGCAGATGGGAGGGGGGTTGAGAAAATGGGTAAGAAGGTGAAGGGATTAAGAAGCACAAATTTGGTTGTTACAGAACAGTCATGGGATGTAAAGTACAGCATGGGGAGTACAGTCAATAACTATGTACTGGTGTCGGAGGGGTATGAGTTTTATTGGGATGATCTCTCAGTGAGTTATATAAATTTCTAATCACGGGGGTGTACATCTGAAACTAATATTATATGGCAACTGTAATTGAAAAATTAAAAGAAAAGATTAAAAAAGAAAAATGGACAAGTGACATCACAGATATACAAAGGATTATAAGAAAATCCTATGAACAATTTTATGCCAACAAACTGGGCTACCTGGAAGAAATTTCTAGAATAATACAAGAAACAGAAAATCTGCACAGACCAATAATTGCTATCAAAATTGAATCAGTAATCAAAAAACTTCCAACCAACAAAAGCCCTGGACCAGATGGCTTCATAGGTGAATTTTATCAAACAAAGAAGAATTTAACACCTATCTTTCTTAAGAGGAGGGGAGGCTCCTAAATTCATGTTATGGTAGTCACTACCCTGATACCAAAACCAAAGACACTACAAAGAAGAAAATTATAGGCCAATATGTTTGTTGAACGTAGATGCAAAAATCCCCAGCAGAATATTAGCAAACTGAATTCAGCAATACATTAAAAAGGTCATACACTATGATCAAGTGGAATTTATTCCTGGGATGCAAGATTGGTTCAACACCCAAAATCAATTAACGTGATACATCACATAAACAAAATGAAGGATAAAAATCATATGATCATATCAATACATGCAGAAAAAGCATTTGACAAAATCTAGCATTTATGATGAAAACTCTCCAGCAAGTAGATGTAGAGGGAACATACCTCAATTTAGTAAAGGCCACATACGACAAACACACAGCTAGCATCATAGTCAGTGGTGAAAAGCTGAAAACTTTGTCTTAAGGTCAGAAACAAGACAAGGATGTCTACTTTCACCACTTTTACTCAACATCAGAGAAGAAAATGAAATAAAAGCCATCCAGATTGGAAGGAAGAAGTAAAACTGTCATTATTTGCAGAAGACATGATACTATATAGACAGAACCCTGAAGATTTCACCAAAAAGACTACTAGGACTAATAACATATTCAGTAAAGTAGCAGGATACAAAATTAATATTCAGAAAGAGAAAATTAAGAAAACAATCCTATTTATAATAGCATCAAGATGAATACATAGGAACAAATTTAACTGAGGAGGTAAAATCCTTGTACTTGGAAAAACTGTAAGATGCTGAAGAAAAAAAATTGAAGATACAAATAAATGGAAGGTTGCACTGTGCTCAAGAACTGGAAGAATTAACAGTTAAAATGCCCACTCTATGCCAGGAAATCTATAGAGTCAGTGTGATCCCTATCGGAATACTAATGACATTTTCACAGAACTAGAACAAACTACATGGGACTTGAGAAAGAAGAACAAAGTAGGTTATCACACTACCTGACATCAAACTATACTACAATGCTATAGTAATCAAACCAGCATGGTACTGTCATAAAAACAGACACATAGATCAAATGGACAGAAAAAGAGAGCCCAGAGATAAACCCACAATGATATGGTCAGTTAATTTATGACAAAGAAGACAAGAATAACAATGGGCTACAGATAATATCTTCAATAATTGGTGTTGGAAAACAGACATGTACAAAAGAATGAAAGTAGACCACTTTCTGATACCATATACAAAAATAAACTGAAAATAGATTGAAGGACAATTATAAGACCTGGAACCATAAAACTCCTAGAAGAAAACAAAGGGCAGTAGACTCTTTGACATCACTCTTAAGTAATATTTTCAGACTATGTCTTCTTGGTCAAGGGAAATGAAAAAATAAAAAATGGGAATATATCAAACTAAAAAGTTTTTGCACAGTGAAGAAACCAACAAAACAGAACCTACTGCACGGGAGAAGATGCACCAATGATATATCCCATAAGGATTAATTTCCAAAACATATAAAGAAATCATAAACTTAACACCAACACAAAACAACCAAACCCCTAACATTCTGATTAAAAAATGTGCAGAGGACCTGAATAGACATTTCTCTAAAGAGGACATACTATGGCCAACAGACATATGAAAAGAAGCTCAACACCACTAATCATCAGCAACAGGCAAATTAAAACACAGTGAGCTACCACCTCACACGTACCAGAATGACTATTGTCAGCAAGTCTAACAAATGTCAGCAAGGATGTGAGAAGAGGAAACCCTTGGGCACTGTTCATGGGACTGTAAACTGGTGCAGCCACTGTGGGAACAGTATGGGGGTTCCTCAAAAAAATTAAAATAGGTGTAACCACATACCAAACAATCCCACTTCTGGGTATTTATCCAGAGAAATCTAAAACACTAATTCAAAAAGATATATGCAGCATTATTTACAATAACCAAGATACTGAGGCAGCCTAAGTGTCCATGGATAGACAAGGTGCGGGTCCTACATACAAGGGAATGCGACTCTGCCGTGAAAGAAGAACCTTACATTTGCCACCACATGGATGGACCTGGGAAGCATGATGCTAAGTGAGGCAAGTCAGACAGAGAGACAAATACCGTATGATCTCACTGATACTTGGAATCTGAAAACAAAGTATTTGAAAAAACAAAACATTCGATTTTATATTTTCAACAATTAGGTGAGTTATAAAGAACTTGTGTACATGTCCACTTGTATAAATTAAGTGTTTTCTCAATAGGGGAACACGTACTAGTGGTCCGGGGTGGAGGGGAGAAGGGAGTGACGCGAGTGGGTGTCTTGGGTGGAGGGACACGTTCGGAACTAGGAGGTGGCGGTGATTGGGCCATCTGTGCACATACTAAAAACCACCGAATCACATGCTTTAAGAGGCTGCAGTTGACTCTGCTGTCTGCTCCCCCCAAGTGGCCCGCATCCCAGGGGTGACCTCTCTGTTCCCTCTCTGCAGACTCCTCATTGACATGGTACCCAGGTGAGGCAGACGCGCCACTATGGATGTTCGAGTGAGGAGGGCCAGAGCCGCCAGCCAGTTCTGCGGTGCATGAAGACTGTCAGGATGAGAGACGTTTCCTCCAAAGGCGGACGGTGCCAACATCTATCTGAACATCCAGTTTCTTCTTCGGAAAGTGTGTGTTCACGGGAACGCGGCCTGCCCCGCAGGTCGGTCTGCGCTGCTCCCATCACTCCACTGCCCCCTACACCCAATAGGACGACGTGCATAGGAGGGGAGACTGGTTTCCCATTTCCAGTGGGAACTGACCTTTTCTAGTTTCAGGAGTAAAGGGTTTCTTGTGGGCGGGATAAGATCTCCGCTTGGCAGAAAGTTTTCTGTGGTGCTCAAGGCCTGAACTAGATGGCGACTGCCCAGACCCACCTCCTTCTGGACGGGCTCCAGCCACCTGGGCGTTCTGGAGCCTCTCTCTCACCTCCCGGCAGGTTGAAGGGAAGACCGAACGTATCCGTGTGTCCCTCACCCCTTTACATGCCCAGAAACCATCAGTATATAGCACTTCCTAATTTCTATCGATATATTCATTAGTTTCATACTGTTTTACTAATCCTAAATCTAAACAGATGTGTTCAAAAGGAGACCATTCTATTTTTCAAGTACTTAGTGATGTATGTATGAGCTTTGCATGGATGAACTAAGCACATGACCCTTTCTTGTACATTCAGAACCTGAATATACGTGTAAAAACAGGATCCATTTTTGACAGATGTGAAACCACAGTTTATTTGTAATAAATAATGATATAATCGACCCCTATGTGCATATATCTATATGCTTGTGTTAAGTGGTGATGGTACATTGCAGTCTGTTAGAGGTGGTGGATTCCTCTGTAAGGAGCAAGGTGTCTTCAGTTTATGTAACGTTGAGTATAGATTCTGTGAAATGTTTCCCAGCACACAACAGTCTGTATACCTCCAGCACTGATGCTTGTCCGGCCGGGCGACAGTGTCTGACCAATAAAGACCTTTACCTGTTTCGTATGGTATGGGAGGTTCTCTCTGAGAGTTGTCACCGTCATGGGCAGCTTTGCCGTTGTGGCTGAGGGATGACGTGGCAGGGTCACCGTTCCGGTGGAGTGGGGGCGGAGACGCCGAAGCACTGCGGTGAGGGGCTCTGTGCCTCTGCGGGGCCAGGCCCACCCGCCCCGGGGGTGGGGAGTGACCACACATTGATTTGGTGGTGCCTGAGGTCCTTGGGCTGACCTTGTCAGACTGAGGGACGGCTGCTCCCTAGACCTCACCCCCGCTGCCCGCACCCTATCCTCCCACCAGCCATTTCAGGCTGGTTAGAGGAAAGTGGTTTGGTCTAAGAGGTCACTGACCTCGGTTCAGTCTGGTGCTGTCAGCGCAGCTTCCTCCAGCAGCTCTGCAGGGTGTTAATGTGCTCCATGGAATAAAGGGTTGACTGTTCACAGATAGGTCTGGGAAATGCAAGATTCAACAGGTTTCTTTTCTGTGGGTTTCCTGTACATTTACTATACAGTGTGGGAGGTCGGGGAAGGGAAGCTAGGGTGTAGCCTCCCCTAAACTTACGCACACTCACATTTTTCTGGGCACATTTCTGGGACTGGTGTACACCCAATGTGCTGTATCTGGGAACTGTGTGTTGTCCCTGTTCAGGGCAGAGCTTGAGGGATGCTGTGCCGTCTCGGGCCGAGCCATGCCTCCCGCGTCGATGCCCACAAGCCCCTGGTGTGAGCGTGGGTTCGACCTCCCTCGTTTCCAGGGCGCGTGCCTTGCCAAATGCTCACGGGCCTGTGTCAAAGTCCTGTGTCAGAGTGTCCTGTGTCACAGAGTCCTTTTTGTGAGGGGGGACATGGACTCCAGCTCCAACGGGCCCTGAGCCTTTTTAGGGACTATTTTACTAGCACATCCTTAAAGATTTTTAAACATCTGCTGTAGTACAGGTATCTCAAAAAGCATGCTCCATCTGTCCACTTTCAAGTTCACTCCCTTCTAGGTGGATGCTCTGAAATCAGTTACTGGTGGACGTGACGCTAAGGGACAGAATACTCAATGGTGAACCCCTCGTCCTCTGCTCCATCCACGTGACCTTCCAGCATTTTCAGCAGTGGCTGCAAATGGGGAAATGCAGTAGTGACGCCAGCATGGGGGATGTGGCTGGGCTATGACCCACAGGTGGCCCTGCCCCCCCCAGCCCCCCAAAGATCACTCCCACCTGTCACACAAGAAAAGTTTATTGAAAAATAAAGTTCTCCCTAGTTTTGTCTACAACAGTGGGAAACACAGCAGTGTTCTCTATGCCAGTACAGGATGTTTGGACGGCCACAGCACACCTGCAGAGCCCTGCCCTACTTAACCCCAGAGTGAACCAGGAGCTGTGTGAAGACACAGATGCGAACGGTCATTAGTTCAAAGACATCAACGTAGTGACAGCAGCTACAGTAGAAAAGACACCACCATCTCCTTTGGCATCGATTGTTCGGTATTGTCCTATTAACACCTGGGCAGGACAGTGAACAAAACATTTCCCAAGTTTGCCCCATCTCCCCTTGGCAGAGGTGGCAGACTGCGCCAAGCTCCACCCTGCTGTCCCAGCCGGGCTTTCAGACCTCCAGCACGGCTAGTGCTCACTCCGACCCGCACCATCCAGACACACCCGACTGTCCTACGAGCACGTGCTGGCCTGTCATGCCTTTGCCACGCCTCGCCAACTGTAGGAGCAGGGGAACCAATCTAAGGCTCCACAAAATCAGGGATAGAGGAAATGATGCTTTGAAGGAGGTAAATTCTAGTCCTACACCTACCAAAGTCTAAGACTGCTGATTCTGCTGAAAACAAAGGAAATTGAAGACAGGACTCCATCAAACTGCTCCATAGTCCACAACTGCCGTCCATCCAGAAGAGCACCGAGACAGGAAGGGACATGCAGCTCTAGATCAGGGAGCAAGAGGCTAACACCTCAGCCAAACAGAGAGTGAATTGGTATTTGGGCGATTTGGGGAAAAAAAATCACTGAACCATGAGCAGCCTCTGGGAATGGTTCTGAAGATACTCTCCCCGCCTCCACCCATGGCTTCACCGGGAAGGTGGGATAGTTTTGGGGTCCCTCAGGCTAGCTGCAGCGGCCTGGGGCAGAAGGGCATCTCCTCTGAGGCTGGGGCCCATGCAAACATGTCACAGCTGACCCGCCCAGGAGTCTGATCCCTGTGGACTGGACTGTGGAGGAGCCACCCTGACCAGCAGGGGGCAGCAAAGGGACTTCTTGGGGAATGAGTAAGTTCAATTGGTTGTTCCTTTCCCCTTCAAAACAGAAAAGCCTGTCTTATGACACTTTAGAGGAATACAGTTAACTTTTAAGGGGTACAGTCAATGAGAACATTCACCTTAATTTCTAGCTCAAGAAGTTGCATAAAGAAAAACTCTGGAATGGTCCAGGAGGTATCAGTGGGGTGAGGTCCTGCATGGGGCCAGAGGTCACCCTTGTCATCTGTGCACAAGTCCCTGCAGCCTGGTTTTGTCTGGTGCTGAAGTCAGGCACGTTTTCAGATCAGTCAGTGCATGCAGGGTCACAGAGACGTCCCCAGCAGCAGGCTGGGCTGGGGCTGTGGATGTGCTAAGTCCGTGCACCTCTACAACATTCTATCAACCCAGGACAGTTTCTCGTAGGTATTACATGAATCAACTGATAGGGAGTGAGCTCAGCTCTTTATTTCTCAAGTTTTGTGAAATGCTAATAACAACAACAATATTTAACATCTACTAGGGCTTACTATGTGCCAGACACTGCTAAACACCGAATCCTCACAAAACCCCTAAGTGCTAAGAAAGCTAGGTTAATTTTTTTTCCTGCATCTGAGACTATACAGCTAATTTGGCCTTTTGCGATAAAAACTTGGTTTTCCACTTTTTGTGGAAACCAACAAGAATGAAAGGAACTCGCCCTCCGCTTTAGGAAATCCCCACCTTCATAAAGAAGACAATCTATTTATGTCCATCCATCTCCTCACGTGAAGGTGCTCTGTAGCCCTATAGGGATGGATGGAATTAGAATGAAGCCAATGTGAAAACATATTTTTTTAAATAAATAAAACAATCCAGGCTTGGGATGGTAGCACATACAACAAAGCCTGTCGTTTAACAAAATGGACTTTTTTAAATCGTGAATTTGGGGGCCATGGAAGAGGGTGGTAATATCCCGATCACACGCACAATCCAGGTAATAAACCACCGTGGAGAAACGGGGGGGCCTGCCGGAGTCTGGTCTGGAAAGCACAAACACACCTGTGAACAGTTTCCAACAGCCTGTCACGGATGCCTTCGTGGCCTATGAGAAGCACCGGGCCTCCGCTCCCAAGCGGAGCCCAACAGTCACTTTTATTAAACCCTGTGTTCACTAAGGACATAAGAAAGGCATGCACATCCCTTCCCCTTCATGATGTGAACCAGATAAAGTGTTTACAGGCTGGTGCTTCTCGTGAGCTCAGTGGGTACTGCTCCCCGTCAGTGGAACCCCTCAGCTAGGGCTGGTTGTCTTTTCGGGCCACACCTCCCACATGCCTGGGTGCACGGAACACAGGCCCACTGGCACATGGGCAGCCAGCAGCCCCCAGACCCGAAGATGTGACCGTGACCGAGCAGCTGGGGAAGGTGTGGGCTGGTCTTGAGAAAGCCAGCACTTCTCTTGGGGTTCTGAGGCTGCATGGGGGAGCAAGTGCGTACACGTGGTGGCCTAGGGGGCTTGAAGGGTGTTGCTGGTGCCCAGCCTAAGCTTCCACAGTGATAAAGGACAGGTCCCATCTCCAAGCTGCAGGATTCTGCTGTCTTCCTTCAACAGCACCCAGATTCCAAAAACCAACCCCAAAGAAAAGTGAAAAGGCACATCAGAGAAACAATAAATATCAATAAACAAATGGACTCTCAATATTTCCAAACATACAGCAAATACACACAAAAAACTATAAGCAGAGACAAAACCCCAATCTAAGCAAAATTGCAAAAAGACCCCTCTCCGTTTGTACATGTGCAAATCAAATTACATACAAAAAATAAAATGAGGTGTTTACTGGCATTAAGTGTTTCCCCCTTGAGGAGCTTTTACTCCTGAAAGTGTTTACATGTCAAAGGAAAGCTTTTTCTCTTTTAATAAATTAGTTAAATGTTTTCCCTCAAGTTTTTTAAGAACCCAAGATCACAGTGGGGAGGGGGCAAATTTCACTTAGGAAAAAAAATGTACAAAAACTTACAGACTGGGCTAGATACGCTCCTAGCACAGGAAGACGCTGATCCTGGCTGAGGACCTCTCTCGGTGTGGGACCGTTACCTGTTACGTGCTGGTCTAGGGCTCTGTTAACAAAAATCACCCAAGGCCCACACCCTGAGGGGCGCCCTCCTCCAGGACAGGCAGGGCCAGGGCCCTCCCAAGTTCCCTGCTGTGGACCACTGGCCCACAGCTAAGTCTGCTGGGGCCTGGCAGCCAGCACCTCTCCTGTGTCACTGCCTCTGTGGATAATGCCTTCACCATGTGGAGTGTGGGTTGGTCTGCCCCGTGTGCAGCAGCCCCCCTGTGGAACTCTGCATCACCTCGACCAATAACTGGGCTGGCTCTCCCGCTGGACTGCCTGACTCGAGGGTCCTGATGTAGAGAGGAGAAAAGGGGAGGACCAGAGCTGGGGCAGCCAGCAAACAATCTTTGCAGCTTCTGGAACACAAGGTAGGCACAGCATCTTTCTGCAGAATGTAGTTTTCCACCTCTCTTGCTTTCTGAGTTCCTGTGCTTATTTAAACAGCCCTTTGCAAAATAAGTTAGCCTTGTGGAGTGTGAGAAATTGGTCTTGGCCCGCAGGCTCCCCCTGCTGGTATAATGCCTACACTGACATGCTCACCATTGGAAGCTCCTGGAAGAGCCCAGGAGAGGGCAGCACCAGCCTAGGAATCTCAGGGCAGAGAACTCAAGCAAATTCCCACAATTTAGGGTGCAGCCAAGAGGCCCTTTCACAGGGAAAAGCAATTCCTAACAGCATGGAAGGCAGTTATTTCTCTTCCTACTGCAGGAGACTGCCCTTGCAAAGCTTCAAAGCACACCCACACCCACACTCACTCACACCCTATTACTAAGGTTCCCTTGTGGCTAGGCCCAGGCCTCCTGGTCAGCACTCTCCCTAGCACATGTATTCTGGGGCCACCTGAGGGGTGGCGGAGACCCCAGCTGCCCCTCCTCACCCCCTCCATTCTCTAGGATTGGAGGTGGGATTCAGACCGAGAATCTAAATCTAAGGAAAAAAAAAAAAGGCTGGTTGTGCATTTGGTATTATGTACCAGGGAAGAATTGCAAAGCTGGCAGCATCTAACTTTCCACACCTAAAGACCCCACTTGCTCTGGTCGTCAGGAAACAGCCCTTCCTTTAGTCTCACTTCTCGAAGGCCCACCCCCCAGCCATTAGCCTGGCCAGCTGTCCTGCCTGCTGGAGGCGGGGCCAGCTGCCCCGGGCATGCAGAGTGCTGGGAAGCCAAGGCTGCCAGGGCCACCAAGGCACTGAGAAGCACCCCGAGGGCTGGGTGTATCACAACAGCTCACAACAGGGAGACCCTCTAAGGAGGAGAGGGTTCATTCTCACCAGCACGGGGTGCCAAGGGCTTCACAGGAAAGCACCCAAAGCACTGAAACAGTGCTTAGTCGGGGTGGGGTGCTGGGGGTGGGGAACTCACACAAGGCAGAGCACAGGGGCCCCAGGGCTGGAGAGGGGGTGTCAGATGAGTGTGGCCAGGGCAAGCTGGCAACTGGCTTGTCCTCCTCAGAATATTGGTGCCTGGAGTGAAAGCTGCCCCCACCCCCACAGGTGAGTGGCTAGGACAGTGAGTCAGTTTCATCCTAGCCTGCCCCTGCCCCCCCAGCCAATGTCAAGTTCACCAAGATCCCATTCCTTGGACTTCGGTCCAACATCAGACATTATAGGGAATGTAACAAGCCCACCTGTTTGGAGCTCAGCTGCAGGGATGGCTCCAGGTCACAGGGGCCAGCTTCACTCCTGTCCAGTCCCAGCTCACAGGCAAAACATCACGACTGAGTCTCAATTAGCTCTCTCAGTCCTGCACTGCAGACTCACCACACACACCCAGTGTCAGTTTCTCAACCTTGCACTTCCTGCCCGCGCTGGGCTGTCCTCCGCACAGGGAGGCAGCGCCTGACCTGTGGCTGCCCCCCCTCAAGCACACACAGAAGACTGTCTTTTGTGCTGCCATCACCCACTGTAAGGGGCTACACCCACAGCCACCCTTAGGTGTGCACCCAGTGCCTCGGCGCACTGTCTCTCCCGCCTGTACCCCAGCCGAAGCAGACAAAAAAAATAGTACAGTGAAAGTGGATGGTAAACAGTGGAAAATCAAAGAAACAAGACCTGTAATCAAGACCTCTTTGCCCTTCCCTGATCCCCTGCCCGCCCTCCCAAATAAATAAGTTAATGGATTTAGGAATGTTTCCAACAGAAAGTTCTTTCCGACCAGCTCAATTCCTCCTCTGGTTTTTTGTTTTAAATGAATCTTGACATTCGCTCTCTACAGTTGCTCCTCAAAAAACAAGACAGAGTTGTGCCAGGGAGCAGAACCAGGCTCCTGGCCTGCGGTCTGCTCTTGTGTTTTGGTGAAAACTCCACTGTGATGCTCGGACCCCAGCAGGGCAACACCAAATCGAAACCTTCCACCAAAAAATCCAGGCTCTGGCGAGAGTCCCCGAATGATGTCTGCCCCCTGGCTCTGCCAGGACCGGGCTGGAGTCACTGTCCTCCCCAGCAGAGGGCGTGCAGGGCCCCGCTGGTGGCCGCTATAGACAGTCTTCACAGAGGGCCACCTGGCCCTTGATGAAGTCCCGGCAGGGGCAGATCCTCCGGTGCCTGGAGTGGGCGCCTGCACAGCTGAACAGCAGGAGGTCACCTTGAAACACACAGTGCTTGTTCTTGGGGTCGTAAGAGGGCACCAGGATGTCCTTGGCCAGCTCTGAGCTTTGGCAGATCACTTCGTACCTGAGGAGGAAGAGAAAGGCTTGTGGGTTGGAGATGCAGAGAAGGTACAGGTGGGCCAGGCTGACCCCTGGATTTGAGTCCTGGCTCCATTTGTGACCCTGGACGAATGACCGAGCCTCTCTGTGGTTCAGTTTCCTCTTCCGTAAACTGGGGATGGACAACCCTTCACTCGAAGGGGAGGTGCGGGAAGGACAGCAGCGCTTACAGAGCACGGGGCCGAGTCTAGCTCTGGGGAAGGGTCATTACTACAATCATCATCATCACTGTGACCACCCTGCCCTGGCAGACGCGGGGTGGGCTAGGCTGCCTTGCTCCCTGGCCCCACGGCATGAACTGAGCCACACGCCCGCCGTCTGCATTTTACTGGGTTCACAGAAGCCTTGATTCTTGCTGACAAGGTGGGGATCCAGCTGGGGAACCTGAGGTTTCCTGCTGCCCCTGGAAAGCTTCCAGACACTGGGAGAGAAGCAGCGTATCACACCCCCCGCCCTCGCAGCCTCCCATTACTCCTGCCCCCTCTGGCCTTCCTGCAGCCGACTGACAAACTCCCTGGCCGGGAGCCCTTGCCGACATCAATCAGGCAGTTTCCAGTACATCTGGCAGGGACACAGGGGCTCTCAGGGCTGCCGTCGGGCTCCTGCTGTGCCGGAGGGCAGCTTTCCCTCTTATCTTGCCCTGCAGTCGCCAGAGAGCGCTGTGACGTCTCTCAACGCCCAAACACCTCTGGTCTTGGCATGTCAGCTGGGAGACGGAGGCACCCAGAGGGTTCAGGTCATGGACCATGAAGGCGAGGGCAGGAAGTGTGGGTTTTACAGACTTCCTAAAGGAAAATGAGTCAGAGATTTGGGGCTTCCGCATCCAACACGAGATGCCCCGCTGGCCAAGCCACACAAAGGGGTTTCCAGAGCTCATCTGCGCACTGAAGGTTTCCATGCAGCGCGTGGCCTTGGCAAACAGCTATGCTTATGCTACTTTTTTTTTTAATCTAGGTGAATTTCAGCAGCTGGTATGTCTTAAGTCAACTCATCTGCCTGGTACCCTGCTCACCGGGAGCGTGGAAATGTCTACAACTAGTCTCAGACCCCACAGCCAGGGGTACAACTGTCAGAAGCCACGAAGAGACCCTCCTGCTCCAGCCCCTGAGTCTCTGGGCCCAGCCTCCTGGGTGTGAGCGCATGGTGGCAGAGGCCTCAGTGGAAGCAGCCTGCCGGGATGCACCCTGACGGCCACGAAGAGCTGCCCCTCCCTCCCTGCTGCCCTGCTTATTTCTGCCCTGTCAGAGACAGCGTGTGCCACCAGAGCCACGGGAGCCCCGTTATGAGGCACCCCCCAAGGGTTCCCTCGATCCCCTGCCGTGGGTGTGCACAGCTCTGGCCACTCTGGACACCATCCGCACCACTGGCCCCCGGGGGCTCTCCCTTTCCTCAGTGGGCAGGCAGGTCCCTGTCCCACAGCCCTGGCTGGTCAGGACGGCCACTCCCCCACTCTTGCTTAACTACTGCTTGGCAGTTATCGAAGAGGTGGGGCGGCTTTCCCCACCAGGGGAGTGCACCCAGGCTCCCGCCGGCCTCCGCAGGCCAGCGTCCGCATCGGGCCTCCCCCACCCCCCCGGGCCCTGTGCTTCCCAGGGTGCGCATGTCACTGTGTCTGCCTCTACTCCTATGATGTCTGTCTCACCCATTCTCAGGCTCACACACACACACACATACACACTCACTCACACCTGCTCAGAGACTCCTGGCACAGCCTGCGGTTTCCTTTCTGCAGAGGTGCGGACCTCTCCAGCTGGCCTGAACAGCTTCTTTTACGGGATGGGAGTTGGGCTTGTGAGGCCCCTCAGTGCTCGGTTGACATCTTACAGCCCCTGAAGAATGAAAGGGCAAAGGCCCGTCTTTCCCTGGGCCTCCGGATTCCTGAGAGCGGGGAGTGGGCGTTACTCCTCCCATATTGCCTGTCCTGGAGCTGCCCCTCCCTCCCTGCTGCCCTGCTTATTTCCGCCCTGGATCGGCCAGCCACCCCAAACTCCCTCTGGACCCCTCGGACTCAGGGTCACCTCCCTTCTCTTGGGTGCACCAAAGCTCTCTTAGTCTAGACTTCACAGCTTCGCATTCCCCCAAATTCAACAATCCAAAATTCAGAAGATACAACTTGGAAAGGTAGCCAATTCACAAACGAGGTCTCGCATTAACACCCGTTCTTGTTCACGGAGCCGAGGTCTCCCCACAGGGCACTCGGGCTCCTTCCAGGGTCGCTACCCTCCGGTTTGGCTCAGGTTAGCTCACAGCTCAGCCACGGGTGCTCTGTGCGCAGGAGTGGGGGGTCGCCCCTCAGCACTGACACCATGCCCCGACTGCACCGGAGCTCAGACACTGGCCACCTGTGTCCCGGATTCAAGACGACAGCGTGGGACACTCCAAAGGTCTCGGTTCACGTCACAGTCGAGGCCCCGCGCTGGAGAAGGGAAAGCAGCACTGGCTGTGGGGGCCCCTCACTGCTGACCGGCCATGCACACGAGGGGCCAGCACTGCCTCACTCCGAGGGGGCGCTTGACGGACTGCCCGACAGCGAGGGGGGCGAGGTGGTTAACAACGTGGTCAGTACACACGGATACAGGAGCACCGCATTCAAGAGGGCGCTTACGTTCAGAGCATTCATTTCAGGCAGCTTGGCTGCAAAATAGCCGCCACTGCTGTCTCCTAGGACGAAACATGTACAGTGGCGGGTAGGCTGGGTTGGGTGGTCCTGTGCATGGCCTGGCTCTCCCGTCCTGTCCCGGCGGCTCCAGGCTGCCCCACTGCTCAGTGCTCTTGGGAAGAAGGGGCCATTCTGCCTCGTCCTCAGCGCTGGCTGCACATCATGTCACCAGCACCCCAGATGTCCCCATTTTACAGGTGGGAAAACTGAGGAAACTGGCCCATTAGCTCCCCTTCCTGTCCCCTCACTGGACCTAGACCTGTGCCCGGAGGCAGGCCTGCTGGAGGGGCCCTGATCCTGGGACTGGGCAGTGTGTCTCCCGTTTCCTCCCGCAGAGGTGGGACAGGCGGTGGGGGGCGCACAGGCAGTTCAGTGTGTGTGCTCCCGGGTCTGCCCCCAGCGGGTCCGCACTCTGACACTTAGCTGCTCGGCGTCCTCAAAGAGCCACCTTGCTGTTTGGCCAGAGGGCCAGAGGGAAGAGCCTGCAGGAACCCTGGGACTCAGGATACGTGCCGTGGAAATGGAAGCTTCTGGGACCAGTGTAGGCTTTCCACAAACATCAGACCACCGCTGCCCCTCACACGGCTTCACCGTCGTACAGCAGGCACCACGTGGCTGTCCCGGCCTGGCGTGTGGGCGGATGGTGAACAAGGCGGCCTTTGCAGTTAAAATGGCACCTCCCGCTGCCCTCCTCAGGAGAGCTTCCCTGCAGGTGTGATGCCAGAGGCCAAGTGCTCTTTCTGAACGCGGTTTCATACCACCCTTGAGAAGAGTGAGACTTGTGGGCGGGACCAGAGCAGCTCAGACCACTGTGCCCACGCAACCACTGTGGCCAAGCGTGCTGTCTAACAGGGCGTGACGTGAGGATGGACCATGGGCAAGCCTTGAGCCCTGAGTAAACTCCTAAACACCCTCCTAAAGTCCACTCCTAAACACCAGCCTGAAGACGGGACAGCACCACTGCTCTACTGCACATCTAGGGTTGTGGGAGCAAACCTCTCTCTTAGGGGAAAACATCTGATTAGAGCCATTAAGGTGCAGGCGGGGGTGGGGGGGTGTGGTGTGTTAAGTAGTTAAGCACTGTGTGGCTCAGGACGGGGTGTGACAAAAGGGGGAGATTCAGCACTGCTGGGGCCATGAGTCCAAGGTAAGGAGAAACCTCACATGGAAATCCGGGAACTTCAAATGCCAAACCCCACATGCCAACGCAAAGGGAAGTGAGTGGCGTCAGTAAAAGCAATGTAAATGGGAGTGCAAAGGGTCATGCAGTGTAGGCGGCCCTCCCTGCTCCCGGGCAGAGTCAGGCCTGCTCCTGCCCTGCAGCGCACCTGTTCCAGAGGTGCCGGGAAGGGCGAAAAGGGGGCTGGGGACTGCAGCAGGGGAAGCGGGCAGCTGACTTTGCTGTGGGTGGTTCTGCGCCAGCTCCTTGCCTGTATTCCTCACTCCTTCCTGACTCCAGCCCACAAGACTGTCACCCACCACCTGTGCTGCTCGGACAGCTGGGGAGCATCTGGGGACGGGGCGACTGCTTGTGGTTTTGTGCCCACTCCGCTCCTGTGGTTCTTGGTGTGACATTAGCAAAGTAAACACCTCCCACAATCTCCAAGCCCACACTTGGCATTATTTATGCAAATACAGCACCCCCATTTGAATTCTAAGTATGTCAGCATGCCAGGTGACCTCATCCACCTAACAATAACAATGCCAGGCTAACTTTCTCTGGGGGATCCTGAGGCAGCCTGCTCCCCAAATCCTTCCCCAGCAGTCCACAAGCCTGGAGATGAAAACCTCATCCCTCCCAACCCAGCTCAAACCCACAGGCAAGCTGAGCTGCCCCCGCCCCGCCCCCGGCACCTACTTCAGCATGTCCTTTTCCTTGTTCAGGTGCTGGAAGAAGGAGGGCTCACAGATGAGCTGGTTCTCCTGGCACACCTGCTTGCAGGATTGCCCGGGCTCAGCGAGCTTCACCCGCAGGGCGCTGAGGGGTGGCCACATCACTTGCCCATGGCAGAAGTCCTAGAATGACAATGAAGCCATCAATCAAGGGACCAAAGATGCAGCTTGTGATCCCCAGCCTGCCCCGCCCGCAGCGGGACGAGGGGAGGTGGCCAGCTGAGAGGGGCGGGACAGTGAAGGGAGGAGGTGGAGCCAGACAAACTTGGGTTGGAACTGGGCTCAGCCAGAACACGGCCTTGGGCCAGCTCTTCCCCTCTGCACCTACCAGCCTCCTCAGATGCGAAGGGGACAGCAGGACCTCCCACGTGGGACGAGAGGTGCTGCTGTCATGTGCATAGCACCAGGCCGCCAGTGACCCCAGCCAGTCATTACCATTACTACCAGCAAGCACACAATCCAGCTAGTTAAGTCCTCCGCCCTCGAGGCCCATCTCCGGGTCCCCTCCACCAGCTGTTCGGCTTCCTTTGCTCTAATTCCCAAGACATTCCCAGTGTCTACCTAATTTGGCAGTTACCTAATGTGACACTTTTGTGAGCACCAGTTTCAACTTTACGAAGCAAAGCATATGGCAAGGTGCCTGTGGGCACCACTCACAGAGCCTCTTGAGGGGTCACAGCTCTGGTCCAGGCTCTGGCGTTGTTGGTTGAAAACAGTTCCAACACCGTACTAATTCAACTGTGCGGTAAACAGCCTGAGGACTTGTGATAGGATGTGAAGTCACCTGGAAACCCCTCAGAGAGAGGCGCCCCCAGCACAGGTGTAGGGAGCTCAGAATGGGGCAAGGCCAGTCATCCCTGGGGTCTAGAGGGACTGGGGCAGCATGTCCGAGGAAGACCCAGGGTGGGGAGGGCAGTAGGGGAGAGGAGGAGGGGAGAGGAGGAGGGGAGACTCTCTGACTGGGTGCCCAGCTTTCATTCCAGCTGTGCCTGAAGCTGCCCTGGGCAGGCAGCAGTGCTGGCTCTGGCACTCATGCACCCCTGGTAGCCAGCACTTACTCTGCTCACACTGTGCCCCAAATCCCTGGGCTGCCCCACCTGAGGAAGGTGCTGTCTGTCTGTGCAGGGGGCCTGCAAGTTTAACTCCTTTTGGGGCGGCTGGCCCCCAGGAGTGCCCAGTGGTGGTTAGGGTCCTGGGCTCCGAATCCCAGTTGTAGGAATCAGCCCCGCAGACATGCAGGGACACCTGGTGCAGACACACCTGCACAGGACTTCACAGCAGTGTTGTCCGAGTAGAAGCATTAGAAGTGAAACAGCCTGTTATGTGTATTTAAACAGGTATCTGTTTAAATACAAATAATAACACAGTGCAACAGGTCTGTGTTGCGGACACGAATCGTGCCCAGGCCACACTGAGAGGCGAGAGCAGCTGTGTGCAGGACGCTGCGGGTGCTCGCACCGTCAGACCCTGGGGGTCAAGATGGAAAGATGCACAGGAATGTACATTTGCTCCTGCAGGAACATCCCTGGTTGGCACGGGTGCGGTTGAGAAAGGAAATGGAGGGTCAACATCAGGAGTGGTAAGGAAATTTACTTTTCAGTGTATGTCCTTCTGGAATGTTTTATTTTTCCTCAAGTTTTCTTCCCCACTTTGTGGACAAGGAGCTGATGGATAACGTCGGAGCTGGTGCAGGTGAAGGAGGCTGTGGAGCTCTGCAGGCGAGGGGGGGCGCGGGTAGCCTGACCTGGCGGGGCCCCTGGTGGAGAGGTGAGTGCAGCCCTTAGAAAGCAGGCCTGAGCTGTCCCCAGGAGGGGCCTCTGTTTCATTCAAGATTTTGTAAAAACCTGTGCTTGTATTACTTTTAGCAAGCAAAATATAAACAAACAAGAGCAAAGTGAAATGTGCCCTGAACTCTATCTGCAGCAGGCTCTGCAGGTCCTTTTGTCACCAGCTATGAAACTCTGGACAAAACACATAGTGTTATGAAGCCTCAGTTTCCTCATGGTAAAAATAAAAATGATGACTGATGGTTTCCCATGGTTCTTGCTTTTCCTACCTCCTTCCTGAAAGACAGATGCTGCTACCTGCTGCGAAAGGCCACTGGCAGGTGGTGGGCACTCACGGGGCTTCTGTTCTGGTCTGTTCAGATCAGTGACTGAGACCCCAGACGTAAAGCAAACCCACGACGTCTGCCACGTCACAGGACCCTGTGACGAGGGGACAGGACCGGGCCTGGGTGAGTTGTGAGGCTAACAAAGAGAAACCCTTTAATGCACCGTGGTCGGAAACCCAGGCCTGGATCCCTATCAGCTGAGAACAGAAGATTCCAGAAGAGTAATAATTCGGAGACCACAGCAATACAGTGAAACATGTAGAGATACTAGGATCAGCTTAATCTTCTGAAAGGGATGCATGGTGCAGGGGTCGGGGGTGAGTGGAGTGCACCCTCCCCCCCCACGGCTCTGGGTGCCGACGGAGACAGGCCACACGCTGGGCGGGAAGACGCTGATCAACTGCTCAGGTTCGTGATGATCTTGAGCTCAACCCTCCTGCGGGCTGAGGCATGGTGGCACACTGACTATGGTCTGGATGAGGCCACTAAGGGTGGCGGCATGACTGCAGACTGGTAGCACCTGGCCGCACCTGACTGGAAACAAGGTGTTCACGGGTGACTCCCTCTCTTACCTGGTGGCATAAGGCAACATACTGGCTGACCCTTACTCTCTGTCCATCCCATGAGGATGGCTGTCACCAAACAGAAAGGAGGAGGACACAGGTGATTGATGTAGTTTTGCTGGTGAGAGCTGAGTGGGTGCATGGACAGTGGGAAAAGGTTAAGGGATCCTTTTTAATTTGTTTTTCTGGCTGGCTAATGCAAGCAACTTTGTTTATATATCATTAGGAGACATCTGATAACTTCCGTGGCCTTTCAGTATTATAATAAGGAGACTGTAAATCCAACATACACCAAAGCCGACTCTGTGACTCTCCAGAACAGGCAAACCACCAGAAAAACCCAGGCCAGATCACAGCATCTACATACACCACTAGGAGCCAAGTGAGAATTTTGCTTTTTGCCTCCCAGGTTTAGCTGGGCCCAACCCTTCATTCAGCTGGGGAACTGGAAGCCTACTGTGGCTGAAGGCTCAAACTCTGGCTTGTAGAGCTTGCAAGAAAACCGCAAATGTCTTTTCTTATATGACACCTACATGCAGTTAGAGCTAAGGGCAGTCTCTCTAGACCTGTTGAGTTTAGCAGTCTCTTAAGAAACTCTGCTCTTTATTCATTCTTAGTCTCTTGTGGTATGTGAAGTAGTCCCAGGGACAAAATAAACAAGGACTTGATGTGGCCAAGGCAGGCACTTTGAGTCAGAAGGCCTGGATTTGGTGCCTTGGGCTTGCTGCCCAGTCTGGTCTTGTCCCCATCATTCATCTGTAGAAAGTGACACTAACAGACTAAGTGATGGAGCTGAGCAGAAGGCTGGTAAGGACAGCAGGTGGCCCACTCATGCTCACGTCCTCCGTCCTGGCCCTCACTGGGGTGGGGTGGGGGGGTTGCCTGTGCTCGCATAGAGGGCATCTGCAGATGCGGGCACCCTGCACCCTGAGGTCTGCACAAAGGCAGTGCCTTCAACGTGCGCAGCAGGGCGGATCTGAGTACACCACAGCAGCCGACCTTTTTGAGATCCCCTTCAACAGGCAAACTTAGCTCAATTATATGTGTATTGGGGCCCCCTGTCACTCTCACTCAGGGCTCACTGGGTGCTGTCTGGCATCCTCTCAGAGGTCTGTTTTGGAGGCCAGTAGGATTGGAAATAGAAAAAATAGCAGCAGAACCTTATTAACGCTTGGTGAACCATCTGGTAAAACTGAACAAAGGGAGGCCTAAAGGTGTTCCCAGTAAGCAAGGGACCTGTGCCTTGTCACAGGTAAAGAAGGGGAGAGTGTGGGGATCTGGGTTGTGATTCTGGCCCCAGCTGGTGGACTTCATAGATGTCCGTTTAGCTTTCCCTGCATTCATCCTTCGTCCTTATAGAATTCCTGTGAGGTAAAATGAGGTGACTCTTAAGAAGGCACCTAGAAATGGTAAAGATAATATTCCAAGGTCAACCATTTTTTGCCGTCAGGGTCCAGAGGTAAAAAGTCGAGTTGCCGGGATTGCATACGGTGATTTGTCCACGAGAGCCAACCCTTTGCCCTGCTGCTTGCAGGGTGCACCTGTAACTGCCGCCCCCCTCACAGGCCTCTTCTCACCCCTAGGTCCAGACCCTCCCCCCAGGTGCTCGTGGGAGGCTGGAGGTCTTCTCTTTCTGTCAACCTCAGCATAGGCTAACACAGCAATGCCAACTTGTCTCCTCGCTGTATGCTCCCATTCATTCATTCATTCATTCAACAAAATAGCTGCTAAGAAGCAGAAGAGCATAATGGTCCAGAACTCAAATGCCTGGGTTTGAATCTAGCTCATCCAATCACTAGCTGAGTGCTCTTGGCTAGCTACATAATCTTGCCTTAGTTTTTTGTGATAAAATGCAGAAAATATCAACTGCCCTCCCAGAACTGTAGATGTGATTAATTATAATGTATACAGTGCTCAGAAAAATGCCTGCTATAAGTAACACCACTTGTGGTTGGCTCTTACTGTTACTATATGCAAGGGACTTTCCTAGGTCTATGGAGGTGATTCAGTGAAAAAAAAGGAACCCAAACCCTTGCCTTCATAGAGCTTATAATCAATGAGGAAGAGAGAAAAACAAGATAAATAAATTATACAACCATGTTAAAAGGCAGTAAGTGATCTTGAAAGAATGAAGTGAAGGACCTGCAGGTCATGAAGTACCTTGGGGCCCCTTTCAGCTCTGCCTCCCATGACAGAGTGACAGGAAGGAGGACACAGTGTGGGAGAGAGACCCACACAACCCTCCGAGAAACACTCTCGTCTCACAGTTTGGCTTCCAAGGTTCTCTTATCATCCATTCAAAACTTTACAAACAACTATTAAAATCTTCCTAGGTAAGGAAATGTGAACACGAACGAAGCACAGTCTCTGGGCTGTAGGCTCGGTGCACAGTGCATGGTGAGAGAGGCCAACATCAAAAAAATTACAGCAGTACAAAACCGATGTCCAAATAAGGAGGGACAGACCACTCAGGGGAGAAAAATAATTAACTCTGTGGGGAGGGGAAGGGCGACAGTGGGAGCTATGCTAGAAGGCTTTCAGGAAATAGGGACTTCTAGACTGGGTTTTGTAGGCTGAATAGGAGGTAGCAGTTTATCATTAACATGGTGCTTTGCAGAAAACCGGTGCTCAGTAAAGAGGTGTTCAACGGTATGGAATGGCTGGGAATGCCGGAGCTTTGATCGAAGAAGTAGAACACAACAACACACGCACCGAGGGAGGCTTTCCACAGACCGAGTGAGGCGTCCAGAGCGGTCTCCAGTCCGGTTCACAAGCCACTCAGAACCGAGAACATCTGCATTCCTCTCTATCAATTATTTCCAGCAGTTGCCCTATTTCCCTAAATTTGCTTGACTATTCTGAAAATTTCCTGCAGCAGTTATAATGAGAAAGGTTTATTAATCACCACACATTTACAGAAAAAGCAACGTTCTGAACAAATGAACACAAGTGACTGTGAAAAGGAGGTGCAGGTGTGTGACCTGGACTGAGGGACAGCGTCGGGGACTGTTCTTCACAAAAATGCTGTTTGAGAGCTGGACGAGGGGGGTGGGTGGCTCCCAGGAGAGCGGCACTTGGTGGAGGGCCGGCTTGCCCCTCCCTTTTGGTTATAGTGGGTGGGATCTCTTTTACACACTCGTCACCCCCACGCAGTCCAGGCCAAACCTTTAACAGAGTTACTACATCCATGACATAACCAGGTGCAAGCAGATTTCTGTGCGAACACACATTGTCCAGACCAAAAGGACAGGTTCCGATACAGGACTGCATGCAGGATTTGGAGCAAGTAAGGACAGGAATTTGTAAAAAATAAAAGTTTGTACATGGGGGGAATAGGGGCAAGTTCTAGATCATGAAATTGGGGTCTGAGCCAAGGATAAGGGACACATTTGTTATTTATATTATAGCTGAGGAATCCAGGGCCTGGTACAGAAAAAACGTTCAAAAATACTGACTGACTGAACAGATTAAACATACTTTGGTTGCCTGCTGGTTGGTACCCACCACTCTCAGCCTGTGCTGTGCTCAGAAGGAGTGCACTTGTCCATGTGTGGCCCCTGGGGCGGATCCCCAGTGGCGGGAGTGAAAGTGTGTGTCCACCAGGGCAACAGAGAGGGCGGTGGGGAAACTGAGCTACGGGGACTAGTCCGCATGAATGGGCTCTGCTCACACACGCAAATCAGTGCGCCCATAACATCACCCTGGAAAGAGTTAGAGTTTCACCTTTCACATTCCATCTCCTTCCACCGCTGGGAGTGGCCCAGGAGAAGGGAAACATACGTCCACATGCATGTGAATGTTCACAGCAGCACTCTTCACAGTAGCGCAAAGGTGGCAGCAGCCCCGATGTCCACCGGCTGGTGAGCGGATGAACACACTGTGTGATATGCCCAGGGAATACTAGTCCGCAATAAAGAGGCACGAAGCACTGATACGTGCTCCAATGTGCACAGACCTCATAAACATTACGCTGAGGAAAAGAAGCCAGAAATCTCAAGCAAAAACAAAGCTACAAAGACAGAACACAGATCAGTAGTTTCTTAGGGCTTGGCTCAGGGAGCAAGGACTGCCTGCACACAGGCACAAACGCAAGGTTTTTGGGGTGATAAAATCATTACCAAACTAGATTGTTGCAGTAATTACATATATAACTATCAATTTGCTAAAAAAGTCACTAAATTGTATCCTCACATGGAGTGAATATTATGGTCTGTAAACTACACCTCAATGAAGCTGTTGAAAAAAACACACCTTGTGCCCTGGCTGGTGTGGCTTAGTGCACTGAGTGCAAGCCTGCAAACCAAGGGGTTGCTGGTTCGATTGCCAGTCAGGGCACATGGCTGGGTAGCAGGCAAGAGGCAGCCAATGGATGTTTCTCTCACACACTTGACATTTCTCTATTTCTCTGTCTCCCTCCCTTCTGCTCTAAAAATAAGTAATAAATAAAATCTTAAACACACACACACACACACACACGCCTGGTTTGGTTTGGGTTCCTGCAGTGGCAAACAGTAAGGGTTTCAGAGGTCCTACTCTGTGCCCGGCACTGTCGTAGCCCTCAACATGCGTTCATCTATTGATTCCTCCCCCAGCCCTGCGGTGTAGGCAGTCTTATCCCCACTGAACAGACGGAGCATTGAGATTAGGAAGCTTGCTCAGGTCACAAAGAGAGTGGGGACAGAGCCCACTGCTTAATCATTATCCACCCAGTCTCACTAACAGCACTGAAAGATAGTGATAATTTGACACAGTAAGAAGCTAGGAAAATTCCTTGGCCAGTAAAACAGGGCAACTGAGACAGAGAGCAGAACACAATGGCTGAGCAATTTACAGCCATGCACAGGTCACCTCCCTAGAGATTACATCTAAGCATCGGTTGTGTTTCAGCTCCAAACCCAGACAAGCACTGGAACCAGGTGGGCAATGCCAGGACCAGCTACAATGACTAATGAGTTCGTGCCCTGCCCTGGCACTGACCAATCAGTAGAGACCAGGAGCCTGGAAGAGCACACCTGGAAAACTGATGAATATTCTGCTGAAACCCTTCCCTGAGATTGCCGCCTGCAAGAGAGAGATAAAAGCTCAAGACAAAGGACCCAGTAAGCACCCTCCCCCTCTGGGGAGCAGGCTGCACCATTCCGTTTCCTCCTTCTTCCCCCACTTCTTTCCCCACAGGCGTGTGCCTCCTAAACTCTAAAAAAACTCTAAAAAACTCTGAGACTTGCAACCAGGGGAGCAATGGCAGTGGCAGCTCGTCCCAGGTGAATCCCCAGAACCTGTCCCCAAGGCTCCCTTTTCTCTGACTCCCCAGTGAGCGAAGGCAGCCCAGTCTAGGCTCTCCTATTGCTGCTTCTGTGCTAAGCCCTTCCTTGTTTCACTGTCCCCAGCTTTAATAAATGTACCCTCATAGTCACCTGGACCCATGAAGTCTTTCCTACATGAAGTCAAGAACCTACACAATACCGGCTGGCCCCAGGCAGACCCGCTTAGCGCCTGGGCCCCTGTTCGGTAACAATAAACAATAAACTCTCCCCTTTTCCATTCCTTTTCTTCTTGCCCTGCAACCTGTCACCTCCACAACTGCCCCTACTTGGACTATCCAGGTTAACTACCAGGCTTGCCCTTACTCCCCAGGGAGTTCAAGGTAAGTCAATTTCCCTGGAACTGAGGCTGATTCCACAGTGGCTCCTGGAGTTAACTCATTTTTCCTTCCATATCTCCAAAATGCTTTTTATGTGAATTACACAGCTCTTTGCCAAATAGTATGAGCAAAAGAAAGTAGGGTTGAAGAACATAGGTATGGTTTTCAGAAATCAATCTGAGCGTTGTTGATTGCCACTCATTTAAAAGAGTGAGGCAGACACCTAAGTCTTTGCCAAGAAATACCTGAGAAACTGGACAGGCCCAGGCCCACTCAGGTCAGGGAAGAATGGCGCTCCTGACCTTGGAGCACGGGACTTTTGCCTTGCCACCCCCTGCTGCTGGAGAGACAACTTAAGAGTTTACAATGCAAATCAACATTTTTTTTTCATACAGTAAAAGGAATGAAAGGACATTAAAGGGAAAAAGCAAGCGGCGGCTGTCCTCTCTCATGGGACGCACCAGCTGGGTCAGCAGGCACGAGGTAGGTGTCCTGCTGTCAACCACTCAGCTGTACGCCCACGCCTGGGGCTTTCGAGATTGCGGTCAATTGGCCTCTTCTGGCTCCCACCGCCTTCCGTGAGCGTGACGGACACTTCTGAGAGGGCTCTGGGATGAAAGCTTCCTTGTTCCTCCTGTAGATCACAGGGAGGACTTGGAGGCAGAGATCAGCCTAATTAGAACTGCGGCTCCTATGGGAAGCTTGAGGTGTTACCACCTCTTCAGAGCTTGAGGCTTTCCTGCTCAAACCAGAAACAACCTTCTCTCCAGTCTCACTGCTCTTTGAAGAGACCCCTCTAGCTGCAAAAATAATGAACACCCAAAGCTCAAAAAAACTGTGGCCTGGAGGCACCTGTTAGAGGCAGAAGACCCAGTCTGTCAGCCCCTGGGGTTCTGGCTTCCTGTCTTCCCGGTGGAGTTGGGGGAACATTATGGCATCAATAAAAGCCTTCACAGATGCCTGGAATAAACTCAAAATGGGACCCTTCATGGCTCTTTTTGCAGCCCTGGGACAATGTTTAATAAGAAATACCTAGAAGATTCCTAGAATGATTTTTCTAAAACACCAATCTGACAGCACCACTGCCCTCACCCTGCCTTACACCTTTATTTAGCTTCCTGCTGTCCCACAATCAAATCAGAATTCTCCACCTGAGTGTCTGCCTCGTTTTGTGATCCGTCTCCTCCCCAGCCTCATCCTCTCACATCATCTCCCTCTTCAGTCGTAGATAAACTTCCAGTATTTCACCACGATTTCTCTTTATTTTCTCCCCAGGCCTTTGAGTCTTGCTCTCCTGCCCTCGCCCTCCACGTTGCCCAGGTGTACCTTCAAGACTCATCGCCTGCCAAAGCTCCAGCACAGACTCCCCCACCCTCCCCTGCCCCACCCTGCAGGCCCAGCTACGTGATCCCAAAGCACCTGGTCACATCACTGTTACAGGGTGTAACCTACACCAGTGGCTTTGCCTGTGAACTGGGCTGGCCTCTCTGTGACAGTTGAAGCTACATGAGGACAAGGACAAGTCTTTTGACATCTTCTCTCTCCCAGCCCCTGGCACAGGCCACGGCACGCAGCCGACATGTATTTACTGAGCAGATGAATGAACGAACAACTGCAGGCAAGAAAGCAAGCTCTGGATTTCTGTGAGCCATGGGGCTCTGCAGAGAGGCCTACAACCAGGAGCTGGTATGGAAGGGCAGTTCCATTAGCATGTTCTCATTAGAGTGTTTTAGTGACATGTTTTCAATCATAAGGCCCACGATGAGCTTCCTGGTGCACACACACAAAAAAATCAGAGTACACATGCTCACTCACCCTCTTATTTATTGCACCTACTATGTGTCAGGCAGAGGGCTAGGCACGTGGCATTTAGAGGCGAACAAGATGGGCATGGCCCCTGCATTACGTAGCATTAGCAAGGTCTGTTTGGGGTGCACGACCTCCCTGCTTGAAAGGAATCTGAGTGATAGATTTAAAGAGAATGGGCCCTATGAGAACTTCTAAGGACTGGCTGGGATTCAAGAGTCCTAGGAAAGAAAGAAAGCAAAGCCTTCAAATAAATTTGATGAAGAGTCAAAGATGGGAAAGAAGGAGGTGGGGTTCGTCAGCTGCTGCAGGGGCCCTAGTAAAACCGCAGATGACTTCCCATGATGGTCGTAAGAGCTGTGTCTTAAAACTCACTGCCAGAGGAGGTCACAGCAGCTCCTGCTGCACCTTCAAGGAGGACCAGCAGCTGCTTGCAGTAAAAGAAGATGAGAAATGTAGCTCTGGGCCACCTGCCGTGGCCCGGCCCCGCAGTGCCCTGGGTGCAGGCCACCCAGCATCAAGCCTTGATTCCAGGACTTGTGAGCCCGTGACTGTGAGATTGAGTTCCTAGCCTCCAGAGAGTGGGGTCCTTACTGCCACCTCCCAGGGTCACATGAGAATTAAATGAGGCGACACACTGTGATGAGCTCGGTACACACTGGCATAGAGTCTAGGTAAATGGCTGCTTGAGTTAGGAGGATGACACTGTCATTCTTAATTTAAGTGCCAGAAAAAAACTGCATGATAATAATTCAAATGCTCAGCTTTCATGATAAAGTCTGATGAGTAATACAGTATAATATATAATAATAAAATAGGTTTATATAAGAATATAATTCAATACCATACATGATAGAATGCATTAGGTAACCAACATACTAGTTGCATTTACTGAGCACTGCGTGCCCGCCCTGTTCTAAGCACGTCACATGTATTAGCTCACTGAACCCTCACGTCAGCCCTCTGTGGTTCTATTATTAACCTATTTCATCGGAGTGGAAACTGAGGCACAGGGAGGCTGAGTAACATGCCCATGTCATACAATGACAAAGTCACGGTGGTGGGACTGGAACCCAGGTGGCTGGATGCAGAGTGTTCCATCCTTGGCCGAAAAAGTCAGAGGATGAGACCGCCACCCTGAAGCCTCCGCCCACAGCTCTCCCTCGCTCTCCAACAGCAGCACCTGGGACTGTCTGCTGCTCACCACAGGCTGTCAAAGCAAATCTTTCCTTTGCAACCTATATTGGACCTATGATCTATGCCTACTTACATTTTCAACATACCATTTCTATTTTAGTCTGCACAATCCTCATCCCCTATTGTATAAAGATTTCTTGATCACCCCAAGGCACTCTGCTTTACCCTTTAAGGGGAGCCCCTTATTTCTGGAATCTGGTCAAAGAGTTCATACTCCCCTGCCCACAGGGGTTCTCAGTCTGCCTATTTCTAGATGTGTTGCTTTTGAAGCCTGAGGAATCAGAGTGTTGTAAATGGTGGCAATGACACTCTTGGCCTTTACTTGCAGGCACACAAGCCACGGTGCCCACGCTCTGACAAGGTCATGGGACTTACAGAACCCTCCCCTGCTTTGGAAGTCAAGTTCTGCTTTTGTCTGTTTTATATACTTAGGTTTCATGTAAAGTTTCATTTGAAAAGGGGTCCTGTTTTAAAAGATGTTTGAAAACCTCTGAAAAGTCCTAACATATTTGGAATTAGAGAACGTATATTTAAAAAATGCTTGGAAACCACAGGGTTCAGTCCTTGTCTTTCCTGGAGTGAGAAAAGACCACCAGGTAGGACCAGAGGCTGTCCCTGTGCCCCGCCCCCAAGCCAGCTGGATGCCTCTCAGGACCCAGTGAAGGCAGGTTTCCGTCCTGACCACCCTGTTTCTCCCATAGGTTCCCTTATGGCCTGCCACGGTCATAAAGAAGATTCCTCCCCCGAGGACAGCCTGACTCTGCTGGGTGACCAGGACAGGGCACGCTATAGAGTTCCAATAAGCCATTATCCAACTTTTGGAGTCTTTCAAATCAGGAAAATAACCACAAAACCATGGTGAGCTCTTAACTCTTCCTGAGAGCCCTCCTGGGTAACAGGAAGCAGGACATAGCAAAGACAGCTGGACTGTGCAGAGCCTTACCTGTTTTTCAATGAAAGCGTTGATTCTCTGCAGCATCCCCTCACACGTGAATTCATATGGCATGTATGGCTCAATCTGAGGAAACAGACATGGTATCACAAGTGGAAGGCAAGGGATATGAGACACTTACCCAGTCTTCCACTGACTCGCTCACACTCAGGGGCCAATCCTGTAGTCAGCCTTGTGGAGGGTTGCAACTATGAACTCGCAAGAGACCTGGGCTCACAACCTCACTGCTCCTTACTAACTGTGGGATCCTGAGCCAATTACCTCCCATCTCTGAGCCTCAGGTTTTCATGTGGAAAATGGTGACCAGAAAAACCTACCTCTTTGAAGTTGTGGTGAAGATTATGTAGGGGGGAAAAAAGTAAAGCACTCAGTTCAGTGTATAGCACAGAGAAGGCATTCAGCAAATGGTGGGGAGAATCACTTTGAGGAGGTAAGCCCCCTGGGGCAGCATCTGCCGCTGCTGGGCTGTCTTTGCCTCTCAGTGCTGAGCAGGGTGGCGCATACAGGAACTCAGCATTTGCCCAAACAGCTGTTGAGTGAATGCATGCTCACTGCTCTGAGACAGGCACACAATGAGTGGTTTAAGCACCTATGATGGTGACAAAAGCATTCTTCTACTTTCATAGGTGAGACTGACATGTGCTAAAAACTATAATGTGGTAAAAAAAAAAGAAGAAAAAACAGTGATAAAGCACCACAAAGAGTTCATGCAGAGGGTCCTAGGAGATTGGGAGGTCAAAGCAGACTTATGCTCATGCTGGGCTGTCAAGGTCAACGGGGATCCCAGTAAGCCAAGGTGCAGAAGGTATTCCAAGTAGAGCGAGTAATATGAGATTAGACACCAAAGAAGACAGCTGGAGGGTAGAGCTCAGAGTCACAGAGGCTGGAGACAAGGCTGGGAAGAGGTTCACTGGATTTCCACAAAAATGTTGAGATCTCTAGGCTAAGGAGCCTGGACTACATTAGAGGGTGGCCAGAGACCCAGAGGGAGCTTCGCTGGGTGGGGAGGCAGACTGATCAATACTGTGCCACTGGTGGGAAGGGGAGAATGTGAGTTTGATCCCGCTCCACAGTGCTTTGCCAGCATTGTGAAGCCTGTGTTTGTGGGGCAGCCAGCCAGCATTTCCAACCTGGAATGGAAATTTCACTTGGCGGAAAACCATCGGCAAACAGCGTGTTACGGCTTCCTAGAGCCTGACAGCACTGTCGGCAGTTGGAGACAGGGGCACCGTCACCATCCCCCTCTGACGTCTACACTTGCCTATCTTGAGACCACAGGGTAGAGAACTGGACAAAACATCTATGAGCTGAACATGGGACAACTGGTAGAGAAGACATTCTTCTGTGGGCACACACGCAGTTGGCTTCAAGGCAGCCTCTCTTTTTTTGTGCTAATTTACACACTACATTTTAAATCTTAAACTGTGATTGCTAATTTCATATCTCCAAACATACAACTAGATGGTGCACCGCACAAGTGGTATCTCGCCATCTCTGCAACATCCATCCAAACTGAGCTGAAAGAGGGGGAGCGTTAAGCATTATGCTATGAGGACATGACTACTCTGCAAGAACAGAGGTCATTCTGTTCCTAGATAGTCCATTTCTGAAAAGTTCAAAATACTTTGAAAACTGACTTCCCTGTTCCGAGCTTGTGCCTTCTCATTTCAAGCTTTTGCACTTGCTGTGTCCTCTCTAACCCTGACATAGCCCTTCATACCAAATGTAAACTTTATCTTTTCTTTTAAAGGTTGTTTATACATTCAATCAGTGGGTGATTCCAGAAGCTTCCTATAACTGGCCTAGAGACATGTCTTTTTTCAAAGGTTCATAGAAGAAACAAACAAACATTGACAACAGAGGACTTGGCACACTGGGCTCATTTATAGGGAGACAAGTAGAACTTCCAGGGTGAAATAAACAAACGTCAGTGGTCATCTGTCATGAGACAGCAGCTCCAGTCATGTGGTAGGAAGCAGGCTGAACGCTCGAGGGCCATTCCTACAACATATCCAAAGGGTATCCACTGGAAATGGAAGTGAATTAGTTCAAAGGGCCTAATGTGGCATAAAAAATAGTTATTCCTGTATTGTCCTAGCAACCAAACTCAGTTTAACCAAAGGGAAGCTGACTCATTCACTGCTTTGTGGTCCAGTTCACTGTTTTAAAAGACACAAAGCTGAACAATTTTCCCTTAAAGGAAAAGCCAAAAAAATGAAATTATATTAAGCCACCTCTGCCACCCTGAGTTGCACTAGCCATCCTGCTGTGGACAGGAGCAGGATGCCCGGCTCTGGGGTTGAAGAACACTAGTGAGCCTCTGATGTAGAAGTTGTTGTGCAGATTGGACGGTGTGTGTGTGTGTGTGTGTGAGAGAGAGAGAGAGAGAGAGTGAGAGAGAGAGAGTTTTCTGCATGACACTCCTTCAGGAACAAGTCAAGGCTACTTTGAGGGATGGAATGAAAGGAAATGCTGAAACCACAACCAGTCACTGAGAAACCCAAGCAGGGCCAGTTGTGGAGCGGCCGGGTTCTTGGTCATCCTGCTCTGTGGAAAAAGGACTGCCATTCACAAGGCCACGGGAAGGATGACTGCTGGCTGCACTGTGCAGGCCCTTGGCTTTGGAAACTTGCCATTACCTTCTCCTCCACTGTCTCTGTGTTTCAATCCGGAAACTTTCTATTGAGAAGTCTTCAAAGCTCACTGATATTTTCCTCTCCTGTGTACAGTCTGCCGATAAGCACACTAAAAGAGTTCTTCATTTCTGATACTGTACTTTTCAGTACTAGCTTTTTGTCATTTGGCTTTTAAGAAGTTTCCACCTCTCTGCTGAAATTCCCCATCTCTTTGTTGTCTACTGGTTTCACCAAGGCTTTTAATGTATCTATCCTAGCATTTTAAAGTTGCTGTGTGATACTTCCAACATCTGGGCCATCTCTAGGTCTAATTTTATTCACTGTTTCCTCTCTTAATGATGAGTCATGCTGTCTTGCTTTTTTGATTGTCATGTAATTTAAACATTTAAAATAAAGATGAGAAGGCTTTACACCCAATTTCTGACCCATTTCTTACCAGTGGAAGGGTTTTAATGACAATCATTGTGTATTAATCTCATTCTTTACTTCATCTCTTTCATACTCTTACCTTTCCCTTTAGTTCATTTCATGCTATTTTCTCCCTTTCATCTTCTGTATTATCCTAACAAACTAGTCAAAAAGACTTAGTGTCAATCCAGGTTTTACTGTTTATGAATTGTGTGATCTTGAGTAAATTAGTTAATTTCCTTCAATCTTAATCTTCTCAACTGCAGAGGGAGTAAAAGGGATAAGGCTCATAAAGGTATATAAATTCTAGATGTGTAGAAAGAGGTTGTCTCTGCCTATCAGCTACAATAATTACTTTTTTTTAAAACAAGTGTCCTTACACAGTTTTTGGAATAAGGTAAAAAAGGCCGATGAGTGTGGAGCACTAAAGTTTCCACGGAGTGAACAGAGCCTGCATCATGCGGGAGTGAGCGGTGCCCACTCCTAGTGCTTTATGTGCCAGGCTTCCCCATTTGACTTCTGATTGACCAAAAGGATCTACTATTGAAAAAATGTGTGGACTCCATGATCCAAGGTTTTCTATCTCTATATTAGCTTTTACACTACTCCACTTAAAGGGGACGTGCACTTAACTAAGTATGTGGGTTGTGGTGAGTCTTGCAAAAAGATTACGAGGGAGTCCTAACTCCCAGTACCTGTGAATGTGATCTTATTTGGAAATAGGGATTTTGTAGGTGTAATCAAGCTAAGATGAGGTCACAGTGGATTTGAGTGGGCTCTAATCCAATATGACTGATGTCCTTATAAGAAGTGGAGAAGACATACAGACAGACAGACACATACACTTAGGGAGGCTACCATGCCATGACGAAGACAGAGGTTAAAGTGCTGTAGCTGAAAGTCAAGAACACCTGAGCCACCAGAAGGTGGAAGACACAAAGGGACCATGGTCCCGTCGACATCTTAATTTCAGACTTCCAGCCTCTAAAACTGTCACAAAATATATTATTTTTTTAGCCACCAAGTTTGTGGTTCTTTATTATGGCAATTCCAAGAAACTAATACACTAAGGGACTTGGAGACTTTGAAGAAAGACCTTCAATCTCCACAAGAGTGACTTTCTGGTGGGGAAGCTTTAGGTGTGCGAGGGATACTCTGATGGAGTCCAGTGGTACCACACTCCACTCGGCACTCTCCTGGCTCGGCCACCAGATGTCTGGGGACTTCTGCCCTAAACTGTTAAGGCCAGGATTGACATCATCTGTCGTGAATGGGAACTCCGAGAAGTTACACCAAAAGTCAGCAACCACCCCCTCTCCAGAGGGGGCAGAACATGGTGAGGCATAGCTGTGCTCTTGTTCCCTTGGTGGTGTTTTGAGTGAACTGAAACTGGCAGTTCAGTGGGCCACACACATTTCATTTCTCAGAGGGGAAAGATGGCCTTTTACACGAGTCAACAGCCAGTCCTCATGGGATTTGTGCTTTTCCAGGCTCTTTCCTTTACTCACACTGGGCTTGGAACTCATGCCATTCTGAGCTCACTTCTCAGTTTAGCTTTGCAAATTCTTGCTCATCCTGTAAGACTTAATTCAATGCTGCAATTTCCAGAAAGTCTATCCCAACTTACACTTCTCAGTCTTTGGCATGTTAATGGCACTGAACATATTCTGCAAACATCTATGCCTCCCTCTCTCCATCCATTGGGTCAATCACTAAGCTGGGTATTCAGAATACAGAAAGTGAGACAGATGCATTCACTGCCCTCATGTTTTTAGAGTTTAGTGGAAATGAAGACTATCAATGACAAAAATAAGAGTAGTACATTATTATAAAAATAATACTAACATTGACTTAATAATACTAATTAACCACATACCATGTGGTAGACACTGCTGTAAGCTCTTTGTGTTCATTATCTCATTAAATCCCCGCAACTGCCCTCTAAAGTACATAATATTAGCCTACATTAGAGATGAGGAAGCTGAGACTCAAAGGCTAGGTAACTGTCTGACGGGATGCTGCTAGTATGTGGTGGAGCTGCAACCCAAAGCCAAACTGTCTGATTTCGGTCTGCCTTCACAACCATGCCTATACTGCTTCCCTTAGCAAATCATAACAGAATGGAAAAAGTGCTCTGCTAGGATGAGTGCAGGGGAAAGGTACACATGACAGAAGCCACCACAGTCCTGGGGTTGGCAGAGAGGATAACTTAAACTACTCCTGCTTGGTGGTAAGCTTCCAACATGCAGGAAGCCAGCCTTGACTAGGTTTATGGAAGCCAGCGTCCCCTGGAGAGGCTCAGAGGGTGCTCGGTGCACAGTTGGTACTTAGTAATACGTCTGCTGAATTGATCAAGAGAGTCCACAGATGTTAGTTACTTATACAAAATTCTAGAAAATGTTTAGGTAGAAAAGCCAAATAAATGGATGCAACATAAAAACACAACCCAGGAATATTTCCTTAAACATTCCTCATCCTCACTTTTTCTTAGAAGATCAAGTCTATCTTTTTGGGTCTTTGTGGGGGTCACATCAATAGGTCCCTGAAGCAAGTACTACGATCCAAGTAGTACATAGTACTATTCCTATGTCTGAGACCCGGGAGTCATGTCAAAGGGTTTTAGAACCATGCACACATCTGGACACCAGCTCTGTTCCCATTTCACCGAACCCTCATGAAATCCCCAGGCCAAGTCCAATGGCTTGGCTATTTTCTGATGTCAGGGTTAAGCTGACATGGAAATGTTTTAATTACTCAAACAAAGGTCCTGTGATACACCCCACACTTTTCAGTTCACATTACAAATGGGGAAAAATGAAATAAAAGAAAGAACCTTCTGATTTAGAATTGCTTTCACTGCATCCTCAACTTCGTCCTGATTGCCGAGGTCAACAGTCCAGACGTGTGGCTGGCCGATGAAAACTTCAGCATATGGATGCTGAGATGTCAGCTACAAGAAGAAAAGATAAAACATCTGAGTTTCATATTCACTTAAAAAAAAAACCCTTCTGTGCTAGATGAAGTGTTAGGCTTTTTATGGTACCCAGTTGTACATGCACAAGTAACAAGATACAATTTTTGTCCTTTCTTTACTATCAAAACCTCCTAAGCAAACTACTAGTAGATAACAAGAAAATAGTGATAGTTCCACATTTTTTGGCCCGGCTGGGACATTTCTTGGGCCCACCCAGAACCACCTGTACACACAGGCACAGCATTAACAGATACAGATGAGGAAACTGAGGCAGTGCCTGCCTGGACACCCAATAGGTTCAAGTGGAATGTTTTAAAAGACATGTGCCCAGGGCTACCCTGAGTCCTTTGAGATGGGACTTCAGGACTTTGGAGGGGCCCCTGGAGGCCCTAGGATGGGTGGCGTGTGGGCCACAGCCTTGTCTGAGGCTGTGCGACAGCCCTGGTGATGGCTCCACATCTTGCACCCGACTTGGAAAGAAAAGTTAGAGTCATAACCAGGACACACAGAGGATGTTACAGGTGGCCCCAATCCCTCAATATCACAAGAAATAATGAAGATTTACTACCAGCCATCATGTCCCAGCCCTGAAATCACCCAGAGCAAACTTGTGTATGTTAAAAGCCAGTTAAGATAGGCAGGTAAGCATAGGAAAATTACAATAAAGGCTTTAAAGTTATAGGAGGATGGATAATGGCACATATAAAAGGTGACAGAAAGAGAAATAATGCCAGAAGACCAGGGAATTTTGGAATGGTTTTCAGGAATAATCATTAGCATAACACTGAAGACTCAGTATTTATAAAGACAATCTGGATTCAGAAAAGCAAGGAAAGGTGGTGTCTGCTCTGAAGAGGGCTTTATTTTAAGAAGGAAGGGTGGTCAAAGAAGCCCACTATGAGCACTGGTAAGTCTCAGCTCTCGAAAAACCCTTTCTTTGAGTGAGCTAAATTCACCCATCAAATGTGTTTTCCATCTTATTCTTGTATCCCTTGAAGGTTGCGGTGTGAAGGGAGAATTCTGGGCATTTGTGAGAGCAGGTTCAGTTCTCACAAACACTGGGGGTGCTGCCCTTAATGGCTGGGGCGAGACCAGGGAGGTCAGACACTGCACGAAGCGCATGGCAGTCCTGTACGACCTGAACGGTCCGCTTCCCACAGAGCCTTCACATGCCCTGCCGGGCTTTCCTGTGGGATCACAGGATCTAGCTCTTTGGCACAGTTTTTATATACACTGGTTTTGCTAGGAACATGATAGTCACATAAATCAAGGGATGTCTGTTTTATTTGGAATGTCACCAATAAGCTGATTTCATTTCAGAAAAATGGCAGCAAAGTCAACATTGTTCAGATTTGAATCTCCAGTGCAACGTACCCAAATGATCTATATTTGCAGCTACCCCATTAATGTCAGTTAATGTTAATTACATACAAGTATGTAATTATGTACATACTTGTATGTGTGTATATACAGGAACTTTCTTATTTAGCTTCTCTTTCATGTCAATTATAAGCAAAAAAAGACCTGACCAGATTCAGCTGCATGTTTTATTCCTTTTTAACACAAACTTACTCATTGAGAAGAGGAACAAGATGTCACGATGTCTTCCAGCATAGTTCTTGGGTATAGATTAGTTATTTCTTAACTACATATATACAGAAATATGCATTACCTTATTATAAATTATTTTGCTTTTATTTCTCTCATATTAGAGTTAGAGAATCATTCTTTTTTGAAATCACATATGTAGGCAGGGTATATTATTTACAAATTTCATTTCAGGGAGAAAAGTAGATGTTATATTATTCTTGTAATAAAAGGAGGTGTTGCATCTGGTAGGGCTGGGTCCCTTGCTTTAGGGGCCCAGATGGCTCTTTCTTTTGTTCAGACCCCAGTATACTCAAGAGGACTGAATGATTTGACTGGCACCTCTCCATCTTGCTCATGTCACCGTTCTCTGTGCCCTACCACTCAGATGGTGTGTAATGCACGTCTCAGGGTATGTGAGTTACGGAGTCTCAGCTCCAAGCCTTCCCTGGCACCCTATCAGGAAAACCACTGAGGTGCAGGTACCCTAAACTTTGCTCCTGCCTTCTGCACCAGTCACGGCCCTTGCTACCCTGTTCGGTTCTCCTTCCTTCTGACAGGTAACCCCTTTTGCTCAGACTCCTGGTTAGTAATAGACCCTACAGAATGCCCGCAGGCTCATGGAGCTGTAAAAACATTCGTTTCCTTCAGCACATATTTTAGTTTCAAGGTGTACGATGAAGCCCCTGGCTAGGCCAGATACTGTGCTAATCACCTGCACATGCATTATTTATCAGGTTTCCTGTGTATCAATGAGGGTTCTAAGGGTTAGAGGGGGTTACAATTCCCCAAGACCACATGGCTAAAAAGTAGCTGAGCAAATCCAAACCTAGATCCTTCAACAACTTACTAGCTTTAGAAAGAAAGAAAAATGATGATTATTAGTGATGCTATTGGGTTCTTAAGGCAAAGACCAACTGAAGTCCAATGTAAATTACTAGCCTTTTAATCATTCTCTTAAAAGTTGCCAACCTAAAAAAAATCCCATGCTGAATTTATGCCTGTACTAGACCTTTTCTAAAGATAAGAAAATGTCACACCATATTCATTTTGTGGCCTGGATATAGATTAACAAACTATGTAATTAATTCTTACAATGGAATCAGGGCAAAAGTTGGCATGAATGTCACTATTTGGCCACTTACATATCAGCAGTCTCTCTCCCCTATCCTTTATAAGGTCCTCACTTATTTACAAGGTTCTTTTAAGTTCTTGGAAAACATAAATGCTGAGCCATTACATTTTACTAATTTACATTTATTAAGAGTTACTTAATTTTATGAGTAAGGCATTTTGTGATTCATTATTCCTCCCCCACCCCCCAAATGAAGTTATGTTCCTTCTTGTTAATTTATTGAGAATCGTCTGATCTCAGCTACTTCCTTGCCTATCATTCAGTAAATTTACTGGAGTATAGTTTGTAAAGGTAATGACAATCTTATTAAATATGGGACATTACTTTAGAGCGGCTATTAAATCTCCGAGGAGGACATGAATTCTCTTCATGGGGAAAAAACAACAGTAACAACTCTGAAGCCAGGGAATTCAAATAGTTTACCAGGTGTCATGATAATGATAAAAAAAAACCCCACTAATATGTTTCCCAAAATAAAGGTAAAAATCCAATTTATGTTGCATTTAAAGTATGACTTGAACCAAGCACATTACTGATGCTATTACAGAACTTGCTCCCTTCAGTGTACATCACGGTCTTAGAAATTCTTCCAATGGAAAAAATAACAACAAAGTATTTTTGTTTTCTAAAAATAAGGAAAAATCTAGATGTTTTCTTCTCTTCAAAGGAGGCAAAGAAGAGACATATATGCAATTTATATGGATCAATTGTCGCTTAACTTGAAAGATTAGCATAGGCACAAAAAGACAGCTATAGTTATATACACTTCTGTTGAAATTCTTCTATTTACTGAGGAAAAAAAGATAATTTCTAGGGATTTTTGACCCTTAGAAATCTGTAGAACTGTTGATACCTGTTTCCTAATTAATAGCATCTTTAATTAGGGGCATTTTTGGCCTTTGCAAGCCAAATGAGCAAAGTCCCATGGCCCACCTGGCCCTAATGTCAAGTTCGTTGGCCCCTCTCAAAACTATGTGATATTGCTGGCTCCCAGCCTGCTCTCTGGATTGTCTCCAGCAAAAGAAGAGATGAACATCAGATAGAACCTGCCCTTTTGCATAAAGTGATGTGACCTTGGGGTTCCCTTCCAACTCATCAACATTCATGTCTCTGAAGCTTAAAATCCCACTTTCCTTCTATTCCTTAAAGGCACAGCACCTCCACCATCCGTTGTCAGCACATTCTCCACCTGTCACAACTCCAAATTAACTTCCCTCCTTAATCTACTTTACTATTGCTTTATGCATTTTGGTTGATTATCCAACTGTCTTACCACTTTTCCATATAAAATTGTGAGCTCCTAGAAAGCAGGAAATGTGTCTTAACTAGTTCCCCCAAATGTGGCAACAAGCACCATGGACTGCATAGAGCACAATGTATATCTGTCAACTGACCTTCAGCATCCCGGCCCTCCCATGGGAGCCCTGGACCCATGGGTCATCTGTGTGAGGTCACTTGCTGGGCAGCTGTTGAAAGGACCAAAGTGTCCTTTTAACTAGTCTCATTCAAGCACTGGCAGAATCATCTGAAGGGAGAGGGGGAGCCAAATGCCCGGGGGTGAGAGGGCAGCTTCAATGCCTTTTCTCTTTTTAAGTCATGAAGGATGAAAACCCTCCATGATCTTGACAAAAAATACATTAGTAAATGATGACAACTAATAGAAAACAATGATCATACTTTTTCAGTAACTTCATACTGGCTGATCTGATCTATGTATTATTATGTGATTCATTGGGAAATAGACTGTGTTTAATTGTCCTACTTTGTTTTTTTTTGAGGAAACAAGTACTCACTTGTAACCAAGTGTCATCAAAATCTTCAGAATTATCACTAACAAAAAGGTGCTAGTTGCCAACACAGTCTATGATACTTCTGATTAATCATTCCTCAAAGGCTTATACATAGAAACTGCAGGAAGAAAAGAGATGGGTTTCTTTGCTTTTCAGGCATTTAAAACAAGTCATGAGATCCAAGATGGCAGAAGAGTCAGTGGAAGCTACACTAACCTCCACCCAAGAACAGCCTGGAATTACAACTAAATTGCAGAAAAATCATCCTAAATAACCAACTGAACACTGCCTGGAGAGAAACCTTACAACCACGGACAGACAGAAGAAACCACATCATCACGAGACTGGCAGGGAGTGCGGAAGAAGTGTAAGAGGGCTGGCTGGGCTCCCACGGGCACCAGCTGGGGTTCCAGAGGGATATTTCAGTGGCTGGGAGGTTTCCCCTGAGAAGTGTGGGGTCTAAACCCCAAGCTGGCCTCCCCAGCCTACAGCACAAAAGTCAGAAAGGAACCCAGATAACATCCAGCTGTGAAAGGCAGCAGAGGTTCTGTCTGCCAAGGGGAGATAGCTGGAAATGCAGAGAGCCTCTTAAAGGGACAATGACAAAAATTTCATTTGCAGCCACTTATTTGGGCTCTGGCAGAGGGAGGACAGAGTGGACTAGAGATGCTTGAGGAGAATCTGAGGTTGGTAGCTCTGGGGATAGAACTGAGGGAACAGCCACCATACTCCCTGTGCTGAGTTCTCCCCATATTGATTGCAGTGACCATCTTACTCAGGCAAAGCAACCCCCTCCAAGTGGCATCGGCCTGAGGGGAAGCAAGAGCCCTGCCCACAGGAGTTACTCTGCCCTACCCTGTGGAGCTTAAGCCAAGGTACTGATTACAGCATGATTAGCTTAACAATTGATCTGTTTAAAGCTGATTAGTTTAACAAAGAAGCAGCCAGAATGGAAGACAAAGATCCCAAAGAAAGAACAAGAGAATTCTCCAGAAGAAGAACTAGATGAAATGGAGGCAAGCAATTTATCAGACATTATGTTTAAGAGTAATGACTACAAGGATACTCAACAGAGTGAAAAAAAAGAAATAGAAACCGTAAGAAAGGACCAGTCAGAAATAAAGAATGCAGTATTTGAAGTAAATAATACATTGGAAGGAATAAACAGTAGGTTAGATGAAGCAGAGAATAGAATCAATTATTTGTAAGACAAGGTAGAAAAAGACACCCAGGCAAAGCAGCAAAAAGAAAAAAAAAACTTAAAAAAATGAGGAGAGCTTAAGGAACATTTTGGACAACATGAAGTGTAACAACACCTGTATTATGGGAATACCAGAAGGAGAAGAGAGTGAGCAAGGGATTGAGAACCTATTTGAAGAAATAATGACCGAAAACTTCCCTAATCTGGTGAAGGAAAAAGTCAAACAAGCTCTGAGAGTCCCAAAGAGTTTGGACCCAAAGCAGCCTACACCAAGATACATCATAATTAAAATGACAAGGATTTAAAGACAAGAAGAGAATCCTAAAAGCCACAAGAGAAAAGCAGGTAGTTACCAGTTAGGCTGTCATCCGATTAGTCAACAGAGACAAGGGAGCACCAGTTAGATTCATCTGATTACTCAACAGAAACATTTCAGGCCAGAAGGGAGAGGCATGAAATATTCAAGGTGATGAAAAGCAAGGAAGGACCTATACCTAAGGCTACTTTACCCAGCAAGGCGATCATTTAAAATTGAAGGAGAAATAAGGAGCTTCCCAGACAAGACAGAGCTAAAGGAGTTTGTTAATACAAAACTAGTACTGCAACAAATGTTAAAGGGCTTGGCTTAAGAAGAAAAAGAGAAAGAAAAATAAAGACACTGAGGAAAATAGTCTGATAATAAAATGGCATTACATGCATATCTATTAATAACCTCCTTAAATGTAAATGGCTTAAATGTTCTAACCAAAAGACAGAGAGTAGCTGAATGAATAAGAAAACAAGATATACAGCCTCCAAGAGACCCATGTCAGATGAAAAGATATACCAGACTAAAAGTAAAGGGATGTAAAAAGATATTTCATGCAAATGAAAAAGAAAAAAAAACCTGGGGTAGCAGAACTTATATCCAACAAAATAGGCTTTAACACTAAGGCTATAGTAAGAGACAGAAAAGGACACTACATAATGATAAAGGGAAGGATCCAACAAGAAGATATAATCCTAGTACACATTTATGCACCCAACACAGGAGCACCTAACTATGTGAAGCAAATCTTGACAGACATAAAGGGAGAGAGCGACAGAAATACAGTCATAGTCAGAGATCTTAACACTCCATTAACTTCAATGGACAGACCTTCCAGGCAGAAAATCAAGGGGACAGTGGACTTAAACGACACACTAGATCAAATGGATTTAATTGATGTCTTCAGAGCATTTCATCCCACAACAGCAGAATATACATACTTTTCAAGTCCACGGAGAATGTTTTCTAGGATATAGACTACATGTGAGGACACAAAACAAGCCTCAATAAATTTAAGAAGACTGAAATCATATCAAACATCTTCTCTGATCACAATGCTATGAAACTAGAAATCAATCACAAGAACACTGAAAGACACACAAAGACATGGAATCTAAATAACATGATATTACACAATAAATGGGTCAACAATGGGATCAAGGAAGAAATCAAAAGATACCTTGAAGCAAATGAAAATGAGGATACAATGATCCAAAATTTGTGGGACACTGGCAAAGCAATCCTAAGAGGAAAATATCCATAGCACTATAGGCCTATTTCAAAAAACAAGAAAAAGCTCAAATGAACAGTCTAACTTTACATTTAAAGGAACTTGACAAAGAAAAACAAACAAAGTCCAAAGTGAATAGAAGTAAGGAAGTAATAAAGATCAGAGCAGAAATAAATAAAATAGAGTCTTAAAAAAGGATATAAAACATCAATGAATCCAAGAGCTGGTTCTTTGAAACAATAAACAAGATTGATAAGCCTTTAACCAGACTCATCAAGAAAAAAAAGAGAGGACCCAAATAAATAAAATCAGAAATGAAAGAGCAACTGACAACTGACATCAAATAACAACTGAAACCAAAGAAGTACAAAGGACTATAAGAAAATATTATGAAAAATTATATTCCAACAAACTGGACAACCTAGATGAAATGGACAAATTCCTAGAAATATACAATTCTCAAAAATTAAATCAGGAAGAATCAGAGAATCTGAATAGACAGATTATACCTAGTGAAATTGAAGCAGTAATCAAAAAACCCTCCCAAAATAAAAGCCGTAGGCCAGATGGCTTCACAGGTGAATTTTACCAAACATTCGAAGATCTAACATCTCTGCTCAAATTATTTTATAAAATTCAAGAGGAGGGAAGGTTTCTAAGCTCATTTTACGAGGCCAGAATTACCCTAATTCCAAAACCAGATAAAGACACTACAGCGCAAGAAATTTATAGGCCAATATCCCTGATGAACATAGATGCTAAAATCCTCAACAAAATATTAACAAACGTAATACAGCAATGCACCAAAAAGGTCCCACACCACGATCAAGTGGGGTTTATTCTGGGAGTTCAAGGCTGGTACAACATTTGCAAATAATAAATGTGACTAACCACATAAACAAAATAATGTATAAAAATCATACGATTATATCAATAGATGCAGAAAAAGCATTTGATAAAATCCAGCATCTATTTATAATAAAAACTCTCAGCAAAGTGGGAACATACCTAAACATAACAAAGGCCATATATGACAAACCCACTGCCAGCATCATACTCACTGGGCAAAAACTACAAGTGTTCTCCTTAAGGCTGGAACAAGACATGAATGCCTGTTTTTACCTCTTTTATTCAACACAGTACTGGAAGTCCTAGCCACAGCAATGAGATCAGAAGAAATAAAAGGCATCCACATTGGAAAGGAAGAAGTAAAACTGTCATTAGTTGCAGATGACATACTGTACACAGAGAACCTAAAAGATTCCACCAAGAAACTACTAAAACTGATAAATACATTCGGCAAAGTAGCAGGATACAAAATTAATATCCAGAAATCAGTTGCACTTTTATACGCCAATAATGAACTAACTGAAATGGAAATTAAGAAACCAATCTCATTCACTATTGCTTCAAAAAGAATAAAATGCCTAGGAATAAACCTAATCAAGAATGTAAAAGACCTGTACATGGAAAATTATGAGACAGTAAACAAAGAAACTGAAGAAGATACAAATAAGTGGAAGCACATACCATGTTCTTAGATAGAAAGAATTAACATCATTAAAATGTCTATACTACCCAAAACAATCTATAGATTCAACACAATTCCTATCAAGATTCCAATAACTTATTTCACAGAACTAGAACAAATATTTCAAGAATTTATAGGGAACCACAAAAGGCCCTACATACCAACAACAGTGATTCTCAAAAAAAAAAACAAAGTTGGAGGAATCATGCTACCTAATCTCAAATATATAAGGCCATAGTAATCAAAACAGCATGGTACTGGCATAAAAACAGACACCTAGATCCATGGAACAGAATAGAAAGTGCGGAAATAAACCCGTAACTTTATAGTCAATTAATATTTGACAGAGGAAGCAAGTACATACAATGGGCTAAGCATAGTTTATTCAATAACTGGTGTTGGGAAAACTAGACAGATATGTGCAGAAGCATTAAACTAGACCGCCTCCTTACACCACACACAAGAATAAATTCAAAATGGATCAAAAACTTAAATGTTAGACCAGAAACCATAAAAATCCTAGAAGAAAACACAGGCAGCAAAATCTTGGACATTCCTTATAGAAATTTTTCTTGGGTCTATCTCTCCAGGCAAGGGAAACAAAAGAAAAAATAAACAAACAGAACTACACTAAACTAAAAAGTTTTTGCAGAGCAAAAGAAATCGCCAACAAAATAAAGAGACAACCCACAAAATGGGAGAACCTATTTGCTGATACATCTGGTAAGGGATAAATATCCAAAGTTTATAAAGTACTTAAAAAATAACACCAATAGAACAAGCAACCCTATCAAAAAATGAGCAAAGGACCTGAATAGACACTTCTCCAAGGAGGACATACAGATGACCAACAGACATATGAAAAGATGCTCAAGGTCACTAATCAACAGGGAAATGCAAATTAAAACCACAATGAGATATCTAGTACCTGTCAGAATGGCTATCACCAATAAATCAACAAACAACAAGTGCTGGCATGAATATGGAGAAAGGGGAACCCTTTTGCACTGTTGGTGGGAATGCAGGTTGGTGCAGTCACTGTGAAAAGCAGTATGGAGGTACCTCAAAAAATTAAAAATCGATCTACCTTTTGACCAAGGAATCCCACTTCTGGGAATGTATAAGAAGGAACCTAAAACTCTAATTTGAAAGAACATAAGCACCACTATGTTAATTGTAGCCTTATTTACAATCACCAAGATATGGAAGCAGCCCAAGTTTCCATCAACGGATGAGTGGATAAAACAGCTATGGGACATTTACACAGTGAAATACTTGTTGGCTGTAAAAAGACAATTTTGCCATTTGTGACAGCACGGATAGACCTGGATAACATTATGCTAAGTGAAATAAGCCAGTCAGAGAAAGGCAAATACCATATCACTCCTATGTGGAATCTAATGAATAAACTGAACTAACAAGCAACACAGAGGCAGACTCATAGATGGAGAGCAGGATGACAGCTGGGATGGAGGTGAGGTTATGAAGTGGAGGGACTGAAGAAAAAGGAAAAGGACTCATGGACATGGACAACAGGGTGGTGACTGCTGGGTGTAAGGGGACTAAATGGTAACGAGAAAAAATACAATAAAGATAAATAAAAAGATGCAGTGTCTGTGAAGTACAATAAAGTAAAGTGTAAGAAAATGAAAATAAAATAAAACAAGTCATGATGAGGGCAAAGAAAACCACTAATAGAGTACCACAGTAATAATTGCTACAGGCAAGGTCCACCGACACACAGTAAAAATAAGTGGGCAAAAGTTTGAGGAGAACCAGGATATTTGCATTATCTCAAAGTATTTTCCCCAATATAAAGACAAATAGTAACTGTGCAGTATTACCTTATAGTTACTACCATAACCAAGTGATCAGGGTTAACATCACCTGTAATAAGAGACATTGACATGATGCCCCTGCTGACATGACACACCGAGAAGGGCACAGTCACCTCTGTGGTATTATTGCCAAAACGTGAGCCCTCACACGAATCCTGAGAGTACATCAGCCAAAGCCACACTGAAGGACAGTGTACAAAAACAGAGCTATACGCTTTCAAAATGTCAAGGTCGTGAATGACAATGAAAGGCTGAAGAATTGTCATAGACTGGAGGAGACTAAGGAGACATGACAGTTAAGTGCAATGTGAGATCCTGGATTGGATCCTGGAACACAAAAATGATATTAGTGAAAAAAACTGGTGAGGTCTGTGTCAAGTTTGTAGTTTAGATAATACTATGGTACCAACGTTAATTTCTGTGTTTTAAAAAGATTTATTTATTTCTAGAGAGAGGGGAAGGAAGGGAGAAAGAGGAAAAAAGAAACATCAGTGTGTGGTTGCCCCTCGTGCGCCCCCAACTGAGGACCTAGCTGGCAACCCAGGCATGTGTCCTGACTGGGAATTGAACCCGTGAACCTTTCAGTTCATAGGCTGGCGCTCAATCCACTGAGCCATGCCAGCCAGGGCCCATTGTTAATTTCTTAGTTTTGATAACTATTATTGTTTTGTAATATGTTACCATTAGAAGAGGCTGAAAGAAGGATTACCCAAACTCTGTGCAATTTTTCCAACTTTTGGTTAAAACTAAAATTATTTCAAAATACATAAAAAGTAAATTTTGACAATTCTACTTGTAGGTACACACCCCAAAGAAGTGAAAGCAAGGACTCAAGCAAATTCTTGCACACCAATGTTCAGAGCAGCATTGTTCACAACAGACAAAAAGTGAAAAACAAACAACCCCAAAAATGGCAAGATAAAAGGTGGTATATACTCATAGAACAGAATGTTATTCACTCTTAAAGAGAAACGAACCTGACACAGGCTTCCACCTGAACAAGCCTTGAAAACATCACGCTAAGTGAGATATGCCCGTCACAAAAGACAGATACTGTATAATTCTACTTATATTAGGTATCTACAGTTTGTAAGTTTATAGAAAGAAGAAAGGTTACCAGTGGCTGTGGAGAGGGGAGGATATAAAGTTACTGCCTAATGAGTATAGTTTATGTGTGGGATGATAAATAAGTTCTGGAAATCACTGATGGTTGGACAACATGGTGAATCTACTTAATACCAGTGAATTGTACACATAAAAATCATTAAAATGGTCAGTTTTACATTATGTACATGTTATCACAAAAAAGTAAAAAGAAAACATAGAAAATTACAAATAATTATACTATGTGTAAAGAAATAGAACTCCAGAGATTTCCTTTGCCTAAATTAAAACATAGGGATCATTTATTCGCTCATATTTTCTATCCCAAATACCAAAGTTGTAAAGAAGTCAGCCACTAGCGAAGGCAGAGATCCCTGCACTCAGACGTTCTCAGTGCCGGGAGCGCCTTTCCAGGCCTCTCCAAAGAACAACTCTTCAGTGCCAGACTGCACATGGGCCCTGGGTGCAACTCAGGAATGACCTTCCAAAAGGAAACTACTCCCCAAAACGAAGAATTCAGATTTGTCACATTAGCAGAAGAAATAGCAAGCAAGTAAACACACGCAGTGGACCCTTGTCCAAGGTTATCTCAGCCACAAGTTCAGCTTTTTGAGGATCATCCGTGGATCTTGTTACTCTTCCTTCACCTCCTTTGACCATTTCAGCAATGATTAGGAGGTTCAAATAAAAGAATTCTCAAAATAAACAACTCTATAAATTGGTAAGATTGCTGATAAATAAAGAATACTCATGGAAAAGGCATTTTATGTAGTATCTGGGGGTGGGGGAGAGTCGACCCAGAAGTGTACAGAAGTAGCAGAACTGAAAACCAGCACTGCTACAGGTGGTTCTGTCACGGGAGGGCTGCTCAGCAGTGCAATGCCAGCAGAAGGCCCCGAAGGTCAAGGCCACGGAAGGATGCCAAGACTCAGAGGGTTCCTCCCTCTAGACCTGAATAATAAAAAATCAATGTCATGGTTTCTTGCACACACCAGTTTCTGAGCAGAAAAACACCCAGCTTGGTCACTCACAGGCTCCAAAGGAGTTTTGTTTATTGCCCCAAATCGAATCTGACTGCCTCCAATGGTGATTCATTATTCCCCCCTGTGGATTTTCAAGAGGATCTCTGAAGGCAATTCAAATGAAGCTTCTGCAAAGGCAGGATCACTTCTCAGGGTGGTGCCTTCTGAGGGCGGGCTAACGTACCAGGCACACTACTTCAGTCACCCACGATACATCCTATTTCTCCAAGTGGATCTTTTTTCAAGGACCCCACAACTCATCATGGAGAAGAGGTCTTTCAGGAACACCTGGTAACCAGATGACTTCCTTATTCTATAACTCTAAACATTCAGAAAACCAGAGTTCAGCTCATTCAGCTGAGGATGTCTGTTTGAATTAAGATAGATAGTTGGGGAGGAGTGAAGAAAATCCCACACTTTGCCCTGACTGGTGTGGCTCAGTTGGTTGGGTATTGTTCCACAAAGTGAAAGGTTGCCAGGTTTGACTCCTGGTCAGGGCACGTGCCTAGGTTGCAGGTTCTGTCCCTGGTCGGGGCATGTTCAAGAGGCAACAGATGGATGTTCCTCTCTCACACTGATGTTTCTCTCCTCCTCCCTCCCTTCCCCTCTCTCTAAAAATAAATAAATAAATACATACATATAATCTTCTAAAAAAACCCCCACACTTTGTGGAGAGGCAGAAATACATTCAAACCCTGGTGCTGCCACTACCTGGCGCTGCTCACTCCCCTAAGGGGAGTCATCACATGCTTCCTCTCTGAGCCCCTGCACACCCTCCTTCCACCCACCTGTGTTAAGTGAAGTTGATAACACCTGCTGTCCAAGGCTATTAGCTTAAATGGGCTCCTAGCATTCAATAAATAGCCATTATCATGTTACTGAAAGTAGAAGGATTTTAAGAGATGCTTACCTCTCTCAGTGTTGGTTTGCCAATGAAAAAGTCTGTGTTTTTGCTGCTTTTGGGTGGGTTGAACTTGGGATTCAGAAAAGCACATCCATTTGCGATGGCCTCCAGGGGAGCTGGGCCCTCGTAAGGGAACCCAAGTCCAACAAACAACTGCAAGACAGAAAAGCACACTACGTGTAAGCACATCGGTCAGAAATGGCGTCTTTGGCTCACAGGGGGCTGTTCGGTGCCCCATTCCTGTGTGGAAGCCTCAGGAACTCGGGAGGGTCCCCAGGCCCCGGGGGGCAGGGCCAAGAGAAGTCAGCTTGCATAGAGACCAGGGACCTCCCAAAGCTCACGGTGCTGCTCAGGTCATTCCGTTCTCCTTTGCTTAAAAAGTAAAGAAGTGTTGGGATGGGCTGTTGAGGAGGGAGGAAAGAGGGGGTATTAAATGAATAAAAACAACAACAAAAACCAAAATGCAACAATCATCTTTCTGTAACTCACCAGGAGACATGGTTGGAAAAACACTTGCTTAACTAAACAGAAGGTTTCTTCATTGAACCAAAGGAACAATAGGCCCTTTCAGTGATGATGGGCAGAGGGACAGAAAGGTCACTTGGTAGTTTGATTACAGTTCAAATGGAGCTGCTTTACAATGATGGTCGGTCAGTAAACACAGGTTTTCATAATGGGGTTTTCACTTGGAGACACCAACATCTTGGTTTTTATTTTCCCCTCAATGTGCGGCGGGGAGGGTGCCAGGCTGCTAGGCGGGCAGGGCTGCTTCCTCCTCCAGCAGGCAAACCGTGTGCCTTCCCCACAGCAGACAATAGATGGCAGCAAAAACACACCATCAGAGTCCTGGCGGCCACCGCAGCCGGGAGCAGCTGTGACAAAGGGGACTTGCTGCAGTTCAGTGGCACTGATTCCTGGGTCCAGAAATGAAATAGCTCATGGAAACGCCTCACTGCGATTCCTCACGGCGGGACATTTCACATTGCTGGAGGGCTGCAGGTTATCGATGGGCAGGGCCCAAGCCTGGGCTTGGTGAACTGTGAGCTCTCCCTACCCCCATTGAGAGCCAGTTCTGAAATCACTCCTGTCTCCAGAGGCACATCAAGTGACAAAGGATAACTGGGCTCCAGGGCATTGTTTCCTTCAGCCACCACACTGAGGAACACCTGACCGGCCAGACCCCAGGAGGGAAGGGAGGACACTGCAGAACTGGATGAGGCTGCCAGCTAGATCCTCCTTCCCCCGGCCCTCCCCAACCCACAGCAATCCTACCTTTGCAGCTGCTTTAATTGAAAGATTATTTAGAGTGTTTCTGCTTAGGGAGCCCTGAGTCCAGGCTGCTGGCTTCCCTGGGCAACAGTGGAAGACACAGAATGTATGTGTTGGGCACACAATTCCAGGGCCAAACATTGAGCATAATTCACATTGGACACATTGGACAGTTATGTAGTCCCTGAGGGGATTTTTCCATGGCAAGAAACTAAGATCTCTGGTTTTCAGGAGAGATTCTTTATCCTATAACTGTGCATTCTTTTGCACAGGACAGGGTACTTAACCGTTTTCTTGTTTGGAGGAATAAACTTTCATTTCCCACAAATCTTTAGACCACTGGCTACACTGTCAGAAACATCCATGAGGGCATGAGGCGGGGGTGTTTAAAGAGGAAACAGGCTTTGAGAGGCCAGCAGAGCTCCTACTGCTGGCTGGGTCATTTCTCTATGGCAGAACCACTGAACACACGGGGGTGGAGAGATACACGGAAGCAAGAGTCTGACATCTGTAAGATCCCAGGTGCATCTCCATGCTGTTTGGAAGCCCCATTTCTGGATCCTACTCTTATTCTGTAGCTAACAGGAGTGAGACTATCAGAGAGAATTTTTGTGCATAGGGTGTGGCCTGAGCATGTGCCTCAGTAGGGCTAGGCCAACAGCAACAGAAGAAATGGAAAGAAATGGGGAAGTACTAGTCCCAAGACATCCCAGCTTTGTTAAATATGAAGATCCAGGGCTCCCATCCTTGAGGCTTTGATTTCTGTGATCTGTCTTCCCATCCAATTTGGGGGAGGATGTACCAGCTGTACAGGAGAAAGATGACCTCTGTCAGGCTGAGGTTGGGCACAGGAAGCTACAGGCTTCTAGATCCCTTTGAGAAGAAAGATGCTGGAAGATGCAGATGAAGTTTTCATGCAGACAGGTTTGATCTGAGCCCGGAGCTCAGTGTTTCCTGGCCTCTGAGAATCAGGGCCTGCCATAAGGAGCTGATACCTTCATCAACTCCAAATTGCAAAGAACTTTGGAGGAAATGCAGGAAACACAATGCTTGTCTATTTAAACAGAAAATCTGGAAAAAAATTAATTAGCTCCTTCAGACCAACCAATCTGAACCCATTAATTAAAAGGATTTGAGGCTCTTGCTTAATGGACTTGAATGTGACCTAGGTTTAATTATATCTGAAGAACAATTTGCACCATCTCTTCTGCCCTCCTGGCACTGGAATATCTCAGTACACATAAAATAAACACTTTGGGCTAACTCTCCAAAGCTTCACAATTTTAGAATGAAGCTTAAGCAAATATCACACAGTTTCTTGGCAATGAGTTTTCTCATCGCACAAATTAGAAATGCATTGCTTGGAAACACAAAATAACAATTTTTTGTTCTGTCAATAAGCAAAAAAAATTGCATTCATTTCCTTTGACATTACAATGGACCTGTGAGGTCAATCAAACAGCACACCTGAGGTTTGAATGACAAGGGAGGGCAGAGAGAGTTTCATCACTATCAAGGGGCATTCCATAAACCTCTGAGTGCTTCTGGCTTTGCCACACACTTGCACCTTAACCACACCAAATCACTTCTCCCCCTGAACCTCCCACTTTACCTGTTGTTCTGCCCACTTCCTGACTTCCTTAGCATGGGGGCAAGAGACACACTCCAAGAATGCATTCAAGTGCAGAGGCTTAAGTCTCAGGAGGAAATGCGGCATCTTTTATTTATGCTTCATCTGGCCGTCAGTAGCCCAGAATCTAATGAGGATATTCCAGATGACAGAACAGTGCCATGGCTGCAGCTCCGGCTCCATCAATGAGCATTTCTAAACAGAGGGATTACATGCTCTAAAATTAAATTTCTGAACTAATATGAAGCAAGAGAGAACAGATGAAGCACCATATGTTTTATTCATGGCACAAGACTGGGACATTCCTATATATCAACAAAAGAGTTTCAGTGAGACCACTCAGATGTTTACTCTGTGTGGAGAGAGAAATGGAATTGTTTTAAACGCCCAAGTGGAGTAGTTAACAAAGAATCCTTTAAACATGGACAAAGGTAGTTCTTATGAAGACTCCATGGGTTTGGTCAGTTTCCAGTCACTTTTGAACATGAAAGATGATCCAAAATAAGAAATACGCAATCAACATACACTTTTCTAGTTTTAAGTTGCCAACCTGGTGGGGTGGCTCAGGAGGGAGTTTGAGGAATGAAGCACCTCAGCTTATCCATTACACTGACTGCTGGCACAGAGCGATTGGGCCAATGTGGTGGTTACCAGCATAGGCTCTGGAACCAGGGCGACCAGGGCTCACATCTCGACTCCATCATATCCTAGTTTCTGAAGGCTCATTTATCACCTATTCTCTGTGACCTTGGTCACAGAGACACAAGCTCTCTATGGGACCTTGGTCAAGGTGACACAAGCTCTCTAAACTTATCTTTTCATGTGTAAAATGGGGAAAATAGTGCTGTTTTTCATGGGGCTGCTGTGAGGATTAAATGAGATATTTCATGGAAAGGGTATATTCTAAGGCCTGGCACATAGTAAATGCTTACTCGAGAGCAGTTCAAGGTCAAATCCAGACTCAACTTCATGCAACTACAGATACATGACCTTGTATTGGTCATCTGGAGTTAAGGTGTGTAGGGGTTGTGGCTGTGGGTTTTTAGAAAATGTTCAGCACCTGCATGTGCATTTATGAGTTCTTGCTGTTTCATAAACTACCTGGATTAAAAATGGGGGAGGGACATTCATTGAAAGAGAGAGAGGACATGGTTTACAGTGACTGCCTCATGGAAATGCCAGTCCCATGAGCCACATAGGTCGCTAAGCCTTGTTTATTCCTTATGCAATGATCAGGAGTCATTATATTTCTGGTGTCCCTTTTATATCTTTAAAAAGAATCCGCACAATGGCTAGATATTGAGAAAATTCATTTTCCTGATAGGTGATCCTTTCATGTACCCGAAAGCCCCCTCTTTGACCATCTGTCTTCCCTTTTGCACCCAATGCTGCGGGGAGACAACAGAACCATTCTCTCCCACACGGGTTTGGCTACACCCTCTCGTGGGCTTCCATAAGCCCCCGATCTACGCTACCTGAAAATTCTCTCTCGTAAAGAGCCAGAAGGGCCAAGGAGACTCACTGTACTCATTGTGGGCACGAATGCCTTGATCATCTCTGTATCGAGAGTGCCTAAAATAAGGCCTGGACTACATTCAGTACTTAATGCACATTTGTCAGATAAATGAGAAGAAGATAGGAGGGTTCCACCCAAGATGGTGGTATAGGTAGAAACCCTTCGCTTCCTCACACAACCAAAAGGAAGACAACGACCAATCTAAAATCAACAAACAACCAAAAACTCCAGAAAATCACACTGTATGGAACTCCGACAACCAAGGAATTAAAGGAAAAAAATCAACCATAACAGCCAGACCAGTGCACCAAGACAAAGAAATATGGCCCAAATGAAAGAACAGAGCAAAACCTCAGAACTAAGCGATGCGATTGCCAACCTATCTAATGGAGAATTTAAAGCCCTGATAATCAAAATGCTCACAGAACTGATTGAGCATGGTCACAAAATGAAAGAACAAATGAAAGATTCCCAAAATGAAATAAAGCAAAATATTCAGGGAACCAACAGTGACAAGAAGGAAACCAGGATTCAAAGCAATGAATTGGAACAAAAGGAAGAAATAAACATCCAACTAAACAGAATGAAGAAACAAGAATCTAAAAAAATGAAAGAGGCTGAAGATTCTCTGGGACAACCTGAAACATTCCAATATCTGAATTATAGGGGTGTCAGAAGGAGAAGAACAGCAGCAAGAAATTGAAAACTAATTTGAAGAAAAATGAAGGAAAATTTACCCAATCCGGTGAAGAAAACAGACTTCTAGGAAGCCTAGGAAGCTCTGGGAGTCCCAAAGAAGTTGGACCCAAAGAGAGACACGCCAAGGCACATCATCATTAAGTTACCCAAGATTAAAGACAAAGAGAAAATCCTAAAAGCAGCAAGAGAAAAGGAGACAGAAGCTTACAAAGGAGTTCCCATAAGACTATCAGCTGATTTCTCAAAAGAAACCTTACAGGCAAGAAGGGGCTGGAAAGAAGTATTCAAAGTAATGAAAGGTAAGGACCTACATCCAAGATTACTCTCTCCAGCAAAGCTATCATTTAGAAAAGAAGGGCAGATAAAGTGCTTCCCAGATAAGGTCAAGTTAAAGGAGTTCATCATCACCAAGCCCTTATTATATGAAACGTTAAAGGGACTTATCTAACAAAAAGATAAAAAATATGAACAATAAAATGACAACAAACTCACAACTATTAACAAATGAACCTAAAAGAAAAGAAAAACAACGAAAACAAAAATTAAGCAAACAACTAGAATAGGAACAGAATCAGAGAAATGGAGATCACATGGAGGGATTTCAGGGGGGAGGGGGAAGGGAGGAATAGGGGATAAAGGTACAGGGAAGAAGGATCATAATTAGTAGGCATAAAGTAGATGGGGAGAGATAAAAAATGGTATAGGAAACAGAGGACTCAAAGAACTCATATGTACAACCCATGGACATGAACTAAGGGGGGGAATGCTAGAGGGTTGGGGGGCAGGGTAGAAGGGAGAAAAGGGGGAAAATTGGGAAAACTGTAATAGCATAATCAATAAAAAATACTTTAAAAGAAAAAAAGGAAAATAATAAATATTAATAGGTCAGATTTTTCCAGCAATCAAGTGTCTCTGTGCGGAGATGCTGTACCATTCCGAGTGTATTTGGATGTGGGAGTATGCTTTTGTTCTTGAAGTCAGAGAGGTTACTGAACCATATGTCTACACACTCTTCATTCTACATATGTATGTGGGAGGGGGAGATGGGGGGAATATATGAGGTCTGTCAGGAAAAAGTCCAACGATTGTTAATATAACAAGGACGGTTTGCACAACATTGATGTAACCTGGCAGCCAAGGGGAGAGGGCTGGAATGCGCATGCATGAACAGTGACGACTTCACGGTGCTAGTCAGTGGGGGCCATAGATGCTGTTGAATGAGCATGTGTACTGTGTGGTGGTGTATTCAAAATGAGTGAGTAGAGCAATGGATCTGCACCAAATTTTGTGTTACGCCTAAACATTTCTCTGTGGAAACTATTCAGATGATTTAGAAGGCTGCAACTACAGGCATCTGGTGATTGGTGGCTTCATCACGACAACATGGCTGCTTATGCGTCATGTCTTGTGCAGAGTTTTTTGGCAAAAAATCAAATCACTCAGGTCACTCAGACACCCTACAGCCCAGATTTGGCACCCTGTGACTTCTGGCTTTTCCCAAAACTAAAATCACCTTTGAAAGGGAAGAGATTTCAGACTGTCGATGAGATTCAGGGAAATACGACAGGGCAGCTGATGGTAAGTGGGAGACCTGTGTGAGGCCCCAACGTGACTATTGTGATGGGAACTGAGGCATCATTGTCCTGTGTACAATGTTTCTTGTATCTTCTTCAATAAATGCCTCTATTTTTCATATTAATGGCTGGATACCTTCGGGACAGACTTTGTACGTATATGGAAAAAAGAATAACTTTAGGTACTGGTCACTAGGATGAAAACTGCTAGACTGCCTGAGGGTGAGTATTTCAGTATCTGAAATAGAAATGGAACATGGGCTGCTGTCTTAGTAGCTGAGCTCTTGGGCTCTCTCCCAGGAGAGGCAGGCCAGGGGTATCAGAAGGAAAGGTCACTTGCTGGGAAGATCTTGGAGACCCAGGTGCATGATTCATGAGAAAAGCAAGAAATTTCTCCTAGAGGATATGGCCTCAAGATCCCAGATGGTGAATAGATTTCATCTTGACACCCTCCTTCATTCTTAATTATCTGAAGGCCTTCTACAAGCCAGGCACTGTGTGAGTCGGGTCCCCTGGTGGTGGCTGTCTCAGCCCTGGGTTTCTGAGAAAAGCTGTGCAACCTCCAAGCTCGTGGGAAGAGTCCTGGTTGATTGGGGGCAGGGGGCAGGGTCAGACATGAGGGAGGGACGGAGCAGTACATACTGTACACCTTCCAACCCTTCCCAGGCTTTTAAGTGAGCCCCACAAATGAGCTATGAGCTGACATGGTAAGGAAACAGGGGTGTCATGATCCCAGGATGGCGGGGGAACGAACAGAGGCCTGGGTAGGGAAGGGGTGCAGCAACAGAATTTGTCCTTGCCATTTGCTGCAGAAAGGGAGGTACCTGTTCTGCCTCACTCCAAATGCTCCTCCATCCCAGGGGAGGATGCTAAATGCTCCCTTCTGTAAGGAGCCGCCCTGGTAAAACCAGGGGAAGTGGGCATGAAGAGGTTAAAATTAAGAAGGAGAAGGAAGAAGTCACATTAAAAGACATGGGGACTTGCCCTGGCTGGTGTACATCAGTGGATTGAGTGCAGGTTGCGAATAAAAGACTTGCCAGTTCGATTCCCAGTCAGGGCATATCCGTGGGGTACAGGCCAGGTCTCCAGTAGGGGCCATGTGAGAGGCAAACACACACTGGTGTTTCTCTCCCTCTCTCCTTCCTTTGCCCCCTCTCTAAAAATAAATAAATAAAATCTTAGATGGGGACTTAAACCAAAGCAAAAACAAGCCACCCAAGCCAGTGCTTATGTGCTGGCTTAAACTGTACCCCTGGAATTTGCTGGGCTTGATGACTTGTCTATGGCCCTCTGATAAATAATTAATTCATCCAAATTTATATGCCTATTAGAAGAGTCTTTTACATTCCATGACTTCCCAGCTCTCTCAGCCCGGCTTTAGTGCCACACTGAATTCCTTCTGTCTTCATAGGCTCCCTGCAGCTGCAGTCTGCTAATGACACCTGAGCCCTGAACGGCAGGCCAGAACAGAATTCTGCTGAGCAGAGGGTTTGCTGGGCTTGGTGCAGAGATTCAAAGATGGCTCATAAAGAAAAATAATGAGTCAAAAGCTGATTAAACATCAATCATTTCTATGTCTCTAAACCTCGAGGAATACCAGAATTGCTTTCCTCTCCAGTAACGAGCCTGAAAACCCTTCACTCCGCAGACATTTGCTTCTCTGCATCTTCAGCTCTCCGCTTTCAATGTGGATTGGAATAAATTGCTTTTAAATTGCTCAGAGACACAGAGAAAGGAGTTAGAAGCAGAAAGGGTTATATATGCAAAGCCTGACTGGTCTTTAGTGTCATTATTTCAAAGCCAAGATTCATTCGTTTTAGTGCCTGCTGCTGTGCTCTGGGTGGAAGGGGCAGGCGGTGTCTGGGTAATACGCTGCCTCATTTTCATCATATTTGCCACTGTTTTAGCCATAATTCTACGTGAAGTACTTCAATATATTCTAGACAGATGACTAGGCAATACAAAATGAGACCAGTGACATCCTCTGAAGGCACCAGTTTTTCAAGGATAAATACATGCCTTTCACACTCAAAATTCAAGCTGCAGACCTTGGTTGTTAGGCAATCTCTGACACGGTGGCCTGGGCTTTCCAGGCCTCTTCCCTTTTCCCCCCGTAGATCCAGGGGGCCTCGGCCTCGGCCTGCTTCCCATTCTCTGATAGGGTAAATGGATGGTAGGTAAGTAAGAGTTCTTTTAAAACTTGCAAGGCTGAGTAAGACATTAACGAGGCCGGGTTAATAGAAGTGTGCGAGACGGTAACGACATACTGCTGAAAACTAGCGTTGCCAAAGGTTATTTTAAAGGAGCTTAAGCTTTCTCTACCATCTATGTGGGGAAAAGTAAAGTGAGGCAAATGTCAAGACAGCATTGCCAGAAAGGGCTCGCACATGCTACTGGTTCCAAAATATCATCTAGGACAGAAGGTGAACGGGAAGCAGACAGCAAAGCTGGGGACACACTTCAGGCCTGCCTGCCACAGTCAGCAGGCTACAGATGATGACCTTGGGAGGAAAGAAATCCTAATTAAAGCACCCACATCTTCGGCCAAGGAGATAAATAACTTATCAAATTGTTTTATCCATGGCATCACACAAATGGCTGGGAGGTAGAAATGGTCAAATGCATTTATTTGCCTGTGGAGAAACTGAGGCAGAAAAAAGACACATATTCTTCTGTCTGGGGCGTATCCATGAAATGTTCTTAAATGTGAGTGTTTATTTATGAGGTTGATAAGTCAAGGGCCAGGAGAGATTTATTTTGCAATAAAAAAAGTCATGAGTTACGGCCACCCTCGAGATGACCACAGTGACTGAGGGCAAGCCAAATTCCCCGGCCTGTTTCCTCACGCTCACAGGAAAGATAACGAGAGCACCTGCCCTGCCTACCTCTGAAGGCTGTTGTGAGAACATACACAGGATAGCATGCGTGAGTGCACTTTCTGAAATCAAAATATCACACCGCGAGTATAAATCCCTATTATGCCACAGGAGTTCATCCACTCAGCCTCTCTCCCCCACTTCAGAAGTGAAAACACATTCGGTTGGGGGCCAGAGCTGAAAAATTCACTCTTGATAATGAGCTTCTTTATCCTTTACTAAGCCCTGCGGCAAGGCCGTGCTTGTTTTTGTGACCCCGAATCCCTTGCACAATGCCTGGCACACAGAAGCTGCTCAGTCAGGTTCTATAATATTCATAAATGACAGCTTAACAATAAACATGAGAAAGCCTACCTAGTACATTACCAACCCTTCAAAACCAAACTCTGATCCATTCATTTGGCACTTCCACGACAGAACTGCGGACACTGGGCAGACCTCCCAACAGTGTCCAAACAGCACATTCATCACACTCCTGGGCCATCCTCCATCAATGCTCCCCCAGCTCCCTGCACCACGTGGTCTGAGCACTGTTCCTGTCTGTGACCATCAGACCCTCAGTCCCTTATCACATTTTATCCTCCACTCTTTCCCAACACTCATCAGAGCCGCTGCGTTAGTTCTGGGCTCCCTCCACCCCCATCACCTGACTCTCAGTCCTGTCTGTCTGTCCCAAATGCCAGGTGCACCCACACCTGTCTGTTTTTGTCTCACACCTCTCTCCTGTTGCTCTCCCTGCTCCTTGAGCCCGAAGGAGCGTTTCCCTCATCTGGACTTCTTCAGTGTGCAGTCCAAATGAGGAGATGTGAGGAAAAGCTAGTTGGGCAACTGGCTCCTTGGACTTAAGCACCCTAGGCTCGCTGGGAGAGCGACTGCTCCGTCAGGAAGACGGGCCCTTGAGACAGGGCCTCGCCTTTCCTATTTGCCACCTTATCCCCAGCCCCTTGCTTGATGCCTGACCCAGAGTGAAACCTCAGTAAGTATGTTTTAAACGGTAGCAACCTCATTCCACCATGCGCTAACTTGTCAGCCCAGCCGGTCTCGAAAAGCACTGCCCAGCAATGACCTAAAGAGCTATTGCAACATATTGAGAGGAAAGCGTGAGAAAGTCTGATCTCACTTTCAATGCCAGTGGAATAAACCTGAAAACAGTATCACTGATAAATTTTTATAAAACTACTGAGAACTTACCTTGGTTTCTCGGAGAAGAAACTGCAGGTCCCGCCCACTGAGGATACCATGGTTTTTCACGTAACTGGGAATGTTCTTCGTGCTGGAGCCGTAAACAGTAGCGTGCACTTCCATGTATGTGTGAATGATATCCAAGTAGAGCTTCTTATTCTACAGAGGGGACACAAGACGGTGTTTCTCATTTTTTTTCAGTCTCATAACCACTCGTCACATAGGGAGAGGCCACAGAAACAGTAGTTCCTAATATGGAGATGGCAGTAATTTGGAAATTCAACTCTTAACATTTCTTTCAAAAGGAATCTGAATCCTTTCAGATTTTGAGGGATTTTGAGGGTAAAAACGGTCACATGGCCACTGAACAGTTTTGTAAGAAGAAGCATATTACATAGCAACATATTACTGAATACCAATGCTAAGTCAAGGCCAACTGTTTTGGAGTATGGTCCTCACTTTGTAAACTACCAAGGACCCAACACTTTGCTTTAGGCTGGTCTGCCTTCAGGCAAGCATGGTCGGGGAAGGCAAACCCCGGGAAGGCAGTCAGTTGGACTTGAATCTTTATCTGGAGATGCTATGCTGTCCCTGAGGAATGCAAACATCCCCAGCTCTTGCCAATATTTCTAGTGATGATTAACTCATGTTGTCAGAACAGGATTCCACCTAATTTGCATGATGAGAAGAGAGTTTCCCACAGTACACAGTGACTGACTCAGCAGCCGGAGAGATAAGACTAGCTAGGTAGACAAAGGTGGAAAAAAAATTAAATGTAAACTCTGATGAGCCCCAAAACATTCTAGTGTAGTTTTACTTTTATTAGCAGCAAAACAAAACCTCTTTTCTGCACTAATTTTGAGGCACATTTTCTAAATGAAATATACCCCTGAAGCAGAGGCAAGCTCCCTTTCCCTTCCCCTTCATGTGCCCATGTGGCCGAGATGCATAAGATGCATTTTGTGGGCTGCTTTTTTTCCCTTTTTAATTTGAAAGCTTCAAGTTCTGTAATGTTTTCCAGTTGTACAGAAGTGGGGCAAGGTTTCCCGTCTGAGCCTGAGACACTCCAGACAAATGCAGTCAGAGCCCTTTGTGACTAAACACCACAAGGACCACGGGGGTGCGGCTCCGGCAGCCCCAGAGCTCAGTGGCAGGCACTTATCCGCCTGCCCCAGGGGGCTGGGCCCTGGTCCTGACCTTGTGGGGCAGCCCCTCATGGTACTGTGAGCGGGGCTCAGGGTCAGCCCCCTGCTGTTCACTGCCCCGGGAAAATATTACAAAGGACTCTCAGCTTTGGGGGTACACGTTTCGAAAGCCTTCCTGACCTGAAAAGCAGTACGGGCCACGTTTTCCAGGGGGACTTTGTTCAGAATCCACCAGTCCATCCCTGCACCCTGGTGTGTGAATAAAATGAACACTTTGACTGAAAGTTTAATTTCATGCCATGTTTAGTGTGGCTGGAAAATGTTAAATTCATTCCATCAGAGATGTATACTCTTGAATTAGTGCAGAAGTAACTACAAACCGTTTATAAACCATGACTTCCGATTCAGAGCTTGAGCCAAATTTAGGATCACCCCTGGGGTAAGTTAATTTGAGGGGCTCTATGACATTGTTCTTTGCTAGTTGTTACCTGGTAACTCCTACCCCCCACAAACCCCTTGCAGGGACTCCATCCCCACCCACATCCCCTGCCACTGCTGGCTGGCCCAGGCTGTATCTGCCCTGAGGGGCACCCAGTCCTCCGCTGGCCCAAAGCCTGGGACAGTGTGTTCAGGCTCACGCAGATGAACTGAGCCAACCAGACCCTCTCTCGGGAGCGCGGAATCCTGTACACAGGGAGATTACTGCCAGATGGCCCTGGGCTTTCGAGAAAAAAGGTCATTCAGTGTTGGAATCTGGGCAATCATAGAGCAGATACAAGTTCTGAGGAAGCCAGCTGCCAGTTTTGGGGGGTGGAGGTGGGAAAAGAATGAGGTAAGAGCTGAGAGAAGGGAGGAAAGGGGAAGCCAGAGAGTTGGTAATAAGAGGGACCAGACAGTGACTGAGACCTAGATATCACCCTGCAAGTATGACAGAGAGAGGGTAGGGAAGGAGGAGGAGTGACCGAGAAGGACGGTGGAGAGGGGACGGGAGAGGGAAGGAGGAAGAAAAGGAAGAGGAAAAAGAAGAGGAGGAAGAGAAAAGAGAGGAAAGGAAACAGAGACAGAAGAGCCCAGAGCCCAGAGCTGCCTCTGGGTCCCGTCCCATCCATCCACAGCTGCTCTGTACCCTAAAGCGCCCAGGTCTTTCTGGATCTTCACCAGAGCAGTAGCTGCCCAAATTCTTCCCCACCTCACACCTTCACTTGCGTTGCTCTGAGTGGATTCCTATCATCCAAAAGGAGGCCTGGCAGGACATTCTACTAGGCTTTTGGTGGGGACTGAAATAGGGGTGGGTGCATCTTTCCTTTTAGCAAAAGGAGACTTTTCCCTGTGAAAACCAGCTGCTAACTAATGAAGATGCATCAAAGGCCCCTACGCCAGGTCTGCAATGAGTGACAAAGGAGAACACGAGTGGTCCACCTGGCTCCTGTCCTGGGGAAGAACACTCGACTGTGGACAGACTCCAGGTTGGGATTCTGAGACCAAATGCCTGGGGAGGGACTGCTATCTGGGACACACAGGTATCACCAGCAATCCCAAGCCTCCTTGGAGTACAACCAGAGGCCAAGTTCAGGCAGATATAAAGAAGTAATGCAGGTGCTAATAAAATCTATGAACTTATTAACATTATGGCATAGTAAAATATGAAAGCAGAAATCACCTGCAGAGAGGACTCATGCAATTTCATGAAAAGAAAACCACAACAGGTTATTAGAAGAAAAAAAGGTTTCTAACAGAACTCTAATCTTTGAAATTGCCATGGCCACTAGGTAATCCCAGCCAGGTGTCATGTTACCACTTGTCAGAGTTCTGTAGGAATCTGGCAAGAGTGAACTATGTTATGGGTTCAGGTGAAAGTGACATGCGAGCCATTCACACTGAGCTGCCCCCTTCCCAATGTTCACACTCGCCGGATGCCAAAGGAACCTGAAGAGGAATCTCCAGCTCAGAATAGCTGCCTGAACTTCAGGTCCAAAGATCCAACTACCTCTTGGGCCTCTCTACCTGAGTGTATGGCAGGTGCTTCCAACTCCACAGGTCAAAGAGGGGCTCATCACACCTTCCTACCCCAGGGCGGCCTCGTCGCCCCACCACGCTCCCAATCTCAGTGACAGTCATTCATCTCTCAGTCGGGTGCCAGCCCAGGAACCTGTCATTCCACACATCAAATTAGTCAGGAACCACCGCTGATTCTGCCTCCATAGCATCACATTTGTCTCCTTCTCTTTAGGTCTTGATCCTTGCTCACCTGGATTGTGTCGAGATTAATAAAACCAGCATCTTAACACATCTCTCTGTGGTTCAAAAAGGTGATGCAAAAAGGTGTGGCTCATTCATGGTTTCTACAAGTGAGCAGTAGTGTTGATACTACAAAAGAATTTGTATGGCAATGCCATTTTTTTTAACACAGCCAAGTACAAAACTATACATGGAGATGACAGGCACCAGCTTGGGGACAGTAATCACTGAGGGAAGGAGGGGGGGAGGTTTAGTGAGGTGGATGGAGCTTTAGTGATATTTGTGACATATCATTTCTCTGTTAAAGCACAATACTGCAAAATAAGAACATCTATAAATCTGGGTGGCAGGTATATGTGCTATAGTTAATATATTTCACAATAATATAGAAAACAAAAATATATGCAATCAAGAAAAAAACAGAAAGCAGCCAGTATGACTTCCAAGCTTGTGCCACTGACGCCACACTGAGGGCTCAGTTCTTGCCATAAAGAGGTTCACAGAACCCCTTTCCCTTCTCTCTGTAATGTGTATTGCCATCTTTTGTGTTTAAGAAGTGGGGTGCTACGGTTTCCTGTTCAGCATGACCCGGCCTGCCTTTCCCATGGGAAGGCCTAGAGTGCCAGTAAGCATGCCCCTCACCCTGTCTTAGGGAAGAAGCAGGTGTTCTGTTGATCCAAGAACTGGAGCAGGATCAGTCCCAGAAAGCTTTCCCTCTGTGACTTAAGAGACCAAGGTCAATGAAAACCATATACTCCCTAAGAATTATCAACTATGGGTTTGTTGAGACGCAGTCAAAGGGGCCTGGTGCCGAGTATCACAGCACTGCACGCCCCTACCCGTCGGGGGTGATTAGTAAAGCCTCCAAAAGGTCCCAGGCGAGCAACTCGCAGCCCCGTCATGCCTTCAGTCTCAAGTTCAATTTAAATTCCCATTAAACACAACCAATCAAACCGATGAAAACTGAAATCCACCTAGATGCGGAGGGAAAGGAGAGTGCGTGCTGCAGCAGAGGAGCAGTGTTTCCAGCGTGCCTGCAGCTGCCGTGATGCAGCTGGATGCAGGTCCATTTGCAGAACGGGCAGTAAGGTTGTCAGAGCTTGAACAGAGAGCTTCAGACAAGACAATTCCATCTAAAACAGCAAGGGTGCGATTCCACAGCAGGGGGAGAGGTAAAATGTGGAACTGGAGAACCAGGAGCTTTTTGCTCTTGCTGGTGATTAGGGGTGCAGGAATGCTTTTTTGGCAAGTGGCAGTATTCCGAGCTTTTGGTGCAGTGGAGATTATGTACTCTTCTCCCTAGCAACCATCCTGCTCTCTGCTGCAGACATACACACTCTGGACCCCACACCCCTCATCCACATGGCATCTTGTGACCTGCCCTTTAAAATAATAATAATGCTGCAGCTCTGCCCTGAGTTGGTTGGCCCATGGAGAGTACCTGGTGAATACTGAGCCAGTCAGTGGGCCTTCTCTCCAGAGAAAGCTGAATGGGCATGGAAGAGTCCATCCCTCCGCAGAGGCAAAGCAGTGAGCTCCAAATCAGGCTGTTAAAGCAAGAGTGGGTTTTGCTGCATTGAGGACAGGCTCCAGTCAGAGAAAATGGAAATCTTTGCTCGGACAAGGTCAAACGTGAGAGAGCTCACGTTCTGGTAGGGTCTTGGTCCACAGTTCCAGTTACAGCTCAATCCTGGCGTGTCCCTACCTTTCCATGGATTCTGAGAGTCAGCCAACTCCCACTCTGGCCCCCGCTAGTCTGCTAGTGCATCTGGACTTCTGTCATTTAAGCACTAAGAGTCTTGACACTTGTGATCAATTCTTTATTTTGATCATTGTAAATTATAAATCATTTTTAAAATAGCAGCTTCTACCTTTTCCCCACCCAAATACAGAAATTGGTCCACTCCATCATTTTACAAATACATAAGGATGAATCATGTTTTAAGAAACACAACGTTGGAGTGTACACTTTGTCCCAAAGTAGCAACGGAAGCTCTTTATTATCAGCTGCTGTGATGGAACTGCTTGAAAGGTTGGGGTCTGACTTACTGACTCGAGTGAATGAAGATTTTTTAGGTCTTGCTCTACACCCAGCCTCCTTCCTTCACTCTGGCACACATCCCCTCCTGCTTGAATGCCCGTCCTAATCTCTGAGCTGAGCTCCTTGTCTGAATGTTAACACAATGTATGAACCTTCTCAGATTCCCCCCAACCACCTGCTCTTCTTCCTGGTTCTCAGCTGGTGTTCACACAAGCCAGGCTGCCCTCCACTTTCAGAATGGAAAGAAGCTACTCCATGGGATGGGGGAGTGGGGTCTCCATTCCTGAACACTCCCCCAGATCACTGTGAGGTGAACCAGGGACAATGAGAAGCAGGAAACACAAGGGGGCAGGGCAAACAAAACTGCCTTGTTTTCTCTCTTCTGCAGACTAGGTATGCTATGGAAGAAGTCCTCCTTGCAAACCTTCCAGGGAGTCCACAGAGCCCAGTGCCCATGGTGCTGCATGAGTGTGGCTCCCCTGAGCAGAAGCCGGCATGGTCACACGCTCTGTCAAGTTATCTGCACTTCTCTTAATCCCACTTCCTTTTCCTTCAGCCTTGCTGCCCTGGGTTTGTGCCTCCTGCCCCAGTAACTAGTACTACTTGAATCTTTGCCTCAGGCCCTGCTCTCTAGAGGCCCTGGGCTAAGGTATTCTTTTTAGGTTCTCACCCCTTCAATCCACCCTCCTCAGTGCCACTAGTTTCCAAGACTGAAGATTCAGTTCCCTCATATGACGTCTTCAAAAGCTCCTCATGGCATTAAAAGACCACCTGCTTAGCTATGCACACAAGGCCCTTCACAACCCGGGCTTCTAGAAGCTCTCCAGTTTCACTCCCTACTATAGGCCACCCCTGAACAATGCAGGAGTGAGGAGCTCCTACCTCCTGTGCAGTAAAAATCTGCATATAACTTTTGACTCCCCAGAAACTTAGCTGCTCCTTGGTATCTGTGGGGGATTGGCTCCAGAACCCATGCAGATACCAAAATCCTAGGATACTCGAGTCCCCTACATATATGGTCAGCCCTCTGCATCCACCACTCCCAACTGTGGATCAAAAATAGTACAGGTGTTTTTTGAAAAAAAGTCCATGTAGCCCTGGCTGGTGTGGCTCAGTGGATTGAGTGCCAGACTGTGAATCAAAGGGTTGCAGGTTTGATTCCCAGGCAGGGCGTGTGCCTGGATTGCAGGCCAGGCTCCTAGTAGGGGGCGCATGAGAGGCAACCACACATTGATGTTTCTCTCCCCCTCTTTCTCTTTCCCTTCCCCTCTCTAAAAATAAATAAACAAAATCTTTAAAAAAAAGTCCATGTATAAGTAGACCCACACAGTTGAAACCTGTATTGTTCAAGGGTCAAACGTATTTCCCCTCCCCCTACACTTATTCCCCACTCCCAAGCCTCTCCTGCACTGTCACATAGAGCTGGCCTGCCACTGTTTTTGTTGGGCAAGCCCTCCCTTCCTACTTCCTTTGCAAGGTGGCATTCCCTGGCTTGCTCAGGTGAAGTTAGCTGCTAACCTCCTCTGTGCTATTAGTAGTGTTAAATTAAACAAGGAGGCCATTACTGAGGTGGCTCAGTAATGCCATGTCTTCCTACATAAGCAAATAAAAATCTAAGCCTGTAAATGCCCCAAGGTTACAAAATCAGAATGCTAAGGACAACCAGTCACAAATGGCCAACTGGGCTTTAAGCTGTGGTCAACCAAATAATCTCTTTAGGAGACAGATTGAAAAAATACCAAGAGGCCAGGAAGCCAGTTAAGAACAGGTGGCCAGAAGGGAAGCCAGATAAACTGACTGCAAGAATATCATCTCCCCTCCTCTCTCCTTCCTACTTAAAAACACAGAAGTAGCTAATTTTATCTCCCCTCTAACTGCCTACTTCCTTGTAGGTGTTAAAACTACTGATGGACGAGTGCAGTTGATCAAGGTGTGACTGTTCCACCACCTCCCTGGGGTGGCGGTAGTGAGCTGCCCTGCCCCCACAGAACACTGGGGACCAACTGGGGCAACGCAGCTGGAGAAAGAAGTCCCCTGACCCTGAAATGAAAAATTCCGCAAGCCTGCCTTTTTCAAGAAGACTGCCTTTTGGTACAAGCCCATTTTGTGCCCAGCTTATAAGAGTGGCCAAGCTGAGTCAGCCCTGGAGCCAGTGAGGAGGCTTCCTTTCTTCTGTGCTGCCTCCCTTGTGCTAGAGCACAAGCTTAATAAAATCTGCCTGGAAATTTCCCTAGGGTTTCTATCTTGGGGATGCCAAGAACCCCAATGCTGGTAACACTTTCTTTGCCTCTCCTCTTTCTGTAAGTCTTTCCTGGGCTCCTGTCAGAGGAGTGCTCCTAACCACTTCCGGTTTTGACTGGAATCAATTTTTGCTCAAATAAACTCAATTAATATGCCTCAGTTTATCTTTTAACAGTCTTCCTGCTTGGGCTCTTGGGCTGCACTGTCACTGTGTGGCCACCCTATGGGGCTGAACTTCTCAAGGTAGGTTCAGGGCCTGCAGAGGTCTGGCACAGAGCAGGCGCTCTGTAAACACGCAGTGGCCTGAGAAGGAAACAAAGAGGCCCCATGAACCACAAACCATTGGCAGGGTCATGGAGATGATGGGCCGCAGGCTCGGGCCAGCCCCCTCAGACTCCCGCCAAGGTCCTGTCCAGCTTCCCAGTTCGCTCCAGGAGTCGAGTGATTCACCAACAAAACCTGCTCCCAGCAAATGAGGTTAAGGTCCATGACTTAACCTAAGGGTATATCTGCATCAAAATAAAAGAGTGCAAACCTTAAAAATGATATTCATGGTTGATTCAATTTCCTTTTAAGATAGCTACCAAGTTAAAGATTCTCTTAGGAGTGGTGAGGTAACAGGAAGGGAGGGAGGGAAGGAGAGAGACAAGAAGACAGCACCCCCATCTGCCTGTTCCTGAGGGCTGCACACAATTCAAAAAGGATGAAAATGTCCTCTATTTCAAGATCAGAAATAAAGTTCTAAACTGAAAATCTTGGCTCATTTCAGCAGCAAAGAAGAAACAACTTCAAATAACCTCCCAAGGTTGAGGTGTGCGTGTTGGGCGGGGCGAGGGGGTCCTGTCGTGTCCCACTGAGGCCTCCTGGGGCTTTAGAAGACCCTGAGAAGTCACCATTCTCAAAGCCTGTCCACCTCTGACCCCTCCTCCCCAAATCCTTCTCTGTCCAGGATGATGCTCAGTAAATGGAGTGGGAATACTGTGGGGGAACATCACTTTCTTGTCTCCCACAAGCCCATAGGCAATACAAATAAGGGAATATGCTTCCTTTTGCTGGACTGAGCTCCATGCTTCTTCTTGATGGGACCGCACCTGGTATAAATGATCACTTATATCTATACAACGGGTAAACAGCTCTCTGTAAACCTGCACTTAAGTGTGGCATGAGTGGTACTAGAACCGACCTACTTTTGAGTTTTAGGAGGAGAACAAAAAGTAGATGGGGAGCAAGTGAAAGGGAGTAATATTCACCAGTATGTTAGTTATTATTCTTTATTATCTGGTCAGGTGAATGTTTTGGTCTCTGGCCTTAAGAAAATGGGAGGCTTCTGAGGCCAAATGGGTAATGCAGAGAGAGCAATCAGCCCTCTTTTTGCAACTTGATAGATTTATAAATAGAAGATAATATCACTTCCTAGTTATTTTAGACACTGTCTACACATGCTGAGCTAGAACTGGGAATAATGAAATATGTGTAAAAGCTGTTTAAATACATACCTTGTTTAAAAATATACAGTGGCAATACTGGCCCCAAACCATAAATGGGGGACAAGTCAGAAATGAGGCCCAAGATGGCTAGAGCCTCCACCTCACGGCCCAGCTTGAACCAGTGCCCCTGTCCCCTCGGATTTCTCCGTGAGCACTGGCTGGGGAGTCAGTGTGCTTCCCCACCTCCCCAGCACTTTCAGGTTCCAGGGGTTTCTCTGCCTTAGCACTGAAGCTTTTTGCTATTCAACAAATGGGTCCCTCTTAAAGGACCCTGGGGACCTGCCAGCCAGTTTGTGAAAACGAGAAGCCATTTGGCATGACCTCCTTTCTGCTCTGAGAAGGGCAGGAGGTCTTCAACTTGTAAAGCAGGCTTCTCCCCCTCGCCCCCATGCAAATGCAGTCAGTTATGGATAATGATGCCTCTTATCCTGCTCTGACTGTCTCAGGCCTCGAGCAACAAAGCCCACCAGCCAGGCGATTGTGCCTAGAAGACAGAATGAAAGGTTGAAAAGAGGCCACTGCGGCCCAAATCCGTCAACAGACTCTTCCAGGAGCTTTGTTGCTAGCTCTGTCTGGGTAGTAATCATAGAAAACAGACTGTTCAGGGACAAATAGAAAGGTGTCACAATGGAAGGTTAGGGAACCAAGAAGCTGCCTTGGCAAAACCGAAGTTGCGCTTGTTATAGAGCCTCCTCGGGATCTGTGAACTGTGGACTGAATGGACTTGACCAGTGAGTCTGTCTCATCCATGCCTGAAAAAGTAGAGGAGACGATAGCCCGATGGGCTCTGGCCAGTGCCTGACAACCGGATGCTATCTAAGGGCGACGGAGAACTGGCAGGACCATTCTGTGTGTCTCTAGGGAAGGATTTTGGAGCACTGGAGCTGGGTCTGCCTCGCAGGGCATCATGGTCACACAGGTGGAGGGCAGGACAGGCATGAACATGGGGCTTCTCTGGCTAGTTAAAGTGAGGTCCCAAAGGTCAGCAACCGAGCAACAGGTACCAAGTACCCTCCCAAGTAAGCAGCCAGCCCACCTCCCCACACCTCAAGAAAGGAGGAAGAAGGTCCGTCTTTGGGGACCTGTTGGCTGCTTTCCCTCTACCTTATCAGGTAAGAAGGGCCTCCAGGGGGTCACTTGGAGAGCTTCACATGCATCCCTGCTAATTTCTCGGGCACACCAATTGGCTCCAGACTCAAGACTTGAAACACCTTATGGGTGGAGACTAGGGTGGAAAGAGGCCCTGAAGGCAGAGCCGTGCTCAAGGCCTGCTTCCACAGAGGCAGAGCTCCCCGAGTCCCTCGAAGAAATGGATGCTTGTTTCCCTTGGTGCAGGTGTGGGCCACATGGTGCCCAACACCGGGCCCTACAGGTGCGGGGGTGTGTAAGGGAGTGTAAGTTCCAGCCAACCTGCCCTGAATGCAAGCCACAGAGCCAGCCTGAGGTGGCACTGACTGTAATAAGGGAACATATTCCTGTAGGTGCGTGGTCCATGGGAGGAAGGGGGCACCTAAAGACCCACTGTGGATCCACAGCAGTCCCTCCAGAGAAAAGGTCCAGGCAGCACTGTACTAGATGGTGCCAATTCTATTCCCACAAGGGTTTCCCTACTCTCGCACCTCAGCCCTTCCACTGTATCTGTGGAAGAACTCTCAGCAGCCTGGTTGGAGAGACAGGAAGACCTCAGTGAGGGTGAGAGGATGACCTGCAAGATGGGGTCCCACCCTGCCCCCCTGCAGGCTTCTCAGGGAAAGCAGCACTTAGAAGTGGGATGGAAGGAGCTTAACTGGAAATGACAGTTCAGAGTTTCCCCTATACAATGAACTGTTGTTCCATGAAACTAGAGTGGATACTTTAATTATTGCACTGGGATTGCTCTTGGAGCTAAAAGTAACAAAAAGGTTTTTTATTATTTGTGAGTTACAAGGGCTGCACAAAATTGTGTCCAAGTGGTAGAAAAGACTAACTCTACAGCTCAAGAGAGAAAGAGTTGTTTTTTTCTTGAATTCAGTGGTGGCCCACTTTTTCAACTTATTGGTGACATCTACAAGGTGACTTTAAATGCAACATGAATTTAAAAAAAATTGTAATAGTTTATTTGTGGCTTAGAAAAGCACAAGTATCACATCCATGTGACCTTATGTTTATTAATCACTTAGGACATAGCTAACATAACTATGTTAAAAATGAGTCCATTAAAATATTAAGACACTAATAGTCCGGGTGTGGGGTATGGACATAACAGAAGTCCTGATTTGGGGTAGATGACTTTCCTTTGGCAACTGACACCTAAAAGCATCGGGTGGGGTGCGGGATAGCCTGCTGTCACAGGTAAGGACTCTGGGAGGTGAGGAGGAGCCGCAGTCTGTCATTCCACCAAGCACACTGGAGGCAAGACCGTGGCCAGGGGACTCAAGGTCACTCCTTCTATCAGACAGCAGGCACAGAGACAGGCGAGAAGCACAGGGCGTGTGCTTCTGAGCAGAAATGCGGACAGACGGAAGAGGTGGGTGGTGGTCCAATCCCGAAAGAAAAGCAGGTGGTTCACCATTTCCATTTAAGTGTTTTCTCACTTTGCTAAAGTCCAGGATGGAAGGCGTCCTCACATACCACACTTCCACCCCGCAGCAGAGGTGTCAGTTGCTAACTCCTCAGCAAAATCAGTGTAGGACGCTCCTCCCTGGAGTCTGACCTGCAATGACCCCCTTCCCTGTGAATTTCTCAGGTTATCCAAAAGAAAATTTTTTCTTAGGTGAGGCTGTGTAAGGGTATTCAGAGTGAGGTATTAAGGAGGCAGAAGCCTTGGGTACAAGCCTTAGCTTTCCTGGCACTGCCTAGATAAGGCTGGAGAAGCTACTTCATTTTTGCAATTTCAGGTTTCTCAGCTATAAAATGGGGGGCTTGAAGGTCCTTTGGACCTGAAAGTGCATGATTTTTAACATACGACTGAACGCACCTTTCTGTCTGCCTTCCCAAGGGGCAGACTCATTAGTCCACAGAGGATGGGAGGCGCAGTGGCTGCTGATGGCCACCCAGGTCCCCTTTCCCACCAGCTCGACTGTCCCTGAGTGTCTAGCACTGGTTGTTAACCTCCCAGCTGCCCCTCCTCAGAGACCTGCCTTCCACGAGGAGGGACAATGACAGACTGTCAGGGAGTTAGAACAGGGAGACGCTTGCCTCAAGGTACAAGGAACAACAACCTGTCCACTTCCACTTCCCCAAAGAAGCCAACCGAGGCTGTCCCCGGCTGAGAGCCTGGGGTGTACCTGGAGCACCTGACACCCTAAGGGGATTATTGTTAACATACCCCCTCCTTTAGGTCAAAAATTACTTTCAGTAATAACCATAAAATGAAATGAATAAAAACAATGGTCAGAAGAGACATGTAGGCCATAGACATTTTCTTTTCTGAACTTTGTGTGTATCATAATTTCAATAAAGAACTAAAAAATTATCATGTGAAAGCAAAAAACAGATTAATGGTTTTTAATCACTTTCATGTATTTTTCTATAAAGAAGAATAAATTTCTTTCTATGTTGGTCTCTCTCAGTAAAAAATAATAACATTGTACTTTCTGTTTTGGATTGTTAACTTTTGTAGATTTGCCATCGACTCCATCAGAATTGATGCTCTTCATGTATTCATGTTAAGAGACAGAGTCCAATTATCTTTACTCATGTTTATAGAGGAAGACTTTTTATTAATTTCAAAAAGTTTCTCTCATATGAAGCAAGGTATGCAAATAAGAAGACACAAAGCTAGTGGCAGAGTCGTATCCAAGCAGGCTGTCCCTGCATGCCAGCCAGGATGAAAACGAATCACCTTCCTGCCATCTCTAACTTTTCTGCCTGTAATCTACCTTACACCTGGGGGGTGGGGAGGGGAGTAAAGATAATACCTGTCTCCAAAATCACATCGGGCAGCCAGCCCTGAAGGGCACAGTTCACATGTGGTGACTAGGCAGAAATCTGGGAGGTGAGATAAATGGAGCAGGCTCCAGTCTGTTGGGAAATCAGGCAGGGAACACGAGCCAGCGCCCACATCTCCTGGGCAGTGTGCGCCTTCCTTCACCTCTTATTCTAAACACAGTGGATCAGGCCTCGTCCTCCCGCCAGCCTCTCCCAGATCTGAATAAGAAGGGAAGCTTGACTTGGATAAACCACACACACAGCACAGGTGGGAACACTGCACTGAATATGCATTCACTTCTTGAATCCTGCAAACGTGGGGCAGGGGGTGGATTTTTTCCATCAATTTTATTCTGAATGATAAAAAACCCCACAAGATCAGGCCAGACTGTGCTGTGGAGAAACCCAGACACAAGCAGTATGGCACTGAAAACAGTTTCATTTACTGCTTCATTTACTGTAAGGGAATTAATGAAATAATTCTGTGATAGTATTTGAAGGTGTTCCTCTCTTTAGAGCCCTAATTAATGATAAAAAGCATCTCTTTGGGGACATCAGGACAGCCAAACAGATTTGGGCAGGCTGCAAGCATGCCCCCGGTGCTGTGCCAGATCTCAGCTGCAAGGTCTGTACAGGAAGATGACAGAATCCAAGTCAGACATAATTTAGTGCCAGGGATGCTCTCATTGTTGGAATGGTTACGTGCAAGGTAAACAGCACTGCTTCAGAGAGACGGAGGACTTCTGAAGACCCGTATTCTTGGTGGCTCTCACCAGCAGCCAGCATTCAGTACAAACACTGTCTCCCAGAATGGATGGCAGAGGTGATTCACCTGTCACCAACCTGCTTCATTATTAAGACTAAAATAGGGAAGAATTGGTCTCTGCCTGTGAATAGCATTTCCATGGGCAGGCCAGCCCCCAAACAGATCTGCAGTAACACGGCCATTTCTGGGGACCCATGCACATTTGTGTACAATTTAGTAGGAAGTCTGGGGTCAAGAATAAGGCTATGTTTTTATTCCAACTTTATAACTAACTTCTTGGGCAAGTTCCCAAGCTTCTAGTTTACCTGTAAAATAAGGAGGTATTAAACCTGACCTGTTATCAGAGAAGTGACCACAGAAACAAATAGGATTTTTTAAATTAAGTGAGAGAGTCCTAATTCCCACATCATCTGTCACACACAAAGATTCACACACCTGTCCTCTGCTGTGCCTCCGAAAGAGTGTCATCTAGTACTTGGTTATGGCAGAACCAGGGCACCCAGAGGGTGCAATGCCTCCTCGTGGTAGGCTCTGCACTCACCAAGGGGTCTTTTGTTCTCAACAATGGGCCTATGACTGAGGAGATCCCCACCTCCCACATGGCTGTTTTGCATTTCTAGTTTTAAGCTCTAGTGCATAAGGACTGTGCTTGTTAAATTTCTTCTCCAAGGCGTTGAGCCCGGTGCCATACGCATTAATGCCCAGGACTTCATGATGATGGATGTGTCAGTCTGTAGTAATGTGCATAATCTCTCCCCTCAGAACTGCTAGTGTCAACACCTCTTTGTTGGAAAGGCTGGGACTTGACATGTGATAAACCAGGCCATTTAAAACATAAGACTCTCTCTTGGGCTCCTTTCTTCCCCTGTTCCAATCAAACTAAGAACAACCTTCTAAATTGCAGGCATTATCTTTCTGTGCTTTTTGAGGAAGCCACAGTGTATAGATTGAGATTCTGATTTTGGCACAGCAGTGAAAGTTCCCCTAGAAGGACCGCTAACTGCTGCTAGTCTTTAAATGAAGGACTGATTTTAGGAGGGAAGCTAAAAATACCCTCCTTCCCCTCTCCTTGAAATAAATCAAAGGGTTTTTGAAATTTCTTCACTTCATTCCTGACTTCTAAAAACATGGAGATAGCAGAATAAAAGTGATCAGCTAAATTAGCACATATTTGAATCTAAAATACTGGAAATAAATATATTTAGAAAGCAAGAGCAGATAAAGTGTCTAATTTAGAAGCAGGAGCTTGAAAACAATTAAATTACACCAGGAAAGTAAAGCTCAGGTCTCACACTTGTCCATCATTTTGCAAAATTTCTCTCACACTTTTATATCCTCCTCTCTCCAGCTCAATCAACACCTCTCTCTCACACCCCTCACATTTCTCAGAGGCTGTGAGAGTTTAAACTCTGCCCCCAAACCAACACTCACTATAACCTCCCTGAGGAGGTACAGGAAAAGGGTGAAAGATCTGGAGGCAGGTCGTCTGGGTTTTAGTCTGGGCTCTGCCACTTACTGGCTATGTGTCTGTGGGCAAGTGGTTTCACCCACCTACACCTGCATGCTTCAGGTATTAACCACTTGCCCTTCTATAGAGATCCAAAAGATCACATGAGGTGATGTGGACTTAAACTACAAGGAGCTGTGCCATAGCTAGGAGTCTTCTCAGCCTTGTATTCTATACCAGTCAAGGCTTTCTTTGCTGTCCCCAGTCTGTGTTCAAGAAACTCTCCTGCTAAGAAATGCCATCTACACTTTACCGCCTCAGGCAGTTTCTGAGAGGCACCTTCCTCTTGACATTTTCATTAAGCAGATCACTAATAGCATAACCTGTTTCCACCCAGACCAGGGACCCCTAATCTTGTCCTTTGTAATGTCTCCCACCTTCTCAAACCCCACCTCAAGGTTCAGTGCCTCTCCTTCCCCTCCCTGGTTCCAAGCTTAGGCGGTGGCAAGCAAGGACCTAGTCAGACACATCTCTGATCATCAGTCAACACCATCGGAAACTGCTCTGTAAACATCTGCTAAATGAAACGGGCATCCGAGAAGCAAAGATCTCTGGAGTCTGAAATAAGACAACAAACAGCAAAAGTCTGAGAGTTGGTACTGACTGAAGAAGAAATGTTTCTCCAGTAAAAGAAACTGCAGAGGGGTGGAAACCAGTGGAGACCTGAGCCCAAATAATTCAACATTTTTAAAGGAACTCTGCAGTGACTGTTTCAGCAAAAATCAGTGACCACTATCTAACTTAGATTTTCTTGGTGGCAGGGGTGGTGGGAAGGGGAACCTGAGTTTTCACACACTAGAATATACATCATGTGACTTAAATTTGTCCTGGATGGCAGTCACACTACTGAGTGCAGAGATATTAGTGGATGTAGAGTCAGATTAAAGTCATTCAGGAAGCCCCACATTTGACATGGTTATAGCCCCCTGTCATATTGTAACAAGGGGGGCCCCAAATAGGGATTTGTAATGGGGTCCAGAACTCAGGGTGTCCAGGAAATATTACAGAAAAATATATATGATGTCCTGATCCCCACCAGTCTGAGCTGGGGAATGGGACACATGGAGCAGGGCCATGTGTCCCAGCATGGAAGGACTGTGTGCATTTGTGGGCATTCTAAAGAACTTTGGTATTTTAATGACGACATTAAGTCATTACTCTAAGTCTGTATCACTTTTAAGTAAATAATTCATTTTCACCAATCTCTGGCATTGAGAGACGTCTTTCTTCTGGCAGTGGGCAAGGTGAACCTAGTATGGTGGGGAGGACCCCCAGAGAAAAAGGGGGGTCCTTTTCGTAATAATATATCTTTCCCACCCCACTGGTCTGTTCTATAACATATCATTCAGAATAAAATTTCATTTCTGAAAGCAACAGAAACATACATGTTCAAAATAACAATTTATTTCCATATTTTCTGATTTTGAAAATTAATTGAAGTTGCAGTTTTTGTTTTGGTGTTGGTTTGCCGGAGGGCACATGGCTTTGCTGGAAACTCACACACACAGTGCCCAGTCTAACTAAGGAAGTGGACCCTAAAGGGGGGTACACAAGATCATCCGCAGGGCTGTAAGAAAAAAACTATGAGAATGTGTGTTTACAGTTTTCAATGTTTTTATAATGTATATAATGTTCTTATGTTGCTGTACATTTTTATCAATAAATCAACATCCACAGATTGGGAGGGCATGCTCAAAACTGTTTTCGTTGAGGTGGCTTCGACGATCAGAAACAAATGGCAATCCACCCCAGCACAGAAGCTTGCTAGTAACCACTTTACCATAGCAAAATGAGGCCTGCAAGTCAAACTCTGTTAGCATGTGTTTTTCCTAGAAGGGTTGGGAAAAACTCAGGCGATCACACCACTGCCTGATCTGTCTTGGTCACTTGAAGTTCTCAAATTCATAAAAGGAATTGTAACAGGAGAATGATAATATCTTTGGAAGCCCAGAAGATATAGAAAAAGGAGGATGAACACCCTCATTTAAAAGGATCAAAAGAGGAGGCATTTGGTCTCCGGTGTCCTTAACAGAATGTCTAAAGTCAGGGCTACGCAGCTTCTCTTCAAGAGAGTCACTTAACAAACACTCGCTTGGGCGAAAACACAAGTACTCCAAATTTATGACAGGAACAGCTTGCCGTATTCCACATCAGTTCTGATTTCAAATTCATTCGGGTCACCTTCACACACCATTAGCTCAGTTCCCCACCAAGGCATTACGTGCCATATGTGCATGACTGCGGGCCTCTGGGTCTCAGGAAAGAACACTCATCACTGGGAAACCTGTCTAACTGGTGGGTCTGACAGTTCAGGTGGTGAAGCATATGGAGGTAGTGCAGAGGCTGTGGATTAACTTTATTTGAAAAAAAATTTAAGTGAAAAAGCTTCCCTGTTAAAAAGGAGCAGTGTGGGAAAGGCAGAGGGTTGCTACCTTGGTGCAGATGTTATCCAGGTCTCTTTCCTTAGATGACTTTCAGGAGTTCCTAAAGTTAGCATTTTTGAAATTTAAATAGGCTAAACTTAAAAGTCCATATAACATCAGTAAGAATAACTGCAAAGGACTGAAAAACATCAAATATATTTAAATTAAGTCAGTCCATAAAGACAATTAGAATATCACCATTTGCAAGGACTAATGAACTAACAGATCTAAGGCAATGATCCTTCATGGCTGAGAACATCAAGAAAAGCAAGATAACCAGACTTCTGTGCCTCCTGGTGTGAATACCCAATCACACCTAAGAAGCAGCCTTGCAAAAAGGTCAAACATGAATTTAATCAAGCTGTAATATTTTATCTCCCAATTTCAGCAAATACAGCTGGGAGAAAATGATGGAAAACCACACGATGGGTAAGCAATTAGTGAGATTGAGACTACGGGATCAGTAATCTGGTTTCTTCAACACATAAACTTCCGTTAAAAGAGATGTAAGAAACATACACAATCACAGTGTGTGGATCTTATTTGCATCCTGACTGAATACAATTTAAAAAATTGAGTCAATGTAAGAAACCTGAACACTGACTATGTATTGTTAATAAGTTACTATTTTTAGGAGGTAACAGTATTATGGATACATTTTTTGAGTCTTTCTTTTTTAGAGGTACCTAATGAAATATTTAGCAATGAAGTAATATGATGTCTTGGGTTTGCTCTAGAATAATCTGGGGGCAGGGTTAAAGATGAAGCATGACTGACCTTGAGTTAATAGTTGAAGCTGGGAGATGGGTTCAGGGGAGCTCATTACACTTCTCTTTTGTTAGAAATTTTCCGTGATAAAATTTAAGGGACGAAAAGTCACTATCGTTTATTCTGAGAAAAGTTTTCAAACACTCAGAAGGCGGGAGGGAGTCTTATTTGTTGTCCTTGACTTTTGGGGGAAGATGTGGCTTTATTTTTATTGTCTTTTATTGAGTGTGCTGTTATAGTTGTCCCAATTTACCACCCTTTGCCCTCCTCCACCCAGCACCCCTCACTCCCTCAGGCAATCCCTACATGGGTCATGTCTATGGGTCATTCGTTTAAGTACTTTGGCTTCTCCATTTCCTATACTGTACTGTACATCCCCATGGCTATTCTGTACCCACCTATTTGTACTTCTTAAAATCCCCTCACCTCTTCACCACTACCCCATACACCCCTCTCATCCGGCAACCATCAAGACCGTCTCTGTATCCATGATTCTGTTTCTGTTCTTTTTGTTTGCTTAGTTTGTTTGCTTTTTAGATTCAACTGACAGGCTGTATTTATTGCCATTTTATTGTCCATAGTTCTGATCCTTTTTTTAAACAAGTCTCTTTTAACATTTCATATAATAATGGTTTGGTGATGGTGAACTTTAGTTTTGTTTTTTGTTTTTTTTTTTGTTGCTGGGGTTTTTTTTTTTTTTTTTTTTTTTTGGTCTGGGAAGCTCTTTATCTAGTCTTTGATTCTAAATGATACCTTTGCTGGGCAAAGCAATCTTAGCCTTAGGTCCCTGCTTTTCATGACTTTGAATATTTCTTCTAGCCTGCAAAGTTTCTTTTGAGAATCAGCTTACAGTCTTATGGGAACTCCTTTGTAGGTAATTCTCTGCTTTTCTCTTGCTGCTTTTAACCTTTGGCATTTTAATTACGATGTGAGTGGGCCCCTTCACATCCATCTTATTTGGGATTCTCTGTGGTTGCTGTACTTGCATGTCTACTTCTTTCACCAAATCACTAATAGGGAAGTTTTCTTCAATTATTTTTTCAAATAGATTTCCAATTTCTTGCTCTTCCTCTTCTCCTTCTGGCACCCTTATGACGTTAATGTTGGAACATTTGTAGTTGTCCCAGAACCTGCTTATACTATCTTCATTTTTTGGGGGAGGATTCTTTTTTCTTGTTGCTCTGATTGGTTGTTTTTGCTTCCTTATGTTTCAAATCATTGATTCATTCTCTGCTTCATCCACACTACTGTTCTTTCCCTGTAAACTGTTCTTTATTTCAATTAGTCCTTCATTTCTGACTGGATCTTTTTTATGTTATTGAGATCCTCATTAAGTTTTTTGAGCATCCTAATAACCAGTGTTTTGAACTCTGCATCTGATAGATTGCTTATCTCCATTTTGTTTAGTTGTTTTTCTGGAGTTTTGACCTGTTCTTTCATTTGGGCCATATTTCTTTGTCTCCATGTTTGGCAGCCTCCCTGTGTTTGTTTCTGCTATGACTCCCTATCTTGGTAATGTGGCCTAATGTAGTAGGTGTCCTGTAGGGTACAGTGGCACAGCCTCCCCTACCACTGAAGCTGAGTACTTGAGGTGCGCCCTTTGTATGGGCTGACCTTCCTCTTGTCAGGAGCCTTGGTTGCTGTTGGCAGATCAATGGGAGGAATCTACCCAGGCCAGTCAGCTGCAAAGATTGGCTGTGACCACTGACCACCAACCTCTGCCCTCCACAGAGGATCAGCTGTGTGGGGGTAGGGTAGTGGCTTCCCGACGTGGTCTGTAGTTGTCCACTAGGTGCATAGGTCCTGGGGTTTCCTGGGTTGTGCAGCCCTCACCTGTGTTTTGCCCGGGGCCACCCTGCTTGAGCTATGGAGCAATCTGAGATGGCTGCTACTTGTGCTGAGCTTGGAGATACCCAGGTGAAGCCAAGCTGTGAAATCTAGGCTGCCAGTTGCTAGTGCCAAGCCTGGGGCCACTTAGCAAGAGGTCTTGGGCTGAGGGCTCACTGAGGCCAGCTGTTGCTTGTTTGAAAGGATTTAGGAAGTTGTGAAGCTTAAACCAAAACCAACCATTCATATGGAAAAACTACTGTTAACAGCTGTATATTAGGTGGGATGGAGCCTCAGGGGATCTCCTGGGCAGGGCAAACTGTGTTAGCCAGGTTGATGGAGTCTCAGGTATGGCATCTACCTGTTGGTTCTATGGCTCTGCTGGACTTTCACTCTGGGAGAAAGCTGTCTCCTAGCTTTCACCTTGATGCCAGACACTTCAGTTCCTCCCTGTATGCCACTGGTGCCTTTTAAGCTGTTACTCTGGTGCTGGAGCTCAGAGGGAGTGACACTGAGTAAGTTTGTGTGTGGGTCTTTAAGAGGAACTGCCTGGGACTCCAGAAGTCTCTTCTACCAACTGAATCCCTGCTGGTTTTTGCAGCCAGAAGTTATGGGGGCTTATCTACCTGGCATTGGTACCCTGGGCTGGGGGGCCTGGTGTGGGGCTGGGACTCCTCACTCCTAAGATATCCCTTCCAAACTTCTGGCCACCATATGTGGATGTGGGACCAGCCTGTTCCGCATCTCCACCCTTCCTACCAGTCTGGATGGATGTGGTTTTTTTAATTCCGTAGTTGTCAGACTTCCATTCAACTCAATTTCTGCCGTTTCTGAGTGATGGTTGTTCTGTAATTTAGTTGTTATTTTGATGTGGTTGTGTGAGGAGACAAGCTGTGTTTACCTATACCTCCATCTTAACCAGAAGTCCTCAATGTGGTTTTGAGCTTTAGACAGATCTTATCTTTACTGTTTAGTTCTTTGCTTTGCTCATCTGTGTATCCTTCTGAAACCCAAGGCTCTGATCCGAATGAAGTCAAGCTGATGTTTTCAATTGTCTCCTAATTTCTCATCATAGGGACTACCATGATCACATTATAATGTTGTAAAGTGTCCTGATTCTTCAACAGTCACCTAACCAGTCATCTTCCCTTGGGGATTTCCACTCAGCCTTCCATTCATAGACATCCTTTCCTTGGCTTTGGGACTCCTGGATACACATTTGAAAAATCAACCCTCTGTGGCTAAGGGTGCTGCTCTCCCCCTACATTCCTGCCCCTTCATCAAACCACTCTCTCTGTTGTTCAGGACTGAGGCAGGAGAATGAGTACACCTCTTCCCTCTCCCTCCAGCACGGATTGCATGAGACAAGAGCTTGCCAGGTGCTTTGCTCTCAGCTGAACAGGACTTCTAGCAGAGATGGCACAGCCACATTAGTGAGCATGGTGCTCCTGGGTGCTTGGCTCTCAGCTTTGCACAATGACTTCCTATGCAGCATTTCAGTTAATTCTCACCTCCACCTTAGGAGGAAGGGACTGCTGTTTCCATCTTACAAATGGACAAACTGAGGCTCAGAGAGGTCAAGAAACTTGCCTAAGGTCATCTAATAAGTTACATGGCAGAATCAGAATCAGAACAAAGCTCTTTGGCACTGCTCTATGAAAGCTAGTTTGTGTGCCAGCGTGGCAAAGAGAATGCATCATATATATTTTATCTGGCCAAGTAGTCTCTGCTATATTCCTACTGTGTTAACATTTTTGTAGCTCAGTTTTTATCTTCACCCCAATTTTTGCTTATTTTGAGATGTTCCACATGAACTTATTTTTGGGCATATAAAGAGTTGGGCACATCCTCCCAACCATTTTGTTCAACACAAAGATTAGCTTAGTACATATCCCCTTTGTGGTAGGGACAGCTGGTAGATACCCCTCTTCTTGTTTATGAACAGAATTCCTCTTCTATTTGGGTCAGAAATAGTCCCAGATAAAAGGTCACATTTCTAAGTCTCCTTAGCAACTGGAGTAGGTAAAGACTGAATATAACTTACAAGAGAGCTCTTTAAAGACATCTTCCTCAGCACAGGATTACACCCTTTCTATCCTTCTTATATCCTAGGTGGATTGAGGAACTAGTGGCTGGAACTCCAGCAGCCACTTTGGATCAAGAGGTAACTTTGAGGATGGGCACTATTACTAAGATGGTTGAGTAAAAAGACAGAAACAGCTTGGGTTCCAGATGATAGGCCAGCCACTAAGGCAGCCCTGAATTGCCAATCTTTCTTAAGGGAGATAAAACTTTTAAGTTATTGAGAAGTTCATGTTTTAGGGTGTGTCAATCTATTGTAATATTCACATTTGAATATAATTCTGAACTAATACACCCACCCAAATGCAACATTTCAATTTGGGGAAACTTTCACGCCAATCTTTTATCTATAAAGGCACTCATTTGAATGGCATGTCGTCCAACACCTCTGAGGTCATTCCTCCCTTCTGCATTTTCCATCAGTGGCTTGTTCAAACATTTCATATTTTGCCTCTGATAGCTGCTTATGCCTAGACACTTAACTGACTTTCTGTAGTCCAGTCACAAGCTAATTCTGCACATTTAAAAATTACCCATTAGTTTATTTCCCATCCAAGTTTTGCTCTGACACCCTTCTGAGGATTTTTACCAGCATACCAAAATGGGTCCGGTGCTTACTATGAGGTGATTTTTGCTGATAACAAGGTGCTATTTACAACTTATCTCACCTTTCTAGAGATTTTGCAGCTGCTTAGCATAGCTTCTGCCTAACTGTCCTTTATTTTCTCTATTAGGATCAATATGACCTCATTTTCTATGCCCTGAGTATAAACTGCTAGGCTTATCTTCCTTTTAACAAGCATTTAGCAAAGTCTAATTTTCTATATTTCTTCTTCCTCCTGAGAATGCAAAATATTCTTTCCTCTTTGTGGGTTTATCTTTTTACAGTGTTCATATTGTCACTGATTTTTCATTTTCATGTTGTTATGCCCTATACATGTATTAAATATATTTATAAATACCCAACCTTCAATGTGTCTTTGACAAAAATGATACATGTATGTCTAGGACCTAATCTTTGAGGCTTACCTTGCTACCTCAAATACGGTGACACTGAAAATAATATTGCTCTCCACACCCAGTTTGTGTGATGTACGTAATGTGGCCCATCTGAAGTGAACACAGCACTGAATCGGCAGCTTCACACTTCCCAGATCGGAAGCCAGAAGGGACAGGCTTTAAATGGCACTAGAAGGGCTAGGTGACTAATGACATTCCAGTCACCCTCATATTCTTCATTCTCTTTGGGTTTAATATACATTACAGAATATACATGCTGTCTTGACATAAATGCTGACCTGAAATCTTTAACGCTTATTTGATATCTGCTTGGTTGTTTTTTTTTTATTTGGCTAGTTTTGGGAATTCAGATTCTGCTCATGCTGCTGGTTAATGCCTAACATTATTTGGAGAAAGATAAGAAATGAGAGAGACTAAAGGAGGAAGTGAAGTCTGTTCTGCAAAAATGCACACTTCTCCAGCATCGATAAGCTCATCCAGGAAGGACAGGGAAGGACTGATGTCAAGGGAGCATGTAAGTCGCTTTGGCACACATGCAATTTTCCCCCCAGCACATTCATATTTTGTACAATCATTAACAGCAGCTCAACAGCAAATACACTCACTCAGCTGTGTGCATAAGCCACAGAGGGGCACAGCACGGCATACCTGTTCTCTCTGCTGGCTCCGTGAGGCCATGGGCTCTGTCTCGGAAGTGCTCCCATGGGGTCTGCTTCTGTCCTTGTGAGCATACGCTGTGCCCCCAAAGCAGAAGTAACCTCAAATCATCCGAAGCCCCACCCACCCCAATTACACTATTTGACTTATTTTTAAGGTGAGGTTGTACATGTACTATAGTATTTTTTAGGTTTTAAATATGCCTTGTTAAACTGCTGCAATTTTCTTTAGGATTATTATATGTGTATTTTTATACTTACTTTGGACCAAAAGTTTTTAGATTCACAGTGGTCTGGCCCAGCCCAATTGTTCTCCTATGGCCTGTCACTTCAGTCCCAGTTCTGCAGGTTGTTCCCCAGGAACATGGATGATTCTGACAGAGCAGAAGTGCTTGCACATGAAACCTCAAAGAGGTAACGGGCACACCAAAATTGATTTGAGGTATTTAAAATAAATGTGTATTTGTAAAAATCAAATAGTTATGAACCATTTGCATTTTAGAAGGTAAGATTTGGTTTTACAACTATCTTATGGCTCAGAAGAACCGGGAGCTTGGTCCTCACACACCAGAGGACTGGCCAGAATCATGAAGGTGAACAAAGAACCCCTGAAAAGCTGATCCAGTGACATCCAATGCATTCACTGTAAAGGCAGAATCCGAGAGAGCTCTCAAGGACAGTGAAGGACAAGAGCAGTGGCTGCCTAGAGAAACAGCCCCAAAGGCAGGAGACTCAGGCAGACCTGACATTTGGGTCAGGGGTTCACACCTTTCTTCTTAGAGGGCCAGATAACAAATATTTTAGGCTTCGTGGACCATGCAGTCTGCTGCAACTACTGGGCTCTGCCACTGTGGTGAAAGCAGCCAGTGTGGGTAGCAAACAAGTGGGCATGGGTATGTCCTGATAAAACTTTATGGAACACTGAAACTTGAATTTCATATAATTTCACGTGTCACAAATTCCTCTTTTCATTTGTTTTCACCCATTTAAAAACACAAAACCATGCTTAGCTCATGCGTCATGCAAAAACAGGTGGTGGGCGTGTAGGCTGAAATCTGCTACTCTGGGTTAGAGCTTTGAGGTGCATTTTAGGGGTGCAATTAACTCCTGTATTATAAATAACAATTAGATACCAACTGGCCAAAGTGGACAATAGTATTGAAAACAGCCTGGGTGGCCAGCAGAAGGACGAGAATTTCAAAAGCAAATCTCTTAATGAAGTGCAGTTCAATAGCTAGATTAGTAACAAGTTCCTTGAGCAATCTTCCTTTTGGTGTTTGATTTAAATTACTTTGTTTTATAAGAAAAACAGAAAGTTCACTAAATCATGTACCATGATTGAAATATACAAGTAGGAAACTGATGCTGTACTAATATGTTAATGATTATCACAGCTACTCCTACTTACCCACAGCAGACATCATTGCTTACTGGTTCTTATACAACTCAAGAGGGAGAAGTAGTGGATCAACTAACAGAATTCTTCAAAAGAGACGAAAACACACACCAGCAATGTTTTATTTTAACCTAAACTACACTGCAATTGCTGAAATTTCTTTAAAGTGGCATGTAAACTTAAAATTACTTGCAGAGCATCATTAATGCAGCCTCCAATTTTTTGTGAATTTCACCATCATTGCTGTTTGTCATCTCAACCATCCGTATAATTTCATAGCAAGTTCTTTTAGAGGTCTCATTTTGATCAAATCCTTCTAAAGCTACCATCTAAGTTTGTATAGAAACTGTTGCTCTTAATTTCAACATTTACAGCTCATCAGTTTATGCAATAGTTAATAAATTACGTAATTACAAAACAGGGCATGTAGCATCAACAGGTTTGGTAGCAGACACACCTGACATCTGACGTGCACACAGCTCACCCCCCTGTGGGTGCAGTGTGCATGGCTGCTGTAGGAGTGGCCCAGCAGCCCCACCATGTGGTGGGCTGTGAGCCTGGGCACACTGGACAAAGAAATGGCAGACGTAGGTTAATCAGAGCTTTGAGAAGTGGAGGCCGGTTAAGAGCTCTTTCAGTCTACTTCGAATCTGCAGTACAGTGGATCTCAACCCTGGAATACCTCAGAACCATCTGGGGAGGAAGAGGTTGAAAGGCTCTATCTAAGTTTGGTTCCCCCATAACCTGTATCAAACTCACCCAGAATACCTGTAATCCTCAGGCCTATCCAGTTTTACTGCATCCAAATCTCGGGGTGGTAACTGCTTTTGCCAAGTTCCAGGGCAATTCTGATGCAAGCTATATTTGAAAACCACCCTTTAAGGAAGCTTGTCCGAAGCCTCAATCTTCCCATCAGACACAGCAGTGGTGGTCAACCTTGGTCGTTCATTGTAATCACCATCACCTGGGAGCTTTTATTAGGCTGACAAGGCTTCTGATCTAACTGGTCTGGGGTGAGGTCTGGGTGCTGAGATTTTAGACAATACTCCAGATCATTCTAAGAGCAGCAGCACTCGGGGCTAACATTATAGATGGGACCGTCTCCTAGAGATGCCCAAATTACTGAAAACCCACATAACTAGGGCTTAATACACAAATAATGGTTTGCATTAAAAAATAAACATTTTGGGGAGTGGGGGAGGTAGAAGAGAGTATAGAGGGGGAATAAATGGTGGTGGGAAAAGACTTGACTTGGGGTGGTGAACACACAATACAATATAAAGATGATGTATTCTAGAATCGTATATCTGAAACCTGTATAATTTTATTAATCAATGTTAACCCAATAAATTCAATAAAAAAAGAAAAAATACATTTCTAATGTGCTGAAAAGACCCATGTTCATAATTAAGCAGGGCCCAAGGCATACAGGCAGTTAAAAATCAACTTCTAAAGAACTGCAAATTGAAATGATTGTGAGAACAAAGGCCACATTTGTAAGAGCTGATTGCAAGGTTTGAAGTAGCCAAGACTAAGATGTGCATTTGGGTGCTGGGCAGGATTTCTGGAGACTTTGCATTTCTATAGGAAGTAGGAAACCAGCCACCTTTTCCTGGCATTTATCTGGGTACTTGAAACCACAAGTCATCACAATCAGGCTAAAGACATGAATTCAACCTCCCATGATTCAAGAAGAATTTGGGTCTCATTTCCAAAAAAAGTGACATAGGCTTTTCTATTTGTAAGGACGTGACTGGAATTTAGGGAGGGGACAGGTATATGTGTTTAAAAAAAAAAGCAACCTGTCCCAAAAAGGGGGGCAAATTTCATCATTTTTAGTTTTCTTAGCTGGTTTTATTATTGCTCACAAACACATCACTATATATTTATTTAGTGGCTTATTGCCTTCATTTTCCTTAATAGAATACGAACTCCATAAAGGCAAGCTTACAACCTACTTACTCTTGCAGTATTAGATCTTGGAACAATGTTTGGCATACAGTACACACATATTTGAATCAGTGAAACAAGGTTCTTGCCCTCTAGAAAGTTAGAAATTGAATATAACCCACTTGGCTGGGATGGAGCAAAACAAAACAGCTAAATATGAGAACATCTAACCATACATATGGCAGTGAAAGCAATACTGAATTGAGACATAATCATAAAAACAATGACTTCCATTCTGGCGTGGCACCTGTATCCATACTCCTCTCCTGAGATCTTCATAGCAAACCTGTCAGCAGAAGAGGAATCTGAATCTTGGAGAAGGCAGGTGACTTTGTTCAAGGCCACAGTGCTGGGTGGCGAAGGGGGCAGGAGAGGGTCTGCTTCTAACCCATGCTCTCCCCTTTCTTAACCACACTCCAGGGCTGGGAAGGAGGTGAGGGTGAGGGGTGGGAGCAGAGGGTTGTAGTGCACCTGCAGTTTAATGGCATAAAGCTAACGGAGATGATTGTTTATCTTTCCAAAGCTAACCTAAGTGCAATCATGAATGAGAAGTGCCTGGTGCTAGTAAGGTGTAATGACATAACAATAGCTACCATTTATGGAGCATTTACTATGCGCCAGCAACTGTGCTACATGCACATTCCTAGTTTACTCTTCCCACAGTCCTGTAAGGTGAGTATAACTATCCTGGTTCAGCAGATGACATTTTAAAAAGCTGGTGATTTAAGGGCAGGAATGATAGAGCCCGAATCACAAAATAATCTCTCAATCCCATTCTTTTTTTTTTAAGATTTTAAAAAATATTTTATTTATTTTTAGAGAGGGAAGGGAGGGAGAAAGAGAGAGAGAGAGAAACATCAATGTGCGGTTGTTGGGGGCCGTGGCCTGCAGCCCAGGCATGTGCCCTGACTGGGAATTGAACCTGCGATGCTTTGGTTCGCAGCCTGTGATCAATCCACTGAGCTACACCAGCCAGGGCTCAATCCCACTCTTTATGTTAAAAATTTCTATGTCTGAATGTCACCTTCCTTAACTTACAGTAAAGGAAGCTGCCAGCAAACCTTTCTTGGGAACTTACTACATGCCAGGTACTAAATTAAGCACTTCTTGACCTTCCTTATCTCATCTCTAAAACCTATGGCCTAGGTACTGTCAGTGTTTATAGAGGTTAAAACGTGCTTGGGGCTGCAGAGCAAGTCCAGAGCCTGTGGCCTAATCCCTTCCTAGGAACACACCTCCCAGATGCAAACCACCCTGGTTTTCTCTTTCACTGAAAGATGCGGGAGTTCCCCTCGTAGGGATGGAATCAACAGCACGCTCCTCTGCCCTCCTCATCCACAGGTTCACATTTCATTCTCTTAAAATAGTATTTTGTTCCTCTTGTGACCACAGCCTGGCTGGGCAGTAGGGATCAAAGGTGAACAAGGACCCCTGAGCTGCCTCAGGACACGCACAGTGCAGCCAGGGCACGGGGCAAGCAGAGGCAGTGCTGCCCCAGAGGACCCCTTTCTCTGGCGTCCACGTGCCGGCAGGCTGCTTCTGTCTGCGTGAATTTTATTACTTGAACTCCATATCCAGCTGGTGAAGGGGAGCCCTCGAAAGTTACAGATGTTTCCTCCTAAGTACAAGAAACCACTTACAGGGAGACTGTTGTTTCTGCTCCTGAGCTGTGACTCATCTGCCTTTTGGGTCATGGCCACAATAGTGCTTCCTTCTTATCTTACTCCTCAAAGAACAAAACTGGAAGGGAACACTTGACCCTGGAAACAAGTAATACTACCAAGCCATCACAAGATAATAAAATATTCAGAACAAATGCATGTTTGTTTCTGCAAGGCCCTAAGGAGGAGGAGGAGGAAGAAGAGGAGGAGGAGGAAGAAGAAGAAAACGCAGTTTCTAAACTAGTTCTTCAAACCATTGTTAATTCAATAGAGCAAAAGCCTAAAAATAGGGAAAATAGGGAGGAAAAATGGAAAGAAACGAAAGAAGAAGAGGACAAGGCAGAGCAAGGAGAGGAGACAGAGCAGAGAACGGAAGGAGAGAGAAGGACGAGAAAGCCAGACGTGAGGATAAATCCAGCAGGAGGCGCGAAGCTGGGCGGATCCCTGCTATGGTGAGAACCTGGAGCGGAAAGGACTCAGAAATTACCTAGTGCGGTCAGCCACGGAGAGCCAAGGTGCCCCAACAACAGCCACAACATAATTCTGCTCATATTTATGGAGAGGTTACTCTGTGCCAGGCACTGTTCTAAGTGATTCCATCTACGATCATTATCTGAGGTCATCCGGATCACCCTGTGACTTGTATACTATTACCACTCCCGGTGTGCGGGTGGGAATGCTGCAGCTCACATTTGCTAAGTGTCAGGGAAAAGAGCACCCATTGAGTAAAAGTGGCAGATCCTAGAAATGAGCCCTGGTCTATCTCTACTGCCCCTGTTTTTAACTGCCACTCTTGCCTCGAGGGTTTTACAGACACTTCTATGGCTGAATCTCCTCTTAAATCTGACTGTGGTGAAAGTAAATAAGAGACAGAAACAGAGACTAGTTATGAAACATGAGAACCTTGTTAAAAGCTCCACTTCCCAGATGACAGACACTGAGCTCACACGCTGTGCCCCAGCCACATGGACCCATCTCCTTCTCCAGCTACAGGATGTGGGTGCTGCAGGAGCCACTAGAGAATCAGATGGGAAGTCCTTTTCGTCCTGTAGTGTCTTTCTAGCACTTTTACTGACAAGGCTCTGGTGTCAGCTGCAAAGGAAAACTGCTTCAGAAAGGGTAAATCGACAGAGCAGCAAGAAGCCAATAATTGGCACACTGGCCTCCCTTCATACCAAGGTCAGGGAACTCCCTGTGCCTGGAAGCCTTCTCATGGGGTTGGGAGTGGAGGGCTAGAAAAGGGGGAGAGGTGTATGCTGGGTGCAGTACCCACCACGTGGAGTTTGCTGAGGACTGTGCTAGAATTAAGTCCTTGGTACCTGCTGGGATGTACCTGGTGGTCAGGTCAGTACAAGCATTAGCTACTTCTCTGTAAAAGAGAAGTTAGCAGTTCTGCTCCAGAAAACAGGAATGGGAAAACAAGTGGGGGAAAGGAGGACCAAATCAGGAAAAAAGTTACCAGTTTTGAGGGTGGGAACCCTCTACACGACCAGGTCACGTCCACTGGGGAGGGCAGGGCCCCAGGAGGGCACAGGCTTTTTACTTTGTCTCAAACAGCACTGCCCGTGGTGTCCTCTACCATGCAAAGCGTCGTCTAACTATGATACAGAGAAAGAAGTGAATGTGCCACAGACACAAAATCCACTTCTGTTCCCTTTTACCTTGCTACAACAATCCCAATATTTATGAGGACACCATGAATCCTGGCTGGTAAGCCAATCACACTGTCCTTTCCTCTACGTTCCCTGCCTCTCTTGCAGCCAAGGATGGCCATGTGACCCAGTGCAAGTCACGAGAAATATCGGGGAGAAGGCCAGGAAAAGCTTCTGTTTCTTGACAAAAGGAACAGAGTTGTCTGGCTCCAGCCCCTTTACCCTTCTTTCTGCTGTGCCCATAGATATGACGCTTAGTGCTGCTGGAGTCCCAGTGACTGTAAGTTAACACACTTAGGAAGACAAACACGAAAGACAGGAGTGACCTGCGTTTTTAGTGGCACTAAAGTGGAGAAGAACCCTGCCTGGGGCTGCAGACCCCAGACTTGATGTGAGAGAAGTAGGCTCTTGTATGAATCACTCTTGGTGAGGTATTCTGCTCACTGAAGCTGAATGCACTTCTGACTGACCCTGAGGACACTTGTCTAGCTTGTGATAGTTCAAAAAGTATTTTCCAGCTGTCTCTTGTTTGACTCTCACGTCCATCCCATGAAATAGGCAGAAGATGTGTTGTGAGCCCATCTGCAGGATATGGATAGGGTTTAGACATGTGAAGTGATTTGGGTGGAACACAGAGATGCTTAGCAGCAAAGCTGTCTGGGTCTACTGAGCTCCTATTGCCTTGGATGCTATTGGTAGGAAAATCCACTCTAGCTGCCAACTCAGTTCCATTTTTGGAGGCCCCATCCTTGGGTTAAAATCCTGCAAGAGCCAGGGCATTCTCACCAAACATAACTAAGCAGGTTAATTTCATAGTTTGAACCCTGGCCTCAGCTGCAGGATGGCAGGAGGCTGTTAATTCCCAGCTGCATATGGGGAGCCACTGGGTAAGGATGACGGATAGCTTCTCCCTGTCCCTAGGCTCGACCACAAGACCCTCCCCTGCCCGTCTGTGCTGAGCGTCACTGAGGAGCAATTACTATCTGTTCCAAACAGTGGGGGATTTGTCCTTGAAAGCGGCTGCATCTCTACTTCCCTTGCGAAGTGCTGCTCAAACTGCCACTGGTTTCACCAGTCCAAATGCCGATTCACTCCTTGAAAATTATCACTGATTTAAGAATAGGAATATAAAAAGACGCTGTCTGATTTAGGAAACATTCTTCACACCAACTCTAATATATAATCAAATTTGTCATTAAATGAAAAGAGGACAGGTAGAGAAGAGGAGGAAGGAAAGGAGAGAAGAGAGGAGGAGAGAAGAGAGGGAAAAAAAAGACAGAAAAAGAGGAGGAAGGGAGGGAGGGAAAAGGGAGTCTTTGCCCTGGACGCAGCCTCTCTCTGGCAGTGGGTCAAACGCCATCTCTCCCAGACCCTCCTGTCCTCCTGGGAGAGTGCAGACAGTGGCGCTGTCTGACAGGGCTGCTGGGAGGCTCCTGCCTGGCTGACATCCTCACTGCAAGTACACGGACACCATCTGGAGGCCTGGGCAAGCCTTGGCAGACTCGGAGGACCTGGAATGATCCCTAATTGGTCTGCATCAACGGGGCTGTCCATGGCTTTACTCCATTCCCTGCAACGGGCATGTTGCCCTATGGGCTGTGCTGAGGACAGGTGGGACCCTATGGGGTAGCCCCCCATTGGCTCCTATTGTGGGGTCACAAAGCTCCCCAGCATTCTGGACAGAGGATGAAAATACCAGGTCAAAGTGTCCTGGGCCCCACCCCTCCCCCCACCACTGCTATCGGCTGTCCCCTCTCTCCTGCACTTGAGATGTGTGTTGGGACTTATTAAGGAAGTGAGTTCTTCAGCCCACGTGGACTATTGCTCATGTCTCACAACCATCCTTGAACTCCTGACTTCTTTGAAAGCCATTTGGGCTCATACAGAGCTCTCCTACCCAGTTTTCAATTTCACTTTAAAATTTCTCCCACTTCTCACTTGGCTAGGTCTGTATTTGTCTCTCAAGCTCCCAGAGGGCAGACATGTCTTTGCAAGTTCAGATATGCAAGCAGGCTCTTAACAACTAGTTCCAGATGACAACAATCATTATAAGTATAATAGAAATGAACATCTTTCATCTTTACATCTGAGAAAAGGCAAGCAATTTCACCCATTCAGTTTCACTAGTTCTTTGTAAGAGATTTTAAGTCTCCACACAGAATCCTACAGACCTATTTCTGGAAATGTGCCCCATGCCATCATGAACACAGTCAGCCTCTTGAGTTGGAGGGGATGAACAGAAGACAGAGGAGGAAGTTGCCACAGAGAGTCCGTTCCTGGGGGGGCAGTGCAGTGGGCTGGCTACAGTAGCTACACTCTTCCAGTTCAAATCTCAACTCAGCCATTAGCCGTGGGATCTTAACCTTTGCCCGCCTCAGCTGTGTCGCTCGACAGTGGGATTAACAGTATGGACTCGATAGCGCAGTTTCGAAGACTGGGCCTGGCACACAGGAAGTCCTCAAATATTAGTCCTCATTACCATCATCCTCTCCTCAAAGAGCTCAATCTAGTCAAAAATAGAATCAGGGAAGGGAGAGCAAAGGCCAGCCAGCTGTCAAAATTCCAACTGAGCAGGGACAATGCCAATATCCCCTGGAGCTCTGCTGTCCCTGGAACTGGACCAAAATTCGGGGGCGGGGGGGGGGGGGGGGAGTGGGGGGGGGGGGGGGGGGGTGAGGGGGGAGGTGAGTTATCTTGAAGACAGATGGGCTCATTCAGCCAGATTACATAGGCACATACCACTTACATGATTTTTATTTAAATATGACTTTATATAAATGCTAAGTATGATTTTAAAAGCACACATTATTACAGTTAAAATATTTTCTAAATTGCTTTATCAGTGTTTCTTAATTTCATAAAACCTCTTCTTATAATAAAACGATGGATTCTGCAAACACTTTTCCCACAAACACTTTAGGTTGTGAAATGTGCTCCCAATCTGTACCTTTGATGGAAAGCTCCATCAGCACGCTGTGCCCTTACAGGGCCTGTCTGAAGGCCTCTACGGCACACCTCTGCACTGATGTAGAAGGTTCCATAGGGCCAATCCCACGGGTTCGGTTTCCACCAAAAAAAACAGACCTCAGGGATTCCAGCCAGTTGCCAACTCACACTACCACCTCATGTACCCGTTCCCCATGGCAGTGTAGACGGCACCAGAAAAAGGCCCAAATTCCTTCAACAGTCCCAGCACACTCAATTGGCTTACTGGAATGCCATTCCCAGATTTGAATTGCTTCTCCACTTTTATTATAAAAACTTCTACTTTGCTTTTCCTTCCAAGAAAGAGCCGGAGCGCCACACTTTTATTTCCTTCTACTGCAATGAATTTGCTTTCTTTGCTGAGTTCCTAAACAAGGGCCAATGTAAGAACCACAGAGCACTGTGGTAAAGGCACCCTCTGCAGGTGTCTGAACCCTCTCCACCAGCATCAGTGGGTAAGGAGCTTCCTTCTCCCAGGGGCGGCAGCCTCACGGTTCCTAATCCTGAGCTAAACAGACATCAGAATTCCCCTCCCCCCACCAAGCCTTCCTCTGCCCTTGACAACCTCCCCTCGCCTCTCACAGTCCCCTGGGACTGCACACCTTCGGTGGGGCTGAGATGCTACCAGGGGATATGTGGGGACACCGCGAGGCTTTGCCGTGGTCGGCAGGATACCGGATGTGACAGTGCCGTTCTGTCCTCCCAGCCCAACCTACTGCTGCCTGGCACTGTGAGTGCAGGTACGTCTCTTTGAGCTGTCACCGTGCTTTAGGAAGAACCTGAACTCTGCCTAGAATTTTCATCCAAAACAGACTTGAACAATGTTCTATTTGGGGGGAAACATCAGTCAAAATATAGTATCTCAGATCTATTCACATTCAGACAGCGTACCTTTCAGACCACTACAAATTCAGAGGCATTAAGTCTCCCTCTATTTTCAAGAATGACTTTAACCCTTTCTTTGTTTCAAGGGAACAACGTTCCCAGGCTTTCATAACTCCTTTCTGCAGGGGTCATCTGGCTCCTCCCCCGCTGTTCAGCATTGGGGTGCCTGAGACCCTTTGGTCACTACCTGGGAGGCTGCCGCCTTCTGTGTGCAGCAGGGTTTCACACGCCTGGCTTCTGGATTGCTCAGTGGCTTTTGTCTACAGATAGTCCAGAGTCTTGTCTTTCTCACAGACAGCAACTCTTTTCCCATCCCTGAAACACCATTGTTCCTCTATCAGTTGCCAAACTGTTAGGGCTGGAGTAATAGTAAAAGCCTCGAGGCGATTACAACCACAACAGCTGTGTTTACTAAGAGCTACAAATGAACTTGTTGCAGCTCTATGAGAGTGGCAGGCAGTGATTCAGAACCTTATAGAAGCACCCCACCCTCAGGATGTTCGCTGGCTGCCTCAACCTCCGGCTGCCCACGCCAGCCCTGGCTTTCCGAGGAGACCCTCTGCTGAGCACAAGGGACCTCTTTTCACCCACAATGCTTTTATATGTTTTCTTCCCACAGCTGCAGTCATTTTCACTCAGCTGTTTAGGCCCCTGGGAGGACTGCCAGTCACTGACAGAGCAGACGACTGGCTGGGGGTTCTCTTGAGGGTTGAGGGGCATCCAGAAAACTACTCTCCAGCCCCAGGCTCCTCCAAGGCGGCTGCAAGCACCTGCAACAAGGCCTACAACTCAACTACTCACTGCTCAAACCTCTGCACCACCAGTGACCTCTCTAAAGTATCAATGTCACAGCTGAATACATGACATCAACAAGTCTATCACTCACCCCTACATTAAGGTGGATTGTTTTTTTTCCTAAATGTCTTTGAGGCTGTTTTATCACCTGTAAAACTGACACATGCTTCATGAAGCTATGTGGAAGTGCTTTGCAACCTCTTCAATTCCTACAAATTCTTATTTGAATACTGGCTTAGCAGGCAAGCATTCTTGGGAGAGACTTCACTGGAACCTGTATCAGCTGACTGCGCCCTTGCTAGGATTAATTTAAGTGACTTGCTATTAACATGGGAATAAGAGGGTGGGCCCTTCGAAGATGGGTCAGGGAACTAGTGAGTTGCACTCGGAAGCAAAGGCCCGGAGCACAGGATGCAGCAGGGCAAAACAAGGGCGTCTGTGTCTTCTACAGCCTTTGCTGGTTGCTGGCAACACGGCAGCCATACACCATGCACGGAAAGGAGCTGATTAAGGTTTTTCTGATCTATGAAAATTGGTGACTCCCTACTGCAGTATTCCCCAAACTTCTTGTTTAAAAGAGTCACCTGGAGCCTGTTGATTCTTTTAATATACAACTGCTAGGTCCCTTGAGGCTGAGGAGAGTCCCTGGCATCTAGAAGTTTAAGTTCCCAGTTGGGATTTATGACCACACACGTCTGTTTATCACTGACCTATATTCTGAGAACCAATGTAAGTTTTCCTGCCTTTCCTTGGAACACAGGCTGGAAATCATTTAAGCCAACTACCCCATAAATCAGTGCTGCTCTGGGGGACCATGCCAGGTTCCTGCATGGACCTACAACAGAGCTACTGCTAGAAACCGTAGCCATGAGAGGATTGATCAGTGCCTTCTAAGCAGAGCTTCCCGCTTCCAGGAGGAAGGAATTCTAAAGACTTGACTACATTATGAAAGAGCAATAAGCCTACCCACTTCAAGCCCCAGATACTGAGTTAGTTGCTATGCATTCTTCTTATCCACCCCAACTGCCAACCCAAAGAGAACTGAGTTTCAACCACAAGAAAACTTGGCAGGAAAAGCTCTGGCAGCTCAGTCAGGGCTGGGCTGTCAAGCGGAAAGTGCTCATGGGCTGGGTGCTGACAAGAAGAAATCGTCCGACGTTTAACTTATAGATATTAAGAACCTGGGGTTCCTGCTGGAGCTGCACACTGAAAAGGGGGACGTGGTCTTCCTCCCTGCCCACCTTTATGCCTCGAAACTTGACAGACTTCCGAACAGGTCATTCAAAGGACGGTTTGGCCCAGATGAAACATGGAATTCATTATTCCATTCAAAGTCCCTTTTCTAACTCTGCCCTCTTCGGAGGAAACCTATTCTCTGAGAGGACTAGACAAAAAAGGTTAGTGTCTTCCTGACCTTCTTAGTGCAAGGTCGCAAACTGAAACACCCCTGGGGGCGAAATGGGTCATGGGTTAGAGAAGACGCCGAGAGGACTGTCATCTCCAGAACCCCTAAACCAACCGTGGGCAGCCACTACTCAGCTCTAGCCAACCTTTGGCATGTGAGTCCAATTTGGCAGACCATCTACATTTTCGAGAGAAGCCAAGAATCCCAGCTTTATAGGTGAACCTTCCCAAACGGCAAATTTTCCAATTTAAAAAAACATTGTGCCACCTAAACAAAAATGCCTGTAAGCTGGATTTGATCTGTGGAGTCCAAGGCTGTATCTGTCGCTTCCGGCATAAAGCTGCGCCCTGACAAGACAACAGTCAACTGGACCACATGTTTTCTGATGCCACCAGCTATGGATAAGCCTGTCCTCCACGGAGTGTTCCCTCCTGTCTCTCTTCATCTCATTCTGCAAAGACAGGATCTCTGGGTTGCCAGTACAGTTCAGGCAGTCCAGCGTCCCCCTGGCATTAGTGACACCTCTCCCAAAGCCCTGCCAAATGTCCCTTCAGCCAACAGTGATGGGAAGTTAATGGCTTCCCAGGTGGCTCACCTCATCTTTGGACAGTTGAGTTACATCTCCTGCTATCCCTTGAAAGCTCAGCATGTTCACTAGTGGCTTATTTCTGTCCTTTTGAGGGGCATCCAGGACAAATCAGATTCCTCATTTGTTTGCCACTCCTCTGGAATCCTCACCCACCCACCTGCAGCCTCAAATAAGCCTGTTTTTCTTTCCTGGCCAGACATGTCAGTTTCTTCAATCAGTCTCCATAAAGCATGGCTGTGAGTCACCCCACATTTTACTCCTTCTGGTCAAAAGGTTCTGATTTGCCTGGATAGTATTCATAACAGCAAACTAGCATACACATTAATGAATACCAGGCATTGTTCTAATACCTTTGTGTTTATTTACTCATATGATCTTCATAAAAGCCCTAAAGGAGGTTTTTATTATTACCACCCATTTTACAGATGAGAGGACAGGCACAGGGAGCCCAAGACACTTGCCTGTGGTCACACAGCTAGTCACTGTAGAGCCAGGGTGGGAGCCCACCAGTCAGTCTGGCTCCACAGTCCGAGCTCCTGGCTCTCCATGTCCCCGGCTGGGCTCACCGTGCAGAGAAGGAAAGTGCACCCACATGCCCAAAGCATTAGGCAATGGGGCGCGCTAGGTGCTCTCAAATGGATAGGAACTAACAGCCCTTCATTCTCCATGTTATGCGTCAACTAAGGATCCATTATGAATTGTTGGCAGTTCTCCACACTTGACTCACATGAGCTTACTGTGAACAAATCCCTTAAATCTCTTTTATTCACATGGATGCTAAGTCACAGCAACCCCATCCTCTCCTCAGGCAATTGGCTTTATGGACTCTGTGCCTGGCCTGGCCCAATTATCATCCCCTGTCCTATTTCTGATGGCCCATAAAGTTGTCTTGTAGGCTGTCTTCTCTGTGCCCTTGCTCTTGAAAGAATCAGAGACAGCCATGGAGTTTAGATTATAGAATCATGGAACTCTGGGGAGTAAAACAAAAGAACATCCTGTCCTCTGCCTTGCTCTACAGATGAGGAAAGCTAGACCCGAGGGCAAGTCAAATCCAAGGACAAGCTGCCAGTGGGTGGTGTAGCTGAAATTAGAATCTGGGCGTCTGCTTTCCCACCCAGAGCTCTGCCAACTGCTCCAGACTGTCTCCAATCAGTGCGTCAGGCTGAAATACAGTTATGGCAAGTCCTCACTTAATGTGCAGGATAGGTTCTTGGAAACTGAGACTTTAAGGGAAATAACGCACATGAAAACCAACTTTACTATATAGGCTGATTGATACAAACGAGTTAAGTTCCTATGGCATATTCCTGGTCACACAAAAAAATCACCAAAATTCTAAATGAAGAGCCAAAACACTTCTAAAAATAAGCACTGAAATAAATGTGAGCTATACATACATTTAAAAGAGATGAATTTAACAAAATCATTCTTTTCTAACCTATTTACTCCAGTTCAGGGTCATGGGTGGCCAGAACCTCTCCTGGCAGCTCAGAGCTCAAGGAGCAAACCCACCCTGGACAGGACACCCTTCCATCACAGGGTGACTCACACACCCACACTCACTCCGATGGGGACAGCAGACACGCCAGGCCACCTGACGTGCACATCTCTGGGATGTGGGAGGAACGTGGAGAGCCTGGAGACAATCCATGTAGACACGGGGAGAACATTCAAACTCCGCAGACAGTGGCCCCAACCGGGAATAATTGTTTTTAATCAACACCATAATGAAAGGATACTGAATGAAATGACGCTATTCAAAAAGCTGCTGCACAAGGAGAATGTGTTCTTTGTGCTCACGGAACAAGTAAATACCTACGGGTTTAAGATGAGAGCAGAAAAAGTGCTGAAACAGGGAACAGGCCACTAGGCTGATGAGACAGAAGAAAAGGCTGCCCAAGGGTTCTCAAAGTTCAGTGTTCCTCCCTGTCCACGTGTGCTCACCAAACACTGACATGCTCACAACGATGCTACATGGAGTTAGATTATAGTCAGCACACAACCAACACTTTCTGGAAAATCCTTAAGTCCTCTGAGCTGTAGCCCTTGGAATCTTCAAAGCCAATGATTCATTTCTGATATTTTTCTTTGCATTTGGTTTCTCCTCTCTGTTCTCTTCCCCCTTCCCCCAGCCCCTGCAAAATTTGCACCTGAACTTTGGGGAAAGGCTCTGCAGTGTGACTGCACTTTATCACGTGTGAAGAACTGAATCAGATGAAAAGCCACACACAGGTGACCGAGGATGGGTGCCGAGCTGCCCTGGAGGGGCTGTCTCCCCACTGGCACACCTGAGTCTTCCCCGAGGAAAAGCAGTATGACCCCTGCCACGGGCCAGTGTGGTCTTGAGGGATCATAACTAGGTCTGTTCTGATGGACTTTTCCCCTAAGGGGAATAAATTGGGGGAGATACGGGGATGCTTCTGAATGTTCTGGCTGGAACAAGAACTGAAGAACTGTACATTAGATTTCCCAGCAAATTCAACAAAACTGACTCCAATTTCATTATTTCAGAATGTAAGCCAATTTGACTGATGGTGGGTTTAAATTTATCTGGTTGACATCTACATTATCTGGAAAGACAGGTCTGACCAGGTAGATTAAAGAACAAACAGGACTACAAGATTTAACCTACTTACAAAAAGGTGCCTTTTTCAAGGATTTCAGTACATTCTCTAATTACAAAGGTCTTTGGTGGTTTAGTAAAACAATATATAACTAAGAGCAGTTACTTTGTATTAGGAAAAAAATGGCATTTCTCCAAACTACTCCTCTTTCCAATGTTGCATTAATTTAAGCTAGGCCCAAGTCAACCAAATTAGTGAGCTAATTACATAATTTTTAGAATGAAAGTCTATCTCAGACTCAGAGGTTACCTAGTCTAGAGACTTTCAAGATGTATTTTTGGTTGTTTAAAGCCATTGAACACTTTCAGCAGCGAACTCTGACTGGAAATCCAAGTCTCTGCTGGAGGTAAGCAGAGCTGTGGCATCCAGCGGGACCCAACCGGGCGGCCCCCATGTCCCTCGGCGGCGGCGGGCCCTGGCCAGTGCTCCCAAGAACACAGGTAAATAATCATCGGTCTCATCCAGGGATTAGCAAACTTTGTCTGTACAGGGATAGGCATCAAATATTTTTGACTTTGAGGGAACACATAAGGTCTGTCACACATTCTTTTGTTTTAGGTTCTTTTTTTTTTTTTTTTTAAGAATTTCAAATGGAAAAAGCATTTTTCGCTTGCAGGCCATAAGCCAAATTTGGCCCCTAAGGTCACTGCTTGCCAGCTGTGGTTTATGCTAACAGCACTGTTGAGGTGTAACTGGCATATATAAACTGCACATATTTAAAGCACACAGGTTTGTGCGCTTTAAAGCACAGTGTGCCTGTGTGGATACACTGTAAACCCATGGCCACTATTAAGACAGGGACATACCCACCTCTCTCTCTCATCCTTCCCCAGGCAACCACCCATCTGCTTTCTGTCACTATGGATTAGTCTGAATTTTCTAGAGTTTTATATACACAGAACCACACAGTCTAGACTCTTTATGTTTGTCTCTCACACTCAGCATGATTATTTTAAGGTCCACTGTGTTATTGTGTAATAATTCATTCCTTCTTACTAGTACCTTCATGCATGCAAGTGAGAAAACAGAGGCTGGAGGTACCTGCCCAGAAATCACGTGGCTGACAGCAGAGCTGGCCCAGAGCCGGGCCCCGCCTCCCACGTACTGTTTCCTTTCCATGCCATCTCCCTGCTAATTTCACCAGGGGTTTTGAAAACCTGGAGACCTCTATGTGGTCTGCAGAATTTGCACAGGTGTAGCTCTGCTCTTTTTCCTTCAAATCCTTTCTTCTAGTGTCCCTTGGATCTGTGAGCACAGGCCAATGACTAAAGCAAAACACATTCCAAGTCATATCCCAGGATCCCCAGGTAAACTGCACTTAACGAAATCAAAAGAAGACTGATGTATTCATCTAGTAGTTACTGAGCAAACACGTACTATGTGCCTGGCACTGTGTTGGGTAAAGCAAAATCAATAATGATTTCTGCCCTCAAATTGTTTACAGTCTAGGAATTATCAAAATGATTAAAATTGCATAAAATGAAGAGGATGCTGTGATAGGGATGGGCAGAAGTGACGGTTGGTTGAGGGCATATGTGAGGGATAGGGTGACCCTAGGAGGCTAGGGTTGGGGCAGAGTAGGGCAGGTAGCAGCTGTCACAGAGGCCCAGCCAAGCCTCGGGATGCAGAGTGGCAGGAGGGACCCTGGGTGGCCAGAGCCTTGGTGGGTTCAGGGCACATTTGGCTTGCTTGCAGACAGCCTCGCCAGGTTACACTGTGGGGACTGGATGAATCCATTGGGGGCTTTTGAGAAAAGGAGAAACACAATCCCACTCACATTTTTAAAAAGATCACCCTGGGTGCTGCTGTGTGGAGAATGGATTAAGAAGGGCAAGAATTCAGGGATAGAGTGAAAGGAGAAGTTGTACCTCATTTCAGGAAGGTGGGCTGCCCTACTACTTAGGCCTATAGGTATGAAACCACATGTCATTTCAGCTGGTGCTTTAACACCACACAGTCTTGGACATGTAGATGAAAGGGGCTTTCGCAACTCAGTTGACACTGGTCAACTGTGGTTGCTGCTGAGTAGGCTAGGGCTGGGCAAGCCAGGCCCTTGGGGTCTGGAGGTGGAAACAATCTGAATTGCCCAAATGAGGCTCATTTACTCTTTGTAGAACTGACTTCAAGACTGCTGCAGACTTCGTCGTTTGGGAGGTGACCAGCCAGGAGCAACACTTTACCTGGTAGGCCAGTATTTGCCCAGGGCTCCTGCTGCTTACGTAAGTCACTCTGTAGACCTTGCTTTTTGGCTTCTAAATGCTGCTGTGAACATGCCTCGGCCTCCGGGGCAGGGGTAGAGGAACGACACCTTCTGCAAGTGGCAGCAGGGAGGTGATCCTAAGAGAAGAGGTCGGAACCCTGATCCTGGCTCTGGACTCGTCATATAACCTGTCGTAGGACCTTGGCCAGGTCACTCTATTTCCTCAGGCCAGGTCCTCCCCAGGATGGTAAAGGAGGATGAAAATTTCCTGCCCTTCCTCAGAAGGAGTGGCATGCACCTCCTTAAATGATGGCTGTGGAGGCTCAGAAGTGTAAATACACTAATATATATTCTGATTATTGATGTATTAGTAATCGAATAAGCGGTAGCTGTACTGAATGCCTACTAAGAGAGGTCAAACTCAGGGCCTGGGACTTTGTCTTTAAAGTAACAGAGGCTGTAGTAAAAAAAAATCACACTTCATTTTTCCATTACTTATCTATCAGTCTCAATCACACAGAAAAAAAAATCAAGAACACACAAATGACCTAAAAAGGCCTCTGATGCCAGGGACTGTTGGCTAAATGTATCCTATAGGAGGTTTGATTTGCTTGGAACATGATGTATTGATACTTCAGGGGTCTCAAACTTCTTCTGTAAAGGGCCAGATAATAAATATCTTATGCTTTGCTGGTGTGAGAATCTCTGTCACAACTATAGAACTCTGCCATTTTAGTGCAAAACCAGCAACAGACAACCACCAGGTGTAGCTCTGTTACAATAAAACTTTATTTATAGAAATAGATGGCTGGCTACATCTGGCTGGAAAGCCAGAGTTTGCCAACCACTAACATAGTTTAAAAATTGGAATCTGAATATCTCTGGGCAGGCTTGCATCTGCCAAGTTCCTAAAAGGCATTACTTCGCCCCCCGCCCCACTGCAATCTCACACCCACACACACACACATTCTTACTATGTTTCCCATCTGGCCCCAGAACTCATATCACTAATAGCAGCAGACTTACTGTGAGTTAATATAAGCACTTTGCATACATTAACTCATTTAATCTATACAGAAACCCTGTTATCATCTCCATGAAAAATGAGGCCAAGTGAAGTTCACTAAATCACCCAAGATCAGGCAGCTGGTGGAAGAGGCAGGATTTGAAGCCAGCTACTTTGCTCTGTGTTCTTAACCACTATCCCATACTGCCAGTAAGCACCACTGTACAAACCAGGAGAGCAGATGATGAGAAGACACTACATCTTTCATTTCCTCTTAGAGTCTACTGCTTACCACAGGTTCACCCCATTTTAAGGGGCTGAGCCTCGCAAGGGTGGTGAGAGGGAAGTAAGTTTGAGGCGTGTCTGGAATCAGGTGTGAATACTAAAAAAAAGTAACATGACAGCTGGCAGTCTGACAGAGTAGCAAGAAGGTGAAAGGAAAGAGGAATTATTCATTCACTGAGCAGTCAGCTACTCATTGCCAACCACTCTGCACAGTCCTAAACACCCAACGCCTTGTTACTCAGAACAGCACATCAGCATCACCTGGGTGCTTGTGAGACCTGCACAATCAGCACCTGAACAAGATGCCAGATGATCCGCATGCAGAACAGCCCTGTTTTATGTGGTAGATGCTACTGCTCCTCTTTTGCAGGCCAGGAGCCAATGCTCAAAGCCTCACACTCTGCTGAGTTACAGGACCACCTGTGAGCCCCAGCCTGCGGTTCAGAGGCCATGCTTGTTCCCCAGAGGCACTCAAAACAAGACCTTCAGGACATTTACCCTAGCACAGTTGTGCATCAATGAGTAATCAGAAAATCCTGGTGGGATCAGGTATATGTAATATGCTGACCTTGCACCATCAAAGAAAGATTCAGTTATGTTCAGGCCACTATTTTTCTTTTTATTACTTATTTAATTTTATTTTTTAGAGGAAAAAAACAGAGAGGGAGGGAGGGAGAACAAGTGGCGGGGGAGAGAAACACCAATTTGTTGTTTCACTTATTTGTGTATTCATTGGTTGGTTCTTGTATGTGCCCTGACTGGGAGTTGAACCCACAACCTCAGTGTGTTGGGACAATGCTCTAACCAGCTGAGCAACCTGGCCAGGGCCAGGCTGCTATTTTTTTTTAGATTTTATTTATATATTTTTAGAGAGAAAGGAAGGGAGGGAGAAAGAAAGGGAGAGAAACATCACGTGTGGTTGTTTCTCACATGCCCCCTACTGGGGACCTGTCTTGAAACCCAGGCTGTGTCCTGACTGGGAATCAAACCAGCAACCCTTTGGTTCACAGGCTAGCACTCAATCCACTGAGCCATACCAGCCATGTCAGGCTGCTATTCTTTTAAAGAAATGTGGAAATAAATAATACAGTTAAGCAAAACTTCAATTGATTTTAATTTCCATAATTTTCAAAATTTCTTATTTTTACAAAATTGACTAATTTTTCATTCCCTGATGTTGAAGGGCCTTGAATTCAGCCACACTGGACAGATTTCTTTTCCTGGCACATGTGTTAGCTGATACTAATGATCAGTGTGCCCCAGAGGTAGATGTCCAGATCCTAGAACTGTGGGTTCTTGGGCTAAGAAAGAGATTTGTAATTGGGATTAGGCTCTAAGAAGTGTCATTTGATGCTAAGGGTCTTGGGCAGAGATGATTCCTAAATTGGTGTGTTTGGGATTCTGGAGTCAGATAGCAACGTGCCTCCCACTCCTCCACCACATATTATAACATCAGGGTAAGACCACAGGGAACCTTGGCCATGAACTGGCGGCCAGTGGGGAGCAGTTGAGGAGGTAGCCTATTCCTCCTCAGCCTCTGTACTGAACAGGCTGTGTTTCTTGCTAGGCACTTGGAACGCAGCAAAGGCCTGCTATAGGGTGTGACAAAGCAGGTTTACACTTATAAGTATGCAAAACAGAGTTTATTCTTATATCATTATTTATTAATTATTGTATTACTTTACAGATCAACAACTGTAAACCTACTTTTGCCTCACTCTGTACATTAGTAGACATCCTTGACATGACTATAAGGGACAGAAACCACTCAGGCTACTGTAAAGAACAGAGTGTGATAAAAGGATGTAGGATAGGAAAAGGGGAGCTTCCAGAACACTGGCAGCTGCTTTTTCTTTCTCTTCAGGCTGCATGGGTTATGTCTGTCTGGCCTTCGAAGCACCCTACATCTCTCACGGCGGTGCCTCTCTTCCCTGAGGTTCGGCTCCATCATGCTGACAGCGCCCTCTCCCTTTCCAAACTGGCCCTGTTTCTTCATCACTGGACTCCTGGAAGTCTTCTCCCTTGACCTCATGGCAACTATGGATATATCCTTTTAGTTTCTGTCCCTATGGCTGTCACTGTCCCTCTATTTTGCAAGGCCAAGTGAAACTTCTCATTGATATAGGTTGACTTTTTGAGCCAGAATCACAACTGCCAACCACCAATAAGGTGGGCTGCCTTGGAGCAGAGGACGACCCCAGGCCAACCAGCCATGGGTGGAGGCATCACTCAGCTGCCCCGGCAGGGGAGGAGATTCCCTCAGGAGGAGGAGGAGGACGGTGAAGCAGGACTGACAGCATAGCAAGGTGCCTTCGGAATTCCAGTGAGTCCTAGAATCTGAAGGGAAAGAGGAGAGGACCTCCCAAGAGCACTGGGTGCAGACCTGTGCATACGCATGTGCTCCACTGCCAGGCGAATGCTCCCAGGACTGACAGCATCACCCCCCTTCCCAAAGATCTCTGATGCAAAGGGTGGGGGGAGAATGGAGCAAGTGGTGGGAAAAGCAACGTCCAAAACTTCCTGCCAGCTCAAGTCCCTGTGGAATGCAACTCTGGGAATGTGGGTGCTATAGCATCACACCTACAAGGAGTATCTGTTTCCTGTGCACACTCACTAGATATCGTGGGATGAGGACGGTTTTGGAAAAAAGAAGCTGAATTCCCAATGCTGTCCTGTGATCAAAAGTTTTAGGAGATGTCCTGAATTTATGTGAAAACTTTACAGTACTTCTCATCTTTTTGCATTTTTCTCACCAATGCATGCTAGGTAATGATGATGTAGTAAAACTGAAAAAAAAAACCCAGCCCAGATTTTTGGTGTTTAGACGGACTAATGTAGGCACACTGCCACTCAGCACTGCGTCACAGTTGGGCAATGCCCAGTACTTGAAGGGTCGGATCATCCACAGAATTTCGGAAGAATTTCCTGACCACACGCCAAATCACATGATTCATACTTTTGGGATTCCACTTGGCATCAAGAAATCACCCTTTCAGTGGCAGCCTTATTTTATCCAAGAAAAGGTGACCCCAAAGTATTCAGAACTGCTTTGTTGTTTTGGTTTTCTAGGAAGACCAAAAAAGCTGCCAGAGGCACCTAGGAGGAAGCCGCACTTGCTTTCAAAACAGAAGTGATACAATTTGAAGGTTGAGTCCATAGAGACACGCAAATTATTTTCTGTGAGCAGGTGCAGAGGTGAGGAGGCAGTTACACTTTTTTTAGGAGCCCACGCCTTCCTAAAGCTGGTGACGTGTTCCATTCATGTCACAACGGAGCTGAGAATGGGAACGCCCAATGTGCCCTTTTTAACCCAAAATGGGCTGAAAGTTAGTTGAATAATGCTGTTAGCATGGGCAATTTTCACACATCTTTTCATACATCTTTCAAAAGATGTATAAATTTATAGAAAGTTCTTAAAAAACCATTTATAATTCAGCCTGATTTTGAGAGGAGAAAATGTAGAATAATATAGGAAGAAAATCTTATTCACCAGCCCAGGTTTCAACATCTCAGCACTACTGATATTTTGTGCCACATAATTGCTTGTTGTGGGGCTATCCTGTGCCCTGTCCCACATTTAGCTGCGTCCCTGACCTTCACCAACGAGATGCCAGTAGTACCTCCCCTCAGTCACGACAACCAAAGTTGTCTCCAGGCACTGCCACATGTCCCCTGGGGGGTGAAACTGCCCCCGGCTGAGAACCACTGTACTGTACAGAGACAAAATTCTAGCCATTTACAGCAAGCCAGTCACCTGGAATTAAATCCACTGCCCTGGAAACAGGCCGACCGAATCGTCTCTTTGGCACAGTGAGAATTTTAGAACTGAAGAGCAGGCAGCAATGCTTGCCCTTTTTTGGTCAGGGGTCAGAAGACCAACAGCAGGAATGCTACCCAGGACATCTCGTGTGCTCACGTCCTCAACGAGCTGATTTCTAACTTCCTCAGTAAGCAAGGCACGATCATCTGAGACCACAGTTCCTAATCATTCCAGAAAGTGATTCACTCATGTTTAGAAAGAGGCATGTTTTGAACTCTTGGAGTTTGTTTTGTGCTACACAAACATGTCCTCAAAAATAATCAAGACATTCGCATGTCATGTCAATCGGTTCCTTTCCTGTTTGACCTTCCCCAGATGTACTCCAGAAAGCATCCAGGAGAGCCAAGGGACCCTCTAGGGCCCAAGAGCCCAGCACTTTTGGAAAGCCCGGTCAGCCTGTGGCCAAGAATGTTGTTCTATCCAAGGTGTCCCTGAGCACACCGCCCACAGTCAGCCCTGGCAGTCACGTTCCTTTCCTGGTTAGCTGAACACTGACCACTTCGAGCACCGACGATGGCCACACGGATGCGTGGGCCCCTGTGCTCCCCACACAGAGGGAGCTGCCTGTCTTCACACACACCATTTCCCAAGGGGCAAAGGCAAAGAGCCATTTGGCAAAGCATCCCTCTGTGCAATACTTTGCTCCAGAGAGATACCCAGGTTCTGTGGGAACCTGACTTTCAGAAGCAAATACAAGATGTGAAAGAAGCTGTAATGTGTCACTTCCAACATGCACAGAGTGAAGGGCTTTGTGGGGCAGCCACGGTGCGGATGAGCAGGTACAGCCTTGAAGAGACAGACACCCAGATGCTGAGCAACCAGATCCGCGCACACTCTTGTTTACTTCTAAGCAGATTCTATTAGGCCCAGAGCACTTGGCTTGATTACTCCCTGGATCAAATCTAAATTAAATTGCCCAACAAGCATCTTTTCAGGGAGACAGAGGGGGGAGCACAGACTGACTTACCTTCCAGAAGCTATCCACTTTGCCATACACCAGGGACTGGTTCTGTCTCTTGATTTCGTTAATGTGGTGGATGTCGCTGGAGTTCAGGTGCTGCTCCACCACAAACCCCAGGAAGCTGTTGTCTGGGGTATGAGCTGATGTGAAAGGAAAGGGCAGGGCAGTTAGGATTTCACCAGCGGGAAGAAACAATTAACAAATTTAACAAGCCATCTCGCACATAACCAAATGTTTTCATTTTATCCTGTTCTTTCCTACCTGGGAGGGGCAAAGAATTGCCTGCCCCCACATATCCCAGCAAAACATTCTCACAAGAATAATTCTCTTCGGATGGATTAACCTGAACCAAATACTGGTTTTGTTAGTGGAAAATACATTTGTCTAAAAAGCATTCAGCCGTGTGCTCTCCTCCTTCCTGTTTCCTCAGAACAAGGCCACTGTCTCCTGATAGAAACGCCCTCATCTGGGTTTTATCCACTAATAACCAGAACTCTGCAGGGAGCAGGCCTGAATCAAGGGTTCTCACTAGGGTTTGGGGTGCTGTTGGTGGGCTCCACACAATCTATTCGGGCTCCAGCTGGGTTCACCATCCCGCTGGGTAAAAAGGGATTTGGGGGTAAAACCCAGCAATGTCACCCCCAATCCTCTAAGAATTACTAATGAAAGATGTAATTATGGGGCCATATTTTGAACCAATGAATGAAATAAAGAAAAAAAAAGGTAAAGGTCACTATAAGGTGGTTGGCTCACTCTGAAAAGCCAACCACCCACAGTGACCAGTGTCTGGTCCACAGAACAGACTCTTCTGGAAGAGAAAAGGCTTTTTCCTCTGGATCTGTCATAATTTAAGTTGTAAAACTTCATTATTTTAACACTTGACCCAGGCAGAAAGCAGCCCCAAACCCTCATCAAACATTTGCCTCTTATGCCTATAATTTTTAAAAAAATTTCACCAGAAGGCAACAATCAGAAAACAATTCTCTTGAAAAAAAGGCACTCTTCTCCTGTACACTCATTCTGTCCAGAGAAGTCTGTTTTTCAAGGAGGTGGTGCTGCAGCAGTCTACAATATTAAATGAAGCAACGGCTCTGCTTGACTCAAACCTGAACAGAACAAGTATAAATAACCTAAATGGAGAGATACTCGACATTGAGTAAAATCCACGTAATACATATTCACTCAACACAGCCATGTTCATTACAGGTGGGTGGTCAACAAACAGAGGAAGCTGGTTTCTTTGTCTGGTTCTGTTTTTCTTAGGATTCAGGAGCCCTTTCCAGGCAGGACGCCAGCACAACAGCCCTCACAACGAAGGCGCAGGGTCCTGGAAGCCCAGGCCCCTCTCCCCAACGCGGTGAGTGAAGGTGGAGGAGGGAGCACTGGCCGAAAGCCTGACTGATCACCACCCAGACTCCCGGGATTGTGCCCGAGGGGGGTGACAGCACAAGGAGATAATAGGGCTGAGACTGGGGAGTTGTGTTAGGTCTGGCCAATCTGTTATTGCATTTCTGTGTTTTTGAACAAGTGCCCAGAGGCAATGGCACTGGCTGCAGTTGGCTGGAAAGTAAATTACTGAATAAGTGCTACTGCCAACAAGAGGCAATCCTTGCCTTTCTTTTCTTTGTTTTTGTTTGTTTGTTTGTTTGTTTTTAGGAGTTGGGTCAGGGGGATTTGAAGGCATATAGGGTAGGGAAGAGGCTCTATGAGTATTCAGAATGTGAAGAATACAGCTTTAAATATTTCTTTGTTAAACTTTTTATTGTAAAAATTCTGAAATAGGATCTGATATTTTTATTGTCAGTAAAGTTATGTGGTGACCAAAGCTTCTTGCTTTGGAATGTCTCTGTAGTTCAGCACTCTAGTCCTTATGTGGGCACTTTTATAAAAAAAATGAAATAATCTAGCATCTAAAACACTTGATAGGCTTTATTTTATGTTAAAACACACTCAGGTGTAGTCAAAAATAAAATGATCATCAAACCCCCAAAAGAAAAAAAGACGTATATCTTTACATTTTTGGGTCAAAGATCTCCCTAGTGTATGGTGTGAGTAGTAAGAAGGAGGGAAAGTACGTAATTTATTCAAAAACTTGTGAGAAATGGCAGGCCTCTTTTCTCTTGTCTAGAGATGTTAACCTGAGGATTGACGGCGAGCAAGTGCAGTTTAAGGACCTCAGACAAGACTTAAGGAGAAGTGCCAGCAGTGCTTACAAATGGTACCACCGCATTTCATGAGCAATGGTCAGACCCTGTATGTTCCTTCCCAGGTAACATGGAACCCTCACAGGACACTAGAAGTCCGCAGCGTGGGAGGCTGCTCAGCTGTGGCTTCTGCAGCAGGTGATCTGGAAATAAAGGCAGGCCAGCAGCCAGGTACTGCATGGTGACATCCTAAAACTGCTTATGATAAATCAAAAGCCTCAAGGTCAGACTGATGGTATCTGAAATGACCTTTTCGAGGAGATCTAAACTTAACCAAGGTTTGTCTTTTTGGTCTGCCTTCAAATGGTGACACAGACTTTAGCTATATTGAGAGGGTTCTAAGAGAAGGTATTTACATATTTCAAGGTAAATTTAAAAAGTCCCATTATAAATGGGACACAGGAAATCCTGTACTTCTTGGAAATCACTCCATCCCAGAAGAGAAACAAGTCTGTGTTTAAAAAATGGCTGATATTTGAGTTCTGACTACAAGCTGAGCTCTGTGCTAAGTATTCTATAGTAACTATTTCATTGTATCTTCGTGATGCCCTGATAATATGTTTGTACAGGTGAGAACACAGAGAGAGAGTTACAGTACCCACCCTAGTCCACACACTGCAATGTTGGGACTCAGAGCCAGGCCAGTGGTTCCAGAGCCCACGCTCCTTAAAGCACTTCTAATACATAGCCTCATAGTCCAAGTAACTTATTTTCTGGGCTCTTGAACCATAGTGGCAAACATGCTTCAGAGGAAAATAATGTTACAAGAGAGATCCAGGGAAAAATACAGGGTATAGCACAAATAATGCCCCCTTTTTATTACAAAATCGTTTACTACAAAATCATAAGCATGTAATTCTGTAATGTACCAATATCACACTCAAGCACACCATATGGCATTTTAGGTGAAATGTTCAAATGAAAACTATAAATTATCACATCCATATTATTACCCACCAACCACACTCATGCAGGTGCTACTTCTGCTGGACCCTGTATCTAATCTGTCACCTCAGTTTCTTGAGCAACTTATGCTCTTTGTATGTAGGACCAAGCTGATTTTCTGACTTGTATAAATTAGGAGGAATTTGCTAAACATTAACAATGATCTTAAAATAACTTGGAGCAAACTTTTTTCTTTTTAAGAAAAGCATTATTTTAAGCACTTTGGGAGTGCCTCTTTACAAATACACATGTATGACAAGTCAGTTTGATGAATTTCCTGAGATTGCGGTGATGACTTCTTCTAAGAACTAATATTAGTTTGGCTTCAATAATTCATTCAGTGACAAACATTTTAAAGCATTATTTTATAAACCAGGTTATATTCTAGGTATTGAGGGATTTCAAACATAAAGATGATTTTCTGCCCTCACAGAGCTTACCAACTATTTAATAAATGAGGTACACACTATATCTACCAAGCAGTAATAACGTCCTTTTTTTAAATTGTAAATCAATAATTTACTAAGTCAAATGGACTCTTCCTTTATTGCATAAATCTCCACGGTCAGTTTTTCCACCATTAAGTCCTCAAAATCTCTAGGAAGTGCAAATATTCATTTTAACATGTTATCTGCTGGCCTCTGTCCTCAGCTGGCTCTAGGACTGGGTACCACCTGCTGCCAGGTCTCCAAAGGCAGAACCTGCACAGCCGGCCTGGGCTCTCCCTCAGCCAGTCAGACACCAAGCCCCAAGGATGTCAGCTTCTTGAAAATCTTTCAACTCCTTTCCTCTCTTCACTTTTCTCAGCTCTGGCCTCATTGATTCTTACCAAGACTTCTGCAATACGTAAGTTTTCCTTTTTCCTAAATAGAAACAGGGTTGGTATTTTTTTCCCCTTGATTATAACAGAAATATACCCTCAGTGCAAAACTTTTTTCAGAGAATAGAGAAAGATACAAGGAACATAAAGATGACATCTCACTTCTGGCCAAGATGGAGGTGTCGGTAGGTACACTTTGCCTCCTCACACAACCAAAAGGAGGACAACAAGTTTAAAAACAAAAAATAACCAGAAGTGCCAGAAAATGGATCTGTATGGAAGTCTGACAACCAAGGAGTTAAAGAAGAAATATTCGTTCAGACTGGTAAGAGGGGCGGAGATCGGTAGCTGGATTGGAAAGGATGAGAAGCAAGCCAGTGGCTGGAGGACTGGCTGGGCAAGGTGGCAGCTGGCAGACCAGGGAGGGCAAGGTGGCAGGTGGTAGACAGGTGGTCCCACATTTGCATGAGAAAAAACTGGGAGGAACTACTGGGGAGTGAGACAGACCGTTCAACCCAGGGTTCCAGCACGAGGAAATAAAGCCTCAAAAACCTCTGGCTGTAAAAACCCATGGGGGTTGCGGTGGTGGCAGAAGCTCCCAGCCTCAAAGGAGAGTTCATTGGAAACACCCACAGGGTGCTAGAATATACAGAAACCCACCCACATGGGAATCAGCACTAGAAGGGATCAATTTGTTTGTGGGTAGCAGGGGTAGTGACTGAAAGCCAGCTGAGAGCTGAGCAAGTGGCATTATTCCCTCTTGGACCTCTCCCTCACATACACAGCCACAAAGCAGGGATGTGGGTTGCCCTACCCTGGTGAATACCTAAGGCTCTGCCTCTTAGTACATAACAGGCCTGCTGAGATAAAAAAATATGGCCCAAATGAAAGAACCGATCAAAATTCCAGAAAAAGAACTAAGTGATGAAGAGATAGCCAACTTCTCAGATGCAGTGTTCAAAACACTGGTAATTAGGATGCTCACAGAAATGGTTAAATATGGTTGCAAAATAGAGGAAAAAGTAAAGGCTATACAAAGTGCAACAAAAATATACTGGGAACCAACAGTGAAGGGAAGAAAACCGGCACTCAAATCAATGATTTGCACTAGAAGGAAGAAATAAACATTCAATCAGAACAGAATGAAGAAATAAGAATTTAAAAAAAAAATGAGGAGAGGCTTAGGAACCTTTGGGACAACTTTAAATGTTCCAACATCCAAATCATAGGGGTGTCAAAAGGAGAAGAGGAAGAGCAAGAAAATGAAAACTTATGTGAAAAAATAATGAAGGAAAATTTCCCTGATCTGGCAAAGGAAATGGACTTCCAGGAAGTCCAGGAAGCTCAGAGAGTCCCAAAGAAGTTGGACCCAAGGAGGAACACACTAAGGCACATCATAATTATGTTACCCAAGATTAAATATAAGGAAAGAATCTTAAAAGCAGCAAGAGGAAAGGAGACAGTTACCTACAAAGGAGTTCCCATAAGACTTTCAGCTGATTTCGCAAAAGAGACCTTGCAGGCAAGAAGGGGCTGGAAAGAAGTATTCAAAGTCATGAAAGGCAAGGACCTACATCCAAGATTACTCTATCCAGCAAAGCTATCATTTAGAATGGAAGGGCAGATCAAGTGCTTCCCAGATGAGGTCAAGTTAAAGGAGTTCATCATCACCAAGCCCTTATTACATATAATGTTAAAGAGACTTATCTAAGAAAAGAAGAAGATCAAAACTATGAACAGTAAAATGACAACAAACTCACAATTATCAAAAACTGAACCTAAAAAAAACCAAAAAACGAACCAAGCAAACAACTAGAACAGGAATAGAATCACAGAAATGGAGATCACATGGAGGGTTATCAGCAGGGTGGGGCAGGGGGGTTAATGGGGGAAAAGGTACAGGGAATAAGTAGCATAAAGGTATGTAGAAAATAGACAGGGGGAGGTTAACAACAGTATAAGAAATGGAGGAATCAAAGGACTTATATGTATGACCCATGGATATGAACTAAGGGAGGGGATGCCGGTGGGAGGGCGTGTGCAGGGTGGAAGGGGGATAAAGTGGGGAAAATGGAACAAGTGTAATGGCATAATCAATATTTTTAAAATTCAAAAAAAGAAACAGATGATCAAAACTGAACAGTAAAATGACAACAAAGTCACAACTATTAAAAACTGAACTTAAAAAAAGACAAAAATCAAAAACTAAGCAAACAACTGGAATAGGAACAGAATCACAGAATCACAGAATCACAGAAATGGAGATCAAAGGGAGGGTTATCAGCTGGGATGGAGAGAGGAGGAGAATGGGGGAAAAGATACAGGGGACAAGAAGCATAAATGGTAGTAACAAAATAGACAGGGGGAGGTTAAGAATAGTATGGGAAATGGAGAAGCCAAAGAATTTATATGTATGACCCATGGACATGAATTAAGGGGGCAAATGCTAGTGGGAGATGCAGGGTGGAAGGGAATAAGGGAGAGGGAAAAATGGGATAAGTGTACTAGCATAACAAATAAAATGTACTTTAAAAAATAAAGAACTTAGAAACACACACACACATAAAGATGACATCCATCATCTTACCACCTAGACATACCACTGTTAATGGGTTTTCCTCCTACACTTATGGATCAAATCAAAATTGGGTCCTATTATACCTACTCTTTGGAGACCTTTTTTTACTTACCCAATGTGCCACAGGTATCTCTCTGGGTTAACAACCAGAGCTCATCACTGCTTGTTAAAGCAGAACAATATTTCGTGCATGAACTCATTCCATCAGCTGGGATGCCCCCTTCTGGGCTGCCAGCATCACTCTGTAGAACCAACTGCCCTTCCTCCCTAGGCCATGATATTCTTTTCCATTCAGGCAGAATCCAGATCCCAGGACTGCCCCAACTGTCTGTGCCTCCAAGGACAGGGTATGTAACCCAAGGGACTCTACCTGACCAGCTTAGTTGAAGGATGGGTTTACGATTCAAGTCCTGACAATCACAGTAGCTCTAGGACTAGTCAGAGCTACTTTTGAAGTCACTGTCTTTCTCCTATCCAAGTACTAACCAGGCCTGATGCTGCTTAGCTTCCGAGGTCAGACGAGATCGGGCACGTTCAGGGTGGTAGGGTTATAGATGAAGTTACTGTCTCTCTGCTATATTCACGAGACTGTCAGGGTAGAAGCCCAGAGCTACAGGGGTCATCTGTGTGCCCACGTGAGGACAGCCTGCCTGAGAAAAATGCCAATCCGGAGACACGCAAAGCCAAGATACGAAAATAGTAAAGCTTATCTTCCAAGTCCTGAATTCAGTTCCGCCTGAAGCCAGTTTCAACAATTCCTAGTGACAAGAGCCAACAAATCCTTGTGGCCAAGTCAGTATGACGGAAATCCTGCCTGATACACCCTGCCACAAGACATTCAGGAAGTCCAATGCTTTTCTATCTACATCAAGAATATCACAGAGATCATTGCACCCTCATAAACTCTGCAGTGGCTCCTATAAGTAGTCCCTGTAACTCCAGCCTTGCCCCTTTCCCTCTGCTCCCTAACTCTGATCCATCCTCTGTGTTGATGACAAGATAGTTTTTGATACAAATACGTGACTACAGCAGTTTTCTGCTGAAAACCTTCACTTCCTTCAGGATGAAGCACGCCCTGAACATCTAGCATCCTACTTTCATTTTGGGCCATCCTTCAGCCAATACCTCTGCTCCATGATGACCTTCTTGAGGTTTTTAATGCCGTGTTTTTCCATGTTGTCTCGTGCTGCCATGCGTGTGACACATCTATCACTTCCCTCTCCCTTTAAGTCTCAGCTCCCATCACCTCCCAGGTGAAGGGTTCCCTAACTTCCTGAGACTGAGATAAGTACCTCTCCCTTCAGACCCGAAGAGTTAGAGCTCCATTACACATCACAATCTCCCCTAAGAGACGCCACGATCTCTGAGGACTGAGCCTTGTTTTATGTGTCTATAAATTCCCAGAGTCCAAAGCATAGTAGAAAGTCAGCAAATATTTTTTGAATGCATGACTGATTAAGTCAATGAGGAATGTCTAATTAGCTGGTGTGATTGATTTGTCGGCAGATCTACACTATTAGGCAACAGAGGCTATGGCTGAACTACTTCTAGCATCGTGCTCTTTACACAAAGCCCCCAAACCACAGCCTGTTTTTCAAAGCAGCTTATCATTCTATCCCAGAACCTGGCTCAGGTCTGGCATATCATAGGTGATCAAATATACATTTTTTGATGTCTTCTTATCTATGTCACTAAGTTGATGTTGGAAGAGTGAAAATAAATCAACGATACAGACTTTTAAAATTCTAATATCACAGGTTTTCAAATACTGCCATTCATTCAAAATGAGCACATCTATTGAGCACTTACTACAAGCCAGGCAACAACTTAGGATTTCCAGATGTACCGGTGAACTGACAAGCAAGAAGAAAGAGGCTCCCTTCACTGAGCTTATGTTCAGCTGGGGAGACAAGTAGTAAGTAAATAATTTAATGTTATAGATAACAAAGAAATAAACATGATTGGTTTGTTGACTAACACTGAACTCTAGTTAATGATGTCATGCTAAAACATCTAAGGATAAGTGTTCTTTGATATGCATTAAAAAGGGTGAACTGATGAATGGAGAGAAGATATTCATGTATAGATATATCATGGAATAAGTGAACTGTTCACTGTAGAGTTTAGGTGCTGGGTTTGTACTGTACATTTCTCTCACCTTTTTTGCACAGTTGACACATTTTGTTGAAACAAGGAGGATATTGCCTACTGTCACATTCACATGGTTAATTCTGATCTCCATGATAATGAAACTGACATGATAGAAAAACTTATTGAAAAATAAAGTTACATCACACAAATAGTGATCTGGTCTTAAAAATTGTACACAGATAGTGAGTGATGTTATGCTTTAAATTTTACCCAAACTGAATTTTTTTGAAGTGGTGGTTGATACCAGTGTCTTTGAGAGAGACCGAAGGCTGGGATGCAAGCTAGGGAACCTATTATAAACAGTTGAGTTGAAAAGATAAGTGCCTGAACTGTTGACAGAAGCACACTAGAGTAATTTTTTCAAGTGTCAAAAAACAATTTAGGAGGAATGGACTCCTTAGAAGAACATCACTCCTGAAGAGACTCAGACTGAAGAAGAAATTGCCAAGGCTGATGCTATTACTCACTGGTCCACACACAAGTGCAGAGCCCTTCTGACCCGAGTTAAAGGCCAAAAGGCAGTTTAAGTCACAAATAGCTCCTTTACTTGTTAGGACCTAAAAAGAAAATCATACGTGGAAGCAACTGATTCTTAGCTGAAGACAACAGGTTTGTCATTTGCGTGAAAAGAAAAACAAAAAAGAGGCTTGTTTCTAAAATTCCTGCTTTGTCAGGCAAAATTTTTGGTCTACAAGCCACTATTCTGATCTGATCAGGCACATAACTGTGGCCGGAAGCCTCAACTCCTTGGAGAAATTCAAAGAGTTAGAATGTCAATGACAGTAACCAATGTGATTTGGACAACTCTTAAAACCCAACCATGTAAATAAACTCTGTGAGGAGACAAAGAGAACCCTCGTTGCACGGACTAGAAACAGAACAGACATTATCATTCAATTTAACTTAATTCAATCAATAAATACTTTCTGGATGCCTACCATGTGTCAAGCATTTTTCAAGGTGTTAAGTTTTAGCAATGAAGAAAACAGACAAAACCTCTGCTGATACATACCAGGGGGGCAGAATGACACGTGAGAAGGGGAGAGGCCAGCTGGGCTGTGGGGCCAGGTCACAGCCAGCCTTGAGGCCGCTGGCATGACTCACCTCTCCCCGTACCGCGATACCATGGCCCTGCGACAAGGAGGGTCATGATCTGACTGACGTTTTAATTCAGTCCATTTTGTAGTTGGGGGTATTTGTTCTTTATTTGTTAATTCAACAGATATTTATTACCAGTGGTGTAACTACTTCAAACACTGAGGACACGGCAGGGATCATGCTCGTGAGGCTGCCAAGTGGGCTCTGGGCTGGAACATAGGTTGATGGAGCCACAGGGCAGCAGAGCCTGGCTCACGGAGGGAAGGTTTTCCTGGGGAGGTGACGCCTCCCTAAAGGGTGAGCAGAGTGATGGGGAGTGCAGGAAAGGGGCTTCCGGACAAGGGAGCAGCATATGGAATGGTCTGAAAAGAGGAAGCAAGACAATAGCAGAGAGGCCGACAGGGGCTAGATGGTGTAGGAATCATGATGAGGAGTTCAGACTTAGGATCTGGCATCCTCCTTAAAGGCTCCCACGGTGTGTTCATTTGGAAAAGAGAAGATGAGACCAGACAGGAATCTTTCAATCTTTCAACTGTGAGCATAAAGGGAAAGAATGAACCGTGGGCTGTGAAGTGCTCTGTTCAGATCTTACCTTTGCCACTTACTATTTTGGGCCAATTGCTTTAAACTTCTGATGCCCAACTTGAATAATAGGGACTACTCAGAGTTACATATGTCAAGTATAGACACAAAGCTGGTGGTCTTCTATTTACTACTTGGCCCCTCTCTCTCACCAAATCCTAATCCCAATTAGATGAACTGGCACACCAATTGGGTCTTCACCTGCAGCCTTTTCACAAGACGACCATAAACTCTTTCTCCAACACTTCACTTAGAATTCTCAAAGGAGAGACAATACTAGACAGATGTTCTGTCAACTAAAGAGGCATCATCTGGAGAACTGAATGGCTTTATTTTCCAATCACCATAGAGTGAGGTAGTCACTCCCCTGCAGTGCTTCCCTTTCCATTGATTTTGCCCAAGGAATGGGTGTTTGTCAGTTGTCTTCGTTTCTTCCCTCATCCTGTACACAAACTTCTGCTCCACTCTACAATGTCTCCTCACTGGGAAACGAGTTGAACAACCATCCTGGTTTGCATGCCACAGAGGGTGTTCCCACGATGTGAGCCATTCAACTTGAGAACTGGGATCAGCTGGTCACCCTACTGTGAACCAACACTTCAAAACACATCCTCAGAAGTGAGTGATAGAACAAACAGGATATGCTCTGCCTCTATGTTGAAGTCCTCTCTGCCCCATTCAACTGGGTCTGTAATTTCTCAAGTGGATGATGATAAAGCCTTATTTTTGATTATGTTCCTCCTGCCCCATAAAGAAGTAACCCCGAGAGCAGACACTTCATGATCCCACAGAGCCTGGTATGCAGTACATGGTCAGTAGACTTATATTGAGTAAGTAGATAAAATCAACCATCTCAAAATATTCCAATCTAAGTCTTCAATTCACTCTCGCAAAGAAAAAGCAAATATACTCAGGCTTAGTCACTTCTTAAGGCCTTATTAAGGTACAACCTCAGAGATTTGGGAAGGAAGGGTTGTTAAAAAAAAAGAGATGGATTGGAGATGAAATGGAAAGGCTGTAAATTAATGCCTCCCAAATCTCCAGTTTGTTCTTCACTCAACTTCATTACATCCCCATCTTCTCTGCCCTAAATTACCACAAAACCAAGGAACGCTGACTATTCCTCAGCCTTGACTATCACTACAGACCATAAACACCCAAAAGGCAAATTCTTTGGTGTTTTCATATTGTGAATGACAGCTGAAATGTTGCAGGTACTCAAAAAATTAGTTTATTAAATAAAAATAAACATTCACACCCAGACTTTGCTACAAAATAAGATGTTTTATGATAGCGATATGAATAGTATGGTTGTTAAGCAGACAGACTACTAAACATTCTTCCAAGTTTTCAACTATAGGATGTAAATATAAGTCTGAAATGAAACTTGCCTGAAACCAGGAACAAGGAATCTGACAATCTCTGCTACTGCTACTTTCAGCCAGTCTCCAGGGAAAGAGAGGAAACAATTCCATTAGATAAAGATATTTCCCCACTCCTGGTGTCTTTACATGAGCCAGAAGAAGCTGTGAAAGAGGGCATCGGCAGTAGATACAGTAATTAGAACTACCTACATACGGAGTAACTCAAGGCACAAGTCATCACCTTAGTGTTTATTTTTATCTTCTAAACTGTGTAGGTAAATGGCTTATCTATGGGCAGATTTCTTTCATTCTGAAGTATAACATACCTTGTTTGGGACTGAGAAAAAGAAAAGAGATTGTCTTCAGGAGTTAGGGAAAGGCAGCATGCACAGCAGACTAAAGGATACTGGCTGAAATAATGCCTACCTACAGGGTCAGTCAGGTCCCTGACAAGCTCAGAAAAAGCAACAATTAATTCTCAATAAGAAATAACAAAAGAATCTCCAAATAAATACAAATTAGGAGCTAGCCACATGATGTACTATAAAACAGACTTGGAAACAATGGTTCTAGAAATTTATAAGTGGAAGGAAAGGAGAAACAAAATTTTAGTATGTGTGTTAAACCCATGTAAAAATGTATGTGTATAAAAGATAATAATGGTCCTGGCTGGGTAGCTCAGTTGCTTGGAGCGTTGTCCCAATACGTCAAGGTTGTAGGTTTGATCCCTGGTCAGGGCACATACAAGAATCAACCAATGAATGCATAAATAAGTGGAACAACAAATTAATGTTCCCTTCCTCTCTCTTCCTAAAATCAATAAAGAAAAAGATAATAATGCTTACATTAGGATACAGAAGACATTTTTGGTGGAAAGGGGCTTTCTTTGTTTTTGTAATAGGGTTGTTTCTTTTTAAATTTCACTGGAAGACAGAGGAAGTCATTTAAATAGAGTCTTGAAGATAAAAACTAAAATCTTGCTGTCAAAGAATGATTTAAAGGGGGCAGGAATGGTGAGGAATCTGGGTGGCCTCTTCCAGGACCAACAGGCCTTCTGGTGAGGCTGGGACAAGGACCCAGGAAGGGCAGGGGGACCGAGAAACGAGGGTGTTAAATGCTTTGCTATGAACTTTGGATCTGACTGGGAGGGCAAAGAGAAGGCACTGTGATCTCTGAGGAGAAATAGATTGGCCAGAGCTGAGCTTTCAAGAGCCGGCTCTGGTGGCAGGATAAAGGCCTCAGTGCCTAGCTCAGAGGTCATGCTAGAGTGTGGACAAGCAGAAAAGAGGGGCCCATCTTAAGCGATGAACAACCAGATCTCTAAGCTTCTTAGAAAAAGATGCTCAATAGAAATTGGTTGTCTGACCACTCAGTTGGGCCCTGTAGAAGCTGCTTAGGAAGGTATCAGAAACAGTCTATGCTGACGTAAGGAACTGTCCAATTGCAAACAGAATACACAGAGAGGATGATCCAGTGAAATTCTGAGATGGGGGCAAAGCAATAAAGAAAAACCAGCCTTTCCAACTTGTAGAAACTCCTCCAACTTGGGAAATGAATTAGAGGAGAAATAGGAACAGCTTTAAAGTGAAGTGTACTCTTTCTTAATATTTGAGAACAAATTTGTTCTGGTCAGAAATATCTCATTTCACTGCTCCTAAAAATGCTTCCATCGGTGCATTTTTTCCTTCTTTATCCTCCTGCTGGGCCCTTTCTGACCAGGCTTCCCATTCTCCCCCTGCACTCCACACATGCCAGTAGAACACTACTAATCACAAAGAAGACCGGTGCACTCAAAGACAACTTGATCCTACAACACTCTATTTCTGTGGTCTCTAGATTTTTCATTGTGCGCCCAGCAGTGGAAAACAATCTAATTATACCTGTAATACATGTGCATATTTATACATCAATTATATAATGATGACAATCAGCCCATATGCTAAGCACTAGTAAATTTGCACTATAGACCACTAGAATAGCCACATTTTCTCCAAAGAGTGAGGGAATGAAAGATTCTGTGGGAAAGACAGGGCTGGACTGGACTGGACCCCACCCCTTTGCCATGTGGGAAGGAAGGGCCCCTCTGTCCAGGATGCACCCAAGTTCTCTGAGGTCAGGCTCTGGAAACAGGGCACAGGATTGGTTTTCAGCTGCAAATCCTCCAACTGACACATCTTAGCATGATAAAAGATCTCAAGATGCTTCATTTCCCTATTTCTTCCATTCAAGACAGCTCCATCCATGAGGAATTTTCCCAGCAACCTGTTACTTAATGGATTTCTCAACCATTGAGGATCCCTGCATAGCTCCATTATCTCATTAAGACTTATACAATGCTGATTTTCTAATTCTTGGGTGCATTTGCATTTATTAGCTGTGATTTCCTCATGATTAACAACTTTTTCTCATCAACTATTTGATTGTCTTCAAATACAATTTGTCTTAGAAAATCAAGATCAAAGCAGAGTTTCCCTTTGTCTTTCAGAGTAATGAAGAGGTGTCCTAGCAACTCGCTAAGGTGATGGACTGATTTTGAGTTTTTCTCATTTGAAGTATCATGGATTCTGGACTCATGGATTATTTGTCATTGGTCTGATCTCAACCTACTGCAGTCATTATTCATTTTGATGCTCTAACTAACCCGTCTTTGGCTCCTGTCTCCTGACTCCACCCCGCTGGTCTGCCTTAGTTTCCTGCTGTCTGGCATGATATGTCCCATCCTGAATGCTTCCCGCCCTAGACTGGGAATCAGATACTTATCTAAGCAGGAGGTTCCTTTTGGTGGGAATTGTATTTAGGGAATCCCAGTCTGAGTGCTAAGAATACTGCTTGCTAGTGAGTCACCTTTACTTTTGATCCTTTTCAAAGTACCAGGCTGGGGAACACTATCTTTTTAAAGAGAAAAAAATAAATCCATATTGATATTTCCTATTCACATTAAGTATTATAGAGTCTTTAAGTACTCCTGCTTTCTTGTATGCTGGAAATTTTGATTTCTACAGTATACTTGCAATATTTTCAGATAATAATATAAATGTTTCCCCCTATAAATGTATGGTCCAAAGACTGTTTCAACGTCACTTGAAATCATTTATTTTCTCTGTGTGAGAGATTAACACTAACCTGATATATCCCTAGGTTTGCTTCATTTTTTTCAACCTGTTCCATTTATTAGTGAATGCTTTTCTCTTTTTGATTTTTCTTTTTAAGCTATGTAAAACAATGAATGGTTCCAAAGTCCAAGTAAAGTATGTTAAAAAAAAAACACCTACTTTCTATCCTTGACCCTGCACACCCCTCCTCCAGTGATAATCATTTTCATTAGCTTATTTGTTCTTCATTGTTTCTTTTGAAAATACAAGCAAATTCATACACATGAATGTATTCACACATTCCTTTTCCTTCTTTTTACATTCCTTCTTTTACATAAGGGAGTAACCCTGTGTGCTGCCCTGCACTTTGGTTTTTATCACCTCATGTATCCTAAACATCTCCCTCCAGAGCAGTGGAGACTTCACCCTTGCTTTCTCCAGTTACACAGCACTTCACTCTATCAGTGGACCTGTTATTCACTCAGTTGCCTGTTAGGAACATTTGGGGTATTTCTAGTCTTTTTATTCTTTAATCCCTACCTAAGGATATGTTCATTGATTTTAAAAAGAGAGGAGGAGAGCCCAGGCTGGTATGGCTCAGTGAACTGAGTATCAGCCTGTGAACCAAAGGGTTGCCCGTTCGATTCCCAGTCAGAGCACATTACATGCCTGGGTTGCAGGCCAGGCCCCCAGTAGGGGGCATGCAAGAGGCAACCACACACTGTTGTTTCCCTCTTTCTCCCCCTTTCTTCTCTCTAAAAATAAATAAATAAAATCTTAAAAAAATAAAATGAAAATAAAAAGAGAGGAAGGGAAAAAGAGAGAGACCACAGACAGACACTGATGTGAGAGAGAAACAGCAGTCAGTTGCCCTCCTTACGTGCCCTGGTTGGGGATCAAACCTGAAACCCCCTGGTAGATGACACAACACTCCAACAGAGTCACCCAGCCAGGGCTCTAGTCTTTGTCTGTTATAAATAGTGTCGCAATAAATGGCCTTTGCATGTGCCTCTTTAAATTTTACTCACATATCTTTGGGACAGAGTCCTGTTCAGTCCAGGAAAAGATGAACAGATAGTTTGGCAGGATGGTGACATGTGCCCTCCCCCAGTTGGTGCCGTACTGCATTCTCACTCACAGGGTAGGGAAAGACAGCTTCTCGGAGCCATGCTATTGGAAGAGCTAGGCTAGCAACCTTTAGGATGTTGGCTTGATATGTGGGACATGGTATCTTGGTGGGGTCTGAAAACTCATTTCTGTTTATTGTGAGTGAGGTTAACATGTTTTAATATGTTTGAAGTAATGTATTTCATTATTTTCTTTTTTTTAAGATTTTATTTATTTTTAGAGAGGGAAGGGAAGGAGAAAGAGAGAGAGAGAGAAACATCAATGTGCGGTTGTTGGGGGTCATGGCCTGCAACCCAGGCATGTGCCCTGACTGGGAATCAAACCTGTGACACTTTGGTTTACAGCCCGTGCTCAATCCACTGAGCTACGCCAGCCAGGGCTTATTTCATTATTTTCTGAACCAGTAATAGCTTTTGCCCACTTTCATATTAGATTGTAGAACTTTTTACTCATGTTTTAGAAGTTTTTTATATATTAGTGATACTAACTGCTACAGAATTTGCTTATGGTGTTATTGTTATTTTTGCCATAGTTTCTTTTTTTTAAGGGCTGTCAAATGCATCAGTTTCCCCTTGATTCCTGTTGAATATGAGTCTGTTAGGACACTTATACACTTCCCAGGTTAGCAGGAATTAATCTGATTTCACCTCTAATTACATTGGAAGCAATGAATTTCTTTCAGTTCAATCAACCAACACTGTGGAAATCCTCCATTCATGCTCAACAAAACAGGTTTTTCAGGACTCTGAATTCTAACACTCTAAAAGAGAACTTTATAACACTTTCTGGAAAAGTTCTTATTTTTACCCCCTAGATGCAGAAAAACACCATCTCGTGGAGGGCATACACATATCAGTTCTGGCCATTTTAGACACAGCTAACTTTTTTTTTTCATTCAATGTACCACACAGGTCACTTCTTACATTATTTTGTACCACCTGATCCCAGCCTTTCAAAGTTACACATGCTTCACCATGGTGACCAGCCATCTGTCACTGAACATGTCATATATTAGTTTGTCCCCTAAAGTGTGCCCCATGGACAGGATGATACAGTTCAAGAACAATAATAATCACATTTACCACGCATATAACATGCTCTCACAAATCTCTCTGAGCTGAAAACATTTAAACATGAACTGATTGTTAAAATTAACCCTTCTTAATTCTCCCCCTTCTCATACTGTACACCCAGGGCTTAGTCCAGTGTGTCTGCTGTCACCCTTAGTGAGCCTGAGAAAAAAGTCACCTTCAAGTGGCTGCAGGTGAGCTGGTGTGGCAGCCACATGAGCAAAGGCAGGGTAGGGGTCCCTTGGGTCACAACCATACAAAGGAAATAGATTTACCTCTTAGATAATTCATTCTAGGATAGAAACCTCTTGAATAAAATTACCTGATAATTTTGGAAAATGAGAATTCTCCACTCTTGGGCGTCCCAATGAACTGTTTTGCTCATGTGACCTTCCATTTACAGAATCAAACTTCACCTCATCACCAAGATCTACTGACTTATATAACAAATCTGGCCTCAGAGTACTCAGCTAATTAGGAAGGAAATGAGGCTAGAGGCAGGCAAACTGATAGAAGCAGTAAGAGATGGTGAAAGTGGGGGACAAAAACCACTACACAAACAGAAAAATGCTAAGAACCTGCCGCTACGGCCCGTCAGGGCACCGTCTCCAGCGCGCCCACTGCCCAGGAACAGAGAAGGCGAGGTCTCCTTCTGGGTCTCGTGTTAAGGAAGTCAGTAATGAATGAATTTGAGTTTCTAAAAGGTTCCATTTAAAAGAGGCTAACTTTTTTCCTTGCAAAGTTTGATGGGGAAATAATGAAGGTTTAATTATTTGGAAAATGTGTGGACACAGAAGACCTCATTCCTCATCACTGATCCAGCGGACCCTAAAGAGCACCTGTGTGGCGGGAAGCAGGTTTCGTGCCTGCCAGTCCAAAGTTGGCCCAAGCCCCTTTCCCAGTGGTTCCTTGTGATACTGCCTATGGGAACATTTTTCCCCAGAACATTTCTAAGGCTTTTCACAAAAGGCTCACATGGCCTTTTGATTGTAATTAAGAAAAAATCAGCTATTCTCAAGGCCAAGGTTCAATGGCACATATTTCTACGGCTCAGGGGGCCCTGGGAATCATAACCGAAAAAGCATGGCTGTCTAATTTCTTCTCCCATTTATCTTTAGTGGTGTTCTGGAAAGCAGAGGTGAAACACGAATACTCACGGAACATGGTGTAAAACTGCTGCGGGTTCAGATTCCATTTTCCCCAGGGGGTCTTGTGGCCTTTAGATTGGGCATAGTTAGCGTGGTTAAACTCTGGCTCGGTGCCAAATGAGTCCAGGACTCGGAGCATGCATCTGAAAGAAAAATATACTGTGGGTAAAACTACAACCTTGACCCAAAGTTCAGGAAGTAGAAGTTGTAGGCCCTCTTTCAGGCACTACCAAAAATGAACAGACACTTTTAATGAGAAATGCTACTGGACAGAAACTGAGAGGTTTTAGAATACGTTGTATAACCAAGCACCTCCATGTGTGACTTTTGAGTCTGGATGATCATGCAGCAGATATATCTGCTTCAGATTAATTGACTAATCACAGAAGATCAGTCAAATACCAGTGAAATACAAAGTTTCCGAAAGCTGGAACCACAGAGTGCATGTACACTGCTATAACCCCAGCCAGGACCGGGCATACAGTAGTGCCTAATGAACACTTAAAGAAACAAAGAACTACCATTTTTTAGAGGTTCCTATGGATGATCTGTATCCCCCCAAAATTAAGGTTGAAATCCTAATCCCCAAAAGGGGACGGCATTAGAAGATGAGGCTGTTGGGAGACGACAAGGTCACGTGCATGGGGCCCTCATGAATGGAAAAAGTGCTCTTACAAAGGAAACTCCACATTGCTCCTTAGCCCCTTCCACTGTGTGAGGAGGTAAGAAGCCTGAAACCTGGAAGAAAGCCCTCACTTGACCTTCTGGCACCCTGTCTCAGCCTTCCAGCTTCCAGGGTTATGGGCCATAAATGCTTGCTGTTTATAAGGCCCCCAGTCTGTGGTATCATGAAATAGCAGCCTGAGCAGATGCAGGTGGCAGTCTTATTCTGCCCAAAGCACATGGCATGCCTTATCTCTTTCAACAACCATTCAACGTTTTCATCAATCACATAATCACATTTTCATAATCACAGTATGTTTAATACTCTGTTTTAAATGTGTTTTTAGGTAAAGCTTAGAAGGTTGCTTCCTAGGCAGTGGTGATTTTACGTAGTTGATGATAAGAAAATACTAGTGCTTCCTCTCAGAGCCTGAGGAAGCGAGATGTTTCATTTGGCTGTCCCATGAGTCTTAGAACAAAGCCTTGGGGTCGGCCAAATCGCGTCTACCACCCATTTCTGTGTGGCCTTCCAGCTAAGAATGAGCTTTACATTTTTAGATAGTTAAACAATAAAAATAATATTTTGTGATGTGAAAATTATATGAAATTCAATATTCAACATTCAAAAAGTTTTATTTGAACACAGCTACACCCAGTTCTTTACATATTTCCTGTGACTGCTGTCACGCAGTGAGAGAGGTGGAGACCACGTGGCCAGTAGAGCCTGCGGACCACTGCATCAGTGCACACACGGCATCGCTGGTCAGGAGAAAGGAATCAATACTGAAACAGAATTTATTGATTTTGGTGACATTTCATTACTGATTCTCAAAACACTGATGTAAATTTATCTCATAATGGCCAATTAAAACAGCACTTTTTCTGTTGTCATGTGTCAATAGTACTTCTGAACAGCGCTTATTGAACCAATAAAGCATGAAAGTAAATAAAGATTAAAGCCCACATTTCAGAATCAGAGGCTGGCAATGACTTTTAGTATTTGATTCAGTTTCTTCCTTTTCTCACTTTTAGGAAGTTCATTCTTTCAGCTTTTTAATTTTTACATCAATACATGACTCAGAAAAACAAAATGCAAACACCAGACTGGTTTTCTGAGAAAGAGCAATAGTAAACTATCAATTTGGTGTAATGATTTTTCTCATCAGACATCACCATCACTCGTCCAGACAAGGAAGAAAAGAGAAGAAAGAGGGAAGGCAGGTGGAAGGGGGGCGGCCTTAACCGCAAGTGAAATACAAGCTGACCTCAGAAAGCAGTTCCTTGTTTTGGATCCCTGTGTGGCTCTTGAGGAACATGCTCTAATCACAGTGACACGTTTCAAAATATCACCGAGAACACGTTATCAGCTGCTTGGCCAACAGGCAGACGGAAATGGCATCCGCGTTCCAGGAGAAAGAAAGCTAGGGATGCAAGGAGCTGGCCACGCATGTTTTTCCTGCTCTTTGAACAGCTCAGAACATTCCTTTTTTTCTTCTTAATAAAACATCCCCATGACATAACTTACAGTTTTCATTTTAAAATAAAGATGCAAAAGGAACTGACTGGGGCCTGTGTATTTTCTTCCGAGGAAGATGGAAGTATTCAGGGAACAGCAAGGATGATAGTGGCAGCTCTGTAGAAGGTTGCTGGGAGAGATGAAGGGACACACTGCCAGGTGGGGCTGCGGGAGGTCCAGCCCCTGCCAGAGGAACCGAGCTGCGATCCAGGGACCATGGCACTGTGTGCAGGCGCAGCAGGACAAACAGGCACTCTGTCTTAAAGATCCTTTGCCTTGGAGGCTGTGGCTGCTTCCACTTATTTGCAATTGACTGTGTGTTCCTCTCTAGCTTTGGCTTGTCAGTCTATTTTTGACTTGGAGTTGTACTGGTGTTATTTTCAGTTTGGATAATTAAAATAAAGTCCAGTGAATAAAGATGCCTGGTAGCTGCCTGACTCCTAGAAGCCCGGACTTTTCCTCAAGTGCCTAGATGTTTGCTGTGTAATGCTGGGCTTCTTCCCAATGGAAGGCTGCAAGAATGAATGTTCTCATGAATGATACTCCTAATTCTACATCCTCATACTTGAAGCTTTGATTTAGAAATTGTCTGTTTTTTAGCTTATCTGGGTTTGTTTTATAACTAGAAGCAGAAAACTGATCTCTTTCTATGACAGGAGGCTTAACATAGCTTTTCTTTTTCAATCACATTCTACATATGTGTATTTTGGAATTGTGTTTGTGTTGTTAATATTTATGCCCTTCCTCTAATGTCTTTTGTGTGTGTGGAGCATGAGAAACAGACTGATGACTTAAAAAGATACTTGCCTTGCTGCCCAAGCAGCTGGCCTACTTCTAACAGGGATTCCTGCAGTTATGCCAAATGACTCCTGGAGTATTCCCTCTGCTCTGAGCCACACTATTGTGAGATGGATGCTTACAACCTCCTTGCCAGGGCCTACTTTCTAATTTGGAGCTTGATGTAAGATGTAGTACATGTTAGACTATTTGCATTTCACTGTCTTGTGTATTCTCAATGCTCAGCAAAGGCTTCATATGAAACAAAGCAGGTATGAGTTTTGCAGTACCTAGCAGTACACTAGTCACATATAAGTACTAAATAAATACTTGAGTTTTCTGCATCCCTACATATATTGGAAAGAATTTACAAAGATCAACATTTTCCAAGATCAGTATGACTCAAGGGTTTGCCCCAAATGAAAAATCAGAAGATAACTTCACACTTAATGGAATTCATACCACCTACCATCAACCAAGATGAATATAGACAGCCCTGACAATTTCTAATCTTCAAAAAGCAAAGAAACGAGCAAGAAACTTTTTAGAAAACTTGCTTGGCCTTCTGATGAAAGCTGAGCTTCAGCACACCACAAAGACTGCAGGGCTAACACACTGTCAGACCTCCTGCCAGTGACTCACCGACACCATTGACGTAGCTGATTTACGAAAGCAAGGAGGGATAAACATTACACTCTGCCATAAGCCCCTGAGATGGAGTCTTTTCATCCAACAAGAATCAAATACCAATCAATGGTGACCATTTTAATAATGAAATTTTCCTTTTTAATTGACCTGAATACTACCACTGAGAGTATTTTCCCATCCAAACAGCCCCTCTTAATGGTGAGGACATGTGAGTCCAGGGTGCCCACTGTGGCCAGTTCCTGTTGCACGTTTATCGGATGCCTGCCATTTGCAAAATGCAAGGACAAAACACACTGCCTTTCTTTCATGTTTAATGCTGTAGCTAAAAAGAAAAAAAAAATACGTTTGTTTACTTACATGGCTCATTGACCAAGAAGAGAGATTGTTATTTCCACGTAACTGAGAACAAATGTGATGGCCTGGGATTCATGACGATTTCAAGAAAACAGCAAACCCAAACCAGGGAAAACCTGATGCGGAAGGTAGAGTGCTATCCAGGCCCGAACCAAATTTTTATTTTGCTATTCTATGAGACTGTGTTCAAAGGCAATGGAAAGCACAGAGTCGCGCCTCAGTCAGCCCCTTTCCTCTGCCTGGGGCGTTTCACTGCCCACTGAGAAAATCACTGCTACCGCAAGGAAGTTCTAGGACTCGGTGTTGTCCCCTCTGTGTTGTTTGACAAGAATCTCAATATTTTGAAGTTTCATGGCTTCCAATTCTAAAGGACTACCAATCTGGCATACCCTTGGAAGTGAAAGTTAATAATATTAAACTATAAACTAACCTGAAGTGAAGAAATCTAGTTCAGGCCATTAAGGATTCATTTATTGGTGAAGTTAAAAGAACACATGAGGACATCTCTTTACCAAGTATCAATAGAAAAGAAACACATGGAGGGGTTTCCAAGTCGTTCAACTGAAAGATTTTCAAAGTATTCTCTTCGGAAGTTGGCTTAAATTATAGACTAACATTTACTATCCTTGATAAAGGTGGTATTAACATCAAGTTTTTTACCCAAATTCAAGCAACATTGACACTATTAAATAAACATAATATTTATTTAAATTTATCCACCTTTTAAAATGTACTGGAAACTTTTACAGACCACAAGTAAAAGCCAGTATCAACTGCAGTGAATGGAAGACAACAAAAGAGCACGGGACTTTTGCCTGCTGACGGCCAGAATGCGCAGCACCCGCACTTTGTTAAAGACACACGCAGTGTTAAAGGTAGAGCTGGAGAGACGGTAACATCAAATAAAGTCTTTTTCAGAAAGATTGAAAGAAAACTGAAAAATTAATAAACTTCATTATGTAATTCAATGTCATTTAGTGTTATGCTGTATATCATGCAAAATCTTTTTATTACCTAGGTAGTTAACCAGTTATTAATGGGACAGAGAGCAAAGGAAATTAGACACTGAGCTTAATAAACTGGGAGCAGGAGCCTGCTTGCTTCACCAGGAAGCTGTAGCTTCACACCCCAGGGGACCACAGCACTGCTCTGCCAAGTGGATTAACATTCCTCCCTACCCCTCTGGTTCCAGATTGCTGGAGGAGGGGGCACACAGGGGAAGGTATTTGACCACAGAGGTTTATCAGTCTAACTAGAGGGTGGACCTATCAAAAGCCCCCCAAAGCTTGGGAAGTTGGTTGGTTATTTTGAAAAATATCCTGAATATAACCCCCTTCTTTATTCCCCTTAGGGGGATAAAGAAGTGCTCACGCTTGCTTGCTGGCTCGCTCTCTCTTCTGTTCATGACCCACACTCACCCTGTTTGTTTGTGTGCTCTCTTACCTGGGAGCACGGGACCATGTGGGTCTAGCAAGCTCCTGGGGTGCCCGCAGCTGACTGCATGGATTCCAAAGGACTAAGCTTTAATATGAAGCAAAAATGCTGGACACTGGCTTTTGTCTTGGCCTTGCTGGAGACAAGGCTGGACTTTTTCCGTGGCAGGACAGGCAGAGATGGGATCTTGGAAACCCACGGGGCAGCTTCTATTTCCACCGGAATAAACCTTGCCACATCACAATATCCTGTGCATGGGTCCTTGGAATGCTTTCCTTGTGATCTCGTGGAAGAGCCTGAGTTCCACTGACAACAGTTTCAAATACTAAATCATGCCCCACACCCACAGCAAGGGGAACACCGAACTCTTCTACTAACTAGTAAAGACTGAACAGGGTAGCACATGCATTCGAGTCATACTAAGCATAATGCTTATCGTAAAAAGTGCAAGACGCCAGCATTCAGACAAGCTATTCCCCCAGCTTTCTCTTCCAAGAATACGGCTGATGGAAAGGCGAAGAGAAATGAGTCAGTATCTCAAACCTAAGAAACACAAGAAATGACACTGTCCATATTTTATCAAAATTGTTATTTGATTAAATAGATGAAATTGTTGTAGGCATGCTGAGAGAGGTATTAGGAAAGGTAAAAAGGACGTTGGATGTTTGTTTTCTATTTTTAAAAGAATGATTTCTTTTAAAAGAAATCAATGAAAATCATGAATAGCCCTTGAAAGTAAGAAGTCGCTGTAGAGAATCTGAATTTCAATTCAGAAATGAGAAACATACTCCTCACAGTTCAAAAGATATTTGATAAGCTTTTTTTCTATCTATAACCATTCAACTGTGTTTAAAAAAATAATAAAAAGCTCTACAAACTTAAGAACTGCATGTAACACTTACTGGTAATGAACCCAGGATGGTCCGAGAGTTTTCTTGAATTGAGCAAGTCCTACGATATCGATATAAATGAGCTCAACAATTCTGTCTCCTACAGTTGGGCAGCCAGATCGGTTTCCTACAACCTTCTTCATTATTCTAGGGAAGGGGCAGAAGAGAGGAAAAAAAGAAACAATTTAGTTCAAGGTACTATATTTAACAACTTTAACAGGCAAATAAACATCCAATAATCCATATGGTGAAAACGGCATGGCTCTTCACAAGTCACTGCTTATCCAAATTCTTCCCACCCATCCAGACTCCTCCAGGCCCACCCAGAGTCCTGACTTTGGCTCTTGCAAGAGCAAATGATGGCATACAAGCACCACTTTTGAAACCCAGGAAGAGATGGGTCTGAACTTCTCCCCTACCCAGAAGCTGTGAGATCTTGGACAAGTTACTTAACCTCAGAATCTTTCCTCATTCACAAACAAACAAACAAACAAACACCACAAAACCAGATTGGATAGCGACCTCTTGGGGATTCTTTGGTGGTTAAATGAGGAATTGAATAGAAAGTGCCCAATGTACTCTAGATACTCTGGACTTAGTTTCTTATTACTCCAGCCCTTATTGACCTATTTCTGACCTCTACTCTTTGTAGCCTTTGCAGTATAAACTTCTTTCTATAGTGCCTTGTGCTGTTTCCTAGTTTTTTCTCTTACTTCAAGTTGTTCCCTCTGATTAGACTGTATGACGGACTGGCACTATGGTTTATACTTTTCCATTACCCTTTTTCCGCCTAGCCATCCATACAAACCCACACTTGTACTCAGAGAGCCAGCATACCGGACTGTGCACCAGCTTCACATGTGGGAGTACACTGCTAAGGGTACTGCCATTCTCCTAGAAGTGGTCATCACTGAGGGCGTTCATCCCTGCGCACGCCCGACAGCCCTTCACCGAGTCGTGGGTGGACATGCTACTTCAGAGGACAAGAGCCACACACAGGACTCGGCTCTCTGGCTCCAAACTGACACTGCTTTGAGCACTTTGCTCCTCAGTTCTGGTCCCTAGAAGCAATTTCTTCCCAAGAATTTGAGGGTTTTTTGGGGGGAAGGACAGGGTAAAAGATCAGATAGTAAATACTTTATCTTTAAAGGCCACATTTTCTCTGTGGCAGCTACTCAACTCCGCCACTGAAGAGCAAAAGCAGTCAGACAGTACATGGGCAATGGGCGCAGCTCCCACAGAACTTCATTAACAAAAACATGCAGGGCTACACTTGGCCTGCTGAGCCATTTTCTCCCAACTCCTGGTCCACCCAGCATTCATTGGTTCCCGAACTTATGTGCACATTGGAATAATCTGAAGCATCAGAAGGTACTTATGTTTGTGTCCTATCCCCAAAGGTGGTGACTTAATTAGTCTGACATATGGTCTGGGCTGTGGGAGTCTGAAGATCCCCAGGAGGATCTAATGTACTGGCATGGTTGGAATCTACTGTTCTACACTCTTCCACAATTATCTTCCTAAATTAGAGACATCTGTCCCTATCGGCAATGCTTAAAGACCTCCACAGACTTCCTCTTGACCACAAAACTAAGTCTTTGCCTGACAGACCGCTAATATGCCATTCCTGACCTGCCTGGAAAGCACTTGTCCCTGGGGCTCCTACAGTATTCTCTTTGTTTACCCACCCCCTCATTCATCCATCCACTCATTCACCCTTTCACTCATTTATTCAGTACATAGTTAGGAGCACCCAGTGTATGCTAGGCACTTTTCTGGTGCTAAATAACAGTGGAGAACAACACTCACAGTTTTTTCACTTCACGTGCTTTCATAATAGCATCCACACCTCAATTAGTACTATGCACACTGTAATTAGTATAATCATTATGTAATGTATTAATTGTAATTATCAAAAGACTGGTATCTCCTTGAGCACGTGCTGGTCATGTTTGTATATCCCATACCAAGAAGCACTGAAGGGATGAGTGTTAACTGCACGAATGCACCCACTTCATAGGCGGTGCACACAGTGTATTTCAAGGTAAGCACGAGGGAGGCAACAGGAGGCAGCGTGCAAAAGGGACAGAGTGGTGCTTAAGGGTTCAGAAGAACTTGGGTTTATCCAGATCTGAAAGGAGCCATGTAGTACAGAGGTCAAGAGCACAGGCTTTGAGGTCAGACAGACACAGGGCTCAAGTCCATATTCCCCATGTGACCTTAAACAACTCCCTTTTGGTTTGAACCTCAGTTTCTTCATCTTTAAAATGCAGAAAGCAACAACACCTACCTCCAGGTTTATGCTAAGGACTAAATAGGATGAAAGCATATAAAACACTTAGTATCTGAAGCACAGTAAGTGCTCAACAAATTTGAGCTGTGTTAATAGCCATCATAGTTGTCATCATTGTTGAAACTGCTATTGTAACTAAAGCCCTTATCACAGTTTCAGCATATGGAAATCATTTAACAAATGAAAGCCAATGTTATCTTACTGATACTGCTTTCATCTCAACACTGCCACTGATCAGGTGTAGACCTTGGACTTGAACATAGGTAACCTTTCTGGCAGTCAATATCTTCAACAGTAAAGTAGGAGCCAGGTGGGACATGATCGTTGAATACAGAACATTCATTCAACGTGTCTCTTCTGCAACATCTGACCTATTGCAACATGACAGTCTGGCTGTGCGGTGGAAAAATTTCAGTGGGCAGTTACCCGAAAGGAGAGAAGGGGCTCTAAGCATTCCTGCTTAGCCAGCTGTGCCAATCTAAAAGAGATAAAGAGAGGGCTACAGCCACAAGTAAGTTTCCGTGAAAGAGAAAACCCAGGTAGAGTTAACAGACTCTGAGCTGAAAGTTGGTTAATTGAAAAAGGATTGGATCGGGGCTTTCAGGAAACTCATTCTATCCAAATTAAATTATAAACAGGAACCTGCTTTGTTTCAAGATTTAGAAAGCTTGATGTTGAGTAGGGAATGGTATGAATTTCAGCAAAAGGCAGGGAATTAGAAAAGTCAATAATGTTTTGTGCTGCAGATGTTGGAAGCACCTGTAATAGCAAAGAATAAACCCCTTAATTTGAATTTTCTGGCATTCATTTATGAAGCCTCTGGAGCCTGTAGCTACAATGAAAACATATTATCCTTTTCACAGTGTATGTATTTAGCTCCTGAAAATAATCTTCTTATCTCCTGTTTAGTGAATTATCACTTTCATTTTCCTCCACAAGAAATTACACACTAATAGAGGGCTTTAAGAGTTTACAATTTCTTTTTGTATTCTGATTTTAAAATTGAAAAATAATCTCCTTACTCCTTGAGCTCAGCCAGTGAAGCTGAAATCCTAATGTCATGGCCCAGTAAGTACAGAGATGTAATTAAATCACTCCACTGAACTAATTCACCAAGAGGGCCGCCACTGAAAGCTGTCTCTGCAATCTTAAATCCAGATTCCTTCGTCAGGAGTCCCAGGTGAACAAGGACCTGAAAAAGACAAAGAGGCACATGCTGATTCCCACTGAACCAAGAATGAACTCCACAGTAACACACTAAAAAGCGATCAACCAATTCTAACGCCGTGTTTACTTTGTAATGAAATCTCAACATGGGGTAAGCAGTTTTTCTACAAAGTAGAAAGGAAGGAAGGAAATGATTTTTTTCATTGTTGGCTTAGAGGAACAACTGCCTTTGGTGCAGCTATGAGGAGGAGATACGGACAAGTAATCCTTCTTTTAAAAAGAAGGATATATTTGAAAACTAAAAATTAAAGGAGGCTAAGCCAGAACAATAAAATATTTTTTAACGACATTGGGCTATTTTCCACAGCTGAAATATTTTTATGCTCATAACATGGACAATTTCAAATACATACTAAAGCAGACATAACAATAAAGTCAATTCTGATGTACTTCTCACACAACTTCAACAATTATTAACTCTTACAAGTCGCAGTTAATGAATACCCCTCATTTTCTCCCAACCCCTCTAGCTTTCTTTGAAGCAAATCCTAGATATCATGTTTTCACTGATAACTATTTCAATTTATATTTCTAAAAGAAACATATCTTCACTTAAAAAATACCATATCACTAATGCCCCTAGAATAGCTATTCCTGCTATTATCCAGTTCCCAGTTAGTGCTTACACTTCCTCAACTGTAGTGGTTCCAGTCAGAAGTCGAAGAAAGTGCATAAATTATAATTACCTCATATGTTTCTTAGCCATCTCTAACCTATGGTAATACCCGATCATCCTTTTGCAGGGGCGGGGGTGCGCCGGGGTAGGGGTGGTGAGGGGCTTGTAATTCATTCGACAAAGAAACCAAGTTGTATATCCAGTGGTCTCTCTTACACTCTGGATTTTGCTGATTGTATTCATGGTAAATCAGTAATTAGATCTACAGACATGACCGAACCCATACTCAGTTTTTTTGGCAACACTACTTCGCAGGTGGTGCTATGCACTTCCTTCCACGGGTGGGAACAATCTTTGTTTTCTGATATTAGCAGCTATTGATGGTCACTAAATGCATTAGTCCATTAGGGATGGCAGAGTGGTGATATTCTCTCATTTCTTCTGCATTTATTAGCAGGAATACTTCTATAAAGAGAAGCTACCCTGTTATCAACTATTTGAGCACTCTGAAATACAGTTTACATTTTAATAAAAAGGCTAGTAAATACTTACGTCTTTGATAGTTTCTTGGTATGACAAGGTGTTCCAACCTCATCGTATACATTCTGTCTCAGGCTCTAATCAGCCGATTTTTCTAAGGACCTTGGATCAAGTGGTGGAAAGGGCATTTAAAGATCAAAGTCCGGTGCCAACAATGCTCTAGGTTATCACTGTCTGTAGGCCTTTTCAGAGCACACAGCTAGAAAATGCCTTTCTCCTCACAGATAAAACTAATCATGAGTTCATACTGGTTTTTCCAATTCAAACTCAGGATCACAGTATTTTACATAACATTTCCCATCTGACGTCTGTTATTCCTCTCTCCCACACTGAAAATCCCACTCTTCAAGCACACTAACATAATTACTTGCTTTATTACAATATAGACAATGGCTTCAGAATAAGAATATGACCACTACCCACCTCCTACATGATTAGTAAAAGTTATTAAAAATATTTTTTAATCCTTGCCTTAGGATATTTTATTACTGATTTTAGAGAGAGAAAGAGGGGAGAGAGGAAAGGGAGAGAGAGACAGAGAGACAGACAATGATGTGAGAGAGAAACATCAGTTGGTTGCACCCTGTACCCCCACAACTGGAGATCAAAACCACAACCCAGGTATGTTGTGGTTTCAACACTCCAACCAACTGCACCCCTGGGACAAGGCTGTTTAAAGATATTTTGGCAGTTTTTTTGCCCCTTGTGATATCCCATCAGAAAATGTCCAATTTACTATGTTCTAAAATCAGTAAAAATAGTCCTTCTTTATGCATTTGTATAAAATTAGATTAAGAAATGAGTTGATTTGTCTTATATTCCTTGTGATTTTCAAGTATTGCTTTTTATTGGTAATTAAGTTTTTACACTTCTGTAAAATGATTCCAGTATCAAATCTACAAAGTAAGATATATTCAGAGAAGTCTGTCTGGTCTCTATACTTGTTGCCTCTATGCTATTCCCTCCCTCCCTTTATGGAGACTTTTTTATTGTGGTAAAGTATATATATCATAAAATTTACCATTTTAACCATTTTTTTTAAATATGAGCAAGAAGCATATAGTATATTAAATTACATTTTATATGTGTGTATATATGTATGCATCTCTATGTATATGTGGAAGTACAGATATAGATTATTAGATAAATTCTTTCTCCCCTCAAAGAATAATGTTTACTGTTCTCCACCTAACGTCTCCCCACCTGGCAGTACACCCTGGAGGTTACTGCATAGGATTACACAGAAATGCTCTTTACTTCTTCCAGCCCATCCGCTCTGTGACCACGTACTTTTCTGTAGAAGACTGCTCAGTGCCAGGAGGTTTGGAGCTGCTGTCTCATAAACTCAAAGGATCGAAGCAGAACTGACCCACCAAACTGTGACTCGTGATTTGGAAGCACATCTATATTTTCTTTTTATCAAAAGATATCAAATTAACCAAGTCAGAAATAATATCAAACACATTTTAAATTAATTTTTAGATATAGAAACATGTTGTTTACTCTGCTCAGTTGTTCATCATCAGAACAGTTAATCTAAAGCCACAGTCACTTAGTCTCTAACTAATAGGGTACAAAATTTCCCATTCTCCAGAGTTTTCTAGAGGTTTTCTAGGCATTTCCTCATGAACTTGAACAAACTGGCTCGAGTTTAATTCACAGTATCTCTCTTTCAAGAATGTAAGCAGAAGTACCAACCGTACAGAGTGGTAATGGAACTCACCAGCTGCCCAAAGCCTGGGACTGACAAACTCCAAAAATATGAAATTGTCATGATGATGTAACAGGAAGTTCTCAAAGGTTGTATTCAGGTAAAGAAAAGAGGATTACGTTTCCTGACACCACTGAGAGAGGGAGCCAGGTGGTTCAAAGGAAAATCCTCCAGGCAGATATTCTGCTTGGATGCACCTAGCTAGGCAGGATGACTGCAGCCGGGGAAAGGAGAACGCAGAAGGGGCTGCAGAGAGACGGGGCAGTTCACGCCGAAGGAGCATCGTTGAGGCATGACATTTCTCTTAGTCTTGTTTCTGAGCAAATTCAAATTTTAAAAGAAAACCGGCATCTAACTGAATGGAATTAATTACAAACTCACTTTCTTCCTCTTTCTCTTTTCAAGATTCTGCTTTTCTGCCAGGGACTTGATCGCTTGGATCCACGCATCAGCCATGCGCCGGATCCGCAGTCTCATCCACCGGAATTCTTCATGCTTTTTCATCATACTGTAGAGAATATTAAAATCCGTACGAATTTCAGCCTGGAAACAGAGATTTAATAAAAATGAGAAGATGAAAAGTCAGAAAGCATAATGGTTTTTCATGAGGTGACATTTGAGAACTTGAAAGAGGTACTCAATTAAACACAGGGCTTCAAAAGCGAGTCTTCTCTGCTGCACAGCTTTACTTTAAGGTCCCAGAATTGCAAATTGAAGCAAAGGCCCCCGACTGCTGATCCGCCAAAAGGGACATCATTTAAAAAATTAGAAATTGGGAAAGAAAGCAGAGTTACTGCACAGCCCTGAGCTATGTTAAAATGCATTTTTTAAAATAAGCCTGTTTGATGTACCTTGAAATTCTTTGCACCTCAATTTATTGGCCATTTCACTCTACTGCAGGGCAGCGCAATCCCGGGAAAACTGAAGTTAGTTCTTAACAGCCCACCTGGTGTAGAGGCTGCCAAAAAGCCTCCTTCTGTCCACAAAATTAGGTAGGGAAATACATGCTCCTCCTCCAAGTTTTTCCCAATCCAAATAAAAGTTCATTACTTTCTAAAGAATTCAAAAGCCAGGAATAACATTTTCCTATTACAACTGAATAAAATTTAAAATTTAGGCCAGAACTGTGTAAAAGCCAGGAAGAACATGTTTGTAATATAGCTGCATACAACCAGTGATTAAAATGACAGAAATAATAATAACATCAGTATTGATTTCATGTAACTGAATCAACTTTTTAGCAGGCCCCATGGTTCAGCCTGAACACCCACCTGATCACATCCCTCCTTCATTCAACAATGTCCCCAGATTCCCATGATCTAAGCTACAGGTCTTGGGTCAAATCCTGACTGCTGCTTGTTTTTGTACATGAACTTTTACTGGAACACAGCCATGCCCATGCATTTACATCTTGTCTATGACTGCCCTCTGTGCTACAAGGCCAGAACTGAGTAGTTGTGACAGAGACCTTATGGCCTACAGAGATGAGGATATTTACTATCTGGACTTTTACTTAAACAGCTTATAGATCCCCAATGTAAAGATGAAAGACTTAAGCTTGTGGCACATAAAACCTTTCCCTCTCCCCCTAGCTACCTTCCCAATCTCACCTTCACCCCAATGTATCCAAATGGCTATGGCCTTGTCCCACTGAACCGTGCTTTACTCCCTGAAAATGCCGAGCTCTTACATATTCACCTTCTCCCCTCACAGCTGACGCCCTTACCTTCTTGACCCAGTATAAACTCACTCATCATCATAAATTCAGCTCCAATGTCATCTCTTTGTAATATCTGCTCATCCCTGTACGCTGAGATCATACTTCCTCATTAATTTCCACGGGTCTGTATTCTAGCATTCACACAGGTATGGTCACTACTTACAACTATCACCCTTATCAGACCTGAGTGCCTCCACATCTGGCACAAGGTCGTATTCATATCAGTAGCCTGTCACTTAAGGACCCTCGGAGAATTGCTCCATAAATATATGTGCTAACTGGCTGACTGATTTGGCTACGGAGATTTCCACAGGGGTGAGGATAGAAGTTCTTCAGTTTACCACTATTTCAGATAACAACTGGCATTTCTAGAAGACTCCACATGTATCAACTGGCAGCAGACCCAAATCAGAAGACTAATAAGAGGTTTCCAAAATCACTTACTAATGAATTATGATCAGCTTCTTCATAGGGATTTTTTGCTCTCCAAGGTAAACGAGGACACCAATTTTCAACCTGAAAAATATAAATCAGATGCACTCAGAACACTGGCTTACCCGTAAATGCATTAATGTATATACAAAGCTCTGAGCACAGTTACTGCCACGAGCACTATACTGAAGTGGGTTATTGTTATTGTCAGAGCCCCACACTTCAGCGAGGGATCCAGAAGCAGGTGTCCCCTCAGATGAAACAGTAATCAGCAAAGGTCCCAAGGAGAATATGGTTACATTTTGTATCTGTCCTTCAAAATACTCTATAGTGACTGACTCCTTTATCATTTAATTCTCATATTTCTACACCAGGGGAAGGAGGGTTCTCACAGCAGAAAATTAAAAGACCTGAACACTCCCTCAGGGGAATGAGAAAGGAAAGGTGCCTCTGTGACTTTAGCAAGAGGACAGGTATGACTCGTTCCCTGCTGTGGCATGTCTGGCATCTGGGCCACAGAAATCAGTCATTTATCTCAGAATTAGAAATGCAACTGACGTTTAAGGCTAATTGATCCAGGCTTTCCCTCATTTTCCAGTTGTTCATTTCACACTAAGGACCAAGATGATAAAAACTACTGGAGATAGAGATGAAAGGAAAGAGGAAAAAAAACCCCTCAGTGATTTTGTGAGAACCACTCTGGAAGATGGATTGTTCTGTCAACGCACAAGGGTCTGGCGAGTTGTGGGGAGGAAGACAGAGAAAGTAAACACGCCAGGTTTTACAGGAATCACTTCAACAAAGGTTATCAAAGAGGATTAGGCAAATTCACAATTTCTATTAAAGAAAAAATAAAAAAATGCATTCAGGAATATTGTTGTCTGACCTCAATGTCAAAACTGGCCATATATTTGTCAGACTGTTTATCACCCATTTACTAACATATAACGAGATTATTAAAGATGGACAGTAAATAGCCATTGAAATAGTTTTTTCCTATGGCCAGGAGGACCTACAGAGATCAACAAAGCAAGGGGGTGAGGGATGACTTGGAAAGTCACTGAGAAAGCAGGCACATGTGGGAGACACAGCCTCCTGGGTCAGTGATGCAGAGCCGAACAAAATGGTCTGTCTTCCAGCTGAGGGTGAGTTTCCAAAGAAACAGTAGTTTCACTCACCTAGAAACTGTGTTTAAAGCAAGGTGATTTTTACTAAGACCAAAATAACTGCTGGGATTGCGTATAGCCAGCTGCCTGCAAATGAGCTGAAAGTGATTAAGCAGAGGGCAGCAAAGCTAGAGGGAGGATGGAGTCCCTGAAGAGGAAAAGCACAATATTCTCTTTTTCTTCTTATGGAGTAAAATTAGACTTTACCATATTTGTGAATAACTTCAGAGGCTCCAAAGGACTCCCCATGAGGAAAGCCAAAATGGTTTTTACTCATAAAAGAAGAAAGTACTAACTTGCCTTGGATGCTCATCCTAATTGCTGAGACCTCACAGCAATATCACCATGAAAGGCAATATCTGGAGCCCCACAATAAGAAAAATGAGGGAAAACCAACAGAAAAGAAGCAAGAGGATGAAGCCCAGTGGGTCCCAACAGGGCTGCACCCCTGTGTACCTTGCACTGCTGGGTCTAACTGAGTTATTTAGTACAAGTTAAATTTTTGTCAATGGACTCAAGAAAACACTGCTATACAGCATATTTATAACATGAAGGCTTCAAATGGATTGCAGACCTCACGGAGAGACCCTCAACCCCACACAAAAGGATGACGGTGGGCAAGCAGGGTACATTGGCAGTCAGCAGAGCACCATCAGGATGAAAAACTCCCTCATGAACAGCATGACAGAGAAAGATGAAACAAGACTATGAATAAAGAAAATCAAGCAAGAGGAGAGACGTTAGTGAGATCGGACACTGCTAAAGGAAAGGACATTTCCTCCTCACTTCTCCATCCTAAGAAGAATCTTCCAAAACTCACTCTGATGAAAATACAGTCCAAGGTGATATTCTAAAATACGACTTCCCTATAGAATACTCAAGGCTTTAATTCCTCTTTGAAACTGATCATTTATCTCAGTTCTTGTTACTCTAAATGACGGGATAATGCTTTCTAAGACTTCAAGGGCATTCCTGAAAGCATGGAAAATAGAGTCAGTCTATTTTAGCTTTTAGCAAGAAATCTTACTGCCACACATTCACTCGTAATGGAGAAAAAAACAACTATGAGCATCTTGACACAGAATGAGGAAGGTGAGTTTTTAAGGTTGTTTTTATATACAGTGACAGGATAACTGGTTAAGAAGATAATTAAATTGAACACAAACCAATTTCACCATGGGGAGGGGTGGGAGCAGGGGAAAGCATTTCTTTCTGAAACCTCAGAGGATTACCAGGATTAGAAGAAGGTCGGCACTGGTAGTAATTCCACATTGTGAAATGAGCAACCTGTTCCTAAATAAGAGTCATCAATTATACTCAGGGAAAGTCTGCTCGAGCTAATAAATCAGCCTCCTAATCCCTGTTTTCTGTCTGATCTAGTCAGGCTCCTATAAGAAACTTTACCCCCCAGCAGGATGTCAGGACACCAGAGTGAGCCCACTGCCTTTCTCCTAGGGACACTCTTCCATTCCAAATTGTCCTCATCATCTCCTCTCCCCTCTTGGGTCTCAGAACCCCAGTGTCCTATGTCAACCTGTGGCTGCTGCCGTCCTTCACCCACTGCCTTGGCCACACTTTTCCACCTGTGACCCTTGGTGCTCTCCCTGGGACAGGGTTGTGTTACCTGCCCTCACAGGCACACTTGGCTGTGATGCTGGGCCCTCCCGCTGCCCCCCACCCTGCCTGACTGCTGGAGCCGGCAGCCCAGTGCACCCAAGCCCTCTGCCAGTGGAGGGACTGCACGTCCTTCACATAGTCCACAGATCACCAGTTAGTCCAAGGCTTGAAAACTGTCCCAGTTCATGACAACACACACAAGAATCAATAGAGGAGCAGAACCATCACTCTAATAACCTTGGATTTAAAGGTAAAGCTTCTTCCAAGGAAACTAATCTTTTAGTACACTGGCCTCAAGCAACAAAATGAAGAGGCAGCGAAAACAGAAAAAGACCAGCTAGGCTAGACCTTTGGAGAATTATGTGCATTCCACTGTGAGAGCCTTGTAAATCACTTTTTTGAACGAGGAATATAAAATTAACCAATTTGATTTTTGACATCTCTCCTCCCGATGATTTAAACTTCTTTGATCTGAGGAGGTTTTGCAGCTTAATCATGAGCCATGTGAATTGAAGTCCCTAAACAGAGCTCAAGTAGGTCACACTTTCAAGGTCTGTGGAATGGACAATTCATTATTCTTAAAAAAAAAAAAAAAGTAATGAAATGGCAGCAAAAACTAGAGGAGATTGAACATATGTGCGCATGTACTTGGGTAACTCCTCACAGTAACGTTCAGTTCCTTGGAAATCATGACGATCAGGCTCTGTCATAGCTGCTTCTCCTGGAACCGATGGTGAGTGTTTCACTCTAATGGGTCCCCAACACAGAAATGCATGCTGTGTTTTACAGACAGTGAAGCGCAATCAAAACTAAAGGAGAAAAATGCACAGGAAAAAGTTTGAGATTATCTCTGGATGATGATGTTATGGGTGCTTTTCATTTTCTTCTTTACACTAATCTGCATATTATGATTTTTTACAATGATTTTTTACATTAATAATTTCTAAAGGAGTTATTTATATAAGCACCCAATCATTTACTGAAGATTCACAGTACGGCAGGGTCTCTGGGGAAAAAAAAAAGCTTGCATACATTATATCAGTTAATCCCAGAGGTGCCCTGTGACACAGGTGCCATCGTCAGATTACACGTGAAGAAATCAAGGCTTAGAGGAGTTGAAGACTTGCAAGGTAAGCTCAATAGTGAACAGAGGGCTAGGTGACACCTGAGACCTGTCGCTCCGCTGAACAGCACACCTTAGAGCCACCTTAGCGGCCATGCTCAGCAAAGAGAAGAGAGTGGGAAAGAGGACTGGAATCGGCCGAATGGATTCCACGCCCAACTCTACAAACTAGGAATATAACCTTAAACCGTTTGGCTTTCAAGTTTTCTCATCTACAAAATGAAGGAATTGGCTCAGGTGACCTCTTAATAATTCTGTAAGATCTGCAAAAGATAATTTTACAGCTTGTCATCCTGTCAGGCTAGTTGGTTATATATCAAAAGGGTACAGTTGATTCTACATCTATTCACTTGATAAACTGATGATATATATATATATATATGCAAGTACACACATATATACACAAATCTGTTATACTGATGACGTAACAAACAAAGTTACTCATTAAGGTATATGTTTTTTTAAAAAAAAGGCTTCTCAACTCCACTACGCCCCTGGCCCACTTCTCTATCTAAAGTTTCAAAAAGGCAGTGAAATGGTAAAAGATACCTACACATGTAAATGGTTCAGCTCTCTAGACCAGTCCTGTGTACCAGACAAATGAGGTGATTAATATTTTGGCCAAAGTGCTTGTTAGAAATGGATGTGTGCGGGAGGGGGGAGGAGAAACTGCAAAGAACAAAAGGCACAACATATGGAACCAGACCCTAGGCTAAGCACTGTGCACACATTATTTCAACTGGTCTTCCAATAACCCTCTGGGAAAGGCTGCTAATCATGCCAGATGAATGCACCGGCACCCAGAGCACCCACAGCTGAGCCCTGAAACCCGGTGCTGCCCCAGAGCAGAGGTGCTTATCCCCACTCGATACCCACAGAAACTTGACATTCGGTTCCTACAGTCCCATAAGCACAGTCCAGTCTTCAATATTAGAGTGCCTTAATTATTGCCAATAATTAGAGTGCCAGTATTATCAGTGCCTTAATCTTCTACATAAAATTCTTCAAAATGGGTTTACTGTGCTCCTGCTGCTTGGCGTATTGTAAGCTATAATAATAGCTCCCTGTTTACAACTCTCATCCAATGTCCTGCACATCGAACAGAACATTTCTGCCTCAGAAGGGTTGCCAGGTTTAGGTGGGCATGTATGAGCGAAAACAAACAAACACACACCCAGTTAAATTAGAATTTCATATAAATGATTTTGTTTTAGTATAACTATGTTATACACTTACAGTTTTAAAAAGCCATTGCTTGCCCTGGCTGGTGTGGCTCAGTGGACTGAATGTTGGCCTCTGAACCAAAGGGTCGCCGGTTCAATTCCCAGTCAGGGTACACGCCCGGGTTGCAGGCCAGGACCCCAGTTGGGGTTGTGCAACAGGCAATCACACATGGATGTTTCTCTCTCTTTCTCCTTCCCTTACCCTCTAAAAATTAATAAATACTTTTTAAAATAAATAAAATCTCTACAAAAACCATTGTTTACTGGAAAATTAAGTATCACTGGCTATCCCCCATATTATCTAGTAACCCTATATATACCTCAGGGTTTCTGCATTTCCTATTCCTTCCAGAGAGTTTCATGCCTCACTCCCTTATTTACACAGTATGCTCCAACTTCTCCTCAGAGAAGCCTTCCATGACCTACTCACCTGGCCACACTAAATCCTTACTCTATTTTTCCAGGGGGGCACTCGCTACTTGTGAAAATTTTTTCATGTACTATTGTTTACTATTGTTTGCTGCCCCATCTGAATGTAAGCTCCTTGAGGACAGAAGTTTCAATTTGCCTGTTCAGTTCTTTATCCTCATCCCTGAGAGCAGTGCCTGGGAGATGACAGGGACTCAATCATTATGTGTTGAGGAGTTGATAAATAAATCAAAAACATCACTTGAGCATTAAAGACATTTGTGATGATCATTCTCTTTTCCATTTACATGGCATTTATCCATTTCCATCATTTTGTTACAACGAAGGCATGCTTAGCCTTGACCTCAGTGAGAAGAAACCAACTGAAAACTGAAGGGAACGCTCTAGACCACGAAGGTAGGAGGGGGGCCCAGACAGGCAATCAGGTCACGTGTTCTCCATCATACTGTACTGCTGCCACCGACCAAAGGAGGCAGGAATATTATGAACAGAAAGTACGAACCTACCACGTGCAAGACAGAGCCAAGGGCGGGAGAGATCCATGATAGTTCTGCTCAGGATGTTAGGGAAGGGGCAGACCTTAAGAGAAGCTGCAGTATGTTTTCAACATGCCACAAAACAAGCAGGGCTCTAATGAGAAGATGTTACTTTTATCCATCCCAAACGGCTGTCGGAGAACTGTCCATTTTCCTTTACCCAGGTGAGGCAGAAAATGAATTCCTGTGTAATCAACCACATAGACAATGCATAGAAATGCTTCCTTCCTGTATCAGCTCTCACTGGGTATAGTTCCTGCTGCACAGAGGCAAGCTGGCCTCCATCAAGCCCGTGTCCATATTGAGGACACTTCCACAGTCAAAACCACCCGATTTATAGAGGTAGTTACATGGTAGAGACCAGGGATACAGTTCCCTTTTGTGTCGATGTGCAATTTTGCCTGAATCATAAATCCAGGCAAATAATGCTGAGTGGCAATGAGAATGAAAGATGGGGAAGAAAGCTGTGCCTTCCAATATAATTGGCTCATTCCATTCTAATGGTCTAACATGAACCCTTGCACTCCCTTATAAATATAACATTAAAGAACATTATATTAAAATTGTTAATAAGTGCTCAAAATGACCCTGCTTCATGTCTCAAAATTAGTGTTTTAGCAGATTTTAATGTTATACAATTTACAAAGTGTTTTTTCAAAATTAGAAAGGTGATAGCTGGGAGACGTTACTACTCAGAACAAACAAAAAGCTAACACCTATTTATAAAATGTTTTAAATAGAATCATTCATTCAATAAACATGTGTGCCAGGAACCACTGCACCTGTGAACAAAACAGACAGCTCCCTCTGGAGATCATTCTCCGTGTGCTCGCTCTCCGTGCTTGCATGCTGAGGGCCATCCCGGGGCATCTGCTGAAGGAATCGCTCTGCCAGACACCCACACCTTTTGCTCTCCCCCGGCCTGGTGTCCAGACACCATCCTATCCTTTCTCGGTGGGCACATCCTAGCCGTTCTCCCTAGAACGGGTGTCCTCACTCCTCATGAGCATTTCTTCACCCCCCTCTCCTGTTTTATTTTTCTCCATGGTACTTACTACCATCTAAAAATGTGTATTACTTTTTAACTTGTCTGTCTGCCCCTGCAAAACATAACCTTAATGAGGAATGTCTATCTTCCTGTTTGCTGTTCTGACCCCCGTACCCAGAAACACCCAGCAGCATTACACACAGGTCCCTGGCATGCAGACCGTGGTCTCTGAGCGTTATTTCCCACAGCAAGACCAGGTATCATTAGAGGAATGGTTGTTTCCAGATTTGGGCAGAAATTGTATAAGATGAACCTGGAAGAGCTTGACATACCAGGTAGCAAAAAACAAACAAAAAACTATTTTACAAACTACCAAAGTCATGACAAAAGGACTCAGAATATAATACAAATTAGCTCACTCTAGCCCAAGAAGGAGCAATTTGAGACCCAGTAAGAAAATAACTGGAATAGAGTGAACATATCAAATATGTTTCAATCAGTGACTTCACAATAATGATTAAAATCAATAAACATACAAGTAAACAAACCAATTACAGTTCACAGTGGAAGATGCTAGGCGAACAAGAGAGACATGTATAAAGATTTTCCACAGGAACTATCCCTCAGGGTAACCAAATACCAGAAGAGTATTTTCTCTTCACAGAACTATTCCTGGTAGATTGAAAAGGGACCCCCAGTGAATTGATGAACCCACGCACTGACCTCCAGCAGCAGCTAACATCACAGAGAGAGACAAGCAGGCACTGATGTGCCTAGTATATATCACCTACGAAGCAGTCTTGCAAAAAATATTAAGCCTGACTCTGATCAAGCCTCAGATCTAACCATCAATTCACAGGAAATATAAGGGGCCGGGAACCAGGTTCTACAACAACATGGGGATGTAATAAATGCAGAATGTAACAGATTCTCTAAGGCAAATAAATAAATTTTTCAACAAAAAGTCACAGGTGGTGGTGGAGTGGGGGCAAAAGGGAACTTAAAATTAAAAAGACTTTAGCGACACCAACAATTGTAATTCACGGTCCTTACTTGAAACCTAGTTCAAATAAACTTTAATTCATAAGACAGCCTAGAAAATGTGAATACTAACTTGATACTTTTGATGATATTAAAGAATTGCATTATTTTTATACAAAATGTTATTAGTAGTTATAACGGGAGTACTTATATATTTTAGAGGAGTCTCTTTTAAAGTCGCATATTGAAACATTCACACATGGAATTCAAAATAATGGAGGGCAGAGGTTACTGGAGAAATGAGATTGCCCATGAAATGACAACTGTTAATCTGAGTCGTGAGCACAAGGGGGCTCGTTGCACACCTCCTTTTCATCTGTATGTTTGAAATTTGCCATATTAAAGTTCCCATGTTAAACTTAAAAGATAAAATTTTTTACGACTATTTTATTGGCATGCAATGGAAATTACAAAAGACAGTATTTAAAAGTTTGTTAAAGAAAAACAAATTGGAGATGAACACATTGAAGCCTCTGCCTGCCAGCTGTACTCCAAGGAGCAAGGAGGTGTTGGTTTGGGCTTTGGCAAGTCCTGTCCTTTCAAATTTTGTAAGGTGGAGGCCAGCGCAAAAAGTCTCCATATAAATGTTGTAGTATCTGAAACTTAGGTACCACTGAGAAGATAAACTTGGGAGAGGACAGAGGTTGCAGGGAGAAAACTGAGAGATGAGTTAAGCTAACTGTTGTGTAAACTCAGGACTTTTTTCTTTAATCCTTTTTCTAAGGATGTCTCAGAATTCAGGTAATAAGAGCTACAAAAACACAGAGATGAATAAGATACAAATAAAGGTTGAACTCAAACAAGAAAAAGAACATGATCATAAATCTCTCTCCACTCTTTTACTGCCAAGAAATGTTATCTTGCACAAAGGGAATTTCCTACTGAAGCAGTTCAACATTTAAAAGGTGTATGTTAGTGTTCTTAGGCAACAGTCTAGTGACATTTTTCAAATACTCTTGACTTGTCCCAAAATGTTAGTTATGTTTTTTTCATTCAGGTTTCTCCTGCAATCTAAATAGTCAGTTCTTTATCGCTGCCCACTTTGACAAATTAGTCTATGCAACACAATTTCCAAGTTATCTTTAGCAGCCAACACAGCCCATAAATCCAAATCACTGTGCTGGTTATTAGGATTTCATTTCATGCTCACATTCACAAACAGTTAAGCTTTCAACCTTTGCTGTTGGGCATTAAACTTGACATTAATCAAGAGATTAAGTACGATGAATTTAAACTCAAGGTTAATAGCATGCTCAGCCAATATTAGTTTTACGTATTGCCAAGGGAGAACAGAAAGAGGCAAAGACCTTTATGCCTGTTGTTCATGACACAGAAGAGACAGATCAATGAGTAAGGTAGGAAACTGCTTCATTTGTTCATTTAGGAAGGAGTCACACACACATGCACACACACTCACTTATCTAGGTCAAACTGGCATTTGAAACAACAGCCTGCACACATCCTAAGGTCTAGCAATCAGTCACTAGGCAATTTGATTATTTCAGGGCAACTATACTTGCAATGGCAATGGAAGTGCTTTATAAAACAGCACAAACCATTTAAGAAGTCTTGAAAGGTATAGTGGTTGCTAGTTGCTAGAATAATTGTGTAAACAGAAAAAAAAATGTCTGTGTCAAATATATCAGCATCATCTATCAATATAATATCAATAGGGATAAAAAAATCATTCTAAATTTCATAAAAGCTGAACGTAGTAAAAGGATCTGCAGAGGGCTAAGTTAATATAGCTGAACAATGACAGAGTAATTACTTCCCAGGCCTTGTCTCCATAACGGGAGTAGTTACATGGCTCACAAGAACAGATATAGAAAATGAACTGCCTGATGATCTGGAAATGCACAGCAGCCTAATTCATTCACTCCCACTGTTCAAAATGACTGAGCACCTAGTTTTCATGAGTTGTGTCCTCAGGAGAATTGCAAGGTGCTGTTTCTTTTGGCAGGGGGTAGGAGATCAAAACTGTATTTGAAAACTAGCAATGAAGGAAGATAGCTTCAAAGAGACTAGCAGAATGAGGGCAAAATTTCAAACACAGGTAGATTTGAGCATCGGACTGAATGCAAAGTCAATGGGGACAAATCACCTCGCTGAGCTGAGTTCAGTTCTCCGTTGACAGGAAGGAGCAACAGCAATGAGAAGTGAAGAAGCACTCACCAGCTTAACCCCTCAGGGCCACTCAAACTGACTTTTTCCTACTCAGGGCTGGGGGGCAGTTTAAATGACACTGTGTATTTGAGGTGTCTGGCCTATATTGGAGCTGATTAACGGTTCATTCTTCTCGTACTGTCTGCCACCCCAAAAGGGTGAGGACTGGGCTTTTACTGCCGCATCTGGCCCCTAATACAGCATTGCATAACAGGCATCTGTGGGGATAACGTGAGGGGAAACGGCTTTACTTCCTGGAATTCACCAGAAATGATCTGTAGACGACAAACTGGTGAGGGTAAAAGTAGAAGTTTATAATTCCACAATTCAGTGGCGGCTGGCACACTGAGACCCTGGGGGACAGAAAAATGAAGGAGGTGGCCATCTCCCAAGACTGGTCGGAATCTAAATGCTCCATTCAACCGGTGACTGACCAAATTTTATTTCACCTTCTTTTTTTATATCTGCCAAAGTTTATGAATTAAATGTAGATGTAAATAAGAACAGGTTTTTTCCACACGGATTAAGAAAAGAATAAAAGTCACTGGTACACCTGATGAACAAGTAAACACATCAAATGAAGGTGTCTCTCTCAGCCATTTTCACAATTGCAAGACAAACCTGGCATATGATACAAGTTGAATGAAAAAGTAAAGTTTCAAGAAATCAAGAGGAAAAAAGATGACAAAAAACAGCACCACAAAGCCACAGATATTGTCCAGGATTTTAAAAATACTAGAATAGAATTGGCTAAAGAAAACATCTCTAGCCCTCGCTGGCGTGGCTCAGTGGATTGAGCACTGGCCTGTGAGCCAAAGGGTTGCTGGTTCGATTCTCAGTCAGGGCACATGCCTGGGTCGCCAGTCCTGGGTGCATGAGAGACAACCACACATTGATGTTTCTCTCCCTCTCTTTCTCCCTGGCCTTCCCTTCTCTAAAAATAAATAAATAAACAAATAATCTTTTAAAAAAAGAAAACATCTCAATATAATTTATGTTAACAATTCAGCTGTTTCACACATCCGCTCACAATCTGAATCAAACAGAAGTGTCCTCACCAAGAAGAGAAGCCAAGGGAAAGAGCTGAATTTCTACATTACCAGAAGTCAAGGGATCTAAAATTAAATTAGATTGCTGAATAAAAACCATAAATTGATCCTAATTCTAAAATAAACTCAAGGTTCCACATACAATGGCAAGTGACACCCCACAACTATCCTAAAAACGTAACAACACCACAAAACAAAGTGCCCTGACTGCTGTGGCTCAGTGGATTACACGACCTCTTGCAAACCAAAAGGTTACGATGTTTTTCTCCTTCTCTTTGTCCCTCTCCTTAAAAATAAATAAAATCTTTCTTCTAAAAAGAAGAAAACATAGAGGTATCAGTTAGGTGTATTGAGTGTCATCTATCTGCCAGGCTCTACTCTAAGCATGTTCCCATATACAGTCAGGAATCCTCAAGGTAGGACCCCTTCAAAACAAACAAACAAAATTAAAACTATTATTTTATAAAGGAAGCAGCACCTAAGACACAAAGAGGGAAGGTAACTTTTCCAAAAATATATAGTTTAGAAAGCATCAGAAACACAAGCTAAAGTCAGGTGTGAGGCTGCCAAGTCAATACTTCCTATCAAAACGGCCATATTGGTGAAATTCTCCTCTAACTAACTCTTTCAGGGTACCTATTAAAATGCTATGATAAAGTGGAAATTTTTTAGAAGGACAGAGTTTCAACGTTATTTTCAAATTAACACTAAAAAAGAGTTCCTAGTTGTCTCCCCAGGGGAATTATCTTCACTCTCCTGGTTCAATTGCCTGCATCCACTCTTCCTCCTACGTTATTCTCCTAAGATAATGAATGCATAGCATGGTGCCAAGAAAATGAGTTCTCAGTAATTGTTGACAATCAATGAATATAATAGCTGTGCAATAAGTGCTCACCGAACTGAATTCAAATGAACAAAAAGAAAATCCCAATCATCTGCATAAATAGAGATTGGAATAAGCTAATGAAGAACCGTTCCACACCTCAGGAAGAGAAAAAATAGTTAGAAGTTCTGAAAGAAAACACCCAGGCTCCAATATTAAGTATATATGATCCATCATGTCTTTATACAGCCGGTCTGTCCCACATCCTGTCAGTTCACCTTCCCCAGAATCTCACTTTTCTCTCATCTCAGCTAGGCCTTCCTTCAAACGAGTGGGAGTAGGGCAGCTGCTCCAGAGGAAGGGAAGGACGTCACAGTCACAGCCACGTGCCAGCTGGACCGTTCTCCCAGGCCTTCCCAGGTGGAGAAGGGCTGGAGTGGGAATGTACAACCCTCTACCTTCACCTTGGCGGCCTGCCCCAATGTGCTAACTCTCAGGAAGCCATGAAATCAGCTCAGCTTGTCAATCAGGGAGCACAGTTGGACTCTGGCTAAATTCTATCCAAGGGAAGGGGAGAAAACTTTTGAAAATTAAACGGAATGAAGAGCCTTTTCCTCAGGGTAGGCCAGGTGCTTCCGATGACTGCTCACTGGAGAGGGGTTCACCCAGGGCCCCAGGCCTTCCTCCTCTGGAGAAGGAAATGGGAAGATGGGCCACTGGCAACCTAAGTCAGACACACACCATGAGAAATGTCACAGAATCAATTTGCCAGCAGCCTGCTAATGAGGAGCATCACACACCCAGTCCTCTGTGCTTTTAATTTCCAAGAGGCATTTTAACTGTCTTAGCTGAGACAGTTCCCACGATCCCCTGGGGAGGCCATGGGGCACCTGTCCAAAAAAAACAAAAAGTCAGAATTGGTCTTACAGAGCCAAGAGAAGTAAAGGTGCAGGAGAAGGACAACCCATAGAATCCAAGGCCATATGCCTGAAGTATACTGGTTTGGCCTCTATCCCCCAAAAGCTGTCCCTGTCACCGTTATGCCACAGAGAAGAGGCCCTTGAGTCCTACAAGAAAAACTACGGAAAAAGCATTTCATTCAGCCTCATAATGGAGCCATTCTCTTCCTGCATGGCAGCCCAGGGAGGTGTTAGCAGTATTTGTCAAAGGGCAACTGCATACAAACTGGGGGAGAGAATGAAAGAGAAATGGCAGCCCAGAGCCTGCCAAGTGCACATCCTCTGAAATCAGCCACCACCCATTTCCACAAAGGGTGGAGAGGGAAGCCAGAGTTTGTCCTGCTCAGCCCTTCCCCTTACCTTGCCTGGGATAAAGTCTTAACCATCTGCTCAACCTTCCTAAAGATGACATAAGTTCATTAAAGCTTGTGGTCTATAATATGCTCTGCAACCTCTTAATAAAAACACACAAATTAAAAAAGGCTGCCATTTTAATTCAAGTGTACAAAAAATGAAACTCAAAAGAAAAAAAAAAGGTGCTCTGATTGGGTAGCTCAATTGGTTGGAGCATCACCCCCTTACACAGAAAGGTTGAGGGTTTAATCTCCGCTCAGGGTGCATGTGGGAGGCAACTGATCTGAGGCTTCTGATGGATGTTTCTCTCTCACACTGACATTTCTATCTCTCTCCCCCCCTTCCCTCCCCCCTCCTCTAAAAATCAATAAACATATTCTCAGGTGAGGATTTAAAAAATTGTTTTAAATAAAAAAGAGAAAAAAAGGCAAAAGTAATTAGTATATTCTGTAAGTAAATAGCTACTCAACCAATAAGCACATGAAAAGATGCTCAAGCATCAGTAATTATTAAGGAAATGCAAACCACAATGAGAGTCCCTCACCCCCATTAAGATGGCTACTCTCAAACAAACAAAAAACCCAGAAAATAACAAGTGTTGACAAGGATGTGGAGAAACTGGAACCCTTATGTACTGTTGGTGGGAATGTAAAATGGTGCAACCACTTTAGAAAACAATCAGGAGGTTCCTCAGGAAAAAAAAATCGATTACCATGTGATCCAGCCATTCCACTTGTAGATAAATACTCAAAAACAAACAAACCCTGAAAGCGGGATCTCAAGGAACTATACACATACCCATTATTCACAATAGCTAAAATGTGGGAGCAACCCAGTGTCCATCAACAGATGACTGGGTAAGTAAAATGCAGTATGTAATACAACAAAATATTGTTTGACCTTAAAAAAGAAGGAAATTCTAATATAGCTACAACATGGATAAACCTTGAGAATGTTCCGCTAAGTAAAATAAGCTAATCACTAAAAGAAAAGTACTGTACGATTCCACTTATAGGAGTACTTGAAGTAGTCAAAGTCACAGAGAGCAAAATGGTAGCTGCCCAGGGCTGGGAGAAGAAGGGGACAGAATGTTACTGTTTAATGGGCAGTTTCACACGGACAGAATGGAGGGTTCTGAAGATGGATGGAGGGTGGTGATGGGTGCACAGCAATGTGAGTGCATTCAACGTACACTCAACGGTTTAGAATTGGTTTTAGAAAAAAATTAGTTAGCTATGCCTGTCTTCTGTCAAATTAAAAAAAAATGTCCCTCTATGTGGCAGGCAGAGGAGAGTAATAAAGAAGGAAATCACAGGTCTACTATGTAAAAACAATACATGTTTTCAAGCTCTTTGAATTCTAGGCTTGTCTGCAAAACCTACTTAACCACACACATCCACCCCTCTGAAGCCACTCACCTCACTGAGGTAAATAAAAAAAGAGCAGGTGGACCCATCCACTCCGTAGTCTGCGTAGCAGGGATCTGAGCGCCACATATCTTTCATCCACTGAAACAACAAGAGCCAGGTAAGAACATCTCTGAACAGCCTGTTCTTGGTGACCCTGCCCATCTCCTATCAGAGGGAGAGGACATGTGCACGGCTCAAGCGGAGGCCTCAGCTCAGTCACTTAGCTGTGGTCAGGATGACAGACTCAGCTCCTGCATGATCCACAGACACACACGGACTTGGGCTGGGCCTTGAGACGCGCTCAAGGTAGGGAGGTCATGGGCACATCAGACAGCGAAGCCCAGGAGAGGCAATAGCTAGGAGAGTTTTACCATGAGCAAGTGCCTCATGGGATGCTTGCATCAAAATCCCCTCCCCAGAAAGCTGGTTTCACCAGCAGGAGCACAGTGCTAGGAAGGCAGTGCATGAATGAGCGCAGGTGACCTCTCAGAGACGGTAGAAGTGTTCCCGGGGCTGGGTCTCACCACCCTAACCGTACTACTGAGCAGGGGAGTGGTCTCCCCAACAACAGGCCATGTAAATAAGATATTTTTAAAAAATATTAAGACTGGAAAAGTGGCCAAGTGTCTCTGGGTATTCAATAGCAACTGCAAATATGACATTTAAATGACAATCTGGAGACCTCAGAGCTGGGCCTAGGGACTGAGAGAGAGAAGCTGGACACTAAATAATGGCAGCCCCTTGTCACTCACCCTTGAAAGATCACCTGCTGGAGGCTGGGAAAGCAAGGGAAAGGCAGCCTCAAAGACACAGCAGGCGCCTGAAATGGTCCAGGCTCTTTCAGTCTGACCAGTCGGAGCCACTGTACACTGACCTCACAGAGTTGGCAGCGGCAGGGAAGGGTTGTCATGACCACAGCCCCAAACAGGCAGGACTGAAACAGCCCTTAAATAACTCCCTTAAAGGGCTCACTCACCCTTTAAGAAAGGGCAAGTTAGTGCCAAATGAGGATGATAGAAACGAATACTCAATACTTCGGCCTTACCTTGATTTTCCCCTCACAGTGGGGGAAGCCATCCATAGGAGGCAATACACATTTTTCTTGAGCTCCATTAATGATATCTGTAAAAGATGAAAAAGAACAAAGAATACATAAAGTTCATGAAACAAAGCCTAGCATCTTTGCAAGCAAGGGGCAGGAAGAGGAACGGAAAACAGAGTCACAGTGGTAGCCATGCACTGACCCGTGCAACCCCTCAGCTAGCAGCAGGTCTGACTGATGTGCAGTGAGGACAGCCCACCTGCAGGATGTGTGTGGCCCAGTTTGAATGGGTGCACTACACCAACCAGAGCAGTTGCTTGGAAATCTGCAACTGGGAAACTGAGAAACCAAAGAAGTAGGGAGCAGGAAACAGAGCCACAGGATTAGGAGGGCCCGCAGGCTGGTGGGGAGGATGCCAGGCCATGGCGACAGGCTGAGCTCAGGAGCAGCTTCATGAGGACATGCGCTAGGGCTGAGGCAGCCACCAGGAGGCAGCCACGCAGGGGCGAACAGAGTTAGCGGGCGGAGAGCACAAAGCCATTAGGTACATCTGTGAGCAGAGCCTCTCAGGGACTCAGCTCTTAAATTTCCTTGAAGATCTCCTTGCTGCTTCAATCATTTCCTCACTGTAAGCTCCCTTTCAACTAGCTCAAATGGGCTCCTATTCCTTGTAACTACAGAATCAAAACAAAAAGAATGCCTTTAAGAAGCTTATGGTTTAGGGGTGAACAGCAGATGAATAATTAAATAACCGAACAGTAGTATGATTGACATCATGTTCAGGAGGGGCAAGGGAAGGATGCCCACCCCACTCTGAGAATTAAAGAAGACCTCCCTCTTGAGTCCAGCTATGCCTTAGCTGAGATGTGAAGGGGGAGTAGAAGTGAGCCAGGTAGAGGGACAAGGTAGAGATGGTGTTCAGGAACTAAGGTGGTAGGTTGCTGCCAATGCAGGGACCTGCTCTGACTGCAACGACACTGGGAGGTGCTGAGAGGTTAGACAGGAAAAGCAGCCGCGCCCCAAATCAGAAAGACCTCCAGCACCAAGAGAGAGAGACTCTGGTCCTTATGCCAAGGGCGTGGCAGAGCTCTGAAAGGTTTTAAGGAGGGAAGGTTACAATCAGAGTTTTGTTTAGGAATGATCATTTGAGCTGTATGTTAGGATGACCCTAAACATACTATATTTTCTGGACCTACTATTTTCCAGACCTGCTTGGAAAATGTCACCATTACTAACTGCTGACTATTTTCTATCTTTACAAAGTATCAATGAGAAATTGGATCCCAGGCCACAATATCAATTGACAGTGGTATGTAAGTGATGTCGGCGGCTGCTGGGGCTAGAAGAGAGGTTAGTGCTAAAGAGGGGGGGGAGGGGAGGGCTAGTTGTATCTTTCCTTGAAAATCAGTTCTTCTGATAGTCTGAAACAGAAATTTTGACCTCTTGATTCAGTGTTTTCTACTTCCTAAGGATAACTACGGCGAAAACCTAGTATCTTCCTTATCACAGATTGGGGGCAGTGCCATTTAATAGTTAACATGAAACGTATTTATCTTGTCAAAGTCTGTTTCCCCATCTATAGAATGGGAATAACTACACCTCTATTTCACCCAGCTGTTATTTAATAGGTTAATGTTTGTAAAGTCTAGCACTCCTAACAACTAATAACACTGAACAGAGCAGATGCTTAAAGCTGGCATTTGTTATGTAATTCGGCACAACTTTCAGTCACTATATCCAAGAAAGCAGTACTTCAAATGTACTGCTGCTTCTGAAAACACATACTCTCTCTCACTTACTTGTAAGGGAACAGCCAGCTTCACAATCCACTTATCAAATGGACTGCCTCACCAATGAATACTGATGCTTTTCAATGACTTTGGCTCCTATCACTATTTTTAATTCCATTTTGCTTGGCAACATTTTACCAAGCAAATCAGCAGCAGCAGAGGTTGTAAGAAATTAGACTGAGTCCAAAACAGCTGGGAATTGGGGCAATCAAACATTTAAGGGGAGAAATGTTTGGGTGAAATGCCTCCCTTTCTTCGTGTAGTATTCCAGTTCCAGATGTTCAGAGCCAGAAGTCATCAAAACTAGAAGCTACTGAGTTGCAGGTGTAATGTGTGGGGTGAAGAGAAATTACTGGGTGGCTAAACTAACAGGACCATGAAGGTCCTGCAAGCAAAGCCTGCCTGCTGACAATGTGCATCCTCTTCACTAGGAGTTTTAGGAATAAAAACGTCACATCAAGAGTCAGCAAACACTGACCATAAAGGACCAGATGGTAAATGTGTGAAGCTTGGCAGGCCGCATGGTCTCTGTCACGACCACCTACTCAGGTTTGTACCAGCAACGCAGCCACAGGCAACAGGGGGAAGAACGGACATGGCTGTGTTCCAGTAAAACTTTATTTACAAAAACAGGCACAGACCACCTATGTCTGCTATGCTAAGCGAGTTCCAAAATGAGGAGCCTCGTTTCTGCTAAGACCTATTGAAATGACTTTTTCAAGGTTACCTGTAGGATCCTCTGCCAGGAATGCCCTTCCTTTCACCCCTTCTGCCTTCCGCTCTTTCTCCACTCAGTAAAGCCTCTTGTGAGACCCAGCTTAAGCCCCACCTGTGGAAGAAACAGTCCCAGTCTTTCCTCCCCACACTCAGTCAGCTTTCAGTGCCACCCTGGCAGTGAACAATTGTGAGCTCTTTTTTTTAACCCCTTTGTCCATCTTGCCTCCTAAGCCTTGAGGACTTTAAGGAAGGCGATGACGTTCTGCCCTGTCACCAGGTACTCGGTAAGTACTGTCCGACTGAGTAACACACCCGTGTTCCACGGGCACTCTGGGTCCGCCTCTTTGCTCAGGGAGAGCCAGACTGAGCTGAGACCCCTGCCAGGCTAGGTTTTTTACTGCTCCTCCAACTGGCCATTTATCAACTAATCCAACAGGGTCTTCTCTGCAATTCCACTTTCTTATGATGAGTCTTCTATTTAGTTACACAGTGATGGGGATGAGTACACAATGAATTCCAAGAGCTCAGTTTAGTGGCTTGAGGCTCTGTCTGGGGTAGCAGAGATCTGTGAAAGGGAGAAGCAGGCACTTCCAGCTGCCTCCCCAGCGTGGGCCAGGGCTGCTCCGAACCCCAGCACCAGTGACAGGGAAAGACCCCCATCACCTCACAGCTCCTCTCAGAGGACAGCTCCCCATTTTGTTTTCATCACAATGAGAAAGATTCAAAACATAACGTTTTTGTTAGTTGGTATTCACAGGACACGTTCCTACCTGTGGAAGAGCCTCCAATTTAAGTTTGGTTGAAAACCAAAAATTCAGGTTAATGTTACTGCTCTTCAGGGGAGATTTATCTTATTGTACACAAGTCCCCTTCAAAAGGAGGAGACAGGATTCTGCCAAGATTCGTTGGTGAAATCTTTTCCCTGCTAGTCATCCCATGCTCTCCAGCACCCCATTTTTTTAAATGGTGAAAGGGCAAGGGAAAAAAGACGTTAATGTAAGCAATGAAGCTCGGTTCTTAATATTGCTTAGGATCCAGTTTCATCCCTTAGCCTCACACACCAGCTCTCGTTGCATGTTTCACAGAAGACCTCACTTCTGCACTGATTCTGTGGGATTGTCAACCAGGCATTACAGTAGAGGCAGACAACACAGGTGTGAAAATGTTGTTGTTTTATCAGTCACCAGGACTCACATAATGTAGGAGGGGCTAAACACCGGGTTTAATCTAAGAGGACACTTTTCTTGTTACCAAAAATGATTGTTTCTGTATGGACATGGATGGTAGGAGCAGAAGCAGCCACAGATGCCACAGACACGCCCAGGGTGGGCTGCTCCTGTGAAGTGTGGAGCCAGGCTCTCCCCGGCAGTCCTAATGTACGAACACAGATTCAATGCATGTATTTGGAAGCCACAGAGACAGAGATAGGAAACCACACACACATTTTTTTTTACTCGTGCTTTCCTCTGCCTCCGAGGAAGGAAGGAAAGTGGGGAGACAGGAGGGCAGGGAGGACAGAAGTGGCGATGGCTCAGGGAGACAGTGAGAACCGTAAGACGGCGACACAGGAAATGCAGGTGAATGAGAACTACCTCCCTCGATACAGCAGCTGCCTATCTAAAGTGCTGTCGCGTACATGCCCACATGGTGCATTACCCATATCCTCCTGAGAAGGGAAGACAGTTGGCTATCTAAGAGTCTGAAAAAGAGAAACTTTAAAATCCTCGGTGTCTGCCTCCAAACTCAACCTGTAGTCACTTGGAACATCTCCAAAAGCCTACTGTTTGCCATGTGCTGAAATGTCAAAGCTGCATCCTTGAAAGGCATGCTCTGTCCTCAAGGAGCTCACCACAGCGTGGGATGTGGGGGAGGTGGGACCACACTCAGCAGAGCTAGGCACCTGGCAGCAGAGCCCTGCTCCTGGGAGGGGAGACAACACCCTCAGTGCCAGGGCCCAGTGCCCAGCACAGCGCCTGGCCCTCTGGCAACTCCACAGTATATCTTTTAAACAAATGAATGAACAAATATAACAAAGGAATGAAGAATCTAAGTTCTATAAACGTGAAGAGGGGAGAAAACATTGCAGAGGAAAGGAGTGGGAGATCCTCATTCAGAATCACTGAACCAGGAATTCCAAATTCTGGACCACACACTAAACACAACAGGAAGGAACTTGGGTTCGACATAAAGGAATGAGGGGAGGGATGGGAGTAGGGCAGTGAAATAGAAATCATTTCTGATGCAAAGGGAGGGGAAGTGGTTTATCTCCCGTGTATTACTGGCATTCACACCTTGTTGGTATTTACAAAGAGAAGCTTATGGTTTTGCTAGATATGATCTTAATGATTAATATGTGTCTAAACTTTTGGCATCTCTAAGCCACACTGGAAGAAAATTGGTCTTGGGCCACACATTAAATACATTGTGACATGTAATTACAAAAAAAATCTCATAATGTTTTAAGTAAATTTATGATTTTGTGTCAGACCACATTCATAGTCATGCTGGGCCACATGTGGCCTGCAGGCCGTGGGTTAGAAATCTCAGTATGTATTCGCAAAACAAATACAAGAATACAAGATCCACTGGATACCACACAAGGATGCTGTATCTTTTAGCTTTTATGTTTTTTAACACATCATCAACTATTAATATGCAACAACATAAAACACCCACCTACTACAAACACACTTAAAGTTCATGATAACCACACCTCACTGCTGAACTAAAGAGACCAGAAGCATGTTTACAGAAAGAGGCCCAAACCAACCGGGCCAGCGGTCCGGTGTCGCCTGCGAGCCCCGCTCTGCGCAGAGAAGCAGCAGGTGTCTGTAAGCGGGCTCCACACGGGAGGTGGCTACTTCAAAGTTCCCTCTGCCAAGACAGCCTCCTTGTCAGGCTCATTTTTCCGTACATTAATTACAGCGAAGATAACAAGTATTTGAAATGGCACGCACTTCTTTTTAAGAACTTGTAGAATGTGGTAGTGTTCATTTTTTATTTAGAACTGGCCACACATCTGAGAGGTTAAGGGTGTCTGCTTCTTTTACCATTGTTATTTTAAATGGGGGTCGAGGAAGGGAGGGAGAAAAAGTAGATTTAAAAAACCCTCAGAAATTCTACCCCCCCAAAAAAAAACACCCCAAAACAATCATCTGTCTGCCCCAGGTAGTTTTAGGAAATTCAGCTCAGTTTCCTCATCCAGTTCCTCTGCCAACAACTAAGATAACCATCTTCATGAATGAGGGCTCAATTCAGCCCAAACATACCCTACACATATCTCCTCTCAAAAGATAAAGGGCCCCCAGTGATTCTGTTCTGTGTGTTGGATAAGGCAGTGTTTCCCTCGCAACATCTGAGGGGAACATGCGGCCTCTGTTATCAGATGGTCCCCTAGGGCACCCACAGGAGCACGCCACGGTGCCAGGCTGTCGGCGCCAGCCAGGAACCGACTCAGCCGCTGTGCTCGGCCTGCAGACCAAGCTCCTGCCAGAACCTCCATCACTAGCCCTGCACCAGGAGTTAAGAGCAATAAATCGGACAGAAATCAGCCACACTGAAACATAATCTTCCATTAAAAATGACCTCACCAGTCATTCTCAGCTTGGCCAATATTCACTTAGGGCCGCTTTACATTGGCATTAGGAGAAAAGTGATTTAATTTCTATAACTGAGTCAAGTACACATAACCCAGTGCCAGGGCCCATCAAAGGCCTATGCAGGGAGCCACATCCTGCAATGGGTGAGACCCACTCACATACCCTCAAGGAGGCATACCAGGCACCTTGAAAAGAGTTGCTTATTTCATTGTTTTTGTTTTCTTTTTAACCTAAGAAGCTGGGAATGCAATCTTTGTACCAAAAAGTTTTAGAGCTGCAAGGGACTGTTCACTTTTCCTGATTCATACAATCAAGGCTTAGAGAGATGAAATGCCTTGCTCATTCACTGATTAAACACAATTCATTAAGCACCTCCCATGTATAAAGCATTCTACACATTACAACCAGACCTCTGTCTTCTGAGTCAAGATTACTTCCACTACACAGTGTCTAGATATTAACACTGCCATCACCACCACCTTCATGTGCTGCACTAGAAGCCTGACAGGTCAATACTGAAGAATAAAATAACAAGTTCTCACTTCTCTCTAAATAAGCACCTCCAAGGGCCTCACACATGTGCGAAAAACCTGGAGCCGCACTACTGCCCATGCACGAACACGATGGGCATGAAGGAAGTCAACAAGAAAGTCATATTCAGTATACACAGTTTCACAAGTATGCACAACTTTTTGAGAATGGAACTAACATATAAAAAGAATGAAGTGTGGGGACTGACACAAACAAAACACACTGCCAAGGATAATCAATGTCATAAAATTTCAAATCACAGTAACAGTCAAATAACCCTGGATTATTTACGCTGGCCTTTGTCATACCCTCTGTCACTAATTTATCATTTTGCAGGATCCTGCAAAAAATAATAATGAGAGACGGTATTACAAAGGATAGCATAAATGATCTAATATTAAGATACCAGCATTAATAAGGTTTTTCCTTTTGTTGTAGGACAGCATTAAAAAGGAGGGCCCAGGATTAAGATTCTCAGTAGAAGGGGGTGGGGCTTACAAGAATGTTGTATACACACAGACCAGCCCTCCATTCTGAGGAACTCCAGGCACTGCTGTAATAAAAGCATGTGAGAGTCCCGGGAATGCTCAGGCAGAAAAGGCAGGCAGACACATGTATGTGTAGCAGGCAGAAAAGGGTTGGGGTTAAATACCTACTACTGACATGAACAAATTTAAAAAGCTCACCATTCTTGGTCATCAGGGAAATGTGAATCAAGACAATAATGAGTTAAAACTTCACCCACTGAAAGGGCTATAATAAAAAATTCAGGTAATAACAAGCATTGTCAATGATGTGGAAAAATCAGAACCTTCAAGCACTGCTGGTAGAAATATTAAATGGTGCAGCTATTCTGTAAAAGAAGCTAGTATTTCTTTTAAAAGTTACAGAGTTATCTACCATTTGACCCAGCAATTCTGATCCCAGGTATATACTCAAGAAAATGTAAAACTATGCCAGCATGCAAGTTCACAGTAGCATTATTCATAAGGGCTGGAAGTTGAACAATGGAAATAAACCCAAAGTTCACAAATTGATAAATGAATAGACAAAATGTGGTCTACCCATACAGTGGAATATTATTCATCCATTAAAAAGGAATAAGGTAGTGGTTTGTGCTACAGCATGGATCAACCTTGAAAAAATAATTTAAGTTAAAGAAGGCACTAACTAAAGACCACATATTACATGAAATGTCTAGGATAGGCATCTAGAAAGACAGAAAATAGCTAGTGGTTGTTTAGGACTAGGGAAAAGGGAGATTGGAAGGATGGTCATGATAGTTAATAGGCATTGAATTTCTTTTTAAGGCAATGAAAATGTTCTAAAATTGATTGTGGTATTGGTCGCACAACTGTATGAAACTACATAAAGCTACTGAACTATATTATATGCAAATTATATCTCAATAAAGACGTTAAAAAAAAACCCCAAACCTGTCACTGATTCATTCAACAAATACTGCTGTACCCAAAAGAGCATCTGCAAATAGTGTGTAGATAAAAGAGGTGAAGGGGATTAAGAGGTACAAACTTCCAGTTAGAAAATAAAAAAGTCATGGGGATGCAATATATAGCATAGGGAATACAGTCAATAACATTGTAGTAACTTCCCATGGGGACAGATGGTAACTAGACCAACTGTGCATGCCAGAACATATATCATCACTATGATGTACACCTAAAACTAATAGGGTATCCAGGTATGAATAACAGGCATAGCAGTCATTAAACTGGGAGAATGCTAACTTTACACACTGATTTTTAAAAAAGGGTTCACCAGTGCCATATTTTCAGAAAACATGTATACATATATATTTCTGCGTATGATATTTAAAAAAAATAACACACAGTACTAACAAGATTCTGATGTATCCTCGGTTGTCAACTTAGAGTTAAGAAAATATACTGAGAAGTAGGTGGCAGGTGTAATCCACCTACAAAACTCCATCACCTTCTCAAGTTAGGGGCCTAAGGCAATGTTGACACCTGTTCTTCTCCAGTGAGCAAGGCAGGACACAGCCTCTCCCACTCCCCGTCCTCACTCCTGTGCAGTCGGTCTCCTAAGAGAGGGAAAGACACGCTGTGCGGCCCTCTCCCTGCAACAGCGATGCACCCGGAACATGGAGCACACTCATCTTCCTTCTCCCCTCGAACAAGGAGTGCTTCGGTTTTTCCGCTAAAGCACAGCTGAGTTAAGCACAACTCACACATTTATGACTGTCCTTATCAAACTTCCAGGGGTGCTTTGAATTTTGTTATGAAAAACTAGAGAAATATATACAGTGTGTATGTGTGCGTGTTTGCAGTTCTTTCTTGAAACTGAAAAAGAAAATAAAGAAATACAGAATTAACAACTGTAGAAGGCAGACTATATCCCTAAGCTATTTTCATTGTACAAACTGCCAAAAATAGGCGTTACCATAGAGTGTTCTTTTCTGAATCACTTGTTACAGGCTTTATGCAGCTGCTGGTAAAAGACAGGGGTTCTAACTGGCCGCCCAGATGCCGCTGGGCACAGAGGAAGTGCTTTGATTATTCTTTTAATGGAGATCAAGACAAAAATTTTTTCACTCTCTCATATGGACTGTGTTTTTCATTTTGTTTTGTTTGCTTGATTTTAGCTTCCCTTCTCTCTTTTTAGCATGAAAAAATAAATTGTAAGTTAGCTCAGAATTAAGATGACACCTTGATAATAAGCTTTTGGTACTTGAAGGAGAAATTGAGAAAGAACGAAAAATGAAGCTGGAAAGATAGAATGGCGAGAACACCCAAAAGTAGACCAAGCCCTTGCGCACATTTGAAGAAAGGCTGAGAGATACTTAATTTTTAGGTCTCATTTGATTTATCCAGAGTTGCATCAAATCTATAAGCCCACTGGCATAAAACATATACAGTATGCCTGCTAGATATATCCTTGGCTAGGAATGTCTCTCAAAACCCAGGTTGTACTGTAACTTAATTCCTCTTACCTCTCCTACCTTAGCAGGTTTTCTTTCCTGTGAAAAGGAAACTTCCCTGGTACTAATTAAGACCATGTAAATTTTGACCCTGGCATGAAGCTTGTGAAGTTGAGAGAATAATGTGCATATTCTTAAATGTTATGTGTTACCCTGGGATGCTACTCATCTGCTAAATAGAAAAGGCTAGTACATGTATGAATGCAAGTTCTTTATAGTATGAAACGCAAAGGTTTTCAAATGCCTGGATATTTATTTCAGGAAGGGGTCTGTGCCAGACTGGGCTGTGCTTTTTGAGACAGTTCCTGGAGGGCACTAACCCTCTGCTGGTTGTTACTACCTGAAGGTCTTCACCAGATACTGTTCCGCTGTGCTGGTACCCAGAACACACTACACACACTCACGCCTCTCCAGCCAGGGCAGAGGGAGAACTGTCATTACAAACTCACTCTCCTTGTCAACCCAGAAATGGCTACTGTATCGAAAGCAAAAAGAGATGGCATACACACTAAAGGCAGGAAAAAGTCAGAGCTCTGGAAAGAAATAACCCCGATTGTTGACCAGAGCAGAAGGCTCAACTGCACTACTTGTGCAAGAACTAGACAATTAAATGCTGGTGGGAGGGAGGGTGCAGGGCAGAGGGGGATAAAGGGGAGAAATAAATGGGACAACTGTAACAGCATAATCAATAACATATACTTACAAAATAAAAAACATTAAAAATAAATTAAAATTTAAAAAAGAAGTGGATGATTAATTTAACATGTAATTCTTTACAAATCAAAGCTGAGAAATTATATACTCACAATGGTAGAGAATCTTCTACTAGAATGATCTTCCCACAGATAATACAATAAGACAATGAAGAGTAAGGAAAAGGGCCCCACACTAGAAGAGATTCGGTCCTTACAAAAAAAGAAACTGTACTGGACAAGAACCACAGTTACCAAGCTGGGTTACTGCTAGGAACCTCCCTACTGGGTGGTGGGAAGTAAGTAGAAGGTAAGCAAAATGCTACAATTTTAGAATTAAGTTTGGACCCATCAGGGTGGCTAGAAATGGAGGTAGGGTATCTCCAGAAAGTGGGAACCAAAGAAGGGAACCTCCAAATCCACATAAAACTGTCTTAAAATCCTTGAGTGACCCCATAAATAAGGATTCGTAGGGGAGACTCCAATGAAACCTGAAACGGTATTCAGAGGTCCAGCTACTAGTTCACTGTTGGGGAGTCAAAGTTTGAATCTTGACAAGTCAAATGGGTTTGGTCAACATTTCAACTTTCCAGTGAAATCCCAGAAAGGCCCTGCATCAGGCCCAGGACTTACGACTTCCTAAGACTGGGGTGAAAACTCAAACAGATGTGCCCAACAAACCATAAAATCAAGTCTTCATAGCTGAAAGTGTTAAGTCAGTAATTTAACTGCCTGTTGGAACAAAAATCAACACTCTTCAGAGGAAAACAATGGAATACAGACACTTTACAATTTAGCATTACAATGTCCAACATATAATAAAGAATTACTAGAAATGTGGAGAAGCAGGAAGGACCAAAACCAAGAAAATGAGTAAACAAAAATATAATGCAGGATTATATAAACGTTGAAATTCACAAAGATTTTAAAGCAGCTACTATAAATATAATTAAAGAAAAGGAAAGGATAATTTAACAGAAGAAAAAAAGAAATTCCAGAACCAAAAAGTTTTTCATCTAAAATGAAAACTCTGTGCACTAGAACTGACAACAGTTTGGAGATGTCAGAAAAAAAAAGTGAACTTGAAGAAAATGGAAATGATCCGATCAGGAAAATAGGCAATAATAATAAAGACGGGGAGAAACAAAATGAGCAGAGCCTCCGTGACCTGTGGGATGTCATCCTGTGGACCAAACCGTAAATGAAGTGGCACCCAGGGGTTAAAAAAAGATAAAATGGAGGAGAAAAGTACTTGAAGAAATAACGTCCAAAAACTTTCCAAATTAGGTGAAGAACATCAACTTTAGAATCAATATCTCAGTGAATCAGAAGCCAGAAAAATACAAAGATAATTGCACCATCATAATCAAACTCCTGAAAGCCAAACATAAAGACAAAATGCTGAAAGCAGCCAATCATGAGATAAATTCCAAAAAAGGGTGCAAAGAAATATCACCGGACTTCTCATCAAAAAGATTGAAACCTAGAAAACAAATGAACAGTCTTTGTTTAGTGGTGAAAGAAAACTATGGTCAACCCAGAATTCTCTCCCAGGTTCTATATCTTTGTGCTTAAAAAATTCCTGTCAAAAAGAAGCCATTTTCAGATAAATGAATGAAGAGCGAGTTCACTACTAGCAGGCCTGCATGGCAAGAAATAAACAACCAAAAAAAAAGTTCCTTTGCAATGAAAGGAAAATGACATCAGGTAGAAACTGGAATTAGAGAAAGGAATGAAAAGCATTGGAAATGTTAGTATGTAGGTAAATATAAAAGATCATTTTTCTCTTCTTTAATGTCTTTATCACTTGCCTGTCTAATGCAAAAACCATAGCAGGTAGACTGAGGTTTAAAACATTTACAGATGAAAGATACTTAACAATAGTACAAAGGGTGAGGGATTAATGGAATTAAACATGAAGTCTGTAATACTAACTCTAGTATTAACTTTTGAGTGTGGTTTTCCCTTCTTGGCCACCTGACCTGTGGATTTCAAGCTCCAGAATCAGACACAAAGAACACAGCCTTATAGAGACTGTTAAAGTAGTTCCCACAACTGTGTACAATCAGTGTCCTATAACAAATCCCTTAATACACACACAGGCACACTTGAACATCCCCTCCTAGGGTTCCGCTTCTCTGATTTATCTGAGACAAATTAGCAAAGCCAAAATCGGTTGTTTGAAAAGATGAATAAAAATGTCAACCCCCCTAGCAAGAGTGATAAAGAAAAAGAAAATATAATGAGTAGTATTAAGAACTGAAATAGTATGTCACTAAAAATCCTATAAATGTTGAAAGAATAAGAAAAGATTATGAACAACTTACAGCAATATAGTCTACAATTTAGAAGGAATGATCAGCTGATGTATTCTGGCAGCATTATTCATAACGGTCCCAAACTGGAAGTGACTCCCATGTCCATTATCAGAAGACATGATAAATCTATCATGCTATATTCATTAAACAGAATACTAGCCTGTGATTAAAAAAATAAACAAAAATGAACTACTGATATTTGCAACACCATGGATGAATCTCAACAATATTATGCTGAGACAAAGAAGCCAGGCACAAAAAATGCTGACACTATATGATTTCATTTTTATAAAGCTCAAAAACAGGCAAAATTAATCCCTGGTGATGGCAATCAGAAGTGCGGTCACCTGTGGGGGGTGGACACAACGTCAGGAGGCCTGAGGGAGTACCCTGGGCGGTGGCTCTGTTCTGTGCCTTGCCTGCAGCACTGGTTTCAGGGATACACACACTTACCAAAACTCACTTAAAATCTGTGCCTTGCATTATATGTAATCTTACATAAAAATTAAGCTAAGTTGCTTTAAAAAATGCTTTCTCTATTGACTTGGGAATATAGATGATGGAATATTATTTCCCTTCACTCATTAACCCTTTGCCAGCCACCTTTAGAGATACTTATTCTCCAATAAGGACCTACACATCTTAAAGCACTTCAAATAACAGTCCCTTCCGTGGCCTCCAATATCAAGTTTCACTGTGGCTGAGCATGCTAGGGGCTCCCTCAGTTTAGATTGGTCACAAAAGCACAGAGAATGGACATTTAATCTTTATTCCTGAATGGCAATCTCAGAGTTAAGTACAATCTGTTGGTAAAGGGTTTTTCTCAGCCACTGACTATATCTAGGTGTCCTTTATTTGGAGCAGACTAATTCATTGTGTATTTATAGTGCTTGGCCCAAAGCAGAGGAGGGGCTTCAATAGCAGCCATTGCTCTAAAATGTAACCGCACGTGGGCAGAAAAGAGACAGCAGTCCCAGGAAATAGTTCACAGGCAATACGCTCAACGTGAGAAAGCCTGTGACTCACTCCTCCCTGCCTGTGGGCTCTGACAGAAATCACTTAACTCCAATTAACAACGTGCAGCCCTGTTTGTCAGTCTATTTGTAGGATGTGGCTTTCTGCCTCTCATACTAAGCTCTGAAAAGTTATGAAAAGAGAAAATGCTCTAAGCAAGGGAAATAGGAGTAATTAGAAATTTTTCATTTCTCAGCATCATGCAGAGGTCATAAACCAAAGGGTCAGAGAATAACTGCTTCTTGCAAAAGTTACAGTGAACAACCAGAAGGGTAAGGAATTAATCTCCCTTTACTTCCACTTTGTTCACTGGAACACAGAAACTAATTTCCTAGTGACCTCTGCCACAGAACTGCAGAACGAAGAGTAATGACTAATGGTTTCCATAATTACATGACAAAATTGCACGATATGAGCTTCTAGAATTCACCGAGTTCCAGGTAAGCTCAGTAGAAGGCAAAGGGAGGCCAGGGAGGAGCTGGTGGGGACGAGCCAGGCTCACGTGTGCCAGGGGCCAGTGCCTGCTGCAGGGCAGGGACAGTGCCCCCAGAGGCCTCTGGGCACTGAGTATGTATGGGGTTATAAGAAGATGGCTTTGAAGTGCAAACTTTTTCTTTATTGGGGCCTATACATACCCAACCTAAAGTTCTTGAGGAATAAAAAAATGAGACAGGGAATAAATATTAGATATTGTATCTGAATATTAGATCAGAGAGAGAGAGAGAGAGAGAATTTCTAGGAGCTCTTTGAGGTACTCCTCCTCTTTGGCACGGCCCTGCAGGAGAGAGGGCACATTTACCCTCACCCACACTGTGGCTCATCTGACTGAAATAAAGAGAGTCCACATGCAGATGTGCTCCATTTAAAAGAGCAAGATCAATGAGCTACAAAACCTTAAATATAAATCTTGCTTTCATTTGTTCAGCTTAATGAAGGCATGCAAGGAACTTTCAAAATCCTACCCAGCCTTCAGATCTCGTTCACACTCTTCCTTACTTGTGAAACTTTGCAAGAGTATTTCAGCTCAAACAGACACCTGGAGCTGCCTGTGAGCTTCTGTGACTGTCTTGTACTCACTTTGTCCTCTAATTAGGGTGTTATTGTATATACAAACATGAGCATAACTCAAAAATATTGCAAAATCAATAACTTCTGCAAGGTCAGTGACGATGCATTGGCCTTCTTTTGTACTCCCCAGAACAACAGAATGACAAAGGTTCACTGAAATTGACATAGGTTTTGTGAGTTAAAGATGGTGATAGTGCTGCTGGCATGCAGAAAGGTCAGATACGAACCCCAAGGGAGAAAAGAAACGGCAAGCATATGTGTTTCTGGAAAAGATGGAAAGTGATGTCAGAAGGACCTAGGTAAGTATGTTGTTTTCCAATGAGGACCTCTCTCTCTCAGAGGGAAGGGGAAGAATCATTTTTTAAATGTTACTTTCTTCTTCTCTTCTTTTGCCTTCCTTATTCAGAGGGAAGATAGACTGAAACTGCTTTTGTGCTTTTTGTTGCTTTGAAATCATCTTGGCTTTTACACATCACATGCATGTGTGACCCCTACCAACCAAAGACAAGCAGCCTCCACCCATGAATATACACTCACCCACCACCATGGCCACTACCCACCATGATAAACAATCCCTTCCCTGATTTCCAGCCTCGGTCACTTCTTTGGTATACTTCTGATCATAGCTAATCAAAACAGACTCCAAGAGCTCAACCAAATTCATCTATGGTCCTGAATTTATGTCACCGAAAAGAGCTTCCAAAGCCTAGTAACTCAGAACTACATCTAGACATTAAACTTTGACAAGGATCTGCAACAAAAGAATTTGGTTTTCTTTGAGTCTAGTCCCCCTTATAAATGGCTCCTTCAATTCTCTGATCACTCTGAGGGCTGAACACGACTTACTACAAATAGAAACAATGTTCTAAGTTTTCAACTATATTATTTATCCAAGGAATTCAACACTAATATTAACGATATATTCATTTATATTCTGAAAGTATTGCTAACATGATCTTCAACAATTTGGCTAAACAGAAAATAAAACAAGACTTTAGGACTCAGTAGTTCTTGTTTTTTTTTTTTTTTTCAAATAACCTGTTATTTTCTCTAAATTTTATTGAAAAAAAGCTGAAATATACACAATACATGAAGAATGATATGATGAACCCCTACTCCCCATCGCTCAGTTTTAACAGCTGAATATAAGTGGCAAGAATGGGAAATTTCATTTTTTTCCTTATCTTAGGGGAAAAGCATTCAGACTTAATAGCATATTATTTACCTCTAGGTTTCAACTCGTTTGTTGGAGTTTTTTCACAAGTCTATGTGATAGGGGACTCAAGACTTGGAAAATTTTAGCTTAAGGTAAAAAGTTATAAGTCTAGCAAGTAATGTGTATGTTAAAGCTTCGTTTCAGAAACTACAGATAAGGCTCATCCTGGCTCCTGGGAAAACAGCTGACTTCCTGTGGCACTGCTAGAGATGACCACATGGGGACAAGTTGGAGGCATCCTGGACCTCGTGTTCCAGGGAGAGCAGATGACCACCCTCCCCTAGGAACACCTAACTGCCCAGAACATGGATGTTGCACTTTCTGAATCTCAAAGCTCTCACTGTACCTTGTTTATCCTCCCCCCACCCTCTTATAAAAGGTCTGGCCTAAAAAGAGAAGGGGAAGGTGGACTGTTAGGGTATGAACCCACCATCTTCTCAGATTGCCAGCCATCTGAATAAAGCGCCAATAAAAGATTCAATCATTGTCATTGCTTGTTGGGTTTGGTAGTGACAGGCAGCCTGAACCCTGGCATCTTTTCCAGTTACAATATCATGATATGTATATTTGGTCTTTAAACATAGTTCTTGCCTGACAGCTCCCAAAACCATTGGAATTTCCTAAGTGTTGAGAATGATAAATGTGTCTTTGTTATGTTTATGAGGTGACTTTTGGGCCCCACTCAAGTGTAGTGGATGGTCACTGGGAGAATCAACCATGTAATTAAATGGTTCGACTTCCAGTCTCAGTTCTCAACCCCTCCACCACTGGGAAGGGAAAAGGCGCTGAAGATTGAGTTCAACTGCCAATCACGATTATGTAATGAAGCCTCCACAAAAACCCAGGAAGACAGCTCATTGGTTCTCTTTTTCAGAGCCTTCCACTTTGTGAAACCAAAATGCTTCCATTTGCTGGACTCCAAGCTCCAGGAGGACCTCACTCTATGCATCTCTTCATCTGGCTGTTGATTACTACCCTTTAATATACTTTGCAATAAATCAGTACTCTAGTGAGTAAATGGGTTTTCCCAAGTTCTGTGGGCCACACTAGTGTATTTAATCCAAGGAAGGGGCCCCTGTAACCCCAATTTGTAGCCAGTAGCACAGGTAACAAATAGCCTGGGCTTGCAACTGGTGTCTGAAGTGTGTGTGTGTGGCGGGACACAGGCAATTTTATAAGATTAAACCCTCAGTCTGTGAAATGTGATGCTATATCTGGGTAGACAGTGTCAGAATTGAGTTGAATTCTTAGACGCCCTGCTGAGTTTTCTTGTACATCACTGAGTTTCTTTGTAACTGCAGCCTTTAATTCTGTCATTTAAATCACAGTCTTCAAGGCTTTCAGTTTGGTTTCTAGAGACTTCATTTCCCTTCTGTGCTCCCAAGTTATCTTGATTGCTCATGGTATTTGATAGATTGTTTCTCTGTCTGAACATTTGAGGTGTGTAGATGCTGTTTTGCTCTTGACAATCCAGCAGATTGATGGGCAGGGTATTTTCTTTTGTGTTCTCAAAAGATGGTACTATAGCATAAGTATTTGTTTTTCCTTATGTACTCTCTTTGTGCCTCTAGGATCACTGTGGTGTCACTTTGGTTAAGAGAAGTGTTGGTGGGTGGCCTCTCTGTGACCGGCTTTCCTTGGTAATGGGGCACCATTCTGTGGTAGGGAAATGTAGTGGGTGGTAGAGGACCAGTTTTGAGAGCTCCCAGAGCTACATCCTTTTCCCACTGTGTTTTCGGCTGTTCCTGGGCATGTCGGGGAGAGGAGGCAGGTTCACCATCCTGTGGCTGCTGTTCTGCTGTTTTGTTTCAAGTTTCCCAGCCACCTCTATCTGTTTCTGCTGTAATGGGCAGGGGAAGGGAGATGCCTTTTCTGGGAGAGAAACTGCTTCGGCCCCTCTTACACTCCAGGCTGTAGTCTGAGGGCTGCAGCCTGACTTCTTCCCAGCTCCCATTGCTCCACAAAGCTGTGGTGGGCACTGAACTACATCTGCAGCCACCACTGTCCTTGCCCTCCCCCAGCCTCCACCACCTCCCCTACTCACTGCAGCACACCATCTTCATATGTCCCAACATATGGATCTGTCAGACTGGTTGTGTGTTGAGCAGGGGACCCTCTGCTGAGTTACCGTTGTCCAACTTGTTATACGTGCACATTTAAGGGGAGAAACAATGGGACCTTCCCTTTCTGCCATGATGATGATGTTACTCTCAAGAACTAACTTTTGGTTTCACTGACTTCCTCTAATTAATTGATTATTCACTCTAATCTTTATTATTTCCTGGCTTCTGCTTGCTTTGGGTTTACTTTGCTCTTGTTTTTCTAGTTTCTTAGTGTACAAACTTAAGTCACTGGAATCTTTCACCTTTTCAAATGTAAGTTCTTAAACTTTTAAGTCATTAATATATGTTATAAACCCAACAATACTGTAATTATTTTTATAGAATTTTGAAAAAGTTAAGTAAAGAAAAATGTATCTATTATACCTAGCTACTATCTTTTACATTTACTCATTTACATTCTCTGGTGTTCTTCATTTCTTTGTGTGAATTCATGTTGCCCATCTGGTATCACCTTCTCTTACCCCAAAGGACACCCTTTAGTTTTTCTTATAGAGTAGGTATGCTTGGGAACAAATTCTCTAAGTTTTTCAATTGTCTGGGAATGTCTTGATTTTGTCCTCACTACTGAAGAATAGTTTTGCACAAAAAAGAAGTGCTAGTTTGTTTGTTTTTTTACTAGCACTTCATGTAACATTGTCTTACAGTCTTCCTTGTTACTGATGTGATGTTTCTCTCTTAATTGCTTTCAAGATTTTTCTCTTTGTCTTTCAATACATTGGCTATGATGGGTCTACCTGAGAATCTCTGTTTACAATACTTTGAGTTTGCTGAGCATCTTGGTCATCAGATTAATGTTTCTTACCAAATTTTCAGCCATTATTTCTTCAAATGCTTTTTTTCTGCCCCCTTCTGTCTTTCCTGCTTTTTTCTGGCACTCCTATTGTACATATATTCATTTGACTGAATTCACATAGGTTTGTGGGACTCTGTTTTCATCATTATTTTTATACTGTTCTTCAGATTGGGTAATTTCCATTTATCTACCTTCAAGTCCACTAATTATTTCTTCAACATCTCAAATATTGTTGTAGGCCTCTTACATGAATTTTTCATTTCTGCTATATTACTTTTGAACTCCAGAATTTCCATTTCATTATTTTATATAGGTTGCCTCTCTGTGTGATTTTCTACTTATTGAGTCATTATATACTTTCCTTTAATGTTTTAAACATGGTTTTCTTTAGTTCTTATAATAGCTGCTTTGAAGGCTCTGTATGCTAAGTTCAAGATCTGAACCCACTCAGGGACAGTTTTTATTAACTATTTTTCCCCTCTTATTGTAGATTATTTTATGTTTCTTTGCATGTCTCACAGTGTTTTTGCTGAAACCAGGTATTTTAGATACATATATTGCAGCAGCTCTGGATTCTGACTTTCTCCCTGGGTGTTGTTGCTATTATTTGTTTAGCAATTAGTCTAGACTAAATCTGTAGAATCTGTTTCTTCCATGCTCTCCATCATGTTTGGCTGTCATCTCTCCTCAGGTTTTTTGCATTTTTGTTTGTTTTGTTTTGTTTTGTTTTAAGACTAGAGTCCTAGGGATCACCCCTGGGTCTTCACAGCTCAGTAGTCAGCCAATAATCGGTTACAGGTTGTACAGAAATACCTGAAGTGAGTAAGATTCCCACCCTCTACTAATGGATCTGTGTGTATGTGTGTCTGTTGGTAAATATTCAATATTCAGCAATATTCAAAACTAACCTTTGTTTTCTGTCATACCCTCTTATGATGATTCCATGTATTTGCACAGGTTCACAGGCAGCTAAAAATAGGTGGACAGCTCTGGTCCCTTCTGGTCTCTCCTGAGTAGATTCATGTAGAGCTTTTTAAAGCTTCTTGTGACTTTTACTTCCAGATCTCCATACTAAATATCAAGCTAGTCTTCTGGTTCATTGCTTGCCCCAAACTAGAAGGCACCCTCAGTCTAGCTGAACCAGGGCAATTCATTTTCACTTGCCAAGAGCACTACTGTAACTGACTGGACGTGGTCCACTCCAAATCAAGTTAAACCTCCATCAGTGGAGCTGCTAGTTTTCCCAGGTTGCCCCACCCTGCGAGAAGTATTCCCCTGACAGAGTTAGGCAGAAAATGGCAGCAACTCCAGGCAAAAGAGCTACTGTCAATACCATTGTTTTTTACAGAGTTCAAGAGTTTTTCATGATTAATCACATGTCAACTTGATATATGCCTTTCATCAATTTCCAAAGCCCTGAAATGATTATATTTGACAACTTGATCCAGTTTTCGCACTGCCATTTTTGTCAACCTACACCCTCCACCTTACTGAAAATCCTGTTTCCAACTTAAACTGTGTTTACAGAAAACTACAAATACTATGAAATGTAAAAGTATAATTATTCATATTCAATTGTTTTGAATAGAAGAAATCATAATTTTCTTCTATCTTCCCTTTTTCAGGATTCTAGAGGTTTTGCCATTTGAGTAAAATTTTTTGTTTTCTTTTCCTAATCAAATAGTAAGCTATTTTAGGAAAGTAAAATAAGTAACAGAACAATGAGAAGCTACATGAAATAGATTACAACATATGCAAAATAAATACAATCGTATAAAAAGATTCTCCCTTTTTTCTGTCTCTCATATACTCTATAAGGAATAAGGGAAGTGGTTTATCTTTCAAGTATTAAAATTAATTCCAAAGGGTTAAAGGGGAAAAAAAAGAGGAAGCAAAATAACCTTAAGTTTTAGTCATATGCTGGAAAGGTGGGGGGATGGGGACCTGAATATTCAACCTTCAATCAATTAAAACTTGAAGCCAAGAATATTAAGAACAGGAAGTTCAAGCAAAAATGAATCAGCTGGGAACTCCCTCAATACCAAACCAAGTAATTTAATATTTGGTGTTTATTTAGTGCCCACAAATTCCAGACATTGACTCCCAAGTGCAGGAAGTTATATATGATTATAGAGAAGTTATAAGTTGTGTGTTGTTTTTAAAGTGTTTGGTATCCACCCCCAGTTCCCTAAAACATGGCCCTGCAGAAAACAGCAATTCAAATGAAGTTGGTTCTGTCTACCCTGCTACACAAAATTTAGTGAGTTTAGTCTGTGCCCCACTCTCTTCTCCCTCCACTCCACCTCTCTGTTTGAATGGCCAAGATTTCTTTTTCCAAAGAATCAAAATTCAAATAAGAACAAACATGTGTGCTTAAGGCTGCCAAATACAACTGGATGACCCACCCTTCACTTGCAAATGATTTCACCTAACTTTCTCTAACTCCCAAATGATGTTGAAGTCATTTTGGGGTCCCATTACAAATACTAAACCCATAAATCCCTGTGATTTGGAAGGAATGCTGTGAAACCATCTAGCCAATTTCCAGCTCCTAAAGCAGAAGTTAGGTTAAAATAGAGGAGTATTTGTTGTGTAAAGAAAAAAGACTGACTGAAATACAAACTGGAACTCGATGTAACTCAAGCTTCCCGAAACCACTCCTGTTGGGTTTTGGAGCTGCCAAACAGTATTCCTGATGCTTTCGACAGAAACTCCAAACAGCCCTTTCCTGTCTGTCTGAAGCCAGTGGCACCACCAACAAGCCACTATCAGGCTACTGCTGTTGCTTTGGAGAGTCTGTATGATGTGTCAAAAGAGAATAAATACTCTTAGTAAAATGACAACGAAACTACCTATTTAAATTAAGACCGAGAACAAAGAGTGAGAATAAAAGAGGAGGCCAATCAGGGGTAAAAATATTTTCAACACCATGAAGATTTCGTTACAATTATATCCTATTTTGAAGTTCTAATGTTTGGGAATTACTGAAAAAATGCCCTAAAATGACTGTATTTTCCTTGACTGACTGATTTGGGCCCACAGCCAGTTTTAGCAGGTACTTCTCACTCAATCCAGCTCAACTACAGCTATTTTCAACTTGTAAGTGGCTTAACCATAACTATTAGATTTTTCTGGCCACTCTAAGTCTCCAATTGCTCTTTCCTGGCATTTTCAAGTCCCTTAAGAGTTACCAAATGTCAATAAATGACCTACAATTACACAAAGTCTGTCTGTCCATAAAGTATCCAGCCATGCACTATGAAAAATAGACACATTTACTGAAGAAGATACAAGAAACATTGTACATAAGGCAATGAGGCCTCAGTCCCCTTCAAAGTAGGCACGTGGGGAGCTTGCACAGTTCTCCCAATCGCCACCAGCTGCCACGTCCTATTTCCCTGAATCTCACTGACAGTCTGAAATCTCTTCCCTTTCAAAGGTGATTTTAGTTTGGGAAAACCAGAAGTCACAGGGTGCCAAATCTGAGCTGTAGGGGGGCTGAGTCACCTGGTTGATATGATGTTTTGCCAAAAAAACTTTGCACGAGACGTGATGCATGAGCGGGTACGTTGTTGTGATGAGGTTGCCAATCACTAGCTGCCCATGGCTGTGGCCTTCTGAATCATCCGAATAGTTTCCACAGAGGAGTAGTCAAGATTAACACAAAGTCTGATGCAGATCCACTACTCTATGGCCTAGTCATTTTGAATTCGATGGCCGCACAGGATACACATTCGATCAATGGTGTCTACCGCCCCCACTGAATATTATAGTGATGTCACCATTGTTCACTCATGCACACTCCAGTCCACTCTCCTTCGCTGCCAGGTTACATGGATGTCGCATAAACTGTTCTCATTATATTAACAATGGTTGGATGTTTTCTGGACAGACCTTATATATCTGGACCTTTTCTAAAACGCCCAGCATGCAGGACTACAATCACCTTATAAAGAACTTGATGTGCAGTAGGATGTACTGGAATAAAAACCTTTCTTAGATTACATATTTCTAAGTTTGCCTGAGAAATACGAATATCATACCCTGAATATTTCATCCTAGTAGTGTCTGAAGCAAAATAAACAAACACCTGGCATTCCAATAAAATCCTATGTTGAGACCCTACGTTAAGACTCAGAAACAGATGAAAATGAAAATGAAAACATTAAAATGAAGACAGTTACTCTGCTGCTAGTGTGGAGATGCTCCCACCATTTCCAGGGTCCCTGGGACTAGACAACAGCTACTGCCCTTAATTAATGCCTAAAACAGTACAGACCAGCCACTGTGAGAGAAGACAGAACACAATTTTATCTCTTTCCTCTATTTGTCCCTCACTCAGGCAAAAGGGTTGAGGCCACCAGAAAAAGAGCACAGGATCTCTTTAGTGAGTGGAAAATGCTGTGAAGAACCCAGTACTAGTCTGTTAGAACCACCTTCTCTCCATTTGGACACCAAAAACCCAGAAAAAAGAGTGGGCAGGTACCTGGGAGGGGAGTTACCTGCTGAAGGGTGTGGTTCAGCCCTTGCCTCCCACTGTGTTTCACATCCACCAGGGTGGTCTGGCTCTTTGCCTCAGGGAGACCATGACCTCCTGCACCTAAAAGCTATTTGGAGACTCCACCTTGAAACACAGCCTTCCCAGTAACTGCCTGATCCTATTAACTTTGGTTTCTGGCTCAAATGCAGTGGCTTTTCAAAGAGCTGTCAGAGTAGAAAAAGTCATATAATGTGCTTTGATAGAGACCCCTGCGTGTCATCTACAGCACAACTGCTGGGTATAAGAGTTGCCCATGGAACAGAAACATTCAAGTGGAAATTCAGTCACCAGCTGTGGCCCCAGGCAAAAAACCCAGGAAGACAGATCCTGCTGGAGAAGGGGGACACTCAGGGATGACTGAGACACAGACTGACTCAGGTGGGGGCCAGGGGTGTGGGAGAGGATAACCTAAATTCCGCTAAAATCATAGAAGTTTGGAGTTGGAAGACCTTACAAAGAACCCAAATCTTCTCATTTCAAAAATAAAAAACCAGAAGGTGACTCCATCCCCGAGTTAAAACTACCAATCATTAGCAGAGCTGGCAAGAGAAGAAAGCTCTCCTGTTACCAGATACATTAGGATGGACTGGAAAGGGTATGGAGCCAGGTCTCAGGTGGCCTGCTTCAGAGCGGGGAATCATAAGCAAACAATGTTCCTCCTCAATGCTCTTCTCCAAACGAGACCTAGGAGAGACATTCCAGTACTGCTTCCTGTTCTACCTTTACTGAGGTACACACTCTGTTCCGAAGACAGAGACCCATTCTGAAATGACTTCACTAACTGAGGCAATCTTTACCTGCCAACATAAGGGAACATTTCCATTTTACTCCTTCAACCTACATGGGCCCCACACTTTCACAAACTAAAAACATCAATCCAAACAATGACAACAAAAATGATGTGATCATCTATGCCAACCACTCCAGCCTGACACAGCCTACCAAGTGAATAAACTTCAGAAGGAAACCTTCTATATAAACAGTCATGAAAAGTTCCAAAATGGACCAAATTCTATAATTAACGATGGAGGGAGAGGGAAAGCACTATGCTTAGTATAGTCAGAGTGACCATCAAATACAGAACATTAAAACATTCTAGCAGGGCTCAAGTCTTACACACTTTTAGAAAATATTGACAATGAATGGGAGAAGATATTTGCAAACAACAGATCCAGCAAGGGGTTAATATCCAAAATATATAAAGAACTCATACAAGTCAATACGAAAGAAATAATCGAATCAAACTGGGCAAAGGACCTGAATAGGCATTTCTCCCAAGAAGATATACAAATGGCCAACATATATATGAAAAGATGTTCAACTTCGCTAGCTATTAGGGAAACACAAATCAAAACTACAATGAGCACCTGCCTGTGAACCAAAGGGTCACCAGTTCGATTCCCAGTCAGGGTACATGCCTGGGTTGCAGGCCAGGTCCCTAGTAGGGGGTACACAAGAGACAACCATACATGATGTTTCTCTCCCTCCCTTTCTCCCTCCCTACCCCTCTCTAAAAATAAATAAATAAAATCTTTAAAAAACTGATTAACATTTATTCACAAAGATATGTGAACCCCTATGTTCTTTTCAGCATTACTCACAGTGGCTAAGCCACAGTGACAACCAAACTGTTCTTCAAGAGGATTGGATAAAGAAGATGCAGTACAAATATACTGTGCAATACTACTCAACCATAAGAAAAGATGAAATATAGCCATTTGCAACATGGATAGACCTTGAGAATATCATGCTAAGTGAAATAAGTCAGTCTGAAAAAGCTAAGAACCATATGATTTCACTCATATATGGGATATAACACTGAAACTTGTAGACACAGACAACTGTAGGGTGATCACCAGAGGGAAGGGGGTTGGAAGGGGCAGTAAAGTGAAGGGGGACAAAATATGGTGACAGAAGATGACATGACTTTGGATGGTGGGCATACAATGCAATATACAGATCATATATCATAGAAATGTATGCTTGAAACCAACATAATCTTATCAACCAATGTCACCACAACAAATTGAATGTAAAATACATTTTAAAAAAGTTAACAAGTAATCATATGAGTAAACAATGACTCACCTGCTATCACAATTAACATGAATATATTCTTAAAACATCCAAAAAATGACCCTAACAGCCTATAGAGCTCTCACCTTCAGCTTGTACCACTTTTACCCTCACTCCCTGCTCTCTGGCCAAACTGGCCTCACTCTGACCCACAGACATGCTAAGAAATGTCCTGAGTGCCAGACTCTCTCTCTGCTGTATCCTCTGTCTTTAATTTCAGCTCAGATGGAATTCCCTTTGAGGTCTTCCCCCATCAGTCTAAATGCATCCTCAACCTGTCCCGGGTAATTTCCTCTTCAACCTTCACTTATTGTACTTTTTTAGTCAGGCTTATCACTTGACACTATTACGTGAAACTTGTCTGTCTACTGCCTGTCTCCCTAACTAGAATGCTCCATTTTGTTTTGCATTTGTCCCCAGAACCTAGAAGAAGCTCAATAAATACTTATTGGACTATGTAATTAATTTTCAGACTCCTACTTAGCTCCACTGTGGGATGTGTTATTTGCTATATGCTTTTTCTTTTAAAGATTTTATTTATCCATTTGTTTAGAGAAAGGGGAAGGGAGGGAAAAAGAGAGGGAAGGAAACATCAATATGTGGTTGTCTCTCACCCGTCCCCAACTGGGGACCTGGCCCACAACCTGGCATGTGCCCTGACTGGGAATCAAATTGGTGACCCTTTGGTTCACAGGCTGGCATTCAATCTACTGAGCCACACCAGCCAGGGCTGCTATCTGCTTTTTTACCACCACTGTCAAGTGCTGAATAAATTGGTTTTACTTTGCATTTCAGTCCTTCTAGTATGTTTTCCTGTGCTGACAAGAGACATCAAATAGAGAAAGCCACCAAATCATCAAGGCGCTCTGCCACAGTGATAAATCATGCTGGACCAGACTGCTGGTGCCCATTTTCAGGGTCCACCCACTTTAATGCAAAACCAGCCATGGAGGCTGCCTGGCCCATAGGATACTGAGGGATGATCAGGAGAGGTTTTAGAACAACTTATAAAGTCAGACATCAGTACAAGTCAACTGTATGACATGAACAGAGATAAGAACAAATGCCTCATTTGCCTCTAGTGAGAACACAGGAAGAAGGAGCGTGATAAAGAAAGAGGAGGATGGCAACCACAGGTCCCCAATCTGTTGCACTGTAAGTAGCGCTGGTTTCTGTCATTGGTTTTAATCTCCCACAAAAAAAACCCCCTAGAGATTGCTGAGGGCAACATGATCAGAGATAAAAAGAAGGCAGCTCTAGCCAGAAATGGTGAAAGAGTAAAAGCTAAGAGCACACTACAGTGCATCAGCTGGTGGAGAGGCAAAGCTGGTGGGCGTGGCTCTTCTCAGTATCATTTCACCAGTTTCAAGTGCATGCCTTCTTGAAAGAGATGAACACAAGAACACATGTGCAGAACTATCCGACAACAGACAGTCTACGTGGATTTACATAGCCTGGAGAGTTCTGGACATTCTGAGAACCAGGATTGAGAATAATAAGCCCTTGTGTCTGGGGAGGATACCCAAGACCACTCTCAAGTTCAGTGATTCACCAGGAGATCTCCTAGCTAAGATTTATTATAGCAGAAAGATATAAAGCAAAGCCAGCAAAAGGAAAAGTGCAGGGGGCAGAGTCCAGAGGAGCCCAGGTGCAAACTTAACTCTTCCAGTGGAGTCACACAGTACACACTTAATTCCTCCAGCAATGAGTTGTGACAACATGTGTGAAATACCAGGGAAGTTCTTTAGAGACTTAATGTCCAGGGATTTTACTGGGAGCCACTCACATACACACCTTTGCCTACCCTGTGCCTAGATTCCAGAAGGAAAGCAGATGTGCAACATGAACCATATTATTTGCACAGTTTAGGCAGAGTGAGCCACTCTTACCAGGGAATGGTCAGAAATCTCCCCATATTCACGTTCCCAGATGCTAGCCATGGACCAACCTTGCAGGTAGGCCTTTCTAAGGATAGCATTCTTGGGCTTGCTATGCTAACCCTTTCTGTGCAGTCTTCCACTGTACCCAAGTCTGTCACATCTCTGTACACATAACACACAGTGTGCTGCTGCCCAGACGCCCTTGCCTCACACGGCATGCATGAGAGTGGGCAGGAATCAGCAGCTGACATCTCTGTGCCTGGGCCACTACCAAGAGACATGTTACTGACAGGGAGTTGGCAAGAGTCACAGGATACTGACCCACAGAAGGAGAGAATGGTCTCTGGGAGCACAGAACTAGGCAGAGTCCCCTCCCAAAATCAGAGAGAGCAAGGCAGGTCCACACAACAAGAGTGGCTCCACTGAGCAAAGAAGTGCAGTGGGAACAGTCAAGCCAGGGCAGAATGTAGCTACAAAAGCAATATTCCTGGAACTCAATTATATGGGTGAGTTTTTCCTCAAAGAGTGGGCAGACACAGGTATTACAGTGACATACATCATTTGAAGAAAGATGACTGCCATTATCATCTTATTTATTGGTTTTTGCAGAAGGGATGGTAATCACACTTATTAGTTTTTACTCATAAGAACAAGGAACCATCAATTTTTATGAGACTTTGCAAACAGTTTATGGTATCAAGAAACCAACAAACATCTAGTTCAAGGGTTGATAAAATTTTTATAAATGGGAAGATCTTAAATATTCTAGACTTTAATGATCTCTGTTGTAACTGTGCAACTCTGCCATTGCAGCATAAGGGCAGCCGTAGGCGATGTGAGAACAAATGAGCATAGATGGCTGGATTCCAATAAAACTCTGTTTACACCAGCCGTGGGCTGGATTTTGGCCCATGGGCTGTCATTTGCAAACCACTGATTCATATACAGAACTTGTAAGAGGTAGAAAAGGTCCTGGATGGCCATTGAGGGTTTTAGCTGGGCTGGTGTTAACCCACCAGAGAGGAAATGCACATCATGTGCCAGATAAGGCATGTCAGGTGCTCCTGGCCTCACACGAGGCTACTGGTGCTGTGTCAGGGCCACAAAACCACACTGAACCAATAAGTAGGAAGGAGGCCTTCACTTGTAGACACTAGCAATAGGACTCAAACTTCAGTGAGTACCCAAAAGAAGAAACACACACAAAAGATACAAACAGGGTATTCATGTAATATATGAGTCCATGAAACATATGAAAAACATCTGACCACTCTAAAAATCAAAGAAACAACATGCAAAATATAATTTTCTATTTATTATACTGATAAAGCTTTTTTTAAGGAAAATACCAAGTATTTAGGCAGAGAATGTACAACAGGAACACTCATACGTTATTCAGGGAGTGTAACTTAAAATGCCTGTCAAGCCATAAGATAGTTATTCTAGAGACTTCTGGTCATAAACAGCAGAGGTTTACTCTCTGGAGAGACTGAAACAAAAAGGGTTCAGATCCTAGAACAGAGGAGAAGGTGGAGAAGTGGAAGCGAGGTGCATACCCCAGCTTTAAAAGGCCCCAAATCACCAGTTTTACAGCAAAATTTCAGCAGTGGCAATGTTGGTCCCCTGGACAGGATGCTGAAACATTCATCTCTAAGGAAACTAACCAGAAAGAAACGACTGGTAACAGATATCTAAGAGACTCTGGCATCATCTCTGATTCCCTCTGAGGTGGCCTATCATCTGTCAACACTCACCAATGGCCAGCCACCGTGGTCCCAGACAACTCCCCCTCAAATACAAAATAATGCCTACAGGTTACCAGGCATTTGAGAAAACATTCTAACATGAAAGAAGTCAAAACAAACTGGTAAACAGAAAGAGAGAGAGGGAAGAAAAGAGAAAGAACAAAACTCACAGGAAATAGAAATAATGTAGAAAACAAAATATGATTTATAGTTTTTAAAAAATTTAATATATAACAGATAAGCAAAGAAACATACTGATTTAAGAAACCATAAAAAGAACAGGATGTTATTTATTTATTTATTTATTTATTTATTTTAAAGGGAACCTTGAGGGAATAAGAAATTTGGGAAATGAAGACTAAAGTAGAAGAATTAACACGTTTGGTAGAGGAGCTAGATAAAAAGTAGTGGAAATCTTTCAGAAAATAAAGCAAAAAGATAAACAGAAAGATGATAGGAGGGGAAAGTTAGGTCTGAAGAGAAGGGAAATCAATCACTTCAGTGCAAATTCCAAATAATGTTCTAGAAGAAAACATAGGGTAGAGTGAGGAGCTCTGAGGAGAGGAGGGTAGGCAAGAAAGACATAAACATCCCCAAGGTTTGCCAGTTCTACCTATATACCGCCATCTTCGGTAATCCTGAAAAGGAATTATAGTAAGCCCAAGTACAGGACCTAACATTAGGTTGAGGTATAGCTCATGGGTCGGAAAGAAGGGTCAGAGTCAGGATGAAATATGGTGCACAGCAAGCACGAGAAATGTGAAAACACAGGAAGCAAATCCCACAAGCTTCCAGAGGGCCCACAGGTGCCATCCATGTATGCGAGTACCACTGGACTTACCAAAAATAACACTGAAAACCACAAGGCAAAGGAATGAGATGTTTACATTTTTAAGAAAAATAATTTTCAAACCTAGAATTTTACATTCAACTAATTTATCCTTCAAGTGTGAAGGTACAATAAAGATACTTTCCCACATGAGAGAAATTTCAAAAATTTCTCCCCACATATCCCTGGTAAACTACTAAAACAAGAGCTCTACCTGGATGACTTTGTTACCTCTACCTGGAGGTAACAAAGCAACACAGAGGGAGACATGGAATCCAGCAAATAGAAGACCTGGCCCAGGAGAGAGGGAAAGGCTCTTCCCAGGGTACTGGAAACAGGCAGGCCCCACACAACAGCTGAACAGCAGGCTGGAAGGTAAGCAGGCCAGGCTGCGGCGGGAGCACAAATGCTCCAGGAAGAATGCTGCTGGCTCTGGCCAGGTGGCTCGGTTGGTTGGAATGTCCAGCGCACAAAAAGGCTGAAGGTTCAATCCCCAGTAGGGGAGCACATATGGGAGGCGAGGATGTTTCTCTTTTCCTCCTCCTTCTCTCTCTAAATCAATAAACATATCCTTGGTGAAGATTTTTTTAAAAAGGATGCTGCTCAAAGAAAATGTATGCAAAAGACTATCTGATAGGATCTGCTGGCCATGTTAGGACGGATTCTGATGGAAAGTTTAGGGCTCAATTTTAATGAGGGAAAGAAATTTTGTCTATTTTGTTCACTGATATGTTCCTAGCACCTTGAAAGTAATCAGTATTTATTGCACTAATTAAAACTAAGCAAATATAAAAAGTACATTATTAACACTGGAAAAAACAAAAAGATGAGTCCAAAAGGGAATTCAGTATCATACCATTTTACTAGATGGCTAAGCACTGTCTTTATAGAGGAAGCACGGACCACTGATTTAACTTAGAAAAGAAATCGGGGCATTAAGATTCTGGAGGATGAAGACAGGAAGTGTATGTGGCAGGTGGGAGGGATTCCTGGCAATGGGGGTATGTAGTGTTGGAAAGCTAAATTCCCATCTTCCATAACAGAAAATCGGGAGGCAATACAGAAAATTGCAAGATAGGGAAAAGTAGCATAAACATGTTAATGAGAAACATGAAGATATACAGTGGAAGAAACAACTGAAAAGAGTTCAGGGTATTTGCATTTAAGCAACGTAAGTCAGGAGGAGGGAGGACAGAGACGTACAGGACAGGGAATGGATTTTTTTATAAGCCTTGTACTATATGACTTCTGAAATTATGTGCATGTCCAAATTTGATAAAAATAAAAAACCTAAAAAATGCTTATACTGTAGGCCTCACCATTCTATAGCTAAGAAACTCTCCCAAAAGAATAATCAGAGATGCAAAGATTTATTATATGCACTGCAATGGCCTTCACAATAGAAAAAAAATTGAAGATAGGGATCTAGTTAATGAAATAAGAGAATATTATGCAGTTATTGAAAAATAAAGCTTTTTAAGGATAATAAAGACAAGAGAGAATGCTCCTTTAAAACTCAAGATTTTAAAAACAACTACAATTTTTATGCACTGCAAGCATAGAAAACAAAAGACCAGAAAAAAATAACCATGTTAAATGTCATGTGCTCCAGTAACTGAATTGCAGGTCATTTTTATTTCTTATTTTCTGCATTTTCCAAATTTCCTACAATATATTTGTATCACTTTGTCAAATGTTTTTACAGTGCTTTTAACATTTAAAGTAGAAAAAGAAAATTAGAAAGCAGTTCTCCGTATTTCTCTAGAGAAAAATCATTCATTTGAAATATGTAATGGTTAAGAAGAAAAATCAAAGGGAAATCAATGCACATTAGCAAAAAGACCAAAAAAAAATTCACAAAATAAGCAGGCTTGGCTCCTGAAATATTTACAATCACATATAAATCATGAAAAAGGTCTTATTTCTTACATTATCTTTCATTTTTGAGCCTTAATCTATTCTCGCCCTTAAAAACACCCCATGTGTGACCTTTTGGTGTGATGTTCAATGAAATCCTATTGTGGCAGCTGTGGGCAGCTTCTGTGAGTATGGACTTTGGGTCTGAGCCACCAGGATCTGAATCCTAGGCTTTCACCAACGTGAACAGATTATACGGTATCTCCCACTCAGACACCCGTTGTCTCTTAATTGGGATAATTATTTTGCAGGTTTTCTCTGAGGAAAACATTAGTAAAGTACTTTAAAATGATAATCAGTGCCATGGACATAGGAATCCATGAAAAAATAGTGGCTATTTTTTGGTCCTATTTTATAAACACCCCACAAGTCTAACCTGCTTAGCCATACTCACTAACAGACACTGCCCTCATCCCTTCCTTGACTCTTTCTCCCAGACTTGACTTCGTGCCACACATGCCGAGGTTTAAGAATGGGCGAGAAGAGAAACTGACTTCAAAGAGCTCCATAGCAGTGACTAGCTAGCTCACAGTGTCAAATTTGTACAACTTCTTCCTTTATAACAAAAGTGGCTATTTCAAAGGGAACTTGATCAAACTTGCAAAAAATTTGTGAGCTCTTTTTTCAAAGTAACCAATGTAAATTCAAGAGATGTAAGAGCTGTTCAGTAGTGAAATTACAGAAAGCTGTAATGCTGCAAAGTAAATGAACCAGGGCATTATCTGTTAGGCCGGCATTTACCAAGGTCAGTGTGTTGTACCCACACAAAGCATATCTAGGTGATTATTCTCACCATCAGCTCTGACAGTACTTTAAATATATACTTTCATAATCCTCACTCAAGGATATTTTTCATTGATTTGAGAGAGAGAAGAAGGGAGAGGGAGAGAGAGAAACACTGATGTGAACAAGAAACATTGATTGGTGGCCTCCTGAACACGTCCCAATTTGGGGACTGAATCCACAACCCAGGTATGTGTCCTGGCCAGGAATCGAACCCTCAGCCTTTCCGCATATGGACAACACTCCAACCAGTGGAGCTGTACCAGGCAGGGTGTGCTTTAAATATTTTTTAATAGTGCTTTCAATAACTCTGCTTTTAGTTTCTATTGCCAAAATCTGTAGAATGACAAAGAATAAGTATGATGTAGAGAGGGAGGATAAGGAAGCTTTGCACTATTATTAAGGGACTGTTGAGAAGACTAGAGATGGGCAAGTGATTCCTCTGTGCTTAAATGTGATAGGGGCGATAAGATTATGAAAAGTAAAAATAAGCTTCCTGTTCATTTCCAGCAAAATGATTATTTTGAGATTATTAAACAGATGTCATGAGAGCACTTAGAATACCAACTACGCCAACATTATTCACAACTCCCTCCCTCCCCCTTTTGAAAGGGGTACGAGACCAGGAATGGAGGGAATAGAGGACACAGGGAAATGTCCCCTGACATGCCATCTTGACTTTAGTCATTTAATGATATCCTCATGGACAAAGCGGGGAAGTGATGGCATAACTAGTTGTATTTGTGCCTGGCTGGCTGAAAGACAAAATGGGAATACTGATGACCCATCTGGGAAAAAAACCCTAATAATTCAGTGGATAAGAAAAACCTTAAAGTCAATATTATATTTAAATATTTAACAATAGATGCAATAATACTGAATAGGGATGAAGGTAAAATTCTGTGCTCAGGGAATATAAATAAAGCATGTATTGCTGGGGAGAGAGAAAGGAGTAAAGATAGGGAGACCACGTGGCTTAACGACAGTCCATACAGAGAAGACTGTAAGGTTAGTCTGAGTCAGAGCTGCAGCACGATGTAGCAGGTGTCCATTCAGGCCACAGTAAGCAAGCCCAGTGTGCAGAACAGGAGGGTAAGGCCCCTCTCTTCCTCTGAGCTCTGGAATACTCAGTTACTGAAGTAATGATCACAGTCCTATTGTCTCACCATACACAGAGTCTTGACAAACTGGAGCATGCTCAGAGGAGGGCATCTGAGGGGCAAGGGATCAAGATTCTGTACCAGAAGTGGACAGGTGCCAGACACGAGGATGGTGAGGATGTGCCCTCTGAAAAGGAATACTCTGCAGACTGACTCAAGTCTGCAAAGATTAGGAGTTGCTCTAGAAGGTGAAGCCAACATCACCAAGTGAAAAAAACAAAGCAGATCTGCCCCATACCCATACGGTTATCTTTTACAGAGATTGAGCCGGATGAGGGCCACGGTACATGGGAGCACAGGCTGTGTGCATCCACTCCCGGGAGCATCCATTAAGATCAAGGGTCAGTAAACTTTTTCTGTGAAGAGCCAGATGAAAAATATTTTCAGCTTTGCAGGTCATATGGTCTGTGCTATGTGCAAGTCATCTCTTGTACAGACTGGGAAGGGAGGACAGACTTTCACCCATCACTCCCTGTGTCCGAGATTTCATCTCATGTCAAGGGGAGCAGAGTAGAGGACTGAAACAGTGATAAAATCTGGATCTTACACCCAGCTATATCAAGAGGACTTACTTATCCAAGTACCATCTTTCAGGAAGTATTAACTAAAAGCAAAACCCAATTTAGTCAAATCTCACAAATACCACACAGGACCAATGACGATTTTCCTGTGGTTTTCTTAAGACTCAAAGCCATACACCAACTCCCAAAGCTTAGAATGGTTTCTGTTAAAATCAACCCTACATTCCTTATCAATGCTTTTAAATCTGGAGAGAGACAGGCAAGAAGTTGATCTCCACAAACTCTGCGCCCACTTCACGACCAAGCCTAAACCCTACCCAAAATGTATCCTCCTAAAAAGCCTTGATTATATTTTGCTCATTCTTTGGCAAATGATTGAACTTGTTCCCTCTCTGGTGCCTCTAATACAATTTCTGAAGCTTGTTGACTTTTGGTTGAAAGGTCTATGGGACAAAGTCATGCACAGAGGCTTTTAAAACCATTTGCAAAAGTCTCATTTTGATCATTACAGTAATGACCACTATTTCCAAGCACTTACTGTACACCAGCCCTTCTTTGGCACTTTGTCCTATGACCCTCCCAACATCTCCATGAGCTCCTTTCTGTAATATAGATGAGGGACCGAGACTTGATCTCTCTGAATGACTTGGCCCAAGTCTCACTGCTGTTGGAACTAGGATTCAAACCCCAGCAGCCTGAGCATGGAGCCTGTACTCTTGGCTGATGCAAACACTTAGGTACCATCATACACCAAACCATGGTGTTAACCCATTGACACCTGACCATGGGTTTAATGCTGCTCTCTCAACATCCAGTACAAGCCTAGCAGAAGTGGGAATCTCAAATGACACAGTTTTGTAGTAAATGGTCTTTTGGGGAATTTTAATAAGCCACCTTCTGCAGTAAGATTCAAAGGGCACAGCAATGTTTTTGGAACATCCCCAGAAAGAACGTGCCTGGGCCTCCTCTGCACAGAACCCTTACCCAGGTACAGGGCTCCCTCCTTCACTCATTTGTGTCTCCGTTTACTATGTCATTTCTGCAGAGAGGTTTTCCCTGACAACTGGCCCATCTTGAAGCAGCCTCCCTTTCCCTGCCATTTCCCCACCCTGCTTCATTGTTCTCCACAGCATTCATCTCCATTGGGCGCAGTATGTTTGTGTATTTGTTGATTATTGGCCATCACTGCTGAAATGCAATCTCCATGGAAAAAGAGACTTGGTTCTGCTCATTCCTCTATCCATGGTGCCTCGAAAGCGCCTGGCAGAGTGCAGACACTTATAGTATCTGCTAGGAATGAGTCCAGTCAGTCTCTGGGTGATAGAATTGCACCTGCTTTGTATTTTCATCTTTTGCTTAGCTGTAATTTCCAAATTTCTAAGCAGTAAAATGTTATCTTTTTTAATAATATAGAACAAAAGTTCTGTTTGTGAAGTTTTTCCCTTTGAAAATACTGCCCTGCCATGACATAAACAGAAGATAAAGTCATGGCTGCTTTTGGTCACTGGTAATCTGGAAACATGAAAACCATGGCTGGATTAATCCCCTGGCACCCTGGATGACAGATCAGCATGCCCAGTCCATGGACACACACTCGTTACAGGCTTTTCTGAACAGCTCAGCTGCTACTAATGGCCCTCTTCGCATGGCACAGCCACGGGCCAACAGCCAGGTTCTTCATCCTCACAGCACTCCTAGAAGTATGGGAAAGGCCGTTTCTCTTTGTTACCACGTTACTCTGACAGGCCAGAAATGTAAGAAGAGAACAGAGCTCATAACCGTCCTCCAAAGGACATCCATCTGTCTCCTCTGAGCTGGGATCAAGAGAAGACAGACACTGAAGAGAAACCACTGGAACTTCAGCCAAGTGGCCCATGGTATTTCGACGTCAGATACCGTCAGATTCAGCTTTTACTAATCTTCTCTTTGCCCCAACCCAATGCACCCTGAAATAAAGCCTTAAATATTTACTTTGTTCTTCTGCTTATCTTGCTATAGCTTGAACTGCTCATATTAACCATACTTAATGAAAGCAATTATTGAGAAAGTCCTATTAGCATAAAGTTTAGACAGGTTAATGACTGTCTTCCCTTCAGAGCTAAGTTCCACAGCACGGGGAATTCCCTTCCCTACTAGGCGTGAGAAGGTATAGTGAGGGGTCAGGCATGGTGTCCACATTGCTTGAGTTGGCTGTGAGGAAGGCTGAGTGACTTCCACTGTGTGGTAGTGAAATTCCCTCAGTGCCAAGTCCTATAGGTCATTCCTATCCCTATCCCCAGAGGGCTGTAGAGTTTAACAGCCATTTCCAAGGCCAAAAGCTCAGCAAAAACAACAGGTCCTTTTGGGCCAGGATGAAAGAAGCTCTAGGGTGAGGGTTGGGGAAGGTATAGTGAGCATTGCTATTAATCTCTCCCCCTCTCCTCCACTACACAGTGAGCCCTTTGTTCACAAAGGAGCCCTAGCTTCTCACCCGGCTGCACTTCCAATTCTAGACACAAGGACTGGCACCATCCAGGCAGCACTGGTTGTATAAAAGATACATCAGTGTTTGCCATATTATACACTCAGCAAGGTATTAACCACAGAGGGCAGGGTCTGTAGGTCAGTGTGTGTAAGATGCCTCCTAGGTGCTCAATATACATTATCTCTTGGTATCCTCACTGGTGCAAGAACAAAGTATTGGCATCGCTGTCTCCCCTGTACAGAGAATGGCCTATGCTTGTAAGTAAAATACCAACAATGAGTAAAGCAAGGTGCTAGGAGTTCAGCTCAAAACTGTCTAATGCCAAAGGCCAGGTGCAGCCAGTGGCTTCCAGGCAGTTTTCTCTATAAAATACAGCATTGGGTCTGGGTACTTTACATGCTCATCAAGCACTGGTCATCTGGCATGCCTGGCCCGTGGGCCCGACCAGAGCTGGGTCCTTAAGAAATGCATGTCCCAATGGCTGAAACTTACTGAGCTCTTATTTTGTGGCTGGTCTGGAGTAGTATCCACATACAAACTCACAGTCCTCACAACAATACGACGGCACAGGTAGTTTGTTCCCATTTGCAGACAAGGAAACTGACTGAGTTTATCTAAGGATACACAGCTACGAGGTGGCAGAGCCTGTGGGATTTGAACACAGGCAGTCAGGGTCCAGGGTCTGTATCTGAATGAATCACAATCTTATGGTTGCTATTCAGCAGGGGAAACATTGGCCCAAGCCCTACACTTGATGTTCCACTGTGGCTCTTCCACAATAACTCTGTTTCAAGAGCCCATCCCCAGGGTCACCAATGTAGAAAGTCCCGCTATAAATGTTGACTTGAAAAGCTCACCACATGAGACATTAAGATAGCTTAAGTTCACCTCCACTGGCTCTGTCAGTGCTTCAGGCCCTCAGCTTGAGAAAAATGGACTTGGAGGCTATGAACATGCATGTGAGACTTGCCAAATGAATGTCCAAAGGCAAAGAAAGGAGGGACAGTGAAAGGAGACTGCAAGGAAGGTTAGTGCTGCCGTTAGTGCAGACTGAGGGGCAGGCTGGCCCCTCTTAATCACATGTAAAATCAGACACCTCTTCTTTATTTTTAGGTCCACCTTCACCACATATGCTTTATCTCTTCTTTTTCTGAGATACAGTGAAAAGGGGACAAAAACAACAAAAACTAGCACTTGATTTTCATTTAGGTCACCTAATTTTAGAAGCTGTAGCTACGCAAAGTCAAAAGCACAGCTTCAAATAAAATCCCTCAAACCCTGTACATCTAACGACGTTTGCAACAACACAGAGACAGACAGAGTACCAGCTTTAATTAGGACGTAGTTGTGAAGTTGTCGACCGCAGGCTCTAGAATGTGTCTGTTGAAGTACATGTCAACGGACTCAGGTAAAGGACCAAACGGCAAAGAGAGGAGCGTGCGCAGGAAAGCATATGCTCTGCTGTAGCTGTGGAACGTCTACTGAGCCAGTACCATATGTAAGCTGATAGCACAACTGTATGCACACACCTCATTAAGCCAAATTAGAGCAAGTGGGATCTGTCGCCTTCTGACAAAAAACAAACAAGTCTAATTCCAGTACATCCTATCTCCAATCCACAGAGCAACCCTGTGTAGAGGCATTTTCATAAAAAAAAAAAAAAAAAAACACAACCAAAACCCAGCAAATTCTTCCCAAGCTCCCCAGGCCACTCCCACGGTGCAAGTTCCTGAAGGCTTCTGTTCTCTCCACTGTCTCCCTTCAAACTGCTGAGGAGAATCAGCAATCCCCACAGGGACATACGCTCTCACTTTCTGAAATGACAAAGCCATGTATTCCCTGAAGGGTCAGCAAACTAGTCCAAAGGCATTAAGACTGGTGGATCCCTGCCTCTTTTCTGCAAGCACTATTCATTCAGAACAACCTCTGACATAGCATAGCTGATTAGAATGTTTTTAAATCTTACTCACATTTTTATAATCAGCCACCAAGAAGTTACAAAAGAAATGATCTTATTAGGGAATATCAGTTTTCAGAAAGTGGAGTAAAGCAAAAGCACTTCCTTTTTTGAACAATACAGCAGTCAACAGCCACAGCAGGCCGATGGCAGACTTGCCAATCTAGAACTGAGAGTGTGGCCGTCACTGTCGTGGAAAATTCCAGGACAGTGGTTGGCCTGGTGTGTGTTCAGGAGAGTGAGGGGTGCACACACTCAGCTGCACAATCACTGACTGAGAACCTGCAATTTACCAGGCTCCCGGTTAGGTATTGGGTTTAAAAGGAAAATGGAGGATATTTTACCCGTGCTTCTGAGTAGCTTACAGCTTGGCAGTGGAGACAGGGGAAGCATGGAACATTCCCAAAATGTACACAGCAGTCGTGGGAACACAAAGCAAGGTCACCAGAAACCTCCTGGGTGGGAGGGGTGTCAAGAAGGCTTCTTAGGGGCGACAGTGCTTCAGATGAATTTTGAAAAGGACGGGAAGCATTAACCATAACAACAGGAGGGCTTTCCAGCTGTAAATGTACAAGGGCAGAAATGAACAGCCTGCTGGGGACCAGGCTAGTTCCTAGCAGGAGCGAGGCACACTCGGCCGCAGCAGCATTTAAAATGGGGGGGCAGGAAGGTTAGTATTTCAGAAGCTTTGCCCTCTGAGCCCTCAAGAAAAGAAATGTTAGAGTCAGGCTTAGGACGACTTTGGACATCCAAACTGTAACAAGGGTCTCTAAAAGTCATATCTATTTTATCTGCTTGCCTGGAATTTCTTTAGGGACCCTCCTAATCTCAGGGGTAGCCTACGTGAACCAGGCTCAGCCCATCAGGAGGTCGCTGGCACAGCGACTGGATCACGGATAAGGATATATCCCAAGTCAACCCGGTCAGAACCTGCCCCAAGAACACTGCCAGAAACAGAGTCTCCTGGGACCATGACCGCCACCACCGTGCAAACACGGCCTACAGTGAAGCCAACAGAGAAGGCAGTACAGTTTCCCTGTCTGTGTCCAGCAGAGCTGCTCTCAGCATTGTCTTTTGAACTTTTCAATGACATGAGTCCTAAATTCCCTTTCTGTTTAAGGCAACAAAAGCTAGGGGTTCTTTTGCCTCTTGCAACCAAGAGATTACTGACTCATGGATTTCCTACTAAGCCTCTTAAGTATTGATAATAAAGGTCTCTAAGTATTGACAGAAAAGGTCAATTTGGGAATTTCTTCAAGTTTAAAGCAATTAAATGAAATAATATAGAAAGAAATATTTTCTAATTTATAAAGCACAAGTACTAGTTATTAATTTTTTCATTACTGATAATATCCTAATAACTAGTCAAGGCAATTTTAATTTTTAGATCAGAATTTCAAACGTGTGGCATTTAAGCTGTAATTAACAAAAGCTCAGTTAACACTGACTTGGTACCGGGCATCTTCCCTAGTCATGTATCTCATGTAAACCTCATAATGACCCCACAAAATGGGTACTACTATTACCTCCCCAATGTTACAGGTGAGGAAACTCAGCCACAGAAATGTTCAAACACATGCCCAAGGTCACAGAGGTAGGAAGTGGAAGAGCCAGGCTTTGAACCAGGGTGGCCTGGCTACACAAACATGGCCTTTTCTTGTCCCTCATGTACTGAGTTCTAGAAGCCAATGTTCCAACTGCCTTTAAACTGTTACTCCTAACCACATGGCTCACAGCAAAGCATTTACACTCCCTAAACCCACACTAACACATGGCTACTGTCTTCCCACAATCCTGTCTCTTTGCTGGCTTGTTTCCTCAATATATGTATTCATCACCCAGTCATCCCTGAAACCATGTCCTTGGTGATCGTTAGCACAGCTCCTCCCTTGCCCGCCCCCATGGCTCACCAGCGTCCTCACCATGTCAGCTTCACCCTGGCATGGTCTCGGATCTGCCCCTTTCCCCTGGGACTCATGCACGTGTCCAACTGCAGGCCTTCTCCCGCCTGAGTCAACTAACCCCTCTTTCACCTGGTTTGCGGTATGACCCCCTTCAAAAGCATTCCACTTCCACGTGGCCATTCATTTTTCTCTGAAAATAGAGATTTCATCTCATCATGTTCCTGCTTTAATCCTCATCAGCTGTTACTGCCTACAGAACAAAACAGAAACTCCTTAGTAGTTTTACACTGAAAACTCTTCACAAGTTCCCCAACCCACCTTGCAGTCCCCTCTTCTTCCATGCTGCTCCAGACGTGCTGTGTAGGGCGTGCCGTGCTATAAAGCAGATCTTCAGGAACCTGTCTTATTTTCCTTAACCTATGTAACTTACTCTCCCAAATCCTGATAATGATATAATCTGCTTAAAATAATAGAATGAAATTTATTCTAAAACATTCTTTTAATTTAAATCCACTCTCTCAGACTACTTTACCATCATTATGCTGAATTAGTGGCTCTTTCTTGAAAATAACTGGTTTCTATATAAGCAGTAGAAAAATATAAGACTGCCAAAATTTTACTGATTTGGGTCTAGGAAAAAGAGCTTCTTGCCCTAGCTGGTGTAGCTCAGTGGATTTTGCTCGGGCCTGAGAACCAAAGGGTTGGGGTTCAATTCCTGGTCAGGACACATGCCTGGGTTGCACGCCAGGTCCCCAGCAGAGGGCACATGAGAGGCAACCGCACATCGATGTTTCTCTCCCTCTCTCTCTCCTTCCCTTTCCCTCTCTCTAAAACTAAATAAATAAACTCTTTAAAAAAAAAGAAAAAGAGCTTCTTAAGGTCAGGATCTCAAATAGTCTCCTGGGAGCTTATAAAACCTCTTACTTAGGGATATCAAAGATCAGTTGTAAAGCTAAAGTGATGGGTGTTGGGACCTCGCAAACAGCCAAGGAAGGGAGAGGGAATGAGACTTTAGGTCTCAGCAGGCCTATCAGGAAACCTCAACATCTCAGGCATCTTTCTGCACTGATCATATAAGTGGTAATCCCAGGTTCCAACAATATCTTGTTAGATCAGGGTTTCTCAACTACAGCACAACTGACATTTGGGGCTAGACAGTGCTCTGTTTTGGAGCCATCCTGTGCACTGCAGAATGTTTAGCAGCATTCCTGGCCTCTATCTACTAGGTGTCAATAGCATCTCCTCAGTTGTGACAACCAAAAATGTCTCCAGACATTCCCAAGTGTCACCTACGAGGACAGAATTGTCTTGGGATTCAGTGCTATAAATACACAGGCTTAAAGGTCAGCATCAATTCTCCTGAACTGTATTTTTCCCCCTCTTCCTTCTCCTGTTCTTCTCCTCCTCCATCATAAAAATCAAAATGCCCATGACCATGCCAAGTGAAAACCACACCAACAAGGACATACATCTTTTGTTAAAGGTACTAAAAGGACTATTTCTGACATGTGACTGAGTATTTATTGCTGTCCTTGCAAAGAATGAAACAGAAAGTGACAGGCAGACAGGAAGAACACATGTGTTCCTTGCTCCAATCAATAAGAAAGTACCCCTCAACTCCCATCTCTTTCCTGTCTCTTGCCAGCATCTGGGGAGCCACTGACTGGCCAATACCCGATCCTGGAAAAGCCCCCTGCTGAACCATTGCAGGGGTAAGGGGAACTTGGACCCTTCAGGTGGCACTCTAATACAACTGACAATGTGGGTTGTACAGCACAAGTGCAACTTAATTTTAAGGTCCATTAGCAGCACAAAGTGGGGAACTGTACTTTTAAACATAAGCCCTGGAACTCAGCAGGGACATTTTTCATTTTCAATTTCAAATGGTAAGAATAATAATAATTATGATTCTTTTTATTGAGAAGAGCATTTAGGTTCAAATACACTGCACTTCAAACCCAAATACTAGAACATATTGCATGTTGCAAGTGATGTTTGCAAAATACAAGACTGCATAATGTGCAATTTGGACTAAATATCAGGAAACAGCCACTGGAATTATTCCTGCATCTTTGATTTTGTGATTGCTTCTCTTGCAATTGCAAGTGGTCAAAACTCAAAGCGGATGCTAGCATTATGCTGTGCCTTTTAGAGAACTGTCAATGCTGGCCAACCTGTTATTCAGCTGATGTTGAATGACAACAACTGGTTTTTGAGAGTATAAACAAATGCACCCATGTACACACCTATGCTTCCCTTTCCTCTCACCCACAGTACACAGCTGTACAATGTGGGCCCTTCCCCCCAAATATTACAATCTGGAGTTGTAACTATCACTTCCTCTGAAGGCTCCACAGGTACAGAATTATCTGTGGGAGCTCAGTAATGCCAGACAGAAAGTAAGTCCTGCTTCCTAGGCAGTGTCCACTGAGATCTGAGAAAAGGGAAATGAGATACCAAACACTATTTCCAATGCAAATCCTCATGAGCAAAACTGTGAGAAGAGAAACTATAAAAAACTCCTTGAAGCAGTAAAACAAAATGCTCTCCCTGTCCAACATAATCCCAACCACATGAGCAGGATTTATTGAGTACCTTCAACAGGTTGGCTCTGAACAAGACACTATGGGCAAAACAAGGACAAATGAGGGCATTGTCAATCCTCAGGAACGAGCATTTTCATTATCATACATCCATACTTTTTACTTCCCCCATGTTAGTTACAGGGCAAAGAGCCACAAACCCAATACTGTTCACTCTGCTTCATAATCTAAGGTCACAAATCTAGAGAAAAGCAGAATTGGTCTTTAAAAAAAAAAACAAGGTATCATTCTGAAAGCATGTAATTTTTGACAAAGGCATACACAAGCTCTTTCAGGGAAAAAACCTAGGGAAATGGTGATTGATTGAAGGGTAGGGATTTTTAAATACCTGTTTCTTCCATTCCTCTGATTCACCTTCCTCTTCAATAAAATAAATAGAGCTCAAAATGCAGTTCAATATGATTCTTGATTTTGATAAGGTTCATTTTCACCTAAATTTCTCTGGGGAATGTTCACTTTCACATAATAAAAAAAGTCCAAGAGTGATAAATTTGGAAGGAAAAACCATTTTGGATGGAAGCCACATTGAGCACGACCAAACAGGAAAGGAAAGGGGACACACACTCACACACGCAAATGTCCCCAAAAAGAACATAAATTTAAGAAGCCCTGCTTCCACTGCTGTGGTATCCAATTTAGAGGCAGTTTGCAGCCAACCAGAAGATATATCAACAAGCAATAAGACATAACAGTAAGCAATCAGAAACATCATGAGCAATAAGACACCAGAGTGAGCAGTAAAGACACACCAGGGAGAACATTTCTGAGCAATTACCAAATGTCTTAATGCAGAAAGTGAGAATGAAAAACTTCACTCCACTCAGATTGGAACCCTATAAAAATGAATTCTCTCACAGCTCAAGACCTATTATTTCTGCTTTGACAAGAGGGCTGTGAGGACCGCCTGTGTGGCCACGGATCAGCAGAGGGCATGAAAGCACTGGGGGACTGATAATGGATTAGGACTAAGAACTTGAGGTTCTTGTCCTTCTTTTTCACACCCTAATCTAGAGATAAGACAAATAAAAACTTTATGTCAATCATTTTAAAAGACACAAAGGACCCTTCAACCTCTGGGGGAAATAAGAGAGGGTGTTTTCCCTGTCCTTTTCACATCTATACCAGCTGTGGCCAACGTGGGATCTAGGGAAGGGACACACGTGCATGCAAGCACCCTGGGGGACGAGCTGCCATTCCTTTTTATTCTTTTAAAGTACACAGGTCAGCCAATGATTAGACACTATGACGCATAAAAAACTTCCTTATTAAACAGGCTACACTGTCAGTTAGTTAGGAACCTCTAAGAAAATGATAGCACATTTCCCCAGATGCATCCATTTGTGATAATTCACAAATAGAAGCAAGAAAAGACAGTGGCTTCAATGTCTTTGACAGAGTCTGTCAAAGACAGACTCACAATGTCTTCTCCAGGTGGTGCTAGGAGGTCTGAGGCTGAGCTCAGAGGATTACAGTACCAAAGGTCCCCCTCTCCCAAATACTTCAGCTCACTAAAACTAGTGAAATCACTCTCATTTCTCAGAGACGCGGAGAGGATTAAATGAAATCATGTGGCTCCAAGAGTCAGGAACAGTAACTGGTATTAGTGGATTCATTAGTTGTTAGTCTCCTCTCCTTCCTTCCAAGCATCTTTCTGGGCCACGACCCATTTCTAATCTGTATCTCCTCCATGAGGGCCCTATGCCTCAGTCCTTCCTACCTTCAAAGCTCACCTTCCCATGAAAAGTCTTCCACACTGACTGCCACTTACACACAGTCTGTGTTATTTTCCTTATCGGCCAGTATAAATCACAAAGGCATGAAGGATATCACACACACAAAACATACAAAGGAGCAAGATGAAATTAATTATTAAAGGCATAACTCTAAATTTTCTCCCATTTCCCCCAAAAGAAAAAATTAAACCAAAATACTTGGTTCTTTAAATATTAGTGAAAACACAGGACCCATGGTATATAACTAAAGGGGCCTACCTCAGAACCAATGGCTTCGAGAATATGCTCAAGAGATATTTGTTAACTCAGTAAACTAGCTCAATACACAGGGCTGGATCTCATTTGAAAGAAGCAGCCACCCAATTCCTCCCTTGTCACTGCCGAAGGTCTACCCACCATTCTGTACCCTGGGACATGGAGCCCAGAAAGAGAAGTTTTCCTGTGAGTCTGGCTCACGAACAGGACAGCCAGAGGCAGCACGATCCCTTGTCAGGGAAAAGAACGACAGCAGACATGTTTACATGGTTCCTCCAGGGCAGAGGCAATGGGAGCCACAGCGTTTGGGCAGAGCGCCCCGCACCACCTCCAGAATTAAGAGAATGCAGAGCTGCCGTGAAATCCGATGGGAGCTTTTCATTAGTGTTTCCCATCGGGAAAGGGGTGGAGGAGTGGAGACTGGAGAGGCATGGGTTCTGTTTATTAATAAGCAGCTCAACACAGTGGGAGGTTTTCTTGTCTAATTACAGAAGCTGCTGGGAACTGCAGGGAAGACAGGATTTATGGCCTAGATGACACTGCCTCTGTGTTGTAATTAAAAGTTATTTCTAAAATCTTTGGTTGGCTACTTTGGATTATCAGAACTATATTCTGCAATTTGAAACTTGTGAAAAGGGCAAAGAACATAACAAACAGGTAATACAACAAGCTTGCATAACGTGAAATGATTAAATGTTCTGACACTGGAGGGGAAAGGAAAGGATTGCTCCCAAGTAAGTCTGTGAAAGGGGGAGAGAGAGAAGCAAGTCAACAAGTGCGTGCTAAACTACATTTTAAAAATTTCAAAAGTAACTCAGCTACTTACTTTACCCACTAACTAGAGTTTGGGTACCACCCACCATGAGTATAGGATGGGTATTCACAACCACTCCCCCAGAGCACCTAACCCTAACCCTCCAGCTCTTTGTTTTGTCCTGAATCCCTAGGAAAGGACAGTGATCACCCTAACAAGAGTAAGCCCTGACTCAACCACAAAGACCCAGAGGCCAGCCTGAGGGCAGTGTAATGGTGGTCCAATGAGCTGTGGACGGTCCATTCTGTGTATGATTTGGGTTTTGTGTTTACCCATTTCCCTTCTCTCATGCAAGATTTCAGTGTCAAGAAGGGACCAAATGAATCCCAGTGAAATGCATGGTGGTACCATGAGTGGCTAGAGGCTGGGGCAGTTATTTCCTAAGTGCCATTTCCAGAATTAAATTTTCTACATACATACAGGAGGCATTTTCTGCAATGGTGGCTCAGAGGAGAGAATCTACCATATGTAACAAACTTTTGAAATTGTCTGATGAAAATGGGGAGGAGGAAGAACCTCTAACTGCCATGAGCTCCCCAGTTAACCTCTATATTTCATTCATCCACGTTATGAATCTTCTCATTAAAAGTGAATTCCAGGAGCTCATTATGTAAAATATGTCACAGAAACCACCAGATACCACACATCATGATGAGACTATAAAAGCATTTTAACATCTGTTATTCAAAAATAAATTTAAATGTGGCTTTACAGGAGCCATACCAAGTTTATGGGATTTATATCCTATCAAAAAGAACCACTGTGCTTCTTTATTCTTTTCCCAGTTCAAATCAGGGTTTGGCTCCATGCCAAGCTACAGGACTACCCTTCTTACCTGCCACATTAATTTTCTCAAGTGCTACCAAGCTGGGAACAGCTGTGGTGGAGTTGGTCGAGTTTGCTCCTGTGCCGTTGATCACCAGGGTGTCCACCTTCGACTCTAACTTCCCAATGCGCTGCAAAATATTATCCAGCAATACGGCAAGAGTTTTCTTTAGATCTGTAAAATAAAATGCAGAGAGTTTTAAAATTCTTTCACCACTGTGTATTTGTTCAATGCACATGCTCTCTCTTTCTCTCTTTGACATTAAGGAACAAAGAGTGGTAGTCAAAAGGTACTGCCTAAGACCTGTCCTAACAAACCGTATCTTAAAGATGACCAAATCCCTCCCATGTCCCTGCTGAAGGTCTACTCTCTATTCTGTTCCCCAGGCCAGAAAGTACAAAACAGCATGATCTATTCTGTGATGCAAGTTTAGCATAAATGACATAAAATTATTTCTAGCTCCTGGGCTGACAGAGAATGCTCATTGTGCCTCAGCATCCTACCAAAGCACTCTATTTAGAAATTCCTCCTCCTTATAGCATGATGGTTACTGATGCACAGAGGACAACCCCAAAGTCCCCAAGTACCTTCTGGATCAAGTTTGTTGTTATTTTTAGTGCCCTGTACTCCAGCACGAGTCCCAAGTGGTTTTTTTTTTTTTTTTTTGCAAAGTCTTTATATCTCTTGGTTACACAGTAATGATAAAAGCCACAGTTCCACATTTCCAGGCATACTATACTCAGTTAACTATAATCAGATTTTGAAAAATACGCAAAGACCAGATGCATTCATTCATTGAAGAAATATCTATCAAACAACTGCCATGTGCCAGGCGCTGTTCTAGATGTCAGGGATGTTCTCTCATGGTGCTTACATGTAAGAGTTGACACCCTTTCTTACACATCTGGCTGCAGGTCAAGGAGTCATACACTTCCCTCCAGATGTATCATCCTCAGGCACGTATCAGCATACACACACAGAGATGAAACAGCCCTCCTCCTCTAGAAACTCACAATCAAAGAAAGATACACTGACTTGCACGTGTGGAAAAGGCAGAAGGACAACAGGATGGTCATCCGTGTAGACACAATCCAGACTCATTACGAACTGGGAGCAGGCCAGAGGGCAGTACACTGTGCGGGTAGCAGAATATAATAAAGTCTTGAACTGAGACAAATGGGAAGCTGCTCCCTTCCATTCTGCTGGGAACAGAGCAAACTTGCTCTGAGCAGGTACTTTGATCTGGCCCGGAAAGAAACACACACCTGGTTAACTCACCAACCCTGGAGCACAGCCAACCAACCTTGGTGCTTGGACTGCTCTGTTCCCCCAAGTCTAGAGAGAAACTCTTCCCAGCAGAGACACAGATACGTAACTAACATGGAAGTATGTGTTCTCAGTGGTTTACAGACAACATCGCTGGGGCTGACTGAAATCTACAGACAGAAGCAGAACCCACATCTTTATCCTGAATGTCTGGTTTGATGCATTTGGCATTATCTCACTGTCTCCACCACTGCTCAACACCGAACACTGGGCTTCTTCACATGTGAAGGTCTGTAGCAGTCTGTTCTCTCACTAATTCTGATGAATATCTGACCAGGCCTATTTTTTGTTCTTCAATATGTATCTTACCTGTGGGCAGTAAGACAAGCTGGCCATGACATTGGAATAACAAGGCCAAAAATCTGATGACAGTGAAGAAGGGTAGAAGAGAATTATTTTCTGAAGAGGGGTATGTGTGTGTGTGTGTGTATGAAATCCCATGACATGTCCATATTCTCCACGAGTAGGTAGGACTTCATTTTACAGATGGGAAAACTGAGGTTCACAGACATGAAGTAACTTGTTTGTGGTTACAGATGTAAGTCAGAATGAACACTTGATTCGGGTCTGCCTAGTTCCCTGATGCCTCCCTGGAACCAGTCAGAAGTCAAGAGCCAAGGCAGAAAAAGAAAACCAAGTATGAAACTCACTGTCTTCCTTCCACAGCATAGTGGTGAAGAGCCCAGACTTTGCAGCCAAACTCCCTAGGTTTGAGCTGTCGCTCTCCATTCCTGTTTCCCTGTCTGTAAAAGAAGGATAATAATAAGCCTGCCTCTGGGGCAGTTATGAGGGTCTAATGGGTTAACATGGATAAAATACTTTAAACACTTCCTGGTATTTAATAGGCACTACATAACTGCCTGTTATAGATATATAAATAAAAAATAAAACCATCCTCTGGAATATGCTTCTGCCCTTCCTGAAGAATGTCCCCCTGGGTGATACAAAGCTTTATCACTCTATCCAGAGTCACAAGATCACTGTCCTGCAGGGCAGAAGGACCCCCCACCGCCACTCTGCCATCCACATGACTCACAGTCTGTCCCAGGCACGTCATTAGCTGGCATGGTCATTGGGAGTCAGCCACCAGCCCTGCTTTTACACTGAATCTAAGGCAGCAACTGGTCCTCCAGTGTTCTGAAGATTGCCAGAGGCCAGCCACACAGATGGGGGCACTGGGGCCATAGAGAGACGGTTGCACTCAGTTTAGAGAAACCACTCCTCTGACAAAAGATAGCAAGCTCCTCCTCCTCCAGCTTCTGCCTATATCACCAGCTGGGGAGTCCCTGTGTAAAATGGCATGTAACTGGTACCCACTACTTAGCCAGGCACAGAAGCCTGGCCCTATAGTTTGGGTTAACTCAGGGTTTCTCAAGTTCAACTGTATTGACACTAAGAGACAGATAATTCTTTGTTGTGTGGGGCTGTCCTGCGCATTGTAGGGTGTTTGGCAGCATCTCTGGGCTCTAACCACTAAATCATGGTAGCAATACCTCCTTTGTGACAACCAAAAATGTCTCCAGACATTGCCAGAGTCCCTTGGGGGGGCAAAATATCTCCCATTTGAGAACCACTGAATTAGGCACATTCTTTCAACTCTTTTCTTCTCTTTGCTCCTCTGTGGAGATACCAAGCGAGAGCTCTGACAAAGCGACTATGGGATAGGGAAACACAAGAAGCCACTCCCTGAACCTGCCTGACGTTGACTTCCGTTTGCTGAGGCACTGGAGGCATGCTACAAGCACAACAGGCAGTACCATGAGGGAAGTCAGCCTTCCTGCCCGTGAGAGCTGACCAACAGACACACCAGGGTTGGTAACCTTGTATGAGGGTCACAGGCACCGGGACTACTGGCCAGAGTCCCCAACCCATGGTTATCAGCAGCGCACACCTTAGTTAGAGTACAAAGTAGTCACATCAGCATTAAGAAGATATTCTTCCTCAATTCTTAAATTGAAGTCCACCAATAAACGGGACTTATCTCTAGCTGTGACTGACCTCTGTGACTCTGGTATGGTATAAGTAAGGGAATCTGTGATGATGGCAGGTGTTCCACCCCAATGCTGCTACTAACTGCTGCCGTCACGCTGCCACCACCACTACTTACTGTGCCAGCTACCACGTCAGCCCTGTGCATGAATTAACTCATGTGATCCTGTCCTGATAGTCTGGTGACTGTACTGTGGGTCCCACCCCCATTTTATAGACCCATAAACCACAGCACAAGGAGGAGGAGGTTAAGTAATTTGCTCCAGGTGACTGCAGCCTTGGCTTCATACCCACAGCCTGGTTGCAGCACCGAAGAATCCAGCCGACCACATGGCACTGCCTCTGACGACCCACCACGGACCTGTGGGCCAGCAAGCGGCTCCGCCCTGCTGCTTCCGAACACACTCACCAGGGATTAGCCTCTGGCCCTCAGCCGTGCTAAACTGTATCGCAACCACCTGCAACAAATGCTGATGCCACTGTTTTTTAAGCAACTCCAGCACTAAAAATAATTTTTAAATCTGCCCTTCTGCCTTAAAATGAGAATGAAATATAAGACTATCAAAAACTTTGGACTCTCTAAGGTGCATCACCTGGGTAGGCATCTGTCCTCTCCTTACGTGAAAAGAAAAAAGTTCACTTTCAACTCTAGTGTCTCTTTGAGTCACTTTTTCAAGGCAGTCCCACACGAAAGAAAAGACACTGCCAATGACACAAGGTGAAACGATGCCAAGCCCGTCTCTGCACCCGCACTGACCGGCACGAGCCGGGCACGCCACAGTGCTTGGGGGGCTCGTGCTGCGCCGGGTGAGAGTGTGGGGGCAGTCTTCCCACCGGGAAGGCCACGTCAGTCACACGTTTCTAGGTGACGAAATCAGTTCTCACCTTTGTATTTTACGGTTAAACCCATGAACAGCTTTATTTAAAAGCTGTTACAGTTTTACTGCATTTTAAAACTGATGCCAGAATGTTTTTGTTTGTTTTAGTCTTAATCTTTAGTCTTAACCCATATATCCAATAAGACTATACACCCAAGAATAATTTCTATAGAGTTTAATAAAAATGAGAGTGAAAACATTCTTCCAAATTTATTATTTTTTACATTTATCACTATGTTTTATAGTTATTATAACAGTAAAGTGTGTCCTCAGCAGCATTACAATTTTCAATTACTAACAGGCTTTTAAAATTTTGTGTTTCAAAGCCTTAACAATAAAAATTTAATCCTAACATTACTAACAAAATTCTGTGTTCCTAAAAATTGCTGTACATGACAAAGAGGAGATCTGAAAGCATTTAAAATGCCCCTCTGGGGAAAGTAAGCTTTGGTTTCTATCTTGCTAGAAAGGGTGTGATCTCCATTATCTCAGCATTAGGGGTGAGAAGGGGCTGGAAGATGCTGCCACGTCCTTGAGCAGGGCAGCCAAGGGGGCGCCACTGCCAGCTATACTTTCCTCCACAGCTGGAGTCCAAGGAGACAGGATCTCAGTGGAGAGAGGGGTCTTGCTAGTGGAAAAGATGTAGAGATAGGTCTGTTAGCTGAAGCTGTGAGAACAGGTGGTGAACCCTGATTTCCCAGATCATTAAGTCAATATTTGACAGATTATCGAGAAAGCCTGTGCTTGGGCCTATGCTGGTCCCACCCCACTCCGCGGGGATATGTTTCTAAGGCAGAGGCTCTCCGGCCTGCTGTCCCGCAGGCTCACCCGTGGAGTCCGAGTCACCGGCCCATCCTCTGGGCACTCACAGAGAATCTGCAGAACCAACCCACATGTCGAGGACTCTGGCACAGCCATGGTTGAGAACTACGTTTAAGGCGCAGCTGCCATGATTCACTGGCAGAGAGCTGCAGTGAGCAAGGACTTCCATCTGAACTGCCAAAAATCATTTACATCTGTGCTTGCTTCTAATGAAAATCCCTCTTCACCCCAAGAGGCAGGGTGTGAACAAAAGAGTGGCTTCACTTTTGGGCTCCAGAGAAACCAGCAAAGACAGGGCGTTAATGAGAAAGGAAGGTGCTAATGAAAAAAGAATTAACCCCAACCTCTCATTCCCATCGACTGCCAGGCATGTCAAGTTTCATCGGTTATGTATTTTTAAATTAATTTTAAAGTGACCTTTCCACAGAAAGAGAATGCAGTTACAGTAACGACCAAAATACATGCCATTTATTATGTGCATAGACGTTCAAAGCAGAGTTAGTTATAAAAGAGAACAGTGTTATTTGTTATAGATAAAAGCCGGAAACTCCCCAAATACCCAAACAAAAGATTAAATTACATGTCTCTTTCTTCATAAGGTGGAACAAACTGCTAGAGTGGAAACTCAAGGAAGGCAGAGGGCAGGTCTGTCTCGCCATCTATGTTTGTCACCACCACCACCTACTAACATCAGGAGATCAGTAAGTATTACTGAATGGGTGGATGAGAAAGAAAAAGTGTGTGGTCACCAAAAATACCTAGTGGCTTGAGGAAATATAAGAAAGATAAATTAAACAGCTGTATATGAAATATTCCAATTTTTAAAAATGAGCGCACACACATCTCTCTCTGCATTAAAAAAGGCCTGGAATGAAGTCAAAATTTGTCTGGGTTTGGGGTAAGGAGCATTTTATTTTTTATTCTTTAATTCCCTTCTGGGTTTGGGGTTATGGAGCACTGTATTTTTTATTTGTCTTTACGTGCAAGGACACAGAGACAGACTTGGACTGCTTTGCCTTCGTGTGTTTTACTGACAGTGGCTTTTGTGTTGGACTGCCTGAAATAGTGACTCAATCAGCTGCTTAAGTTACGAACCTTTTTCCTTTCATATTGCGAGAGAAAACATGCCTACCCCAAGACATGCCTACAGAGTCCCAGGGCTTTTGATAGCTTTATCTCCATATGCTCTCAATTTTATATAAGCATACACATTATTCTCACATCACGAAGGTATTAAATGCTACTTTAAAATACATAGTACAGTGACTTCTATCCTCAGAACTCAAAGATACTGGCCACAAGTGCCCTGATGTCAGATAGCAAGGTACCCTCCCACCCCGAAACACCCTAGTCACTGACTCCCACTACCTCATCTCAGTGGGGGGCTTGCCTGCGCCTGAGCTCACACGTGACCTTCCCTGTGGTGGCCGCAGACAGCTACACCAGGGCACAGAAGGGAGTTGCTGGCCATCACAGAGTGACAGGGCAGCTCAGATGCTCAGCATCACTGCCCAACACTCTCTCCTGGGTTAGGATTTAAGAGTGGATTTACGCTCTGATTCCGACTCACACCTAGCAGTGAGTGCTGTTCCTGAGGGACTGCAGGGGGTGTTGCTGGCATTTTAAGAAACTCTCTAGGCAGCAGAATCTGAGAAAAGATCTTGTCTATGCCTGTTAACGATATCAGGTGCTTTGCGGAACCTGTAAATATCCAGAATGACATTCTTGGGCCTTTCTCTCAATTTCCCTAACTAGCCAGCTACACAGAGTAGGAGTCAAGCATTGTTGCTTCTTTATAGAAAAGAACTCAGATTTGAAGAGGTCAAGCCCATTGTTGCCCAAGGTCACCAACCTGACCCCAGGGTGTGTTCTCTGGCTCACCATCCACACAGAAATGTCCCCCAGTGTGCCCCCTTCAGAGACTGAGTGAGCTACCTCACAGCCTGGAGAGGGAAGCCTTCTCTTTCCAACAAGGCAGTAACAATCACACCTCCTACTTCTAAAATGTGGCACTAACACACCCTTATAAAGGGGCCCCGTGAGGAGCCCAATGCCACCTCTCTAGGGGCCAGAGCAGCAGTTCCAAACCCCAGATGGCGTGGCGCCCAGCACTGCTCTCCTCAAAGCAGCCCGGGTGCTTCTGGTGGATGAGCCTGTCCTTGTGTAAGAGAGGGTGTCTGGTTGGGCCTCATTCCCCCGGGGAAATGCTAAGGGCAGCTACATAAAGAGGTTCCTGAAGCCCTGCATTCAAGGGAATAAGCAATGTCAGGTTTACGGGCAATTTTGGTTGGGTGGTCACAGATGCAGGTACGTGCAGGCCAGGGTTAGTGATAACTCACTGTAACGAAGGCTCTTTATTAATCTCAGGGCTCTAATAAGCTCAGTCACATGTAATTCTTACAAGAATCTTATGAAGTAAGTAATATTACAATCTTCTATTTAATCAGAGGAAGCAGGCTCTTAAAACATCAGTGACTTGCCCATGGCCACACATCTAGTTAAGGACCCCTTCCACAAGCCACAGATAAACACTCTCTCACTGCCTTCCAGAATAAACAGTGGTTCCCTATGACAGGATTACGCATAATAGCTACTTGGAGTCTCTTGGGCATGGAATCCACAGGGAATCTCTCCTCATTTCCTGTCTCACTAAAAACATTACTCTGATTTTCAAAGTAGCCCTAACTGCAGCTGTACCACACATGGACTCTAGGGGTGGGACTGCTAATCACTCACGGTCCCTACTATGTGTCAGGCATGCACTAAGCCCTGGGGAACAAAATAGACAAAAATACCTATGCTCTGTGGGCTTGCGTTCTAAGTGAGGGACAGAGATGATCAAGTACAATAAATATGTGATGCTAAATAGTTCAAGTGTTGAGAAGAGTGAGAATGGAGAGAGAACAGGACAGCAAGGGGTAAGCCATCTGGACGGAAGATTTGTAGGTGGAGGCAAGAGCTGATGCAGAGGCTCAAAGACAGAAAAATGCTTATCCAGACCCAACAGCTGGTCCTAGCAGTCAGTGCGTGCCAAGGCTGATGACATGAGAAGGGCAAGCGGCTCTATGGGTGGCACAGGGGCAAGAGGCCTGCCCAAGCAGTTCTGACAGGGGCAGGACACCAAGACTGAGCCAGGAAGAGGGGCTGTGGCCACCAAGCCAGACGAGGGAGCCTGCTCTGGGGCCCTCGCTCGTGCTTTCCCCTCTCGGGTCAGGATGCGGATCACACCTGAGGTGGTGTGGCACGAGAGAGAAGCCTAGGTGACAAAGGTGTAGAAGGGTGAGGCTCCAGCTCCTCCCAGAGGTGCCTGTTCTGACTGCACTCCCGCCCGACCCTGGGAGGCCCTCCTCAGTCTTCCGGACTCTAGGGGGGTGCTTGTGTGTGCATACTGGCACGCACGGGCTGCTGCGTAGGCTGGGCCTCAACCACGGCATCAATGAAAAAGCTCCAAGCCCAGAGAGGCCCATTCTGTAGATTCCAAGCTTCTGGAAGCAGAAAGCCCTTTCCTTGGTCACATCAGCCACATCACCATGGAGTCCCAGGGCTACCTCAGACAGAGCGCACAGCCCTGCCACCTTCACTCCAGGAACAGTGCACTGCACTCAAGGCCCAGAACTTCTGCCTCGGTGACCATGGTTTTCCACAGTGCCCCCGCCCTCCAAAACAGTCCCTTCACAGTTGTAGAACATAGGCAAAAAGAAAAAATGAAAAACCCTTTACAGGTCTCTATGTCTAATAAAATCCAAATTAAGTTTTCCTTCTACTTTTTCATAGGAGAGGTGGAACGAAACACGTGTAAAAGTTGCTGTCTGACTCTCACAAGGTCACCTAGGTCTTCAACTCAGAGCAGGGGCTGCCTTTCCAGGGCCACGCCAGGCAGCCATGCCAGTGTCACTGAGGGTGCCTCCCACTGGCTTTTGAGCACATTAACACGGAAAATGGTGTTAATGTCTTCGAAGAGGGCACCCCAGGCCAACAAGGGCCACCTGACACCCAAAGCAGCTACTACACCACTGCTCCTGACCAGCACCCAAAAGCCCTACCCTGGTTCTTTACTTCCTTAAGGAAGTAAGAACTTACTTCCCTATGCTCCCCACCCCCCAAGGAAGTGACAGCAGATAACAGGGCTAATGCCCTAGCTCACCCACAAGAACACCCATCCCCCTCACCTCCCTCCCCTTCCCATAGACTGTGAGCCACAATCACATGGCCACCCTGCCTGCTGCCCCCTTCCAGCCTCCCAGCCAACGGCCCCTTCCAGGGGGCGGCCCGTGTGCACACTCTATTCCAGCTGCAGCAGCCTGCTCTACCCCAGAGCACACACGCGGCCTCAGGGCCTGGCACACACCCTGTCTTCTGCCTGGCTGGCTCTGCCTCAACCTCCCTCTTCCCTTCCTGCCCAGCAGCTTCTTGTTGTAACTTGAGCTAGCAAGACACCTCCTGGGAGAGGCTTTCCTTGACTTTCTCATGGAAAGTAGCCCTCAACTACTTAAAAAAAAAGCACATCTTAGCTGCTTTGTCAGAGTAGTCTCTTCTCTGTCTCACTGCTTCACTAATAAACTCACTTTCACTTTAAACTCCATTAAAAAATCACATCTTCCTTTGTCATTTTCCTTTTAAAAATACTCTTTTTTTTTCATTTTTAGAGAGAGGGAAAGGGAGGGAGAGAAACATCAATATGAGAAATGTCAATCAGTTGCCTCTTGTACACACCCCAACCTGGGCTGGACCTACAACCCAGGCATGTGCCCTGATGGGAAACTGAACCGGAGACCTTTTGCTTTGTGGGACGATGCCCAACCCACTGAGCCTCACCAGTCAGGGCTCCTGTGTTATTTTTCTTCTCGGAATTTATTATTATCCAACATTCTCCTGTTTATTATTTCTCCCTCCAATATCAACACAGCCTCCACAAGACAGGGACCTTGTCTGCCACTTTCCATCTGCATGCACAAAGCTTAGATGGCACTGCCATACACCAGCCAATAGAACAGACATTTCTCTAGGGCCAGGCTTGAAGAGTAAGAGCCAATCCAGGGGACAGTCTAGGCCCAAGAAATTCAGGGAACCAGGAGACAGGAGAGAAGGCAGGGCAGGCGTGGAGACCTAGAGGTCAGGGGAGCCGGGCAGCAGGAAAACAGGATATTGGTGGGGAGAGGGGTGGCAGGGAAATGGAGGGCCCACACCTGCTTCAGTCCGAGCTGGTGAGCTGTCCAGGGCAGAGCATCCCAGCACCCAGAGAAACAGGCAGGTGAGAAAGATGGGGGGTGGGGGGAATCTCTCATCACCTCAGGTTTCCATTCCTGTTACCTAGAGAACACAAGTGGACCTGGCCTGTTAGACAAGAGGTGATCACTGAGAATGAGAATTTGGGTCAGGCCATCAGAGAAAGAAATCGATTCTCCGCAGAAACAAGAACGGCATTGACTGGGGTGAGTGACACCATGCATGACGCGATTCCGGCAAAGGCACTGACAGGCATGGCCCTGCCATGCTGGCCTGGGGGACGCAGTGGAGGCTGCGCTGCAGGGAGCTCTGGCTCCACACACTCTTCTTGGGAGTGACAGAGCAGCCCACAGAAATGCCCGCCACACCCCAAGAATGAATGCTCCAACTGTTCCACACAGGCTGCCTGGGACACCTTCCAGGCACCACTTTTGAATTACCAAATCCCAAAAGAAGTTCAAGAGTCTCTTTTCAAATCACCAAAAAGGATGCGAAAGGGAAGAAGATACCATTTAGAAGTTCTGTTGTTTGAGGCCAAGTCAGACAAACCACAAACAGCAACTGCTCGTCAGGCACCTGACATGCATCACCTCGTTCATGCTTCACACCCACCCGGCCAGGCACGCAGTGGTAGCCCACTCCACAGTGGTTTGTGCTACCAGGGCCCAGGCCACACAGCCATGAGGCGGCAAAGCCAAACTGGCTGGCTCCAAAGCCCAGGTATCTAACCACTCAACTCTCAACGTGATGTTCAGAAGCATTTCCAGAGGACGGAGAAATGTAGCATTGGCACGTGTGCCTCCCGAAGATGCCTTGAGTGAATGCAAATGCAAAGGTGAAGGAGTCTTGAGGACAGCACGCAATATCTCCTGTAGGCAGAAAGCCTGACCAGGGACTATCTAGAGCAGAGACCAAGATTTTTGGCAAAATGGCAGGCAGCAAATGTCTTAGGCTCTGCTGTCTCAGTGGCAGCTACTCAGCTCTGCCACTGTAGCTCAAAAGCAGACAGACGACACCTCAAAGGGGTGTGCTGAGTTCCAAGACACAGCACACAAAAACAGGGAGCCACAGTTTGCTGACTGTGCCTTAGACCATGGGAGTCCTAGGAAATCCCTGAGTCAAGGACAGACATAATCAGATGAGTGCTTTAGAATGGACTAAGGTCACTGGCAAAAGATGGAGTCAGCATGTTTTAGATGTTATGTGAAATAAACTCTGGTGTTATCATGGTTTTTAGTTATTACAGTTACTATAAACAAATGGGAGTAGTAGGCTTGCAATAAAATTTTATTTGCACAAACAGGCAAAGGTCTGAATTTGACTGAACCCTGCTGCTCTAGGATTTCAAGTCAGGGATTCCAATAAACCAGTAACAATCCGAAATCAGCCACCATGGTTCTTCAAACACCTGCCACAGCATAAAAAACATTTACAGCATACTAGCAACTTCTGATAATACCAATATGAGGTTAGGAAAAAGAAGGGTTTTTTTCCTTTGTCTATTAACTGGATTCATTCAAACCAGAGACAGATCCCAACCCTACAGGATCAGCTCTTCACTCTTCCAGAGAAGATTCTAGGCAGATTCTGTCTATAGATACATTTATGAGACAAAAAGAAACTGCAAATTGATGACTCAGGCATCCTCTTCCCCACTCCACCAGCACAGCTAAACCACTGAACCATCTTTCAGTCTCTGCATCTCCATCAGACATATGACATCAACCGCCAGGGCTACCTCCCTGCTGATTTGTCTATGTCTGGTACTGGTGAATTACCGGGGAAGCAACATCATCAGAATGGCTCTCCAGGATTCCGGGGCTTGATGTACACTATACCATCTTGTTCAGTCCCATGGCTGGTACCCAGAATTGGGAACCAGGGAGGAAGACAGGCTGTTACATTTTAAAGAACAAAAACCAGTTATCTGCTTAAGAACTTCCAGAAGAAGATGCTGTTAGGTAGTGTTTGCTGTCTCCACTCTTAGTGCACTAGTTTTCCAAGGTGGGAAGGGAGGCATTTTAGCCCCTGTATCTCAAAACATTTTGAGTGTCACATCTGGGGAGGTGCTACTGGTATCCAGTGGGTAGAGACACTGGAGATGCTGCTAAACATCCTACCATGCACAAACAGTGCCCCCAGAACAAAGACTTATCCAGGCCACAGTGTCAATGGTGCCAAGGTCAGAAACCCTGACTTAGGATTTCACCACATAATGATTCCAATGCCACAAGCACACATGCACAGTCCAATTAAATGCCAGAAACTCAGCTCCAAAGACCATTTTGACTGACATACCAAGTTGATTAAGTGACAGAAAAATAGCAGTGTGAGCTAAGACTTGCTGATGGTGTCTATGTAGTTATTTCTTTGTTGTTTTTGAGAAAGAAAAGATCACTTTGCTAAGGGTCATCTATAAAGGAAGGAAGAGAAAATAAATTTCTGAAATTTCTTTGAGCTCCAGGGTCTTATGATTATAAGCATACAAGGTGGTTGAAATCTAACATACTATTCCGGGGGCTGGTAACTTTCTGAAAACCATAGCATCTCTGTGAGGATGAAAAGCTTAGCCCAGATCACTATCCTTTAGAATGTAGCAGACACCTACCCTATGAGATATTTAGCAGTACACAAGAAATAAAAAGTGGTCAAAACTAGAGAAACGGAAAATCTGTATTTACCATCCATTGCTTCTTTCCTTCCTATGGAAAACATTCGCTAGGCGGAGATAAACAGAAGGAGGAAGCTGGTACTGGATTCCTCTCCCGAACGGGATACACTAAACCAGACACTTGAAAACAGCACCTATTTTATTTTTTATTTCTTTCCCATTACCATTTATCCCTCTTATGCCCCTAAACCCCCTGCAATCACCACTCTGTTGTCCATGTTCCTGAGTCCTTTTTCCCTTTTGCTCGATCCCTCCACTCCCTAACACCAGCCCCCCAGCTGTCATCTATTTTGTTATGCTTACTTATCACACACTGGCAATACCAATCATGACAATTTGCTTCATTTATTTTTTTTCTGGTGGTTTACTAATAACAGACAGGAAATACAGAGTGGGGAAAAAGTAGGTTTACATGAAACATAGTTTACTTTTGTATTATTATTATTATTATTATATTATTATTATTATTTTCCATAGCAAAGAACTGTAAACCTAGTTTTGCCCCACCCTGTATTACAGAAGTGTGAAGTCAATTAGCAGTTTAAAAAAGCACTGTCTAAAAATGACTTAGTTGTTTTTCAATATAGGCTTTCCAAATGGAGTTTCCTTTTAGTAATCCATCAAATCAAAAAAGGTGGCATTGTATTTAGACATATTAGCAGCCGATGTCTACAGGCATGGCCAAACCATGAGGGAATAGACCAAACACAGACAGTGTGATCATTCAAACAGTAGGCAGTAGAAGAGAATTTCCACATTGTATGCTAAAGGCCACCATTTTCTCCTTGCCAAAAAAATGTGTGTGTGTGTGTGTGTGTGTGTGTGTGTGAGAAACTAAAAACTAACCAAGTTTCCCGGATCCTTTCAAAAAGAAAGGAATATATATAATTGAGCGTGATTCCCTGTATCTGAACTCATTCTTCAACCGGTTGCTATACATTTTCAGGAATCATCATTTGGACTCTACATATGTCAGGGGACATTCCTTGATTGGGTCCTGAGATGGACCATCACCATTTTTCTCCTCACCCAATCCCATTCCTGTATCTCATCTACATCACACCTTGGGGTCTGAAACCCGGAGGCCACTGAATTCTCCATCCAAAGACTAGACATGTCACTGAACAGCAACAGGTCATCCCACAGACCAAGTCCATTCCAATCCTCGGTGATTACAGCAGACCTGGGAAGTGGCTTCTCTAAAACATGGTATGATCTAAATTTCTTTTGGAATTTTTGTTTTGTAGTTATGTATATGTTTTCATAAGTACTTTGTGTCTATATATATTTATATGTGTAGTTTCATGTGCTATAAAATATCAGAAAGAGATAAACTAAAACGTTAATTATGGTTATTTTTTAGCATAGTATTTTGCATGATTTTATTTTTTCTTACTATTTTTTTGCTGGTCTCAGCTTCCAAATTTTTCTATATTAAGCATAAATTTTGCCAAAAGAAAAAATAAATAAAATACCATATGCATATTTTTTTACTGAACCTCATTTTAAAAAGGGTTTAAGCCACCTGACAAAAAGCAACGAGTACAAAAAGATTTCTTTCAAAGTGTGAGCACTTAGAGTCAAGGGCAAGAAATAAGAGCAATAAACTCTGAAGAAGTCAAAGGTTAAAGCTATTAGCCAGCACGCAGCCCTGATGTCCTGCACATTAGCCAGGGGGAGGCACGCACTGGCTCTGAGTTTCTTGGCATCCACAGAACATTCTTCCCCAGCCTCTTTATCTCAGTCTACCAGTTCTAATTAAGTTTTGTTTAGGGAAAGATAATGAGAATATTTTTCTACATTTCCTGATCATACTCCCAGATGAAATCATACAATCCAGAAATGTGTTGAGGGAGGAAAAGCTACCTGCAAATACAAGCAATAGAATACTAACTGTTCTTCCCCATTGCTACTGGGGCTGTCAGTGTGTACAAGAGCTCAGAACCTCCCAAAGGGCATTGCTTCAACTTTCTAAAAGTGTCCATCCCTTTGTGTGCAATTCACCGCCATGAAGGTGGTGGCAAGGGACACACTCAATCCACGACAAGACCAAGTCTGAGAGATTCTAGGGTCCTTTTGAGGCAAAAACCATGTTCAATCAAGAAGCCCAGAAGCACAGCACTTACCATAAGCTGTCATGACACCAGCATATGGTCCGTCCACCACATTCCTATTTTCTTCTGCCAGTGCTTTGATGTACCTCTTGCTGAGGTCCAGGATCTGCTCACGCAGCATGGAGCTGCTCTCAGGCTGAGTTCGCTGCTGGATGGTAAAATGCAGGAGCATCATACCCCAAATAAAGCCAAAAGTCACAAGGAAAAAGCCCAGCTTCTGAGAGGACAACTTCCATGGAGTAAAGAGAGCCATTGCTCTCCGGCAACGTCACCTGCCGTCGGCTCTTAAAGCGCAGAAGAGAAATGCATGTTCACGGTGGTGCCCAACATCTCACTCCGGCTCCTGTGTCAGCCGATTTCCTTTCCTCTCTTTCATTCTGCTGTGAAGAAGGAGGAAAATTAGCACGGTGGCTGGGGCAAAACACAGTAAAATAAACCAGAAACCCTGGTTTCACTTAACTCTAAAATGTGAACTTCCTTTTTTTCTTAATTTGCTAGTTTAGTATCCAGGGGACGAAAAGCTGTACAAATACAGAGGAGGAAATGTGTGTCTCAGTGTGTTAACAAGTGTAGCAGAGCTGTTCCAGTCTGGCCCAAGTTCAAAACAGGAAGTTTGTTTTGCAAGGTAAGGAGGAGATGGAAGGATATTTCATTGAATGTCAGCAGAAACCCAAGTGGAGGGTGGAGCTGTATCGCCCCAGGGCACTTTTGTACATCTGTAATGTGAGCTTACAAAGTCATTATTCTGTGTTCTGGTAAGGATTAGAGCGTGCAGCTGGACAGGTGAGCAAGAAAGTGGATGCCCCCCAGGGGTAATCAGACAAGGAAAGGGGAGAGAGCCCTCCTATTACTTATGCATGGCCAGCTTTCATTAGCAGTGTCCAGAGACAAGGTGAATCTCTCTGGGCCACCAGGTGACCTCTCCCAGGTACCAGCACAGAGAGGCTGTGCCAGGGTACTCAGGCGGTCTTTCAGTTCTCCCTGCCATGAGTGAAAGCTATACTTCACTTCTCACCAGCACACTTCTCACAGGAAATGCGGAGTACTCGCCCACCTACTTTACTGTGGCTCTCTGTTTCATTCATGCCATCGGGCAACATGAAGTTAAAAGGCATTTCCTCTGCCCATCACATCGTAAGGAATACAAATGTTAAATCAGTATGTTTGTATACCTGAAACAAATATACTACTGTATGTCAACTGTATTTTAATTTACAAAAAAAAAAAAAAAAAAAAAGGTAATGCAACCAGATCCTATCTGGTATCAGCACAGGCTAGGTCCTAAATCAAGGCTTCCCAACAAATAGGGCCAAAGCATAAGCTGCAAATGAATTGCAGGTGGGCTAAGATATCCAGCTAGAGAACCCCCCTGGCCCCAGGCAGAGTCCTGGGCCCAAGAACCACCCAGCTTAAAAAGGACACCATTTTCTAAGTACACCAAGGGAAAGGCTGAGCAAGGGTCTCCTGCGGGGGACTAAGCCGGGAGGTATTCACAGTGTGCACGAGTTTCAGTTCAAGACTCTTCTTTGTGAACAACCTAAGAAGAAACCATAACAAAACCTTGGCACTTTCGGTGTGCGATGCAGTGAATCTATGTTGGTTTTCCTCTTTCACTGCCCTTCCCTTGCCTATCAAGAGTCACCGGTAGTGGGCAGTGCCACTCCAGTGCCAACAGTAAAAAATAAATTCTAGGTATGTCCCACGCATTGTGGTTAATGTTTTTTGTGCCTTAGCTCACTGAACTCTTGTAAGAGTCTCGTATGGTAAGAACCATTAATATTATGCCTGTTTTAGAGAATAAAAAACAAAGGTGTAGGGAGATGCACCACGGAGCAGAGGACAGAACATCTAGGGAACACTCAGGAGCCAGGAAATGAGACTCTGCCTTCCTTACACCACCCCTCCTCTCCAACCTGCCTGTTTATCTATAGTCAAGAGTGGCCTGCACATGCTAAAAGTGTTGTAAAAAGAGACAAATAAGAATATGTGACTGAAATCATGCATAGCTAAGAGGGTAAAATGTTTAGTACTGGTCCTTAACAAGAAAATTCTAGACCAGTCATTTTCAAAGGGGGGCCCCTGACTCAGCAGCAACAAGAGCAAAAGTGAGAAATGCAAATCTCAGGCCCCACTCCAGACCCATGGAGTCAGAAACTCTGGGCGCAGGGGTGAGGGACAGAGCAGCCTGTGCTTCAGTAGCCCTCCATGTGATTTTGATGCTTGCTCAAGTGTGAGAGCCTCTGACTCAGGCAGAGGGTTGCCACCATCATGCCGCCCCACCCCACTGCTAACACAAGGTGGCCTGAAGTCCCTCTCACTCCACTTTATCACCTAAGTAAGTTCCTCTACGCCATCCCCACCCTCCACACCTGCTGCTCTGTCGCCATAGCCTTGCCAACCTTCTCAGGGCCTCCCCGTCTCCACGGAGGCTGCTCCCTGCACCTGGCTGGCCTTGCCCTGTCCCTGCCCCTGCCCCTGCCCCTGCCCCAGCAGCCTCAGACCACTTTCCCCACCGCTCCAGCCTACGATGCTCTTTCCTACTCCACAGTTTAAAACACTGCCTGCTGCTGCCTTGGCTGTTCTATCGGTGTCTGTGTGGAATCCCAGGACATCCTGTAAGGCAAGGGTGTCAAACTCATTTTCCCCGGGGGCCACATCAGCCTCACAGTTGCTTTCAAAGGGCCAAAATAATTTTAGGACTGTATAAATATAACTACTCCTTAACTGTTAAGGAGTTGAAATTACATTCAGCCCTTTGAAGGCAACCTTGAGGCTGATGTGGCCCCCAGTGAAAATTAGTTTGACACCCCTGCTCCAAGGGATTCCCCGCATACCTTTTCAGAGAAAGACGCTGAGGACAGGGGCACAATAAAATACTCAGTGACTAAGTGAACCAGTAATCTGGGCACTATGGCATTTTTCCGGCCTCTCTAAATGCTGGGCAGCACCTGCCATCTTTGCTGCTTCCACTCGTTCTACAAGCATGTGCTGAGCACTGCTGCCATTGGGTCCTGAGGACTGAGTAACAAACATGACAGAGGTCCCTCCCTCAAGGGGCTGATTATCTAGTAGCCAGTGCCCCTAGTTCCTCAGGAAGTGGCTGGACCTTCTTTTTGATAAAGAACAATAGTGATTAAAAAGTTGTCTGTCAGGCCAAGAATCTGCCTGCCTGTAGACCTTCCAACAACCTAGCCCAGTGGATTTGATAGGCACAAAAAAGGACTAGACAGCATACCTCAGGAGACCTTGTCACCAGCCCAAGTGATGACTGCCAGGGAAGCCATCACCTCTTCTGCTATCCTCCAGAAAGAAGTCTGCACCAAGTCTGTTTGCAATGAGTTAAACTAGATCAATCACTGCCACTAACCACCCTAATATGCGTTTCCTCTACTCCTGTGATTCTTAAAAGAGCCGCACTCACTTCTTTTTTCCCCTCTTCACTCCTCAACACAGTATCTGGCTTCCACCTTTCCAAATGTGGTCAAAGATCTTTGGCAAGAAAATGCATCAAATCTTTGAATTAAAAAAATAAAGCAGACACTGGAGATCCAAGATGGTGAAGGAGTCAGTGGAAGCTACCCTAACCTCCTCCTAGGATCAATCTGGAATTACAACTAAATTCTAGAGAAATTATCTTGAATAACCAACTGAACACTAGCTGGAGAGAAGCCTTACAACCAAAGACAGACAGAAGAAAACATTTTAGCACGATGTGATTGATAGGGTGTGTAGAGGAGGTATGAGAGAGCTGGCTGGACTCCCAAGGGTGGCAGCTGAGGTTCCGGAGGTATATTTCTGTGTCCAGGGGATTCCCCCTGAGAAATGTGTGGTCTAAACCCCAAGCTAAGCTCCCCAGCCTACAGCACCAGAGCCGGAAAGCACAGATATCATCCAGCTATGAAAAACAGCACAGGTTCTATCGGCCAGGGAGAGATGGCTAGAAATGCAGAGAGCCTTTTAAAGGACCAACACACAAAATTTTGTTTGCAGCCACTTACCCTGGGTCCTGGCAAAGGGAGGGCAGAGTGGACTAGAGATGCTTGAGGAGAGTCTGGGGTCAGTGGGCCTGGGAGAGAACTGAGGGAACAGCAGCCAGGATCCAGATGCTGAATCATTCCCCATACAGCAGGAGCCATCTCTCTTAGGTGAGAGCACTCCTCTCTGAATGGCATCAGCCTGAGAGGAAGCAACAGCCCTACCCACAGGAATCACTCTGCCTGCCCTGTGGTGCTTAAGCCTGACTGCTGATCACAGATTGATGAGATTAACAACTGTTCAGATTAGGGGCTAATTACTTTAACATCTAAGGCAGAAAATACAAAGAAGCAGCCAAAATGGGAAGACAAAGAAACAGATCCCATATGAAAGAATAAGATAATTTTCCAGCAAGAACTAGATGAAATGGAAGTAAGCAATTTGTCAGATAGAGTTTAGAGTAATGATTACAAGGATACTCAACAGCATGAAAAAGACACAGAAACCATGAAAAAGGATCAGTCAGAAATAAATAACACAATATCTGAGATAAATAATATACTTGGAGGAATAAACAGTAGGCTAGATGAAGCACATGACTGAATCAGTGATTTAGAAGACAATGTAGAAAAAAATAGGTAGAGCAGTGAAAAGAAAGAAGAATTTAAAAAATGAGGACAGCTTAAGACACATTTTGGACAACAGGAAGTGTAACAACATTCGAATCACAGAAGGAGAAGAGAGCGAGCAAGGGATCGAGAACATATTTGAAGAAATAATAAATGATAATTCCCTAACGCGGTGAAGGAAAAAGCTGCACAAGTCCAGGAAGCTCTGGGTCCCAAATGAGTTGGACACAAAGAGGCCTACACTAGGACACATTATAATTAAAATGAAAAGGCTTCAAGACAAGGAAAGAGTCCTAATAGTTGCAAGAGAAAAGCAGGTAGTTACTTACAAGGAAGCACCAATTAGACTCTCATCTGATTACTCAACAGAAACATTTCGGTCCAGAAGGGACTGGTGTAAATATTCAAGGTGATGAAATCCAAGAACTTGCCCAGCAAGGCTATCATTTAAAATAGAAGGAAAGACTTCTGGTCAAGACAGAGGCATAGGTAGACACACTGTGCCTCCTCGCACAAGCAAAAGAAGGATAACTACAATTTAAAAACAAAAAACAATCAGAACTGACAGAAAATCAAACTGTACGAAAGTCTGACAACCAAGGAGTTAAAGAAGACACATTCATCCAGACTGGTAGGAGGGGCGGAGACAGGAAGCTGGGCAGAGAGGAGTCGCTGCAAGGCAGTGGCTGGCGGCCCAGCGAGGCAGCAGATTCACCAATTGGTTTCACCAATACATCTGGTAAGGGGTTAATATCCACAATTTATGAAGTATTTATAAAACAACACCAATAAAACAAACAATCCATTTAAAAAATGAGCAAAGGACCTGAAAACACACTTCTCCAAGGAGGACATAGAGATAGATGGCCAACAGACATATGAAAAGATAGTCAAGGTCACTAATCATCAGAGAAATGCAAATTAAAACCACAATGAGCTACTATCTCACATCTGTCAGAATGGCTATCATCAATAAGCCAAAAAACAAGTACTGGCAAGGATGTGGAGAAAGGGAACCCTTTCACACTGTTGATGGGAATGTAGATGGGTACAGCCACTGTGGAAAGCAGTATGGAAACACCTCAAAAAATTAAAAATGTATCTGTCTTTTAACCCAGGGATCCCACTTCTGGGAATATATCTGAAGGAACCCCAAACACTAATTCAAAAGAACACAAACACCCTTATGTTCATTGCAGTGTTATTTACAATTGCCAAGATATGGAAGCAGCCCAAGTGTCCATCAGTAGATGAGTGGATAAAACAACTATGGGACATTTACACAAAGGAATTCTACTCAGCCATAAAGAAGAAAATTTTACCCTTTGCACCAGTATGGATGGACCCAGAGAACATTATGCTAAGTGAAATAAACCAGTCAGAGGAAGACAGATACCATATAATTTCACTCATATGTGGAATCTAACAAACAAACTGAACTAACAAGCAAAACAGATACAAACGCATAGATGGAGAGCAGATGACAGCTAGTGGTGGGAGGGGAAGTTAGGGGGTAGAGAGTTTGAGCAAAAAGCAAAAAGGATTCATGGACATGAACAACAGGGTGGTGACTACTAGGGATGGGGAATATAAGGAGACTAAATGGTAATGGAAAAAAATAAGATTACGTATTAAATAAAAAGCCTTGACACAGGAAAGAAAATTTAAAAATGCAAAAAAAAAAAGGCACACAAAAAGCTGCTCAACATCAATAGCCATTAGGAAAATGCAAATCAAAATCACAATGATATGCCAATTCACACTCATTAGCATGGCTATAATCAAAAAACAGCATATAAGAACAAGTGCTAGTGAGGATGCAGAGAAACTGCAGCCCCACATACTGCTGGTGGGAATGTGCAAGGGTGCAGCTGGTGTGGAAAATATTTTGGCAGTTCCTCAAATGGTAAGCCCAGAGCTACCATATGACCCAGACAACCCTGCTCCCAGAAATTCTCCCAATAGAAATGAAAACATATGTCCATGCAAAAATTTGTACACTAATGTTCACAGCAACACTATTCACAATAAATAAAAAATGAAGCAACCCAAATGTCCACCAACTGACAAATGGATAAGCAAAATGTGGTACAGTCATACAATGGAATATTGTCGATAGAAAGAAATGAAGTACTGATATGTGCTCCAACACGGATAATCCCTGAACATTATTCTAAATGAAGGAAAAAGAAAAGGCAGCCACAAAAGTCCACAATGACTCCATTTATATGAAATGTCTAGGACGGGCAAACCCATAGGCACAGCAAGTACAATAGCAGTTGCTTAGGACTTGAGGGGTTGGGGTATTGGAAGGGCACAACTAAGGCATGGGGTGTTTATTCTGGAGGGTCAAGAAAATGTTCTAAAATTTGTGGTGAGAGATACACAATTCTGTGGATACACTAAAAGTCACTGAATAACACACTTTAAATGGGAGAACTGTATATGTGAATCATATCTCAATAAAGCTGAGAGGCAGGGGGAGAAAAAACCCACCTCCAAAGATGGGGGTAGAGGAGGAGCTGTACTTGGAGGTGGGCAGAGAAGCCTCCCAGTCCAATGAGGACCCAGCTCTTCCCTCATTCCCCACTGAAAGGCCAGGACCAGGCTGTACCATTACTAAGGGCTGACCACCTAGCAACAAAATGAAATTACATGGAGAAATTTGCCACCAGCTCAACAGACATAGCTATTTCTTATATGCTCTGAAACAATCTCACATGCCACCAATCAGATGACTCATGGCCTGCCTGCCTTGATGCTAATTTCTTGAACCACCTGAGAACACCATGAAAAACAAACCAGTACTGAAGGACTGAAAACCAGACTGATGGAGCATTTCCTTCAGATGCCCACCCAATGCCCCGTTTCTTATATCGGAACCTGTCTCTTCAGAGGATGAATGAAATGGGAAATGACCACCCCTCCAGGAGCAGTGCCAGCCCCAACCACACCAACCTGATCTTTTCCAACAGCCCTACAGGACAATCCCATCACTGCTTGCTGGTCCAACATTCACATGGGGCAGTACCACTCTAACTTAGCATACCTCTTCTGTCCTAACCACGCACCACCCAAACTACTTCATATCTATCTTCTACTGGTGGCTACCAACTGACAAATGGATAAGCAAACGAAGGCCTATTTTTAGCCTCATCCTATGCAATAACTTTCAAGAAATCTTGAGTCTGCTATGCTCATCCAAGCTACCTTGGGAAATCCTACCCCATCTCACAACTGGACCCCACCTCCTGCATCAAGCTTCCCAGAGAGAGGAATGCTCATCCTCCTTGGGCATTTGCAGCAGTCTGTGCTCTAGAGAGCTTCTTGCCTACCGCTCTGTAGAGTAATCCTTTTTTTCATCTCTAACTACGTTTCGCAGAGACAGGAAATGCCAGAGATGGCCATGCCTTGCACACAGTGGTTGCAGATGAAAGGACAGGATGGTAGGAATGAGATGAACACAAGTAAGCAATGACTCCAAGGACCCCTTCTGGTGTGAAGCACAAGGAACCCGGCTCCCTAAGACTGTTGATGGTACCTGACCTGTTGGAAGCCTTTACCCTAGGATCTTGCCCCATCCCAGTGACAATCACTGTGCCCTGAAATAGATGGGCTTAACTACAGTGGTTATGGTAGTAGACAGGAACTACAAGAGAAAAAGGAGAGGGGAAAAGCTCCAGAAAAGAATTCTGGAAGGGGCAGTGACTGAGGGAAGAAAAATGTCCAGGACTGAGAGAATGGGAGGGGAAGCCAGTGCTAGGACCTTCCATGGAGGCTGCTTGCTTCATCACTGGTGGTCAGAGGACGTCATGTAGGGGTGCTGAGGAGGAGCTGAGAGAACCCTGCACCCAAGGCCTGCAGATCTTTGATCTACAGCTTTCTCCTCCTAATGCCACTGTGTGATCCTAGTCCAGTCTGTCCGTGTTAGTTTCTGTATGTATAAAAGGGGGAAGGCTGTAGAACCGCAAATCACTGGGAGAGCTGGATGAGTGAGGGGTCAGTGCTCCTACTTACTGGTTGTCAAGCTATTCCAATGGAGGTCAGGATTCCTAGAGATGTTTCATAGGTTCCACAAATGTTTTAATTTTATTTTTTTTAATTGTGTTCTGTTTAGAAATTTTGTTAGGAAAAGTTTTTGCATGCCAAGTTTTAAGATACTGGGGACAATAAACATATGTATCAAGGTATACTCTAGAGATTCAGAACAAAACTTCCCTAGCTACTTCTCTATGTAGAATTTGAACTTTGAATTTCTGTGTTTTTTGGTCAGGAAAGTAATGCTTGGCAGTGGTCTAGTTTGCTTACTTGTTTTATTAAATTCCAGTCTATCTGTGGCCACTCATGGAAAACTGTATGACAGAGAACATTATGAGTAATTAAACGCTAGATGAGAGTCAGTCATAAATTATAAGTTTCAGAGATTTCTTGTTTGACTTCCTAATTACAAGAATTAACACCAGTTTTTTAGATAATGTTAATGATTCAACTTTGAAACAGTTTTCAACTACTTCATTTCCAGCCTATGTATCAACTACATTAAACGTGAGTGCTTGGAAAATTGTTTTAAAAAATAGCAGTCATTACCATCTGCAATCAGGATGAACCTGAATTTCCACTACCATGCAACCAAAATGTGGTACACATACATATAAATCAATCTGATGCTAACTTTGAAATGACTGCACACCATTTTACCAAATTTCATCTGAGCAGCTCACTTGCCTAATGAACAACTTTGGAAGGGAATATGAATTAAAATGTGTAAGTTTTAACATACAGACTTTATATAGACTGGAAGACATCAGATTTGCTTCAGAAAATAATAAGCAAGTACGAACCCTGAATTTACAGAGGAAGACACAGAGGCCCAGAGAGTGTTCTGTTTTCCAGTTAGAGTCGGAATCGAACCATACTCAAGTCCACTGAAGCCCCAGACCTGCTCCCTAGTGTGACATGGTCTCCACCAAACCGAGCTACAGCTACCACCCACCTGCAGACACTCAAAATAGAAGAGACTTATCAACGCGAAACACAAAGCAGAAACCACAGTCTGGTGACTTTAAGGAGCTGTATGTCTAATGCAACATCCCACCTACCTGAATGAATTGAGAGAATCAACAGATGAGAGAAAGAAAAAATACAAATTTACAGAAATACTGGTATAAGGGAGACAGATGGTCTGGGAATACAGTTGTCTTCTGTCGTTAAAAGGAGAACACAAGGAGGAGGAAGGAAAGAAGAGCTAAGCAGCTTTTCCTCCAAAATGAGTCCAAATTCCTGGGAAGATGCTCCAAGGTTGGTTCTTCAGTTCCCTGCGTGGCCTGGACACACAGGCCTGGTGCCACCAACCTGAATCCAAGTAAACGACCCACGTGGCAACCGCCCCCAATCTGCAGTGCGACTCCTTGACAGCTATAATCACCACTGGGCCCCTCACACTCCAGGGAGCCAAGGAGCTCAGGGGCCCACAGTGGAGCCCAGAGCAGGTATGAACAGGGGCCCTTCTTTCCACTTTTATAACTCAGTCCTCTGACGAATTCTGCAACTTTTCTTTATAAACAGGAAAAGCACATTCTAAGTGAAAACAGCCTGTTCTCTTTGGATCTGGCTAAACAAGTCTTATTTTGAGTCACTAGCGGAAAGACACCCACTAAGACAACACACCTTTGGTATTCTTAGGGAGGCTTTTTTTTCTAATTCAGTCTTCATCTGGCTTTATTATAAGCCCTATAAACTGTTGGCAGACCCAGGCTTACGCATGAGCAATGGCCTGTGTTGTGGGGAAGCCTTGTAATATCTGGGGTTTTAAACAGTCCAGTCTCTTTTATATTTGAAGTGATCAAACCACAGCAGGCTGTGCGCAGAGCTTTCATTTATTGTTATACTTGCATTCTTAGTGTGGGCAGGGAAGGAACCCTCTGCCCCCTGAAATGGTTATTTGTCTCACAGATGCAAGATCCACTGAGTGTAGTTTAGAGCTCCATATCTGGTGTGAATGGCAACATAAATTTTCAAGTACTGTATTAAGGCTAATGACCCCTTATCTAGAACAGGCCCCCATCCTGCCCTCTGTCCACTCCCACCCCATCCTCTGGTGACTTGACATACGGCCATCTCCACCAGAGGGTGCGAGGGGCAGGGAAAACACATGGGAAGGAATGTTTGGTGCTTGTATTCTGACTTAGCTTCTTGGGCGTACACATCTCTGGCAGGTGGACAAAGGGGACGCAGGAGTGAGAGGGAAGCTGCTGCTGCTGCATCAGATAAGATAGATCTTCACACTTCTGTCAGTTTAGCTCACCAGGCCCATAGGTTGTTCACAGTTGACAGAATTTCCCATCAACAAAAAAAATGAAACCGTAGCAACTCGGTAAGAATTCTGAAAACACTAACCAAAACCAAAAAGCATGGGTTCCTGAAAAATGAAACAAACCCTGTTTAACTCAGGGTTTCTCAATCCCTGGCACAAGTGACCTCTGAAGCCAGACAATTCTTTGTTTCAGGGCTGTGCTCTGCTTCTGCAGTCTCCCTGCCCTCTACTGTTAGATGCTGTGAGAACCCTCCACCCCCCAACTGGGACAATCAAAACTGTCTCCAGACATTGTCAGATGTTCCCTATAGGATACAAGCACCCCGGTTGAGAACCACTGCCTCTAGCAATCTGTAGAGCCTTACCCACACAACAGGAACAGGTTCGGCAAAAGGAAGCCCACAGAACTACATTGCAGAGCAAGAAGGGGAACTCAGAAGTCAGTCAAAGGCCTAGAGACGAGCAGGTACAGTGTCCTGTGCTAAGACTACAGACCACAAAGACGTGAGGGAGCCCAGTCCCGACACTGTCCCAAGGTGACTGACAGAGGAGTATTTTCTTCCATATCCTTCAGTGACAGCACCATCTTGGCACCAGCCAAGGAGCTCATTCTAGGCTGGCTATGCCCCGTTTACTAATTAGTACATGGCACTGGGGCTTTGCCCCACCAAGGTCCTGGTCTATGAAAGCAACAGGCACAGGGAGGAAGGCTTTGAGAAGCAAAGTCTGCATGATGCTACATCAGGCAGTCTTCTAAAGGGAAGGATTGCCATCTGGCTTCCAGCCCAGGAAACCATGAACACGCATTCTGACAGGCCGATAATGACTCTCTAAGAAGAGGAGGAATAGTCAGCGAAGAGATCAGAGTGTGTAAATTTGTTAGGTAGTTTTTCTGTGTTGAATGAAAATGCTCAGAAGATTTGCTTTCACCCAGAGCCAAAGGACAGCAGAGATGCAAAGGAATCTTTATGGTAAGTACAGGACATACTTTTTTGTCGAAGGATCAGACTTCTGGCAACTGTATCTAGAAAATACTCATGAATGACAACATGCCCAAAATGGCCCTAGTGACAGAAAAAAAAATCTGTCATAAAAGTTGTCAAAATTGTTCCCCAAAGGTGGGGCATAGTCCACAAGATAAAGCTCATTATTTAGCAAGTGCTCCTGGAACCTTCCTAGCTACTGACCCCACCCCCAGGACCCCGCTCCTCTGCCTGGAGAGAGACACGGGCTGGTGCAGGTCTACCCCGTGAGAGCTCCAGCCACACTCTGCAGAAATGAGGCAGCCCTCCCAGCACCTGACCTGATAGAAGTCACCACGTTAAATTAAAAAAAAAAAAAAACTGGCTGATGAATGACAAGGTGTGAACATATGTGTGTACATACACACACAATCTGAGGTGGCCACTCAGAAGCTTCTCACCTTTCAACCTTGTAATGAATTTCCCTTCTTTTCTAAAACAGGACTAGAGTAAATGCACATGAAGCACAGTCCCCAAACTTTGGCAGATCCTGGGTCATAATGTCCCAGGTCTGAATTTTCTTAGGGAGGAACACAACCATCCCTCCCAATTTATAAACCAAGGTGAACTTTCCCAAATGCTGCAAATATCTTGTGACAGCCCAACTGGGATCTGGTCACAAGCCCTCCAATTACACAAATGACGAGTTAACTCAAGCTACCACGGAGCATTCTCAGGAAAGCTTCCTGCCCACCGAGTTAAGACACAGCCAAACCAGGCCTCTCAACACTGATGAACCTCAGAATTTCCTGGGCTCCTTTTTAAAAAATATAAATATCCAGGTGTCATGCCTGAAGATTCTGACCTACGTCAGCAGAGGTGTGGCCCAAGGAAGGGTATTTTTATTTATAAACTGCCTAGGTGATTTTAATATACAGCTAGACGTGAGGACTAATGCATCCGTGGAAAGTTGTCCCTTGTATTAACCCCATGGGTCCTATCAAGTGGGACTCCAAATGTGATCTGTTCTAATATTTTCCAGGAAAAGCTAATTCAGTTCTGGCCAAGATGGAGGCATAGCTAGAAATGCTTTGCTTCCTCACACAACCAAAAGAAGGCCAACAACAATTTAAAAACAAAAAACAACCGAACTGCACAAAAGCCTGACAACCAAGGAGTTAAAGAAACCTTCATCCCGACCAGCAGTAGGATGGGCAGCGATGGGGGATAGGCAGTGGGGCAGAGAAGACACAAGGCAAGGTGGCTGCACCAGCGAGGCGGGGCTGGTTGACCAAGTCATTGCACATTCACATGCAGATAAGCTGGGGGAACAAATGGGAGTAAGTCAGACTGGGAAACCCAGGATTTCAGCATAGGAAGCTCAACACTCAAAATCTCTGGCTATAAAAACTTGTAGGGGTTGTGGTGGCAGGAGAAACTCTCAGCCTCACAGGAGAGTCCATTGGAGAGGCCCATGGGGTCCTAAAGCATATACAAGCCCACCCACCTGCAAAGGGACTTATTACGAAAAAGAAGATCAAAACTATGAACATTAAAATGACAACAAACTCACAACTATCAATAAGTGAACCTAAAATAAACAAAAACAAAAGCAAACAACTAGAACAGGAACAGAATCACAGAAATGGAGATCACATGGAGGGTTATCAGTGGGGAAGGGAAGGGGAGAATCAGGGGAAAAGGTGCAGGGAATAAGTAGTATAAATGGTAGGCAGAAAATAGACAGGGGACATTAAGAATAGTATGGGAAATGGAGAAGCTAAAGAACTTGTATGTACAACCCACGGACATGAACTAAGGTGGGGAGATGCTAGAGGGTTGGGGGTGCAGGGAGGAGGGGAATAAAAGGGAGGAAAAACTGGGACAAGTATAATAGCATAAAAATATACTTAAAAGGAGGAGGGAAAAAAAAGATAAGCTTTCTGCCTTCCACAAATGTAGATCCACTGGCTTACTAGATAATCCATCTGCAAGGTACACTGGTTTTCTCCTTAAAAAACTGCAAGCTGGTTTTCTTAAGCCAGTGCCCAAGAAGGCAGCATTTCAGGAAGAGCTAGTCCACTAGGAAGCCCCGTTACATCGCCACCCTGCCATGGAAGACTTGTTGAGGATCATGTTGGACTGTCAGGGTTTTTGTTAACCTCTCCTCAGTATTTGGTTCCAAAGGTGAGAAATTACATGGGGCTAACCAAATAGCTTCAATGTCTACCAACACTTCTAGTAACCAGCACCTCTTTAACTTTGCTGCACGCAATCTGGCCTGTGCACTGACAGCACTGAGATGAGCTGGTAGATTGCTAGAAATGCAGAATTTCAGGTCAAACCCCAGAGCAAATAAATCAAAACTGGTGCTTATAACAAGATCCCTAGTTATTTGCTTGTACATTAAAGTTTGAGACACATTGCTTTTTATCCTTTTATCCAGGAGAGTAAGAATGAGGGAAAACCAGATACTTATTTCCAGGGAAGGATGATGGAGAATATGGCACAACTGCTCTCCTTTTTGTAATGTGCACAGAACTTTTGAATAAGATGGCTACATGTCAGTAAGAAGACCACTTGACTTATGGACACTCCTAGTTACGGTTAAGATGCATTAGCTGACATGAGAACTATATATGCAGACGGCATATTTTCATCGTTGTGAACTAGAAGTACATCAAAGGCAACTGGTTGTACTTCTATGTGCTACATCTTGATCCATTATGCAAAAATCAAAGACACAGTCTGGATACATGTCTTCCAACATTTAACTCTGTTATAGCAAGTATTGTAATGCCATGTAGCAAATTACCCTATGCACTGAGTTTTTGTTGTTCTATAACTGCTGAAATGCACACTTTAGAACACCTGCTTAACACCCATTACCGCTTTTCCAGTTGACTTTAAAGTGAAACAGTCTTCAACTGAGGTAACAGCTTCATTAGGTGTCTTAATTTTGTATAAAATGATGTCCACCAATAAAGTTTCTGAAAATGTCTCTAATTCTGACAACTTTATGGCTACTGAAAGCTTTTCAAAGCTGTGCTGAAAGAAACTATATTTGAAGGATGACTTAAGGGGTGCACGATTCATCTGCTGTTCTAGATCACCTTTGCCCAGCCTTCTATAACAAATGAGCTCCTCTATCATCTCTGTCTCTCTCTCACACACACACAGCCTTAGGAATGTTTAAATCATTTCTTAATTTTTAAATATATATGAAAAGGATTATTAAGGCAAAATTATATCATTTTTGAAACAAGATATTAAAGTTTATAAAGTTCATTGATTTTGAATTTTTTGAAGATTTTATGTATTTATTTTTAGAGAGAGCGTTAGGGAGGAAGAGAGGGAGAGAAAATCAATGTGTGGTTGCCCCTCGTGTACCCCCTACTGGGGACTTGGCCTGCAACTGAGGCATGTGCCCTGACTGGGAATTGATCCAGTGACCCTTTGGTTCACAGGCTGGCACTCAATCCACTGAGTCCACACCAGCCAGGGCAAGTTCATTCATCTTGATACCATCTTTGTTAATGTTCAAAATAATTAATGAAAAATTACTCTCTGCCCCTGTAGCCTGTAATATACAGTATTTAATTCTGTAGAAAAAAAAAAAAAAGGATGACTAGTCAACAAACTGAACTCCAAAATTACATCTTATTAGTATACAATTGTTGTGGAGGCCAGATGTATATTCAATACCACGCAGCAATCTCATTTCTGGCCCGGGCATCAAAACGAGACAAGAAACTGCTCAATGTTTGGACTTCCTGCATCTGAACTTAAAAACAAACCAAATGGTTTATAAGAGGAGGACTCCTTACTTCCTCCCTGGACATGTTTTCATGCAGAATCTGCACTCCATTTCGCAGGATGAAACCGCAGAACAGACTATTCCTGCTTCTGCATCAGAGCACACAGGCCTTGTAGGGAAGGAAGGACGGTGTCTAAGTTGGGCAGGTGCCTGGGGGGTGCACTCTCTCTCTTCCTGCCCCCCACATGTTAAATGGACAGAGCTTCCCTACCCTACAGAGAGCACCCATACCACCTGGCCATTACCCCGGCAGATGTGTGGGTTCCATCTAGGGCAGATGAGAAAGCCTTGCACCAAGACACACAGCTTTACTCTAATAAAGCAGGTACTGTACTTCAATCTTCATCTGACTTTTTTTTATTTCCTCTAATTCAGAGCCCAGAAGGGAAGAAGGGTGTGATTAATTGGCATCTGCAAACACCCATAATTTTATTTTACATTTTTTTCTGTTTTGTTTCTAAATATCAGGAAAAGACAAGTGGTTTCCAGCAGCTATTTTGAAAGCATTTCTCCACAAATAACACATTGCAGGTGTAGGAATCTTTAATCCTAATAAATTAAAAGAAAAAATTAGTATGAAACTCATAGTATTTTCTCTTTCTAATAACGATTTTTTTAAGAAAATACTATAAGATATGCCAAAGAAATTCTGCTCAGATGAATGCAACTACGGCTAGAGGGAAGAGAACCTGAAGGAAAACAGCAGAATGCCTAATAATTATATTTTGACTTGAATGTTCCTAATGCATCCTGTTTTTAACCAACAGCCCATTAAGAGTATAAATAAATATTTTTATTGTAACATATTTTCAAAAACTGTATGGGCTGCTAGTGCAGCACACTCTTCTGAATGTCACTGACTACGATCTAAGCTCTAGATAAACGCTGGTAGGCTTTCAAACTTCTTCATCAGAAAGGGGGTTCAGAGATCGAGATCCTGTACGTAAATACGTGTTTTGTTTAATGAACCTCAAAAACAGAAACAGGAACACAGGCATCACTGCCTTACACAACAGAAGCTCGGGGCGCCCCCAGCCCCACAGGAGCCACCGGGCAGGAACCTCTGCTTTAGATACGTCCAGCCCCTGGGCTTGGCCTCGCCCTAGACCACATTTTCGAAGAAATTGTCAAAGCAATGCACATTTAACCTAAAACAGAAAGCAGTAAAAATAAATAAATAAATAAGATGGCCAGGTGAATCGTGTTGCTGGGTTTACCATAAACCTGGTTTCATGTATCCAGTCGGAAGTTCTCTTTCGCCACAGCATCAAGGATATGCATGTGGGCATCTGAGCACTCGGCCGGACTTGACTCACCGACACAGTAAAATGTTAACTTCTCTCTCCAAGAGAGCCACTGGGTAAAGCTCAGGGTCCACTTCCAGGAAGTAAATTGGTATCTATTTTGTGTTTAAACTTCATTCTTGACTCTTTTTTTTCTTTTAATTGTTGTTCTATTAACAGTTGTCCCAATTTTCCCCCATTGCTCTGATTTTCTCTTCGCCTCATTTTCTTTACTTACTGAATTTTAAATGTGTTTTTATCTTCCTGTATTACATGTTTTCATTCTTTCTGGAACATATTATGACAGTAAGAAAGTAAGCAAAACAAAAAAGAATGAAATGGCTGCGGTAAGAACAGTGGCCCTCCAAAAAGCCACTGTCCTCCTTCCCAGAACCTGCTACATTACATGGCAACAGGGAATCCAGGTACCAGATGGACCTAACAGTTGCTCATCAGCTGAGTTTAACATGGGGAGATGATCCTGGATTACTCTGGCGGGCTTAAGGCAACCACAGGGTCCTTAAAAGGAGAAACAGGAGACAGAGGGTATGTCATAAGGGTACAGTAGTCTGTCCTCAAGAACTCTCAGACTATTTTTTCAATTTCACTTTTCAATTAAGAGTTTATGTTCAATACTATTTTGTATTGGTTCAGGTGCACAGCATAGTGGCTAGTCAGTCATATACTGGAAGTGTTCTCCCTGATACTTCCAGTACCCACCTGGCACCATACACAGTTATTACCATATTATTGATTATACTCCCTATGCTGTGCTTTACATCCCCATGACTGTTTTGTGACTACTGAATTGCACTTCTTAATCCCTTCACCGTTTTTACCCAGTCCCCCAACACCCCTCCCCTCTGGCAACCATCAGTCTGACCTCTGTATTGAGTCTGTTTCTATTTTGTTTGTTCATTTATTTTTGTTATTTAGATTCCACATAGAAGTGAAATTAAATGGTATTTGTCTTTACCCAACTGACTTATTTCACTTAGTGTAATACCCTCTAGATGCATCCATGCTGTAGCAAATACTAAGATTTCATTCTTTTTTATGCCCAAGTAATAATCCATTGTATATATATACCATATCTTCTTTACCCAACTGTCTATTGATGAATATTTGGGTCCAAATTTTGGCTACTATAAATAACGCTGCATTGAATACAGGGGTGCATATATTATTTCAAATAGGTGTTTAGGGTTTCCTTAAATAAATACCCAGAAGTGGAATTACTGGGTCTTAAGGCAGCTCCATTTTTAATTTTTTAAGGAAGATCATACTATTTTCCACAGTGGCTGTACCAGTCTGCATTCCCACCAACAGTGCACTAGGGTTCCCTTTTCTCCACATCCTTTCCAACACTTATTTGTTGATTATTAATGATGGCCATTCTGACAGGTGTGAGGTGATATATCATTGTGGTTTAATTTGCATTTCTCTGATGACTAGTGGTAATAAGCATCTTTTCGTATGTCTACTGGCCATCTGTATGTCCTCTTTAGAGAAATGCCTATTCACTCGTCTGCCCACTTTTTAATTGGATTATTCTTCTGGTCTCTTGAGTTCTTTATAAACTTTGGATATTTACTCCTTATCGATGTATCTTTGGTGAATATCTTTTCCCATTCAGTAGGTTGTCTTTGCATTTTGTTGGTTTCCTTTGCTGTGCAAAAACTTTCTTAGTTTGACATAGTCCCATTTATTTTTTTCTTTTGTTTCCCTTGCCTGAAGAGATATATCAGAAAAAATCTTGGTAAGAGAAATGTCTGAGAGCTTACAGCCCATGTTTTCTTCTAGGAGTTTAATGGTTTCAAGTCTTACATTTAAATCTTCAATCATTTTAAGTTTTTTCTCATATATGGTGTAAGTTGGTGATCTAGATTCATTTTTTTACATGTATACATCCAGTTATTCCAATACCATTTATTAAATAGACTGTCTTTACCCCATAGTATGTTCTTGCCTCCTTTATCATGTATGAATTGACCATAAAGGTATGGGTTTATTTCTGGGATGTCTATTCTGTTCCATTGATCTATGTGTCTGGTTTTATGCCTGCACCATTCTGTTTTAATTACTATGATCTTGTAGTATAGTTTGGCATCAGGTAGCATCATACCTCCAACTTTGAAGAACCCTCAAACTAAGTCTTTTGTATAAAACTAAGGTCACCAATTTAACAAGTCTGGTCATTTGGTTTCTCCTGGTGACCTTCATTTCTACTCTAACAGTAATAGGTTAGGAATTTTAGAAGTAAGGTGGCTCCCTAATAAAGATGACAAAACAACAAAAAAGCCTGCATAAAAGGACAATGGGTTTAGGCCATTTAGCATAAGGGCAAGCAGCTCTCAGAGAGCCTGAGAGCATCTCTCTACAGTTCTGACCAAAACCAATTTTCATGATAACAAGGCATCATTCAATAACAGGATGCAAAACAGATTTCTGGAATGTTTCTAGAAAATTTCATATAACCGAGCTCCTAAGTGACAGTGATAGATAAATGAGGCATTAAAGGGGGGGTGGGTTGTACAGTACGGCATTATGTGAAAAGCACAGACAGGGACTAATGCCACATACACTGACCATGGGGCTTTGCCTCTGGACCCTGACTCCACCAAACTCTCTGCTCTCTGAAGGCAGGACTGTCCTCATCAACACTGCAGTGAGAACGGACAGTTACCACCTTAACACAGCTTAACATCCTCTCAACCTATGAGGTAGGTGCTGTGACTGTCCCCATTTGGAGTGGGGGAAACTGAGACATGAACTAAGCAATGTGCTCAAGGTCACAGAGCTGCCAGGTGGTAGAGCTGCTAGGGACTCTGCCCATCTGGCTTCTTAACCACTATGCTCAGGGTGCCTCAGCACCCATCAGGGAGCCTGACACCAAGAAGGTATCAAAACTCATTGAATGAATAAATGGAGTGGGATGTGACTGAATCAATCAATCAGGCATATAATAATATGCACTTAACAAATATGAGTTGTTTTCTCATATTCGGTAGGCTTTTCCCCCACTTTCATTAAGGAAACCCTGTAAGCCAGTTATTTTCAAATGAGGAACCACAGAGTTATAATCACCTGGAAATTTTTCTAAATCTATAGCCCTAAGCAGAGACCTTCCTCATCCCTGTTCCAAATTCTTCTTTTGTCATTCTGGGCTGGGCTTCTATTGGGGGATTTTAGAAGAAAACAACATGCCAGGTGACCCTGCAAACGTCGGCTCTTAGCCAGCGCCAGCTCCATCAGTGAAGCGTCTCTGCTAGGAGGTGCCTCGGCTCCCAAGGCAAGGAGGAGCACCCAGAGTGGACTGAGTGGGGGGCCTCTTGGTGGGAACCTGATTTCAAAGGCATGAGGATGCACAAGCAAAATGTAAACAGTGAGCAGAACCATCGTGCTATTACAGCTAGGCAGCCAGGTACATAGCAAGAGGGTCAAACACACACACCTTGAACTAGAGGTTATCCTAAGAAAAATCGGAGATTACTCACACATCACCAGTTTAGAAATAGACTATCTATCCATCCTAGTATTTCTTTTATCTTGCAATTCTATCAAAGTGACACTGGAGTGCCATTTTAGAGTATTTCCCATAGGATGAAAGCTAGATGAAAGGTCAGCACGAGGCCAACCTGAGAGTGGAGACCCCATCAGACCAACATTCAGGGAAAGGCTCGCTGTATGCTGTCCATGGCCCTACACATCGTGGAGAAAATACTGAAGGTGCACGAGATGCCCCCGCCCTTCGGGACAGACCCCCACCTCCCCAACACTCACAGAGAGCAGTAGAGAACACTGCTAACTCAGGGGCGCATCTGAGAGCAGGTCCCAGTGGGTCCCCGAGAATCGGAGGCTAGAAAAAAGCCCAGAAGTTTCCATTAGAGGCTCTGTAACCTGGAATGCCTCTTCTTTCCTTCATCATCCCTCAGTTTTTGAACTGCAGCTAATGCCAGGCCCGGCTAGACACTGGGGGACAAAAGGTGAGTAGAACAAAGTCACTAAAGGAGCTGATGACAAGCTGCAATCTTAAAGAAAAGTCCACAGCGTCGAGACCCCGTCACTGCAGTCACAGAGGCCCGGCCCGGGGGAACCGCGCTACCGAGGAGGGACGGAACCGCGACACCGAGGTTCCAGCAGTAGGGGCACAGCTTGAACTAGTCACTTAACACTTCAAAACCTTAGTTTTGTCTACCCTTAAAATGAAGAGGCAGAAATAGGTAGTGTCGCAGCCCCTTCCATTTTAAGCTTCAAATGAGAAGATTTTTATTAACCAACTACTTGAATTTTTAAATAATTCACGGTGACCACACTCATAGCCCAGAAGTGATCCTGGCAGAAGGGGGTAGGGGCGTGGGCCCGAGATGATAGAAATTGATTTACAGTGAGAGAATTATGGATGAATAAAGCCATTATGTAAAACTGTGCCCCTCCATTTTATCCCTTGACTCAAATACACTAAATTCATGCTACTTGCCACTCACAACCACTAGATTTATAAGCCCATTAAAAATACTTCCATAATCACACTGTGCAAAAAACTATCGACATTATTATAATGCTTTAAATGCCTATGGCAGTATAGCAAGACCTGGGGTAAGTTTCTTAATACCTTAGCAAAACGATCCATGAATATGCCAATGGGATATTTGCTTTTTAATAGTTCCCTGATTTTTCCCAGTGAGCTCAGCTATGACTGAACTCAGGCTGTGACGGCCCTAGTCAGTGGGATCAGGTAAACTGTGTCCTTGTCTCCCCTGCTCCGTGGTGCTTTGTTCCATCGAAACCCACGCTGGGATGGAGCTATAGCACTGGTCCTTGGCCCTCACTGTGCATCACCATGGCCTGGGGAGGTTTTTAAACACAGATGTCGGCCCAACACCCTCTGCAAGATGATGACTCAATTGGTCTGAGTAGGGCCAAGAAACCAAAATATTTTTAAGCACTCTCAAATATTCTAAGGCGCAGCCAATGCTAAGAACTATTGAAAGTGTCAGCCTTCCCAGGCAGATAATAAAAGGAAGCAAGGAGGGAGGGGGGCAAGTCTGAGGGGAAGGATGGCAGGGGCCTGTGAGAACCAGTGACCACATGGCCTATGAGAAGGGGTGGCCACTTTGTAGCCTCAGCCACCAGACAATTTGAGGGAAGCCAGCCTGGAGCGGCCAGATCTTCTAATCTTTCCAGGGAAGCCAGCAACCCAGAGTTTGGGGTAAAATCTCTGTATTTATAAACATTCACACTAATTTAGACCTATAAAAACAAATTCTGGGTGGGCCAAAGTTCAAAGCAGTTTAAACCTTGCTCACCTGCGCAGTCCACTCCGTTATAGGTTATCTGTTACTTTGCCCTATTTGCCCAACTGTTGCTAACCCACTAAACAGTAGCTTGTATTGTTCTCAGTCAAATACCAATGTCTAATCATTATCAAAGGCATCAGAAAACTAGCTTCCAGCCCACATGTTCTACCCAGTAAAAGCCTGTGAATTAGTCATACCTAATTGACAATCCTGAGAAACTGGAAGGGCATTGAAAAGCCATCGAGAGACAGAGAGACAAAGATATGCAGGCCACATGATCCAGCAAGTCTAAGGGACCTACCCAGGGCCACAAAGACTATTGAAGGCAGGTGTCCTGGTGTGAGCACTGCAGGTCTCCTGTCCTGATAACCCTCCTGTCCCAGTCAAAGCAGGTGGCTGGTCACCTGAGATAAAGGGCAGAGCCGCACCGCTGCCCGTCGTACAGAAGCCCTATCACCTGGTAATTCCTGATGCCTACACACGTTTTAGTTTCGCAGTTTGATTCCAACTCCTTGAAGAAAACGAGTCAAGCATTTCTGCAAATCAACTTACTACTTGTTTGGAAAAGTCCTCATAGCCCCTTGATCAAGAAGGATGCCTGCTGGTGTGATGCTGGAGAGTCTCTCTGAAGGCCTCCACCACTCCGCACACCCTCCTTCTCCACCCCCAGGAACTGCTGCACCACTTTGCTCACACAAGTAAGAGAAACACGAAGAACTGAATCACATGAGTAACTTCCAGCTGGCTGCTTCTGTCTTTCCCTGGGCCACAAAGTCTTCCTATTCTAAATGAGGTTATCACCCATCATCATCATCAAGGGTCATGGCACCCAGTGTGTTTGAAATTCTCCACTCAGATATACACCTCAGAGGGCAGCTTCTCAGCAGTGGAAACAGTCAGCCTTGGCAGTCCTCTCTTAGAAGCCTGCTTTGGAATTATTCAAGAGGGTCAGAGCTGAACCCAAGGGTCTGCATGGATGGAGAGGCAATCTGGTATGACAGAGAAAGGCTTGGGAATTAGCTCCAGATTCAAATCTCAGCATTGACATGAATTGGCCCTGCATCCTCTTCGGGAAGTTACAGAAATGAAGATCTAGGTTTCTCCTCTGTAAATGTCCACCTGGCAGGTTTTAATTTACAAAGGACCTAGTCCAGTGCCTGACCCTTGAGGAGAGTGAGGTTATCATCTCATGACCCCTCGAAGGAGACCCAGACACCTCTGCGAGGCAGGTGGGAGAACTCACCCTACTGCTTGATTGTAAAGCAGAAGATTGGCCTTCTCTGACCTAGTTTTCTTCTGAAGCCGAGTGGTTTCCTTAGTGCTCGCAATCCCTTTCTCAGAAGATGTAAGCGAATTCTGAAACACAAGAAACACAGACAAGTGTCAGCAGAATGTCACCGCAACTGGTAAGGATTTACACAGAGCTTTTCTAGCTCGTCCATCAGTTCTGATGAAGAAACCAAGCAGAGCTCCATCACCAAGCTCAGTTCCTAGTACTGGGGAAGATCGCTGTTTCAAGAATGTCCTCGGTTAGCACCTAGAAGTCTGAAATCCATTCCACTGAATTTCATTATAACTCAGCATAATATTCCACCCCTCAGAGCAAAACCACGCTTTACGATCACTGCGTGGAGCCATTCCCTAGCATATGCTGTATTTCAGAATTATGACCAAAACATAACAACAGAACAAGCCCTGTGCCCTTTTGCTTTATGATCTAAACAAAGCAAGATTTACACATGCCTGGGAAGCAATTCACACTGACATCATTTTAAATTAACTGTATCTTAGATTAAAGAAGAATAAATGTCTGTATTATTCTTCTAGCATAAAACCTAGTATGGCAGTTCCGACTTTTTATGTAAGAAAATTATGACCTTAGGTCACTAGATAGAATTACATTGCTCAAATCTATTCTTGGCAAACTTTTGGGGGTATAATCCACTTTGTAAGAATAAACAACTGTCAGCTATCAAAATCTTACACACACACACACACACACACACACACACACACACTACACACCACCACCACTCCCAAAATCAGGAATGTCCATTCCATTCCCAAACTTAAATGTGTCCCAATGAAGTCAAGAAATAACCTAATTGCTTATGTACTAGGACATGCTACACTGTAACCTGGCAAGAGAATGGACATTAAAAAGTATTACTTAGGTATGCAGTTTACTTCACATTAAGTATCACTGTTAACTTCCTGGTTTCCATAGTGTACCAGAGCAGGTAAGAGGACACTATTTGGGGAAGCTGGATTCACGGGCCTTCCTGTACTCTTTTTTACAATTTCCTGTGAAATAATTATTTTAAAATAAAAGGCTATTTTTAAGTCACTATTTATTGCATATTTTTATAACACAGAAGCCCAAATCCCTTCTAGTTCCCCCATTCTACTTAGATGTCTACAGTGGGACCCACCCCTAAATACTCTGAAAAGGGTCGGCAGAGTCTGGAAAACTTCCACTGTTCAAAGAGAACCACTACCCCAGACAACGTAAATCACTGGAGACTTGAAGAGCGGAGGGACTGCCATGTGTGATCCTGGCTGCCGTGGAGAGGATCCAAAGAGGATGGTGCTGGAGACCCGGAGAGCCGTGAGGGATTCATGAGACACTGGGTGAGCAGTGAGTCAGATAAAGGTCTTGGCAGGGTAACAGCCATCATAGTAGGTGGAGACCGGGAGCCAGAAACATTTAAGAGATCAAGTCAGCCGACAATGAGCAATTACGGAGGGGCTAACTGCAGGGGACGGGGGAGAAGGAGTCCCTTATGACTGCTGGACTTTCAGCTCTGGCCGCTGAGCAAACACTGGGTCCTTTACCAAGACAAGAAAAAGGAGGAGCTGGTCTGTGAGGGAGGAGGAAAAAGGCTGCCTAAAGGTTATACAAGGCAACAGTGCACCACTACATATTGCTGACCAAACAGATTGCTTCCTCTATTAGGGGAATACCCTCTATTAGGGGAAATTCCTCTTGTTGAACTGGTGTGAAGTACTGGCAGATGAACAACTTTCTCCCAGGGTGAGAAGGGTGGCCTGGCCAGATCCTTCCCACACCAGCTGCACACATAGTCATTTGACCCCACATACTACCACTTGGAAAGGGTCTACCCAACTGGGGGCTTGGATTATAGTATTCTTATAAAAAGATCTAAATACCACAGGAAATCAGACTGAAAAAGTTTTCCTCAAAATCAAACATCCTGAAACAAATTTTCTCACATTTCTCTTACTGGTAGGAGTATAGGTTACTGGGGAACAGGAAGAGGGCCTCTGTTCGGACACTTCCTGAGTAGACTGCCACAGCTCCTCCAGTTTCGGTAGGGCGTGCGTTCTGTGAGGTAGAAAATTACAATTCCAGGAACCCCTTAAACCAAAGACATGGTCCTAGAATAAACTGCTAAGAATCATAAAAGGTAGAAGGGGCCTAAAAATACATACCTCCTATTACCGTAGAGATGGTAATACCTTAAAAAAGTCCTTCTACATGTCACTGATTTTCAGAAATTAGCCTATTCACCATGTCCTCCAACCTCCACCCCCATCTTTCACCTACTGAAAGGCCATTTTCAAATGAAACATTGCTTCTTTGGGCCCTAATACATAAGATTCCTCCCTTCTCCAAATCCCAGAGCACTCTGTATCTCTCTTAGGACTTTTATTAAATGTCTGCACCATAGTTACTTTTGTATTTGTCTGATTCCGTTGGTATTGTTTTATTGTATAATGTAAGTACTATTTCTTCAGTGCTTGCTAATAAGTACCAGCTAGGTGTTTTATGTAAATCTTAATTAATCCTCACAGCCAATATAATATCCACATAACAGATAAGGAACTCGACACTGAGAGGTAGCAGTAAAGCACAGTACCCTCCTTACTACTCTGTACTAACAACCCCCTACGGGTGAGCCCTAGTTTATTCTGCATTACATGTGATGTGAGGTTTCTATCCCCACTGCATCTAACACAGTTGTCTCACACAAGACACTCAATAATTAGTAGTTGAAACTGCATTCACATCTCCCAGCTCCTCCCCCATCAGGGGACCCTGTACCTGCAGTTCCCTTAAGCCAGTGATTCTATTAGCCAGATCCCAGTATTTCCAATGGGATCTGATTCTTGCCAAACACTGGACCTGTCATTATCTTTATTCCAGACTCCGCACTTCTGTAACGATTTGCTATCATCTGCATCATTATCATATAGTGCCTACTGTGTGCCAAGCAGAGCTTCACCAGCATTCACCGGGCTGATCTTCACAACAACTTCTAAGGTAGAGACTATCATCCCTATTGTACGCACGGGGGAACAGCTGCAGCAGGTCTAAATAAACTGCCCTGGCTACTCAGTTTCTAAGTGGCTGAACAAAACTAAGAGTTTTCTGGAAGCCACAGCAATCTTTGGCTTTCATTCAGCCTTCCCTACCATATCCCAATTAAAATCACCATGGTTTTGTTTATAATTGGAACTGCTGTTCGGCTAGATCTCTTTCATTCTGAGATGGTACAATCGATTGTTTTGAAAACTAGGTGCAAAAAATATTCACTGAAGCTGAACACAGCCTCTCACAACAACACCAGCTGGTGCACTGATACAGATGGATTCCTAGAACACTCACCTAGCTGGGGAAGACTGTACTACAAGGGGCTGGTCCTCCAAAAGATAATTTTGGTTTTTTGGGGTCTCCCCTCATAAGCCCTGCTCTGTGAGTGGGCCCCTGCACGGCTGATCCTTCAAGGGGGAAAATCCGCCCCCACTGACATAACAACAGCAATCAAGACTCAACTAGGACAGGAGGGTATATTCACCCCATGTGCGGATGGGGGAGGGGGTCACATCTGGGTATCCAGTTGGGTAACTGGGAAGGCTGTGCCACTGGAACCTATGGGACACCTACTATATAAGGCCACTCTACGAAGCCCAGGAGATGAAACAGCTCTACACGATACATAGAAACCAACACAGGGAGGCCGCCAAAATAAGGAGACAAAGAAAGAGGTACCATACGAAAGAACAGTATAAAATTCCAGAAAAAGAACTACACAAAATGGAGACAAGCAATCTACCAGATGCAGAGTTCAAAACTGGTTGTAAGGATGCTCTATGAACTCAGGATAAGAGGAGATGAACCGAGTGGGAACACAACAAAGAAGGAGGAAGCATAAAAACAGAACTAGGGAACATAAAAAAAGAACCAGTCAGAAATGAAGACTACATTAACTGAAACTAAGGATACATTACAGGGAACCAACTGTGGAGTAGAAGAAGTAAAGAATGAAAGTAGCAATTTGAAAGATAAGGAAGCAGAAAACAATCATAACAGCAAAATGAAAAAAATAATCCAAAAAAATGAGGATAGTGTAAGGAGCTGCTGAGATAACTTCAAGCATACCAACATTCTCATCAAGGGGTTCCAAGAAGGAGAAATGAGAGAGCAAGGAATTGAAAACCCTATGTGAAAACATGATGACAGAAAACTTCCCTAACCTGGTGAAGGAAACAGATATCCAAGCTCAGGATGAGCCCAACAGGATGAACCCAAAGAGGCCCACACCAAGACACATCATAATTGAAATGCCAGACTAAAGACCAAGAGAGGATCTTAAAAGCAGCAAGAGAAAAGCAGTTAGTTATCTACAAGGGAGCTCCCATAAAGTTTTCAGATGATTTCTCAACAGAAAATTCGCAGGTCAGAAGGGATTGGCAAGAAATATTCACAGTGATGAAAAGCAAGGACCTACAACCAAGATTGCTCTATCCAGCAAAGCTATCATTTAAAATCAAAGGACAGATAAAAGAGTTTCCCACATAACAAAAAATAACGGAGTTCATAGGCACCAAACCAGTATCAAAAGAAACGTTAAAGGCCTTCTTTAAGATGTGAAGGGGGTTCGAGGGATGGGTGAAAAAGGTGAAGGGATTAAGAATCACGAACTGGTTGTTACAGAACAGTCACAGGGATGTAAAGTACAGCATAGGGAATACAGTCCATATATTCCAGTAACAATGCATGGTGTCAGAGGGATACTAGCTTTATCATGGTGATAACTTAGTAAGTTATGTGATGTCTAATCACTGGGTTGTAAACCGGAAACTAATATAACACTGTATGTCAACCGTAATTAAAAAATAAAAAATGATTTAAAGTCCACATAAAAAGTGAAAACAAGGATTCTAATTGGAGCTTCTCAAATTACAGTGTAATTTGACATGGGCTGACCCTGAATCTATAACACCACTAACTCTCTACATTTTCTTGTGAATTCTCACTTCTCCCCTCAAGAGAACACTTTTCTTACCTTCCACTTCACTCCTGTTCTTCTCCTGATCTCCCAAAACACACACACACAGTCCCATCCCAAACAGGCATTATGTTGTGACAACAGGTGACACTGCTGTGATGGATCCCACATTAACTCTGGGCCATTCAGATTATTCCCTCTGTATAAGTCCTTCAATTTTGTGCTAATATTCTCACTTGGAAATCACTACCCTAAGCATGGTGTTTTCTGGATCAATTTTTCCCTGCTGTGAGCCTTTAAGCCACTGTGTTTTGCCTCTAATGGCTGGCAGGTGAGTGAAAAGCCGGCTACCTGGGCCCCAGGCTCATAAAAGAAGCATGCAAATTCCTCTCTGGCATGTTCCACAGCCACCGGCAAGACAATCCGTTAGCACCAGCCTCGGCGACTGCAAAGCACATGGAAGTGGCTGAAGAAGAACAGCTCCCGCCCACCATGAACCAGAGCAGTCTGAGACCACAGGAGGGGCTGAGGACAGTGACAGTTAAAGAGGATCCCAGGAGAAACTAAGGACCTTTTCTCCTTGAGGAAGTCTTCCCTGCCGAGCTCACTCCCGGTAACCACACAGTGTAACTCAGTGGCAAGTATGTGTGTGTGAGAGCGTGGCCATTCCAGACGACAGCCTAAAAAAGACGTTCTGACAATGAGGTCGGTGCCAATGTTTTTTGAGAGGTACTATTTTTTGTTTGTTTATTTTAGTCAAAATTGGTGCTTATAAATGCAGAACCCTGTACAGGATGAATATAAATGCAGGCCCTGCCGAGAATAGCTAGTTTGTAAAACACACTATTTCAGATCTCCATTTTTAGATTCAAGTGGAAGCAGCAATTAGAACAACATTAAAACAGAAAAAAGAAAAAGACCCATACCCAGAGCTCAATCCAGTATGGATCTTTTAAACTGTTTTATTTCAGAAAAGTGGCCATTCTGTGGTCAAGTTTCTCACTGTTGTGGCCCACTGTTCACGAGGAGGAGAGATGAGCCAAGGCCCTGGGATACAGACCCCAGCGATGTGTCCTGCAGGTGGAGGGAAGACGGGTGGATAATGGGGGCCCTGCTTTGTGGTGAAGGCATGGGCCAGAACATCAGAAGTACATTTGTTGATAAGGATACACTGTAGCTGTTATTTGAAGCCATACTAGAAATCAGGTCACGAAGCTTTTTTTAATTGGTCAGCAAGATTTGAAAAACAGGGAGATTTCACACAAAAATCTGAGTTTCTAGTATCTTCTGAAAAAAAAAAAAATGAGACTATCTCTGCACCCTTTCCTGTAAGGAATGGAGGATTGGCACATGGTTCTCCAATTTTCTACAGAACCTACACAGGTTGCTTCACGCATCTGTGTTACAGGCCTAGAGTTTCCATTTAGTCATATATTAAAGGGTGATAGGCTCTAATGAGGACAGGTTTTGTCCTCATTTGAAATGCAAGCATATTCCAGCATAGTGCCTAGCACATGCGTCCCAGGAGCTGTGCCTGCTAGATGACAGGTGCTCCATATAAAACAAACAAACAAAAACGACTGCGTGAACTCTACTAGACCCTCTGTGTACTTCATCTCAATTGTTTTGAAATATGTGCTCTCTGCTCTACATATGAGATTCAGAGAATTAGCTAACTGCACTTGTCAAGATTACACAGCTAGTACATGATTAGAGAATTTGTTTCCAGGTTTATTTTACTCCAACACAAAGGAGTGTGGATATACAAGTTAGGGTACAGAAAAAAAGAGCTTCTAGTTAAAAAATAAAAATAAAGAAGGCAATAGGCTGAGTGCAGACACTCTCTAGTTTCCCAGATAGTTCTTGTCCCACAGTAAACAGTGCAAATATAAGGCCACTGCTTCTTTCTTCTGTAAAACTTTTAAGAATTTTCATCAAGAGAGCCAAAATCTACCTCCTGAATCTTCAAATGGGGTTAATGCTACCACAGATTAGTGCCCATGCTCCAGCTAGGCAATCCTGAAGGAAAAGCAATACATTTAAACATAACCTGCCTCTGATGTAATATCACAAAGACAAAAGTCATAGCAGGGCACGGGCAGAGCAGCAGACACTGCCCAGCAAACACCCCATCTCTGGTTGCTCACGAGCAGGAGGGTCACTAAACAAATGACTGTGTAAGCTCCTTACTTGAAAACACAAAAGTTGCTATCCATTCACAGTCTGCAGAGGAATCAGGACAGCCCCCCTAAGAGGTTAGAAGACTGGCAAAGCTCTAGAACTGTCTTTATCACATTGAGTTGTCCATCTATCCACATATACTGATACCCCAGCAGTAAAGAACTACCCATGCTTTTCTCTGGTCCCTTATGCTATCACAAGACATAGTATGAAATGAATTACCCTTTTGTGTGTTCATATCCCTGGGCCAGATTTCTCAAAAACCCAGTGTTTTACACTTGAATCCCCAGTGCTTTCAAAGGTGGTTGCCCATGGTAGGCATGATGGTATCTTGCCACCCTCAGACGTCAGGCAGAGGCAAGGATGATTTTCCTGATCTACACATCTGCCTGTGGACACCACCGAAAGGGACTAAATCAAATCACATGCGGGCATACAGAACTACATCTGAATCACTGTTTTAGAACTTACCATAAAGATGATAGGAGATCAGAACTTAGTCCGAAACACTGAAGCCGCACCCATGACAGGCTGCCTGTGAGAGATCTGGCTGCCGCAGGGAAACAGGCGGAACGGAAGGAACCTAGGATTTGCTCCTGTACCTTCCTGTGTCTGTGAGTCACCTGGGGACCTGCCTCTGAGGTTCTGGGAACCCGGTAGGTTCTGAGTCAGTGGGCCTCAAGAGTCTGCATTCCTAATTAGCTCCAAAATGGATCTGCTGCTGCCAGTTTGGTGACCCCCTTTGAGCAGCAAGGAGCTAGGAGCTCCAGCGGGGACCCACAAGCCCTGTTGTCCCTGGCAGCCTACAGCTGTTCTAAGGAGCTGAGCTAACTCGCGGAGGACAGAATTCATGTGGTGTGCTTCAGACTGGAATTCCACAGGCAGCCACCTTTTCTTTTATTCCATCCAACCTTCAAGGAGTAAGAATTGGTACAGGGGAGAAATTCTCAAAACAAGTCTCAAGCTCCTTTATTACCACTGCCTGTCTGGATGGTGGAGTTGTGCACACCTGCACTTGTGCACCTCCCAGCTACCTAATAAGGGCTTTATCCTCACCAGAAGCAGGTTTCTGTGTGCCCCTGCAGCCTCTGTCCTCTAAGTCTCCGTAGGCTAAGTAAGCCAGGCACGGGGTCCTAATACACAGGGGCCATACGCTCCTACAGGAGTCCGATAAAAACTGTGAACACTCTCACCCCTGACAACACTGATACTAAAGGTTTACTTAGTATTTCGGGGGTTCACAGACTGTGTATGAATCTATGAAAAGGAAGCCTGCTACCTGTCTTTTAGAAGATTTACTTTAAAAACAGAGGTCAACATTCAGCACTTTATCATTAAAATATGAGTCCTTTCCAACAAATATTCTATACGAGATACCAGGTCCCTGCCTCTGGAAACTTACTACAGACCACACATGCTTGCAAACAGTCGCACACCTTATTTATCACAGAGCAAGATGACAAAGTCACAACTCGGGAAACAGTAACTGGGACTAGTGTTGCTCCAACCCACGTTTTCTTAAAAGCATGGAAGAAATCCTGGATCTGGTACTGGCTATCCACAGAAGGACAAAAGGACAAAGGGGTGGGGGCAAGAAGCTGGAGACGGAAACTAATTAAAAAGCAAATGGGGAAAAATTAGCTGGGAAAGGGCTCACTGAACTGCTGACAGAATAGAGCACTGAGGTGAAAAACAAATGCAAAAGAGATTTGGCAGACTCCAAAAAGAACATGAGCAGAATGAGAAATGAGGCCAAAGCCAACTCCCAGTTACAAGTCAGAGAGGCAGTCAGAGTGACGTCTGTGGAGATGCAGAGAGGAAAAAGTTCCCTGGGCAGAAAGGAGAGCAAGCGGACTGGACTGAGAGAGAGGGCTGAGGCGGAAAGTGGGCAGATCCCTGCTACAGAGCACCAAACACAAAAGCACCTCCCTCCCCCCCTCCCTCTCTCTCTCTCTCTCACACACACACACACACGCACGCACATGCACACACGCACGCACATGCACACACGCACGCAAGAGTATGCTCTCTCTCTCTCTCTCTCTCTGAGGACAGCAGAGAACCTAACCCAATGTAATCTGATGCTCTCTTAAGGAAAAAAAGGAGACCAACTGGAGGTGGGGAACAATGATCTGCTTAAGCGATCACAAATCAACTTATAGTTGCAAACAAAACCCTACATGGTGTGTGAAAAGCATTTCTTCCCAGTTGCACAAGCACCTCACCCTGCCACACGCACACCCGTTACCATGTTCTGCTCCTTTCCATTAATGTCGGAAATGACAAGGCACCATCTATGCTCCTTTAACCTGTGCCATTTATTGTAGAGACAGGTTATTTCACATGGGGGCCTCGGCGGGGAGTAACGATACACAGGAGACAATATGCATAAATGTGCCTGAGAACATCACTTTGAAACCAGAGCTGTATTTGGCAAGCTAAGTTTTCTGAAATGACGGGCTAGTGGAGAACTAGGATTTTCTGGACGAGCATAAAGGTATGCAGAGTGTCTGTTTCAGCTTGTCATTTCACACAGAATGTAAAGTCCTATTTGTCACTCAGCGGCTCCTGAACTGCCCTGCAGGCCTTCCTTCCCCCAACAGGGGTCTCTGTGCTGTGCTTTTGTTGCTGTGGCAGAACCACTGACCTAGCAATAGCCAAAGATGGCATTACTGAATTAATAATGGGAAGAAAGTAGCTTCCAAGATTAGTGCTTATGCTGTGCCAGGCTCCATTTAAAGCCCTTTCCTTTTACAAACTCATTTATTCCTCTTAATAATCGTAGGCAGGGAGGTATCACTTCCACTTTACAGATGAGGTCAGAGAAAGTAACTCACTTGCCCGAAGTCACACTTCTAATAACAGGCAGGGGCAGGATTCAAACCCAGTACTCTTAACAACTTGACCAGAGGTTCCCAAACTCAAACTTTCCCACTTTACTGCACTGTTGGTGACTCAGTCACTTTTTTCATGGTACCCATAGGCCAAAAGAAATGGCTAATACAAGTTCCACTCACCGAGTACAACAGACCCTTGAACAACTTGGTTTTAGACTGTGTAGGTCCCCTTAGGCACAAATTTTTTCAATAAATATTGTATAAGCATTTTCTCTTATGATCTTAGTAACATTTTCTTTAGCTGACTTTATTGTAACAATACAGTATGAAAAAGATAATATATAAAGTATATATTAATAGACTGTTTATGTTATCAGGTCAACAGCAGCTATTAATAGTTAAGGTTTGGGGGTGTCAAAAATTACACACCAATTTTTGGCTGTGTAAGGAGATCAATGCCCTGTGTTGTTCAAGGGTCAACTGCAGTTAAGTCCAAACAACTCTACTTACCTCAATACACTTTTCCCAACCTTATCACCTGCCTTTCCCACATCTAATGAAACCCAGCATTCCAGAACAAATACTGTCATCCTTTTGCCCCCTTGGCACCTCTCCACCTTCTGTACACCCCCTCTTCTCTTCCTGTTCTCCAGCCATTTCCTGCTCCCAGGTCCTGGGTGACTCAGTTCCTCTTCTGGTTCTGATCCAACCCAGAGACTCAGTTCACTCTTCCTCTGGGTTCACAGCCCACTCTGCACACAGGCTCCTTTGGGCTTGCCCCTTTTCTCTCTAGCTTGGCTGAGTTTGTGTCTCTCCACCACCCCTGTGGTTATGAGTCTCTGCAGAGTGAGCCTAGTATCTTATCTTGATGGATTCCTCAGACCATGCACAGTAAGTGGTATAGTCTTTTGTAAATTATAATTACTAAAGAATGGAACAAGAGGGTAAAAGACTGCATGAGGGGTCACAAGGAAGATTATAAGATGAATGAATAAAACAATGGACATGGTAGACTGATTACGTTGATGGCCCCAGTTAATGGTCTTTGAAGTGAAGCTGCAGCAACTCCCATTGAGAAGAGTCTCTATTCTTACTCTTTGAATCCAGCCTGGTCTCACACCTTGCTTTGGCTGATGGAATGCAGCACACATCACAGTATGCCAGTTCTGAACCTGGGCCTCAAAAGCCACTCATTGTATGCCTCTGCTTACCTTCTTAGAACCACATAAATAACCTGCTGAAGAGGACAAACAACATGGAAGGGAGTCCAACTGTCACCATCTGAGACCAGACTCAGCCACCAATACCCCAAACGTGTGAGAAAGCCCAGCTAAGATCAGCAGACTGACCCCCAGGTCATGTAAGTGAACCCAACTGAGATGCAAATAATGATCCAACTGACCTGTAGTCCTGTAAGCACCAATAAAAACGAGCTGTTTCATGCCATCAAGCGCTGGTAGCTGGTAGTGGCAATAGCTAACTAAGGATGAATGAATTTATGGCCATGAAGTCTCGGGCAGGCAGGGGCTGCGAGTTTTCCTCTGCACGCATAGATCTTTGGCACAGTGTGGCAGCTCGTTAGGAGGTACACAGTGATCCGTTGTAAGGGACTTGAACAAAGTATTTCTCAATGTTACAAGGGGTTTACTTGCAGTTAGTGTGGATTCAGTCTCATCTATAACACTACTGCTGTGCATTTTGATAAGTTTCTTCAGAAGGAAAGAAAGAAAGTGGAAGAGTAGGATGGAGAACCTATTTCCCACTACGCCTCGTGGTAGCCAATAATGATGGTCACAGAAAGTGTTTACTGATGCCTGTCTTGTCCACCTCTGTGCACATCGCCTGCCTGTGGACCAACTCTCAGTGAATCTAAATGGCAATTTCTGTTGATGATGTCAATTCCTTCTGGGAAAGGGCAAGGCATAAAAACATTTTCCAAAGTTATAATCCATATTTTTCCCCTTCAACTCTTGGTGTTCTTCCCCTTCAGTCAACAAAATACCTAGCTTTGTGCTCAGTATTGAGGATACAAACGGCACAGCTTCTACCCTCAGGGAACTCAGTCTGGTCAAGCTAAAAGGGCTTCTCATCAGCAGCAAGAAGCCAGATAAGAGCCCAGCCTTATTCTTTCCTGAGTAACCATCAAAAACCCCCAGCAGGTGGTGATCCCCAGGGCATGCCTTCTAAAAAATGAAAAGTTCCCCTAACCACACCTGCTTTGTCCTCATTGGCAGAGCGGGAAGATCCTAATCTCAACTGCATTTCCTCAGTAAAGTACTTCAAGGAATGCCCTTGCTGAGGGTAACTGCTGCCTTGGTGGCTGATGCAATGTCTTACCGACACCTACTTTCCCCTACACTCTCCCAGGTAACTAGTCCAGCAAACTATCAACCCTGCAAGCATCTGCTTCACAGATACCAAATGGAGAACCAGATGAAGTAATACAACGTTAGAGTCCAAGGGCCTGGCACTGACCCAGGCACTTATCAGTGCTCCAAAAAGACTACTTTCTACACTTTTGGCAACAAAAGCACATTTTGAACACCACACAACATGTACACACACATGTATGGTCCTTCAGGCCACACTCATCCCCTCCTGCCCAATAAAATGTCACATTTGTAATGATACTAATAGCATAAAGTATCAAAAGTCATGTCCCAAAACAACAGGAATGAATTCAACTTTTATCCACCATGCCAGGTGTAATCAACAAGGGATCCTACCAACCTGTGGGGGCTTTTCTCTCCCTAGAAGGGAAACCAACAGTCTCTTTACACAATCCACAGGGTAACTAATGAGAAAAGCCATTTGAGTCCTAGGAAACAGCATCCCATTATTCTACTAAAGTCGGTCTTTTGCCAAGCCCATAGTGACTTCATTTTCTGGCAAAAAGAATCCCTTTGCCGGGCAAGATCCCTGCACAGACTAGGGCTCCAATGTGTTCAGCGGGCCCTCACCTAGAACAGAGGAATCTGAACTCAGAAGCCACACTCCAGCTCTTCCCCACTCCCACCCACCCTCCCTCACTCACTGAGCATCTGACATGGGTCCCAGGCCAAGTAGCTTCATAAACAACAATGCCAAATCCGTCTTTGCTCGTCACCCTCCTGTGCTGGTATGAGCCCTCAGAAAAATAGCCGAGGAATAAATCACATTACCCCACCTTCATAAGACCTGGGTCTTTCCCGCATGCTTCACACACCAGCACTATTTCTTAGTTGAACTTTAATTTTCCTTCAGGATAAATTATCCAGCTCATGAAATTGCCTGGACCAAGAGAAAACCCTGGATGGAATTTGTGACACTAGGGTTGCAACTTCAGTTGCCCAGTGGTTCTGAGCCACTTCGTTTTCCTTCCTATTTACAGTCCCTCTATCCAGGCGGCGTGCTGGCTTCCACAGGGAATGTCGTCTCACTCAAAACCTGAAAATCGAGTTGGGTCTCACAGGGCCTTGATGTCAACAAGCTTCAGACTTACCCATCTTTCACCTGCAGATTCCCCTGTATAAAACTACAAATGTCCAGGTGTGGTGCTAATAAATTCAGCTAGACCAAATTAAGCTAGCTTGGTTCCTTATTTTCTGCTGATCTCCCTGCAACACACCAAACACATGGTGAGAGTGGAGTGTTATTCAGTGTAAGACGCCAACTCCACATGCTTCTCTCTTGCAGAACAGCCGAAGAATAAGGGCATTTGTTAGGACCCATCGGCCTGTTCGAAAACTTAAAATAGTATTGCCCTTCTAAGGTCACCAGTAAAAAGTGAAGATTCCCAAATCCATGCCAAGCACAGGAAAAGCACATATCCAAGTCCTTTAGAATCAAATATAAAGGCTGAGGTTAAAACCACAACATAACCCTATTACACATGCACCAGAATGGCTAAGGTGAAAAAGGTGAGAAATACCAAGTGCTGAGGATGTGAGGGAGGGAAGCCCTCACACACTGCTGGTAAAAGCACATGTTGATACCACCACTTGGAAAAACTGGCAGTTACCTCATAAAGCTAAACACAGGTAGCCCCTATGACCAGAAATTCCACTTCTACATAGATACTCAACTGTAATGTGGACCCGTGTTCACCAAGAGCCACATACTTGCACGTTTCCAGAAGCACCAGTCACAACAGCCCCAAGCTGAAAATCCCAATGCCCAACTCTGGTAGAACAGACCAGGGAACTGCAGCACATTCACACAGTGGAATACTCTACAGCAAGGAGACTGAATGGTCTACAACAGTGATTCTCAACCAGCGCACCACAAGAATTTTTAAAACATGAGCAATACCTGACTATTCAGTCATGGGCATTGACCTCTTTTCCCTTAGATTGTCAAATATAAAAAAATGACAACAGCCAGCACAACAATAGCCATCTGGTGTGAATGAATCAGAATTATACCTATTTTTTTGTCAGATCGGCAAACAATATATTTTTAGGTGCCTCAGAATTTTAGTAATTAGTTTATGTGTGCCATGAGATGAAAAGGTTGAAAATCGCTGGTCTACAATTATACATACAACATGGATGAATTTCGCAAGCATAATATTGTCCAAAAGAAGCAAAACACAAAATAGCACGCTCTGCATGAATTCATTTACATAAAGTACCCCAAAACAGGCCACAGTAATCTGTGCTGGTGAAGGCTGGGACAGTGGTTGGGGGTAGCACAGAAGGGAGCCTGGGGGGTGGTTTCTGAAGTGATGACAATGTTCTGTTTTCTGAGTGGGTATGTGAGTGCGTGCACTTGGGGAAGATTCATCAAGGTGTATATTTGTCATGTGTTCTTTTCTGCATATATATTATAGGTCAATAAAAGTTTAAAAATAAAATACAGGGTATGGGTTTCCTTGCTAAGTCACTACTTACCTCATGACTCTCTATCAAAATGCTGGTAGGGCCCTGGCCAGTGTGGCTTGGTTGGTTGAGCATTGTCCTATGCACCAAAAGGTCATAGGTTCGATTCCTAGTCAGGGCACATACCTAGGCTGCAGGTTCAGTCCCCAGTCAGGGCGTGTATAGGAGGCAGCCAAACGATGTTTTTCTCTCACATCGCTGGTTTTCTCTCCCTTTCTCTCTAAGATCACTTTTTAAAACTGCTTGGAGAGGATTTTTAAAAATGCTGGTTGGCTGTACAGTGGGTATAATGTTCTTGATGATGACTACTCCTGAAAGGTAACCAGTGAGCCCAGGCACCAGCTGGTTGTATGCCTGAGGCACATTCTTTCACCCACATGCCTATTCGCACTAAAAAGGCTGGACAAAATGTTGGCTCGTGTTTCCTCAACTCCAGAACCTGAAGGTTCTAAGATCCTCCTCCTCACTCATTTCGCCATCCTTGGCCTTTCTCAAAGTGAATCAGAATCAAAGGAGGAAGTTGCCCAGGATTAGGTACAGAGCCCAGCTGCGACCTGAAAGAGCACCTGACACTGACCCTCTTCATCTCAGAACACAGGATTTAAAAGGAAGATGCCCAAGTGCCACTAACTGCATGTACTTAATGTTTCCAAAGCCAGCCCCATAGCGATTAGACAAAATGACACGTCACGACCTGGGCCACCTTTTATTCACATGCAGTTCCAGCCCAATAGTCTAATTTGCTGCCAACCTGTCAGTTGGCTACCTTTGTTTCCTCTAGGAAAATGAGGTAAGGGGGTATGCAAAGTAATACATTTACCCAAGTTAGCAGCAAAGGCTCTGCAAATAAAATGCAAATATTCAAAAGGCCTGTCCAGACAGGGTTCTTCCCAAGAGCAAAACAGTATCTCAATGTCAAAAAGATGAGTTACATTTTGCACATGCATCAGCTTCAGCAAATCAGCATCTACGCCAAGTAGAGCTCTGCATTCAAGCTGGTTCATTTACCACCATCACTCAAGAGACATGCCATTCTCAAGGTCTCATGACATCTTCCAGCTCCCTGGAAAATAACAGTTTGATACAACTGACTAATAAGAGGAATATTTCTAGAGAACGAAGCAGAGGGGAACAGACCATGAGCAACGGTGAAACCCAAGTCTTCTCACAATTTTCCATGTAAAACTAGACCCTTGATTTTTGAGGAGGTTGGAGAGACTCCAAATTTCCAAAGAACTCTGATTTTACACTCTCTCAAAGCTGGGCAAGAGGAGGCCCAGGAACCCAGCTAATCATTTTAAGGTGCTTTTATGTTGTAAGAAGAAGCGAACCCCATAGGATGTGAGAGACAGAGGAGACAAGCACTGCAGAGCCCCGGGAGGCAGGACAGGCCTCGGTCTGGCCTCGCACAGGTCTCCCCCATGCTGGCCGCACAGAGGCCAGGCAACCTGCTCGCAGGACACTTCCAGAAGCTGACACTGAGTGCAACAACGGGACCTTTCCCCACTGATCCTTTGTTGCTTAATTCTTTTATTTTCCCCAGAGGCTGAGAGCAAGATAATTTTATTAAAACAAGGAATATGGTATAAAAATATTTTTTTAAAAAAGCACAGCCAAGAAAGGCCAAATAGATAAAAATATGTTGATTAAATTCTTACTTCCCTTGGACAATGAATTTCACACCTCTGGTGAAGGCCCTGTTTCCTTCAGATAACGTAATGTAAGTTCTTCCTCAGCATTTATCCACAAGTGGAATAAAGATGAAGGTTTCTGGTGTATATACATATCTATGTAATTATATTGCAAATGCTACAGAATAAGTAAAGACACCCTTTTGCTTGCTGTGAATAAAGGCACGTCCATGTTGACAGGTATTCTTCTTGAAATGTCCTTAAATAGGTAGCCAGCCACCCTCTTAGCTAACAGAAGTCTGGCTGATTGATGACTGATTGATGACTGATTGATCATCAAAGACTATCTCCCTTGGGCACAGAGCCTCTGGGAACGTAGGCATGATCTAACAATTCTTTCTCTGAGTGTGATACACTGGTGCTGTGGAACGCAATATGCAGACACATTCTTTTTTACTCTAATAATTAAGTTTATTTTAACATGCATAAGCATAACAAATCCTAAGTCTGGATATGTTGTTAATTGGAATGAGATCAAATTAAAATAAATGAGTTGACTTAGAATAAATTGGAAGACAAGTATGCTACGTACAGGTGGTAACAGGGATACGATAAAGACTATGCCTGAAGTTCTGAAAATACTGGTCCACTTAAAAAGAAAAAAGAGGCAAGTTGGGCCAAGGTTCAGAAAGCTCTGGTCCTAAAGGCTGACTTACTGTGTCCTTACAGGTCCTTCACCTATCTACCCCTGGCAGGCCTCCCTAGAATGACAGCAACAAAGCCGATAGGGTCGGGACCGTGTGACAAATGTGAAATCTTTGGAAATAGAATGCAAGGACTTTCTGCCTTCAGATAAGGGGTGGCCACTGTCCTGCTGAGACTAATGAACCCTTACTGAGTTTTGACACAAAAAAATGGCAAGGCGAGATAGGGAAAGCAAAGCCCTCTCCTTAAAGCCTCCCGGAGCCGTGGAGGAAATCCACTTTCCAAACCTGCAGCACCGACTCCAGCGGCGCTCCTGGGGGAGAGCACAGACAATGTACATCATGCAGCCTGGTGTCTGATCTCAGCAACCGCTGCACACAAGATCTCCAGGAAGGCAGGGCTTTCCAAGGTCATCATTCACTGCCAGGCTCTTAAAATCTGAGCCCAGCAGACGCAAATGCTCAGTATCTCTCGTATGCAACTGTCCTTTTTTTTTAACTGTTAGTATCACCACAAGGGTTTGCCACGTGCCTTGAGAAAGCAAGCCTGGGCTGGAGGCTGAAACAGGAAAGTCCAGCTGGCGCAGGCCATGGCAGGAGGGTAACCATGCCATAGTAACCTCCAATGGGCAAGTCAGGGTTCCCAGCAAGACCTATTTCTTCACTAATCTTAAAATTAGATGCTAATCATAAAAAAAATTACCGCCTGTGAGAGGCAGAATAATGGCCTCCAACATTGTCCCTGTCCTAATCCCCAGAACCTGTCAATATGTTGCCTTACAATGGCAAAACGGAATTAAAGCTGTCTGTGGAATTGAAGAGCTGATCAGACGATATTAAGATTCTACTAATCAGGTGGGTCCAATATAATTCCAAGGGTCCTTGCAGGTGGACGATGGAGGTACAAGAGTCAGTGTCTAAAAAGTGTCAAGAAAGACCGGCTTTCAAGACGGAAGGGAGAAAGGGAGAATGAAGTAAGGAATGCCCGCAGCTCCTAGAAGCCGGAAAAGGCAAATTAACATTCTCCCTTAGAGCGGCCAGGAAAGGGGGAAAAAAAACCCACAGCCCTGGCAACACTTGATTTCAGCCCAGTGAAGCTCTGTAGTAGTTTCTTATTGCTGCTGTAACAAGTTACCACAAATGTAGTGCCTAAGAACAACAGAAATTTATTCTTTCCTAGTTCTATAGTTCAGCAGGGCTGTGCTACCACCAGAGGACCTCAGGGACAATCCTTTCCTTGCTCTTCCAGCTTCTGGTGGCTGCGACCATTGCGTGGCTGGTGGCTCCATCACTGCAATCTCTGCCTCTGAGGCCACCCTGTCTTCTCCTCTCCGTCTCTGTGTCATCTGCCTCTGCCTCTCTGTTATAGTGACATTTGTGATGGCATCGTGTCCTTCTTGATAATCCAGGATAGCCTGCACATCTCAAAATGTTTCATTTACTCAACCTGCAAATATTACTCTCTGAGGGAATATTTACAGGGGTTAGGAGTTACAGCCTGAAATCTTTGGAGGGCATTAGTCAGCCTGCTGCAGATCTCCTTCAGATTTCTGACCTCTAGAACTGTAAGATAACAAATCTGTCTTGTTTTTTTAAAAACATTTTACTTATTTTTAGAGAGAGAGGAAGGGAGGGAGAAAGAGAGGGAGAGAAACAGCAAAGTGTGGTTGCCTCTCACACGCCCCCTATGGGGACCTGGCCCACAACCCAGTCATGTGTTCTGACTGGGAATTGAACCAGCAACCCTTTGGTTCACCGCCTGGCACTCAATCCACTGAGCCACACCAGCCAGGGCTAAATTTGTCTTGTTTTAAGACTTGAAATGTGGTGACCTGTTACACCCACAACAGGAAACTATGGTAATACACCCCCTATCTCCCAAACATGTGCTACAGATCAGAAGGCCTAGGTGAGAGGGAGGAGCTGGCCTGTCCCAACTAGTCACATCAACACCCAGGAGGTTCTTTGTAAATAAAATGACATCATTCTTCCCCCATGAGATGTGAAAGAATGACAACATTCAGCAGTAAATGGCCATTAGAATTTTCAGAAATCACCCTTCTCTTTTTCCTCTCACCTCTCACAAGTTTCTGAAATAAACTTTGTGGTAATTCATAAAGCAAAGCTTAGGGGAAAAAAGAATTGACATTCATTTCAGAGCATTCCACTTAATAATAACAAGCACACTCCATCCACAAATGTCAAAAGCCTTTGCTCACAAAGCCAATAATCCCTAACACAAACATAAGACAATGTGAGATTCTAAAGGGCCATATTACTCAATTAGGCACAGCCTCCTCAGGTAGCTTTCCTAGAATTCAAGGGGCAGAACATCACACTTTTAAGTACCTCTCAATCAGTATTCTTTCTCAGAGCATGTGGTATATACAGCTGGCTGGTTTTCTGTTGTCTCCGCAGGGGTTTCTATGTATAGAACTGCTCCTTTTCACTGACCTGTCTTCAGGACACCGCAGCCATTCCCCAGAGGGCTGCTCCACTAGAACTCCCTGAGTGGAACACCCCCAGACTCTGTCCTTGGTCCTCTTCTCTCCCTAAATTCTCTCGTAGTAAGTGTACCCTGGCCACGATCTCAAACATACATCCAGCCTCGAACCCTGACCTGAGCAAGCACCAGATCCAAATACCACAGTGCAGATTCAGTCACCCCACTGGACTGTTTCAGAAGTACCCCCAAGTTAGCAGCCAGAGCAGAGCACGCACTAGCTCGGTAACCAACACTGCCATCCACCCAGTGCTCAAACAAATCCCACAGCCCTCCCGCCTTTCGTATTTAATCCATCAGTAATTCTATAAGCTCTGCCTTCAATCTTTATGCCAAACCTGACTGTTTTCTACCATCTCCCCTACTTCAACCCCAGTCCAAAGTATCATCATGTCCCACCCAGATGGCAGCAATCGGGTCCCAGCCAGTCCTCCAGCATGCTCACCCTCACCTCCAACAGGCCTTCACCCTCCACAGGGCAGCTGGTCGCCTTTCTAAAGTATAAATCAGAGGTCACTCCCAGGTATTAACTATTCAGGGGCTGCCGGCTACAGGCAAACTACACACTTGACCATGAGTTATTTGATCTGGCCACTGCCTGGCCCTCAACCTCTGTGTCCTTTCTCTTCCTTATTTACTAGTGTGAACCCTGAGAAGAAACATATCTGGCATTAAGGACTCCTTGTGGTTAACTGGGCTCAATTTCATAACCAGAGTCCAGCAGCCATCGCTGGCAGAGGCCTCTCATGCACACTGCATGTCAGGGAAAAGCCACAGACTGAGCTACCTCTGAGTTCCTGCCATCTGAATGGACCCTTATAAAGGAGTTCCTGGAATCCTATTTCCAATAGTCTGAGACGTTCCTGCGCTAATGGGAAGTGCAAGCTGTATCCTCATTTCCATCTACACTGACCAATCAGAGTGGCTCCACAAAAACCATAAAGAACTTGTGAAGCTGACCGATCAAGACAGTGCTACTTGGACCAACCAGAACTATGCAATTGGGAGTCCTCAAGTACATTAAAATGGACCAATCAGGACCAAGGACAGGTACTTTGTATAAGCAGGTCTTCCCTTTGTCCTGGGGGAGTGCACTCCTGGTTTCCACTGGAGGCTGTAATTCCCGAGCTTGGCAAACTGTTCACCTGAATAAACTTTCTCCTTTTTCTGCACCCCAGATCAGGGACTTCTGTTGGTATGAGACTGGTGGCCGCAAACTTCTGTTGACATTACCATGCACACAGGCTTGTTTCCAATTCAGGGCCTGTGTACTTGCTGCCTCTTCTGCTGTGAATGATCTTCCCGATCTATAGGCCTGTCTGTCCTCTTCCCTCCCTGAGACTTCACCTCAAATGCTGAAGTTGTCACCCTACTCTGGAGAAAGTCACCCCTCAGTCACGCACTTCCGTACTGTCCTGTGTCTTTTTCAGGATGCTCAGGAGCACCTGCCACTCTGTTACTCAGCCGATGCAGTGTGTGACCCCTCCTCAGGGTGTCCATTCACTGAGGATGGGACCCTTTACCATGGTAGCCCCAGGGCCTGGCGTATATCGGGAGCTCAATCAACACTTGATCGCAAGCAAGCTACTGACTGGTTTGACAATCCAGAAGCAGTATCGACTTATCTTAAAATATGCTACTTTAGTCAGTCTCTTTGGTTTTAAGGCATAGTGATTTTCTAGGTTTCAACAAAAAAGGGGCCATATACTAAACTTGACAAGCTAGGGGAAAAGGGGACATGTGGCAGGGCTCACAAAGTTGGAGACTGAAAGTAACCATACAGGGTGGCCTGGACATAAACATTCGTACGTGAGTCATAGTGGGTAGTCACTTCCTAGGCCTGCAGCTGCTTTGATACTTTAAGTGAGCCCCGTCTGTCGTCCTTGTGCGCTAGGATAACATACCTTTGGAATGAAAGAGCAGGTGTTCTCCCAGACCCCAGCACCAGAGCACACGACCACCAGAGCACTAGATCACAGAACCCCTCCTTGTTATCTTGCTGCCTGCATACTATTACTATCTTGTTGCCCGCATACTACCACTATGTACTACAAATGTTAAATATTAACAATCTTGTACCCACCAATATAAAAGTACGTGTTTCTCTATTTTGTTTTTTATGCAATCCTAGAGATTCCCCAGCTCTGCTTTATCTCACCTCCTTTATCTACCACGTATGGATTTCAGGTAACCTTCCTTACAGCTCCTCCTCTGACTGTTATGTGTAAAATAAGCTGCAAACATTCCCTGGAACATTTTCTCAATTCATTGAGATTGTGCTTCCATCCATGTCCTCAATGTCAAAATTTTGGCTCAAATAAACTCTTATAAAACCTTTCTGTGGGCTGGATGTTCTTTCACTGAGAAAGAGAAAAGAGAGCAAGATCTGCATCCAGGGGTCCTGCACTTCACCCTCATTCCCTCTCCCGGCTTCTTTGCACTCTCTTGCTCTTGCTTGCCACCCCCCCACTCCCTTACCCATTCTCTCCTTTCTGCCAACTAGCTGGCTCCCTAACCTTCCCCAGCCTTGTTTCTGCTCCTTCGTACAGCTCTTGCTGGCCAAGGCTCTCACTTAACCCCAGGGTATCACACTACTTGCTAATGACCAAGTTTTCTTTTAAGTGTCTCACTGGCCTGGAAAGAAGGGAACACAGTAAAAACAAGGCCACTAGGGCAGAAATTAGAAATTCTAGTACAGAAATGAAGAAATCCTCCCAACAACAAGAAGATCAAATGCATCTCCAATCATTCTCCTTCAAGAGATGAGTACGTGACAACAAGATCCTCTCAAAGGGGTGGGACATCTGTCAAATACGACAGATGGTAGGCATCTCAAGAACATGTGAAATGAGTGTTGGCATGAATAGGAATGAAGATTAGGAGGGAAAAGAATCTCCATGTAAACAACATGGTTGATTAAAAAAAAATAAGCAGTGAAAGGACAAGTCTGATCCTTTAAGTATGTGTGCCAAGGCAGGCTCTTAAATGCGATGCTTCCTCTTGGCCACGTACCACTCCAGTTTATGCCAGACAGTAAATATGCCAGAGGGTTTTTACCCATAGTGGCTCTAGTGCCCACAACATACCTGCAAGTAATTACTATCTCATTTTTCAGTCGAAAAAATGTTATGCTCAGGAAGAACATAACATTATGTTCAGAAGAATGTTATGTCCAAGGCAGCCTCTGTGCCATGCTTCCTGGACGGGTCGGCCTTGCACCTATGAACCCTTTAGGGGCCATGAAAATGCTTTCATTATTTTAAAATCGGTAGGAAAAAATGCATATGGCCCACCCTGGATACAATCGTAAAATACAATTTTCACTATGTTTTGAATAGAGGAAGGAGTCTACTAAACCCAAAGGGCCTTGGGCCCAAGGTCACAGCAACAAAGAGTGGAGAGGTTAAGAGTCCAGATCTGCCCCAGCGCTTTCCAGAACACCACTCAGCCTCTCATGAGTCCGTGCCTTATAAAACTCTGGGTGTCTCTAAAGTTTTAGAATCCCTCCAACAACTGATCTTTTTGAAAATGCATTTTTTAATGCATGAATCATGAAGCCAAAAATTTCCCTTTTAGGGCCAAAATGCTTAGCTCACTGGGAAGGCCAAGTGTTCTTAGCAAACATTAACATAAGTGGGCTCTGGTGCTCCCTATTTCCAGAACACCCCATGGAGAGCACTCAAAATAAATAAAGACTGAGTATCAATTAGTGCATTTCAAAGGTGCGCTAGTTGCTCTAACTGCTCTAGAAGGTCCCAGGTCCACTAACTGCTCTAGAAGGACCTGGGATGCTCATTAAAAATGCAAAGTCCAGAGCCCTGCTGAACCAGCAGTGGCAGAGGCCACAAATCTGCACTGTAAACGAGCACCCCAGGGGAGTGCGTCCTGCAGAGTGATTAAGACCCACTCACTGGTCAGGACCATATCTAGGGACAAACTACTTTTCAAATAGTTTTAACATGTTCTGAATTTTCCCAGAATGTACTTACCTGTACGATGAGCCTAGAACATACTTCATTTTGTTCTGAACTTTTACATCAAAGTATTAATTATTAAAACAAACAAAAACAAAAACTGTAACACTGATTACAAAGCCACTTCTGGATTATGAGTCACCAAGTTAGGGTACCCTCGTGTTTGGAGTTGTGACCTGCACAGGTGAGTTCACTAACAGATACAGGGGTCTATTTCTTTCCTTCATTTTGTCCTCTTCTTCATGCTTGGGCCCAAGCATTTATGCAATGAAATATCTGATTGTAGATTTCTTTCATTTCTCTTTACGTTTACTAGCAAATAGCATCACTTTTTGTTTTTGTTTTTGAAATTGTGTGTGCTGGTCAGTTATCTGATTTATGACTTGCATTCAAGACGCAAAGAGACCATTACAAAATATTTGCTATTAAAGATGATAATGGGCCTTATAGGATTAAATTCGACTGCAAAAGATCCTGTATAAAATGACTCTGAAACTTTGCTAATCTCACAAGTAGGGGAGGTCCCTAAAGACATTCCCCACCCACCCACTTACCCAAATACAAAAAAAAAAAAAGGAAAAAAATTAGTGAGTTGGATGCTAGACGCTGGCAGCCTGAGGCACTGGTATCCACACAGGTGCTGAGCCCAGGGCCAGCCACAAGGGAGAGACTGAGCAAGAGAACAATGAACATAAAATTCCAGCTAGTGGTTACTGGGGAGGCGGCAGGGATGGGAGTTACTGGCAAGTGCAAGAACTTGGGTTAGGTGGTTTCAAAGATATTTAATAATAATAATAATAATAACACTATAAAACTAGTTGCATATACTCATTAGGATCAATCAACTATTGTATTAATAATCGTAGAAAGGAAAATAATTAACTTAGCAACCATAAGCGCAGGAAGCTTGCATTACAAACATCAAACTACATATTAGCATGGAATGGTTTAAGCCTGAGTGGTAATTAGCTGCTTCTGGAAGGATGGGTAGCCACTGTTCTCACATTAATATAAAAAGAAGAAACAGGCACTTGGTATGGAGAGCAGGGCCTTCAGAGCAGTGTGTCAGGCAGATAAAGAGGCCAGTGTCTGGCGGCCACCAAGCCACCTTGGAAAACCATTCAGTTTTCTCATTAGCATTGTGCAGCTGTTACTTCCTTTGACAATAACACCCCCTGGGGTAATCTGACAAGCACAGGTCACCCTGAAGGTGGGAGGAGAAAGAGATCCACAGACAAGTCATAAAAACTGTTTCACCCTGACTGGAGTTGTCATGGGTTGACGGCACAGCAGAGGATGGTGACTTCTTTTCTTGGGGCCCTCCCAAGGATTCAAGGGGCATTCGACTGTCTACTCTTCCCCTCATCACCCCTATTCTCCCAATTTTCTCCAATTTGCTGATTTCAAAAACATAAAAGAACATGAAAAGGAAGAGGCTTTTCAAATGGAAGAGAGAAAAATAATTTGCTTGTTATGGCCAAAGCATAAGAGAGGATTACAATATGCCACCCCCCACTCCCCCATCTCAGAAAGCAAATGGTTCTTTGGTGCTCCCAAAAGAACCATCTTTGTGTCCCCTGGACCTGCCTTTACAATATTACATAACACTCTGCTATACTCATGGGCTCATAGGTCAACCTGCCTCAACTAGATCAAACAGGCCCCCAACAGGACAAGACATCCTCTCCTTCAGGAAACAGCAAGAGGGGTGGGGTCAGGCACAAAACAGGACTTTAAAAGAGGTAGCTGAACAAATAAACACAACAGATAAGCTCCACAAAACTGAAGTGTAAATTCATTTTTTTCATAGGTGTTTGAAATCCAAAGTAGCTTCTAGAAAATCTTGACACTGTCATAACTTAACAGACTATGGATATGAATTTTATTATGCTATTTATTAACACATGATCTTTAAGTCTTTGTGAGCCCTAGTAATAATTTACAGGAACAGTGAGGGAGATAGAAGACTCTAGGCACAGCCCCAAATGGGAAAAGAGAAGGGAGAGGAGGGACAGAAAGAGAGCCACAGCGCTGCCAACGTGGGTAACGATGACTCGCTCTCCCCACACTTTATTCCATTTCCCTTTCCTCTCACTACACCAGTAAGAACCCAGAAAAAGCATTAGTCAAAGTGACACAAGAACAGACAAGGCAGGCAGAGTGGCCCAAACTTTCCTTCCACAATCCCTCCACGAGTCAAGACCATCACAAATGACAGCTTCTGTGGTGGCAGATAAAGGCCTCAATTGTTGGGGATGAATGTACCGAGGCAGTGAAGACGGGGTGATGTGTCGTTTCTAGGAAAGAAATTAAGTTTATAACCTGGCCTTGGATCTCCAGTGTCCACATACCAGTGTGTAACCCAAAATAGCAGCACTACGGAAATGTGAGGCCATTTACACAGCCTTGCTAAGGCTGTGTGCTCTTTATTCCAGTGACTTCCCATTACACTTAAGGAAATCTGAAACTCCTTACTCTGGTTACATGCAGACTATTATGACCTGGCCTTCTGCTACCTCCCCAGCCTCATTTCATCCCATTCTCCCTCACTCCCCCCGAAAAAATGCCAGTTTGACCTTCTCCTCACAAGGTCTCTGTGCTGGCTCTCTCCTCTGCCTGGGAAATTCTCCCATGCCTGACTCCTCACTCAACTCATCATTCTAATGTAGGCATTAGGTTGTCCCTGATCATTTTACGAAATGCTTGCTCCCCTTCAACTCTCCCTTTCCTTCACAGGCATATAACTATCTAAAATTATCCTATTTATTTTATTTACCAAAATACAAGCTCCACAACAGCAGAGCACTCACCTGTTCTGTTCACCAGTGTATCCTTGGCAATGAGAAAAGCACCCAACACTCAGTAAGTGCTTAGTTACTCCTTGAATGTGTGGAATACATGGAGAAAGGCTAGTAGCCGAGAGGTAACAGACACGTGACATATACCAAATCAGGTGTGCCTGATTATGATCAGGGGTGAAGGACAAAGAGTGGCTAAATAGAGAAAAGAGGAAAAAGAGACCAACTGGCCATGGCTGTCATGGATCATGGAGAAGAGCTATGTCCCTACAAAGGCAACATCACTGTAGAGACCATGGAAGTTTCCAGAAGAACTTGCAAAGAGAGACGATGTCAAGGGACCTCCAAACAGCTGTCCAAAGCATTCAGGCTAAAGGCTATATTCCCTTGACAGAAAATCTGTTGAAACCCTTCAAGCACGACTACTGGCAGTATCCTTACCAAGGTCAGTCATCCACACGCTTCCGGAATACTTCCCCAAGGTTACGACTTTCTCAGCCTTTCCTGGGGGATGGGAGAGTCATCATTATCCAAATTTTAAAAAACACTCTATCTGCAAAAGGCCTACCTAACTGATTTTTAATTTCAGAGCAGTTGACCATCATTCATTTCAAAGAAGAAATAGAAGGAAAATAAGTCCCTAGGTATTCTGGGAACATACTTCTAGTCAATGGTTTCAACAGTCTAGTTGTGCTTGAGATGCTATTTTTGTCAGACCACTGAAGTTCCTTGCAGGCAAGGACCATGGTCAATCCTGCCACCTGAACATTTCCACAAACAGAGCACCCAGGTGGTACCCAGTCAAAACCTGTCCCCCTCAAACACCAATAGGACTGATGAGTAACAATGGAGAAGAGCCACTATGCAAAGGCATTTCCCCAGCAAAGAATTTCTGAATATCCTTCCCAAAGCTGAAGGTTCAAACAGTAAGGGAAGAGAAGAAAAAGCAAAGGATTCCAGGTCAACCCTATGAAGAAAATCCTGGTGGCTAGAGGAACAAAACCACAGAATGAATATTGGGGAAAATCACAGAACGCTGACATCAAAGAGTTGTTGGAACAGCATACGGAACAGGGTAAAAATCATTATGTTTTTCCAAAACAGAAATTTAATGCTCCATCCCCAGAGTGAATGGAAGAACAAGGTACAAGTTAGTGTTTTTAGAAAAAGAAAACAGAGCAAGCAAACAAAATATAGCTGCAGCCATCAGCCAGCCCTGAATCATGACCTTCTATCACAGGACAGCCAGACAGTTCACAGGTGGCACAAAAGAAGTGGCTTTCAGCCCACAGCTTTTCCTACTTTGCTCTGACTTGCTCCAAGACTCCAGACCCATTCTGTGAGATTTTGTCTTCCAGGAAATACAAGCCTCTGAGTCCTATCAGGAAACAGGAAAACATACCGCCCGCCATGAGAGCTGGAGGGTGGGAGGCAAAGACATGCAGTTAAGAAAGGACAGGAATTCAGCATGCTTAGAATTTAATCAAATTATGTGCAAAAGACTTCCCTAAGAAACACTGGCTTAACATAAAAACTGGAATGGAGTTTAATGTTTACTTGAAAATCTATCACCAATTTTGGAAGATATGAAAGTATTTAATTTCTCTGAAATGATGTGCACGTAACATATCTGGTATGCTAATTTTTACCTTCTGTTAACCGGAGTGTTTTAAGACAACTTAATATGCCATGAGAATACATTTTAAGGGAGTCAGGGAGCTTCACGAAAATACCATTCATTTGAAAATAAACTTTGGTCTCTCTTTCATACTTCCGGAGTATCAGAAACAGCCAAATGCTAGCATTTACAAATTAAGCTGTAACAGAAATCTCTCAGTGGAAGGGGAAATGTAGAACAGTTCCCAGGAGTAAATGGTACGCAGTAAGAGAGTGGTCACCAAGCAGTGGCTCCCAAAGCTGGCCCACCGTCAAACCCATGTGGAGGAGGTGTTCTTCCTGGGCCCCACCCTGAGAACCCACGTTAGTTGTCTACTCGGGCAGACCACAGGAACACACCGATTTAACCAGCCCCTCCTCCAGGTGATGTGGAGCTCGAGGTACATTTGGGGGCAGCTGCTACAGGCACTATGGGAAGGGTGAGTTAACTGTGCTCAGCCACACCCACAGAACTCCAGGTGCACAGGCTGCTTGTACTGAAATACCCAAGAAGTCTTATTAACTCAACCACCCTGGAGGGAGGCCAGATGGCTCAAGAAAACCAACCTCACATCCAGATGGACTCAAGAGCTAAAGGCGTCCTCCAGCAAACTTCCTAGGCATTCCTGCCACTTGCTTGGCAAGACTGAAGAATGCCAGGTCAGAAGGCTGGAAATGCTTAGATCAAGAAGGGTGCATGTCCAGCAGTACATTTGTATTGCCCACTATGGGAAAGGTCAGGGAGGGAACTTGAGGCCAGCTAATAGGCTCAGAGAGCCTGAAAAGGCAAAGAGATAATAACATGTTTTATTCTCCAGTGAAAAGAACTTGGAGAAAGTAAGCTGTGGCTACCCTCCTTGGTTAGTCAGGGTTTAAAGAACCTTTCATTTCCAGTTACCAAAGCTTCAGCTATAGATGACATGGTCCAAACAGCTGCTATTATGCCCCCAAAGCCATTCTCCCCTTCTTCCATGGAGTCAGAAATGGAGCATAGCACCAGCATCTCCTGCAGAAGGTGACAATGGGATTGAATCCTGCCCCCAGGCAACTTCTGGGTCATCACTTCCTCATGCCCTTCCTCCCATCCTTCTCCCTCCCTTACCCTGGGCCACACAAGGGACGGCAACACTGGACGTGGCAATGTGACCCTATGGAAGGAGACTGGGCCCCAGAGACTTCAGCAGAACAGAAGTGCCATTCTAGCTGATTTTAACATAAAAGAAAATAAACTCTATCTTGTTTAACTATGGTTTGGGGCTCCTGTTAGAGCAGCTGCATATGTGTCCTAATACCAAACATTTCTTTTCTACTTGGAATAAGATAAGAACTACTGACCGAAAAGCTATCCCCTCACACTGCCCTTTCCTCCTCTGCCCCACAACAGGGCAGGCGTTCACCTTCAGCCCCAAAGGATGGCAAGTTCTATCAGGATCCTCTAAAACCTCCCTTTCCCCCTAAACCTTGGATTTTAAATGCCAGACCCCCTTGAAAACACAAGCATCCCTCTTTTGGCCAATGTCCCAATCTACCTTTTAAAGTGAACTTTCTACCAATAATCACCATGTAAGTTATTCACGACTTCTGAACAAGTCTCACCAGTGCTATTACTGTTCCCTCTGCCTGGAAGGCCCTTCCTGACCTAAAAAATTCCTCACCATCATAGCCAAGTTCAAATGTAAAAATGTCCCAACTCCTAAGGGCTTGGAAGACTTTCCAAGTACACTGTGATACATATGCCTGTTAGCCCTCCCATCTGCTGGGTGCTCGCCGGCGAGAACTGCTTACTCCGGTCACACCCCTGACCCCCACTGCCTGCATCTCAGTACCTGGCACAGTGAGACAACAAAAAACATTTGGTGAACTAATGAATGAAACTCTTACAGTGACTGCTATCTTGTGAGTAAATAGTTTAAAATTCAAAGACAGAGCCTATGACTTAAGGCAATCTCCTTGTAAACCCAACCAACAGAAGTATTCTCCTTACACTATTACACCTTAGTCTGTTAAGATAGGAGACACAACCTTCAAGGATAAAAGTGGAGCTAAAGATCCTTGACACTTACAATCATCAGCTGTCATTTAGCAGGAGTTGCACTTAACAGAAAAACAATTTTGCACCTAATAGAAAAACAATTAGCTAGCACAGCATGAAATCTGAGCTGTCATATTTTTTAAATGCTCATTTTGCTTTGAAAACATACCCTACATTGAATCAGAAAGAAAACATACATACATTAAACAATGTTTTAATAAGCTCCCTTGGATACTATATAGATATTTTTAACCTTAAGAACCGAAGAAGAAAATAAAATTATACACACACATCCCATACTACCTGAGCACTAGAGGCAGCAGCCTAAAATCTTCTTTTCAAAGATAAAGGAAAACGTATTCTTTGAAATACCAAAGATAGGTCATAGGTCATAATTCCCAAACACAAAGCCAATCTAGACAAATTCTATGCTCAGAGAAAATTTCCACTTCTGCTAATTGCATATAACTTGGCGCAGGGACTAAACCAACGTCTAACAAAAGGTTAAAGAACAATACAGAACAATGAGAATATGCAACCACCTACAACCATTCCCAGAGTATGAAAGAGAGTCTGAGGGCAGCCACCTCGAGTGATGAACTGAGGAAAAGTTACTTTTAATTCTGTGAGGATCATCTTACTGGTTACCCCAGAATTCCCCCCAAATAAAGCAAGTCATTCTTATTCTTAAAATTACAGCATTTTAAAGGTGAGGGGCCTTCAGACCATTTGCTCTGGGAAGGGAGATCCTCCAGCCCCGAAGTTCTACCCAAATGCATCACACACACACACACACACACACTGCTCCACTATCAAATACAACAAAGATTATAGACATTAAAAAGGCTCCAGGCAAACTTTACAAGGGGATGTACTTAATGCAGTAGGCTCGAAAAAGTAAAAATAAATGAGGTAAACGAAACCATCCCACCAGGAACTCACTGTGAGTGAAGGAACAGAGATTACATATGTACATTATGAAGCGACATGCTACAACCCACATCGGATGTAAGAACAGGGTATTACGGGACATTTCTGACTCCATGATTAAAATGTTTGGATCTGTCTTCTCTCTAATTTCTAGGGTAACTTCCAGAAAATTATAATCTAATGTAAGTGAAAAATAAAGTAAGAACTGTCATACACAATGCCCAGACTAAAATCAAAATACTATTTTAGAACCTCTGAAAAGATAAATCCTTTTCCAAAACAGGAAATTCATACTTAAAACTTTTTTCTAAGTCCAGTTTAAAAATGTTGAGGGTGTTATGTTTGTCGAAGACTAAAAAGGGCACAATGCTAGTATAGTAACTGCTAATTCAGCTTCAAGTCGCTCTTTGGGTGGGTGACAAGTGAACCACGCTGGTTTGGGAACCTGAGGGAATCCAAATTGTTGACGAAATATTCCAAAGGGTGTTTTAGTCATGGACGTTAACCACCTCCATTATGTATGACACCAATGCCCACTGTGTCATGGGGACATTTGAGATCAGAGACAATGAATATAAAGTAGACATGTGACCTCCACAGCTATAGCCACTCATAAAATACCGCTGGGCCTTAAGATCCCTAGCAACCCACTTGGATCACAGAGAAAAGACTCCTGGACTTTGGTAAAACAGTTCACAACTTCAACTCTTTATTGGCTTCCTGAGGTGCAGTTCTTGCGGTAGCATGGACCACTGAACCACAAAATACCAGTAACAAGGAGAGGCATAAATGCTCGCAGGAGATATTCAACAAGAGCCTTCCCCTTGCAGATAGTGAAGGCAGAATCAAGGAACACTCCTATCTCTAGAAAGGCCTGGTGAAGGAGGTGGGTTTTCAGAACCAGCTTAAGCGATTAGAGCTAAACGTACTCTCTATATGTGGTCTGAGGGATCTGCACCTGCTGGGAGAAGCAAATAATTTATGTTGGCAGGACCAAAGCTCTTGGATTCTAAACAACTCCCCCAATCATTTATTATTTATTTCATAGTCTGTGGAATAAATTAATTAGATTGATTCAAACATTATTTATTACTGCACAGCACCCAGACATCTTATTTTCAAGCTGGTTGGGCAACTACTGGGTAGATGAACTTAATATTCTACTGTCTGCCTCCTTGTGACTGCTCAAGGTTGTAGCAAGAATGAGTGAGCCAGAATCCCAGGGAACACCATGCTGAAAACGGTATTTCAGTCACAAGCTCCATCCTTTCTGGTCTCCTGTCACACTGATACCTACACACATCCTGTTCCAACTCAGGCAGAACTTGATTTTAAAGCTACCATTAGAAGATAGCTCTGAGAGTTCTGGCCAGGACAGAGGCATAGGTAGAAACCCTTTGCTTCCTTGCACAACCAAAAGGAGGGTAACAACCAATCTAAAGTCAGTAAACAACAAGAAGTGCCAGAAAATCATATTGCGTGGAACTCCAACAACCAAGGAATTAAAGAAAAAAATCAACCAGAACAACCAGACAGGTAAGAAACCGCAGCGAGGCAGCGGACTGCACAGGTAGGGCTGGCTGAACAGGAAACTGAGACTCAGAGCTGACTGTGGACTACAGTGGTTGCCCCAGTGGGAGAAACTCCCAGTTTCACGTGAGAGTTGAAAAGTGGGCTAGAGATGAGCAGGGAAGCCGCACTGTTCCCTCTCTGGCCCCTCCCCCAAAGGCAGGGTCCCAGCGCAGCAAAGATGGTTGCCCTGCTAAGGTGAATACCTAAGGCCCCACCCCCCTACAACCTATCAGCTGTGACAGGACAAAGAAATAGGGCCCAAATGAAAGAACAGAGCAAAGCTTCAGAAAGAGAGCTAAGCAAGGAGACAGCCAACCTATCTGATGGAGAATTTAAAGCCCTGGTAGTCAAAATGCTCACAGAACTGATTGAGCTTGGTTGCAAAATAAAAAAAACAAATGAAAGATACTCAAAATGAAATAAAGCAAAATATTCAGGGAACCAAGAGTGACAGGAAGGAAACCAGGACTCAAAGCAACGGTTTGGAACAAAAGGAAAAAAAAATAAACATCCAACGGGAACAGAATGAAGAAACAAGAATTAAAAAAACTGAAGAGAGACTTAGGAACCTCTGAGACAACCTGAAACATTCCAATATCTGAATTATAGGGGTGCCGGAAGGAGAAGAACAACAGCGAGAAACTGAAAACTTTTTTCAACAAATAATGAAAGAAAACTTCCCCAATCTGGCAGAAGAAATAGAATTCCAGAGAGGGTTCAGGAAGCCCAGAGAATCCCAAGGAGGTTGCACCCAAAGAGGAACACACCAAGACACATCATCAAGTTATCCAAGATTAAAGACAAAGAGAGAATCTAAAAAGCAGCAAGAGAAAAGGAGACATCTACCTACAAAGCAGTTCCCATTAGACTATCAGCTGATTTCTCAAAAGAAACCCTACAGGCAATAAGGGGCTGGAAAGAAGTATTCCAAGTCATGAAAGGCAAGGACCTACATCCAACATTACTCTACCCAGCAAAGCTATCATTTAGAATGGAAGGGCAGATAAAGTGCTTCTCAGATAAGGTCAAGTTAAAGGAGTTCATCATCACCAAGACCTTATTATATGAAATGTTAAAGGGACTTATCTAAGAAAAAGAAGAAGATCAAAAATGTGAACAATAAAATAACAGCAAACTCACAACTATTAATAAATAAACCTAAAAGAAAAGGGAAAACAGAAACTAAGAAAACAAGTAGAACAGGAACAGAATCAGAGAAATGGACATCACATGAAGGGTTTTCAGTGGGGAGGGGTAAGGGAGGAAAGGTGGGGGAAGGTACAGGGAAGAAGAAGCATAATTAGTAGGTATAAAATAGACAAAGAGAGATAAAAATGGTATAGGAAACACAGAACCCAAAGAACTTATATATACAACCCACAGACATGCACTAAGGCGGAGGGAATGCTAGAGGGTTGGGAGGCAGGGTGGACGGTGGGTAAGGGGGAAAAATTGGAAAAACTGTAATAGCATAATCAATAAAAAATACTTTAAAAAAAGAAAGGAAGATAGCTCTGAGAAGAAATTTACTTTTCCCAGAAGTTGGCACAACATATGTTTACTTAGGGAGACATATCTATACACTACCAATAAAACTAACTCAACCTATAGGAAATTATCCAGAGACGCTGTCATCTCTTTCTCCTTCTTAAAATCAAAATGTGGACAGAAAAAGAAACAAACGCAAATTGCCACTGTCAGAGTTTTGTGCTTAAGGTGATCTGAATGATTCAAGAGCAACTCAAGGTTTTTGGCAAATGCCTATTCATTAACCCAGCAGGAGGTACAAACCATCTGCCAGCCACGTCCAGTGGAAGATGTATTGCTTAGGATCACTTCTCAACAGCAAGCAAGTTTATTTTTAACCTTTTCAAATTTTATGCACAAAACTACAAGGACATAAATGTCTGCATCAGGCATGCCAGGGAGACTTACAAAAAACTTGAAAATGGGATCCAAAAATGGAATCCAGCAGAAGTTAGCTTTCATCACACTTGATTAAACAATGCCCTTCCAAATTTCAGGGATCCCAGTAAACCCTCCAGTGTCTCAGCTAGAAAGTCTTTAAGAAACCACCGGGACTGTGAGCATGTGAGGGAGGGGAGACTGCCCTGCATCCACTGATGCCACCAGACTTGGAGCTGGTGGGGTGGAGGCTGCTCACATTCAGGCTGGAGCCTTGGAGTCTGGCTGGGCAGGAGGGCTTGTAGGGCAAGTGCACCACAGCCGGGCACGAAGTCAGTCAATCAGTGGGTGCTGGGAACCCCTGTAAGACAGGCCCGCTTGGCACGGGTCTTCCCCTGTGGCTTGCTCTGTTGAAAGTTCACATGACCAACCAGAATCTTCTTTTTCCATCTTCTTTTCTAATAGAAACATAATAGTTGATGGATGCCAAAAACTTAGTGCCAAATAAGCAGAAAAACCACAAAGAAATTTTAAAAATTATTTATCATCCCACCACCTGCACATATTTACTAGTAAGATTTCAGTATATTACACAAACACACATGTGTAAATCACAAAATGTGACACTTGCCTTCATATGGCCTGCTGTTAAGTTTTATCACATGTTAAACACTTTCCCATAAGAATATTTTGATCACAATGTAAAAGCTACACAGTACTTCACTGCCCATACACATCATGTTTTACTTAAATACTCTCACAGTATTAGGCATTTTATTTTTCTCCCAATTTTTTTTGTATCAAAAAATAACAACAATAAACTGTCTCTCACTCCTACCTTTCCCACTTCTTTAGAATGAAGGAATTACCAAGTCACCTAAAAGGATTTCCAGGCTTTGGGCACAGTAATATTCCCATAGCAATCTTCCAGAAAATTTGTATCAATGTATATTCCCCACTAGCAATCTATAAGATTGCCCATATACCCTGCACTTTCACCAAAGTTTCTATTATCTGTATTTTATTGTCATTCAATAAATTATTTGCCAATCAAATAGGTGCAAATGACTACTGCTCATAAAAACCACTACCACAATGTTTATCAGGCACTTACTATGTGCCAGGCACCATTCTAAGTGATTGACATGTCTGAAGTAGGTCACACTAACCACATAAAAGGGCATATTTGTTTTCCTGTGTCAAAAAGGATTTGGGATCCAGCAATTCCACTTCTGGGTGTGTACCCCAAAGAATTAAAAGTAAGGACTGAAATGTAATTGCACATCAAATTCACAGTAGCATTATTTACAATAACCAAAAGGTTAAAGCAACCCAAATGTCCATCAATAGATAAATGGATAAACAATATGTGGTATACACATACAACTGAATATTAGCCTTAAAAAGGAAGAAATTCTGTCACATGCCACAACATAGATGTACACTGAAGGCATTATTCTACACTGAAGAAGCCTGCAGATCATCAGGCCTCAAGTATTCAGTGGTCAGGAACACAGCAGGCAGAAAACAGAAAGACTGCCCCTCCCCAAGCCAGCACCCCATGTCCATCCAGGGCTGGGGCGCACTTATCGAGAAGGATACTTCTGGGAGCCACAAAGACAGCTGCGACCAGTCAGTAACTCACTGTATTCAAACAGCATCACAGAACAACTTCAAAGACACTTTTGAAAGACTCAAATTCAGAAATGCTGTCTTCGGGACTTATTTAATAAAAGGTCACTATAAAATCCCAAAAGACTGCTTAATCACCATGAGACTATATAAAGTTGTTCTAAAGAAAAGCTAGAGCTATCGAGACTAATCACGTTACTGCCTAGTCATAAATCCAACCTGACACCAGATGAGAGTGACAACACCAAGAGCTGGACTCCTATCCCAGGCCACTGCCTTGTTTCTTGATCTCAAATATGATCCTCTACTATATAGCCAAAAACCTGAGTGGCTTTTGTCCCTGGTTCCTAAGAGGGAAACTCTTAAGTCCCTGGAAATTCCCATGTAATGGAAGTGTTATTGTTACTCATGAGCCCCTTACATCACACCTGAGTTGATGCTAAGAGATGAGAAGACTCAGCTTGGGGCTGATCACCAGAAAGGCCAACCACGTGATCAGAGGGCTGTGGCTACAAGCCAGCCCCGTCTTATGGAGAGGAGGGGCCTTGAGACTGAGTTCATCCACAGGGCCAATGACTGAGTCAGTCCTGCCTACGTAGTAGAAACGCAATGAAGAAAGACTTTGCACACCAAGCCCAGTGGGGATTCCTATGAATACTTGGACACAACGATGTTCCAGGAAGGCGACATACCCTAAGTCCCACAGGGAGAGGGCATGGGAGCTCAGCATTTGGACCCCTCTAACCTCACGCTCCATGTCTCTTCATTTGGATAATTCTTCATTTATTTATATTCTTTAAAATAAAACTGTAATCCTAAGTATAGTACTTTTCTGAGTTCTGTGAGTCCTTCTAGTTCATTATTGAACCTGAGGGACTCATGGGACCCCCTCAGATTTGTAGCCAGTCAGAAGTGCCAGAGGCCTGGGGACCCTACTTGCAGTTGACATTTGAAGTAGGCGCAGTCTTGTTGGGGACCATCCCCTTTAACTTACGGGATTCACACCAATGCCAGATGGTTAGCATCAGAATTCTACTGCAGTACACCACCTGGTATCGGAATATTCCTCTCACACCTATATTTCCAATCGATTCAAGTGCTGCATCCTGGCTCAATACCCAGGTCCAAATAACAACTTTTATCTGCTAAAATTTACAACTGCTAATGACTACAAAAGTTCCGCCATTCAACAATAGTAGTTGAAATGTATTGAGTAATTGCTTCCCCAGACATTGTTCTAAGACATTCGACATGTATTCACTCAATCCTTAAAGCAACCTCATAGAGCAGGCACTGTCATCATCCCCATTTTACAGATGAGAGCATGGAGGCACAGTGAGGTTAAGGTACTTCCCAAGGCCACACAGTAGCGGGGCCAGGATTCAAAACAAGTTTCTCTGTCTCTAGAGGCCACCCCTTAGCCATACATACATCTAGAGGAAAAGGAGAGAGAGCCAGCTGCCCACCCACCCGAGGGAACACGGCCACTGCGCTTCCCCACCCCCACATGCCCCCTCTCCATCCTTACCCCAGTCACATGCTCCTGTCCTTGGGGATGAATATGTGCTTTCCGATGGCAGAACTGGCCAATTTCATGGCTTGAGAAAACTGATGTTGAGAACACAGATAGCACTGGGGGAGATTAACTATTTCACTGAAAGTCTTTTCCAGCAAAAACACAAATTAACAGCTGGATGGTATAAGATGTAAATGAAAGTGACAAATTTCACTGCAACAAATAAACAGAGTCAAAGCTATCCCCTTTCATATCATCTCTGTCACCACATGCAGAACCTACCTGTGGTTGACACCAGTGCCCTCTTCCCTCATTTTTTCCTATTATTTAAACTCTAAAGTGTTAAATGTTTCTTCATTTTTATTAAATTGATACTACAGTTTGATGTTTTCAATGTGCTTAGCACTGCAATTAAAACCTCAGGCAGTCATAGCAGTTTTTCAAATAGAAATTATGTAATCAGGACATCAGCTGGCTGTCCTTCCGTTTCAAGCACTCCTTCAGTAAATATTTTGAGCATTCTAGGAACTTGAGACTCAGCAATAAATATGAGAAAGTCCCTGCCTGCCACTGGCACAAATGCCTGACAACAGGAGAGAAAGTCAAAGGAGCGACAAGCAAGTATGTGTTTACGTGCACACGTACATAATTTCAGGAAATGAGTGACATTTAAAAAAATAAAGTACATAGATCTGAGGGAAGTACAAGAAGATGTGTGTGGTGGGAGTGAAGCCGATCACGGGAAGGACAGCGGGAGATGAAGATGGAGAGGGCCCGACCACTGGGAAATGAGGCAGCCAACCCTCATCACTATCCCCTCCCGGAACCTCAGCCTACGCCGCCACCACCACCGCCTTACCCAGGCCAACAGTCACTGCCCAGCAGCCTACCTGACATCTGTGCTTCCCCCCTTGCCTCTTAGAGCCAGTCCTCCCCACACGCTTGTCCTTTCAAAAACCACTGTTGGGGAAAATATGGTGTCAGTCCCTATGCTCTAGTGTGTGAGGAACCAGTGGCTGAAAGGTCTTCTGGCCTGGGGGCGGGGTACTCAGCCTACTTAAAGGAATTCAGGCCAAAGCAGGAAGTGGGGATCTCAGGACCCATAGGGGAGGGGAGACGGAGAGAGAAGGGAGACCCGCTCGCCCTTGCGGCTGTCTTCAATCCTTTCACAGTGGTCAAAGCAACTTTTCTTTTCTCTGGGCAAGGGTAGTGGCTCTGAGGGCAGGGTTGCAGTGAGTCACAAAGCCTGCTAACCTCAGGCCTGGGAAAGGGAATGTCTTTCCGAGGTGGCACTGTCGCAGCACAGCAGAGATCAGCAGGTGCAACCTTCGTGACGGACATCACTGTCATGGCTGCTCAGTCTTCACTTGCCTCCTTTCTGCCCGTCAGTCTGAGCAAAGCTCCCTTGTGCCCAGGCCAGTGGGGAGTAATCCACGCAGAGTAACAACCACTCCACAAACAGTCAATGCATTCCGGATGTGGCGGTCCCCAGACCATCCATGCTGATCTGCCCAATTCTCCCATGCAGAGAGAGGCAGCATTGAGGACTGTGTTTTGGGATCAGTCTTTTCTCTTATTTTCCTTCTCTGAAGTTGGGAGCAAGGAGCCGTGCTGTGTGGGCCATAGGCCTCAGGCAATGTGCCTCTTCATAATTCCGGGGTCCTCAAACTTGTGAAGGGAGCATAGCCCCTAAAATCACGGGCTCTTGGGATACCTGGGCATCCTGCAACATGGAATCCCCTTCTGACTCAGGGAAAATCCAACTGGAGGAACGGCATGTGTTGAGGCCAGAGGCCTCCGCACCACAAAAAAAATGCAGGAAATACTAAAAATGCACACCCCTCTGCTCTCCTACTAAATGCAATTTTTCCTTGGTTACTCATTTCATGACCTGCTGGGCACTCACAGGCAAATAAGTGACTGCCAAAGAGCAGGTTAGGGAAAGAAAGACTTAAATTTGAAAAGCTCTATCCCATCATTTACTTTCTTTTTCTGGGAAGTAAATAAACACTGCTATGATCTGATTCTAGGAACCTTTACTGGGCTGTAGTGATCATGTAAAAATGACAGTTATCTCCCTTAAAGGATGATAATTAATATTGCCTTTACATAACCCACTTTTTTTAAAACTGATGTTTTCCTGCATCAGCAATCAAGAGGGTAATCAACATCACTGTCAGGAATATCTCTGAGAGATGAATGCCTTCATCAACACTTGCCCGTACAAGAGACATTCCTTCTTCAAAAACAAGGGGGTGAAGATGGGGGAGTAACGGACATGGTTCTTACCCCACAGCATTCTTGGATTCCCTTGCGCCTGTCACAAAGCCACAGGATGAGGTTCTGCCCGTACACTCAAGGCTTAATACAAATGACTGGGGTACAAAGAAAACTCTCCCTGCCTCTAGGGGTAAAATGCTCGCCTTCCATTCAAGTGTTTTGGGGAACCTCTGTCAGGCGCTGAGTGTGGGATGATGACAAGGTATGATCCCTGCCTTCAAACTGTAGTAGGGAGACAGGCATGTCCATGAATCAGAATATAACATAAAAATGAAATCCACCCATTGGTTCAATGGGTGTTTGTTAAGCGCCTGTGTGGGAAGGACACCACTCTGGATGCTGGGCACACACCAGGCCAGTGGACAAATGCAGGAGTACATTGTAGACACAGGTATCGCCAAGAACACAGAAGAAACTCCTCCAACACAGAAGAAGCTCTTCTCATCCTATCTAGGAGGATCGAGGAAGAAAATCCTGCAAGGAATCTTGGAAGATAAAAAGAGGATGATGGAGGAAGGCCTCCACAGCAGGGAGAGTCTGTGAATGGAGAGAGGCACCAGCAAACAGTCCCACCCAAGGCCACAGTTCCCCTGCCAGCCTGGACTGCACGGAGGTGCAAGGCAAGTCCTGGATGGCAAGACAAGGTGACCAGGGACTTTTAATGCCACCACAGGACTTACAGCTACCTGTACCTGAAGAGTGACTTCAAAGAGACTGAAGCTCAGGAGTGTCATGATCCCGTTCCCATCTCAGATAGAAGTTTCTTAATGTCTTTATTTGCAAGCATTGCCTCTCCTGCATCAAAGGTTCCAAAATGCAAAACACAGGCAGATTAAGCAAGTGGACACAAAAAAGTTTCAAAGAATAAAGCATATAAGACTCTTCCCTGTTCTAATTCGAGAATTAGCTAGAAACCACTGCAGGGATGAAAGAAGATGTTTTCACAACCAAAAAAGTAAGTGAGCCAAGACCACCTTCTCAGAGACAAACATCCCTGACTTAACAGTTCTGCTAGAACTGTTCCTTTTCATCTCTGCTGGAATCAACAGAAGTTGCGTAGCAAATGCTTTTCCCGTCCCACGTGGCCTGCTGCCACATAACACCTCGGTAGGAGCCACACCAACTTCCCAACTTGGCCACCACAGCTCACCGTGAGTAAGCCAGCCTCTGACAGATCCAGGAAGGAATGAGAGTACATACTCTCATCATGGATGACGGTTGTAGAGGAGGCTGTGTTTTCTAAGTAACAGTTTTATGTTAACATTCCCAAAAGCCTTCAAACTGAGTACTAAATTTTCCCATAACGTGAAGGGCAATTTCAGATCCCCATGGCCCAAACTTCAACCATGAAGCCTCCCATCCGCTCCATCCCTATAGACAAGACATACTGACTACCCAGAAAATGGTATTCTGAATGCAAAACACTGATGCAATAAGACTCCACTATAATGTTAGGGTTTCCAACCAACATGCAATTATAAGCTTCTACATGGTGTATCCAGCTCACTGACTACACTTTAAGCCTATAAACTACTATGGCTGCAAATGAACTTGATTGCTTCAATACACAAAATCCAGTTTAACTTCTGTACAATTATTTGCCTTCCAAATAAAATTCAATAGCCCAACAATTAGTAACATAATTTGGGTGTGGTCTTTATTACAGAAGCAAGCATTTTAGATGTTACTACTTGAAGGCCAATGCTTCTATTAGTGAGGCCACACAAGAAACAGGGTGGGAATTTCTGTTCATCTGCTGCTAAAATCGCAGGATGTTTTATTTAACTGCCACGTTTTAGAATATTTCAAGTACTTCCAGCCAGAATCAAAACCCAGAGATGTGTTAAAAATTAGTCTTCTCTTTATGTACTGAATACTTAATTCCCTTTATGTGACATCCAAAAACAGGCAAAACTGATCTGTGCTATTGAAATGGTCAGTGCTCATGCTTGGGCCGGGGGCGAATGGAGATCTGCACAAAGGAGCTTCGGGGTACTGTTCAGTTTGGCTTCTTGATCTGGGTACACTCACACAGGTGTGTTTGGCTGTGGCAATTCATCATGCTGTATACTAACAAGGTATGCACTGTTCTTTATATATAATTCAACAAAAATGTTTTAAAACATTAAGGTGGAAGGAATTTTGGCTGCTATCACAAAGACATTAATAAGTCAGAATTTCAATCCTATGTAGCATTTGAAAGATCTCAGGTTTCACAAGGGACAGAAACCAGATCAACAGAAATAAGGAATTGCTTTTGCTGGGCCTGCTTTCATTCTCTTTCATTCATTTTCCTTAAATGTCTCAAGCCTCCTAACATGACATACCTAGCATGGGGACACACAGGGCTGATCTCTATTTAAACATTCCCTCCCCCAAAGGACAGAATTATTTCCAGCAACAATCATGCAATAATCAATTATTATCATATTCTTGATTAGCTAAGACAACCATTTAACAAGAATGTCAATTTTAAAGTTACTTCTAAAATTCAGGAAAACATTTCTTCTATGAACTAAAGTATGCACTCAAACAACATTACACCTAAGTGTTCCACTCTTTCATTGTTTTAAATTTTAATCAGATAAAAACTGCAAAAGGTCACACAGAGTAACAGAATTTAAGAAACTCCAGTTCCATTTCTTCATCTTCAACTGCACTCATTGTTCATTAAAAAGCTCTATTTACACATAGAAATACGCTATACTGTATTCCTGGTATCATGCACCAAGGGTTAGAAGCATCAGCTGCACCTGAAGCAAGCTCCAATTGTGAACTGTCAGGAACTCACTGTCAAAGAGACATGTACAGCTCAGCACGTGTGTGTCAGGGCCAGGGCATGACAGAGAGTTCTCCAGATACATTTGCATGTAGAAAATAATGTTTATTATAGAGTAAGTTTAAAAAGTGTGCTCATCTAAGAATTCAGAATTGCCCACACACTGTGATAACAAAAAAGCAGATCTGCTGAACTTGGTTTTACTGTTTTTAGTCTCTACAGATAAGTACCACCCTGTGTGGGTACCTGGAGAAGACCACTCCCACCCCAGGCAAACAAAAGCCTTCCAAAAACACAAAATCAACGTCAAAGTTCAGATGAAAGCTTTTGTGTTTCATACATTAAACCAACTCTTCAGTTAATATTGAGGGAAGAGCAGGGTTTTTCAAACTGAGCACTACTGCCTATTTGGGCCAAATAATCCTTTGCTGGGGGTTGTCCTGTGCATTGTAGGAAGTTTAGTAGCATTCCTGGCTCTACCCACTAATGCCCTACCCCCATCCTCTACCCAAGATGTGACAAATGTGCCCTAGGAAGCAAATTCAGTACCTGTTGCAAATCCCTGGGGTAGAGGTTAGAACACCAGTGGAAGAGTGCAGTAAATCCTCCTGTGTCAACAGGTTCTGTGAATCTAAGCAAAATGACAAAACGAATTTTAGCATAAATTCATTGATAAAAATGAGAGTTAAGTTTCTATAGCATCTCACCACCATTAAAACAAAACAATGTTGAATGAAAGGATGTTATTTGAGGATTTTCAAGATTTGCTATATACCAGAAATGAGGTACAGTGATCACCTTACAAGGAAGTCTTTGTTTTGTTTTGTTTTGTTTTGTTTTTAAAGATTCTATTTACTTATAGAGAGAGGAGAAGGGAGGGAGAAAGAAACAGGGAGAAACATCAAAGTGTGGTTGCCTTTCATGTGCAACCTGGCCCGCGACCCAGGCATGTGCCCTGACTTGGAATTGAACTGGTGACGCTTTGGTTCACAACTCACACTCAATCCACTGAGCTACACCAGTCAGAGCAAAGTCTTTGTTTTATATAGTACATTTATAATTCTTAATATCTATATCTACTTCTTATCCAAATACAAATTGAATAACAAACAGAAGCTAGAAGAAGGCAGGAACAACGTTTAAGTGAGAAAGTGGACCAATGACAAAGTTGCAGCAGCCCTCCAGTTATTTTCCCTCTATTTTCTCACTTATTTCCAAATATTCCCCTAATGAATAGAAAAAAATTAACATCTTTCCCAAAAAGTCATTCGAGCCCATGGGAGATTTTCTATGAACCTGGAAGTAAACAGTCTATTTAAAGAAAAGTATTCTCTACACACAATTCTAATCTCCGTGGTTTCTCCAGATTGATGCAGGACGGAAGCAGCAGCTACCAGGCACACAGCCCCAGAGACTCCCCCAATGGCAGCCTTGGTAGCGCAGAAGAGCTGGGGATTCAAAGTCAGGAAAACCTGGGTGTGAGCCTCTGTTCTACCACTTTCTCATCCTGGGACCCTGACCAAATCACAGCCTCCCAAGATGCCAGTTTTTATTTATGAAGTGCAGGGTAACACTGCTGTGAGAACTTAGTCATTCAAAACACATGGAGGTTTTTATACAAATGTCAAATATTGTTACCTTTATTGCAGGATTATACACATCACAATTCTCAAGCAGAGAACTGTTGGCTTTACCAACAGGAGTTTTATCACTGAAAACAGCACTAGGGCTGACTCCAGCAGCATTAGCAGCAGATTCGGGAGGGTGTAAAACAGTAGGATGCAGTAGATACGAAAGGCAGTAAAGCGTGGAGGTGAAGAGAGAAGAGCGGGCAACCAGGCTGCCTGGGTTCTGATCCTGCTGGGTGACCTTGGGCAACATGCTTGACTCTGTAGGCCTCTGTCGCTCTAAATCGGGAGTAACAGTAAGTAGCACAGTCAACTTTTTTTATTCACAGTATTTTTATCCTACAGAGTCACCACCGACACTGACTTGGCAAACACTGAACCGGAGAAGTACAGGGGTCGGTCCTTGCGAGCTTCTGGTCACAACATTTTTGTCAACTGATCAACATATAAGCATGTCACATGTGTTTCTGTGTTGATACCTTAATTAATATATACTGTTGATTCATTAACATTGAACTCACAGCCACAACGCTACAACTCAGGCTTGAATAAGTCATCTAACGTGTGCTTTCTACCTAAAGCATAGCACAGCTCTCTTGCACTTAGGAACACTAGATAGAACTTTAGCATGAAGCTCAGTAGCCATCATAAACAGCAAAATAACTTTTTTTAAACAGATCACAAATACATCCAAAATGGCACTAACTAGAGCACAAAGAGGACACGCATGAACAGTATGGGACCTGAAACCGGAAGGCAAAGGGCTGACCTGCTCCACCTCAGTTGGGAACGTGCCCATCAGGCAACTCGGCGTCTCCTCCACTTCGTGAAAGGTCACAAAAGCACTGTAACTACTGACTTTAGCATTACAAATAAATTTTTTAACACAAGTCTGCAAGTCTGCAAATTCAGAATCCACAAATAATGAGACTGACTAACCTGCCTCACAGAGCAGCTGTGATGGTGTAATGGGTTAACAGGCACACCTGGGAGACACTACAGGCTCGGGGCCAATCAGCAGCACCGTGAAGCAAGCATCAAAGTGAGTCACACGGACTTTCTGCTTTCCCAGTGTACATGAAAGTTAGGCTTACACTACACTGTATTCCATTAGGTGTGTAATAGCATTATGCCTAACAAAGCAATGTAGGTACATTAATTTAAAAATGTTTTCAGTGCTAAAAAATGCTAACTATCCTGTGAGCCTTCAGCAAATTTTACTCTTTTTGCTGGTGGAGGGTCTTACTTTGATGCCGACTGAAGCACAGGGTCTACGAAGTGCACTGAAACAAGACATGCCGTACAGATGAAGCACTCCCTTCCTTGCACACAGGGACCACTCAATGGACGTTAGCTATTACTGGGGAGTCAAATACAGGGCGGGACAAAAGTAGGTTTACAGCTAGTCATATGGACAATAATTCAATAATTAATAAACAATAATACAAGAATAAACTCTGTGTTCTGCACACTCACAACTGTAAACCTACTTTTGCCCCACAGTGTAGGTCAATAAAAAGAATTCACAGGGTATAAAAAGCATAACAAAATTATAGAAAAAAGAACTTTAGCTGGTAATAGGGAACCACAGATGCAAGAATATATATGGCTTGAAGAAACATCAAAAGTCAAAACTCAAAATTTCTTCCTTAAGCAATCTCTCACTCAATCTGTTTCTCTTCCTTCCTTTTAACCAAGAGGTCACAATCCCCGTGCCAGCCATCTACCTCTTTGCTCTCAAATCCATTCTCTGCACACCCTGTCCTTTTTGCAAGGCATGCAAGGAGAGGACATGTCCCAAACACCCTTGCCAACTGGTTTCCCCGCAGGTTGGCCTGTGGGAGGCACCAGCAGAAGCTGGAAGGGCAGGCACACAAGATGCCAAGGGCTCTCACTCTCCTTCCATCTGTCCAGGGTGCAGCTCCTTCCTGGAGACCCCACTTCCATTTCTGATAATGCCCCTTACTCCCATCTCTTCTGCAGCCTTCTAGGGTGGGAATATCTTCCTCTGGCTGCGAATCTCTGGGTTACCACATACCCTGGGCATCTCACCTCTTCCATGACCTACATAGCTGGTTTTTACTAGTAGATTCTCAATCCAAAATGCCTAGTCCAGTTCTTCAGTCTGACATCCTACTAAACACAGGCTCTAGGAGAATGCTACACCCTGCAATTCTGCCAAGAACACACCACACACCCTGACACTCCCACAGATCTCACCTTTCACTGTCTGCTCTCAGATTTCTCTGCATTGAGAGCCAATAAAGGTGTCTTTTTTTTTATTCATTGCTGCAGGAAAAGCGTACTTATAAAGATATTAGAGCCACTTCAGCTTTTTACCAAGTTATATTACTTCAGTATGGGCTACTGGCTTCCCCTGAACCAAGGCTTCCCTCCACCTAAGTGTCATTTTCTTTTTGAAGACTAGCATTATTCACAACTTACAAATACCTTGATTTAAAAAAAAAAAATGCAAATACGACCTACGGCACACACCCAGCTGACTCTCATAGTCAGCACTGGCCACTCCTGGCTGCTGACAGCGGCCTGCACGAACGCTGCCCGTTCATTCCAGGGCAGCTTCTGCTCTCTCTTCCTTCCACTGCTTCTTAGCCCAGCGCATAAAAACGGAATGCCTGACTGTAATCGGGGGAGGCACGAAAGAGGAATACATGACTTCACTTGGAGAAAAGAATGCCACGGTGAACAAGATTCTAATGAGTGAGTCAGAGAAACGGGGGAAGAGGGGCGACGGTAAGTGCTCACTGCTTGCTGAATCCGCGTTCTCTTCTCCCTGGACACAGAGCCAGACTTTGTTTCCCCAGGAGGCGAGGCCAGGCGACTGAGCTCTTGGCAAGGGGATAGGAATGGGAAGTGACACCACTTCCAGGCCCGGTCAAAAAACCCTCCATGCTGCTCCTCCGCCTGTTCCCTACTCCCAGCCAGCTGGGATGAGCAGCGGCACAGGGTGATCCCAGAGGGCCCGTGCTCCAGAAGTCGGGCCTCTTTAGCCCTGGTGGCTAAATGACTTCTTTAAAGGGGCTCTTCCCCCACCCCCCACCACCAGTCTAAAACTGTGGACAAAGAAAATAACTATAGACAGACAGACATAGATACATGCGGAGGCCCATTTGTTGTAAGTCACTAATGCAGGACACACACCTTTCAAACGACCTGGTCAGACACCTGGTCAAGGAGGCCAGGGGATATGTAAAATAATCTCCCGCATGCTCCTTCCAGAAGGATCCTAAAAGGAGACCCACTGGGGCTAGGGACTCAGGAATCAGCACCTGTCGTCCCAGTCCTACATTCCTGTCAGGGAGAGCAGAACCACGCTGAGCAACCACCACTTCGTAGCACAAAACCCATATTCGGAAAGGTCAGGATGGGCCTCCTAGCATACAGGGCAGACACAGACCTGAGACCCACACCTCCTGGGTCCGTGTCACTCGGGGGGGGGGGACCGGGGGCGAGACCACAGGGTGGGGGCAGTCCACAAAGGGTTTCTGGTCTGTGAAGAAAGAAGTGCCAAAATTGAGGGTAAGTGTAAGTGTTCTGGGAAATTTCGTAACAAGCTGATAGGATAATTTCATGTTTTTGAAGCTAATAATAAAATTAAAGACTTGTTACTTTGAACTTTGTTATTCTTTTATTTCATTTTTCTAGTGATTGATTTTTATTGTAGCAGACCACAATGGCTTAGGATTTTTCAAAACTGTTCAGTTACTGCAAGCACCCCAAGTCCCCAAACTCTTCAGCTAAATTCCCAAGGCTAGGGTACCCCTTCCCCAATCCCTCCTGCCTCGTCCTCACCCGGGCTCCCCTCAGTCCTCCTCGCTCAGCAACTCCCCCACCCTTCCTTTCACAGTGGCATTTCTTGTTACATGGGGGTGGTAAGTACTCTGCAGACCCCTCCAATGTGTAAGCGTGGACACTGGTTCCTGTAAGCCAGCTTGAGGCTCAGAACAAAACAAAGAGTTAAGTGAATCATCAGTCATCCATCAGCACAGCTAAAACAACACGGGCTCTGGTCCCAGAAAATGGCTGCGTTGAAGACCAGAAACCTGTCAATAGGTCTTACCTACATCAATTAACCTTGGCAGAAGCCTCAGCCTGCCCGACAGATGCTGTCAATCCATCACCCCAAACCTGAAAGGGGAAGTGAAATGGCCTTCGCCTCCCTCCTCCGGGGACATGGGCACACATGGAGAAATTCCACACTGGTCTGGGGAGAAACGAGCGGCCACTGAGAAAGTGAGCTGCCTGCGTGTGGTAGTAAGCATGACGAACTGTTATGGGGAGAGAATGAGATGTGGAGATGGCGTCAGCCCTGGGGAGCATCCAGGTAAAGGACTGACCTGTCCTTTACCAGGGAGTCCTGCGCCAGCTAGAAAAGAGAACTGAAACTCACACGCACCTCCCTGGAACTGAATGGGGAGAGAAACAGATGGCAAGGAGGAACAGGACGTAACAGGAGGCACACAGAAAACCGGAGGTAAGGGCGGACCCACACAGCACCGGCCCTCCGCAGCGCGTGGGTGTGCTGCCGCTTTGTGTACATCTGGGTTCCAGGCAGACCTCACTTTTTAGAATTTATGGGGACAAAAGGACAGTCACTTCCACAGAGGCCCACATAAGCATCTTTTACAGTTAATAAGACATGTGATTAGTGAGATCAGAAAGGCAGGGAATCTAAGGGAAAGTGTGTGAGTGTTCTAGTAAGTCTCTGTGTTTGTCTGGATATCGCTCGTCTGGTTATTTGAAATATTTTAAAATTCTTAAATACTGTTTTCAAGCAAAGCCAAAAAACAGACACAAGATACTGTTTTGTAACCTTTTGCCATGAATCGGGAATTCTGATTAGATGCAGTCCAAACCGGGCACGCCTGAAAAGACAGCTGCTCTGCGGCTCCACATCTGGCCGGGTGACAAGGCCAGTGGTTCTCCACACCCCTGACCTCTGCCCCTGCGGCTCTGCCTTTCACCTTTCCCTGGGCCAGGAGGGAAGCAGGGTTGCCTCCACCACGCCCCTCTATCAATAGTGGGCCATGGCTATCTGGAGTACCATCTGAGGGACTCCAGGGCACTCCCTGGGCCGAGAAAGGGGACTCAGATGCAGCACCAACTCGCACCACAGGCAAAGGGCCAGGAAGGTGGCAAACACCCCTCGGCTGACCATCTTCTCAAAAGAGAAGAGGTCACCATCTTCTCAAAAGAAAAGAGACACTATCAAGCTGGCTCAAGAGCTTGCTCCTGCGCACTCCTGCCTGGCAAACTATGCACTGGGCCTAGCTCCGCAGCACGCAGAAGAGGTCGGGCACTCACATTTCATGAGACGTGACTTATGTCTCGAGCACCATAGGCAGAAATCTGAGCACAGGCAGTGAAAGTGTTTCATTTTAATCACTTCTACGGCCTGTTGTGTAAATCCCCAATTCTGTCATGCCTCTTCCAAGATTACTCATCTTTGACATCAACAGGAAAACATAATTAACTTTAAGTCCCATAATCTGGGATTGTTGATTAATGTATTTCCATGTCAGCACTACCAGGATAAAAATACAGTCATGTGCCCTGGCCAGGTGGCTTAGTTGGTTGGAGCACCGTCCCATGCATCAAAAGGTGGCAGGTTCACTCCTCGGTCAGGACACACCCAGGCTGCGGGTTTGATCCCTGGTGGGGCACAAGCAGAGGGGGCCAATCAATGTTTCTCTATCCCCACGTGTGTCTCTGTCTCTGTCTCTCTCTCTGTCTCTCTCCATCTCTCCCCCCGCTTTTATTCCTAACCCCCCTTTCTCTAAAATCAGTGAATATAACCCTCAGGTTAAAAAAACTTTAGAATGTCATAGCTCAATGTATTACATGTTCATGGTAATGCTGATGTAACAAACCTACTGCACTGCCAGTGTGTGAAAGTACAACACACAACAACTATGTACAGTACATAATACTTGATGGTAAGTGGCTGGTTTATGTATTTACTACACTTTGTATTGTTAATTTAGAGTGTACTCTTTCTACTTATAAAACAGTATGCTGTACCATGCCAGCAGTATGCTGTGTTTATCACGTCTCTCGACGGCATCATTTTCTTTTGTGCTAGATTTAGTGTCTTACTGCTTTGTACAATAATGTGCTGTACAAGCTTGTAGCCTAGGAGCAATAGGCTAGACCACCCAGGTTTGTGTAGTATATTCTATGATTTTCATACAATGGAAAAATCACCTAACAATGCATTTCTCAGAATGGGTCCCTGTCATTAAGTGACACATGACTGTAAAATGAAATCAACTTTTCTGCACCTTCTTTACACTCATTTGTTCAGCTCATCATGTTGCCGCGTGCCAGGATCTGTGCTGGCCCCCGGTGGCATGAGGGGCATCAGGTCCAGTCCTAGCCCTTGGAAAATTTACAGTCTAGACAGAATCACAGGTGGCAAAATGTGTTCCAATTTCATTCTGGCCTTTCTCCACTTTCTTTGGTAGTATTTGTTCACATGATCTATTGGGGTAGCTTTGGTTTTCATTTTACTTTTTACTACGAACACAGCATCTTTCTCTTCCAGTCGTGCATCAAGAAGCGAAGCTGAGAAACTGGTTCTTCCTGAAATTGGGGCACAAAAGACCAGGTACAGGATCTACCAACCCATGTGAGGAACACCTTCCGACCTCAGTTTTCTTACATCAGTTTCCACAGGCTCTACAGCAGTCAGAGCTAAAGAGTCACTTGTTCTTAGAAACCAATAATCTCCTGATGTAAATGGACTCATGTGGCTCCACACACATCCAAGCACAAAGCCAGGACAACTTCTTCCTTCCTCCATCAGAAGACATGATTTTACAATACTGGAGAACAGAGGTCTGCTTCTCTGCCTTCTGGAAGACCCAACTCTTTCTTCTCTCCTGGAAGTTGCCAAAGTATGGTGTAGAAGCCATGTGCTTAACGTTCTGAAGGCTACTTAAAGGATTATAGGAAATGCAAAATCATCTGTGATGTGGCTTTCAAGTTATAAATGTCAATGACAGCTAAGTCTGCTACACTGGGAACTCTTCCAACAACAGGTTGACAACAACACAATTCAATCAGTCTGGAGAAGGCTGAAAGACAGATGCTCTTTCAGTAGTTATTCCTAAAGGAGCCAAGAGGCCTCCCCAAAGGCAGCTAGGTATGGTGTGCCGGGGGGTGCGGAAGGTAACAGCATATGTGGTGGCAGACAGACAGAGCCCAGGAGTGTCACACAACACCAACATGTCTGCCTGTTCCATAAAGCCTGTCAGCCACACACAGCACAGAACTGAGAGCAGGAGGGAGATGCAGGTACTACCATAAAACAACCCACAGCACAGGAAAGGCAGAAAGATGCTCATCATTCCCACAGAATCAGCCAGAGCAACTAGGTATCAGGGACCAGAGACCCAGCTCCAAGTCAGCAGAATGTCACCCTGTGACCTCCAGCTGCCATGCCTGACAACTCCTGGAGTGAACAAATGTCCCTATCTGCTACACTACACTAATTTCAGAACAGCCCCTCGAAGGTATTGTTCACGTGGTCAGTCTCTGAAATAAAGGTCCATTTCCACTGAGAAATGTGTGTGTGTGCATGTGAGAAAGTGGGGTGGGGAGGGGGATAGATCAAATATGCTTGTTGCATCTCAGACAAAAATCCTTCATCTTTAGAGATTTGAAATTCCTTTGAGGTTTTGAAGAAGACACTTCCTGTTTTTCTGGTTTCTTCCAGCAGGACAAACTCTCAAGGTGACAGCTAGAGAGCAGCCTCTGATAAAACTCACATGGTCACATAATTTTCTAGCTCTAACATCAAGGCTTTCATTCACATCAGACATTCGTCTGCTTGTGAGACGCTGGAAGTTTTTAATCCTGTGATGTTAGAGACAAAGTTTGTTCAAAGACCCACACACATAAAAGAAATAAGAATTAGGAATATTTAATGTTTCATTCTGTTGGCCCTATAACCTTGACACCCAAATCCAATCAGCCTATGATATCCAAATATTCTACTCCCAAGTTGCATGTCTCATTCACCAAGGTAACTCTGAAGGGCACCCTGAACAGTGAGTGGTTTCAAGTGCTGCAGACTATTCAGACAGGTAAATAAGAAGTATTTAATAAATTGCTTCCTCCAAAAAATATGTTCATGACTGAGGACTTGAGGAAAATGTAGTCCTTGAGCAAGTTCCTTGATACAGACACAGTTCAGTAACTGTACAATCTTTAGGAGTCACCCCCCAGTCCACTGCCTTTTCTCACATCTACATTCATGACCTTCTGTGGTCTGGGTGGGGCTGCTCTGACGGGGCTAGCCCATCCATGTAAGAGTACCTAGCCATAAACAAGATGAATAAATGTGTGTTTGATGATGGCTCCATAAAGTAACAACTGGCCTTCTGCTCCACTCACTTTACTAATTCTACACAGATGAAATATCCCTGCCCAATTATCACAAAAGATCAAGTCCACCAGGCTTTAACCAGATAGCCAGACATGTCCTCTAGGGATTGGGTTACACTGGTAGACTATAGTGTCTGTATTTTATGGTTCTAAACGTTAACACCTGGGTCAACTACTTGGCCCTCTCCCTTCCAAGGTCAACTGTCCTGGATCTATGCTTAGTCAGGTAAATGTATGCTTACTATAGTACTTACATGGCCTGACTGATCCTCCTTCGATGTCCACTTTAGAACAGTAGTCACTCCTGAATTCACAAGGACTGAAACATTTTTAAGTTTCTCCTCTTTAAGGACTTGATTCACTGCAAACAGGCTGTCTAAAAGCTTCTATGAACCTTGCTTCTTCCATTTTGGAACCCAAGTGACTTTTAAGATAGTCTCCTCCCAAGAAAGGATGCCTAAAAATAGCTAGGTGGGGGGCCATGTCACTTCAACATCTAGAGGCATTTGTCTAAAAACTTGTATTACCTCACTTGCCAGGATCCAGATCCATCCATTATTAGTTCCATAGGAGTAAGGCTGCATTTGGCAAAGACAGAGCATCTGCACAGAAGTGCTCTTTGTTCCGAATCTCAGGAGGCATTAAACCAAAGCTTTTACCAATCCTAAAGCTTTCCGGACTCAACTACACTAATATATATACACATTGTCCCAAGTATATTTATCCACACAATTTTAACAACAAATAGCTCTATTATAAAAAACTAAGGAATCTGCAATATGAGATAAAGCCAACTGAATTACACGCCTGTTCATTCAAATATTAACAGACTACTTATAGTCACTTTGCCTTGAAGAATAAACCCCCCCAAAACAATGGAAAGCAATTTTAGAAATATATCTACTATGTGCTTCCATGCAGCTAATATTTTCCCTCTAAAAACACCTTTATAAAGGAAGGAAAACATGTCTTTTAACAGATAAATAGTGTGTGTTTCTGATATTGTAAAATCTAACAGCAGAGAATTATAAAATTGAAAGAGCTCAACAGGGAGGGAAGCAAGGAGAGAGAGGGAGAGGAGGAGGGACAAAAAAATAAAGGCCATGCTGCACAGGCCCATCTGCACGCTGATTGCCCACAGGTCTTCTGAGAGGAACCAACTGGTCTACCTTCTATTTATGAACCTCATGTCAGAACATGTACCATTTTCTACTAGAAAATGTCTGAGAGAGTTTTGTTATTTTTAATCTAACCCAGCCAATTCCTTCCTTATATGGTCTGTAGCATATAACAACTCCTCGCGGCATTAACATTTTTGTCTGTGTCAACAATCTCTGAGCAATACCAGAAGGTGGCAAACTGGGGCAACTTGGGAAAGCAGACTCAGCCCTCAGTCACTCCAAATCTGCCGTTTCCACAAACAGTCTGCCCTCAATAAATGCTTACCAAAGAAGAATGGCAGGCTGGAAGGGACTGAGTCAATGCCAGTGAGCAACGTGGCTGCCTTTTTATACCAGCTTCTGTTTAAAATAGTTTTGGGGGTAAAAGACTGATTTCTGCAACTAGATTATCACAATACAGAAAAAGTTGCTAAGTCCAAGAAGTCCAATTATCAAGACATATTTTGAGAAAAAAAAAAAAAAACGGACTCATAGATATAGAGAACAGACTGACGGTCGCCAGAGGGGAGGGTTTGGGAAGTGGGGCAAAAAAGGTGAAAGAATTGAGTAGTACAGACTGGAAGTTACAAAATAGTCAAGGGGATATAAAATACATCATAGGAATTATGGTCAGTAATATTCTAATAACTATGCATAATATCTATTGGATACTGGAAATGTCAGGGAAAATACTTTGTAAAGCATGCAACTGCCTAACCAGTATACTGTACATCTGAAACTAATACAAAATAATATTTAAAGTTAAATGTAATTTTTAAAATCTAAAAAAACAAAACAAAACAAAACAAAAAACCTATGAAGGCTTCCGGCCAAGATGGAGGTGCAGGTAGATATGCTTTGCTTCCTCATATAACCAAAAGAAGGATAACAACCAATTTAAAAGCAAAAACTACCACAACTACCAGAAAATCAAACTAGATGGAAGTCCAACAACCAAGGAGTTAAAGAAGAAATACTCATACACACGAGTAGAAGGAGCAGAGATGGACAGCTGGGGTAGAGAGTAGGAACAGCAAGGCGGTGGGAGAGAACACGTGGCAAGGCGGTGGCTAGTGGACCAGGCAGGTGGCAGACCGGGCAGTCCCACATTCACATGTGGATAAACTGGGAGGAACAAGGGGGGGCGTGAGACAGACCGAGCAACTCAGAGTTCCATTGCTAGGAAGGAAAGCTTTAAAATCTCTGCCTGTAAAAATTGGTGGGGGTTGTGGTAGTGAGAAAAACTGCTAGTCTCACAGGAGAGCCCGCTGGAGGGGACCACAGGGTCCTAGAACATACACAAGCCCACCCACACAGGAATTGGCACCAGAAGGGCACAATTCACTTATGTATAGTGGGGGAAGTGACTGAGGGCCTGTGGAGAGCTGAACAAGAAGCATTGTTCCCTTTCTCACACCTCCCCCAAATACAGTGCCACAGCGCAGCAAAGAGGGTTGCCCCACCCTGGTGAATACCCAAGGCCCCACCCCTTACTATGTAACAGGAGAACAAAGAAATATGGTCCAAATGAAAGAACAGATCAGACCCACAGAAAAAGAACTAAGTAACAAAGAGATAGCCAACCTGTCAGATGTAGAGTTCAAAACAATGGTAACCAGGATTCTCACAGAAATGACTGAGTATGGCAACAAAATAAAGGAAGAAGTGAAGGCTATGCAAGGTGAAATAAGTAAAAACATAAAGAAGTGAAGGGAAGGAAACCGAGACTCAAATCAACAATTCGGAACAAAAGGAAGAAATAACCATTCAACCAAAACAGAATGAAGAAACCGGAATTCAAAGGAATGAGGAAAGGCTTAGGACCCTCCGGGACAAATTTAAATGTTCCAACAAATTTGAATGTTCAAACATCCAAATCATAGGGATGCCAGAAGGCGAAGAGGAAGAGCAAGAAATTAAAAACTTATTTGGAAACATAATGAAGGAAAACCTCCCCGATGTGGCAAAGGAAATAGACACACAAGTACAGGAAGCTCAGAGGGTCCCAAAGAAGTTGGATCCAAGGAGAAACACACCAAGGCACATCATAATTAAATTACCCAAGACTAAAGATAAGGAGAGAATTTTAAAGGCAGCAAGAGAAAAGGAGATAATTACCTACGAAGGAGTTCCCCTAATACTATCAGCTGATTTCTCAAAAGAAACCTTGCAGGCAAGAAGGGGCTGGAAAAATGTATTCCAAGTCATGAAAGGCAAGGACCTACATCCATGATTACTCTATCCACAAACTCTATCCATTACTCTATCATTTAGAATGGAAGGGCAGATAAAGTGCTTCTCAGATAAGGTCAAGTTAAAGGAGTTCATCACTAGGCCCTTCTTATATGAAATGTTAAAGGGACTTATCTAACAAAAAGATCAAAACTATGAACAGTAAAATAACAACAAACTCACAATTATCAACAACTGAACAAAAAAACACAAAAACTAGGCAAACAACTAGAACAGGAACAGAATCACAGAAATGGAGATCACATGGGGGTTCTCGGTGGGGGGAAGGGAGAAGATGGGGGTAAAAGGTACAGGGAATAAGAAGCATAATTGGTAGGCACAAAATAGACAGGGGGAGGTTAAGAATAGTATAGGAAATGGAAAAGCCAAAGAACTTATATGTATGACCTATGGATGTGAACTAAGGGCAGGGGTGGGCAATGCTGGAGGGAAGGAGGGTACTGGGCAGAAGGGGATAAAGGGGGAAAAATAATGAGACAATTCTAATAGCATAATCAATAAAATATACTTTAAAAAACTATGAAAAATAAATATAAAAAGACATATTTTGAAAAAACAATCCTAAGCATCTTAGCCAACATCAAAATCACCTCATTCACCTGTAGTGGTATAGGTTAATAAAATGCCTCAGACCTAAGTAGTATCAACCTATACTTTCAGTGCTTTTATTCCTTTCTGTGTGTTTTCATAAACATCTCATTTGGTACTTTGGCAATTTTCCTTATGAGTTCTTGGATCAAGTACGGGGGCAGTAGGTGGCATGAATCACATCAGTAGTATCAATTCTAAGATTCAAAAAATGTTCATGGTGTGCCAAAAATGAAAGTTCATTATTCTGTACCTCCTCCTATGCTTTCAAACCTGGATTTATTTTTCTTTAATAATGCAATAATTAAGAATTCAATCTTGATTTTACCTTAAGAATCAGACAAGCTACTCCTTGAGTCACAAGAAAACTACTATATTACCCTTGGCTGTATGCATCAGCAAAATTCATGGTCTCCAAGGAACCAAAGGCCATCCACTTCTATCCTTAGCAAAGCTCTACTATCCAACTAATCTTAATATAATTTCCTGCAGAGACAAGGATATAATATTAATGAAAGTTTATAGCCATTTCTACCTATATCTATAGATAAAGAAAATGTTGAAGGAAGTCCTTTCTCTTTCCTAATTTTCAAAACAGAATCACTGTTCATCAACTTTCATACAACTTTCATCAAGATTTTACCCCAAGGTATCTTTTCTGGGGATTAACACGTTCCCTCAAACTCTTCTTGGGCTTATGTTTTGATTTTCCTTCCTGTTCTTAATTATACCAAAACTGTGAAAGCATTTGTAAACAGAGATCGTGGGAATGCAATTCAATCTAGAAAAAAGAATAGACAGCAATCACAGGGGGCAAGCAGTGAAAGAGGAGCTAGAGAAAACTGAAACTCCACTTTCAAGTAACATTTTTGCCTCTTTCGTTTTATATTTTGGATAAAATATATTGCAGGTGGCCCATAACATAACCTAATGATAAGCTCTGCACTCTAGGGTGGAATTCTATTAGAAATCTGCATTTTAGTTTCTTGCCTATATCCCATCCCTCTTTCCAAGCACCTCAAAAAGTGGGCAAGGATAAAGCAAGCATGCTCAAGCACCACCCCTGCAGTGTCTCCTCAGGAGCTGAAGACACACGGTGGCCAATTCTAAACTTGTGGGTCTCACACTTCCCCTTGTCCCCTCATGCCTGTCTGCACTGGAACCTGCTGGGTTGACCCCTTTTCATTTACAGTCAAGCGTTCATCCTCTTATCCCCAACGGCATGTCTCACCAAATAGAATCTCAGAATCTTGATGCAAAGACTACCACGGACATAACTTAAAGCAGGCTTTTCCCCTCATTCCTTCTTTTCCACAGCTAATAAGCAAAGGTGGCTCATTGAGAACACCAAAGCTGTCCCATAGTTATTCACGTGAGAAAACACTTAAAGGGATTCTAAAACATCTTCATGCCTAGAGAAAAGATTTGAAATGATAAGATCACCTAGTCGTAGTCACTAGAAACAAATCCTGGCCATGTTCATAAGCTTTAACTCGCTTAATCTTCCGTATCGAACATCAGATGGTCAGATAGAAAAAGACCCTATGATTACAATATGGGTTTCATTCAGCTTACATCTGATGGTGGGCAGAGCTGCTAAATATACCACACAGTGAAATTTTGCCCAGTTTCAAACATCTAGAGAGGTCTCTGACGTCAGAACTTACACAATCTTCACCTTAAATGCATTCAGTTTGACCACACTTCACACTTTCTACCACCTTTCCGTGTCAGTGAGGTCTCTCATCAAGCTTTCACTGAAAGCTTCCCAAAATATATAATCAAATCTAAATCTGTCCCATACTGCTCACACTGCCTGAACTCAAACACACTCACAAACCATGAGGGCAACCAAGTGCCTCTCCAAGCCTCTGTATGCTCGTGCTTACGTCAGAGGTAATCACAGTGCGTCAGTCAGAAATGACGGCGGGATTCAGGACTTAACACATCCAAAGAGTATAGCCGCCACATCAGAGGGGCAGCAAACCCTCCACAGATATTAGTGATTATTATTGGGCTTGCCATTGCTGTAAGAGGATTATAAATTAACAACATAATAAAAGGACAGTTCTAGAACCAGAAGCCTGGAATTACAACCACTGGGGGGTGCCCAATGTGCTAAATTTTCATTTTGCTGACAGCAGTTTGGTAAGTTAGGTGTCACAATGATGACGACTTAGTGCTTGGGGCCTAGAATACCCACACTTAAAGTGATGGTCCCCAGGTAACCAAGTACGTTTGACCTACACATGAGAAAAAAAGGTATTCAAACCTTGTAATTTCCAAATTCATCACTAGCTTGGGTTATAAAGATAATACTTGTAGCTGACAAAGTTCATCCAAGATTTTACCAAGATGGCAGATGACAGGGCCAGGAGTGCTGGGAAACCAGTTATCTAGGTTTGCAACTGGTTCTAATGTTCATTTACAATGTCACAAAGAGCAAATCGCTGTTATAAAACCTGCACACCACCCCAAACAAAATTTGGTATTTTCATTAAAATTATTTTAACAGGTGCTAGGGAATTAATCTTAAAATTCTCTTTCTGGAATCATCCCCAAGTTACACCTGGTCCATCCCTTAGCTTAATGGTTCCCATCGTGCAGTTCCTGGACCAGCAGCAGGAACATCATACCTGGGAAGCTGTGATACAAAATCTCAGACCCCCACACTCCCCTGACCCAGGCCAGCAACCTGAACCAGCCCTCCAGCACACTCAAAGGCAGGCTTAGGTTCAAGAACCACAGCCAATAGGCTAATACCATGTGGACTGGGGTATCACTTCAGACAGCTCTTTTCCTTAAAATACTATCTGGCATTTTTCTGTTCCTTAAAAACCTGCTATAGGATGATGTCAACTGTTCCTTTCTATTTTTAAATCCTCATGATGAGGCTGAGGATGATTCACTCGGTGCCTTATGTGATCACTTAAATAAAATAGTAAGTCTCCTTCTCTCCTGCCCCTAATGGGAGGTGACTGCTGCTTGCTATTTCTGATGTAATTACAGCAACAATCCAGTAACAAAAGTCTGTCCTTTATCAACCTCCACAAAAGCTGTAATAGAGTTGTAATTATAACGCTCCATTCTTTTCCATAATGTGTTCAGAATAATGTACCCTTTGAAACTGATCATATCACATGTCATAACAAGGGAACACAGAACCCAGATCAAATTTAGCTGATTGTAAACAGAGATCAAAACTACAAGTGTTTGGTAACCCTTTCCAACTGACAGGAAACAAGCGTGCACTAACCATTTTGCTTTACCTAACTTATCTCAGGGAAACATGGAAAAAAAAAACTGATTTAACGCTCACTGTGGGCCCCGAGTCAATCTCACAACTGAAAGGTCTTATCACCAGACACCACCCATCATCTAATTATCAAAGCAGGAAGCTTTAAGGTGCTTTTCTTAAATAATAAAGAACCCTTCTCTATACCTTTAAATTGTTGCAGTATGTCTTAATTCAGAGAAGTTAAATTTCATACCTGCTGTGAAATCTCCTGATAAATTGTGAATACCAACATACTATTAATTTCCCTTTCCTTTTTGATTAATTTCATACTTATGCTGGGTAAGAAAGGCGAGATTAATGATGTCGGGAGAACAATGTTCAGTTCTTGTAAGATACTAAATCAACCTCAAGTGTTCAAGTAAACAGAACCCAGATAAGGAAATAATAATGGAATCATCTCTAGGAGGTGTCCAAGGTACCATGCAAGTAAATGCCCAGAAACCCAGGAAGTGTTTAAGCTGTAAATTCCAGTGAATACTCTTATGGGACAGGAGGAGAATGAAAGCTGGAATTCTGAAAACCACCATGTGCACAGCTAAACTTGTCCCCTTATCACTGACTAAAGAGTTGGTTGGGTGGGTTTACCACTATAATTCTCAATTTTCCAAGGGTGCTTCTGTGTTCTATTTCTTAGTCTCTTCACACCCTTGTCTTCTCTCAACTGTCTCTGCAACCATCTCAGGACTCTCAGCTGGATACCTGTGAAGAAACAGGTCTCTCTCATCTGAGGATATGAGGAAAATGAGTATGAACTCAGTTTCACTGCACAGGTTTAGACAGTCAGGGACCTTGGTGTGCATATGCTAGCCCTATCCCAATAATAATGCCCCCCTTAATGAGAGCCCGCTATGTGCCAAGACACTAATAGTCCTGTATAAGTCATCTAACATAACAGCTCTTCGAGGTAGTACGATTATATACATTTTGCAGATAAATAAACAGAGACTCAGAAAGCTAAATACCTTGCACAGGGACCCCCATCTTCATATAGAGCTGTCTGGCTCCCACACCATACTGCGTCCTTTGGACCCTGAGTAAATGGGCCCTTTACTGCTGCCTAGACATTATTCCAGAGGACCTGAGAGCTGCGAGCATGCCGCCCAAGAAACTTCCCTGCCTACTCCAGCTCCAACTGACCCATGTCTTTTTTGAATTCCAACATTTGAATACAGTCTCTATGCTACTGAATATAATTCAATGCTATTAGATTTTCAGCTATCCACTCTAAACCCTCTGCCTTAAATCTCCCCACACAAACGAGCCTGCCCAACAAAGACAGCCAGCCAGCCAGCTCCTATGTGCAGCCCTCGGTCATCTCTGGCCATTGTCGAGGGCAGTGCTCACCGATGGCAGCCCCTACTACATGAGGTTATTTAAATTTACATTCATTAAAATTAAATAAAATAAATGCAGCTCCTCAGACACAGTAGCCACATCTCAAGTGCTCAACAGCTACATACGGCCAGGGGACAGACCGCACAAACGTAGAACGCCGTGGCAGAGAGTTCTACTGGACGGCACTGGGAGAGCGCTATTTCAAGACAGCACCTTCCCATCTAACGGCCACCAGCGGCGGTGGAGGAGGACACTCTTCGCCTCATAACTAGTTAACGGCTGCATCAGACTAATGGTGGCCATACCTATGTGTCTTTAGAGATTGTCTTTTAAGAAAGAGTATTCCTTGAGAAGTCACTTGGTAAATTTATACATAACACAAGCAGTCTGACCAGATAGAACAGAAAGCATCAGAGATGAGGGGCATTAAGAAAGAATCATCATAAGACCTTCCATTCGGCAATAACCACTCTGTGCAACTGTAGGTCAGGAATCACCAGGGGCAACCCCACCACACACACGTGCACCACCACCCATGCAGGGCCTCCCGGAGGCACATCCTCACCAAAGCTCTCTCCAGGGGAGAAGTTAATCTTTGCTATTTCTCCTTGGCAAGACAAAGTCCCCAAATTTGATCTCTTCTTTCTAATTATTAAAGAGACCAATGCAAAGAAACTACCTTTTAAATCACTATTTCCTACCCATCGCTCTCACTTAATTGCTTCACTAAAAGTAGGATAATTAGCAATGAGACAAGTTCTTGGTGACAGTCTAGCAACAGGCTAGAAAAGAGAATCTCAGTCCTCTTCGTCTCCTCGGTGACACCTTGGAAAGAGTTACTCAAAAGATTCCCAGGAATTAAAACCCTGAGAAGCTCTGAGTGTAGCTCCTACTTGGGAGAGAAGCCTACTAACCTGACAGCTGGTTACTACTGGATTAGAACAGCCCGAGGTGGCACACAGTGGTGAGCAGACAAGGTCACTGAGGTGATTGATATTCCACCTGCAAACACCCCGAACGTGCATTTCTTCTCTCCTTCAATTCTTCATTGCTTTCCCCTCCCTCCCTGCTGTCTGTGCACCAGGCACTGAACACTATGCCCAGGACGAACCAGCCCTCATGGCTGCTAACACTGGTCTACAAAGCAGTGGGTCGAAGTCTGGAAGCCACCTCCACTGCCAACTCCTTTAGGTAATGTTAGGAACCCCTTGATGGTCCCAGACTCAAATTGGTATACAGGTCAGACCTAGGCCTCGTGCACCACCACAGTAAAGTAACAAATAGTTATTTTGTAAAGCAAGGACAAGAAACCAAGGTGGAGAGTTTTCTAATAAATATGCCAATTGATTCATCTTTATGGAGCCTGGAGAGATGATAAACTAACACACTCCTCCTTTAGAGCCTATGGAAGTAATCTAATCCTGGAAAAACATTCCTCTCTCTTCTCTCCCAGCTCCCAACGCAGTCACATCAGTAAGATCAGTTTCTGCCTCTTCCCAGCATCACTCCCCTTTGCTTAAGCATCATCCAGATCACTAATCTTAATGAGTGGTCTAGCATTAACCATTTCCTGCCCAATAGCTCAAAATAACAGCTTTGTAACCTGATGGACCTTTCTCCAGTCTCATTCCCCCTCCCTCCCAACCCATTCCTGGCCACCTACCAGATGAACCTTGGGAAACAACCTACCCAGGCCAGCCTTTCTGATTTGATTCAATATCGTGTCTTAGGAACCATCTCTTAGATCAAACCCTGGCCTGTAAAGCTCTCCAGAATCAGGAAGGGCTGCTTTACTCAAGCCAACTGGTCTACCTTTTCTCCCTATTGTGTTCAGATTTTACCTGCTGCCAATGCAGGCATATCTGGTTTTATTGTGCTTCACAGGTATTATGTTTTTATGAACTGAAGGCAAGACCCTCCACCAGCAAAAATATTACCACTCACTGTATTGCAATATTCACTTTATTACAGTGGTCTGGAACTGAGCCCACAAAATCTCTGAGGCATGTTGTACATGCAGCGTACCCTTCCATAACACAAACAAGAACTACTCTGAGAAACTGCCCCAGATGTGGAATGCCCATTCCCTCCAGGGCGTGGGAACACCCATATCCAGACTGTCACTCCTCAAGAGCAGGACACGTCTTACACTACTTGCTATCTCTAAACAGCATTTTAGACCAGGATCTCACACAAAATCGACACCCTTGTAATCCATTGAAAATAGTTTCTATCCATGCTTGTAAGCTCATTATTCCAACAGTGGATTCAGTCCATAAGAACCCTTTGAAATACTGTTTGCACACCAGAAGCCCATGAAGGCTCTGTGCTGAGGGAGGGAAGCCAGGCTCTGGCCTCAGGCTGCCTTGTGACTTCCAGCTTCACCGTCTATCAGGCAAAGCCCGTGACCACCAAGCCTCAATTTCATCTTTTGTGAAGCCAAGGTAATAATAAATAGTACCAATGCCCCCAGCTCTCTCTGCACATTAGAGACAAGGATAAAGCACTTAGCACAGTGCTTGGCACACAGTAGGCAGGCAATAAATGTTACCCGTACCCCTTTTATTACTATTATCAGTAAATCTCCTTATGGCACATATAGCACAGTAAGAAATGACATGGTTATGGGAATAAAACTGCTGTGTGTTCAAATCCCAACTGTTCAGATGCTAGCTGTGAGACCTTGGGGAAATTACTCAACCACTCAGCTTCAGTATATTTATCTGTAAAATGGGATAATAATCAACCTCAAAGGGTTAGTCTAAGAATTTAATAAGTACATGTTCTGAAAGTTCCCAGTACCTAGTCAGCCACTCCATTAGTGACATTTACTAAATATGACTGTAACTCAGTCAAAACACAAGTGGGAAGGAAAAGAACACCTGTGTACTCCCCACTCACGTCACTGTCATCTCCTCCTGTCACATTAAGCCCACAGAACAGGCCCCGCCCCTCCCAGGGCCTGCACACAGCAGATGCAAGAAAATCACTTTGCACTGCAAGGAGACCCATTCGTGCATCCTCGCCTTTACCGCTTTACTGCTGAGCTCCAAATATTCATATCGATTCATACTCACACACAGCAATAGTAAGGCCATTCCTGAAGGGAAAACACACTAGTAACATTGGTTACATGTTTTAAACGACTCCAGGGCTAAAATCATCCTTACAAGAAAAGAGCCCAAACTGCTCAGAGAAAAAGCCAGATTTGAGATGAACGTTCAAACAAATGAAGCTGTCCAACCCCAAGAAAGGCCATCCCCACCAGGATCAGGCCCTTACTGGGGAGAAAAATGAACTCTACTCCTTCAGGTCAATGTGCAAGTTTTTGAAACCTCGGAGGGGAAGTCAAAGCAGAGAGGCCTGGTACTCTCACTCTCCCCTACCTAGGAGCCGTGTGTGGTTCCTGGATTTTGGCCTCCTCGGAGCTGGAGTCAGATACCTCAACTGCTGGAGGGGAGAGGAAGGGCAAGAAGCCAGCATCAGAGTTATATGAGTTGCCAGGTTCCCACCAGGAATGTATGTCTTCTCGGTGAAGGTGTGACTCTACCAGGCTGGAAAATGACCTCACTTCCTTTTCGCTCTGCCAGGCCCAGCCCAGGGCCCAGGGAAGGGCGCAGCAGTCCGCAGGCACTGGGCTTGCTCAGGCACGCAGGCTCTTACCGCAGTCCTGCTCAGCCAACTGATGCAGGCCCAGGAAGAGTGAGTTGTGCTTCACAAGAGCCCAAACTTCTCTTAAGAGCTGCAAACACTGACCATCCCCAAATACTCCACGCACACTTCAACATCCACACTTCCTTACCTGCCCACACCACCACCTCCAGCCGTCCACGTTCTTCCCTAGCCCCACCGGTTTCGGGCTCATGCCTCAGGGCTGGAAGGTGTCACTTGCTAACACTTTGAAGTCAGCTCCATGCTCCTCGCTGATGAAAGCTCGAAGTTCACCAGGATTTTCGGATAAGACTAATGATCAGAGCACAGCTGCAGTCAGCAGCCCTGAATGCTCCCTGACAAGCCCTATGCTCCAGCGCCAATAACTTTTACAACAGCTCTTTTTTGGAGGGACTGTTATTTGCAGATAAAGAAATAGAGACACAGAGATAAAGGAACACACATCGAGTCACAGAGCTGACAGGGGGTGAAGCAAGGACATGAACCCCTACTGTCTAACCTCACTTGTAACCTTTGTGTTGGCCATGTAGCATCCAGCCACTCTGGACTGTTTGTCCTTTCACTGTCCTTTCACTAGAATGCTGGAGGAAAGAATGACCTCCTAGGCTAACAAACCATCACCAGGTGCTGGGTGCTGGGGAGGCCAGGGAGGACCAGCCCTGTCCACACCCACCTACACCAACAGCTGCACCGCCCTCCTCATCAGCATCCCTCTGCAACAGCAGAAATGGAGACTGAAACTCACCGTGCAGACCAGGCTGCGCTGCCACACTAGTCAGCAAATGTGTCTGTTAGGTGTAACTCCATCCTCATGCCTGGCAGAACCCCATGGGACCAAGCTTAGGACTCTGCATTTTCACTCTGATGTCATTTCGGAACAATTGCTACCCCCCTTTCTCCAGAGTGGCAATTTTCAAGGGAGAGGGATGTTAGAATCCACCCTGGGAGCTTTTGAAAAGTTTTGCCACCACCCCCAACAAATACAAAACAAATAAACAACACCCAAAAAATGTAGAATCTCCTAGAGCACAAATAGTAAGCAGAGGAGCTGGAAGTTGTGATTAACTTTCTCACTTTGTGGGCCAGTATGAAGCCCCAGCAACCCTGTCATGGTTCAAATGATTTAACATTCCACCTCCAGAGACCCATTTACCAGGCTCTTTGCAAGCGAGTAAAAAGGAGTTGGGGGAAGGGAAAGAGAGAACAATACAGAAAGACAGACAGAAAGCAGTGAGGGAAAGAAAGACAGAAGTCCTAGGGAAGCCTTTTACATGTCACTGTGATGGGAATAATGGGACCCTTCACACATACACATTCACACACTCTCTCTCTCTCTCTCTCTCTCTCTCTCTCTCTCTCTCATACGTACATTATGGGTAGCATTTAGACCAGCATCCTCCAAAAGAAAAATAATGCAAGCCACATATATACTTTAAAACATCCTAGTAGCCACATTAAAAAGGTAAAAAGAAACAGGTGAAATCAATTTTAATAATGTGGTTTATTTAACCCAAATATGTCCAAAATTTTGTAAAACATGCAATTGGCACTTAAACATTAATAAAATCTTTTATTCTTTTCTTCACAATAAGTCTCCAAATTTCAGGATTTTGAATTAACAGCATACCTCAATTCCAAGTAGCTCCATTTCAATTGCTTAGCAGCCACACTTGGCTACCATGCCGACAGACAAATCAGGATTCCACCGAGATGGGAAGAGAAAGAGGAAGGAGAGGGGTGGGAATACGGTCTTGAACAAACAACCAAGGGAATATGACATCCAGGATCATCCAGGACCCACAATCTGTGTTCCTAAGGGGTTAGGCGTAATCAGCCTTCCACCTTGAACATGAGTGTGTTAACACTCTTTGTTAACTAAGAGTTAGTAGGTTTCACCATTTTTATGCCCAAAAGTACCAGACCCACAACTGAAGGATGAGATCCATTACCCTATGGACCCCCAGTGACATACATCACACACACCTGCCAACACCAAGCAACAGTCTGCACCCTTGGCTGCACCCACACAGAGCTCAGGCCTCCGTGGGAAAAAGAGCTGGAGAACAAAGCTCCACCCAAGGAAATAAAACAATAGTTCTTTCCCATCTAGGGGCTGTGTAGGGAAATGGGACACAGTCAAATTACAGAAGGAGAGGGAAGACAGCTTACCACTTGTGGTGAGCAGAGTAATGCCTATACCCAAAGAAGTCCTTGTCCCTATTCCCAGAACTTGTGAATACGTTACTTTGTATGGCAAAGAGGGCTTTGCTGTTATGTGAAGGATCTTGAGATGGGGAGATTATCGTGGACTACCTGGGTGGGTCCAATGTCATCATAAGGGTCCTAATGAAGAGAGGCAGGAGGTTCACATTCAGAGAAGTAAATGTATCATGGAAGCAGAAGTCAGCACCATTTGATCATTTGCTTTGAAGATAAAAGGGGACCATGAGCCAAGGAACACACGGCTGCCTTTAGAAGCTGGAAAAGGCAAGGAAACAGAATCTTCCCCTAGAGTCTCCTAAAAGAAAAGCAATCCTGCTGGCACCTTGATGTCACCCCACTGAGACCTGCTTCATGTTAAAACACTGAATTGGTAGCAATCTGTTGCAGCAGCAGCAGGACACTAATACACAATTTATAAAGTGGTCAGTTAGACACACACATCAATATCGAGGACCCTTCAAGGTATCAACAGTAGTAACTGTACTTATAGAATCAGTGACAGTAACGGCCACCATTTATTGAGGGCTTACTAAATCTCACACATCCTGCTAACTACTTCACAAACATTTTTTTTAAATACAATTTTCATTTTGACATAACTTCAGGTTTACTGAAAAGTTACAGAGATAGTACAAAGTCCCTATATATTGTTCACTCAACTTCCTCGATGCTAACCTCGTACAGAACCATGACACATTTGTCAAAACCAAGAAATTAAGACCAGCACAATACCACTAACTAAACTATAGTCTTTACTGGGCTCCCACCAGTCTTCAGAGGAATCTTATCTTCCCAAGAACAGTGCGGGGTAAGCACCACGTTAGCCCCCACCTGGTGAAGGAGGGTGCTGGGCCTTAGTAAGGTTCAATCACTTGCTCATTGGTCACGACAGTAAATAGCAAGTCTTTTCAATCTGATGCCTCTGCTTGACCCTTGCACTGTAAGCCGCCCTACATATCATCATCCTCATCGTATAGGACAGGAAACCGGACAGAAGCAGGCACCTAAAGGCACAGCACAAACCTGGATATGTCTGACTGCAAAGGCCTCGCTGCAGCCACACCATCTCCCTCCCTGACAGTGAAGGGTGAGGGGCCACTTAGATTCATGAAAAGCTCCTGAAACCCATAAGAAGACTGGGGTGGCTATGAAGGGAAAGGGGGGATCATGCTTTTGGAAATCATGTAACTTGTTTTAGGTCCACTAGCAACCTAAGAGCTTCCTTGTGGCTCTCAGTGAGCAAGGAAAAACTCAAGAGCCCTTTACAGGGAGCAATTCTGGAGGAACATGCAGCAGAAGGAGCTGCCATCAATAACCATCCTAAATCTAACTTACTTAAACCACCAGGAGCCATGCTCCACGGAGCCTTTACAACATGATTACAATAAGCTCCTTTAAAACAGTCTTCTCTTTGGGGATCCAGTACCTCAAACCTTTCTAGCCCCTAGATTTTACCACCTGAGCAACTAAAGTAGGAAGAGGAGCTATTCCCACTGTGAGGTTGTTATCAACCTCACACAAAACTGCACACAGCAAGTGAGGCAGGAACTAGGTCAAACTCACCTGGATGGCTCACAACAAGCCACCTTGTTCACCTTCTGGCCTTTGTTTCCTCTGTGGCACCCACAATCCAGCAGGCCTCTGGGCAGTGTCACAAAAATTATGTAGCTGTCCATGTACAGGCAGACCTTGGAGATACTGCGGGTTCGGTCCCACACTACCACAATAACGCAAGTTGTAAGCTTTATGCTAGTGAAGGGTCTTGCCTTCCATTTATAAAAATTGCAACATGTGTGAAATGTAATAAAGCAAGAGACTTCCAGCCAAGATGAAGGTGTAGGTAGATAGATATACTGTGCCTCCTTGCACAACCAAAAGAAGGACAACAAATTTACAAACAAGAAACAACCAGAATTGACAGAAAATCGAACTGTATGGAAGGCCAAAAATCAAGGACTTAAAGAAACATTTGTCCGGACAGGTAGGAGGGGTGGAGATGGGCGGCTGGGGTGGAGAGGACTCGCAGCAAGGCAGCAGCTAGCAGACTGGGGCAGGCCCACATTTGCATGCAGATAAACTGGGAGGGCAAACTGGGGAGTGAGTCAGGCCCTGCAACCCAGGATTCCAGTGTGGGGAAATAAAGCCTCAAAACCTCTAGCTATAAAAACCTGTGGGGGTTGCAACAGTGGGAGAAACTCCAAGCCTCACAGGAGAGTTTGTTGGAGAGACCCACAGGATCCTAGAATGTACACAAGCCCACTTACCCAGGAATCAGCATCAGAAGGGCCCAATTTGCTTGTGGGTATCAGGGAAGTGAATGAAAGCTGGCAGAAAGCTCAGCAAGCAGCACTTTTCCCTCTCGGACCCCTCCCCCATATACAGCGTGGTACAAAGCAGGGATGTGTGTTGCCCACCCTGGTGAATACCTAAGGCTCTGCCCCTTACTACGTAACAGGCACACCAAGAAAACAAATGGCCCAAATAAAGAGCAGATCAAAGCTCCAGAAAAAATACAACTAAGTGATCAAGAGATAGCCAATGTATCAGATGCAGAGTTCAAAACACTGGTAATCAGGATGCTCACAGATATGGTCGCACAATAGAGGAAAAGGAAGGCTATAAAAATTGAAATAAAGGAAAATGTACAGGGAACCAACAGTGACAGGAAGGAAGCTGGGATTCAAGTCAACGGTTTAGAGGAGAAGGAAGAAATAAACATTCAGCCAGAATAGAATGAAGAATTCAAAAACACAAGGAGAGGCCTAAGAACCTCCAAGACAACGTTAAATATTCCAAAATCCAAATCATAGGGGTGCCAGAAGGAGAAGAGGAAGAGCAAGAAATCAAAAACTGATTTGAAAAAATAATGAAGGAAAACCTCCCCAATCTGGCAAAGGAAATAGACTTCCAGGAAGTCCAGGAAGCTCAGAGAATCCCAAAGAAGTTGAACCCAAGGAAGCACACACCAAGGCACATCATAATTACATTACTCAAAATTATAAGTTGTGAAAGGCAAGGACCTACATCCTAGATTACTCTATCCAGCAAAGTTATCATTTAGAATGGAAGGGGAGATAAAGTGCTTCCCAGATAAGGTCAAGTTAAAGGAATTCATCATCACCAAACCCTTATTATAAGAAATGTTAAAGGGACTTATCTAAGAAAAAGAAGAAGATCAAAACTATGAACAGTACAATTACAACAAACTCACAACTATCAACAGCTGAATAAAAAAAAACAAAGACAAAACTAAGGAAACAACTAGAACAGGAGCAGAATCAGAGAAATGGAGATCACATGGAGGGTTATCAGTGAGGCGGGGGAGGGGGAACAATGGGGGAAAGGTACAGGGAATAAGCAGCATAAATGGTAGGTACAAAAGAGACAAGGGGGAGGGTAAGAACAGTATAGGAAATGGAGAAGCCAAAGAACTTATATGTATGACCCATGGACATGAACTAAGGTGGAGGGGGGGGGGATGTGTGGTGGAGGGGAATAATGGGGGGGGGGGGAAATGGGACAACTATAATAGCATAACCAATAAAATATATTTTTTAAAAAAAGGAATGTAATAAAGCAAAGCGCCATAATAAGGTATGCCTGCACCTCCATCAGTCGTTCTCAAAGTATGGCCCTAAATCTGCATCAGCATCATCGGGAATGCAGAGAGGCAAATCCTCGGGGCCCATCTCAGGCCTACAGAGTCACAAATTCTGGTGGTGGGCCCAGCAATGAGTTTTAAGAAACCCTTCAAGAGCTGCTGATGCATACTACAGTCTGAAGACCACAAAGCTATGTACTTCCCCCTCCCTGGCTGACCTGTGCCCAAGACACCTGTTCAATAAACAAATAAGCACTGAGTCACATGTCAACTGTCGGCCCCAGGATGACACTCACAAACCCAGGGCAGGCAACACATTCACTTACCACACACTGAAGTTAGGGAGTGGTGTCGGCCACCAGAAGCCAGACCTGTGCTACACGCTACAGCCCCATCCTTGGCTCCATGGAGTTTAAAGTGTAGGAGTACTTGAAGATATCAATCCAGAAAACTGACAAAATAAATGGCAAGCTGGCAAACACTGTAAAAGAAAAGAATGGTGGGTGCTGCAGTGCAGAATGACAGGCTGTCCTTTCAGCTCAGGGTCCAGGGAGGCCTCCCTGAGGAAGGGACAATTACACAGAGATATGAAGGAGAAGCAGGAGTTGGCCAAGCAGAGGAAAGGACAGAACCATTCTCAGCAGAGGAAAGGCTCATGCAAAGGCCCTGGGGCAGGAGAGAGCTTGGTGCTTTGGAGACTCCAAACAAAGCCTGTATCAGCAGAAAACAGAGGAGGAGGCAGGGGTAATTGGGAGTTAAAGCTAAAGAAGTTGCCCAGCCTTGGATCATGCTGCCCCTCACAGGCTTGCAACTGGCCCTGGATTTTAGGGAGAATACTGACGATAAACATAATGACAAACATTTATTCAGCACTGGTCTAAGTGCTCCACATAGTAACATATAATCCTTAATAGAAGTAGGTTCTATCATCGTATTTTCTCCATTTTACAGATGAGGACTGAAGTTAATTAAGTTGCCAAGTCACCCAACTAGCAAAGGAATGAACCAGTCAGAGCCACTTCAGAACCAAGCTCTCAACTACAGGTGATGCTGCCTCTCGGCAGGGGAGGTCAGCAGCAGCGGACTGATGGCCATCGTCAATGACGATGTGGTTTGCGTTTTCAGAAGCTCGCCGGGGGTGCCCTGCAGACAGGGAAAGTGGAATGAAAGCAGAGCCATCGCCTCATCCAGGCAAGAAATAGCAGTCACGGTGGTGGCAGAAGAGACACCCAACAAGACAACTGCACGAGTAGCAGAGAAAGAGCAGACTCTCCCAGGGGCTGCTTAACAAGTTCTAAAACTCCTGAACAAACCGGTGCATCACAACTCACCCCCTGCGTGTTCCACTGGAGAACTAGGAGAAGGGCTAAAAAGAGGGTATCTACCCTCTTTTACCTGTGGGACTAACCCAAAACACAGGGCTCTCGTGGTGACAAGTATCAGCACCTGGCCTCTTCAGTCAGGGCCACTGTTCTTCTTAAACTAGCACTTGGAATGGACATCCTTGTCCAGCAGGACAGGTGACCAGTGGCCAGGAAACCCCACAGCAGTACTCTCACAAACACTGGTCAGGTTTGATCTGAGAGGCAGAGAGAGGCTTCTGGCTCACGCTATAATGGGAAGGGTTCCCCTCAGTGACTTTGATTGCCTCCTCATTCATTAGGGGCACAGTGATAGCACACTGGTGGCAGGACAGGTGAGCTGACTTTTCCCGAAAAGTCCGACCTATCACTTGGTAAAATGGTACAGGTCTTGGAGAAGCCTGATATTCAACCACTTCCTTGGGTCAGATGTTGAGTCTGAGAAGTATGGTCAGTGTTACCTGACTTTAACTTAAAAGGACGGGGAGAGGGGATGGAGGCTTCCCCCCAAGTGTCCTGCAGAAGCTGAGAATCAAAGTTGCTCACTGAGGTCTTCGTGGGCAGTGGGGACATCCTAGCCAACCAGTGGAGCTGCTGGGCATCCCGTCTCCCACGACAGGTTGGCTCCAGGCCCCGCCAAGCCTCCAGGCGAACCCTGCTCTCCTCCTCTGTCCTGCAGGTCTGCAGGCAGCATGGAGAGGCTGGGGCGGGCCTCTGGAGGAGAGGACAGGGGAATGGTGGGCAGTGAAGCACCGGTTCCTTGTGTAAGTCAGTCACAGCCTCACTCACCACAGCTGTGAATAGGCCATATAGATTTGAGGTGTGAATGGCTTAGCCTTAAAAGGCTGTAGAAGTGGGCAAACTGACCCCTGACCTCTCTCTTGCCTTAACTGTTCCCCCGCCATTCATTTGCCCATATTCTGCCCCCTGACACTCACTGCCATAATCAGCCACGATGTTCTGCACTGTAAATGGAAACTTTAAAACCTGGTGAGGGAACAACTGTCTTTCTCTTACTTACAAAAGTATGAATTAAGTACCTCTTGTTTTATTTTGTTTTTTTTTTCCCTAGAGAATAATGAACCTTAAAAGGAAAAAGCTATGGCCCTACCCTTGCCCCACTCAAAGGTGCCAAGAAGCTTCTAATAATATAGGAAAGATAAAAGGATAAGACTTCAAGGAGCACCCCATCTCTCTGGGCCGCCACCCCATAGCATTAGGCCCTGAGTAGTTCCCCCTTCCCAAGGAACTAGAAGAAACAGCTAATGGCCTCACAGCGAGCTCTTGGAGAAGTACAGGAGCCTGCCGCACGCAAACAGTCCTCCAGCAGCCTGTCAGATGCTGACGGAATGGCTTAATCACCCAGCAGGGTCTAGTACGAGATATGTAAAACTCCTCAGAGACAGCAAGCCTGTAAATGGAAAGCATCATCATTTGTAACAGGATTAATAATAACAGAGGCTTGAAACTGACACACGCCACTGGATTACTTTTCCACCTCTTCAGGGAGACCACTGAGTTTGCTGGAGGGTTTTATTTCTTTGTTTTAAAACAAGATAGCATCCTCCACCATGTGGCCGTGGGCTCCTCTCCAGGGAAAAGACTTCTGGTGCAGCTGCCCGACCAGTGACAGGCCGCCTAAAGGACAGGGTCACAGCAAAACAGAAAAGTACAGTCTCTAAGAAGGTCCAAAGGAATTTTACAATCTGACTTAAAAACAGAAGGACCGCCCTGACTGGGATGGCTCAGTGTGCTGGGTGTCATTCTGCGAACGAACGGAAAAGCCGCAGGTTTGATTCCAGGTCAGGGCTCAGGCCTGGGCTGTGGCTTCGGTCCCGCTCTGGGCATGCACAAGAGGGCACCGACAGATGTTTCTCTCTCACATCGCTGTTTCTCTCCTTCTCTCTCTCCCTTCCTTCCCCTCTCTCCAAAATCAGTAAAAGAAAAAAACAATTTTTAAAGACACCAAAGATCTCCTGGTCAAGCACCAACACCTTTAAACGGCTTAAGAGGACCAATATTCCACACTGCAGGTGTTTCCTAAGCTGCTTCTAGAACCACCTGGGGTGTCAGCTCAACAGGGCTCCACACCTCGGGACAGGGAACAACCTGCCTTTTCCGCAAGCTCCTTCCACCCTTCGCATACACCTGAAGTTGACAAACTGCTGCCTTCTTTTATTAATACACTGTTGATAATACAGCTGAAGTCACACAACAAATCATACCTTTCTTTTAAAACTAAGATAGCCTTAATCATATCTGCATGTAATTTGGAGATAAAACGTATTTCACCGTGTTCATCAGCCAAGTGTCTAGCTCCCAAATCTTTCAACAGACAGTTCATTATTTTAAAAAATAAATAAAGATATGTAGTTTACATTTCCTTTTCTTCCCTTCACTGAAGTCTCTATGAACTACCAGTGATCTAAAACAGTTATTTTCAATCTTTTTCATCTCAAGGCACACAAAAATGAATGAATTACTAAAATTCTGTGGCACACCAAAAAGCAAATAACATTTTTTGCCAATCTGACAAAAAAAGGTATAATTTTGATTCATTCATACCAGATGGTTATTGTTGTGTTTCCTATTGTCATTCTTTTATTTGACAATCTAAGGGAAAAGAGGTCAGTGCCCCCTGACTCAACAGTAAGGTACTTCACGTTTCAGAAATTCTTGCAGTGAACTGGTTGAAAACTGCTGGTCTGAAATGTCAACATGTGGAGACAGAAAGAAGACTGGTCACCATGGTGGTAGGCTGGACCACTCTGTTCAACAAAACGGTCCTGCAAGACTCACTCACTCATGCTTGGTCAGCCTGATACCTTTGCAAAATGAAGACATACTCCAACCTGGAATCCCTTCCAGTCAGGGTCTGAAAAGGCATAGAGGCAGCGGGACTCGAAGCACACAGAACATGGAGGAATGGCACATAAGTTCAGAAGAGCCCAATCCAGACTTCTGTTACTTTCTCCCAGTGAAGTCCCGAGCCTCACAGAGACAGAACAATGGGGTTGAAACAGGGGACATCCATCATCTAACTCTGAACTGAGGTCCCATTACCAGATTGTACCTTCTCTAGTGTGCTATGTCTCCAGGTTTTTGTACCTCCTAGAATTATCTTACAAAAAAAAGCGATAGGCTATATTGTTTCTTTGGGTTAAAAACATTCTATTCTCACATGTAAACAGTGCAATTCCCTATGGTATTACTAAACATAATACACACTTTCTTACCTTTTAAATGTATTGGGAGGCTCAAATTATGGAAGCAGCCCTGTGTTCCCTTGAGCCCTGAGAGGCTGTCCTGTACAGGAGCCTCTGAGCTACTCCACTACCAGTGTGGTCTCCTAGCTACCCAAGATGACTACTAGAAATCTCCAGGCTTCGGTATCAGGAGCAAGAGAGGGAGGTTCCATATTAACATCTCCCTAACTGGATCTCCATGTCTTCAGCGTACTGCCTGTCCAGTGCCAGCCGTGAACTAGGGCATCGTACATGGAGAGCTTCTTGGCACAGACACCAAGAAAGCCAGAGCTCAGAAAACTATTGTATGACAGATCTTGATTCAAGGGTTTGCTATTTTTTAGATGAAACTCTTTCCCCTTCCCTCTCTGCCTCAATGGCCTTGCCGTTGCTTCCTTATAACAGGAGTGAACAAGCTGCCATTCCAGCCCTAGGAGGCAAGGGGAAGGAAACAGTAATTACTGTGCATCATTAAGTGCTTAGCACTCTGTCAGGCACTTCACACAATTCTGACATCCAACAGTCTCTCTGCTGGTGATCTGGTTATTCTGCCTGCCCCACCCCCACTATTCTCAGTCCTGTTCTGTGCCTGTGCCTGACCAGCTGACACCTGTAGACTACTCACTGGGGCTCCACTGCCTGGATTCCCACTGGTTCAGCCAACCAGAGGCCTGGTTAGGGGACTGGAGAAAGAAGAAAGGTCAGGGTATGTCTTACCAGCTCCCTCTCTCCTAGGATACCACATCTTTGGGCATCATTCTTTTTTTCTTTTTAAGGTTTTATTTATTTTTAGAGAGGGGAAAGGAGGGAGAAAGAGAGAAAAATATCAATGTGTGGTTGCCTCCCACGTAGCCCCCACTGGGGACCTGGGCCACAACCCAGACACATACCTTGACTGGGAATTGAACCCACAACACTTTGTTCACAGCCCATGCTCAATTCACTGAGCTATGCCAGCCAGGTGGGCACCATTCTTCTTGACTGTAGTTCCTGCTAAGCAGGAACTTTCCAGTGCTATAATACCTCACTGGGCTCCAGCAACTCTACTTCCTCCCCTCACCCCTCAGCTCTAAGGATGTATTGATTTTCTGTTGTTAGTCCCTGGGTGTCCCATGGTGCCTGGCCAGCACCTCTGTAACTGTTCCTTCCATTAGTCTTCATTCAAATCATCTTGGGTGATTTCTGTTTCCTCCCAGGAGCTTTGATACTGGCTCCACTCTGAACATAACTGCTTTTGCAAATACAATGAAATGCAAAGATATACGTGTCAATAAGCACATGGGGGCATTTCTGGGAGTTTGTTAACCTAGTGTAAGTACTAGGCTGAGAGGAGCAGTACTAGGCTGATTCATCACTGGTGTGGCCTGGAACCCAACTCCTAATTTGGCCAAATGATGGCAATTCTGAGGCATGGGTTCAGGGCCTCTAGACTTTGTAGTAGGTGGACAGGAATTTTTTCTTAACTTAGCCTATGCTTTCTACTCTCTGCATACTAATGGGAAAAAGAACTCAGGGGGCCCAAGGAACATTCCAAGCCCCTTTGCAGAAAACAACCTTCAAAGGGGAAAATGATGATAGCTACCCATCACAGACCTTGCACCAATTTCACAGCAGCCCTGTGAGGAAGGAAGCATTCTTTGTCTCCAGCTGACAAATGAGCAAACGGATTCACTCCCAGAGACCCACCCCCAAGACAGGACTGATTCCGGTGCTATTCTTTCCTCTCCATGTACAAGTTCTTAAAATAAGACAAGGGAAATAAGGACACGTGGTCTCCAAATTACTCCTGAACTGGGCCTTAGGGATTAGGTTCTCTAGTTTCAGGCAAATCAGTAACACCAATGAAGAGAATTTTGACCTTGAGGACCAACCTAGCTCAGAACTGGTTATGAAGCTCTATGATATAAGTGAAAAAACTTGTATAGTATGTCTGTGTGGTACCACATGTAGAGTAGAATCCCACTGTGGACACATGTGTGGATGTCTGTGTCTATAATGATTGCTTATGCACAAAAAAAATCACCAAATACTTATCTTCAGAATGGTGAGAGATCTGTGCTCTTCTGTATAGTTTGAATTTTCTAACCACAAGCATGAAACTTAATTTCTTATTTAAAAAATCAGAAAGGAAGGAAAGAGGGAAGGATTTATCTGAACTGTAGACCAATGGTTCTCATCCTCAGCTGCACAGTGAATCACCTATAATCACCCAGGGTCCCATGCCAGAAATTCAAATTGAGTGGTCGGGGAATGCCCTGGGTGCTGGGGGGGGTCTTTAAGCTTCCCAGGTGATTCCAGTGGGCAGCCAGGGTTGAGAGCCACTCCATTCGTCCTAGTCCCTTAGCATAAAATTTAACAAAGTATGAAGGGGAGGGTCTTACCTTTCGCATACCACAGACCCCACTGGCAAACAGGTGACACCCCTGGGCAGGCACATCTCCTACAAACATGTTTTTAAATGCATAAAGTAAAATACAAATCATTTCAAAGTAAACAAATTATACTTGGCTTTAGTTATCACAATATTGTTAAACTGTGATACGGGTAACATAAGTGCTTCTTTATTAATACACTAAGTGACAAGATCTAAAAGGAGGTCTGTTGTGTGCCATCGTTTTACAGTAGTAATGCATGTAAATAATATTTGAAGGCATCTGTGAAACCTTTAATGCGATAAGGATTTGTTGGCAACAAAGTTGAGATACTTCTAATATTACTATGCTTTGTTGCCTACATTCATAACTGAAGAAAATGCCAAATTTCAGTTAGAATTCATTGTATATACAGGATGGAATTTTTTTCCATTCAAGCGGGCAGATTCCCAGGTTTAGAGGGAGGAGGAGAGGGTGCAGTTAGAGCACAGAGTTCAAGGACTTGCACATCCCAACATCACCAGGTGTAGAATATAAAAACAAAATTCAACCCATCCCATGCTAATTTCCAGGAAAGGCTGGTTTTGTCTTTTAAAGTAACTCTGTAAGGCTCCTTCAAGACTCGAAAAATTTACATTTTCTGAGAACTAACTACACTGTGTATCTTAATTACAGCAATATTTTTCAAGTGCCACTTGAGGTGAAAAGATCCCTGTTTCTTCCACTAAAAAGACTCAGCTTTTTATCTGCCTCGAGACATCCATCACATGAGTGCCAATATCTTGGGATTTAAAGGAGGTTTTTGGAAACTTTCTAAGTGCTTAATCAATAGGTTCCTTTTCATATAGTGTTATGCTGCCTGCACACAGCTGAACGCTTCTCTCTCCAACCTCAATTTAACACAGCATTTACCATGTACTGAGTGGCTATACACTTCAGGTGCAGCGCTAGGCTCTCCTCCTGAATTAGTTCTAATCCTCACATCCATGCTGCACTATCACCCCATCTTACTAATGCAAAAATAAAACAATTAGGAACTTCAAAACAGAGCTTGATGTGGGGAGTGTGGGGGAGAAAGCTCAAAAGACATTAACATCTGGGCTGGAATTTCAGTTATAAATTAAAAGGAACGGCATACTTCATTTTATTGTGCTTTGCTTTATTTTCGCTCCACAGATTTTCCCTTTGTTACAAACAGAAGGCAACACTTCCTTTATTGCAATATTCGCTTTATCACAGTGCTTGGAACCGAACCCATAATATCTGTGAGATATGCCCGTACTTGCTTTATTGCTGTGGTCTGGCACCTAACCTGAAAAACCTCTGAGGTATGCCTACAGTTATTTTAAGTAAACAATAAAATATTTTCCTGGGATGGGAAAGGACCACACCCACTTAACCTAGCAACAGACTGAGCTAAACTACTCAAAGGCCTATTTTATTCATAGCCACACTTTTCTAAAGAGTCCAGAATGACTTTTCTTGATGCTTTTTTGAAATTTTTTAATTTAGAGAGAGGGAGGGAGAAGGAGTGAGTGAGTGATAAAGAAACATGCACGTTCCACTTATGCATCACTGGCTGATTCTTGAATACGCCCTGACTGTGGATCGAACCCACAACATTGGCATCCTAGGACGATGCTCTAACCAACTCAGCTACCCGGCCAGAGCTAGAATGAATTTTACATTTCTTCCATTTTTCTTCCATTCACGGAGTATTATTGGGTTGGCCAAAAAGTTTGTTTATTTTCTGTAAGATGGTTCTAGTAGCACTTAGTTGTATTCAACTTTATTTGAAACAATTTTGTTAGATGGTATTGTGACAGCTGTCATTCATAACTGTAAGAGGACTTCTGCAATGACCCTATACAAACATTTTGAATTAAAAGGTTCTCAGAACTCATTTCCTTTGACTTAACACCTGAAATGGCGGCATAGGAGGCAAAAGGATGGCGTCATTTTGCTTTCTGATCCCTATGAAATCAGTTTTCCTTGAAGGTATTTTATGGAGTGGGAAGGCTCATAATTAATGAGCTGTTTCAGCATTAACCAAACACTGTAACAAACTTAGGATGCCGCATAATCTCCTTAAAACAGGAAAACTTGGGGAAAGGAACCCACAAAGGAGACAGCACAGGAAAAGAGCAGGCCAGCCAACAGCATGGACATCTTAAACCAGCCCAGCAGGAAGTCTCAGCTATTTACATCTGTCTCTTCCACCAGAGGGGAAAGGTACAGGAAGTAAAGATAAGAGGAAACTGGGGTAGGGTGGGAAGTGTCCAGGAGGAAAAAGAAATAGCATTTATTGAGTCCTAGCAAATTCTAGGGTCTTCTGCATGCATCATTACCTCCTTCAATTTTACCCATAATCTTATCAGACAATCACCTAATTTCAAAATGAAACCGAATGTCACAGAGGTGAAGCAACTTGTCCAGAAGCACATGAATGGAACCATACAATGCCCTCCAATTCTGACAACAGCTCTGCACTTCCTGATTTCATCCCTCTAGCCACCTGCTCCTCCAGTGCTTGTGACCCATCATCACCTGAAGTACCAGGGTAAGAGCACCCTGCTCTTCTGGCTTGCACTGCTGCCTGAGGCAGGCAGTGCCCAAACCCACACTGACCCAGGTCCTGACGCTCCCAGGCTCAGCCCAGCTTTGTACTCCTGTGGGGGCACCTGTGTAGCACTTCAGCAGCCCTAGGATGCGTTGAACCCAACATGCCCCACTTAAGGGTCCCCAACATGCATCCCCAGTTCAATGTCCCATGATCTCTTGCTGAGACCATTGTAGGACACCCCCCGCCCCCACCGCCGGCTCTGATCTCATCTCCTTCTCTTCAGCCCTTCACACTGTAGCCAGAACACCCCATCTGAAATTTAAAGTGCCCATGTCACTCCTCTGCTGAAACCTTTCCAGGAGCTCTCCACCACCTTCCCAGGGAAGGCCTGTCGTGACCCATCTCCAACAGCCCTGCCTCAACCTCTGTGCTCTGGAAATAGCTGACTGCAAGGCAATGCTAAAGTCAGCCCACAGTGCCCCTGTGCTTGGCATGCCTTCCCTCCCCTCCCCGCCCCACCCTCCTACCAATTCTCCCAAATTCCGCTCATCTTTCAAGGTTCAGTTCAGGCATCACCCTCTCAAGGAAGGCTTCCCTGATAACCTACACTGGGTTGAGCACCCTTCCTGCCTGACACTGACCAACATTAGGTGCTTATAGATCTCTCTTCCTCTTTAGACTATAAGGTCCCTGAAAACCCTATATATCTCATCCATCCACCCATCCATCTATTCATGCATTCTACAAAAATGTCCCAAGAGCCAACAAAAATCAAGATACTAGGAATACGAAAACAGACAAGTTTGTTGTTCTCAGGCAGCTGACAGTCCACCAGTGAAGACAAGAACATGTGACAGCCACCCCTGGCCCAGAAGCTGCACAGTGTGGGCTCTAGAGTCAGGCTCCCTGGGTTCAAATCCAGCCTCCATCAGTTGTTAGCTGCAAAATCAGGGACAAATCCCTTCTCTGTGCCTCAGTTCCTTCATCTCTAAAATTAGAACAGTTGTACTACTTCAGAGGGTTGAGAAGATTAAAAGAGCTAACAGATGTAAATCAATAAGAAGTACCTGTAACACGGCCCGACACATAATAAATGCTTTATAAGAGTCAGCTATTCTTAGTATGGGAGCAATGGGATCGTTTATGGCAGGGCCCTGCCCTGGATGTGGGTCAGGTGTTGCATTCACCTTAGTGCCCCTATGCCTGGCATGTAAGTACTCAGCAAATGTTTCTGGGCCACTGATGAGCCCCACAAAGGGTCAGTGGCTCAGCATCAAGGACTTTTAGAGCTGGAAGTCATGACAGATAATATCCGACCAAACCTGCCCACTTTTGCACATAGATAGAGGCTCACAGAGCTGGTTAATGGCAGGCAAGCACCAGCCCCCAGGTCTCCTGACTTCCCAGCTGACGTTTCCTGCCCTATTCCTAGCAGACTCCTGTCACCTAAGACAGCACGGCTCCTCTGCCTACTCCACGGTCTCTTGCTCTCCACAGAGGAATGGCTGCTGCTTGCTGCCTTGGCCACCTCTTTCACGCCCTCGCTTCTCCTTCTCATGCCTCTCCTCCAACCCTGCTTCATGTTTTTGTTTTTTCTGTCTCATGGCCTGTCTTTTATTTCCTGGAGACAATCTGGCCCTTCAAAAAGACAACCAGAAACTGTTGTCTTCTTCAGGGAGCAGCTCAAACAAACCACAGAGCAGATGCAATCCCTGAGCGTCACCTGCCCCCTCCCCGCCGTCCCTCTCCAGGTCACGCTGGGCACTCCTGGTGAGCGGGAAGCTTCTTCATGGTCACCAGAAAGTCTCATTTGCCTACTCAGGGATTCAGTCTTTTTAGGTGCTCCAAGGTTCAGAAGGCAGATTCCTCAGGAATCTGGATGTAGAATGAAGGCCAAGCCACAGCCCTCCATTAAAAGCCAAATCCCAAATTTCCAACCACATAATTCTCAACCATCACCTGGTGGCTATAGGTTTCCCCTGGTGGCCTTTGAACGAATGGCACGTCATTCTTTGTCACCAATGACTTGATGAATGGCAATCCAGCAGGACTGTTTTTAGAGGAGTGGTATTGCCAGAACTGGTGTGTTAGGAAAGCTTTGCTTCCACACCTCATCGGCCTAGAAGGCAAGCAAGAGAACATGACACAGTGAACAAAATAGCCCCGGCATGAGTGCCGCGTGAAGTACTATCTCAGCTGTAAGTACCTTGAGCTCCATCTATCTTTGTGTCCTCAACCTTGCTGGGTGTGTTCCCTCGTGTGTGTCTGTGGGCTCACAGAGGAACAGACACTGTATCACAAGTTGGACTGTCCAGTCCTGGGGGTGCAACATATTCAGGCTGGGATGTCATCTTAACAGCTCAGAGTAATGATTATGCCACAAAAATCAGCCTTGATAATAACAGCGTGGACAGAGTGCTAAAAACAGGGGCAGTAAATTCCTCTATCCACCCCTTTCCTATTGAAGAATTCATTATATCACTCTATATCGTCACAGCCACTGGCTATGAAGATGTTTGCCCTGGATATGAGCTTTTATGAGTCTCACTTTATCTTTTTGGTAATGCTAAAGCAGACTCAATATTTCAACAAAAAAAGGAAAAAGGAAAAAACTATTTTTAGGAAGAGAAAAACCATCTGCCTCCTGAAAACAAACAAACAAAAAAACCCTTTCCACATTTTCATGTGAAAGAAGATCTCTAGTAGAAGTTTCTATTGCCAAAGAAACTTATTTAGCCTTAGAGGAATTTCTCCTTGTCTCTCTACCTGCTGCAGAACTCATCTTCAGGAGGTTCCTGGGTATCTACCTCACCCATTTATCTGTAAATGAGGCTGCCCGATCTAATGCTTCTAATGGAGAATAGGCAGCCTTTGAAATCAGGACACTTGAATTAAGACCCAATCTGAACCCTATAGTAGAGGGACCATATATCCCCATTTATAGCTGTTATCCCAGCATAATCATTACCACCCCCTTTCACCCTTCAAAAGCTTTCAGGTTTATAGATAAATTATGAGGTCCCCTTAAAATTATGAGTCACTTGCAGACAAGGACACTTAACTTCTCCATAACTCAGTTTCACACCTGTTCAATGAAAACAAGGGAACCTAATTTAGAGGGTTGTCATGAGCATGGAATTAGATGGTATACTCAAGGCTTGGTTCCCAGGAGTGCCCAGCACTCCCCTGAACATTAGCTACATGCTCGAGAGGTCCACTTTCCAGGAAAATGCGTGAGTCTATATGTGCGGTCCTCACCACTGATTACACGTTTGAAGACAGGACCAGTATCAACTCTCATTGTGAGATGATCTATATCATAAACCATCCACAGACTCTATAATGTTGCAATGGGGTCTACTGTGTCCAGAAGGGGCACAGGTAATTCTGACCGCCATCCAACCAAGAGAGGAATCACACATGGATATTTAAACACCTATACTCTCAATTTTCTGGACTTATTTATTATCTCTACAAAGGTGGGATTAAGATCAAAATTCACCTGAAATAAACCTTTATGAAAAGTAGACCAAGGAAATGCAACTCAAAATAGGGGAAAGGAGTAGGAGATCCTTCAAGCTGGATGAAATAATCACCCCTCAGCCAATGAATTTGTAAATTCAAATTCATTACTTTCTCAAGCCAAAAAAATTGCCCTTATGAATCCAATGATAACACAGTAAAAAGGACTGAGGTACCTGACTTTTAAAAATTAAGCCAAATGGTATCCCCAGTCTTGCACATGTATCTGTAATAGCAATCAGCAGCTCAGGAAGCACAGGATTTTGCTGTTTTGTTTACAAAAGAAGAAAGAGATGCTGTCACTTCACTGACAACACTTGTTAAACAAATGTATGTTCTCTTTAATCTGAAAAAAGCAGTAACAATATCATGTAGTGGGGCTGCTCCTACAACCTTAAGGGAGTGGTTTTTACTCATTAGGAAATTCAATCAATAGACCCATAGGAAAATGGAGGTTAAAAATTTGAAATTATTCAATTCCAATCTTCAGCATACTTTTTGAACCAAAGAGTGAAAAAAATTATTCTCATTATTATTGAATACAGTTGTCCAAGGTATCAGAGTTGAATGAGTGAAGATCCCTCTCTACGCTCAACTAGTGCGGAATTAGGAAGGGAAGGGTCAGCATTTTCCTGCTCTCAAGACAGACACAGAAAGAAAGAGAAAACACACACGCCAGCACAGCAACGACTCCGTGTATGGAAGATCGCAAGGAACAGAGAGCAGCGGGCTATTCCGTGACAAACTCATTTCCGACCAACAGAAGTTTCCTGACATAGAAAAAGGCTAACACCGTTCCCAAAAATCCAGTCACAGCTGCAGCACAGCATCCTCTAGCTGGACTCACCCGGGGGCAAGGTAAGCACTAGGGTGAAGGACACACCCAGGGAGCTGTCTGCCTGCACCTCACACTCTGATGTCTGAGCAGTGTCCCTCCCCCCACAAGCCATACAGTAGCAAGGTAACACCCCAGCAGCCACTTGTGCAACATATTTCTTGGGCAATGGGGTCCTTCAAGTTCTTGTATGTAATTCTGAAACATACAAAGAGGAAAAGAGAAGTTGGTCTGCATACTGGGAATTTTCCTGCAGAATGTTTGTGGTTTTTCTCCACTTGAAAATATGAAAAAAGAAATCACACTTCTGTTTGGGAGTCAGATAATCAGTACATTTTGGGTTTAAATACATTACCTTATGTACCTTGCACTGATCGACACAGTCTTTCAGGAAGAATGTCCTGACAAACTTGTCTCCTCATGTACTTCATGTAGAATGAAAGAATGAACCAAAGGTAAATCAAGCTCAATTCTTTGACCAGGTCTAAGAAAGAAGCAAGACAACCAGAGATAAGCCCACATCCCCTCCATACCCTTATCTTGGGGGAACCAAGTCAGGAGGGGGTCAACTCCAGAGAAACAGAAGACACAGGGTGGCAGTGGGGTGCATAGTGCGATGAACACTCTGAAAACCTACTCTATGACTGCTGTATCACACACTGGTGAGGCCTAGGGACTCCTTCTCAGGACCTTTTAAACGCGTAAAATGAAACACACAGAATTACAGTTAAATATGGTTATCAAAATATTTTTTAAATTGTGATAACATATGCTTATTTATCAATGCATTAAAAAACACTACCTTGCAGCAAGTATAATAACCACCATAATTTCAAAGTCATAATGATTATTATTTCAAGATATCTGTTAGCCATCTATGATATGATATGAAAATATCAAATTTCTATTGGTGACAGAGTCACAGACAACAACACCAACATTACTGCGATTTGTCGTCAACATTCACAGGTTAAGGAATTGCTCAACTTTTGTTAGGAGTTAGTGAAAATCAAGGTGTGGTATTTTCTCATGCAAACCCACTGATCCCCTGGAAGCCCTGCAAAGTGGTGTGGACAAAACACACAGGATAATCCAACGTTATCCCCTACTCCTGTGGCTTTTCCAAATGATGAAGAGGCCCACAGCCTGGACCCTGGCCATGAATCACGTGCATGGGAGGGGGAAGGGTCTGCAGCATGGGGCCAAAATCCCTGTTCCTTTTTTCTCAGTCAGCTGCACCCAATGCATGAGCCACAGTTTTTTACTTCTTAAATAGTGTTTAAATCAGCTGAATCACTGGGCTAGGGGGAAATTACAAGTCACTTCCCCTAGCACCATGTTCTAAACTCTCTCAGCTCCAAAGCCCCAAGCTTATAAGCAAACTTTAATATTCTTTTACTATCTGAAATCACATTCTTAGAAAAACTTCCTAAACACAGTTTCAAACATATATATTTTGTTGTCTAGAGAGCTAACATAAATGAGAATAAAAGGAAAATAAATAATTTATAACAAACCTAACATGCATTTAAATATGCAATTCAATTTGCTGGGCAAGACTAATCTGGAAGGTATGATGGGGTCACTGGTTGCTTGTACTTCCCTGTGAAATCCCACAGTGGGCCAGGCGTCAGTGAGGACCGCCAGGTGACATGGTGACACGGTGGGTGGCGGGATTTTTCAGAACAGCAATCACCCATGGCAAATTGCCCAACAAAACAAAGCACCGTCTTTCGACTGAGAAACTCAATGCTTACTTAAAACATGCAAAACAGTCTTTGTTTGTGTGTGTTAGGTAATAAACCAGTTTTGTTTTTTCTTCCAGGATCATCTTCCCAGTGGAACACAAGGATATATCTTGGGATATAAGACTGTTCTAGCCATCACAGGTGGTTAGCATTGCTGGTCCCTGCTCGACAGATGCTAGTAGCACCCTTCCATCACTGACAACCAAAACCACTCCAAATTTCTAAAATGCCCCTACTAGTCAAAATCCGTATTGCACTGCTCATGCTCTGCCCACCTCTGGGTGATATCAGGCTGGGCCACTGAAGGGATACTTCCCAGGAAACTGGAAGTGGCATTACAAGAGCAAGATCCGTCTTCCTGGGTGGCTTTCCCAGTAAAAAGTGCCCTTCCCCACAGTTCTGCCCTTGGAACAAGAAAAGCAGACGGAGGCAGCCAGAAGACAAATGGAGGTGGAGAGGAAGCAAAGGGGGGCCCCTAGGTCTCCCGAAGACCTCACTCCAGGCTGCAGGCAGCTCCTGGCTCCTGCTCCCACAGTCCTAATGGAAATTATCCACATTTGTTTGAAGTGAGCTCTGGCAGTTTCTGGTGCAAGCACCTGGAGGAGTCCTTATTAATTACAGGCATCGAACCACCTGCAGAGATGGCCACCCACCTAAACTGAGTGGGGCAGTTAACATCAAAAATGCTCAGGAGAACCTGTTCTAATGCACAGAACTTACCATATTTGGGGGACGTTTCTCAGGCTGTACCTAGGTTCTTCATGCTATACCTGGAGCCCATTTATTTTCATTCCGTTCTCACTGCCAATAAATAAAAGAACCAGTGATCATTCCTCACCTGGCATTTCAGATTCTAGAGACACCCAGATCATTCCAAAGCCTCTTCTGCCTCAGCTCCCTTCCTTCAATCTCATTGGCCACAACACGTAAATAACAATGTTGCCCTTTGCTGACAGGCTTGGAAAATTTAAGTAGTGGAGAAATTTGGTCTTAAGGGCCCAAATAGGTCTGAGTGAAAAAAAAATGTTTTCCAAAGTCTTTCTAACACTGGAATTCCATGATTTTAACGTCTCTAAATCTTACTAATGCTCAGAAATAATACCACCTCATTCAGAAATATGGCAATAAGGACCAGTTGCCAGACCAGTGTTGTAAAAGCCAAGGTCACAGTCTTTCTACCTCTTCCATTAATGGACCCATTATATCACAAAAAAAGACACTGCTGGAATCTAATGAATAAATAAGTAGCACTTGAATGGCATTTGGTCCGTGTTAATTCCAGCTAGTTTCCACGAGAACCTCATTTAAATTAGAAAGAAAAAATAGTGGGGAGGGCGGGGCAGAGGTAATACTATTTAAAAGGAAACATTTTAGAATTGCTTGGAAAGTTTCCTATATAAGCCAATTAGGTATAATGTTAAATAGCAAAAACGTAGTTGTCAGCAGGAAAAGGGTTAGTTTCACATCTGTCAGATTTACTTACTCTAATTTCCATAGGAATATCACAAAAACTAACAGTCAGTCTTCTAAATGCAGGGTCCCAACCAACTGATGGGTTATGAAATCAATTGAGCGCAAGGGTCAGAACATTTTCTTCAAGAGCTGGGGACAAGTAAGCACTTCAGGCTTGTAGACCAGATCAGCTCAGTCACAGTCATGCCACTCTACCGCGGTAACCTGAGGGCAGCTGTGAACAACACTGACGAACAAACGGGAACAAGTAGCTGTGTTCTGATAAAATTTTATTTATGGAATGGGTAACAGGCCATAGTGGCAACCAGCATTTTTAAGTAAATAAAATAGAACAGAAAACATGAGGGGACATCAGAGGTAGCAGGGTAGGTATTGTTTCATGAACTTTTCTTGCATATATGTGAGTTCTGAGTCAATTGCCTCAGAAATAATAGAGATAGAAATTTCTATTAGAAATAATAAAAAGCTTGAGAACGGAAAACAAGTCTGCTTCTGACTGAGACTGATAAGAATTTACAGAAGTTATGTTGAGAAAAAAAGGAGAAGGAATAGACATAATGGGCAACTTCTTGAGCCTAAAGTATATTCTTAAAAGAATATTAGACTTCCGGCCAAGATGGAGGCGTAGGTAGACACACTGTGCCTCCTTGCACATTCAAAATAGGGACAGCAACAGTTTAGAAACAAAAAACAACCATTAATGACAGAAAATTGAACTGTATGGAAGTCCCACAACCAGGGAGTTAAAGAGAACACATTCATCCAGACCAGTAGGAGGGGCGGAGTTAGGGAGCTGGGATGAGAGGGGTCATGGCAGGGCGGCTCGCAGACCCTGGGCACACAGCAGTGGGCGGACCCAGCGTGGAGGGGCGTGGTGCAGAAGGCATCTAGCTGGCCGGCAAGGTGTCGGGCATTCATGTGCAGATAAACCAGGCAAAACTGGGGAGCAGGATGAAACCGCAGAACCCAGGGTCCCAGTGCCAGGAAATAAAGCCTCAAAACACCCACTGAAAACACCTGTGGGGGTTGAGGTGCCGGGAGAAACTCCCAGCCTCACAGGAGAGTTCGTTGGAGAGACGCACAGGGTCCTGGGACGTACACAAACCCACCCACCCAGGGATCAGCACCAAAAGAGCCCAATTTGATTGTAGGTAGTGGGGGAAGTGACTGAAAACCTGCAGAGAGCGGAGCAAGAGGCACTATTCCCTCTTGGACCCCTGTCCCACATACAGCATCACAACCCAACGAGGTGGGTTACCCTGCCTGGGTGAACACCTAAGGCTCTGCCCCTCTCTATGTAACAGGTGCCCTGAGACCAAAAGAAAAAAATGGCCCAAATGAAAGAACAGATCAAAGCTCCAGAAAAAATACAACTAAGCAATGAAGAGATAGCCAAACTATCAGATGCACAGTTCAAAACACTGGTCATCAGGATGCTCACAGAATTGGTTGAATTTGGTCTCAAATTAGATGAAAAAATAAAAGCTATACTAATGCAAATAAAGGAAAATGTACAGAGAACCAATAGTGATGGGAAGGAAACTGGGACTCAAATCAATGGAGTGGACCAGAAGGAAGAAAGAAACATTCAACCAGAAAAGAATGAAGAAACAAGAATTCAAAAAAAATGAGGAGAGGCTTAAGAACCTCCAGGACATCTTTAAATGTTCCAACATCTGAATCATAGGAGTACCAAAAAGAGAAGAGGAAGAGCAAGAAATTGAAAACTTATTTGAACAAATAATAAAGGAGAACTTCCCCAATCTGGCAAAGGAAATAGATTTCCAGGAAGTCCAAGAAGCTCAGAGAGTCCCAAAGAAGTTGGACCCAAGGAGGAACACACCAAGGCACACCATAATTACATTAGCCAAGATTAAAGAGAAGGAGAGAATCTTAGAAGCAGCAAGAGAAAAGGAGACAGTCACCCACAAAGGAGTTCCCATCAGACTGTTAACTGATTTCTCAAAAGAGACCTTACAGGCAAGAAGGGGCTGGCAAGAAGTATTCCAAGTCATGAAAGGCAAGGACCTACATCCAAGATTACTCTATCCAGCAAAGCTTTCATTTAGAATGGAAGGGCAGATAAAGTGCTTCCCAGATAAGGTCAAGTTAAAGGAGTTCATCACCAAGGCCTTATTATATGAAATGTTAAAGGGATTTATCTAAGAAAAAGAAAATAAAAAACATGAACAGTAAAAAGACAGGAAACTCACAGTTATTAACAACCACACCTAAAACAGAAACAAAAGCAAACTAAGCAAACAACTAGAACAGGAACAGAATCACAGAAATGGAGATCACATAGAGGGTTTTCAACAGGGGAGTGGGAGGAGCAGAGAGGGGGAAAAGGTACAGAGAATAAGTAGCATAGATAGTATGTAGAAAATAGACAGGAGGAAGGTAAGAATAGTATGGGAAATGTAGAAGCCAAGAACTTATGTATATGACCCATGGGCATGAACTAAAGTGGGGGATGTGGGTGGGAGAGGGTGTACAGGGTGGAGGGGAGTGAAGAGGGGAAATGGGACAACTGTAATAGCATAATCAATAAAATATATTTAAAGAAAGAAAAAATATTAAAAAACATTAAATATTTTAAAAGAATATTTAGTTACATGTAGTCCGTAATGATTTTCAAAAGGACACTAAAATATTTTGTGTGCTATTTAAATATCTGGCAAGATATGTATCAGTTAGCAACTGCTGTATAACAAACTTCCCCAGAAGTCAGTGGCTTAAAACAATAACCATCGATTATTTCCATAATACTACAGGTCAGCTGGTGCTTCTGGTGATCTGGCTGGACATGTTAGAATTCAGGTCGGGGCTGGCTGCTGAAGGATGGCCTCAGCTGACACAACCTGGCTCATTGCCAAGTGTTTCTCAGACCTCTCCATCAGGCTAATCTGTGCATATTCTCAGAGTGGTGACAGGGACCTACAAGAACAGCCCAGATGTGTAACAGCCCAGATGTATATAGACTCTTCTAAACTCTGTTTGCATGCAGCCCAGATGTGTAAAAGGCTACTAGAAACTCCTAGACTCTTCCAAACTCTGTTTACATGGCATGTGTTAACATTCCGCTGGCTAGAGCAGGCCTCATGGCAAATCCCAGTGGTGGGGGAGGGCAAGGAATGGGGCTGAAGAGTTATAAATAAGGGTGTGGACTGGGGAGGCCATTAATTGGGGCCATTAGTGGAATCAATCTACCACAGACAATATTTATCATTTGTCATCACCTTGGGAGAAGCAGAGAGATTTCACATTATTTTAAAACTTCCCATTGCCTTCCTCATTTTGTTTTTCCATTATCACTTCTGAGACAAGAAGGCAGAGTGAAAGAACTGGGCTTCAAAACCAGCGAGATCCACATCTGTACCCCGACTCCGCCGCTCCAGCTATGTGACCCTGGGCAGGGTTCTTCTGCACCTCAGCTCCCTCACTGTAGTAGCAGGACTGCCGACAGTCACATAAACTGGAACATGTAAACATGTGTAGCTCAGTGTCTAGCTACAACTAAACATCAACCTTACATATTGTGTTTTGCAAATGGTTTATTTGAATATACAGTTGGCCCTCCATATCCACTGATTTTAAATCCATGGATTCTACCAACTGCAGACTGAAATTAAAAAAAAAAATCCCAGAAAGAAGTTCCAAAAAAAAAAACCCAAACCATGAACATGCCATACACCAAGCACTACTGAATCCAGGCTAATGAAGTGATATGTAGGCACAACCTGCTGTAGCCTATATGCAGATGTAGGTTAATCAAATACTAGGCCATATTATGTAAGGGATTGGAGCTTCCAAGAATCTTGGTATCCAAAGGGAAATCCTGGATGCAATCCCTGGCAGACACTAAGATACAACTGAATTTAAAAATATGAACAACAAGGAAATAGGCACATTTCCTGTGACAGTACAGTTCTTCAATAGAAAGGAACAGTTACTTTCCATAAGGAGTAGGAAACCATTTCTCTGCAAAAGGTTCTGAGAACTGTGGGAGACAGGTGAGTGGCCCCCAGAGACGTTCAATTTCTGGAACCTAAGAATACTTCACCTTACAAAACAGATGTGATTAGGTTAAAGAGTTTGAGATGAAATTATCCTGGATTACCTGGGTGGGCCCAATCTAATCACACAGATCCTCAAAATCGGAGAATCTTTTCCTAGAATTTAATGTTTCTTATATTTATGTAAATTTATGCCTTCATTTATATAACAGCTACTTACTGTTTCTCGTATACCCAGGCTATAAGTATCCTTTCAAATCAATTCACGTTCCTACATCCATCTGATTGTAGTCTTTCAGATGAATGTACTGTAATGCTTGTAGGTATAAATCCTATGAACAAACATAGGGTTTTTGTAAATTATACATTTATTATAATTATCATTGTTTAATTTTTAAGTAATAAACCAGTACAAAAAAGGAAAAAAAAATCAGAGAACCTTTCCCAGCTGTGGTCAAAGCCCCAACCTGATGACAGATGGACGAGGACTCGGCTCAACACTGATGCCGGAGGAAGGACGCACAAGCCTACGAACGTGCGTGGTCTCCAGGAGCTGGGAAAGGCAAGGAAACGGATCCTCCCAGGAGCTCCCAAAAGGAACAGATACCTTGATCTTAGCCAGTGAGATTCATGCTGGATCTCTGTCCTACAAAGTTATAAACTAATACATTTGTGTTGCTTTAAGCCACTAAGGCTGTGGTTATTTGTTATAGCAATAACAGAACGATTACATAATTTTGTAATCTTTATCCTAAAGACAGACACTGAAGAAACAGAAAAGTCTCTCTTGAAGCCTCTAGACTGGGAGGAAGAAAGTCTGGAACCTGGAGAACACTAACCAGGAGTGGCATGAGAAAAGGAAAGCTGTATCTGATTCCAGTTATAGTGGCAATTAGACAAAAGGCAGTACGATAGAATAAGCAACTTGTGACTGAAAAAACCTTTGCTGCAGTCTGTAGAAAGCACAGGAAAATCAGGACCTGTACCATCTCCAAGCATGCACTAGGCGGAAAGCCATACCACCAAAATCCTTTCACAGAAACTCTGCAGGGACTTCATTTAACTGACGGCCACTCCAGATCTGCAGCGCCAACTCGGATCGCTCCTACTTCTTTTCATAGATGACAGGACAATAAGGTAACAAGCCCTAGCGCTACTTGAAAATGGACACACACACACACACACTCACTCATTCACTAACACACCAAGTCCCAATTTCCTTGGCTCCAGGAGCCCATGAATTACACCCATGGTGAGGGAGAAAAGACAAACTCTACCACAGGTCCAATGATTTAAAACAGAACTCTAAATAGACACAACCAAACAGTACTTCCTTCAAGAGTAGAAGCACACCTAAGAATATTCTTAAAGGACAGATTAAAGAAATTAGAGCAGATGAGTCGGCTGAGCTCAGCCAAGAAGAACACCAGTAGAATCCCACAGTTGTAGGAGAAGCTGGGATGCCTCATTTGACAGGAGATGGGAATCACAGAACACTACAGGAAGACAGCCAGCCTGCTGTGAAGAGGCCTCACCTACCCCAGTCGGAGTTTACCCTCAGTAAATGCCACGCTGCCCAGCTGATCGCGTGGTCAGGGGTCAGGTCCTGTACAAGGCAATGGGGTTTCCAGCTGTGCCTACTAGAGCTATATACTCCTTCCTGAGAAATCCTTGGGGCCAGATGTTTTCATTTATTTAAAGATTTTATTTATTTATTCTTAGAGAGAGGAGAAGGAAAGGAGAAAGAGAGGGAGAGAAATACTGATCGGCTGCCTCTGGCACATACCGCTACTGAACCTGCAATGCAGGCATGTCCCCTGACTAGGAATCTTCAACCTTTTGACCTTTTGCTTTGCAGGACAACGCCCAATCAATTAAGCCACACCAGTCAGGGCTAGATTTCTTTTTTTAAGCAACCTGGGTGGGGGGCAGAAACTTTCCTTCTCTGGAGCTCAATGGACATCAGAATAGCAAATAAGTAACAGTGAACTTATAGAAGGAAGTTGTTAACATTTACTCAGGAGAACTGCATGTATAACATACAGTGAGAGGTGACCCACAGAACAGTGTCACCTTTAAATGGAGCAAGCACAATAGAAATCACAAGAGGGGATGAGGGGAAAATGTACCATTCTTAGTCACCAAAGCTGAGAACTTTGTTAAAGAGGAAAGGCCACCCAGATGGACAGAGGAGCTTGAGGCTGTGTTGGCAAAGGTCTCACAGAAGACTGGGGAGTCTTCACAATGGGAACATTATTATTGGGGAGGTGGGAGAAGGAAAGTGTCCCTTCCTCTCCAAACCCCACTTGGTGCTGCCTCTAACCTAGGTGGCTCTGAACAATTCCAGGAGGCAGGGTGACGGAAGTACGCCAAACTGAAATGTAGTACTAAGAAAACAGAAATATCATGCTTAGCATGAGGCAGAGAGGTTGCTTTTCTAAAGATACGTAAAAGAAGGAATTGGTCATTTAGGAAACTTCTCACTGGCATGAACACTAGTAAATAAAAAATTGGCCTTGGGAAAAGAAAAAGCAGCTGCAAGGAGATAGATATCAAAGTCCTTGTTCTTTCCGAGTGGTTTCCGCAGTGATAACAGTATGCAAACAGAACTAGGTGCAGCCCGCCACAGCGTGAACACCTGGCCACGCTCCCCAGGGCGCTGTCCCTGCCCTGCACACCCCGCACTCCTGCGCCCCATCATCTTCCACTCTGAATCTGCATATCCCAAGGGGAAAAATAGCTTCACTACAGGGAGTAGGTTATTTCTTGGCTGAGAAGTCAGGCACCTGACTTCTTATTTCTAAACACTCAAAACATTCAAAACTAAACATCCCAAAAGATAGCAATAAATGGAGGGCTGGTTTTCCTTAGGTAAGTATTTGACCTATGTACTATATAGTCTGCCAGCAAAGGCAAAAACTACTTGAGTTTTTCCTGAATGTTTTTTCCTTTTCAATAAGGCAGTTTTATTTCCTTATTCTACACCTTCTTTGCTACATATATAGGATTATACAGCATTAGGACTGAACAGAACTTTGGAAAGCTCATTCACTCACGTTACTTTTCAACACAAGAACTAAGGCCCTGAGAAGTCATCTGGGCTGAATGAATGTGTTCTTCATCTGCATACTGCCTTATAACTGAACTTAACCCTTCTGTGTGGGCCCTGTGCAGGCCTAGACCTCAAAGTCTATGAGCAGCTAAGGACTATTTAGTACCAGAAACCTGAAGGATCAGAATCAGAATCAAGTGAGAGCACTGATGTGCCTGACGCAATCCTGATCCTAGGCAAGGAACAAAATGAAAGGAAACGGTGCTCCTTGTATGCCCAACAGGAAAAGTCCACAAAACAGTAAGACCCTAGTGGTCAGAGGGACCTTTTACATTCAACAATCTTTCTAGGATTCCACATACACTGTGGGGATGTCCTCACCAGCCCTTTATTGCTGTTAAGAAATAGTCTTTACAGACAACAGCCAACAGTGTGGTGATTGGGGGTGGGGGGGGCGAGGGGGGAAGTATAGGGAGTTAAATGGTGACGGTCACAGAGACTTGGCTTGGGGTGGTGAATACACAAGACAGCAAACAGATGATTTGTACAATTGTGCACCTGAAACTTGTATGATTTTGTTAACCAGAATCACCCCAATAAATTCAATAAAAAGGGAAAGAGAAAAAAAAAAGAAACAGTCCTGCCACCTCTGCCAGGTCACCCATGCACCTGAAGAGCAGAAATCCATGCTGAGAGGGGCCCTAAGCCCTAAGACAGAGACAGAAAAAGAGAAAATAAGAATCTCAGAGTGCAATGTCAAGTCCATCCCAGGCTACCTTCTTAAGATGTCAAACTCAAAAGGTGGCATAAAAAGGGGAATACGCAACTAAAGGCATGCTTAGATTCTCCCATTTGGGGACAGTGAAGGAACCAGAACACACCCATTGGTTCACCACCAGAGTCCAAGGTTAAGGAGGACGTAAGCACACAGAAGGGTTGGGTCTAGGAGTGGGAGGGACAGATACCAAAATACCTTCACATTCTCCTCCCTGATCAAAGCTACAAGCACAGCAGGCCATACCTGTTACCCTTTGTCACCAACTGTTCCCGTGGGACCGAGGGTCAGAATTGAGAGCCAGCCTTCCCACTGGTTTCTGCTGGTGAGACTCAGAGAAAGTTTTCTACCTCTGCACCTCCACGACATCAGCTAGAAGGATAAGGATCCAGATGGATCTTCTTGAAGTCCCTTCCAGCCCCGAAGTGTCTTAAGACTTCTCTTGGCTTTAGTTGGAAAGAAGGTGCTGGCTAATAGAGGAGAGGGTGAGGTTCCTAGCCTTAACAACTAAGCACAGTCCAGCTCACACAGGCCCTGAGCCAGACCATGGGGATGCGAATCCACACTCTGCCACTTGCCATGTGTAACCTTGACCAGGTTTCACGAACTCCTAATGATCAGTCTCTCTATGTACAAACTGGGAATGACATTATTATCTACTTCAGTGCTGAGGTGGGGAGTAAATGAAATACAAAATTTGTCATCCCGTCAAATATAGAAGATAGGGTTTTTTCATCACCATCTCTATTTTCTCACCCATCTATTCTTAAAATTTCTCCACCAAGACATGCAGTCACTACACTGATCACCAACACAACACACTCCCAAACATGGCCTGAGCCAAGCAAGAGATCTACACTATCACAGTAGAAGACTGTGCCATGCAGGATATTTATAAAGAGCACCTGACCAGCATGACAGGACGTAAAAGCCATCTCTCCTCAGAACTACAACACTAAGAGGCGGTTAGACAGAGGCGGGTGGGCAGCACACATTCCCTCAAGGGCCAGCCACAAAAATCATAGACGGATGCAAATAAGTGAGGCCGTTATTATTCTAGGGATAACCTTGAAGTACTGATGTTTTTATAAGTTAACTAAATTGCAAAAACTGGTACTTAACTCTTACAACTAATAAAATACTTAGATAATGCCACTCCTGAGTTCTTGGGCAACAAGGTGGAGAAATACCCCTTACCCACCCTAGGACAGCGCCCCACCTGGGGCCAAGGTCCAGAAGGCAGAAACACAGGCGTGGCAGTGGGGGTGCCAATTTACAGGGAGAACTGCACCTACTGAATCCAGCCATGAGAGCTTACCCCGTTTGCCTCTCCTGGCTTTTGAGGCAAAAGAGCCCAGAAGAAAGTCCTGTTTTCTTTTCAGAAGGTCGTATGTTTAGAAAAGAGCTCTGTGGGATTTCAAAGAAATAGAGTGATTCCTCCAAACCCTCTCATGCACACATATAGCCTTCCAAATGTGACAAAGTCGGGGAAGGATGCATTTAATTGTGGCAATGAAAAAAACAAACAAACAAATAAAACAGCGCAAGTGGGCAAACACAGCTCAAGTCCCAACTCTTCCAGCTGAAAACATGGTCACAGTACTAAGGCTCCAGGGACCCACCTTGGCAGCCTCCCAAGAGCTATTAGTCTGCACTGACACACTGAAACAGAAGGTCAGACAAATTAAAAGTGAGGAGGTAATTTTGAAAAAGGACATCTTTACACCCAGCACCAGCACACAGCATGGCCGTACACTAAACATACACACTAAGTGTGTGTGCCGCACACTACACACTCGAGTCTGCCTGCAGGGGCACACAGGCCACCATGACTGTGCTTGGATTTTTGGTGTTGACACGGGATACAAGAGGATAGGGGCACATGGCTTACATCAGAAACTTTAAGGAGATGGGGAGATCTTTTCTCAATTTCAAACAGAAAATTAAAAGTATGGCTATACTCTGGATATTAGGAGGGATTCTACACTTCAAAGCAAGTAGGAACTTTGAAGGCAGCCTAGTAAAGATGGCACTGATAAGCACCAAATGTTTCTGACCAAACCTCTCAACTGTCACCCATGTGGCCCTTTCCCCATATACAAAATGATTTTCTCTTTTCTTTGTTGTTAAGTACCTGAATTCAGGAACACGTACACCTTCCTTTAGCCAAAACTCTCTGTTAACTATTCACCTGACACCAGCATCCTCCCCCAAACTTTGACATCCACAGTAACAAACCCCCAAAGACAATACTCCTGATAGCACATGCTTTCCTGAGACCTACAGTAACAACACCAATACAGACCACCATCCCCAACCACCACCCCATCTTCCTAGAGCCAGAAGGCCAAGACACACATGGAGAAGGGGATGAAAATGAATCCCCACTCTCTTGGGAAGGCCCAGAGCAACTACCTCCTCAGATGACCACAGAGTATGAAAAGGCCCAAACTTTCCAACTCACATCCTACTTACTGATGACTAACTGCTCTTTGCAATTTTCTAGACATTGCTGCAGGGGGCACTGGTCACTTATCCCCTGCCAAAATCTGACAGTGACTCTGCAATGACTTAGATCCCAAGCCATGTGGAGAATCAGGAAAAGTCATGTCCAATGTTAGAGACCAGATCCTGAGGAGTCACACTTTTCAGAGAAGCCAAAGGCCTTCCCTTTGGCTAGGGTCACAGGGGGACTATGGCATAGAATGTTTTGGAAAGCCAGCTGGGCAGCAGGCTGGTTGGTTATTTTTAAACTGAGGAAACTGAATGGCAAGGGAGAAAATTTGAATTGCTATGATCTCCTGAGGTTCTTTCCAGCTCCAAGATGCTACCAAAGAACACTGCATATGCACGTACATATGCCCATGCTTCTTTATAAAACCTATAGGGATGTGTGACTATATATAAATGAGTACTGTATTCACACTTCCAAACACAAAGCACTTGAAATGCGCACTGCTGAGAAGATTCAAAAGCCCATTAGCAGCTTTGCAGCATTGGCTGAAACACACAGATGCCACTAGCAGATCTGGGCGAGACCTTCAGTCCTGCCACGGTTGCTGTCCGCCTTAAAACCAACCAGTGCCGCCTGTGCAGGTGCAAGCCCTGTGAAGCTCAAAACCAGGACTGCGGACTCCTTTCCCCTAGTGACTCCAGTCACAAGTCTCCCAGACCCAGGAAGGCAAGTTGGCACAAAGGAGAGAAAAGGAAAAGTCTGGTGTCCAGCAAAGCAGCTTCCTTCTCTTCTTCTCAGTCCCTAAAAGGGGCAAAAGGTCACTACCTCTTCCCCTTCCTCTCCCATCACCTCATTTCTCAGGCCTCTGCATTTCAGGTCGACAACATGAGCATCACACTGATACTGGCAAAAACTTAAAAGATCTCTGGACAGGGGAGTTTTTCTCTCATCCCAACAGCAATAAAAATTAGGGTGCCTATCTCAGCCCTGAACAATAACAGCAAAAACAATTTGTAGGAAAACAGGAAGGGTGGGGAGGTGGGGGTGAACATTTATTTATCTAGACAGACCTGTGATGCCTTCTCCATCATGAAAATCTGTTTGATGATTTTCTCAAGTCAAAAACAATAGAGTTCTGACCCTAGGTCAAGGCTTAGGGTGTGAGTTGCACAGTGACTAACACGCGGGGGGGGGGGGGGGGGGGGGGGGGGTCCTCTCTCAAGAGTTAAAAACCAACCAAGTGTCTCAGGTCCTGACAATAAAGAAGTGCTGGGGGGAGTGGGGCGAGGGGGTTTCAGCTTCCCACTTGTCTCTTTAGAATGAGATCCTGCCTCAAACACTTGGATTCGAATGTTTCCAAGTGCAGTGTTGCCATCCCACCCGAACCCCACACAAACCTCAGCTTTCTCCACCCCAACTTCTCAGCCTCCTAAGTGCCCAATCTTCTCTAACTGGGCTACCAAAGCCAAGTGCAGGCAGCAGTGTCCGCCCAGGGCAGGGCCTGACAGTAAGTGCCAGGAGTACCGGGGCCTAGAATTCACTTGGGGCATCTCTGAAAACCGAAAACGTCCGCTGGTTCCAGAATCCCCCAGGCACCGAGCACTCTGTTTGTGCTCCAAAAGCAGCTGGACAATGCAAGTGTCACTTCTTCCTTCCACTGCTCGGTAGCTATGAAACCAAGGCTTTGTGTGTGACAGCGAGTGTGTGCGCCAAGAGCCCCGTGCTCACACACCCCCTTCCACTCAGTCTGCTTACTGCACAGGGTCCGTGCGCGCGGCGAGCGCATCGCAAGCGGGTCTACCCGGCAGGCAGCCCCACCGCCAGGCCTCTGGCCACCCGGCCTCGGACCTGGCCTCGGGGAGCGGGGGTGGGTGACATCCACGCCTCCGTTCCTAGCAGCGGGGACAGCGTAGGGCAGAAGCTCTGGGGTCCCGCAGGGGTGACGCAGGGAACAAGGACGCCAAAGGGCCACAGGCAGGCTCCGCGCCCTCCCTCGAGCCCCTACGCCGCCCCCAACTTTGGGAGCAGTGGGCCGTGAGGGGGCCGGGGCCGCTCGAGACTCGGCAGGAAGTTCCCAGGGCCGCACTGAGCATGCTCTCGGGGAGTGTGGGCGCGGGTGTGGACTCAGCGCTCCCGGTAGCCTCTCCGGCCGACGGGATCGCGGGCCAACAGGCATCCCCAAGGGGTGGAGGGCACCGTCGGATTTCCCTGGTCACCCAGACTAGAGCGACCGCGCACCGCATCTCTCTTCCCCTGAGGCCCCGGGCCAGCCTCCTTCCTCTTTCTACTCACCGGCGGGTGACTGAGCCCGCCCTGCTCGCCCAGGTCCGGGGTACCTCAGACTGGCCCACACCCCCAGCATGACCCCACCGAAGCTCCTCCGCGGACTGAGCGCCCATATGCCAACCTCAGCCGCTCGTCCCCAACCCGCAAAGCCGAAGCCTCCTCCGGACAGTCCCTTCAAAAGCCAACAAACCGCCTCCCCACGGGTCCTGGGGGCCTGCAGCCTTCCCTGGGTACCTGCTGCCAACAGGCAGGTGGGCGCCTCAAGGCGCGTCCGCGGCTGCACTCGCGGGTCCAGCAGAGCGACCACGACCGGGGCACCCACGCAGGCAGCAGAGGGGAGGCGCGTGAAAGCCCCAGACTGCGCCACCCTCGGTACCGGCTCTCCCTGCCCGCACCCAGCTCCTTGCGCCCTTCACGGTCCTCTCAGCGTGCATCTTCCCGCGGGGATGGAGAGTTTCGACGCGATCGCCCCGACCCAGTGGCTCTCACCTCCTTGTCGGGCAGCAGCAGAAACCAGAAGAGCCTGCCAGTCACCGTCCCCACGGGTCCCAAGGCGCAGCAGGGCAGGATTTGCGGTACCTCAAGCCTGCGGCGGGGCTACCAGGGCTGTGTCCTGCCCGGGGCCACCGCGGCTGCAGCGGGAGCCGCAGGGCCGCCGCCGCGCAGGTCCCGGCAGGGACGGTCTGCAAACTCCCAGCCTTGGCCGGGCCGCGCACGGCGCGTCCACACTTGGCCCGGACGCAGCAAAGGCACTCCTCAGGAGGTCAACCGATCAGGGCTGGAGTCTGTGCAATTTCTACCAACCCTCCCTTACCCGGCCTCTCCAACTTCTCCCCGCTTCTGGGCTAGCGTCTCTGGAAGGCAGGGATTCCGGCCAGGGACGTTCGGCAAACTCCCCGCCCTCCCTGGCGGAGCGCTCAGCCAATTCCGAACGCCCCAGCCTCTTAGGGGCCGTCTACAAACTACCAAACCCTCTTTTAGAGGACTTCTACCAACCGTACCATTCCGCAGCCCTAAGGGAGAAACAAGCGAGAGAGATAGTTTGATCCCGGCCATAAATAATATTCTAGCAAGGTCAGGGGCACTGACTAGCAAGGTCAGGATGCAGTGCTGATATGGCACTGCGTCCTCCACAGTGGCGCAGTCCAGGTCTCTAAGCAGCAGGTCCCTTCCAGCTGTGAAATCCTGTTAGGGGACATGGAGCTCAACCATCTCAAACATGACCTGAGCCTTTCCGCCCTCATAGAATGGGCTATATGAAGCAGTCTGAGTTTCTGACACCTGGTTTTTGTGACCATGGGCAAGCCACTTAACCATATGAATTTAACTTCCTTATCTATGAGCATAATTAATGTTGCTTCATGAGGTTATTTTGAAGATAAATTAGAATACATGTATTTAGCAATACCTAGCACATAGTAGATGTTCAATAAATGAATTCCATTTCTCTTTCTCTTCCCCCACCCACCTCTGTATTTTATGAACACTGCAGATAGGCTAACTGAACATTGTACTGTTGTAAATTCAAAAAGAAATAAAATGCATCCCATGCCCTGAAGGCACCTCAAAGAACATTGACAGGTCATTAAATCCAGCCAAGCTCTGGGAGAGAGAATATGTACATTAACATCATTAAGCATTATAGATCCTTGTTAAGTAGTATTAGAATGCAAGGAGAGTGACCTAGTGGGTACTTAGGGGTGAAAATGACAAGGTTCATAACCCCAGCAAGTTCCAGACTATGGAACCAGTAACTATGTCTGGAGTAGGAGAGTTTATGACCAACTTCACCTTCTGTTGCCTGCAGGATTTCTCCATCCCCATTTCACTGTCCTCCCTGGGATCTTCTTTCTTGAACTTAGATCACACCATCCTGCTGCCCACCCTCCAAACAGAGACATTTAAAAACAAAGAATTGTGGAATTTGGGGACCCTAGAAGTGACTTAGTCCTTCTCCCTCATTTTGTAAGTGAGCTCTTGGGCCACCCAGCTAGTTAGGGAGGTCCCCTGACTCCAGGATCTTAATAGAAAACACCCTGTGGCCTCTCTTGTGTCACGCTTGCTCTAGGCTCTAGGCTCAGTAGGTCAGTCCTAGCTTTAACTTCAAGCTGGAGGAAATGGCTTTAACATTTTCTGACCAGATGAGCCCCAAATTATCAGCCACAGGGTGTTGGATCCTTAGCAGTCAAAAACTGTCCAGGTGATGCTCAATAACCACAAGGAAATCTCCATGGGCAGGACAATTCCTCTTAATAAGTCCTTTTGATGAAATCCAGGCATATTGGGAGGCACCTATTTACCTCAGTCCCTTGGAGGAAAATAACATCTCAACCCCTCTTCTGGCACTGGGAGGGGAAATAGAAGAATGGTGACATCTGGTGGTCAGGATTTTCTGTGTTTTGGACAAGGATTGTACAGATTCTAATCCTAATTGATTTGCTTTGAAGCCAAGTCCCCAAGAATGATTAATAATTGTACCACCTGGTTGCCTAGAAATTTCTGAAAGACATCAATCATTTATACTTCCCAGACAAACTGCTATAGAGGATATTACAGATGATTATCTCAGGATTTTTTTAGTGAATGTATATGTATGTATGTATAAAGTATAAGGATATAATATTCATATATACACACATATGTATTTCACATAATACAAATATGTTTGTATTATAGATTAACTATTTATTTGCATGAATAATATACTTGTGCCCTAATTGGGCACAACATGTTTGAAACATCCTTATTTTTTTTTGTTTTTTTGAATGACAACTATAATTGGTCTTAGTAGCACCTGGATTCTCTTTTTTCATTTCAGTTGCTGAATTATCTGTGTTGCAAATATTATTAAATCCTGGCTATACAAGAAGAGAATGTGGAGGCTGTAGAGAAGAAAACTGAGGGGGTGGAGGAGAAGGAGAAGAAAGCACTGAATTTGAAAATAGATCTGGTTTAACATTCAGTAGAGCAGTCCCTGATGATAGCACTTGTCCCAAACCACCAGGCCCATCATTCGAGTCAAAGGAGCCAGAATTTGTACTGCTTTTCAGTTCCTGCACTTCCACAATCACAGCAATCTGAGAGCAAAGAAAAGTTAGTTCATCTTCAAAAGCAGCTATTTTTTTCATTGTAGCATTATTTATAGGCTGAGCATTTTCATTGGTTTATTATGTCTTAGAGCAGGTGACAGTGGATCCCAAAGTAATTGCAAAGGATAGAAAAGTCTCTTTTCTCATCTTCCTCATTTTTTAAAGATCTTATTTATTTATAGACAGAGGGGAAGAGAGTGAGAAAGAGAGGGAGAGAAACATCAGTGCTTGGGACCTGGCCCACAACCCAGGCATGTGCCCTGACTGGGAATCCAACCTGCAACTTTTTGGTTCGTGGGCCAGCGTTCAATGCACACTGAGCCACACCAGCTAGGGCTCATCTGCCTCATTTTGTCATATACTATTTCAAAAGTTGAGGTAGCTGGATTCATCATTTGCCATACACAAAGTATCAGCAAAAGATGAAATAACAAATCCATAGCTACCATAGTCTTCAGATTCAGGATCAAGTCTAAATCAGGCCTGGGACAATATTTTAAAGGAATAAGTTTTCAAATAATACAAACAGTACTCCAAGCCAATCCATAGCCTTTATTTTCCCAAATCTGCAAACCCTGGTCCATAAGAAACCAAAATATTCCAGCATTAAACAGCATAAGATGTTTAATATGAGAGACATTTATGAAGCGAACACAGAAGCAAATGCAAGGAAGCATCAGTTTTTTGATACCGTCCTCCAAAGCTGCACCTCTAGGCAGACATTGAATATCAAGCTGTGGTCCTTACAGAAGGCTACCTCAGAATCATCAGTCCACGAAGCCCAAAGTGTCTTCTTCCTGATTCAGGAAAGATCAGACTCATGTCAGTCTGCGCGCCTTGCTTGCAGGCCACATGTGGTAATGACACCCCCACCAACTCTGAAGCCTGGGCCTGGACCCCTCACTCAGCCAGGATAACTCCACCAGAGACCGCTGCCTCCTTGCAGCCTCTACCAAATCTGTTCTAGAATTAAGATTTTAATTTATAGTAATAATTGCTAAAGGATCCTGCTTATAGACATAAAGATGCTTACTGGAATGGAGTTGTATATTTCATCGTGTCCTCTCAAGAGGGAACTCATTACAAACTTAGAGTACAAGAAAATAGCACAGTGGGATTTCAATAGTGAAAGCCCTGGCAGCTGCTGGTCCAGGTCATGCTTTCCGGGTGAACTGTGACTCATTTTTTGGCATTTCTATCCCTCGTGAACCACAGTATTCAGTTAATAGAAGAAAGGTGTCTGGGGTAACTTCACAGCAACACAACAGTGTCTGTTGGTGTAGCTAAGTCTGTTCTTCTGATTCGCATGCTTATCTCAAGTGTGAAACTTCAGATAATTGCTCTATTACAAACTTTGAGAGCACAACCCTGCCTACACAATCAAGTCTATTGTTTTTCAGCCTCTCTTGCTAAGCTCTATGTGAATTATGTTCATCCTTATAACAACTCACAAAGCAGATTTTACTACACCCATTTTTAAAGAAGAAGAAGAAGCCACAACTTCAAAAAGTTAGGTAATATGCCCACCAATAACACTGTTATTTTTAGGTACAGATCTAGTATGGACTTCAAAGTCTTCCTGACTCACAGCCCAAAATCTTTCTACTATACTCTGCTGGCCACCCCCAGGAAACCTGGAAGAAATGAAGGGCACGGCAGACATTACTCTGAAGACTACACTAAAAACTAAAGAAGATATTTCAGGTACTATACATAAACCACATTTCTTGACCTATTCAAATTATAGGAAAATTATAAGCAACAGAATAAAAATTATGCATGTATATCTTATAAAACTAGGACCAGGTAATTCAGTCTTGAGACAGGTCTCTTTGTTGGTTTGTTTTTTCAATATATTTTATTGATTATGCTATTACAGTTGTCTCATTCCTCCCCGTTATTCCCCTCTGCCCTGCACATCCCCTCCCACTTATATCCACCCCCCCCCCACCGCCCTTTAGTTCATGTCCATGGGTCATACATACAAGTTCTTTGGCTTCTACATTTCCTATACTATTCTTAACCTTCCCCTGTCTATTTTCTACCTACCATTTATGTTACTTATTCTCTGTACCTTCCCTCTCCCCACTCTCCTGTTGATAACCCTCTATGTGATCTCCATTTCTGTGATTCTGTTCCTGTTCTAGTTGTTTGCTTAGTTTGCTTTGGTTTTGTTAATAACTGTGAGTTTGCTGTCATTTTACTGTTCATATTTTTTATCTTCTTTTTCTTAGATAAATCCCTTTAACATTTCATATAATAAGGGCTTGGTGATGATGAACTCCTTTAACTTGACCTTATCTGAGAAGTACCTTATCTACCCTTCCATTCTAAATGAAAGCTTTGCTGGATAGAGTAATCTTGGATGTAGGTCCTTGCCTTTCATGACTTGGAATACTTCTTGCCAGCCCCTTCTTGCCTGCAAGGTCTCTTTTGAGAAATCAGTTGACAGTCTGATAGGAACTCCTTTGTGGGTGACTGTCTCCTTTTCTCTTGCTGCTTCTAAGATTCTCTCCTTCTCTTTAATCTTGGCTAATGTAATTGTAATGTTCCTGGTGTGTTCCTCTTTGGGTCCAACTTCTTTGGGACTCTCTGAGCTTCCTGGACTTCCTGGAAATCTATTTCCTTTGCCAGATTGGGGAAGTTCTCCTTTATTATTTGTTTCAATAACTTTTCCACTTGTTGCTCTTCCTCTTCTCCTTCTGGCACCCCTATGATTCAGATGTTGGAACATTTAAAGATGTCTTGGAGGTTCCTAAGCCTCTCCTCATTTTTCTGAATTCTTGTTTCTTCATTCTTTTCTGGTTGAATGTTTCTTTCTTCCTTCTGGTCCATACTGTTAATTTGAATCCCAGTTTCCTTCCCATCACTATTGGTTCCCTGTACATTTTCCTTTATTTCCCTTAGCATACCCTTCATTTTTTCATCTAATTTGAGAACAAGTTCAACCAATTCTGTGAGCATCCTGATGACCAGTGTTTTCAACTGTGCATCTGATAGTTTGGCTATCTCTTCATTGTTTAGTTGTATTTTTTCTGGAGCTTTGATTTGTTCTTTCATCTGGGCCATTTTTTTGGTCTCAGGGCACCTGTTACATAGTAAGGGGTGGAGCCTTAGGTGTTCACCAGGGCAGGGCAACCCAGGAATCTGTGTGGTGATGCCGTATGTTTGGGAGGGGTCTGCGAGGGAACAGTGCCACTTGCTCTACTCTGACTAGATGGAGCAAGCAGAACATTGGAGCAAGTGGCACTGTTCCCTCTCAGACTGTTTTCAGTCACTTCCTCCATTACCCACGAGCAAATTGGGCCCTTCTGGTGCTGATTCCCGGGTGAGTTGGCTTGTATACATTCTAGGACCCTGTCAGTCTCTCCAACAAACTCTCCTGTGAGGCTGGGAGTTTCTCCTGCTGCTGCCTCAACTCCCACCAGTACTTTCCATCAGAAGTTTGAAGCTTTCTTTCCTTGAAGTGAAATTCTGCATTGCAGGATCTGTCTCGCTCCCCAGTTGTTCCTCCCAGTTTATCTGCATGTAAATGTGCAGCAGGTCTCTTTGAAATAAACAAATGAATTGTTTTTTCAGGACCTGAAACCTCTTGGGAGGTGTTTATTATGTAGTCCTGGTGGAAGGTAAAGCCTCTGATGGTAAAGGTGGCTGATGAAGTTTTGAGGACATCATGACAGCAGTGGTACCCAGTGACTGACGCCATGCTGCTGATAATGTAAGCTGAGATGTCTGGTGTATAGAGGGCAGCAGTGTCCTCACCTTACAAGTTCTATGACGTGATTTTAGAAGTTATTTCTAGATGCATATGCCTCTGAGCCTGACTCCACCTTGCCTTTAAAGGAATTCTTTTTCTCCTTAAATTGGTCAGACTAAATTTTTGTTGCCTGTGTTAAGTTGCCTAACTGATACCCTAGAATCAAAAGGCACAACCCTCAGGGAAACAGAAGAAATCAGGAATGGGTTTTCTAGTCTGATTAAGGCTGAGGGTTGAAATCCAGCTGGTTTAGTCCTGACTGGTGCAGCGCAGTGGATTGAGTGCCGGCCTGCGAACTGAAAGGTAGCTGGTTTGATTCCCAGTCAGGGCACTTGCCTGGGTTGCCGACCAGGTCCCCTGTTGGGGGCTTGAGAGAGGTAACCTATTGATTCATCTCTGGCACATTGATTTTGTATCTCCAGCTCCCTCTCTTTCTCCCTCCCTTCCCCTCTCTCTAAATATTAAATCTTAAAAAGAAAAGAAAATTCAACGGGTTTAAAGGGTTTTAATGCAGGTAGCCAGTGGCGTACAGCAGCAAAACATTAAGTTATCAACTGTACTCATCTAGAATAAAGTATCCATTTAAATTCAACTTTGGAGAGACCAAGTAGTAGCTGAGGAATACAAGGACTATAGGAGTAGGTGGTTTTGTTTGTTTTGTTTTGTGGAGTTGGACAGCTCAAAGAAAGAGAATAATGAGCTCTAACTCTTGATGTCTTAGTTCAAATTCCCAAGTTCTCAGCTCAAATCATATACATACCATGGATTTCCTATGAGTTCTAAAACAGACAAACAATAACAATAACAACATGATTTCTTTTTCTAGCAGCTGGGTGCTAAAATAGGTTAAAAACTAAAAACAAAGTTTGATCAGGTGGGTTGCCAAATTACAAAGTCACTTAAATTCACAGCATAAACATTCTCTTATTTGAAACCCAGAATATCGATTAGAACAGAGTAGGACCCTGAGGACTGAATGGAGAGACATGAGCCAATCAGGTGACTTAATGTACTCCTCACCCCTTGAGCCCTGGGTTGGCTTCCCATGCCAAATGAAGGCAATGATGAGGTTCCTAACACACCTCATGAGACCAATTGGAAAGACAAACAATGAAGAAGACTTACCCAGCACAGGAGTTGTGAGTTTCTGCTCATTTGTAAAAGGAAAAATCTGGGGAATACATATGGCGAGGGATTCTGAGAATTCTCGACCAGAGAACGCAGAACGTAGCTTAGATCAGGCTGACTCTATTCAAATGAAGGCAGTTACCAAAATTCTAAACTCCTGTTCAGTTGGCTACTGAAACCTAGACTCATGGGGTCCAGCATAAATAACAACTCTAGCTGGCCCTCATGGAGCCCTTACTAGGTGCCAAGCACTGTTTAATATACTTCTGTATTTTAAGTTCTTTAATACTAAGAATAAGCTTTGGGATATATGTTACCACCTCCACTTATAAAAGAGAAAACTAAGGCACTTAGAGGCTCCACAACTTACCACATGCAGCTTGCAAGTGGTAAAGCTGAGGTTCAAATCAGACAGCCTGGTTCTGGAGTCGGCTTTTAAATTAAGGTCTACATTGAAGTTCTTCTTACAAAGGTGAGATGCCAGAAATATTTTCATATTGTCTGGAGGAAGGAATCCAAGACTTTAGGGAAATAATCTAATAGATTTATCAAGTATGACCTACTTGCCCATTCCAATACAAACTCCCCACGGTGGCCCAGAAAACGCATACTCACATCAGCACTGAGAAGCCCACTGGTGAGGGATGCCAGCATTTCAAAGAGTATGGCAATGACTGTTCTCTGGAGGCAAGACCTCAGGACAAAGAGTTCTAGCCCTTACCAAGTTCCCAAAACTGCTGCCCATGAAACCGGAGCCCCTTGAGTAAAAGGGAGACTGGATTCTTGCAGCAGACACCATCGATGGCCATCCAAAAGCCATTCCCAGTCTCATTTTCTTTGCTACACTTGACTACAGAGTCTGGAAAGCCAGAGTCTTGCTTTCTCTGCCTCTATTCTACAAGTAGATGGGGCAGCATGTCACCCAGTTTTGGACAATGAGATCTAAGGGAAAGTTTGTTGAAGAATTCTGGGAAAGATAGTTTGGTTCCTTTTAATAGAAATGTAGGAGGAGATAGGTTCTTTCCTTGGCCACCCTGTCCTTCCTGACTTTGAGCGAGGTCATGATGCCTGGAGTGGCAGCAGCCCTGATTTAGACAAGATATAAGCCTAAGCTTAAAAGCCACTCAGAGGATCAGTACAAGATGAAAACAGCCTGGATCCTTGAGGAACCATTCCTACAACTGTGTACCCCTAGGCTTCTTGTTACTAGAAGGAAACAAATCCCTACTTGTTAAGGTATTATTGGTCCACTTTTCTAACATCTGCAAACTAAAGCATTCCTAATTGATAAAGTAACCCTTGAGGAAGGATTCAAAATAACATCACAGGTATGTCTTATATATCTTTCAACAACTAGAAGAAATCCCCAAATTGCTTATACCCTTACACTGTATTTCTTGAAAACTTTAAAGAGTATCCAAATATGTTTATATAATTTACAGCAATATATTTTTTAAAAGTCCCCTTTCTCCCTCTATCCACTTTGATCACACCCCTGCTGCTCCAGAGCATCGTGCTCCATGGGTCTCTGGCTCCCTTTCTGCTCCTGGTTTTCTCCTTCTTCAGTCCTCCTTGTTTCTGTCTTTATAATGTAGACTTCCTGGTTTTGAACCAGTGAAACTGAGGAAGGAGGAAGGGCACTTGTAACTGCAAAATTCCCTCTGGAGACTCCAACTCTCCTATCTTAATAATTGTTGCTCCATCATATGTAATTTTTATTTTTAATTTTTAAAACTGGGCTTACATTTGCTTATTATGGACATTTCAGGTCCCATTAGTAACTGACTTTTATCTTTAAAGCAAAGATACCTTGTTTTGAAAGACAAGTTGGTGACAATATGCAGTCAAATCACATTTGAGAATGTCAAATGTTTGCAAACAGCATACCTTAAACATAACAGCATACATTTTAAAATTAATTATAATGCTTAAGTGACATTATATATAAAAGAGATGGAAGCTAGGTTTATTTCTACATGAGATTGTATTATTGGCATGATATTAGTATCCAGTTGCAGTTGTAACAAATTTCCACAAATTTAATGGCTTAAAATAATACAGATTTATTATCTTACAGTCTGGAGGGCAGAAGTCTAAAGTTGAGTCCCTTGTGCCTGGTCTCATCACTCCAACCTCTGCTTCTGTCATCATATCACTTTCTCCCTGCTTTGCCCTCCTTAGTTCTATTAGGACCTTACCTAGATAATCCAGGATAATCTCCCCATCTAAGAATCCTTAACAATCATAAACACAAAATAGCTTTTGCCACATAAGGTGACATTCACAGGTTTCAGGGATTAGACTATGAACATTTTGGAGGATCCTTATTCAGTTTACCAGTCTGCCTTCTGGTCCCTCAAGATTCACATCCATTCCACAGCAAATTTCCTCCTGTCTTTTGAGCCATTGTTATTGCCATTACCAGGAGAAAGAATGCTTCCATCAGGCCAGTGACCCCAAGGTGGGCCAGGGATGTGTGGAGCAAAGCTATGCCCCCAAAAGTAGTTCAGAGTAGATTCTCCAGTAGCCCCACAAACAAAAGACTAAACCCAGTTAAGACAAGAGTCTTCACAGCTCACTTTCAAATGTGAGAAATAAATGTTTATTGCTGAATGCCACTGACTTTTAGGGTGATTTGTTATTTAGCAATACGATTCTTTTATTTGTACAATAACTTTAAGGCCTAAGGAGAAATTACAAATGTCTATCTAATTGTTTTGAATACCTAAAGTCATGTAATTTCTTAAAATCCTCACCCAAAGATATGTTTATTGATTTTAGAGAGAGGGGAAGTGGGGGTGGGGGGAGAGATTCACCTCCTTCAGGCCATACCCTGAGTAGGGATGGAGCCCACAACCTTTTGTACATGGGTCAATGCTCCATGCAGCTGAGCCAGCCGGCCAGGGCTAGAGTCATATACATTTTAACACATACACTCTTCATTTTAAAGTGTAGCAAACTCATTTTTTTTAGTTTTTTGGTAAAAAATGATTCTAAGAGTCCCAGCTGGGTAGCTCAGTTGATTGGATCGTCGTCTCAATGCACCAAGACTATGGGTTCACTCCCTAGTCAGAGCACATACAAGAAGCAACCAATGAATGCATAAATAAATGGAAGAGAATATCAGTGTTTCTGTCTCTCTCTCTCTCTTATTTCTTCTATCTCTACAATAAAAAAAATAAACCTACTTCCAAGAAAAATATCATCTGGACTGAAGCAGAGAGGGATCAGAATGAAATCAGAGAAGGCAGTGATTTAAATGAGAGAGAACACTGTTTTGGAAAACCCCAAAAGAAGATAAGTTATTAAAGGAGGTGTTTACTCAAAGTGTCTCACAGAAGACGTGAACGTTCACCTTCAGATACTGCACATGGACTCATTTTTTGTTGGTGGTGTTTTACAAATTTTCAAATTAGAGAAGTTTTCCCAAAGTGTTGCAATACTAGTTCACCGGGCTGAACTGATGTCATTGCTGTTGCTGTTGTGTGTGTGTGTGTGTGTGTGTGTGTGTGTGTGTGAGTTGTGTGCTGACAGCCAATCATGTGCATGTCTTCTTAGCCCCATGTTCAGCGGTTTGGCAACATCAGGTTGATAGCTAGTAATGAGCCATGCTGGGAGTATTTACACCACGGAAACCTTGCTGCAGTTATGGATGTGTGCACTGGGTCATAATAGAAAGTGAATTTCTTACAGTGGGTCATGGTCAAAAGCTCTGAAAGCCATGGCTTTCACGGTGATTGAGTAAACTTCAACTCCCCACAGTACTAACAATCTATTTGTGTAAAGCATTTCTGCTCCTGGAAGCAAGGCTTGACCCTGCAGCAAAGCAAACTGTGACACTACCTAAATTAATTTGGAAAGAGACATTTTTATATGGATGTTTCTGCCATAATTATTTGGGTTTCTGTGTTTTTCTTCCTCCTCAACCCACCTGCAGGAGCTGAGGGGGGAGGTGTGTGTGTGTATATTTCATCCTAACGGTTCAGGTTACAAATTACATTTATGTCAATTATGAAAAGAATGGGTATTTTGCTTGTATGACTTCAAGAGATGACTGTCTCTGCTTTTTTTTCTCTCAGACCATGTCACATGCCTCAGCAGTGCTATTCCTGAGTGAGGTGGGGGACAGAATTGGCTTTGGGCCATGCTGGTGGCCCTTGTCTGGGGCCAGCAGGCACTTGCACAGCAATTTGAGAGACCTTCTGCTCTAGGATAATTCACTAGCTCACCTGGCCTGGAAATTAGAAGCAAGTCCAGTTGGCATTGCTAATGAAGATTTTGCAGCGATCTTTGTGTCAGACAAGAATCTTAAATTTTACTTTTGTGTGTCTGTCCTTGTGAGGAAGCTGAGTTGCTGCTCTTCTTCACATTTCTCAGATTTTGATGACCCATCATACCTTTTGACAAACATATGCAATGTTTTGCTTTTGCTTTATGACTTTCTGTGCATTCCACACCTCAGACACCTTTAGGCCCTTAGTACCTCTCCCTGCTCGTTTTACTTGAGTTCCCCACTTGCACTGCAGGGCCACTGAGTAGATACTGATGTAAAAGGAACCTTCCTGGAGCCATATAGTATAAACCATTGCAATAGCCCTTAGTCAGCCTCATTTCCTGCCCACCCCCACACAATAAGGGTGTCACTGGCTGGACTTTACCCATACCCCAGTCTCCAAAACTTCATTATTTGATGTGATCAGTTGACTTGACTCACTGTTGCCTACATAGCTGTCCAGTTATATAGTTATCCAAGTCAAAACTTTGTAGCCCAGTTGGTTCAAGCATCATCCCGATATGCCAAGGTGGCAGGTTTGATCCCGAGTCAGGGCACGTACAAGCATCAGCCAGTGAATGCATAAGTGGAACAACAAAACTATGTTTCTCTCTCTCTCTCTCTCTCTCTCTCTCTCTCTCACACACACACACACACACACACACACACACCAGCAAGTTAAAAAACAAAAACCTTACCCAACCCACAACTTACAGATTGGTGTCACTGAGTGATTCCTACAGGGGAATATTTGAGGCCCAATTGCCAATACCTCTGGACAGTAACAGCCCAAAAGGGTACACAAAAGTAAAGACAATAGAGTTTCTAGTAGTCATCACAGCTAATTCTGCATGCCAGAAATAATTCTGGGTACTTTACTTGTGTTAAAATTGCAAAATTCCTCTGAAGCAGGTGCTATTCACATCATTTTACAACTGAAGAGAACTGGGGTAAGTTCCTCAAAATCACAGAGCTAGTAAGTGACAACATCTGATCTAAAGCCAGAGAGTTTGGCCCAAGGATAGGCTTTTAGCAGGTGGCATTGCACCCCTAATTCCAAACCCTGCACACGACCCTCCAGATTGGGTTGTCACTGTGAGAGAGTCCCCAGGGCCTCCTCACCTGGCCTTGGCTATCTCTCCAGCCTCACCTTTCCCAGGCCATTCTTCACTTCACACTCTCCCCATGCTAATTCCCAGTGCCCTGAAGTTTGTAAACGCTTTTGCATAAGCTATTCCATTCCATGTGGCCAATTTCCATGTGACCAATTAAGTAAGTGGCCGACTTGATCTGAAATTATATTTTTAAAAGATAAGTCACCTTTAAACATTAGTGTTTGACTTCTATATAGTAAAAAAAAATCTTATGTTGTACTTTATAATGAATTACAATGATCACCGCAATACAATGCCAAAGTCAAACGTCACTAAAATAATAATCATAGCTTAGTTTTGGTTGATTGATAAGCCCTCACATTTACCTGAGCCCTATACTCAAAGAAAGAGCAGTAGTTTAAAAAATCCCTCTATCCTTTTGTTTTCTGCAGATCTTCGACTCTTTTATTTTCTGAAATCCTTACCCTTTGATGTTCCAGAAAACAGCTAAAGGCAAAGAACCCCCACTCCTCCCAATATGACTTAGGGTAGATAACCCACCTCCACTGTTCCTCACAATTGCCTTGTTTATATGATTCTATGAAACCCCAGATACCCTTCCTTTTCTTTGTCATTCCTCAGTAATGGATGTTCTCCTTATTGCTGTTGTGTAAATAAAGTCATCTCCTGAATTGCCCAGTGCATTTTGTTTTTGACAGTCTGGTTGGCATTGGTCCTCTCCTTCTGGTCCTTGTTTACTCCACCCAAATAACGAGGACTTAGACCTCTGTGTTCCCTTTTTTAAACAATTATTATCCTCACTTGAGGACATACTTACTAATTTTAGAGGGAGGGGAAGGTAGGGAAGGAGAGAGAGAGAGGCAGAGATACATCAATGTGAGAGAGAAACATCCATAGGTTGCCTCCCATACATGCCCCTACCAGTACCAAACCCATAACCTAGTCATGTGCCCTGACAGGGAATTGAATCTGTAACCTTTCAGTTTATGGGATGACCCTCCAACCAACTGAGCCACACTGGCCAGAGCTGTGTTCCCTTCTTGACTTGCGGACTGGGGGACCCAATAGTGAGTCTGACTTGGGGTCCCATGTTCCAGAATCTTGTCCATTGATAGTACAGTAAGAATATGATTTTCTTTTCTTTTCTTTTCTTTTTTTGAGTACTTGCTTGATTTCTACAGTAAACTTTTGGTTTTATGGTCTGACCATTTGTGATCTCTGCAAATGGATTGATGATTTATCAAGACCTTGTCTCTGCTGGGTGAGAGATGATAGATAATCTGACTTATTACTCTTTTCTGTTTGTCAATTTGTCTTTTTGAGCTCAAGTTAATTAAGAATTTGTGCACAATCAGAAGAGAACAGCTCTTTGATATGAACGAGTGAATTTGGTATTTCTGTGTTTATGCTTGACCCATAGCTGCAATTTTAAAATTGAAGCTATAAACTCTCTACCTGTATCTGTATGTTCATTTGTCTGTTAAAAATATATTCCTAGAGCCCTGGGGGTGGGGGTGGGGGCAGTGGCTCAGATGGTTGGAGCATCATCCTGTGCACCAAAGAGCTGCAGGTCCCATCCCAGGTCAGAGCACATACCTAGGTTTCAGGTTCTCCAGGTTGGGTGCATATGAGAAGAAACCGATCAATGTTTCTCTCTCTTTCTCTCTCTCACCCCTTCCTCTCCCTCTAAAATCCATAGACATATCCTCAGGTCAGGATTAAATATATATACTTACATACATAGAGGTGGTATTACCAAAAGAGATTATAAAAGTCTCTTCAAAGAGCTCTATTCTCACATAAATTGAATATTCCTAAAGTCCTGTATGATTATATCTTTGGGTCTGTTAATAACTTTGTTCATTTTTTTGCCACTTTGAGAAATTATTCTAGGAAAAATGTATTTTGTTTTTTTAAAAAAGAGTAGTTTTGTCCTAAAGTAAAATGAATAAAAATGTATAAAAAGATGTACAAAATTTGCAGGAAGGGAATTTTACTTGCCGTAGTCAAAGCTGACTAAGGTTTATGAAATTTTCAAAAACCAACGGTGTCAATTGTTGAACTGATGCAAAACTAGGCTTTGGCTTTCTCTCAATTAAAATGACAAAAGATTTTGAGATTACTGCTCTGCTATCCATGAGAGGTTGTAAAAGGTGATTCTTATCTTTTATATCATCTGCCTAGAGAACAAAGTTTCTGTGTATTTTAAGAATAATTTCCTGCGCTTTATGTTGACTTTGTCGTGTCCTTGATCATTTAAGAGAACAACAGCTTCTGGCTTTTGAAATTAAATCAATGTTCTTTACCATCATGCTACCTTCTATGTTTACTTTTAAAATCTGTTATTGTCACTTGAAATAAATTGATTGCCAAGGATTATTCTCAGTAACTCACAATCCTATCTTAACCAGTGTTCAGATCTCCTGACAGTTTTTCATATTTTCTTTCCTAAATTGAATCCTAAATAATATCTTTTAAGGCTCTCTTGAAGATTTCACAGAGGGTCCCCAGAAAATCACAAGAGATTTGTTCTTTCACCTTTTAAAAAGAGAAGCGCTGGAAGTGATTAGGTTTATTTGATATGCTAATGTTGATAACCTTCCTCAGGTTAAATATGAATTGGCAAAACGTTATTGCTATAAATATTCTGAAGTGACATGCTATGTAGGATGTTCCTGGAGAACTGTCAGTGACCTCGCTGTTCACCGCGTGTTCCTGTTTGTCAGACTCCTGGCACTGCTTAGCCTGATACCAGATAACAGCAGTACAGTGTCATTAGTCATAATTTCACTCATTTTTTTAAATGTTAACTTGATCACAACTTTTCTTCTTTAATTTGAGTATAGCATCCAGGCCAGTGGTTTTCAAGTGGGAATTCAGATACCTATGGAGTTTACTAACATACAGGTGTTTAGGACCTACTTGCAACATTCTGAATCTCTTAATGTTCTCAAGATATTCCTGGCTTAGTCTAACGATGTGCTTAATATTCGGGGTATATTATGTCTCAGGATTATTATGTTATATTTAAAGATATTTTTCTCTGTAAAGATCATGTTCATCTATTTTAAAACAATTATATGCTCTCTCTACTCTTCTTGAAAAATAGGATTAATTACTATGTTTATAGATACTATAAAACTTGTTCTGGATTGATTTTATTTTGTTTTGCACACCATGGAAACATCCAAATTTCCTGCCAGCTGCATTATTCTTGTAATAGACTTTTATCACATCTTTCACTTTTGAAAATCATCAGTAATAAATTAACCACAATCATTTTGAGTCTTTCACAATCTACACACTAGTTTTCTTTTATTATACTCCTTCCCTGAGAAGCCTTGCCTGTACCGCTCTTCAACAAAGGACGGCCCTGGAGCCCCGTGCAGGGGACCTGGCCAGGCACTTTTGGGCACAGTTTCTGAGGGCCTCACTTAAACAACTTAGAGACAGACAAGTGGATGAGTCAGGATTTCCAGGATAATAGTAAAAAAAAAAACATATGGGTTCATGAGATTGCTAATCCAAGATGGAGCAGAGCAAGAATTAATGATAAGAACTGAATGATAAAGCATGATTGTGGCTTATATTAAGAATAGTGTTGATATTTTAATGTTCTATTTTCCAAATATAAGAAATCCTTTAAGTTGTCTTTTCTTTAAGTTTTCTAAAATCTTGTAAAATTTTAATAGATTATGTTTTTATAAACATAAGTGACACATCTTATTTTTTTCTCCTTGCCTGATTTCTCTAGAATTTGGGAACTATTATATATTCTCTTTTATTGGCAATATAGTGATCTGAGTAGATTAAAAAATGATCAGTCTTTCTTGTTAACAGGACATAAATGGAAACATTAGTTATGCAGCCATGGCCTTACCTAGAATATCCTATTTGAGAATGATGCTCATTTAATCAGACATGACCAAATATTTTTAAGAAACAAAGGTTGACTTCATGGAGCCCTCTTGGAAAAATTGTACCTGGCTTATAGATTTCCTGCTGTTTTTCAAATTATTTTTAAAGACCCTGGCTGAGTAGCTCAGGTGGTTAGAATATCATCCCAATACACCAGGGACATGGGTTCAATCACTGGTCAGGGCACATATAAGAATTAATGAATGAATACATAAATTAAGTGGAACAGCAAATCTCTCTATCTCTCTCCAATAAATTAAAAAAATATATATTTCTAAAGAACCATGTTTACTATGATCTGACCCCTTTCTCACTGTTGCATCTCTTCTCACTCATCCCATGCTTGAGCCAACTACAATTATTTGAAGTTCCCCAACCATGACATGTTATTTTGCTTCATCATGTCTTGATCTAGGTTAGGACACACACTTAACTACATTTGGCAAACTTGTCCATCTTTCAGGACCCAAGTCAAGCACTCTTCTCCAGAAATCGCCTCCCAACCTGTGCCTCTTAGGAAGAAATGCTGCTTCCTCCTCCACATCCCTCTTACTACTTACCTCTAGCTCTGCCCCAGCCAGACTATTCTGGAGAGGTTTGTTTCTGTGTCTGTCTCCCTAGTACATTCCTATCTCCTTGAAGACAGAAACTGGGTTGTATTTAGTCATGATAACAAACTAAATAATACTTGGTTTGTTGAATTAACTTATAGTCGGTTAAATTAAACTGAGAGTTCAATTCTTCATAGGGAAGGAAGAGAATGGCTTTTGAATGGGAAGTTATGGGATTTTGACCTTCTGTCTAACATGGACGCCAAATACATTTTACAGACTTAATAAGAAAGAAAAGGAAAGATATCTTCAGAGTTAATATGTCGGTGGCAAACTGGGTCATACTGAAGCTGGAGGTATTTAAATTGGTCTTTTCTCTAAGGAGGCAAACTACATAAATTAATACACTAAACATGGCCTGGAAAGCCCAGAGGCTTTAATAAATAAAGAGATGTACCGGGCCAAACAAGAACATAACACTGCCAATGTCCCAACGTCTCAGTTACAATAACAATGTTTCCTGGGCCCAGGCCAGAGAGCAGCTCAGAGAACATTAAAGAATTTTTGTGCTCCTCTTAAAATCCAATTTGATTCAAGAGACAAGTTTGGCATCTCCCAAAAGCGAAGTGAACATCTCCCGTCTGCTCAAGGCTCCTGCTTGACTCCAGCTTGAAAGAAAAGGCTATTTCTGGACCCATTCTCTCTGTACTATTCTGTCCTCTGTGGTTTCTCTATTTATTTAGGGGGGAAAAAACCAGCTGGTATTAAAGGAATAATTCTGCTGAGAATGGCAGGCCTTTGTCAACAAGATCTCTTTTATAGAGAGAAAGAGAGTACTTCTTGGGATAAATGCCCCCTGCCTCATCATAGAATATTAGAATATTTGAGAAAGAAGGTATCTTAGACGTTACATACTCCAGTTTCTTATTTTACAGATGAAAGAACTGAGACTCAGAGTGGTGATCAAACTAGCTCAAGGATCTTAACTGGCTATATGGAGCAGAGTCCTCTGCTGGCCCATATAAGGTCTGTAATATGTGTGAGAACTTTTATTGGGTTGTATCACTGAGATTTGGGGGCTCTTTGTTACTGCAGCATAACCTAATCTTCCTGGGTTAATATGGCATGAAAAATGATGCATGTTAATTTATATTAACATATAAATAATTATAATAGCTCTTTCTTTGGAATCAAGTTTTGATATTAATTTATAGGGATGAATTACTTATTGACCCTTTCTTGCAGGATTTTATAATCTAGTGATGAGAAGAGAATCTGTGTAAGCAGTTATCAGGGAGATTATGAAAATTTCCATTGAATAGTGCTGAAAATGTGTTATGAGGGCAGAAGATGATCCCTTATTGATAGGAGAAATTATGGAATGTTCAGTGCTCAGTGACTATTAACTGAGCTTCTCTAATATGCTAGGAATTAAAAGAAGAGGCCTTGAGGGATAGGCTGGATTTAGAACTTCAGAGAAGATAGGTCATTCTATCTGACTGAAAGGGAGATGAAACCGCTTTTATTTTCTTCAGAAACTTTGCTTTGAAATTTCTTGAGATTCTGAAATTTGAAGTTGAAAACCACTTTGAAACAAAGTCAGAAGCCTCAGACCTCTACTTTCTGAAAGTTTAAAAGAGAGCACCTTAGTATAATTATTTAAAAATACCCCGGTCCATCTGAGAAAGAAGAACAAAGTAGAAGGGATCAAAATACCTGGTATTGAACTATATTACAAGGCCACTGTAATCAAAACAGCCTGGTACTAGCATAAGAATAGACACACAGACCGATGGAACAGAACAGAGAGCCCAGAAATAAACCCAAGTCTCTGTAGTCAATTAATATTCAACAAAGTGGGCAGGAGCATAAAATAGATTAAAAATAGCCTCTTCAACAAGTGATGTTGGGAGAACTGGATAGCCATAAGCAAAAAAATGAAACTTGACCACCAACTTAAACCATACACAAAAAGTAAAATTCAAGGTGGATAAAAGACTTAAATGTAAGTTGTGATATCATAAAAATCCTTCAGGAGAACATAAGCAGGAAAATCTCAGATATTCCACACAGCAATATTTTCACTGATATGTTCCCTAGGGCAAGGGACATAAAGGAAAGAATAAATAAATGGAATCTCATCAAAATAAAAAGCTTCTGAATAGCTAAAGAAAACAGCATTAAAATGAAAAGAGAACCAACCATATGGGAAAACATATTTGCCAATGACACCTCAGACAAGGGTTTGATCTCCAAAACATGTAAAGAACTCACACAACTCCACTCTAGGAAGATAAATAACCCAATTAAAAATGGGCAAAGGACTTGAACAGATAATTCTCCAAGGAGGATATACAAAGAGATATATGAAAAGATGTTCAGCATCACTAGCCATCACAGAGATGAAAATTAAAGCCACAATGAGATACCACCTCACACCAGTCAGAATGGCCACCACAACCAAATCAACAGACAAGTGTTGGAGAGGATGTGAAGAAAAGGGAGCCCTAGTGCACTGCTGGTGGGAATGTAGACTGGTCCAGCCACTGTGGAAAACAGTATGGAATTTTCTCAGAAAACTGGAACTGCTTTTTGACCTGGAAATTTCAATGCTGGGATTATACCCTAAGAATCCTGAAACATCAATTCAAAAGAACCTATGCACCCCAATGTTCATAGCAGCATACTTTACAGTAGCCAAGTACTAGAAGAAACCTAAGTACCCATCAGTAAATGAATGGGTCAAAAAATATGGTACATTTATCCAATGGGATACTATGCAGCAGAAATAAAGAAGGAGCTCTTACCCTTTGTGACAGCATGGATAGATCTGGAGAACATTAAGCTAAGTGAAATAAACCAGGTGGTGAAAGACAATTACCATATGATCTCACCTATAAGTGGAACCTAATCAACAAAACAAACAAGCAAGCAAAACAGAACCAGAGACACTGAAATTAAGAACAAATTGACAGTAACCAGAGGGTGGAAGAGGGGGAATAAAGGAGGGAAAAGGTGGAAGGGTTTTCAGGAAAATGTATAAAGGACACATGGACAAAACTAAAGGGGGGTAGGATTAAGGGGAGAAAGTGACAAAGGTTGGGGTGGGGGGAAAATGAGGGCAACTATACTTGAATGACAAAAAATGTGGAAAAAAAAAAAGAAAAGAAAATACCCTGGTCCAGTAGTCAGACTCTTCCACTGACTGTGTTATTTTGGGAAAGTTATTTAATTTCTCTGTACCTTACCTTCATTATCTGTAAATTAAAAAAAGATGAGCTGGACCAGTGTTTTCCACACTGTATTTCCAAAGTATGTGCCATGAAATAGTTGTTTCCCAAGAAAGAAGTTGATGGGAAAGCAATCTGGTCAAATAACTTTGGGAAGTTCTGTTCCCTAGATTCATCTGAGATCTTATCTTAGAGATTCATGGTGAACATTAGCTTATTAAAGAATCTGTAAATTCCTACCACAAAGAAACTTGTATAGATTTGTTTAATCCAGTATTTCTATCTCCACCATCACAAAAATAAATTACCAGGACCTGGAACAAGTATTTGAAACACTCCTTGGAAAATGCTGATCACTAACCAGCATGATTCTGTAAGTTGAAGATTTACCTTTAGCTTTCTAGCCTCTCACAGTCTTAACAAATTTATTTCTCACTAAACATTTCTCCCAACTTTCCTGTGAAGAACAGTAAGCAAATAATTATAGCTCAGATGAATGCCCTTTGTTTTGGATTCATTAAGAACAACAACAAAAAAAGTTTGAAAAGTAAATATTTTATATTTGATGATTTCTCTACATTTTCCATAAATTCTTTTCTTATGATATCTTTATATTATGGTGACAGAGAAGAGTGGCAGACACTATTATGCTTAGTTGAAGTACAAAGCCTTGAATCAAACACATATGACTGTCCTCACCAAGTTTACAATCCAGGGAGGTAAGTAGAGAAGTAAATTCTAACAACAATGGCCAACAGTATCAAACAGTTCATTAATTGCTGAGCCCTGTCCTAAGTACTTTACACGTAGGGTAACTCCTTTGATCCTCACAACAACCTAAAGAGGTAAGCACCAGATAAAGATAAGACTGAGACTGAGAGAAAGATAGTTAAGTAGATTATTCAAGGTTATATAGTTAGTAAACATCAGAACTGGGATTCGAATCCTGAAATTTCAGTTTAGAGTCATAGTGTTTAATACCATGCTATCCTGACCCTTCTCTGTGGTAAATATGATAACAGATGGGTACAGATATTAACACCTAACTCACAGGTGAAGAGGGTCAGAGAAGGCCCACTGGTTAGGGTCAGGCACGTTAGACCTCAAGAGGTATATTCTATACCCTCTTGAGGGTAAGATCAGGAGACTCCCAGTAACCCTGGTTGAAGCAAGGTCAGTGGTATGCTGGAAGCAGAAGCCACCCTGACTTATGTAGGAGATGAGAGGTTTGGGTAAATGAAGACTCTGAGTATAGGCCATTCTTTCCTGAAGCTCAGGTGTAAGGAACAGAGAGAGCTAAAGGATTACACAGGGTCTAAGGAAGGTGATTTATTTTTTGGATGAAGCTTAAGTGTGTTTGGACAAAAGAACCAATTGGCACAGAGCTTAAAACCTGCAAAAGAGAAAAGTAGCAGGTCTAGGATATAATAGTTCAGAGGAAAGTGAAATTTGTGAATAAACAAGCCAAAACACCAAAGACTGAAGTGGCAGACAGTACTTGTGGAAGAGGTAGAGAAAGTTCAGTATTTAAGTTTAAAGCCAGTCTTGAGAATGTGCCTGAATCCCAGGAGGATCTCACTGAAGATTCAGGCTTGGCCTGAACCATGCAAAATACCTACCAATTTAGGCCAAGGATAAAGAACAGCATCCTCAATTATTTGGACCTGCCAATTAAAAGAGTTTTCTTTATTTAATGGGTTTCATTGCTCAAATTAAAAAATTATTTTCCCACCTTATTGATCCATTTATCCTGCACATAGATGCTGCTTCAGTGGCCTGGAAACTCTAAGTTCATAAATCACTGTAGAATCCTGTGTTCTTGGTGTGAGAGAGTACCTTAGGTGAACTGGTCTCTGCCCTCTCCTTGGGCAGGTAAGGCACATTTGTACTCACCTACACAGTGAATGCAACTGAGCATCCAAGAGCAGCTCAGGGAGCAGCTCCCTGAGAGAGAAAGAGACTTGCTGAAGGAAACAGCAAGAGTCCCCTTGGTATTATGTTAAATGTTAAATGATGTACTTGATACTGATGGCTCCATGACTAGATGTCTGAGCATTATCAGAGCATAAACCATAACTGACAATTTCAGAATGATAAGTAAGAATTCTGGAGGAAAACAAGCAATGTTGTTGAGAAAATGGCTAGTTAGCACTATACAACTGGAAAGTTGCATGGACCAGAAGAGCAAATTCTCAGGCTATTTGCTGCACTCATAGCTCCTATTCAACTTCCTTCCAGTTGAATGATCATCCTGATGCCCTTGGAGCCTCTTCTCCTAACCTCAGCAGACTGGATGAGAAGTCAACACCTGACTCAAGCACAGCCAGATTATAGGTTCTGCAAAATGTCTGTTCAAAGAGAGACTTCACTGGTCAGTTGGACCAATCAGATTCCCTCTCTTTGGACTTTGAACTGCAGCTAAAAAGAGAAAGGTGGTTAGTTGGTAATGAGAGTGCAGAAGAGAGGGGCTTGGAAGGAGGAGGAAGAAACCTTGTCATACTGACAACAGAGCCTTGGGTGAGGTTCATCATAACCTGGGCACTGATGTTGTTTTGAATTCAGAGCAAGTCCTGAACTCATGACTAGAATCCTAGGCTCTGGGAAGCACAGCTGCCTCAGGATCCTGGCACTGATGCTGCTCTTGGCCTAGGAGAAGAACAAACATAATGCTATGATTCTAAACAACCAACAAAACAAATCAAAATTGTTGGGAACTACCCTGCCTGGTTTCAGAAGCTGTAATCCCCTGTGACTAAGGCTCAGTAAAGGACCTTGGGACCATAAACGACTTAGGAGACAAACCTTATCTTCCTTGTAGGAGCACTACCTCTGCCCACTTTCTCTTCAACCTGCTTGGCCCCCAATGCTTGATCAGTTAGCCAGTGACTGGTAAGATTCCTCAAAAGAGGGATGACTTAATACAGGCACAGTTGTGAGGTGGCCCTCAGGGAAGGACTTGAGGGGCTATAAAAAAGGGGGTGATAGACTCTCACACCTCAGCTTTGACATAGCCTGAGTCCTCATTCTGTCTGCAAGAAGTCTCCTAATCTCTTGGCTGCCTAATCTCTTTACTTCCCCTGCCTGACTTAAGCCTAAAACAATGCCTTAAGCCTGAAACAATGCTGGAGGTGGGTGCGGCCCTGTGCTGGAAAGGGGGGTTCCATAGGACTATCAGGCCTCAGAAAGAATGCATAAAATCCTATGACACCTACTTCGCTAATACCCTCAATTTAAATGATAAGGGTCCAAGCAGAAAGTAAGTTTGTTCCCCAAAGTTTCATGGCCCTTTTACTATCTGACCCTGACTCAGAATAAGCCCTCAGAGTTCTTTGAATGTTATCTATTGTTTAATCATTTTTGTCTGACAATGATTGATGAGCTTTACACATACACCCTGCATTCTGGTGCAAATGGAACCCAATAAAAGCTTGTCAAGGCAAGGGTGGAGGTGTTCTCCCCTTGAGAGAGTGGCTGAGGTGCTCCGAGGCTTTTTCTCCTCTTAAGAGAGAAACCGAGCCGTCCTTTTTCCTCCGCAGGACTTGGTAGTCTGTGTGAATTTGTCTCGTCTCATCCATAATGCCGCAGACCCCAGGAGTCGGGATCCATGTCACAAAATGAACCAAACTAAGCCAAAAAAACACAAAACACACCTTTCTCCCTTCCTTTAGGAATTGGAATCTCTGTTGCTTGTGTCTGTCCTGGTTCTGCACTCTAGAGCCTCATTCTTAGGGCAGCCCCAGCACATGCACTTCCTAAGGGGAGACCAGAGTATCTCAAACAAAATCTCTATGTCCCAATTTATTGATAACCTATCACAGGAACAGTTTCAGGGGGAAGAAAGGCCAATAGATCCATGGTTGGACTCTGTTCTTGCAGTACAGATGATCTGGCTGAGGTTGTGGATAGTAGGACTATCCATGGAGGAGAAAGTAAAAGGCAGTGTCTAGGCAGCAGAATTCTCAACAAAGCTTCCAGTAACATGCTTACCACTTTTCTTTCAATTAACCAATGCTGGGTATACCAAGGTGAGCAAAATCTGTCCTCGCTCTCAAGAAGCTCATTGTTTATGGAGAAAACAAAGGTGCAAGCCAATTAAATGCTATACTATGTGGTGGGTGCTGCTATAATTGCAAATACAGCTGATATGAGAGCACACACTGAAGACAGGAGAGACAAAAGGGCCATTTTCCTAAAGAGAGAAGAGCATGTGTGAGGTCTTAGAGGTGAGGAAGCATGGCAGTTTGGGGCATAGCACCCTGGGCACTAAGGAAAGGCATAGGATGAGGGATCAGGGAAATGTTAGAGATGGATACAATGAGGCCAGGTTGCAATGGGCCACACAGAGATTCCAAGCTTTCTTGGTTTCTCAGTTGTTCTCTTAGCATGTCAGTTATTTTTTCATGGTGACCTGAAGCCAAAAGAAATACTCACCAGCTCCATATATTTAGTAGTTGGGTCAAAACAACTTAATAGGTATTTATGTCCTAACAATTACTGTCACTGGAAAAAAATACACATAAATTGAAAAGAAAACTATTATTATTTCATTCTTAAAAGATCACAATTACTGCCCTGGACTGGTGGCTCAGTGGGTTGGAATGTCATCCTGTACACCAAAAGGTTGTGGGTTCAATTCCTGGTCAGGGCACATACCCATGTATATTCTGGTTATGATCCTTGGTGGGGGCATGTATGGGGGGCAACTGATTGAAGTTTCTCACATTGATTCTTTCTCTCTCTCTCTCTCTCTCTCTCTCTCTCTCTGGTGAATAAACATGTCCTCAGATTAGGGTTAAAAAAAAGATCACAGTTACTTGAGAATAGAATTTACACTCTCTCCAACCTTACTACCATCTGCATTTTCTGCTGCACATTGAATTTTGGGTGACATTTTCTTTTTATCATTGTGACCACCAAAACCCCAGCTTTGCAAATACATTCTTTTATCATAAAAGAATATACTTGAGTCTAATGCTGAAGTGTGAACTCTTTCAGTCTAGTCTCCCCCAGTGTCAAGTACAGCTGCTTTTCCCTCAAAAAAAATATAAAATTTCCTGATTCACATGGCAGCTCCCCACAGTGCTCTGAGGCACTCCAGGACCCAACAGGGGAATGCTGGGGCTGAAACACAGTTCATGGTTTCAAAAAGAGGTAAGTGGTGAAACCACAAAACTCAAAACTTACAGTTAGTAACTGGTGGTGCTAACCAATTGTTTACATGCTTAGTGAATGACAGGAAATCCTTGAACATACGTGAAGCAGATGGAGAAATGGCACACTGGAAGGTAAAGAGTCTAGCAAAGGACTACTGTGTGCTTGAGAGATTATTATTAATCCTTTAAGAATGGTTTTGGGTTTTGTTACCTAGTAATAATCCTCAGTCTGTGTGGGAGAAGGAAAGGTGGAGAGTCCAATCAGCCGTCCTCCTTGTGGGCCTGTCACCGTGAGGTGGGCCCAGGAACCAGTACACCAGCCATTTCGTTGTGCTGGTGGTGGTGCACTGTGTGTGTGCATGCTCTTCTTTTCTGTTTCAGCCAAACATAAAACACTCTGAAGTAATTGCTCTGGGCTCTAGTCTTCTTTAACTCCAATCCCCAGCTTTGGGTAAACTGTTAGTGGAATTCCAGGATTTTCAAAAGACTGTAGCAGAAACAAATGTCAAAGGAGACATAAGAAATAAAAGGGCGAGAGAAAGGGAAAAGGCGGTATCAGGCAGCAAAGATATAACTTATCTGAAATAGAAAGGCCCCCTTGATTAACGAGATAAAGGAGAGAATGACTGACCTTTATTCATGGGAGACGTGATATCCTAAAAGGAGCTGGTGCCACAGAAAGAAAGGGGAACAAGAGCCCTGGAGAGAAAGGAGCACTTTCCTGTGCCTGTTGGTGATACTACAGAGTCCCCACCCTTGTGTCTCTGGTCTGTCTAAGGGATGGGTAGAGACTCTCCAGGAAGAATGGGAAGCAGGCTGCATGGTATGACGAGAAAGTCACAGACTTCCCAGCCTTGGACCAAAAATAACCTTGCAGGCTTGCCACCAAGGTTGAAATGCTCCCAGTGCTTTTCAACCTTTGTCACAGTGCTTTTGGATTGGTGTACTGTGTCTCCAGAATTCCTCTGTTAAAATAGAAAAGTGTTATTTTGGAAGGATAAAGCATTAAGCCACCAGTGTTTGTCCAAATTTTAGCCCAGACTGCCTCATTTTTAGCCAATATAATCTAGTGAATTATCTAATGTATTCTATGGTATCTAATATTATCTCTTCTTATAAAGAGATTGTCTCAAAATTTAGTGGCTTAAAACAGTAAAAAATTACTATCTTTCAGTTTCTGTGGTCAGCAGTTTGGGTGAGGGTTAGCTGGTGGTTCAAACTCAGGGTCTTTCATGAGGATGTGGTTAAATGTTGGCTGGGGCTGTCATCATCTAAATAAAGGCTTGAATGCTTCCAAATGGCTCACTCCTGTGGCTCCTGGCAGGAGGCCTCAGTTCCTTACCACCTGTGCTGCTCCACAGGGCTGTCCGAGTGTCCTCACAAGGTGGCTGCTAGCTGCTCTCAAGAGTGAGTGACTTTTATGACCCACTCTCAGAAGTTATATTTGCTCACTTCTGTCACATGCCATTCCCTTGGATAAAGTCACTAAGTCCGGCCCATATTCAAGGGGAGGGTAATTAAGCTCCATCTCTTGAATGGAAGAGTATCAAAAATTTGTAGACATAGTTAAAACTCACCACAGCTAATCACCCAATTACCCATGAAGAGATGGTAGATGAGGCAAGTAGGAATTTTTCTTCTTAATAGCATTTTTCAGTATTTGACACACCATACAATTCATCAACATAAGGTGCACAATTCAGCAGTTTTTAGTACAATCACAATGCTGTCCCGTGATCACCACTATTTAATTTCAGAATATTTTCATCACCTCAAAAGGAAGCCTTGTACCGATTAGTGCCCACTCCCCCTTCCTTTTACTGGCCCAACCCTGGGCAACCATTAACCTGCTTTTGGTAAGTTTTGATAGATGGTTACTGAGGAAGACAAGATCAGAAGACACTACTCCCCTGGTTGTCCATCTTGCTAAGGCTGGTCAGTGGAAGGAGGGCAGAGGCAGGAACTCAAATGAGATTGTGCCAGGCCTCTCTGCATAAAGCAGCAGTCATGGCTACTCAGAACTTCCCCACTTCAGGAGCCAGAACACAGACACTGCTTAGGAAACTGGGGCTGTTTGCTGGTGTTTGATGGTCTTTGGTGGTCTGAGCAGCAGCCTGGCAATAGGATTCTGGTGCCTTGTAGGGGGATGTGGACCAAGTACAGTGTTACCAGTAGACCTAGGCTGTCTCTAGAATGAGATACACCTGTGCTGGGATCCCAGCTCTGCCACTGACTAGCTTGTGTCTTTAGTCAAGTTACACATTTTACTTAGATCAAACCTTCCTGGGAGGGTGGTACTGATTTTCCTTTGATTTCCTCCCTGCCTAGCAGTTCCTGAGACTCACTTCAGAAGTACCCACCTTGCAGTTTTGTTGTAAGAACAAGGGATATATGGGATATACTTAGCCTGAGTACTGTGCATATGGTAGGTCTTCAACAGAGGGTGGTTATTTTTACTAGTATTCACAAGGTTGCCTGGGAATAACTTGGATTTAGGCTGGGACATTTTGAGATATGAGACCAAGGGAGTCTCCTTTGGATTAATTTCTGCAGTTTAAGACACACCACACCCTCTCTTGCCTCCTCTGGGGCTGATACAGTCTTCTTCTTGAATAGAGGATGAATCCGAGAAACTGTTTTGCTCTCACTGTACTTCAAAGCATAGCCAGAGCCTAGAAGTGCTGCTCTATGAATTTATACATTTATATAAAAGTTGGTTCCTTCCATTTAAATGCACACCACCTAACAAACACACACATGCACTGCTTTGCAGAAAAAAATTCTACAATCTGAACAAACAAACAAAGAAGCGGCTTGATCCAGCTACAGAGGCAATGCAGAGGGAAAGCTCACAGCTGGACAGGCTGTCCCCATGGTCTCCTGTTCCAGATCTGTGCTTGAATGAGAGCAGTGTTACATGGCCCACAGCCTTTGTTGCCTTGCTTGATGCCATCAACGCAGACAGGCCTCACGGCAGAGGAAGCACCAAGGAGAGGACCTTCAGTTTGAAAAAAGACAAGACAACCGTGTCTCTACCTTACACTCCCTTGGCCCTGGGTGGGCACGGGAAATTTACACATGGCTTTAACTCCCTTCTTCCTTGCATGGGTTGGGGACCAGCTCTGTCAGGAGCCCTTGAGCAGGCCACTTTTCTGACATCCCCATGGCACTTGGACATCCCATCCGACCACTCACTGTCATGTCTCCATGTTTTATTTCCTTCCCAGCACTACAGCACAAAATATTTTGTTGCTCATTTGTGTGTCTAGAACATGAGCTCCACTGGTGAGGGAATTTGTCACCTCTCCCCCCAGGACCCCGGTTCCTGGAGCTGTGTGTGATGTGCCACTAGCATCCGGGAAATGTTGGGGAGAGAATGAACACATGCTTCTAGCACTGATTTTACAAAACCCTCTCTCACCCATATTTCATTTGATTCTTCCAAAAACCTGTGAGATAACCACTTTTTATTGGCTTTAGTTTATAGATAAGGAAATTGAGGATCCTGAGCCATGAATGGCTTATCTAAGGCCACAGCTAGAAAGAGAGAGAGAGCCAGAGTCTGAACCAGTTTTTGACTCCATACCCTTTGTTCTTTTACCAAATCCTGTGGTTATCTTGTGTGTCCCACAGTGGTGTCCCTGCTTCCAGAGAGTAACCCCCCTCAACTCTTTGAGGCCAATTAATTACTTACCCCATATCTGCTTCCTCAGCAGGAATTTTCATCTTTAATAATGAGGTCTCATAGAAGGCTTAGTTGCATGATTGGTTGTCATAGGCTTAGACACATGATCCTTTCCATGCATTTTTAAAAACTGCCATTAAGAATTCATTGGAACTGAAATGGAGTGATCTCCAAAATATAAATGGAAAAAGCAAGATGCAGAACATTGTGTATGAAATGCTACTGTTTGGGTAAAAAGGAGGGGAGACTGTTCAATCCAGCAGTTACGCTCCTTGGTGTTTATCCAAATGAACTGAAACCTTATGTTCACAAAAGAATCTTACACAATGTTTATGCAGCTTTATTCATCATAATTGTCAAAACTTAGAAGCAATCAAGATGTCTTCAGTAGGTGAATGGGTAAATAAACTGGTATATCAAGACGATGGAATATTATTCAGCACTAAAAAGAAATGAGCTATCAAGCCATGAAAAGACATGGAGGAAACTTAAATGCATATTACTAAGCGGAAGAAGCTGATCTGAAAGGCTATATATGTGTCATATGGTTTGGGAATCATACATTGTGGAAAAGGCAAAACTGTGGAGACAGTAAAAAGGTCAGTGGTTGCCGGGGGTTGGTGGGGAGGGAGTGATGAATGGGGAGATTAGGGCATGTTTAGGGCAGTGCAACTACTCTGTGTGAGACTGTAAAGATGGAGATATGTCATTGTACATTTGTCATGAGTCATAGAATGTACAACACCAACAGTGAACCCTCATACAAACTTTGATTAATTGTGATGTGTCGATGTAAGCTCATCAGTTGTAATACATGTACCACCCTGGCGGGGGTGTTGGCTCCCAGTGGGGGAGCTCATGCATGTGTGGGGGCAGAAGGGGTGTGGGAAATCCCTGTACCTCCTTCATTTTCCCATGAAATGAAAATCGCTCTAAAAAATCATCCATTTCTAAAAATTGAAAAATTTAAAAATAAAGGAGGGAAGAGAAAATACTTATACATGCATTAAATATTTATGACAAGATATCTAAGAAATTAATTACATTAGTTGTTTCCAGCGAAGTAATTAGAAGCCTGGAGTCAGGGATGGGGGAAAACTTTTCACTGTGTACTCTTTGTTTTCTCTTTAAATTGTACAGCATGTGACTATGTTACATATTCAGACAGAAACTACTTCACTAATGAAAACCATGACCACACTCAGTGTCTGCTTTTGCTAAAGTCTAATGATACGGGTGTGTTCTGAAGCTCCGGTTTGGGTTTCCTTTGCTTTTCCATCAAAAAGTGGCCAAATAGCAGGATCCCAGCAGGGAACAAGGAGCAGCTCCCATGTCAGCTCTCCCACCCAGACATGCCCAGGCAGGATGCCTGTCCCTGAAAGATGTGTGGCTTCTGTCCATCTTGGAGACCCCCCAGGCCACGTGGTCTTGCCCTCCAGTACAGATGAGCCTGGACTAGTAGTGCTCAGAGGAGCTGTTGCTTTTTCTGAGCACATTGTCTAAAAGAAAAGCTCCTTTCAACATTTTTTTCCCCACTGGGTACTTTGTTGATATGCTACTTGTTAGTACCATGATGCAGAAAATGTTACCAAGGGCATGTGACACCAGACAAAGCTGGCAAAGGGAGTGGCTGCTCTTCGTTTTTTACTTGTTCACTCTCCCATCAACTATGACCCAAGTGCACACCTATGGCATCCGTGGTGCCTGCCAATTCCTCTGCTTGGCTCCCATCACCAGCATTTTTCCCTTCAAGGACAAAATGGTGAGGATTGTCAACTTTCAACTCAAGATTCCCTTTCCCCTTCTGGTTTTTCTCCTGCTCTAGAAGACTAACAACCCTTCCATGTTGTCCTGGATCATGGAGCAAGCAGCATGCACAAGACTTTGAGAATGAATAGCAATTTCCTGTTTGCAACTCCTTCCTGGAAGGTAAGAGCATGCTAGTGGCCTCACTCCACTCAAGGACTCCACACATCCCCAGAGATTCCTTAACCTGCCAATGTCATATCCACTCGAGTGGTCATTAAGCCCAGTGCCCTCTGTCAGGCATTGGCGGAACAGGGGGTAAAAATCAAACTAAAAATATGTACCATTGTCTGAGGAAGTCTTGATTCAAACAACGAAGGCACACCTTATACTTGAAAAAACTCAGACACAATAACATCATGCAATAGCAGCAGAAGCACAAGGGTGCAGCTAATTACAGATATGGAAGTAGATGGCCTCATTCTCAGGGAACATAGGAGGAAAACTCCTGAAGAATAAAGTTAAATGATGGCTCTGACAGGCCCATGGCAGATGGAAGAAAGGCAGGCTCTGTCTTCCGTCTCATCTGTCCTCCCTACTCTTTCAAGGCTGGGGAAGTTCCCTGTCATTAGTGTGTCAGACTAGCAGCCATAAGCAAAGTGAAAGGCCCTCACTCTTTGGCAACCTGAAACACTGAGAGGATAAAAGAAATTGAGTGGAGGGTGTGAAATGCTGCTTCATGCTATTTCCTCTGCTCTTCCTTCTTGGAAGCATTCTACCCAGCGGCTGCCTTGGGTTGCATTTGTCCCACTAAACAAGCTTGGGACTGTTTGTCTCGAACATCTTTACGCTAATTAGTGTGGTTGGCAGGCTCACAGTCCCCCAAACATATCCCTGTCCTACTCCCAGGAACCAGTGATGACAGTGTGTTACCTGTCAAAAAGGAATTAAGGGAGCAATGGAATTAAGGTTGTTAATCAGCTGGCATGAAGAAAAGGAGATGGTCCTGGATTATTCAGGTGGCCCAGTGAAATCACAGGGTCCTTTATCAATATGCAAGAGGGAGGCAGAACAGTATCAAGCTGATACAAAGTGAGAGAGACTCAGTCATTACCAGCTTTAAAGATGGAGAAGGGGCACCCAGCCCAGGACTGCAGACAGCCTCTAGATGCCAGAAAAGGCAAAGAGGAGCATTCTCCCCTTGAGTCTCCAGCAAAGAGTGCAGTCTTGCTGACATTTTGACATTAGCTTAGTGAAATCCACTTAAACCTTCCACTCTCCAGAACTGTCAAATAATCCATTTGGGTTGTTTCCAACCACCAATTTGGTGGTAAATTGTTTCAGTGGCAACAGGAAATGAACAGAATTCATAAATCAGATCCTGCTTGACTCAGGCTAAGACAGCCCACCTTCAAAGCCTTCTTGGAGGGGGGTCGGTTGCATCATCATCCACAAATAAGGGTGAATCCCACCCACTGGCTCCAAGCTGGGACAGCAGAAATGTCTGAAAAGGGGTCTCTGAAACTTTGGTTCCCAGTGGCCTGGGGAGAGATGACATAAAATGGTACCTGATACCCACAGGAGGAGGTAACAGGAGTGTTGGCTGAGAGGTGCAGGCATTAAATGTTGGAGTCAATTATAGTAAGCAAGAAATGTATGAACTCAGGTGGCAGAAGCAGTGCGGGTTTTGGCTGGAAGATTGGGAAGATGAGGGAGATTGGGGGGTTGGGAGGGAGGGAGAGTCCAGAGGGAGGATGCTTTTGTCAGGATGGGCTCCCAGGCGTCCCTCCTGTGTTTGAGGGGTGTTGCGCGTGGGTCACCGGCCAGCAGTGACCATGGAATGCTGTGGATGGCTCGCCGAAAAACACGCGAGAAATAAACAAACATGCACAGAGACAAGACTAGTTTCTGTGGGGAAGTAGGGACAGAATGGCCACCCCCCCTAGTGGGGAGCGCCCTGATTTACAGTCCATACCTGCTTTTATTGGGCTCATTTTGCATAATAATTCAGGTAAAGTACAGTACTTATCAGGGGGAAGTAAGGAACTATAGAAAACAAGGAACTCTGCTGGTCTATTGAGTCGGGGTCAAAGAGCTATAAGACTTTGAGGAACAAACTTCCTCCTTGGACCCCTCTCATTCAACTGAGAGCATTCTAAACAAAGAAGGTTTCACAGTAATTTACATGTTCTTTCTTAGGCCTGATCACCTGGGGAATCCGCTCTTTCCAGCACAGAGCTGCACCACCCTGTCCTTGTTTCAGGCTTAGCACGGGAACTAAGGCAATAAGGAGATTTCTCCCAGATGATGAGAACTCAGGCTATGTCAAAGCCGAGGAGCGAGGGTCCATCACCCCCTTTTGCTGCAGCCCCCCAGGTCCTTCTTTTGGGGGGCCTCCCAAAGTGATTGTGCCTGGCTTAGGTCATTCCCCCCGTGGGGAATCTTACCCGTCTTTGGCTAACCTACCAAGCTTTTTGGGGTTCAGTTATTAATAAAGCAGCAGAAGCAGCATTCCTGCCAGGGAGATAAGCTTTTGTCTCCTTGCTGGCTTACGATTCCAAGGGCGTTCCCTTAGCCTTAGCCTAGGTGGGGGTTTCAGCTTCTGACACCAGTCAGGGCGGTTCCCAACAGAGGGGGAGGGACTCATCCACTGTTAGAACAACCTTGGCTTGAAGGATTCACCAGCACACAATACAGTCTCTCCTGAAGCTCCACTTTATTGCAAATTACAAAACTAAACCTTTTGGATTCATCAGAAAGGCGTAATGACCACTGAATGGTGTGACAAGTATAACTTTTAAAAATTCAGCAGAAATTCATTACTAATTCATGCCTAGGATCAACTTTTAAAAATCCCTATCTTTAATGTTCATGAGATAGAAAATTGGGCTTCACGAGCTGTTTATTTTCCCCAAAGGACAGGCAATACAAAATGAGTCTAAGCCTTCCTTTATTTCTCATCACTCCCCCGGATGACTCCATCTTCTTTCCCCAGGAAAACAGTGAGCAGTGAGAAAAGGAGAGGAAGGGCATTTGAGGAAATCCAAAAAAGTATTTCTTGCCCATTCTGCTCAGTGGAGATGATCTCTGCTTACTGATCCCAGTGGGTGTGGCCCGAGCTGGAACAGGTGGAGAGATGAGGGGATTGGGCACATGTGACAGCCACAGCAACTCTAGGTTTGGAACCTCCAGAAGCAGAGCTCCTGTCTGTTCACACTTTTCACTCCAACCTGCCCCTTCATCTCAAGTGCCAAGCAGAGTGCTGGGCAGGGAAGAACATTCCATTAAACCTTTGCTGCACTGCATCAGATTGAAGGTGCTTCCGAGGTCCCCTGTCCCACCCAGCAAGTGTGACTGAGGATCTCTCTCCCAGCAGACTCCAGACCTCTGTCTGTACCAAGTCACGGGAGTTCAGATGAGACCATGTAGAATTAATGCAAACTGGAGATGTCATTACATGAATGCTCTCAATCTGAACATACTGGATGGCTAATGGACTTTGGGATATAATCTAACTTCTTAGTTAAGCAAACGTATGATAACTATTTGTCCCTTGTCCCAACCACAGTCCTCCAATTTTTCTCCCTCTTCCCTGCGTACTCACTAATAGTACACTGAGCACATCAGATTCTCTCAGGCTATTCCTCTGTCTGGGATGCCCCACTGCACTCTTCCCCAGCTGTCTGTCGAATTCCCATTTATTTTCTAAAACTCTATTTATGTATCATCTTTACCATAAGACTTTTTCTGATCAGGCTGGATGAGGTGTAGCTTCCCTGTGTATTCCTAGTGGCTGTTACTTGTTTCAAGCACAGTTAATACTCATCACCTTTAGGTATTGTCATTTATCTTTTTATCACCATCGCCCAACAATAGTAAATTCTTAAAAAGTGTCTACTGAGTAAATGACCCAATATGAACAGTTACTATTTATTGAGCACATTTTTACTATGGGTATCACATTCTGCTAAGCTTTATACTGCGTCCTGCCCCTCATGGCCTCTGTGGCTCCCTGCAGTCCTCGAGAACCTGCCAGCATGTCTTAGGCTTGAGCTGGACAAAGCTGCTGAGGATGTTTGGTGCCTTAAGTCAAGGTTGTGGATGACAAGATGTTATTCATTTGTAGATGCTACAAACAAGACACTGTGGTGACGTAAATACAGACAGACTGGGATGCTGGACCTCAAGTGGGATGCTTAGAATAAGTTAAAAGGGGCTTCCAAGGAAGATGACACAAAAGCTTACATCACCAAGTAGAAGAATTGCATTTAGTCATTCCAATGGTCACAGAAAGTAAATTTATTCTGCCATTCACTCCCTCATCTTACAGATACAGGAACTGGGGCCTGGAAAAGTAGAACACTCTACTTAAGTTTACCCAGCCAGTCTGTGGAAAAGCCAACATTCAAAACCAGAAGGTTTATTAGATTCTCTGTGCAGTCTTCTAAGTCTTCTAAAAGGGTTATGGACTACTACTTTACTTTAAAATAGAAAAGATTAGGGTGATAAATCATATTTTTCCCTGTTGTCCTCCAGTCCACATCCTTTGACATGCGAGTTTGCAGTTCCTGCTATATGAGGTAGAGCTTATTTTCTGGCTCCACTGGTGCTGGGTTTGGCCCTGTGATTTGGCTTGGCCAAAGGAATGCTAGCGGACGGGAAGTGTGCATAGACATTAAGTCCATCAGTGGGGCTGGGCTTGTTCTTTGTGTTACGACTTTTCCTGTGGGAAATCTGTGCCTCAGGAAACTGCTATTTGAGGAGGAGGAGAGACAGATGGAGGGGCCCTAGTGCCTCCCTGCAGCTTGATGTCCACCTAGGTGAGGTCAACCTATGTTAGGCAAATCTCCAACAACCCCCAAATGCCTTATCAGGGAATAAATACTTTTATTATGCCACTGAGTTTTGGAGTTGTTTGGGATTGGTATCTTTAGGCTGTGTATTTTTGGCAATAGTGGATGAAATCAGTTAAGAAATTAACTTTAGAGACATAAAATATAATAAAGTAAGAACATTATCCCCTCCCAGCAAAGACTACCAGAGGGCCTTTATCTTTTACATACAGAGGAAAGAATTTGTTGATGATAACTGTGTTGTCCTAGATTGGTTAATTGGAGAATATGAAATATTTTTTCTGGGATTGCTTAATGAAGAGTTATTTTTCTAGAAGAATTTCTTACAGACTCAGATATAGGAAGAGAATGGGCTAGAGGTCATTTCAAAATCCCTTAGAACCCTGAAGATTTTGCTAGCCTGTGATCATTTAGAAAGTATTTAAAAAGGTTTTTAAGTCATAAATATATTGTTTAAAAAATTTAACTGGCAACATTTTGATTAAGTGGCAAAATTGTACTATTTATTTTTTGGTCAGATTGCTTTTGGCAATAACTTTACCATGGGTAAGGTAGCAACATAAGTTAGAGGCCAAAGAAAAGAAAGGATTTAAATTCAGGAAAACTATGCACCCAGAGATTATGAAAGCTCTCAGTATCTTCCCATCACTCACACATCTCTCCATTGAATTCAATGCCTTCTAGCAAGTTTCTGCTGAATCCTCAGTTTGAAAAGTCCTTCCTGGACTTTCAGGGAAGAGATGTCAAGCAGGCAGTGGTAAGATTCATTCCATTTCCCCTCCTGGAACTCCATCTCGGCCCCTCTCTGGAGCTGCGTCAGCCCCCTTCTCAGACGCCAGGAGGAAGACTGAACATTTGCAGTCACCCATGGTTGCTACTGGAGCATCCACCGTATCATAATTGCCTCACCACCAGTCAGTTTTTGACAATGATTTTCATGTTGATGAACTCATTGCAGGTGGAGATGGGGATCATCAGCAGGCACTTCAGGAGCCTTTCTCTTTCTACTGAGATTTTTCTTTAATTCATTGAATGAGTTCCTTCCCTCCAACCCCTCAAGTGTAACCCGTGAAAGAATTAAAGAGAATTGTTGAGATTTATAGCATCACAGTCTGACCTACTTTGGAGCAAACACATCCTGGGAAAGAAAGGAGCCAAGATTTCAATGATTCCTTTTCTTTGTGTCTAAATCCTTCACTCTTTTTGTTAGGAAAAACCAACGACAAACATTGCCTCACTGACATTTAGAGAATTTTCTTTTCTGTGGTGGGTGGTTAAAGAATGAGCTTGCTTCTCATGCAGGTGAAAGCCAGCTCACAAAAGAACAGCCTTTGTAGTTGGGTCAGGAGAGCAGTTTTAATTTCAGATTCATTAAAAACTCAAATACAGGCCACAAATCTTAACACTTGCTAAAGCAGACCAAACTGGAAGGATTAATGTTTAACTTCTCTGAGAGTCTTAAAAACAAAAAGAAAAGCTAGAACTTCAAATGAATAAACATTAGTTGACATTGTCGTTTGGTGTCTTCTAGAGCATGCTGTTAAAGTACAGCTATTTTTAAAAAATTCAGAGAGACAAAGGTGGAAAAGAAAATATTCCAGATCCAAGCAATTACACAAATATTTTAAAAGAACTTTAACATCTATGACATTTAAAATTTAATGATCAAAAAGAAAAAGAAAGAGACCAACCCCTTTCCAATCCATAAATACCTGAATATCTGACCCAGAGGCTTCAGCGCCCCTCCAGGAGAGGGGTGTGCGGGCTGGTCATGGGATGGAATTAGGGCCACAGTTTTCTCTGGAGTTTCTTTTCCGTATTCCAGATGTTCTTGTTGTGTTTTCTAATAAAAAAATACTGATTTTAGAGACAGGAAAAGAGAGAGAGGAAAAGAGAGAGAGAGAAATAGCGATCTGTTTTTCCACTTACTGATGCCTTCATTGATTTCTTCTTTTATGCACTCTGACCAAAGATGGAACCTGTAACTTTGGTGTGTGGGGATGATGCTCTCACCAGCTGAGCTAACCAACCAGGGCTTACTTATTCCACTTCTTGTCAGAGTTTTTCTTACAGGTATTTCCACCTGTGAAGTTGTTCTGGGTCCAACTCACTTATTCTACTCTCACTCTGTTTCCTTTTCATCCTCCCCAGGATGGCACAATACACATTTAGCTACAACAGAAATAACTGGAACATAACTAGAATCTACATGCATGTGGGGAGCAGCTGCTGTCATTGGTTACTTAACTTAGTGGGCAAAGCACCGGAAGAATTAGGAGACTCATGCAAGAATGTTTGGTGCTGGGCCGCTATCACGTGAACATAGCCTAAATGTTCACAAACGTGAGAATGGCTAAATATATTATTAAATATTCATAATTGGGTTCAAGAAGACAGTGTCTGTGAACAAGGAGGTGGGTCTTCACCAGATACCAAATCTGCTGGTGCCTGGAACTTGGACTTCCCAGACCCCAGAACTGTGAGAAATAAATGTTTGCTGCTTATAAGCCACTCAGTCTATGGTATTTTGTTTTTGCAGACAGAATGGGCTGAGACAGAGGAGCAAGCACCAGGGCAAGGCCCAAATTTGCAGTGTTGTCTCACTGCTCTGCCACCCTCAGCTTTTTTAGCCTTAGTTTCCTGACCCAGAAGATGCAAAGAGCTGGACTCAACAATCTAGAATTATAGGCACCTGCAGGAAAGAGTCCAGGGCCTCTGTCTGCTTATCAGCCTTCTTCTAAGGCTGTGTCTAGATAACACAGTGAGAAAAAGAGTGGCAAACTAAAGTGACTAAGTATGACCCAAACTGGCATACCTGATGTTGATAAAAATTGCTCTCACCTACTACCTCAGCACCTGCTGAAGCCATCCCAGCTGGATGGGACTCCTTTGCTCTCAGGTTCTAGAGAGAAGAGATTCTACAGTTTCTCTTGGTAGCCCATCCAGTTATCTTGCAATCATTACTAAGAGGGGTTGTGAACACAAGAAAATGAAGCTATAATCTTCTTTCCTTTTACATAGACTTAGGTAAAAATTTCATTAAAAAGGCTACTAAAGTAACATTTTATTTCTTGGAGAAGGCTTTGTGACTTGGCAAAATGTCCATACACATAACAATAAATAATGAAGAAGAATATATAACTATATATGGTATGTTCTAAATTCTCTTTAAAAAATCACACATACACACATGCACGCATGCACAATAGATTGGAAGGAAATGCATGCAGGCAGTAGAAGTCTGAGTAATTTAAAATCCCTTTTGCACACCTAAATAAATCTTTCAATTTTTCTAAGTAAGTCTTATTACTGTTATAACCAGATTATTTATGTGTATGCATTATGCTCATTTTAAATGTGGTTTGTTTTGAACTGTGTCTCCACCCTCACCCTACCGGCACTGGCCCAGCAGCCAGGAGGAGCCTGGGGCAAGCTCTGAGTTACTTAGGACAGAGTGCAAACCCTCCCTGAGAGCCATTCACACACTAAGCCGGTTTTCAGAGGACTGGTCTCCTACAGGCTTTCAAAGCTCCATCTGCCAAGTTGCAAAGGGACAAATACGCTGTCAGAGAAATGTGAATGCTTCCAGAGAGTTACAAAGAATGGAGTGGGGTTGGTTCTGATTGCCCTCAGAAAGTTTCTGTTTAGGGGGCAATAAAACACCCCTGCATATTTCCTCAGCCAGCTCAGCAGCCCAAAGCCTCAAGTGAGACATCCTCTTAAATCAGCCTTCCCTGACTTTTTTGACACCAGGGACCGGTTTTTCCAGATGGGAAGGAGGGTGGTGGGGACAGGAGGCAGAGCTCAGGCCAGCTTCCCTAAAGGCCTGAAGGCCACAGACCTGCGGGGGCGGTACCCATGCCTTAAACCACACACCCATCTCTGTCTTAGTCATCTGAGGCTGCCTTATCAAAATACCAGGAGCTGTGTGACTTAAAATTTATCTTCTTGCAGTTCTGGAGGTGGGAAGTCCAAGATCTAAGTGCCAGCAGGGTTTGGTTTCTGGTAAGACCTTTCTTCCCCGTTCAGTCCTTTCTGGCTGAGTGTTCCCATGGCCAGGATTTCCTCCCAGTGCCTGTGCTGGCAGCAGAGCAAGCTCTCTGGCGTCTACTCTTCTAAGGGAACTAATCCTACGAAATCAGAGCCCTGCCCTCATGACCTCAGCTACCCTTAATTCCCTCCCAAAGGCTCTATTTCCAAATATAGCCACAGGGGACGTTAGGGCTTCAGCATTTGAATTTAGGCAATAAAAACACATGAATTTAGGAATCTCCTAAAAATGAGCTTCAGAGAGCACCCAATCTGCCTCTTCTCTGAGGGGTCAGCCTGACGATGGCCTCGCCTTCCCTGCTTCTGTGTGAACCAGTCCTTTACATACTAGTGACAGAAAGGGCACAGGCAGAGGCAGACCTAGGTGGAGAGTACACAGCCTTTGTGGGGAAGTCACAGGGTGACACCTGGTGAAGTGGAGCACCTATGAGGAAACCCCACTGGTTTTCTTAATAACTACCCATCCATTTCTATGAGGTTGAAAGTGAAGGGAGAAACTCCAAGTCTGCAGGGATGGAAATTGGGACCCAAAGCTTCACCCTTCTCTCCAGAAATCTCTCTACCAATGACCAACACACCATGATGACCTAAGGGACTTTTGTTTCCCCTTAAGAATCCCACTCCCAAAAGCATCATTGATTTTCTCTCCTCAAATCCCTGATATCTACAAGGAACAAGATGGGGTCATTTATCCAGGTGGGGATATTTCTTTATAGTCTCTCAGGCACCCAGAGTTCACTTATTCTCATACTGAGTCATCTAGGAACTTTCTTGGCTTACAACTCAGGGTATTTACTCAACCTTACCTCCCACAATGCTATTCTTAAAAAAGGAAGTAACTAATTGGCAGAGACTTGTTTTGCATTAGAACGGTTAGTAAAAAAAGAGCCTGGAACTGGGATTGTTTCTCACAGATGCCTGCCACTGAGTTAGGTTCATTAGCAATTTATGGCTGCAACTGGGCCATGGAGAGAATTTATCATCCTGCGTTAGAATGAAGGCTTGCTTCAAATACCCTGCCCCTCCTTAGTCCAGCACCAGAGCAGGTAGAGGACTCTCTGGAAAACTATTTGTTGAATGCGTGTGTGAATAAACAGCCACTCAGAGTGTCAAGCACAGCAGTGCTTAATCATCACCATCAACGACAACTACAACAACAGTAGTACTTATTGAGTATTTACTATGTGGCCAGAAGTTTTGAATTCTCTGTTGAAAGGGAAAGTCATTCATAAATTAAAGACCCATAGGAGTCATTTAATCTAGCGATCTCACCCAGGAGCCTTCAGGTGGTTCAGAGGCATCTCAGGGGGCTTGGGCAGGGATACTCAGGAGGAAGCAGCGTCATCTTTACCTGTCTTCTATATTGCAGTCCATTAAAAGGGGGTTCCACTGCTAAAATTTGAATGACATTGTTTCATTCAGCTCTCATTGAGGAAATCAAGTATGTACCTGAGTTAGGGAGAGGCTTAGCAGATGTCACACAGTCAATAAAGTGGTAGAGATGAGACTGAAAACTAGGTCTCTAAGATAGAGCTTTTTCAATTATACCCCATCACCCTCTGCCCACAAAATACCATCCAGGTAAGAATATTGTGATATTTGGATTATGAATTGGGTGACTGTAGTAATAATAATATAGGCTTTATTGAGTCCTCACTGTGTGCTGGGCATTATGTTAAGTACTTTACAGGTATTAATTTATTTAACTTTCACAAAAACCCAGAGAAGTAAATGGTGTTATTGCTGTCACTTAACAGATTCAGAAACTGAGTCACCCAGAGATGATAAAACTTGCTCTAGGTCTGTTAGGAATTGTGTGCTGAAGTCAGTCTGACTTCCGACAATACAGCTTCGGAGCTCGTCTCCTGACTGGCATATCACTCTGCACCCACGACTGAAAAGAGTTTACACCAAAGCAAAGATACACAGAGTTAGTCCTTAGCCTTTTCCCTTGGTTTAATGGTTCCTTTTTTGTAGTCATCTTTTTTCCCATCCTCTAAGAAATAAAAATTATAGAATCCTCAATGGATTCACTGAAATCTCTGCAGGGAGAATTACCAGTGAGAGAATTATTTCTGCTTTATAGATGAAGTGCCTTGCACTTTATAGTTGAAGTGAAGGGGTTTACTGACAAGTCACCTTTCCACAGGCGACAGATACTGATAAAGTGAAAAATTGTATGTGTCTGAGTCCCTGGACGTGGTTCATCTGACAATGTGAGCTAAGTGTTTGTGGGATAAAAGTTTGGTGTACATGCGTGTGGTAGGGAGAGGTGGACTGGTGAGTGGATGTGGACAGATGAGGCTGGGGAGGTGTGTCGGGGACAGGTCGTCAGTGGCCCGGAAGCTCCTCAGCTGCTGTGCACTGCAGAGGCCACCAGGCGGCTGCAAGAGGGCAAGTGAAGGACAGTTGGCTTTGTGTTTGAGAAATGTCATTTTGCTCCGTGAAGACTGGTTTGATGTTGGACAGCCTCTTAGAAAACTACCTAAGAGAGCGAGGTTCAAGGACCTGAGTTAGGAAGCTGAGGCACTTTCCCAAGAGAGATGCTGGTGCTCTGTTTAGACAATTACAGTGCCCAAACGATATTTGTAGGCAGTACACACACTTTGAAAACTGTATATTGCAGTGATGAAAAACACTTTTTTCATCCCTTAAGCTCTCAGGAAAATCTCCAGTATTGATTGAACGTAATGGTGGTTGAAGGCTCATGGTGTGTGGATGCTTGATTAGAGATTTCAAACTAACTAATCCATGTCCCTGAGGGTAGTAGAAGATGAAAATTAACATATATTTATTACAATGTTGATGCTGCATAATGTAGTCAGTAATGTAATTGAACGATATGACATGCTCACAGGAAAGGTGAGTTGGAGGAGATCCTTGCCCTCCAGGATTCTTCTGTTTATAAGGAAGACAAGGCGACAAATTGTGCAAGTTTCCTTGTCAGATGAGACAACATACAACAGAGGATCTAAGTGCAGGTAGTATGAGCGACAGATGTCTCCCCGGTTGGCAGGTGGTAAGCTAGACTTTGCTTCTCATTCATTTAGCAAATATTTATTTAGCAGCCACTGTGTGTCAGACATGCAGGGATACATGGTCGAACAACATAGATGAACAAGCTACTCTCTATGGGGAGTTTGCATCCTTGGAAACATTTTTAGAGGAGGTGGGGCTTGAGCTATATCCTGAAGGAAGGACAGCCTTGATTGGCACAGAGAAGACATCACACGGGGAACAGCAAGTGTGAAATCCAAACACAGGAAATGCTCATGGTGGGAAAGAGCTAGAGGAGACTTGTGGAGTGGCCAAGGCGAGTTTGTAATTGGTGGTAGGATCAGCAGGAAGTCAAATTGGAGGGTGAGTTTGGGGCTGAGCTTGAGATCCTGGCAGGAGAGACTGAACTTTATCCCATACACAGCACAGAGCCCAGGGGATTGGATGCAAGCTTCAAGTTGAAAGGAGGATAGCAGAGCAGATGGTGGGACAGGAAATCAGTGACCATTTTAGAAATTATTTTTTCTTTCTCTCACTCTGCCTTGTTTTTTCTCCACCCTCTGAGTTTTAAAGCTATCTAAAATGTAGCTATGTATGAATGCACAAGAAGAGTAGAATCAGGTGAAGGGACATACAGATCCATGGAAAATTTTACATAAATGACTTAGCAGTGACCAGACAGTGTTTCCATAGTGAGCATATAACCATTTTTCGACTGGCTACTTAAGTGTATCATGAGCTTAAGAATAAATCTAGGCAATTGATGTGCTTGGATGGAGTGGGTCCCTGGGCAGGGTCATCTGGACATAGCTTCTCCATTGGAAGTCCCTCATGGAGAATTTTATTTTTAATGATGATCATAAAGTGGAGAATTAGAGCCAATGACAAGAAGGAAAAATGGATAAAGTCTCCACATTTTTTCTTTCTTTTCATACCACATGCTTTATGGAATCTTTTGTCATTCTGACACTTGCCATTTATATCCCCAGCATCCTCTCCTGCCAGATTTATTTTACTCTTACTGTTGAAGGGAAGTAAAGCTGCTTAAACAATTCTCTCACTTGCTCTGCAAAATGTGGACACCCTGTGATGATTTCAAGAGTCCAAAACCCCTAAGATTTTTCAGAGCAACGTTGTGTATTATGGTTACCTTGAAAAGGAACATGGGAGACTTCCCTGTTCAATCCAGATGACCCTGAGCTGCAATGACCTGATGGTACAAATGATCACGAGGTGACTGTGGAAACTCAGAGCTTAGACAACATCTGCCCCAGGGATTTCTGGAGGTCTCCAGGGGTGCCCAGCTGTGCTCAGGGACATGTCTGTTCAGGTCCCGCATGTACTGCTGGTGTCCTTTGTGAGAATGCCTTCTGCTTGGTGCACCACTCCCTGAACTTTGGGGATGCTGGTGTCCTCAGATAACAAGACTGCAGGGTGGACTGTTCTGAGCCCTTGCACCTTATCTAGTCTCACAAAACCTTAGGACTTTCAGCCTTGAATCCCTTTTTCCACAGGGCTCACCAACAGGCTGTCAAAATTATGCATAAGAATGTGTATTTCAGATGTGGTTAGTATTGAGAACTGGAAATAAACTGATTTCCCATCAAAAGAAGACACTGGATGAAAAACTGTGAAATAATATGCAGACATTAAAAAGAATGAATTATAACCATTGCAGATGACTTGGAGGAATTTGGGTTGCAAATAAAAGAACTAGAAGGGTATATGAAATATGACCCTACTTTTGTACAACAATGTAACCCCCTATATGCCTTGGTATGTATGTATCTGTAAAGGATTTGTGCAATATGGTCTTTATAAGATTCTGTTAGTATTAAGAACAAATGATTTATTACAGTAGCTACAGCAAACAAACTAATGCAATGTCCCTTGGGCATCCAGCCCGAGTTCCCCACAGCTGGGGCAAGCTTGGTCATTAAAGGACTGGCTTTCCTCCCCTCCTCCCCATCCCTCCCTCCCTTTTTCCTTCCTTCCTTCCCTCCTTCCTTCCTTCCCTCCTTCCCTCCTTCCTTCCTTCCTTCCTTCCTTCCACCCTTCCTTCCTTCCTTCCTTCCCCCTTCCCTTCTTCCTTCCTTCCTTCCTTCCTTCCTTCCTTCCTTCCCTCCCTCCCTCTTCCCAGTCATCCATTCCCATTCCATAGAATCATTTCCCAGAATAAATCACCTACATGGAATCCCTGGTCTCAGGCTCTGTTTTCTGGGAGTGGGGGGAAATCTAGGCTAACGAGCTTGGTCCCAGAGGTGACCCTAGAAAGCAGAACCTCAAGAATGTGATTGTGGAACTAGCCATTCACTGGACAGACAGTGATAAGGACTCTGTTGTTGGAGGTGAGTGGGCTGAAATCCAGCACATTAATGAGTGTTCGGGGCTCAGTGGTCTGGGTGTGCCAAGACAGTCCCAATAAGTTATAAAGGAAAACTTACTTTTTTCTTGCACCTCTTACTACCAAGTAAAAGATAACTGTACTTCAAGTGCCATTTTCAATTTTGGAGGTTGCATTGAATACATTTGGGAATACTGCTCTTCTCCCTTGATTGAATGACTTAGAATCCTGTTTGTTGAGAAAGCTCTGCAGCAGGTCCAGGCTTGGAGGTGAGCTTCCTGCAACTTGGGTCATAAGACCCAGCAGATGCAATTGTGCTAGCATTGTCCATGGTAGATAAGAATGCTTGTATGGAGTGCTTGGAAAACCCTGATAGGAAAATCACAGGCACTTGAGTTCTGAGGTATGATTGTAACTTCTGCCACAGAAATTCACTTGCCATTTGAAAAGCAATTCTTTGTGCATTACTAGGTCCTAGTGGAGACTGAGCACCTGACATGAGTCATTGACTGACTATGTAACCTGATCTGCCAATCAAAAGTAGGGCATTATGGCATGTACCAAATCATAAGACTGTACAGATATAGCAGCAATCTATCATGTAAAAGAAATTATAGGTTTTGGATTGTACATGAAGAGGGACAAAGGGCACAGTCACATGAACTAGTAGCCCTGAATCTCACTCCACCTGTCTCTGTTGTACCATTGCCTCTTCCTCAACTTATACTTGTAGCCTAATGCAGTGGGGGGATTCTTAAGACCAACTGACATAGGAGGAAAGAACTTGGACATTATTCATAGGTAGGTAAGCTCAGCATGATAGTGCTAACTGAAAATGGAGCTCTCATTGTACCCCCACCCAGGGGTGACTGTGAGACTGTGAGAAGAGAAATCCTCTTTGTGGGCAGGCAGTACATTGATTGCTAAATGTACATAGGGACACAGGTGGCCTGAGCTATGGCTACCTATAGACCCTTGGCAGTCTTCTGCAAAGATTGCTACTAGACACGGGTTGTATAGAGAGTAAACTGTATTGGTCATCTATCATGCCTCAGGCTTTACATCCCTTCTGCCTACCTTTTACTGGATCTTTTGCTGCAGTGACCAGCTTCATGCAGATATAACCTTCTAGTACCTTCCCTGAGCTGTACCTCATTTCTCACTTTCTGCCTGAGGGCTTCACTGAAGCCACTCTGCAAGATGACTGCTAAATCATTCTGGCACTTGCTAGGAGTAAGAGGGAATGTATACTCCATGTGGTGACCTTGACCAAGGGGAGGTAGAAGCTAGTGAATAAAAAGTGTTTCCCTCTTTCTTCTCATGGGTGGACAATTCTGAGGTAAGCTCCATTCAGATCCTTAGAGGGTCCCAGGGAGGCTGCACCTGGTTGCTTATGGAGTGACCAGCTCCATAAAAAAACCTTGTATTGGCTCTTCTTCCTTCTCTGCTTTGTTCTTTCCAGTCCCTTACTCCTGTTCCCTGGATCACTTCCTCAAGTAAACTATCGCATGCACACTCTCATTTCCTGACTCTGCCTTTTGGCTAAGACATATGGGCTACTTGGGGAAAATAGAGAAGGGTGTGGGTGCAGATATGTGTGAGGACAGAGAGGTGGGGAAAGGTATCCACCAGAAATATGATCATTTATACTAGATCCTATTTTTGTAAAATGACATAGATATGTGCATGTATGCATTAACAGATGCTTGCAGAAATGGTCACCAGACTGTTAGTGTTGTTATCTTAGGGTAGTAAAATATATTTTTTATATTTTTATTTTTTAAATTATCATATTTTATAAGTTGTTTGAATTATTTATAAAGAATATTTTATATTTACATATTATAACCAGAAAACACTGTAAGAAGAAGATTATAAAAGGTGTAGAAAAAATGTACACCTTCTGGCTGAGGTGGGATTTCTCTCCTCAGACATCTGTTCACAAAGCAACCCCTCTTTCCTGAAGCAAAAATCCAAATTCTTTTCAATGTAATCAACTTACTGCAAATAAAAATTCCAAAGTATGACCAGAGCCTGTTAGATCCACAGCAGGAGCCAGACTTCAATTTGAACTCAAGTGGGGTTTCCAGCTATACAGTGCATACACACAGTCTGCCAACCTTGTTGAAAGCAGATGAATCAAATCCCAACTTTCAGGAAAAGAAAAAGAGAGTTCTGAGGTCACAGGGAGTTGGTATTGTCTCAAAATTCTCATGTATGCTAGAGAGCAAGGAGAGCTAAGTAGGCTCATCAATGATGAAGGCTGAGTGGGATCCTCTGAGAAATGACGTCTTCTATTTACTGTCTTCTTCCTCCACTGGTGAAAAGTCAGCACATGGGATCGTAACCCCATCTGATTCTCAAGGCCTCGATCCAGTCCACAATTTAAAGTGTCTAATTCAAAATTGTCTTTTCCCCAGCTAGTTGGCTCAGTTGGTTGGAGCATTGTCCTGTAGACCGAAAGGTCGTGGGTTACATTTCTGCTCAGGGTATCTACCCAGGTTGCGGGTTTAACCTCTCAATGTTTCTCACATCATGTTTCTCTCTCTCTCCCTCCCTTCCTCTCTCCCTAGAATCAATGATAAAATGTCTTGCGGTGAGGATAAAAAAAATAATAGAAAAATAAAATTGTCCTAAATGCAGCTATACTTAATTTATCAGCTAACCAGGCCCTGGACAAGATAGTGGGAAGGAACTGAGGCTGTGCTGGGAGGTGGGGGAAGTCTTGAACCTCTCTTTAGGACTAGAAATTGAATTTTGGAAGATATAGTTTCTAATCTGAAGAGTAGATAGGCTCCTCAAAGAAGAAACCTGGGTAGGAGACAAGTAACAGACTTCAAAGTGTCCCAGAATGAAGAAGGTTGGTGAAGTCAAATCCAAAACCCTGGGTTGCCAGCAGCGTCCTGTGTTATGAAATCCTGACTTCAGAGTTGGAGGGAATTTCCCTTTGGAAAAATGGGATGGAAGTGGATACTTGGCACCTGATTCAACAATCCAGAAGAAAAGGCAGCTCCCTGCAAACATCAGTTTAGGCACTTATAAACATCAGGAGGATCTATTTTTCAGGCTAAAACCAATGTTTTTTACTGCTCAGTGGCTATTAAATGAAGTTATAAGCATTATTACTACTTACTGAAAACCATGATTTACAAGTCAGATCTCTCGAATTTCATTGTTACTCTTTTCTGTCCCCCATGTCTGGGTTTTCCTTAAACCTCATGTTCATTGCCATCCTCACCCAGCCTTCATTCCATTGCCCCCTAGCCTTAAAGATTCTTTTGCTTTGTCAAGAAATTGTTTTCAAGGGCATGGGCTTGTTTTAACAAGGCATTTGGAGACTTCTGGAATAGTGTGCCTGAATGTCTCACAGTTAGTATAGTATAAATCTATACTATAGATTATACTGCCTATAGTATAAATCTTTCCCCCTCTCTGCTGGCTACCTAGGGGGCCTATCCCAGGTCTGGGCGTACGTGGCCACCCAGGCAAGGGAGGCTGGAGGCTTCAGTTTGTACAATATTTAAATGTTATTTAAATTTGTATGCACTCTAGAAATCTTCTGGGGTTCTGGAAATTTTCTTTATCTTGGTTAGGGTGGTGGTTACTGAGTATATAACATATAAAATTAATTAGTTTTATATACTTGATTGTATATAGTATATGTTGATAAAAATTAAAAATATATATATGCCTTCAAAATGTGCATGGATAAACAGTCCTCAAACCATCCTCTTTGTAACTTGGAAACATGAAATAGAGGCCATTGTGATTTTGTCTGACATTGAACACCACTAAGGCAGCATGCATTTTGAATCAACCGCAGTTTTGGTTTGTATTTGCATCTAGTGACTCCAAAAACATTCACTTCTTTGAGGAGAAAATTAGGACTTAGAGAAGAACTGGGCCTTTTATCTGTCACATGACACTGTGATAGGAGGCAGTCATCTCCATTTAGTTAATGAGCTTTTGTCTTTTACAGTGACATTTCATTTATAGTTGACAGTACCCTGGAATGCAGTTTAGTTTCAAACCTGAAAATGCTCAATTCTTGAGTGATTTGTGGACAGCTCCTACTGTCAGGATCCTCTCCCAGGAGACCATGCTGGACAGCCTGCCTGACACTGCTGTTGGTCTGGTGGCCCCTGGCTGGGGCTGGCTGGCTCTAAGGACATAGTCCCCGACACCATTCCACAGGGCAGGGATCCTGCCTGCATGTGGTTTCTGCTCCTCTGACTCTGGGCTCTTGAAATAGGACAAGACACTCTACAAAGCACTGGCCAGGTGTCTGTTTATATCTTGGGATAATCTGCTTTTATTATATTAAATTAGCCACTCCCAGGGCAACCTATGCATGCTGTTTACCTCTCAGAGCTACAGTTTTTTTCACCTGTACAGTGAGGGAGTTGGTTAGACACAGCAGATGAGAGACTTGGAGACAAGTGACACTCATGGGGCAAGCTTAGTCCAAGCAGGATAGCAGGTGCCGTAGCAGACATTTCTCAAGGTGTTGGCTTGAAGATTGTCAGTCCTTAGGTATTTTTAGTCACAAAGGACATGTTTTACAGATACATGCCTGGTGCAAGTCTTCATCCTCCATCTCACTGACTGGCACTTAGCATACACCAGCCTTACAGTAAGGTGCTGTAATGTGTCTGCAGCCTGCCTGCTGCAGCCTGCCTCCCCTTCAGTCCACCTCAAGTCATCCATTCCTGTTAGAATAAATGAAACCATCTTTTGTTTATTTAAATTTTTTATAAAGGAAATTTAACTACAAGACATTGCAAAAATAATACAAAAATTCCTCTGTAACCTTCGCCCATTTCATCTCCTCCCCCATGACAACATCTTATGTAACCATCGTTACTGGCTATTATTTCACAAGATTAACCTCCTCCCCACCCCTTAACCCAAGCCCCCCCCCAGCCCCCAACTCTTCTACCACCACCCCATCCCAGCAATCAATCAGTCTCAGAATCTGAAAGGGCCTCAGATCAAAGAGCAGCATATTTGCAATGCAAAAGTAAGGAACAAAGACTAAAACTCATTTACTGGTTCCTAATCCAGAGTTTGTTGTGTGGTCCAAGTTCCCAAGGAGGTTAAAAAAAATCTCTAAACATAGACCCATGGTTTATTTACTTAAAGTAGAGGCAGTGAATGACTCGTGAATTTCTGCATTTGCTTATTATTCTTCCTTGCAGTGGAGATGGATGGATGAATCGATTTATCTCTCTGCCTCCATGTATCTCTCCACCATGCAAGGAAAATGAGTAAGTTAGGCAAGGCACTCAAGTGTGGTAGAAAGAGGATGTGGCCAAGACTTGGGAAATGAAAGGCTTAGCCCTAGTTCTGCCGGTAGAGTGAACTTGGTAAGTCATTCTCCAAGCCCTTTTTTTCTCCTTTGAAAAATGAGGAAGAGGGCCTGGGTAGGGGTACAGTTAGAGGTTTGAAGTGTATGAATCTATGGAAATGGGCATGGCTGATGGGTTCCCTGGGAAGCTGACTCTGAGAAGGGGGTTAGCATGCAGACTGCTTGTTAAGGAAGAGCTGTGGGAGCAATATCTTAGAAGAAAGGGGCTGAAGCACAATTGGGTGGAGAAGAAATTGAGATCTGGTAAAAAAAACCTTGGCCTCATGAATAGCTCTAGAGCTAGAATGCCCCTGGACAGAGTGTCAGTTGGGGTGAAAGAGCCAGGCCTTTTCACTCCACATCTGCCAGTGTGGGCTGCCCCAGGATGGGCTGGGACCCTGGCAAGGTACTTCCTGCAGCCTGAGGCAATTCTTCCAACTGCTGGGTCTTCACTGAAGAGTCATCTGGGAGGTACCCATCATAATTTGAAAGCATAAGGTTCTGTTAATTAATAGAATAATAGAAATAATAGGTGATTAATATTCATATTCACAGGGATATTAGAGATCATGAGTCTCAATCTCTTCATTGAACAGAGGAGGAAAATGAAGGGTTCAATGACTTGCTTAAGGTTACACAGCAAGGTCAAAGCACACCAAATCCTTGTCCTTGCCTTTGTTCTCCCCAAAACAGAACAGCTCACATGCTCTGTGCCTCTGGACTCTCCACAGGAGAGTAGAGAGGACCAGGCAGTCCACACACCGTCCTGAGGATGTCACAGCTGGCATGAGCCACAGTCAAGGAGGCCTGAATCCATGTTAGTGTTTCTAAAACTCTTCTATACCCAGTGCCTTCAACCTTTCAAAGAAACTGGAACTCATCCCTGGCTCTCTGTGATCTCTCTAGGGAATTTTTTCAAGTTGATCTTTTCACCTTGGTGGTTGATTAAAAGGGAAAAGGTTAAAAATGCATTAAGATTAGGCCCAGTGGCAAAGGTGCCTCAGTACCTTTCATGGGGGAAATTCATCAGTTCATTACCCAAAGTTGGATTGGCAGAGTGTAGACCAGGCCTGAGAGGATTGGGGACGGGCGTTTTCTCCTGGATTTTCACAATTCATCTGCAAGCATAGCTTGGCCTGCCTGAGAGGCCCACAAGCTTTGTGGTGAGAGCCACTCTCTGTACCTGGCAGCACTTGGGGTGGAGGCTGGGAATCAGGGGATAGGGAGCCAAAAACGGTTCCATTTTGTACGAAATGTGTCTTATCTTGTTCTATTCACAGTAGAAAAGAAAACATCAGCTCCAGAGCCAAATCTATTTCTCTGGGTAATCCATCTCTGTACAGCTGCTCCCTGCAAATCTCTCTTGCATTAGGTTTCTGGGCTTCAGACTAATGCACGTACTGTATTCCTTGGAAATTTAATAAGAGCCTGATGTGTCTTTTATAATTCGTGTTGCTGTGTCTTATCTGCACATAATGTATTAATATGGAAATTAATTTAGTGCTCATCAGATAGCAGAGTGAATTGTCAAGGTGTAGCTTTCTTTTAGCCTGTTGAAAGATCTCCCCACCCCCCTCTCTTGCAGCTGAATACTTAATATTAATTATCCAAACAGGGGAAATTAACTTACTGCAAATACATAGGAACTTCTTTAAAGCAGAAGGGATTTCTTAGCTTCTCAAGCCTGGATCCAACCTGGCCCTCCTGCTCAGTCTCTATCCCCATCACTCCCACCTGTTTCCTACCTGGGTACACTCAAGAAGTTTCCTAAGTGCTTATGTCCCTTGTCTCTGTCCATTGTATATGCTGGTCCCTTTGACTGAGCCACCCTTACTTGCCTCTTTACCAGAGAAATATCTACTTCACCTTTTAAGACTCCTAAAATGTCTCTTTCTTCAAAGGACTGGGCTTGGGGCTCCTCTAGACCTGGGGAAGCGACAGGGCCACACTCCTGCAGGTGGGCAGGTCAAAAGTTCCCTGGGGAGCTGAGGTTCTGATACATGCTCCTTCCCTCCATGGAGAGAGTAGCTGCAAGGGAGGCCTGCTCTTGCTTATGGTGGGCTCCCCTGGGCCAGGGCTGCTTTTTGGAGAGCATGCTTTTATTTGGCCCCTACTGAACAGATTGCAGCAATTCCTGTGTGGGAGCCTGGTCTGTCATCCTTGGTTTCCAGCCCGTAGCAGGCCTAACAGAAGGGCAGCTTGTAGGAGTCTTCCTCAATTAATACATGAAAAAAAGAGTGAAACAATAAAATATGAACAGGAAGAAAATTTGTCTCTAAGAGAAAATAGCTAGAAAATTATTTTTCCTCTGATTTAGAAAATGATAGCTTTTTAAAGAACAAGTGCCTTTCTCTTTAAAAGAGAAAAAAAGTAAAAAAAAAAACACAAAAAAGTAAAGGATTCTTCATGTTAGAAGTGAGAAAGAATTTTTTACAGCTCTGAAAAAATGAGAATACTGAATTCACTCCCCTTAGATCCAAAAAGTGTGTGTGACCCAAGTGTTCTCTCCCTTTAAAGGTCTCTGTCCAGGGTGGGTCCCTGCCTTGTGCCCTGAGCTGCTGGGATAGACTCTGGTCACCCATGACCCTGAACTGAAATAAACGGGTTATAAAGTAATTATTTTGTTTGATTATATTAATCTTTCTTAAAATGTATGTAGAATTTACATTTATCTCAATGTTTAATATTAGAAGTAGTTTAGGTCTTTTTTTAGAAGTTTGGTGATGTCTTTGTGACCAGAAATATGCAGTAGAAACTTAACTTGTTTATATCAGCTAGCCTATGGTTAAATTGGTTTTGTTATGTTTCATTTTGTTCAAAGCCACCTTTTCCAAGAACCTACTGGTGACATTAAAATGGGGGCTTGCTGTATTCCATTCAAGGGACATTCAAGGAGAGGCTGCTGCTGCTGTGCAGGCTGTGTGCTGCTCAGCGTAGCGAGATGAATCACACGATCCAAGCCCTACTGACTGAAGCCATGGTTTCAGGTGGTAGCACAGTATTTCTCAAAGGCTTTGGCCCTGAATCACAAGAAAAAATACCTTTTAAAAAAACTTTTATTTAATTTTGGAAAAATTGACATGCAGAATTTGCCATCTTTACCATTTTTCAGTGTGCCGTTTAGTAATGTTACATATAGTTGCCCTGCGTTACCTTGGGCAATAAGTCCAAGGCCCACAGTAGATTCCTGAAACCGTGGACAGTACAGAATCCTGTATGTATACGATCATACACTGTATCATTTCCTATACAGATGTGCACGTTATGGCTTCTCCTTGGTACATCTGAATTGCCAGCCAGTGCCACTACTCTTGCACTTACAGGTTGTTTATTAAGTAAAATAAGGGTGACTTAAATGCAAGCACTGTGATGCCATGACAGCCCATCCAATAACTAAGATGGCTACCTAGTGACTAGGGAGCATGTAACATATACAGCGTGGATACACTGGACAGAGGGGTAATTCATGTCCAAGGTAGGATGGACTAGGATGGCAGGACATTTCGTCATGCTACTTAGAACTGTGTGCAATTTAAAGTTATGAATTCTTGCCCTGCTCTGTATGGCTCAGTTGGTTTGGTGTCGTCCCACAAAGAGAAAGGTCATTGGTTTGATTCCTGTGCAGGGCACATGCCTGAGTTGCTGGTTCTGTCCCTAGTTGGGGTGCATGTGAGAAGCAACCAATGGATGTTTCTCTCCCTCTCTTTCTTTCTCCCTTCTTCACTCTCTAAGAATAAACATAAAATATTAGAAAAAATAAAAGTTACACATGTTTTTATTTCTGGAGTTTTTATTTTAATATTTTTGGAATATGGTTGACCGTGAGTAACTGAAACCATGGACAACAAAACTGCGAGTAAGGCAGGGGGACTATTGTACTTCACATTGTTGTGGAATAGCTCTCCAGAACTCTTTGTCTGGCAAAGCTGCAACTCTATACCCATTAAACAATAACTCCCCAGCAGGACTAGTTTTTATGTTGCAACCCAGTACATGCACCTGTACACACACACACACACACACACACACACACACACCCTACTGATACAAAAATCTCATCAAATAATACTTGCTCTTTCTACATGGGCACACTATTTTCTTTTATTTCATTATACTTCTATTCCATTCTATCTATTCTCTTCTATTCCATTCTATTCTATTTATTTTTGAAAATACTAATCAAGATCCCACAACTTATTTCAGTGCACTTTGGTTGATTTCACACCTGTGTTTTGACATGATTTACTGTGGAATACAGACAAGGTCACAGATAACCACTTTACAAGGCAGACTCAGGTTTGAGGCACAAGGCAGAGGAAGGAAGAAAGTTCTGGTGCGTTTGCAAGAGGAAGGGAACCTGTCAAGTCAGGAAGATCAGAAAAGGTCACTTGGGAGGAGGTTGCTGTCAGAAATCGGTCTCAAAATCTTAGTGAGATTTCAACTGTTAGTAGGGGATGAGGAGGAGAGGCTGTATGTTAAAAGGAGGATGTTCCAGGAAAATGAAAGGGTGAGAATGATCTTGACGGCACAACTCATTGAGTGAACTTTTGCCCCCATTTCCTCATCTGTAAATGAGGATAGTAATAGCATCTGTCTCTTGGTGGTGAGAGGGTTAAATGAATTAACCCATAGAAAGAAGTGCTTGGTGCATAGGAAACATGCAATGATAGTGTAACAGGGTACACAGGGCTAAGGGTGTCTCTGGGAAAACAAGGGAAAACCCTCTCAAACCTTAGTTGGAGGGTGAGGGAGAGCAGATGACAGGATTAAGACATTTTGCATATCTATAGCAACCTGGTAACTAGTTTAATAGTTGTGTTAATAGTTGTGCTGCCTTGGTAGGTGTGACTTGAAAGGTGTATCCTGACTCGTGATATAGCCAGGGGAGGCAGTTGCCTGTGGATCACCCAGCCACTCTTGCCTGGACTGGGGATGGCAGCTGAGAGAATATAAACTGTATAGGAGAACTCACAAGTGTCACTCATTATTGGAAGAGTTAGAGATGAGGTCTTGTAGGAAGTTCCAGGTCAGGATTTAAGTGTGTGTGTGGGGGGGTGCAGCCATGAGGGGATTGGGCCATGAAGCTTGGAAGGGAGTAGAGTCTTGATGGAGGGTGTGGAAGAGCCATGCTGCCGGTAATGAGACAGGAGCTGTGTGGGCTGTAGGAGCTGTTCTGCCATGGGCAAGTTAGAAAGCAAACAGGCTGCTTCAATCATGGCCGCTCTAGTGGACTCCAAGTCCATCAGGGACCCTTACCTGCAAGGTGCTGACCTGTTGCCATGCAGATCCAGACTTTATCTGGACTCTTGAGACTTGTTCTTTCCCTGGACTTCGCCATGGTCCAGTGTACCATGGCACATGCCCTCCTGGACAATTACATGGAGGCAATGACAATGTACCTCAGATCCTGAAAGAGAGAGAGAGCTACTGGGTGAGGACGGAGATTCTGGCATCTTCCAAATAGACTGGAGAGCTGTTTGCACAGCCGGCTAAAGATAAGAACTTGGAGAACTATTGGGTTTGCTTTTGGCTCACAGCCTCTTGGGGAACAAGGGAAATGCTGAGTCTCATGGGAAAGTAGGGCTCAGGGCAGAAGTGCTCTGAGCATCCCCCAAGGTTGGGGTATTGCAAATAAAGACCTGTTCCTTCCAGCATTAATTGTTTGGTCATTCACCAGGGCACCATGTAGACGGGCCCCAGTCTGCTTGGTTACACTAGTGCCTTACTATATTTTATTATTCATACCTGGCTTATAAGGCCACTTATCCAGACACTCCACAACATGACTGAGAAAAGCAAAATGGAAGGTACCTTCCACCAAGAAGCTCCTAAAAAGCTATGGAGTTATTGATCTAGATTTAATAGACTGTTGTTTATGGAATAATAAATAGTAAAAAGCAGCCATAATGAAACTGGCATTCACTGAATGTCCCAGGATGGTATTAAGCCTTTACGTGAGTAACTTAATCTAATCTGTAGTTATTATAGTCAGTAGCACAGTCATCCAACCTAAGCCCTGGACCTCCTGGCCTTTCTGGCCTAACTGACCCACATTAGGGACATCTGTGCCTCCACCAGAAGCACACTGATGGAAAGAAAGGAAGTCCATCAGGTAGAAAGACGTCTCTTTAAATCTAGCACCGTCAGGTGGAAGGTGGCAGGTCCTTCTGAAGCAACAACTGAGGTGGAGCCCTGCTCCCATAGCCACCAGGGAGCCACCAAATAGCCATTGGGCTATTTGACCCAGACCTGACTGCTGTCCTGAAAATTTCCTGCCTCTGAGCCTAATTTTGTCAACTGTAGGAACCCCAGGCTGCAAGTTGTTTACCTGCCTGATTCCTGGTGGCCAACCCATCATTGATGGCATTGACCTCCTGACCCAGCTCGTGGGTTGCTCTGTTTGCAGTCTTTGTCCTTCACAGTCAGCTCTGTGACAGCTAACTGAAAAACAGGCAGGGAGAACTCTTACTCTTACTCAAAGGATTGCCTCCCAGGCCTTCACTCACAGCTGCTAATTGTTATATAAGGTATGCTTTTGATGAGTCCAAACAGTTGGCTTTCTATCTTGAAGAAGATTAGAAGTATCAAATTAAAAGGGATGGTTAATATTAAATGTCAACTTGACTCGCCCAGATTAACATTTTTCTGGGTGTGTTAGTGAGGGTGTTTTCCAGATGACATTAGCATTTGAATCTGTGAACTCAGTAAAACAGATTGCCCTCCCCAGTGTGAGTGTTATCACCTAATGTGTTGAGGTGGAGGAAGGAGGAATTCGCCCTTTTGCTTCTTGGCTGCCTGCTGTGCTGGGACATTGGTCTGCTCTTGCTCCCGAACTGGGATTCCCACTATCAGGTCCTCTGGTTCTCAGACCTTCAGACTCAGACTGAACTACACCAACTTTCCTGGGCCTCAGGCTTGCACAGCAGATTGTGGGACTGTCCAGCCTCCATAATTGTGTGAGCCTATTCCCGGGAATAACCCTGTTTCTATATATTGTATCCTATTGGTTCTGTTTCTCTGGAAAGCCCTAATTAATATAAGGCGTGTGTTTGCAGGGAGGAGCTAATGATGGGCAGGCTGACTGCAAGAGAATGAGGGAAGAAGAAATTGAGACATTATACATGGGAAGTGCACGTGCACAGAAAACATGGCACCTGCAGCCATTTGGGGGCATAACCACTCTACATGGCTTTGCAGTTCACTGGGCACTGCATGTGGTGAATGACCGGCAATCCACAGGCAGAAGAAAACCCTGAACTCTCAAGAAGGGATTCACTGATGGGACAGTAGCAGGCCTAGGTGGAGACAGAAAAGCACAGACAAGCTGTGGCCCAATCCCGCCACTTACTGGCCTTGTGACCTTTAGCAAGTCACCATCCCCCTGAGCCCCAGTTTCACATTTACCAAATGGGGTGAGGTGGGTAATAATAGTAGAACACCTGCTACTGTGTTCTTGTGAAGACAAGATAATACAAATAGAAAGTCCTCTGTGAGTTTAAAAGCACTAAGTAAATGTTTGAGTTTAATTATTCAGCTCAATGTTTAAGGAGAAGGAATGTGCAATAACATTTAAAAATAGCTCTCTCTCATATTATGTGAAGTTTGTGATATATATGGGGGCGGGGGAGAGGGAGAGGACTGAAAAGTTCCAGTGCTAATAAAGGCAGAGGTGGTTCTGGTGTCGCCTGCATATGTATTTCTTCATTTCTTCACTCATTCATTTGCTGAGTATCTACCGCTGAGCAGGCCCTGGGCTAGTTGCTGGGTTCGCCTGGGTTAGAATCCAGTCTTCTGGCTTGTTGCCATTGGGTGTGTTCTTCAACTCCTCCAAACATCAGTTTCCTCGTGTGTTAAATGGGAAAAAAATAATGATAATTATCTCTTAGAAGTGTGAAGATTAAACGAGATAACACATCTAGAGAAGGATTTCTGTTCTTGGTACAGTGGACGCTTTAGGCTGGAGTGTTCTGCCCCGGGGGCTGTCCTGTACCTTGCAGGATGTTTGTGTCCTTGGCCAACAGTGCCTCTGTGGAGGGGTGGGGTGGCCGGGGTGCCTCTGCTTTGGAAGCACTGGTCTAGGGCTCTTAGAGCAGAGTCTGGCATGTGTTGAATGCTCAATCTGTGTTAGTTTTTATAATATTCATGTAGGAAAAGTACACGGAAAGGCCTAGGATTCAAATCCTGCTATTGTTATTGGTTGTGGGACCCAATCTTGGGAAGGTTTGTGAGTGTATGCGCACCTGGGTTTCTCCATCTTTAAAAAAATGTTATCTCACATAGCTTATTTAGTGGATCTTAAATAAAATAATGTATTTTATTTTAATATTGGGTATCTACATAAGTTGCACATATGTGTATCTGAGATAATGTTGGTATCTTTAAGGCAGGGGTGGACAAGGAGCAGCCCATGGCCCAAATCCGTCCTGCCCACCAAAATGACCTAAACAATTTCTAAAAAAATATTGAGATTCACATATCATAAAATGAACCATTAACCATTTTTTATGTATACAGTTTAGTGACAATGTCTTTTAAACCTTGTAATGGTTAAAAAAAATCAAAAGAAGAATAATATTTTCTGACGTGTAAAAAGTACATGAAATTCAAATTTTGGTGCCCCAAAATAAAGTTTTGTTGGGACACAGGCCCCCTCACTTTACGGCTCCTTTCTCACACCAGCAGCTGAGGGATGGAGCTGTGATGGAGGCTGTATGGCCTGGAAACCCTAACATATTTACTATGTGGCCTTTTATAGAAAAAGTTGGCTGACTCCTGCCTTAAGGAATGTGAATGGAAAAGGGGCTATAAAATAAACCTGACAAGCTCAGGGAGGGCACAAAGCAGGCCTGACACGCTCCATGACTGGAAGAAACCACACAGGATGGGCTGATCACAAATTCCTAACTGGACAGGTCATGGTGGGTAGTCAGGCCCCAGGCGTACAGCAAAGGTCGGTCTTTACCTTAAGTGAGCCCAGTCCCTTGTTTTTGCACTTGGAAGATAATAATACCTGTGAAAAATCAGAGTAATTTTCTTTTCTAAATCCTTTGGAGGCACAACCATAGGTCTCAGAGCGATAGAGCTCAGAATCCCTCATTGTTATCTTGTTCCCCGCACACCATCCCTATGTGCTATAAGTGTTCATCGTTAACTATGCTGTACCCACCAATGCAAAATAACTGTTTCTTCATTTTGTTTTTTATGCAGTCCTAGAGACTTCCCTACATTGCTTTCTCCCACCTCCTTAATCTATCACCAGTGGATTTCATGTACCTTCCTTACATTTTCTCCTTTGATCCTAAATGCATGAAAGGAACTACGAAACTATGGAGCATTTCCTCAGTCCATTGAGATTTTGCTTCTGATCATGTTCTCAAAAACTTGGCTCAGATAAATTCTTATAGAAGGTTTTCTATAGGTTTGGACACTCTTTTGTGAACGCTTGTAGGACTGAACCCTTAACCTGTGGAATCCAATGCTCTCTCTGGGTAGCTAGTGTCAAAATTTAGTTGCATTCTGGGGCACTGTGTTGGTGTTCCAGAATTGTTTGTTGGTGTGAGAACAGCCCTTCCCTTCACTGGGATGCAGGTCTCAGAACATCAATTCAGTTGGTGTCAGTGAAGTGGAATTTGCTTGAAAGGACCTGGCTCACAGAACCATGTGGTTTTTGGAGAGAAAGGATTCAGGCATTCCACAGGTCTGGGGATTCAAAGTCCATGACCCACTGCAGGTTCCTGACATCACACAGGAAAGAATTCAAGCACTAGCCAGAAGAGAGTTTAAGGTGGAAGTGAGTTTATTAGTGGAGCAATGAGACACAGCATGGGCTAGACACTCCATAGTTAGAGCAGCTCCCCTTCAGTGGATTTGGTTTTCTTTATTGAGGTTCATTTTATCGAGGAGTAGGTTCTTTAGTGAGGGGAAGGAATATTCAGGATCTTCCCAAGAAAGGGGTGGATATTTCTCAGAAGAGCTCTGTTGACTATTTTGTGTCTTTACATGGGCTTTCTATTTATGATCATGGCAGTGCAGGGTGTGCCATTTAAGCACTAGATGTATTACAATGTAAATTAAGTGTGAAACACCCTGATGTATTACAAGGAGCATACAGTGAGGCTAGGGGTTTCTGTTAGGTGTAATTAGTTGCCATGTTGGAACAAGCTGGTCTCTGCCAGTTTTAAGACATAAAGCCAGTGTTTGTTTGTTTTTTTTTTAAGATAGAAATCCATTTTTCTTATTTTCTTTCTTTTTTTTAAAATTAGTTAATTTAGTTAATTTATTTTTAGAGAGACAGTAAGGGAGAGAGAAAGAGAGAGAAACATCCATATGTGGTTGCCTCTCGCAGGCCCCCCGGAGGGGACCTGGCCCACAACCCAGGCATGTGCCCTAACTGGGAATCGAACCAGCGACACTTTGGTTCACAGGCCCTTGCTCAATCCACTGAGCTATAGCAGCCAGGGTCATTGGGGGTTTTATGTCTTAAAACTTCCTTCTTCTTGACAATTCCTATAGCTTTTGCCAATTTGCAGTTCTTCTACCATGTACCCTTTCTCAGGTAGAACATTTGATCCCTGGAAGGCCAACTAGTCACTCACATTATGAAACTGCAGGTGTGCTGTGTTCAATTACTAAAGGTAAAAGTTACCAGTGGAACTTAAAAATGGTAGTAGAACTGACTACCAAGAATTTGGCTCAATGGATATATAAGGAAATGAAAAATAAGAAGCATGCTAAATGCTAAATATGATTACCTGGTTATTATTATCTATAAGAGATGAATGAAAATAAAATAAAATGCTAGGTCAAATTCTGATGCTGAACTAACCTTAGATTTGGGCTGATTTGAGCTTCAGCCATTAGTCTCTAAACAACAGAAAGTACCTCTAAGACTTTTGGTCACCAAGAAGGTAGTTAATGGATGTGGGAGGGCAAGACCAAGAAACAACTGAAACCAGAGGACATGGTATGAAGAAACTGGCTCATTGTGCAGATCTGTATCACCAGCTTCCTGAAGAACCTTTACTAAAATTGATGGTTAGAGTGACCAATTTGAAAGCCATATCTTTGGTCTTGAAGGCTGCAGAAGGGAAGAGCATATTTAGGTCAGTGCAGAATCCACAGGTCACTATTGAACAATCACAGGTGGTTGTACATGATCCAGACACACAGAAAGTTACTTCTGAGGTAATAGCCAGCCTATCAGACAGAATATAAGCCACTGTATTGTCTTTGTACCCTGAGAAGGGGAACTGTCCCCCGTGAATATCAAGTGGAACATACCTGACACAGTGGCTGATATGCATTGTAAGTAGGCCATGTGGGACTGGCTTTATGATGACTGGGGTGGATATGCACCACCTAGTATGCCCTTTACCCAGGTCATGGTTAATGCTGTGATTAAGGGGGCCCCTGTTCCATGGGTACCCCATGTAATTTTATTGCTATAGAATCAAATGATAGATTGATAAGCCTTATCAGATTTGTTATCTCAGCTTCCCCATATGGGCCTTACTGATACCAGAGCTATTAAAGTAATTAAGAAAATGGAGCCCTGGCTGGCATAGCTCAGTGGATTGAGCATGGGCTGTGAACCAAAGCATCACAGGTTCGATTCCCAGTCAGGGCACATGTCTGGGTTGCAGGCCATGGCCCCCAGCAACCGCACATTGATGTTTCTTTCTCTCTCTCTTTCTCCCTCCCTTCCCTCTCTAAAAATAAATAAATAAAATCTTAAAAAAAAGGTTACACAGCAATTAACAGTAGCAGTACTGAGATTTTAGAACCTGAGTCCCTACAAAAAAAAAAAAAGAAAAGAAAAAAAAGAAAATGGAAGGAGACACAGAGAGTCCAGGGATTCCACCTTGTAGAGTATAAGTTTTCAGATGGTTATTGAAGATTAGGATGGATAAAGCAGACATCAATGGAGTTGAAACAAAGGTGTTGCTACAACACTACCAGAGACTGGGTGGGCCAATGGAACCCTCTTGTGGTCCTTTAACATTAGAGGGCCCCAAACAAGTCCACTCAATTTTCCCTAGTTTGGAGGAATTTAAAAAGCGAGAAGGTGAAGATTGTGATGAGGAATCTGACCAGAAATCTTCTAGGGTGATGGTTAGGCAGATTAATCAAGGCAAAGACTGATATGGAACCAGGGTCTCTGGCAGCACCCTTATCCAGGGACCCATGGCCAGGCAGAGGAGAAGAGACTTTTCTGAGAATCCTTGATGTAGGATCCCATTGTGCAGTGATTACAAAACCTGTTGGTGAAGTTTTAATAGGGCTAAGGTTTAATAGAAGGATATGGAAATACAACAGTGGATGGGATTAAGGTAAACTTTTGGATGAAAATTGGGGTGTTTGAACAGATTTTGGGGTGTCAGGTGGTAGCATCTCCTTTACTTACATGTACTATTTAGATGGATACTGCATTTGATTAGGGAAAGCTCCCCCTACCTATTCTTCCAATACAGAAGGATGTAAGTCCTCTCTCAGACCCATTTTAATAGGATGTGCTAAATGGAAACCAGTACAACTGCATGAACCCAAACAGGCAATGAACTTAGAGAAGTGTAAGAACGTGGTGGACAAAAAGAGATGACCAGTTTAATTACTGACGTGCTAGAAGCTGCAGTGCTGGACCAATGAAATCTCTGGATAATAGCCCTGTGTGGCCTATGAGAAAGGTGGGTGAATTGTGGAGACAAACAGTAGACTCCTGAGGCTTAAATAAAGTACAACCCATAGCCTCAGCAGTTCTGGGCATGGTTTCAACCAAACAGAACGTATAGCAGGCTGAGGGAGGTTTGTACTCAATGACCTTGTAAATGCTCTCTTCTCTATCTTGATCTTGGAAAAGAGCCGACCATAGTCAGCCTTCATGTGGAGAGGATCCCGATGTACTTTTATAGTGCTGCCACAGGGTTCTCTGAGCTCACTGGCTTATTATTAAAATGTGGTCAGGAGGGATTTGGACTTGATGCAGGTCTCAAGTGTAATCATATACTGTATTGATGACATTATGATAATATTGGAAACTGAAGAGGCAGGGTAGGATTGATTTGGATGCAATAGTGACAAACATGACCAGCTGGGGCTGATTAAAAACCCAGCAGATGTCCAAGGGCCTGCCCAAACAGTAAATTTTGAGGAAAAACTTGGGCAGGAACTAAACGGGATATTCCACAGACTAAAAATAAACTACCATCAGTACACACCCCTAGGACCAAACAAGAAGCCCTGTGTTCAGTTGATTTATTTAGATTTTGGGGAACGCATATTCCACACGTGGGAATACTAAAAGACTACACAGAAGAATGCTGTATTTGAGCAGGGACCGGAACAAAAGCAGGTCATGTCTGTATTACAAAAGGTGGCAGCTCCCTCGACACTTTCGGGCCCTATGATCACCACTCAGATATGATTTTGGAAGGGTCTGCCACCAGAACCTGTGCAGATGGAGCTTTGGGCAAAAGCCCACTCATACCTCCCAGCACTGACTGTTGGAATTTTGGACAGAAAATTCCCAGAAGCTGCCACTTGAACACACCATTTGAGAGATCATTACTAACCTGCTATTGAGCATTAACTGAGGCTACTTCAATGACTGAAGGATATTAAACTATAATGAAACCTGATATAACCCAGATGTCTTGGGCGATGTTGGAGAAACATTCCAGTGAGGAAGGCTGTGCTCAGAAGAGTTTCATAATAATATGGAAATGGTCTATACGGGAGCATGCTGCTGGGCGAATGCAAGGAGGTGCCCATTCAGCCACTAGCAGGGCACCCATTTCCCCCCAGAACCAACTTGGGAGCCATCTAAGGAACTGCCAGAACCAACTGCCATGTGGACAGCATCTTATGAACAGCTCTTGACTGAACAGCAAAAAGCTGCTTGGTTTATGGATGGCAGTTCCATGATGAATGGACATTATGCCCTTTGGAAAACTGCATTAAAACCAGTGGATTGCAAGACTCTGATTGAAGAAAATAAGAATAAATCAGCCCAGTGTGCCAAATTGTACGTTGCTTTTCTAGTTGTGACAGAACAATTGAGCAGTGGTAAAACCCCCTACATTTGGGTTTTTACTGACTCATGGGCAGTAGCCAACAGTCTCAGAGCAGGAGGGCAATGGAAACTTGGCCTACTAAAGGTGTGCACATATGGGCTGTGGCCCTACGGAAATTTGACAGGTGCATGAAATTGGGACATGTCAATGCCCATCAGAAGACCGCCCTCCCCAGTTTGGAAGGTGATTGGACTCAATAGCAGATAGACACGTGTACTCGCTTGAAGTGGACATGGACCTAGCACATGAAATGAATGGACATGGGGCACTGCAACAATGGAGAGATGGGCTGAATGTAGACATTGTCCTCTTGCACCCTCTGAGGCACAAAATGCCAGTGATAACCATTCTGTCTGTCAATAAAAGAAAGAGAGGCTGCAGATGGCTATGTGGCAGATTACCTGGGAGAAAGGGCCTGAACATAGCTGGTAAGTGTTCAGCTGTGATAAGCTAGCTTTGAATAGAAAATAATTAATATATGATATAAGGAAAGTGTACCCATTAGTTTTATATTAAAGATAATTATCCAACAATTAGTAGAGCACAAACAGATCAGACAAATGACCTCACGGTTCTTTATAATCACTTCAGGAAATTCTCGCTCCTTTTTCTTCCAACCAGGAGAGAAAAACAGCGACTATTAAAGATGGATAATGTACACCAAATCCATTTGACAGTAAAAACTGTTACTCTCAGCTCCTGTTGGGGAGCTATCATAAAGCTGTTTTGTACTTTTCTTTTAATCTTTTGTTATAAGATCAAGAACTGGGACTTTAAACACCCTGATGAGGGTTTCCCTGGACATGGGACTTCCATGGGTAAAAGTAGGACAGATCTATACAAACTAGTTTGGTCACCCTGCTTGCCTTCCAGGAGCCCACACCAACTCTACTGCCTAAAGAGAGGGAGAGAGCTCATTGTAAGTTCCTCCAAGTTAAAAGTTCACAAGAGCAATGGTTCTAACCTCACACCTTAAAGATGACTCTTTCCTAAACTTCATCCAATAAATTCTACTTTAAAATCCAGAGCATTGGAAGAACCACCATCCTGGGAAACCTGTAAAACTTTTGCTTGTTGCCATTATATTTAATCAGGACTTACGATGTCTTGTCCACTTGCCTTAGCCACTCCTAGAAACACTCTTCTCCCTTTTACCTACCAATGCTATGTCCCATCAGAGACAGAAGCACGCAGATTTCTTATACATTGGCTACCGAATCAATGCTGTCATTTATTGATTTTGTCTACCATCTGGTTGGATGGTTACTGATATAAGAACTGAAGAAGAGCAATCAGCTGTCATGGTACTAAGTGACTTCAAACCATCCCTGAATCATAAGAAGGAACATACCTTCCTTCCTCCTTGGCCTGTAAGTGTATTGAATTGAGATTTACTTTGTAATTTAAATATAGTGATGTACTGCAGAGCATGGTATATACGGACCAGATCTTCATATCTGGCCAAACTTCAGTGCAAAACTAACAATGACTAAGTTACAAGCATTGTCCAGCTTGGATTTCACCTTTGTTGAAGTCCCATCTGTCTGTGGGCAGCTACCCTAATAAGGAGGGGAATCAACTTAAGGCACCTCCTGCTAAAACCAAAGTTAAGTTGCCTGTGTGGCTACTCTGATGCTCTGACACCTGTGTTCAAAGTAAGCAGAATAGATTTTGAGCCCTTCATTAATAACCTCTTTGAACAGGGTGTCTGAGGTCTGACCCAGAGTCCGCATACCTCAGGACACCTAGTGAAGACGTCAGGGCATTTAACTCTGATGGAAGACAAGTGCAATGCTTTGTTGAGAACCCATGCCACCTCAATGTGTATGTCAGCTCTATCCCATAGTTCCTAACTCTAATACTATCCTCTGCAGGATCCCAGGTCTCTGTTGTTTTACTTGGCCAATGCATTATTTTTCCTCTCCACTATATTCCTATTCTCAACCCCTCTTACCTTTTCTCCTATGACCAACAGCTCACATCAATTACACAGATGGGGTTGGTCAGAGAATTGCTTGCACTATGGCAGTCACTAAAGCTGCTTCTCTCAAGGACCATCAATTTCTTCTTGCCACCTGACAACCATAAAACAACTATATGACTTAAAGAATGAAGCCACCGATTAGAAAAAGGCCATCAGGAAAACAGCATTTTACCTGCTTTATCCTGTTTATGAACTGTTTACATCCATGCCATCACCCTATAACTCCTATGTCCCTTCTATCAGTCAATACATCAGTTGGAGGGAACACCTGGGAAACCAAAGGGAACAGAACAAATCAGAATGGCCTGTGTTTGCTTGGATTATCCAACACAGCAGCTTGTCATGGCATGTGCTCTCTGCTTGTGGTGAAGGGACACTGATCCACGACCCTTCCAGGACTTGCCTGGGAATTGGATGCCTTTCACCAACTAGCAAATTAAATGATCAACTTTCTCCTATCAAGTGGTAGCTTCGAGTCCTATTTAAATTATGCTTATTTTCTGGAGGATCCAAAATTTTCGCTGAGAGAGTTGTTTCCAGACTTTGGTATGCATGAGGACCACTTGAAGGACTTGTTAAAACCCAGATTCTGGGCCACGCCTTCCACTTCTTATTCAGTAGGTCTGGTGTATGTTGTGGGGCCTAAGAATCTGTGCTCTAACAAGTTCCTAGGAGATGCTGATGCTGTCGGTTTGGTGACTACATTAAGAACTGTTGCCCTAGAAGAAAGCAGACAGTGTTACTTTGCCAAAATATTGCTCTGAAAATACATTTTTCAACATGGACTTAGATTAAGTTTCCAATTTTGTGGGTAAGTTTTCTATTTTCTATGTAAAGCCCTAAACATTAAATTCTAACCCATAAGCTTGAAAAGCTTTGACAAGGTAGAGAGCAAAAATTTTACATTAAACAAAATTAGGTAGACATTTCAATGGAGATGTTAAATGGCCCGAGGATCTCCCAGTTTTGTTAATGAACGTGTTGTTAGTTCTGCAGCCGGAGAGCCCAGCCTGTATGAAACTGGGAGGGGATGGGCAGGGTGGTTCCCACCTATATTTCAACAGTTTTCTTCTTACCCCTGGAACTGCATTTGGCAAACTATGGCCCACAGGCCAGATCTGGCCTGCCACCTCTTTTTGTAACAGCCTATAAGCTAAGAATTATTTTTACATTTTTAAATGGTTGAAAGAAAAAAATGGCTCTTTTATTAAATGTAAAAATTATATGAAGTCCAAACTTCATTATCCATAAAGTTTTACTGGAATACAGCCGCGCTCATTGTTTTTGTGTTGTCTTTAGCAGAGTGGAGAAGTTACAACAGGGACAGTATGACCATAAAGACTTAAATAGTTACTATGTTGCTCCTCACATAAAATATTTGCTGACCACTATTCTAGAAGGAAAGAGGGTTACTTCGTGTCTTCCCCTGAGTGAAGATTATATAAGGCCTGCAAGGAAAGCATAAAGAACTCTTTGGAGATGCAGGTTTATGATGTTGGGACTTGAGACATGGACAGGCAAATGCTGACTTTCCATATTTTCATGGCATCATTAACTATTGCAGTTGGCTATGTCCCCTAGAAAGACCTTTCCTTTGCCTTCTTGCCATGTTTACCTCTCAGAGTCTCTGCTCGCTTACTCACCTGCATCATCCATTCCCAATACCCCAGCAAAAGGTTTTGTAACCAGTCTCCTAAACCCAGTAACTGAATTGGGAAATTAAGTCAGTGCTGGCCTTGCGTGCATGCCCCCCTTGATGATGGTGAGCCTTCTTTTCAAGGTCTTCCTTTAAATTTTTCATCTTGAAACAATCCCATGGGTTGGGTGAAGTCCCCAGAGAGAAAGAGAGTTTAGAGCGATGCTGGACAAGCTGTTACATCGTGACCAGTCTAGTTACACACACCTAGTCCCACACAGGTCCCACAACTTTCACAAGAGGGACTCACAGTCAACCACCAGGTCAGTGGCAAAAATGCAGCCTCACAGTTTCCTGTGACTGACTAAGAATGAACAAATTGGATCAAAGGAAACTCCCCAAAGACACAAACATTCAGCAAAACAAACACAGAGATTATTGGGTACTGAATAAAAATGATATTTTGTGATTGCCGAATGTCAAGAATGACTGACAATTTGGAATACACTTTCCAAGCAAACAATTATAAAATAATTGATTGAAAATACGAAGCTTCCATTGATAAAGATGAAAGTACTTCTGAACAGTTTTCTAAATTTACTGTACTTTTATAGCCAAGAAAAAAATGTGTGAATTTATTTGCATGCAACAAAAAATTACAAATTAAAAATAAGAATTTTATTTTCCTACTATACTCTGTTTTTAAAGATTTTATTTATTTATTTTTAGAAAGGGGGTAAGGGAGTGAGAAAGAGAGGGAGAGAAACACCATTGTGTGAGAGAAACATCAATCAGTTGCTTCTTAACATGCTCCCAACCAGGGACCTGGCCTACAACCCAGGCATGTGCCCTGACTGGGAATCGAACCAGAGACCTTTCGGTTTACAGGCCAGTGCACAATCCACTGAGCCACAACAGCCAGGGCCCTTCTATACTATTAAGCTCAAAAATTTTTAATCTGTTAACAAGAGAATATAAGCCAAGGAATAAAAAGTCCTGGTCCTAGAAAAAGCATATGCGTAGGTGTGGTTTTTTGTTTAAAAAGTCTTCTGTGGATTTTGTCTTTCTAAAATGTACTTTTCAAATAAAGGCACCTTTGTATACTGTCCCTTTAAACTTCCAAAGGTTGTTAAAAAACATTTATATAAAGAAAATGAAAATTTTAACATTTTGTTTTAATATTAAGAATGCAATTTGTTGTTATTCTCCACAGAGAAAAGACTAACTGCATTATGCAAATGTAATGTATTATGAGATTTCAATTGAAATGTATTATAATTGTATTATGCTAGTTACAATTGTAAAAAAATGTCATCATTTGTGAATTGGTGCTAGTAAAACCTTTAGTAACATCTAAAAATATATGCATCTAGAGAAATGTTTTCACTTGAACATTTTGGATACATTTTATTTTATTTGAATAGGTAATACAGTTTCATGGTTCAATAAAATCAAAGCAACCCAAAAATGTATGCACTAAATCGTTTACTCACTCTTTTTCCCATTCACTCCATCCGTCTTGTTCCGCATAGATAGCCATTTATATTAATTTCCTGTTTATCATCCTAGTGTTTGTTTTTGCAGATAAAAGCAAGTGTGAATATTTATTCTTGTTTCCCAGCTTTTCTTCATATAAAAAGCAGCATAGTAAGGACACTGTGGGATAATTTGCTTTCTTCACTTACTATGTAGACCTTCCTCTGCTGTGCACAGAGAGCCTCTGCACTCCTCTTTTTTGCTGGAGAGTCGGCTGTGTCACTTCACCATGGCCTACTCCACTGATGTCTCAATGCTGGACCCTGCTCATTTCCAACACTTTGCTGCTGTGCCCTTCAGGATGATTTTAAAGTTTTCCTCTGTAGGTTTTTATGCACTTCCTGTTAAACAACTGGGTTTTGTTTATACACTTTTCAGTGGGTCCAGAAATTGTAGGTTATTGCCAAGCTGTTAATATATTTTTCTTTCTCCTGTTCTGAGTAAAATTTTAAAGGGTGACATCTGTCACATTTTTCTGGTATCTGTTTATTATACAATGTATTGTATCTGGTTCACCTGGTTGTATTTTCAAATATTCTTTTTCAAAATTGATAAATAATTGGCAAATGCCATTATTTTAGTTTATGGTGTGCTATATAATGATTCAATATTTGCATATATAGTAGAATGATGACTGCAATAAGTCTAGTTAACATCTGTCACCATATATAGTCACATAATTTTTCTTCTTGTGAAGAGAACTTTTCAGATCTACTCTCTAAGCAGCTTTCAAAGCTGCTAATATGTAAGATGGTATTATTAACTACAGTCATCAGGCTGTATACATATACATCACCCCATGACATTCATTTTATAACAGAAAGTTTTTACCTTTTGACTCCCTTCACCCATTTGTCTCACTTCCCACCACCTGCCTCTGACAAATACCAATCAGTTCTCTGTATTTATGAACTCAGTTTTTTTTTCAATGACGTATGTAAGTGAACTCATATGGTATTTGTCTTTCTCTGTCTGACTTATTTTACTTAGGTTAATGTCCTTGATGTCCACCCATATTAATGCAAATAGCATTTTCTTTATCCATTCAGCCATCGATGGACCATTAGGTTGCTTCCATATCATGGCAGTTGTAAATAATGCTGCAACATAAGGGTGCTGGTATCTCTTCAGGTTAGTATTTTCATTTCCTTCAGATAAATACCTAGAAGTGGAGTTGCTGGATCATTGCTGGATCATATGGTAGTTCTTGACACCTCTATAATTTCTTTCTTTTTTTTTAAAGTTTTTTTTTAAGGATTTTATTTATTTTAGAGAAAGTTCAAGGGAGGGAGAAAGAACGGGAGAGAACCATCAGTGTGCAGTTGCCTCTTGCGTGCCCCCACCTGGGGACCTGGCCTACAACCCAAGCATGTGCCTTGACTGGAAATTGAACCAGTGACTCTTTGGTTCTCAGGCCGGCACTCAATCCACTGAACCACACCACCCACGGCGAGACCTCTATAATTTCTTGAGGAACTTCCATACTCTTTTCCATAGTGGCTGCACCAATTTACAGTCCCACTGTACAGGGGTTTCCTTTTCTCCATATTCTTGGCAACACTTGATATTTCTTGTATTTTCAATAACAGCCATTTTAACTGGTATGAGGCAAATACTCTTTGTGGTTTTGATTTATATTTTCCTGATGATTAATGATATTCAGCACCTTTTCTGTTGGCCATCTGTATGTCTTTTTTTGAAAAATGTGTATTTACATATTCTGCACATTTTTAAATTGGACTTTTATTTTTTTGCTAGCTAGCTGTATGAGTTCTTTTTCATTTTGGATATTAACCTCTTATGAGATATATGATTTGCAAATATTTTCTCCCATTAGGTAAGTTGCCTTTTCATTTTGCTAATAGTTTCTTTGCTGTGCAGAAGCTTCATATTTTGGTGTAGTCCCACGTGTTTATTTTTGCTTTTGTTGACAAATAAAAAAAATCATTTCCAAGATCAATGTCAAGGAGTTTACTACCTATGTTTTTCTGAAGTTATGGTTTCAGGTCTTCCATTTGAGTCTTTATCCATTTTGATTAATTTTGTATGGTGTAAGATAGTGGTCCAGTCTTACCAGCACCATGTATTGAAAAGATTGTGCTTTTCCCATTGTATATCCTTAGCTCTACTGTAAATTAATTGACCATATATGTGTGGGTTTATGTTTGGGATCTCTATCCTATTCCACTGATCTGTGTGTTTGTTTTTATGCCAGTACCACATTGTTTTGATTACTATAGCTTTGTAACATATTGAAATGAGGAGGTGTAATACTTTCAGCCTTGTTTTTCTTTCTCAAGGCTGCTTTGGCTATTCATGGTCTTTTGTGGTTCCAAACATACTTTAGGATTGTTCTATTTTCTAATATTTTTTATTTGCTTTTAGAAGTTTAAATTTACATGATATTAGAGTAATGAACATCAGTGTTTATATATAAATGCCTCTCAGAAATTGGCATTTTATAGTAGAATTGTTTTTAACTTAAAGTAAAACTAATAACACATATACTATATGAAGTAGTGTTCACAAAATCTTGTGTTTGCGTGTATCCTTCCTTGGTAATCACAAAGAATTCCAAGGTATTAGGGATTCTCTTTAAAATGTCCTGAGAAAAAATAAGGATTTTAACTGGTATTGGTCCAAAATAACACTAATTGGGAGAGTGACTTAGATTTATATATTGTAAACTTTGGTATAACAATACATTATATAATTTTTAAGTAAATAAGGGAATATTTATTGTTTGTGTTATAAGAGGAAGAAAATATTCTTTTCAGAAAAAGATATAAAGACAATTAAAAAAGTTCTAATATCACATCTGGATTCAATAAAGTAAATATTAAATAGAATATGAAAAACATATACGTTCTAATATTACTAGAAACTGAATAATAGAAAGTATAATTGGATTGCTTACCTATATCATATGTTTATGAATCTTTAGCTATAACCATGCATTTAATCATTGCCTAAAGCCCAGAGATGTTAAATATAAGTCGTATACATGACTGTCTTAAAATGATGTGACAATACTCATTTCTAATCCACTCTAGTAGCTGAATATTGTCACCAAGAAAATATTAGTAGTCAACGCTACTTTCTTATAAGAACTTAGAATTACCATCTGCTAGAATGTCAACACCTTCTAATTAAAAAATAAGTGGAAATAATGTGACTAAACTAAACATCAGATAAGTACTTTAAAAAAAACCCCAGAGAATATAGGATGATATTGATTTTAAAATTCATTTGTTCAACAATATTTATTAAGTGAGAACTATGTATTAGGTCCTCATACAGATAGTGCTGGGAATACCTCAGAATGTAAATTAAGGGGAGTGATGTCAGCAAGATGTCTGAATAAGACACCTTTCATGTATCCCCCCCTCTACAACCTGGCATTCATTCAGAGAAAAGTACCTGTGCGAGAACTTTGGGATCTAGGTAGGAAATTGTGAAGCCTCAGGGTAATGGCTGAAGCCTCAGCCATTTTGATAAGACAGGCTTGCAACCAGGTGCTGACTTGCTAACTGTGCTAGACACAGAAATAACTTTGTGGGACTTGGCTACAGCTCTGCTGGACTTGGTCTTGTCATAGCATCATACACTGAGGGACCTGGGAGGAGTCATGCCCACCTGTGCATTGGGTAATAGACACACAGACCTCATTTCCAGCTGTGGACTCTGAAGTGGCCCATGATTTGGCTGCAGTACCTCTCAGCTGTGGCTGCAGCACCTCTCAGCTATGGCCTGGAAGTCCCTGAAGATAAACCTGCTTGGGGTCCCTGAAGATAGGTCTACTTGGGGAGAAAAGGCTGGCCAATCTCTCAGAGGAGAAGGGTCTTGAGCACCTCTTTCCCTGGGCTTTTATTGGGTTTAGTTTGCATAGGAATACAGGGTGTACCTGTAAAGCTCACCAATCATTGTCAGGCAGTAATGATAAAGGAATAGATAACATTCAAAGAACTAGAAGGGCTTATTCTGAGTCAGGGTCAGATAGATAGAATGATGCCAAAGGGCCATAAAACTTTGGGAAACAAACTAATTTTATGCTTTAAGCCTAAACAGCTAACATAGATTAACCTAAGGGTATTCTTAGCAAAGTAGGACTTGCAGGACTTCATGCATTCTTTTTCAGGCCTGATTACCCTCAGGAACTGCCTGTAATAGTATGGGGCTGTGCCCCTCCTATCCGGCATTCTGCCAGGCTTGAGTCAGGCCATGGAAACAAAGTAGCCAAGACAGTAGGAGACTTCCTGTAGTGGAATGAGGACTCAGGCTACAACAAAGTCGAGGGGTGAGGGTCCATCCCCCTTTTCTATAGTCCCCTAAATCCTTCCCTGGTGGTCCCTTGGCAACTTTGCCTGTCTTAGGTTGTTCTTCCCTTGAGGAATCCTACCTGTCATTGGCTAACCAGTCATCTGCCCAGGCCAAGCAGGGGGATATGAGAGAGGGGGGATAAGTTTTTGTTTCCTTAGCAGCTTGTGTCCCTAAGGCCTTTTTATTCAGCTTTAGCCATTGGGGGTTACAGCTTCTGAAACCAGGCAGGGTAGTTCCCAACACCTACAAAGGTCAGTCAGATTGTACATCTGAAAAGAGCCCTGTAGCTGGGCTCTACCAGCCAGTCCCAGATGCAGTCCACAAACAGTCAGCTGATTCAGGGAACCAAGAGGAGTCATCTGTGCCTCCGGGGACAATGAAAGGCTCTATAACCCTGATTGGTGTGGCTCAGAAGACTGAGCACTGGCCTGTGAACTGAAAAGTTTGATTCCAGGTCAGGACACATGGCTGGATTGCTGGTCAGATCCCAGTTGGGAGCATGTAAGAGGCAACAGATTGATGTTTCTCTTGCACATCAGTGTTTCTCTCCCTTTCTCCCTCCTTTCTCCGCTCTCTAAAAATAAATAAAATCTTAAAAAAAAATAGGCTGCTCCATCTTCCTTACAACGACAGTCTGCCAGTAGTGTGGAGAGTCCAAGTACCAGTAAGACACTCCCATCTACCCTATACTCAGCTCCAGCCCCACCCAACTTCAGTCTTGCTGGCCCGAGGAGCCAGCAGGAGACTCTGCTGTCTGCATCCCCAGAGAATCCCATCACAGCCACAGTCTTCCATTAGACTTGCCAGCCCAGTGCCTCCCAGCCATAGTCCACGAGCAGTACTGCTGGTCCAGGGAAACTATGGGAGACACTTCCATTTCTGCCCCTGGAGATCTTTAAAAGACTCTATTTTTGGTTACAGCTCCTCCTAGCTGCAGTCTGTGAGCTGTCATGCTGGCAAAGAGGCCAGGCAGAAGACACATCTGTACCTCAGGAGATCCTTAAAGGACCATACGTTGGGTTCCAGCTGCTCTGGCACAATCAGAAACAGTCCTAGCCCACCCAGGTACCTGGTGGAGACACATCCATTCATGTTTCCAGAACCAGGTCTGCAGACTGCAGTCATGACTATGGACCCTGAAACAGCCCAGGGAGTTAGTTCTAGCCCTTCCCAGCCAAGGTACAAGGCCAGTCCTGCCCACTCAGGGACGAGTTCGGTAACCAGGCAGCAGCCCTCTCAGGACCCTGTGGAGCCACACCCAACATACATTTGGTAATAAGCTTGCTGACTGAGGACCCTAAAGTAAACTTTTGTCTCAGTGCCACCCTGCTAAGCAAGGTACTGAAAGTGGTCCCATCCATCCAGGGACTAGATAGAATCCATGCCTGACTGAGCTCCTGGTAACAAGATGGCCAACTGCAGACCCCACTGCAGACCCAGCCACAGCATCATAACTGTCTTCAGCCCAGCACAACTGCAATTCCAGAGGTAATCCCATCAGCCCAGGGAACTGAGAGGAAGGAGGTCTTTATCTGATGAAACCAATCTAGATAAGGGTACTAAAAGAGAAGAAAAATACAGGCCAATATCCCTGATGACTATAGATGCAAAACAAATTCCAGTAAATCAAATTTACAACACATAAAAAGTATACACCATACTCAGTTGGGATTTACTGTTAGGATGAAGGATGGTTTAACATATACAAATCAATAAATGTAAACCATATTAATAGAATAAAAGTTAAAAATCATATTATCCTCTCAATAAATGCAGAAAAAGTGTTTGACAAATACAACATTGCTTCATGATGAAAAAAAAGCTTTCAACAAACTGGGTATAGAAGGAATATACTTCAACATAATTCAGGCCTATACAATAAGCACATAGCTACCATGACACAGAACTCTGGAAGTCCGGGCCAGAGCATTTAGGCAAGAAGAAGAAATCAAAGGCCTCCAAATTGTAAGAGATGAAGTAAAACTGTCTGTGTTTGCAGGAAACATGATCTTATATACAGGTAATCTTAAAGATTCCATCAAAAAAAGTTAGAAGTAATGAATGAATTCAGTAATGTTGCAGGATACAAAAATCCGTTGCATTGCTATACACTAAATATCTGCTGAAAAAAATAAAGAAAACAATTCTATTTACAATAACATCAAAATATGAAATATTTAGGAATATATTTAACCAAAGAGGTCAGAGATCTGTACACTGAAAAGTATAAGACACTGATAAAAGAAATTAAAGAAGACACACACAATCGGAATGATATACTGTGCTCATGAAATGGAAGAATTAACGTTGTTAAATACCCATACTACCCAAAGCAATCTGTGGATTCAATGTAACCCCTTTCAAAATTGCAAAGGCATTTTTCACAGAAATAGAAAAACAATTCTAAAACTTATATGGCAACACAAAAGAGTCCAAATTTTCAAGGCAATTTTGAAAAAACACAAAGCTGGAGGCATGACACGTCCTGATTTCAAACTATACTACAAAGTTATAGTTATAGAAACAGTGTGGTATGGGCACAAAAACAGACACATCGATAAAATAGATTCCAGGAATAAATCCATGAATATGGTAAAAAAAATTTACATGTTTTAGATACCCACAAGTCATGTAAATGAAGCTTCCAGTTTAATGTGACAAATTTTCCAACAGGAAAATATAGCTTTAATGATCAAATTCAACCACACACATAAGCTTCTGAGAATATGGTGGGCTAAGTATAAAAAATAACTATATAATGACAACTACCAGAAATGCTGTACAAAAATGGAGTTATAAAATCTCAAAAGCATTAAAGAGCTGACAAGGTTATAATTTTCAGGACAAAATCTAAGTGAGAGAAAAGTACAGAGGGCAGACTAGACAGACAGAGAGTAACACAATTATGAAAAGCAATGAAGAGACATGGAGTAAAGAATCAGAAGTTCTAACACACCTGCAATTGGAGTTTCAGAAATACAGGAAATGGAGAGTGGCATAGAGGCAATGTTACAAGAGACATTTTTTGAGGCTATTGTCCTAATGATGGAAATTAACAACCCAGATTCAAGAAGTATATTAAGTCCATCCAAGGAAGATTCACCCATATACTTGCATATGATAAGATTTAATTCTTTTTTTTTTATGGCTGAATACCTAATATTCCACTGTATACGTGTACCACAGCTTAACAGTTTGTAAAGTATATGATTGTCTAACCACTATGCTGTACACCTGAAACCAATACACAATAATATCGAATGTAAATGTTAATTAAAAAATAAATACATAACTCCAAAGGAATGTTACAAAGTAAAGAAAATTTGAAAAATTAAAAGAAATACACATCTACAGAAAATAAATGGAAAGGAGAATATCTTAAAAGTAGGCCAAAAGTGAAGACCAATCACTATTGAAGGACTGACACCCAGCTTCACAACAGAAAATGTGGACGCCAGAAAACCACATCCTCAATGTGGTTAAAGAAAACAACTGCCAACTTAGAATTCTGTACCTTCTGGAAACATCTTTCAGGGATGACAGGAAAATCAAGAGGTGTTTTTTAGCATTGTGGTGATCAGGAGTGAACTAAGACGGCCTCAGTCCTGCCAGCTAAGATGGTATCAAGGGAAGCCATGTTTAGAACATGTGCAGTACAGCAATGACTCAGAAATAATACACCCCCTCTGTTGTGCACTACGGGGTAAACAACAAAGGTTTATCTGAAGGGTGACAACACCCTCTCAGAGCATGCACAGGAGAGTGACAGAATCAAAATACGCTAATGGGGGTGGCACAAAACAACATGTGTTAATCAGAGGCTGATACAACACTGCATCAGATAAGAGTATGAAAGCAAAGGCCTTCAACCAGACATCTGAGACAGCTGGGAGGGAGAGAGTGACATCACGGCGCTCCATTCAACTCTGCTCTAGCTGACTTGAGCCCGTCAGACTGCCTTTTAAGATGCTGGCTGAGTGCCTCCCAGAGCCGGACCTGACCTGGATCTTTGGGACTTGGGTTTGTTATCCCCCAATTCTCTTGTGTGATGTTACTACTGATTGTTTCTGAGTGGCTATTATTGTTATTAAGTTGTTATAGGTTTGGGTTAAATCTGCATTAATGAAAGCTGAGTGAATAGCATAGTCACCTGCATTGACTCACTGATGTTCCTTGGTGAAGGCGCTGCTTCCAGGGCTGCAGGCAGCCCTGCGACTCTGACCATCCCAAAGGCTGGAGGCTGACTCATAGACCAGACTACATTGTGAAACATTCACTCATGACAGGCCTCCATTATCAATGTAGTAAAATTGTAAGGAAATCTCAGTAAAGTGTACAGAGATTCAGACCAACTATCTTTGATCTCATATTAGGGGATGGGAGCCCCATATAGGTTGTGATATGGCCTGTATGATTCTCAAGAGTCTTTGCTTTTGTAGCTTGTTACAGCTTGCCAGAAAAAGCTGTTCTCTCCCTGACCTGAAATTCTTGACCTGATAGTTACCATGTGATATTTCTCTGTGTCATTCACAGATAGTACTGTAAACTTGGTATAGTAAGATGGAGAGACATCATTCTGTGAAAGAAATCTTTCCTTTCTCTTTGTCCCACAACAATAAAGCTGCATGTCACAGAGACTTCTGGTTTAGACCTCAGAAAACAAGAACAAACTGTGCTTTAGTTCTCCTGAACAAATAGTATGACTTTTTTTCAAAAGGCATAGTATGTTTTACAGTGGCATTTTAGAAATTGCTAATCCAGGCTCTATTTTAAGAGAATTTCACAGAATATCTTGCCATATTGGAATATTTCGCTATGATCTTTTTTCTTAATTTAACTTATGTACCTAAAAGAATCCATTGTTTCTTTTGTACTTTTGAACCGTATGCCTAGAAAGGTCAGGGAAGGAACTGGGGGTGAGCATTGTAGAAACTTTGTATTGTGTGTGTTTGCCCCAGTTCTTCCTGCATGAGGCTTTTGGGTAAATAATAAAGTCTTCCTCAAAGCCTAGGGTTTGAGGTCTTATTTTCTACAATAATTCATCAAAATTACTCTTGAGCAGAGCATTTGAATACAGTAAGCCTATGATGTAGTGGCTAAAACCCCAAGGTCTTCTTCAAGGGAAAAAACATAATCTGTAAACTGCTTTTGAAGGCAGGTGAGTTTTGTAGTGGAGTTTGAAACCCTCATTTTTCTGAGCACCCTGACAAGGTGGCTGATATGAATTGCTCTGTATAGTCGAGTAGGGCAAGGAATTTGAAGCTGGGGTGAATGTATATAAGAATCTGCGAGTAAAGAGAGAAGAACCAGTGAGGATCAACTATAAAACAAATATAAGAACAAAACATCTTGGGAGAACATATCTGTTATCTTAGGGAGAATGTTCTTAACCTTCTCTGTGTCATCCCTTGGCAGTCTAGTGAGGCCTAGGAATCTGTTTAAAGGCAAAAATACAGCATATAGGATTACCAAGGAAACCAATTATATTGAAATATAATGGCCAAAATATAAAAAGCCAAATTTAAGATATACTGACATATGTACTTTGTTATTGATAATTTACATAAAAGATCTAATAACCCCATAAATTTTGAAGTACTAATGAGTGCAGATGATGTATTTCTAGATATAGCAACTACACCGTGATATGGAAATGCCTGTGACTTCTGTTAGTGAGACACTGACAGGTACTGCTAACTTTGTTGCCTACGTTTATAATGGAAGGAAGTGCTTAACCAGTGTTTTTGTCCAACCAAGTTCACAGACTGTAGATTAAGAACTCTGCTCTAGGGTATAGTGCACATCTCCTCCTTCTCCAGGTAGTCTCTGGTAAAGATTGCCTTGGAGGGCAGTGCTTCTGTGTGAGTGGATTCTCTTAGGGGACATCAAGGACGAACAGGATGGGTACCCAGTCCTCAGCCAAGTCTTAATTCCAAGGCATTTACCGAGAGCTCAGGGAACCTTGGCTCTGCCCTGCTAGGGGTGGAGGTGTGGCCTCCATCTGCCATCTTGTACACACAAGGCAGGTGACTAGCAAGAACCACAATGACTATCCACATATGAGAGCAATGCACTTAAAAACCAGGCTATGAGTAGATTCAGTATTTCCCTAAGGCACATTAAGAGCCTTTCTTACGGAGTCTGAAAGGGTCTTGTGAGTCCTCATATCTGCACAGCACTTCTAACTACCCAAAGTATTGTTTCCATCCACTGTCTAATTTGTTTTTCACAACCACCCTGGGCTGGGCAGTGCAACTGTTATTCTTTTGCATTTCCTTCTAAAAATATATATTTAAAACACAAATTTGCCAGAATCACAGCAAAATTTTAAGATAGAATTGCAGTGATATTCTTCTTTCTGAGAAGAATGCAACTCTTCTGTCCTCAGAGGGAAAATTTAAGTGAAATGAAATATTTAACATATAAATAATCTTCCTTTGCTGCTAAAACGCAGGAGAGGCAGTACTAAGTGCTTATTAAAGAACTCATTTTTAGGTCAAATTTTCCAAAAACGAATATGACCATAAAAAATTCAAATAATACAGTAGCATTGAAAAGAATACTTTAATTTTTTTTCATCTGCCTAATAAAAAAATCAGAAAAGATGTATCAGACTGAGTTCAGTTCAAAGACAGTAATAACAATAGTTATTGAACAGAGACAACAATGTAAAGAATTGTTAACTGGGTGTAATGTTGATATCTAGGTGACTGAGAGCATAAGAAGAGGATAAGGCAGGGCCTGAAAACTAGGACCTTGAGCCAAATCTGGCTTGCTGCCTGTTTTTGTACGTAAAGTTTTATTGGAGCAAGTCATGCTCATTTATTTACATATTGCTTATGTCTGCTTTGTTCTATAATGACAGAGTTAAATAGTCTTAACAGAGACCATAATGATGTGCAAAGCCTAAAATAATTACCATTTGGCCTTTGCCTCAAAGGTGTGCTGACCCATGGACAACTGTGGTGAATGCTAGGGGGAGGACGGTTTAAGGGGACTAAATGGTAATGGAAAAAAACCCGATAATGATTAAGTAAAAAACAAAATGTGTGTTGACCTCTACTCAGCATGAAGGTATTAAGGAGGTAGCAATTCCAGGAGGTGGCTTCTATCTCAAGGACTGGGAGAACACAGGAAGGGAAATGGAATTATTAACACTAGGAACTTGGAGGAGCCGAAACTCAGACCTCAGAGGAGGGGCTTGCAGTCTGGCTGCTGCTGGTGTGTCAGGGAGGGTCCGCTATGAGACTGGTCCCATCAGGTGCTGGAAGGACTGAGAACCAGGTCTACTTGAGTAAAGAAAGGAGGCTCACAGGGATTAAGAGACTTGCCTTAAAACTCAACAACCTTAGTGGCAGAACTGGAAGTTCCTCCAGGAAATAGGATTTCAGAATTGGCTTAAAACATGGAAAGAAAAGAGAACCCATCACGCTGATGGCATGGGAAGGGGTCCTCACTTAGGTAACAGTTCCCGGGTGAAAATGCAATGCAGGAATGAGGTTTAGACTGGAGGATGAAAAGGGCACCAGATGTCATGCCCAGGTCATACCTCAAACAGATTAGATCAAGACCTCTGGGTTCGGCCTTTAGGTATCAGTATTTTTTAAACATTTCCAGATAACTCCAAATTGGGGCCAAAGCTGAGACCAAGTGCTTGAAACAGACATGCACTCACATTCAGAACCCCTTCCTTCCTGCAACACTCTGGAATCTTCCCCCATTGGAAGGAGCCCCTTATTTGGGGGCAGGTGGGGCCGCTACCACACAGACTGGGGAAGTGGTGGCGAAGCAACAGCTCCTTATCTCTCAGCAAACAGAGACTCAGGCACTCCCATTCCTGGTGCTGCAGTCAAAGGGATGAGCACCTGCTCCCAGACTGCTTGCTAAGAGTGCCTTGGCTCCACCTTCCGTGTTCTTTGTACAGTCAAGGCACTTACCTTTCATAGACAGTGAGGTCACTTTCAGAGCAGCAGTGCTTGTGTAATGAAGGTAAAACAAACCCTCTGGAGGGAGGAAAAGGCCCCACAAAAGGAGGCTGTGGCAGGAAGGTCACAACCCCAGGTTGCTTTGACAGGGGCCTCCTCCTCCGGAATGTGGCACCAGGTGGACCCAAGGGAGCTGGATTCACTGAGCAGCACAGCCTGGGGCCTCGTGAGCGGAGCTGCCAGCTGGGCCTTCGTCAGGCTTGCTGATGTTCTTCACATGCAAGAACACAGTGAAAGACAGACTGAAACAGCAGGCTTGATTCTTCTTGAAAATATTTTCTACAACAAAAAAGTGCATGTTTATTTTTAAAAAAATTGAAAACCAGTGTAAAGCACAAAGTAGAAAATTATCACCTGCATTTCACTACCCAGATATGATGACAGGTGGAATTGTGGGGCCATCATCATGGACATGCAATGCAAATGCATATTAAAATATACATAGAGCAGAATTTGGATCTTTTTGATTGTACAACCTTGTTCTTTTTGTAAACTAAAATAATAAATCGTGAGCATTGTCATTTGTAACATTTTTTGTGGTTTGTTTGGTTCTGTTACATGGATGGCATAGCTTATTTATTTCAGACTTTTTTTTATAGCAGTTTTAGGTTCACAGCAAAATTGAGGGGAAGGTACAGAGATATCTCATATAGCCCCTGACACATGCACAGCCTCCCCTATCACCCACATTTCCTACCAGAATGATACATTTGCTGCAATTGATGAGACTACGCAGACACATCATAATTGTGCAAAGTCCAGAGTTTACATTAGGGTTGACTCTTAGTGTTGTGCTTTCTATGGATTTGGACAAAGGTATAATGACATAGATCCAGCTTTATAATTTATATGTTATTTTTTACTGACCTAAAAATTCTCTGTAGCATAGGCAGTTTCATTATTCCCTTACTCTTGGACATTTGAGTTTATTTTATTTTTTATTCTCATCAATGATGCTATAATAATCATTCTTACAGATGAGTCTTGATCCATACACTTGATTATTTTTCAGTTCCCGTTACATTCTAAGCTGTGGGCTTTTAAACCCTGTACCTGGAACACTTCTCCACTCTCCAGGTTCTTTACTTAGTTGATTTATACTAATTCCTTCAAGTCTCAGCTTAAAATATCAGTTCATCCAGGGAGCCTTCCAGACAATAAGGCTAAATTAGATCTACCTGTTACATACCTTGGAAGCACCTAGTACTTTTCTTTCACAGCACTGGGACATTTATTTCTGTCTTGTTCTCACTAGGCCCCCAGACATTGAATGGGGTCTGGTCCTCAGTAGGTAATTTGCTATTTGAATTTATATGCATATCAATACTTCCAAGCTGGGTTTCCAGGTATCTTTCCATCCTTCAGAGAGAGAAAGTTTTTGAAGTTCTCTCTAGTTCACCCACCATACTAAAACAGCCATGTACAGGTTGCAGGTAATGAGGTCAATGCCACTACATGATTATTCCAAGTGTTAATGAACTGTGCTTGCCTGGTTGCTAGTCAGACCCAGAAAGCATACCTTAGACTCCCCAGAAGACAAATTTATCTTCACAAGAGAAAAACCTACATATCTGTCCATCCATTCATCCATCCATCCATCCATCCATCCATCCATCCATCCAATATATATTGAATGTAAACTATTCCTTTGCTCAACAGATATTTATTTCAAGTGTTGACCATGTGCCAGGTAGGGTTCAAGTTTCAGTGAAAATGATGGATAACATCTCTTTCTGCTTGGAGTTTAAACTTCACCTATTACATAGAAAATACTGTGTCATCACTTTATAGGATACCTATGGAGAAAAGAAAGGTTCTTTTCCTTAAGGAACTTACAGTCTACTGATGAGTTATAGCAAGCACACAAATAGCCATAATATGAACAGAAGATGATATGAGAGCCAAAACTAAGAGCTATGAGAGAGTATAGCGTTACCTCTTTCCTGATGGAGTTTTCATGTAAAAATATAATTTCCACTGTTTGTCTGATGGTGGGACAAAATTCAAGCTGATCCATACCCCTGGTCGTATTTGATTGGTGTACGCAAAGGACCTGACCAAGCTTGACAAATTTGCTTCCTTCTCTGGAATATTTCAAACTAAAATTGAGAGTTCCTGTTTCTTTCTAAGAGCATAGATTAAAAAAATATTTTATTGACTATGCTGTTACAGGTGTCCTATTTTTTCTCCTCCTGTACCCTGTACCTCACCTCCCATCATTCCTTCACCTTAGTTCATGGTCATGGGTCATACATTTGTGTATTTATTGCCATTTTAATGTTCATAGTTTTGATCTTCTTTTTCTTAAATAAGTTCCTTTAACATTTCATGTAATATTGGCTTGGTGATGATGAACTCCTTTAGCTTTAGCTTGTCTGCAATTCACTTTACCTGCCCTTTGATTCTAAATGACGGCTTTGCTGGATAGAGTATTCTAGGTTGAAGGTCCTTGCTTTTTATCACTTTGAATACTTCTTGCTAATCCCTTCTAGCCTGAGAAGTTTCTTTTTAGAAATTGAGAAATGGGAGCTCCTTTGTAGGTAATTATCTACTTTTCTCTTGTTGTTTTTAAGATAAGATTCTCTCTTTATCTTTATCCTTTGGTATTTAAATGATACTGTGTCTTGGTGTGGGCCTCTTTGTGTCCATCTTGTTTGGGACTCTTTGTTCCTCCCAAACTTGTATGTCTTTTGCCTTCACAAAATTAGGGAAGTGTTATTTCAGTGTTTTTTTAAGTAGGTTTCCAATTTTTTAATCTTTCTCTTTTTTCCCTGGCACCCCTATGATGAGAATATTGGTACATTTGAAGTTGTCCCAGAGGCTCCTTATGCTATCCTTTTTTTTTTATTCCTTTTTTCTTGTTGTTGCACTGATTGGATGTATTTTGCTTGCTTATGTTCCAAATCACTGATTTGATTCTTGGCTTCATCCACTCCAGTGTTGATTCCACTCCAGTGTTGATTCCACTCCAGTGTTGATTCCCTGTACATTGTTCTTTATTTCAATTAGTGTCTCCTTCATTACTAATTGGATCATTTTTATGCTGTTGAAGTACCCACTGATTTCCTTAAGCATTTTTTTGGTTAGATTTTATTTTTATTTATTTATTTTTAGAGAGAGGGGGAGAAAGGCAGAAAGAGAGGGAGAGAAACATCAACGTGTGGTTGCCTTTCATGTGGCCTCCACTGGGGACTTGGCTCACAACCTAGGCATGTGCCCTGACTGGATATAGAACTGGTGACACTTTGGTTTTCAGCCCACGCTTGATCCACTGAGCTACACTAGCCAGGGCTCCTTGAGCATTCTTATAACCAATGTTTTGAACTCTGCATCTGATAGATTGCTTATCTTCATTTTGTTTACTTCTTTTTCTGGAAATTTGTTTTATTCTTTCATTTGGGCCATATTTCTTTGTCTCCTCATTTTGGCAGCCTCCTTGTATTTGTGTGTATGTATTAGGTAGAGCTGCTTTGACTCCATGTCTGGGTAGCATGATCTAATGTAGTAGGTGTCCTGTAGGGTCCAGTGGCACAGCCTCCCCTATCTCCCAACCTGGGTACTTGAGGTACACCTTCCATGTGGGCTGAGTACTCTGTCCTCTTATAGTTGAGTCTTGATTGCTGTCAGCAGGTCGGTGGGAGGGATTTATTTAGGTCAGACAGCTGGTAGGACTGGCTCTAATCACTGACCACCAACTACCTCCTTCCATGGCTTGTGGTGGTGCTCTGATGTGGGCTATGACTGCTTGCTGGGTGCACAGGCTCTGGGGTTCCCTGGGTGGTTCGGGCCAAGGTCAGCCATCATCTGTATTCTCTCTGGGATCACTTGGCATGAACGATGAAGTAATGTGCAGATGGCTGCTACTAGTTCTGGGCCTGGGTCCATTTAGTGAGAGGTATGGGGGCTGGGCTCAGCTGATGCTTGTTTGAGCAGATTTAGGAAGGTTTAAAGCCTGTGCCTAGCTCAGCCATTCATATGGAAAATCCACTGTTACCAGCTTGGGTGAGCCCATAATTTGGATGGAGCAGAGCCTTAGGTAATCATCAGGGTGGGGCTAATGGTGTGAGACAGGTAAATGGAGTCTCAGATATGGTGCTACCACACTGTGGCTCTGTTTTGTGGAGGGCTCAGAAAAAGAACAATGGCCACTGTCTGCAGTTCTGTCTGGGAGGAAGCTGTTCCCCAGCTTTTGCCCTGATGCCAGAAACTTTAGTTTCTCCCTATATGCCAGTGGTGCCCTTCAAGGTGCTGTCTTGGTGCTGGAGTCCAGAGGGAATGAGTCTGAGTAAGCCTGCATGTGGGGCCCTCCAAGAGGTGATGACTAAGGATCCTGTAGTTTCTTCTGCCCACCCAACCCCCATTGGTTTTTCATAGTCAGAAATTATAGGGACTTATCTTCTTGGCACTGGAGCCCTAGGCTGAGTGGCCTGGTGTAGGGCTGGGTACCCTTTCTCCTGAGATATCCCTCCAATTTATATCTATCACATGTGGGTGTAGGACACATCTTTGTGTCTCTGCCCTTCCACCCTTGCTACCTGTCTGGTTGAATGTGGTTTATTAAATTCCTTAGTCTCCAGACTTCCATATAGCTTGATTTTCTGATGATTCTGAGTGATAGTTGTCCTGTAGTTTAGTTGTAATTTTGCTGTGGTTGTGTGAGGAGTGGAGCCACATTTACCTGTGCCTCCATCAGCCCAGAAGTCTTGAGCTGAGTCTTAAAGGATGGCTAGGATTTAGGTATTGTAAGTTTTGGCTTTTGCTCCAAGCCTGAGCCACCAAAGAAAATGGGCCAAATCACATGTCAATTGTCTTTTGTACATTTAAATAATCTTTTCCCTGATAACAAAAGTATACAAATAATTTCAAATAATACAGAAATGTTAATGTTTATTCCCTATTTCCACATAATTGCACCCTTCAAAAATAACCATTGCTAATAATTTTGCCTGATTATCCAATGTGCAGTATTCTATAATCTGCTGTTTTCTCATTTTATTTTATTTTTTTAAACATTTTCTTTAAAAAATATTTTATTTATTTATTTTTAGAGAGAGGGGAAGAAAAGGAGAGAGAGAAATATCACTGTGTGGTTGCCTCTTGTGCACCCTCTACTAGGGACCTGGCCTGCAACCCAGGCATGTGCCCTAACTGGGAATCAAACTGTGACCCTTTGATTCTCAGGCCAGCACACAATTCACTAAGCCACACCAGTCAGGACTGTTTTCTTGTTTTAAAACAGAGCCTGTTTTAAAATGTTTTTATTTTTAAAAAAATTTTTATTTGGAAATAATTTCAAATGTACAAAAGTTTGAAAAATTAATACAGTACCATGAAAATAAAACCCACATAGATTTATCCTATCCCATTTGTTTTATCATTTACTGTCTCTCTGAATCATTTGAGGGAAAATGTTTTATATATATATATGTATATATATATATATACATATATATATATAAAACTTTTTACTTTTAAATTCTTTAAGGTGTATATTCTAAGAATTGGGATATTCCTTTACATCACTACCTAAGAGTTGTCAACTTCATAGGTTTATACTGATACAACACTTTTATCTAACCTGCTGTCTACTGTTTAGCTTTGTCAGTTGTCCCAATAAAGTCCTTTATGGCATTTTTCCCTTCTAGTACAGCAGTCAATCTAAGGTCAGCTATTGCATTTAGCTGTCATAGCACCATAGTTTTTTTTGATCTGGAACTTTTCCACAGACTTTTTTTTTGTATTTTATGCATTAACATTTGTATTTAAAAAAGAAAGTTCCTTGTTTTTTGTTCATTTGGTATTTCCTTGTGATTAGATTCAGGTTATGCATTCTATGCTAGAATGCTGCATAAGTGATATTATAGTCTTTTCAGAGTATTACATCTAGAGATATAATTTACATGCAGAAAAATGCAGGAATCACAACTGTATAGCTTGATGGCTTTTTTGTGTGTGTTCATATAGCCATATAACAAGCAACGTAAAAATCTAGAATATTTCCATCCACATAGAAAGTTTTCTTGTGCCTCTTTCTAGTCAATGCTCACTCCCAAACCACACCCCAAGGAAATCATTATTTTTCCTTTTCTCACTGTAGATTAGTTTTTCATGTTCTTGGGTTGCATATACAAGAAATCATATAGTTGGTACTCTTTGTGTCTTACTTTCATTTAACATAATTTTTTGAGATTCTCTCATGTTGTATGTATTAGTAATTCACTCTTTTTTCACTGTTGTATGCTATTGCATTGTACAAATATATCACAATTTGTTCATCCATTTTCCTGTTGATTGAGAATTTTCAGTTTTGGGCTATTATGAATAAAATTTTTATGAAGAACCTTTTACAAGACTTATGTGAATAAACAAGTTCTATCCAGAAGGAATCTAGCCATATAATATGAAAAATAAAGACATTTATTGAAGAAGATCCAAGATACAGGAAACATTGTACATAGGACAATAAGGTCTCAATCCCCCTCAAAGAAGGCACCTTGGGACCTCACACATTTCTTCCAGTCACCATCAGCAGCCCTGTTGTATTTTCCTGAATCTCACTGACTATCTGAAATCTTTTCCCTTTCAGAAAGAAAAAGATGATTTAGATTTTAGTTTAGCCAGAAGTCATCGGGCACCAAATCTAGGCTGTAGGGGGCTGAGTCACCTAGGTGATTTGATGTTTCACCAAAAAACTATGCATGAGACATGAGTGACACATTGTTGTGATGAAGTTGCCACTCATCAATTTCCCATAGCTGTGGCCTCTGAATCATCGGAACAATTTCCATGGAGGAACGTTCAAGCTTAATGAAAAATTTGATGCAGATTCATTGCTCTACTCACTCAGTCATTTTGAAGATGGCCACACAGTACACATGCTCACTCAACAGTGTCTACTGCCCCCCCAACTAGTACAGTGAAGTCATCATTGTTCACACATGTGCATTCTTACCTAGTTTCCTTGATTGCCAGGTTCCATTGATGTCACATGCACTGTTCTGGTTATATTAACAATGGCTAGATTTTTCCCGGACATATCTCTTATAGTTTTTTTTTTCTTGGGTAAGTAACTTGGAGTAGAATTGCTAGGCTGCAGAGAAAGCTTATGCTTACATTTTTAAGAAAGTGCTATATAGTTTTCTGAAATGGTAATACCATTTTACACTCATACCAGTTATACATGAGAATTCTAGTTACTCCACATTCTCACCAATGCTTGCAGTTGCCAGCCTTTCATTTTAGCTCATTCTGTTGGTTCTATAGTAGCATCTGTTTGTGGTTTTCATTTGCACTTCCCTGATGACTAACTATTTTAAGCACCTTTTCATATGTCTTTTGATTATTTGAATATCTTTATTTTATAGACATCTTCTTAAGCCGTTTGCTTATTTTTTTCATTATTTGGTTTGGCTTTTCTTATTGATTTCTAGGTGTTCTTCACATATTCTGGATACAAGTTATGTCAGATATAAATTCAGCGAATATTTTCTCCCAGCCTGTGGCTTACCTTTTAATTCTCTTAATGATGCTTTATCATAAATAAAAGTTTTTTCATTTTGAGGAATTCCAACTTATCAGTTAAAAAACCATTCCAGCTTCTACATTTAATATATCCATCTCAAAGTAATTTTTGCATGCAGTGAGAAATAAGGGTCAAGATGCTGTCTGGTATATGTCAGAGGCTCTTCCCTCCAGAAGGACTCCAAGCACAGCATGACTGTGGATGTCTCTGGTCCCCAGCCTAGCCCCAGCTTCCCTCACTGCTGTGACTACACACTCAGCAAATGATACATGGTGAGAACTGGTGGATGAAGAGAACTGGTTTATTTAAAGCTCTTACAGATTCTAATCTCTCCTGCCAGCTCACAAGTTTGCTCAAAGCTCTGCTGGTCTTAACAGAGTAAAATCTCTGTCTATAGCAGCTGGATCCTCCATGGCCTGGGGTCAGGGGTCAGCAGCCCCCACCAGGGAAGAAAGCAGCCCCTGACCTCTTCTCACCTTGGGAGGGCCGGTCCTTTGCAGGCACTTTGTTCCTGTAGACTGCTTTCACTGCTCCTGATGTTATTTAAAGATGTACATCTTTAAAAGCATATCCACTTTTTCTCTAGCTGTCACAGTGAATGTGATTGATGATCCATTGCAACTGTCTACATCAGATCCATTGCAACTGTCTACATCAGAACCAAAATCTGGAAACCTAAGTATCTTAACCCTGTTAAATGTACATTTCTTACATGGCACTCATCAACTTTCCCCATAGACCAGCTTCTACCTGGAAGTTCTGGTCTTAGAGAATACCATTCCCAACCACCCAGTCACCCTGGACTTGTTGACCTCACCTTCTCTCTCACCAGATCAATGGGTTACCAATTTCATTGGAGTCTATCTCTAAAGTTGTCACATATAACATACTGTTGATTCTCCTGCCACTGTTCTACTCAAGTCCTTAACAATCATGGGTCAAAGTTGCTGTAATTGTCTCCTAATTGAACTGTAGTATCTCTCTCTCTCTCTCTCTCTCTCTCACACACACACACACACACACACACACTTTTCCTGACTACTCTAAGAGTGATCGTGTAAAATATATATCTTTTTGAAGAGTCAAACATGATTGAGTTACTCCATGACTTGCAGATTCCCGATAGCTCTCCTAATTTCCACAGCACAAATTGTAAATTAGTTAGATTTCAAAGTCCCTCAGAACCTAATCTAAACCTATCTTTCTGGTCACATGCACAGTGCTCCCACTTAGAAGTATAAGGGCCACTAATGTGGCACAGCTTCATGGAACACCATTCACGTGACATTTTTATATAAATGCAATGTCACTGAAGTTTTGCAGTGAGATAGCCTGTTCTTTTATTTTCTTTTTTCTGTATTTTCTTTTCTTTTTTTCCTTTCCTCCTTCCTTGTTTGTTTGTTTGTTTGTTTGTTTCTTTCTTTCTCTCTCCCTCTCTCTTTCCATTGCTCTCTGTTCCCTTAAAAAAGTACAGTCATATGTTTGTAGTCTTTTCTCATGCTTTTTAAAAAAATTTGTAATGATTGATTTTGGAGAGAGAGAGAAACTTCAATTTGCTGTTTCACTTATTTACACATTTGTTAGTTGATTCTTATATGTGTACTGAAGAAGGATTGAACTCACAACTTTGGAATATAGGGACAGTGCTCTAACCAATTGAGCTACTTGGCCAGGGGTATAGTCTTTTTTCATTCTACCTAGAATTCCTTTCCTTAGCTTTACCACTGGCACTTCCCCTTTCTATTCCAAAACCCAGGACAAGTGACTCCTAGCCATCTTAGGTTTTTATAACAGACCCTTTACCCTGCACAGAGGAATAAGTTATTCCATCAGTACATTTTATTACTGATATTTGTTTATGTACATATCTCTTCTGTTAGGCAGTCAGATTTTAGAGAGAAGATTATGCAGTTATATACTTCATTTATTAGACTAAGTCTTTGCTAAGTTGAGCTAGAAATAATTTAGATGGATGAGGTGTGATGTTGAGAGCTTTATGAATATCATTTTGTAGAAGTTGTATTTGTATCTCATACTCAATGCAGAGGCATTAGGAGTGGGCCTGGGTGCATGGTAGATGATACAATGGACTCTGCCATGTTTAAGGAAAATGAAGCAGCATCAAACAAAAGAACAGCTAAGATATGTGTGCCAGTGAGAGAAGCAGCTGGATTGCCTGCCCAACCCACATGCCTAGATAATAATCTACCTTAAATATTATGAACAGTGATGTAAAGGTGTCATTCCTACAGAGAACAATTAACCAATTTCTGAATTGTTCTTATGTTAGCTTTCAATTTGAATGTCTTATTTTATCTTCCAAATGCCAGTTTGTTTAAATCACTCTGTAAGCACATTCACAAATGTTTCTTGATGGCATTGGCTGGGCTTGCTCTAGGTGTAGGTTTTATTCATGACATGGATGCATAATCTACTTCCTGCTGGGATATGTGGGAAGTGACCTCTCTACTCAAGGGCAAGTGTAGGCCCAGTCTCTGCTTCACTTCTTGGCATGACTCTCATTTTCTTAACTGGGTCCTACTGACTCCCCTAACAAGACCTAGGCCGCCTCCAGGCTGGATACAGCAAGATTAACTTCATAACAGAACCAGGTCATCCTTACAGCCCCTTTCTTTATTTGCTTCCTTTGTTTTCCCTTGGTCTTGATTTTCTATTTCATTAAGCTCATTGTATATTTCTTCTGCTGAAAACCATGTCAAATACATTTTGGAAAAGGCAAGCTATAAATAGAACAAAAAATGAAACAAGAGCTTTTTTAAAATTCTCACTTGAGGATATGTTTATTGATTTTAGAGAGAGGAAGCGAGAGAGAGAGAGAGAGACAGACAGACAGACAGACAGACATCAATGTAGCACAGAAACATCAATGTAAGAAGGAAACATCCATTGGTTGCTGCCTGTATGCACCCCAAATGGGGATCAAACCTGCAACCCAGGTATGTGCCCTGATGGGGAATGGAACCCACAACATTTTGGTATATGGGACAGTGTTCCAACGAAGTGAGCCACCTGGCTATGTTAATAGCATGCTTTCTTTAAAAAAAATTTAAGCAATACATATTAATATATAATGTAAACATTTTATAAAATGTAGGTATGAAGAAGAAAGTTAAAACTATTCATTTAGAGAATATTGGTATTTACATTTTGGTATGTACCCTTACATATTTTTATATATAAGTTATATAGTGCATTTATATATTATAATTATATATCTAAATATGTATTATGTAGATAATATACACCAGTATCTATGTATATATCTGTACCTATAGACATTAATATAGCTAGACAAATATACACACAAATTGATCAAATTTATGTTTTAATGATAATAAATCAATTATAAATACTGTTTTATATCCTGCTTTTTTATTCAACAATTTATCTCTTCATGTCAGTATGTATCTGTCTAATTCCAGGTTAATGCAGTGGAATGAAGCTGGAGCACACACTATATTTCCCTCTACATCTAATAAAATAAAAACAACAAATCAAAAACAAAACAAAAATAAAATTCAACAGCACCCAAATAAAGAAATACAACTCCATCATAAAATTCTAAAGTGGTGATTAAGAAGACAAATGCTTCTCTTTCCAACCTAGAAGCATAGTATTAAAAAAGAAGATTAATTTAAAAAGTCCTTAGAATTTTTGCAAATATCTTCTAATTGGTAAGGAAAAAGAATGAATTGAACAAAAAGCTCAGGATCATTTCTACCTGGGGAAGGTTTCTGAAAACAGCTACTGGCCCAGCCAGGCTACATTCCTGGGTTGCAGGCCATAACCCCCAGCAACTGCACATTGATTTTCTCTCTGTCTCTCTTTCTCCCTCCCTTCCCTCTCTAAAAAATAAATAAAATCTTAAAAAACAATAAAATAAAGCACGTTTCACCATTTAAAAAAAAAACAAAACAGCTACTGGGAAGAGATGGGTGAAAAGAAAAAGTAAACAACTGGAACTGATGACAATTTCATATGGTCTCCAGAGAATCACACTGAATTACAAGTATAATTCAAAGCTGAAGTGCAGGGCTAATATTATCCACTTTATTAAGTGGAATGAACATTTTTTTATAGAACATTTAACTGAATCTCAAATGAGAGCAGTCAGAGCCAAGTTTTCCAACAAAGATTGCACACAGGCCAAGCTGATGTTTTCCTCCAGCTTCAGGTGGGTCAAAGTGTATGCTCCACTCTTCAATCGAAGTTTGGAGCGATGGGAAACAGATTACGGGTGGGAAGGAGATGGGTGAGAATTCATCCATCCTTCATCAGAGGACAGGGCTTTCCTGTTAAGCATAAGCAAAATCAAAAGAAAGTGTGTGGCACTTAGGTCAATGTACTATAGCAACCAAAAATAATACTAATAGTAGAAACATAATAGCAATAATAGAAAAATAATAGTAAGTTAAATGATCAAAGAGTGCAGTTGACAGCTGAAGAATCCATTCTGGGGAAAAATAACCTAAGACACATGAAATTTCTCTACAAATATTTCATTCTATACAACAACTTAACAAGAATTTAAATTCAAATTTTAGAAGAAATCAGAAATTAGATGATAAAACATCTCAATGAGATGGAAAGGAGGTTCCAAGGGTAAGGAATGAAAATAAATAATAATGAAATACTACCAGAGAGGTAATGAATAAATTAGAAACAAGAAAGAATTGAATAATCATGGCTGCAAATGTAATAATTGAAATCCAGGAAAAGCTAGAGATAATTTTAATACATTGAAATGATTTAGAAGAAGACTAAAGGAATTAGAAAAAGTGAAGATAACAACTATGGAAGAGAAATAATGCTGATGAAATGTCGATAAACATGAAATAGAGAACTTAACAAATGGAATAGAACAATTATAAGATTTAATAGAAGAAAAATAAACCTAAAAGGAATATCTGAGTTTGATTTAAAAGGCAAACTGTGTTGTATTGAGCTGTCAAAAAAAATTTGGTTTGTTTTTTTCCATAAAATAAAAGACACATTTTTCATTTGATAAGTAACTTGATTGATTTGGGTGTTTTGAGTATGTTGGCTATCTGCTGTTATTGGCTTCTAGTGGGTAGAGGCCAGGGGTGCTGCTAAATATCTTCCAATGCATAAGACAGACTGCTTACACAGCACAAACTTTTTCCTGATTTCCAGTTGCATTTTTACCTTTCTTAAAATAATAAAGCATAATACACCAAAAATGTGTACCTTCTTCTATCTTCCATATTAAAATGGCTGCACAAAAATTCACCAATTTTGATACATTGTTTAAAAATGCACACTGATATGACAGCTGTCAAAATACAATCTAATAAAATTGTTTTGAATGAAGTTAAGAACAACTAAGTACTACTAGAGCCATCATATGGAAAAACCTAAATGAACTTTTTGGCCAAGCCAATAGAAAGACATTGGTCTTGAGAGTAGACTCTGAGACGCATACTTTTAAATTTATTGGATAACAGGAAAGATAACAATCTATAGGTCTTTGTGTAGCATAAGGAAGTCTTTTGAGCAAGAATCAGGTTATTTTTAGACTTTTCATAACCACATTCAGTGGAGTAATGTCTACAATTATCTGAGGGAAAGTATGACAAAACATACATACCAGTACAGCCACTATGAGAAACTGTATGACAGTTCCTCAAAAAATTAAAAATGGACCTAATTTATGACCCAGCCATTCCACTTTTGGGTATACATCTGAAGAAACCCAAAATACTAATTTGAAAAGAGATATGCATCCCTATGTTTATTGAAACATTATTCACAATAGCCAAGATATGGAAGCAACTCAAATGCCCATCAAAAGACAACTGAATAAAGAAGAGGTGGTACCTATATAAAATGGGATATTACTCAGTCATAAAGAGAATGAAATGTTACCATTTGTGACAGCATGGATGGACCTAGAGGGTATTATGCTAAGTGAAACAAGTCAGACAGAGAAAAACAAATACCACATGATTTCACCTATATGTGGAATCTAAAGAGCAAAATAAATGAACAAACAAAATAGAAACAGACTTATGGATACAGAGAACAGACTGACTGATAGCTGCCAGAGAGGAGGGGGGTTTGAAGGGCTGGGTATTAAAGATGAAGGGATTAAGAATTACAGATTGGTAGTCATAAAATAGTCATGGGGATGTAAAGTATAGCACAGAGAACATAGTCACTAATACTGTAATAACTGTGAATGGTAACTGGTGGATACTTGAATATCCAGGAGGCACACTTTGTAAAGTATATGATTGTCTAACCACTTTGCTGTACACCTGAAACTAATATAAAATCATATTGAATGTAAATTATAGTTGAAAAATACAATTAAAATACATATCAGCAATTATCAAACATCAACTAATCAGGGAATAGGTACATATGAGCCATTCTGGAAACAAATGAACTATTTTCTGATAAAGTCCAGTCAACCGAGAGATGAATTGAGACACCACGGGGCGGGGGGGTGGAACTAGTGAAACAATCAATGCAAGAACACAATGAAATGATACCTATGAGGTTCTGAGAAAGTGTGGCCCAGGGGATTTATAGTCAATTTTACAGTACAAAGGTGAGAACTCTCCTCCAATCCCCTCCATGCTCTCCAATACACACACTTGAAAGTTGGCATTGGTGCTTAGCCCCAGATCTCTTGCTAATAGAGAACTCAAGTCCTGTAGAGATGAGCAGAAATTATGGAGGCCTTCTTTCTCAGGCCACTGCTGCCTTTGTGCCACTTTCTATTCTAGTCTCAGTATCTACCACTTTGCTTTCTGTCCCCTTCTAGCTCTGCCAATGGAAAGAGCACTGTATTTAGTTTAGGGCTTTTGCATTTATGTTCATGAGAGAAGGTGGGCTGTAATGCTACTTTCTCATGATATCCATGCTATGTTTTCTATCAAGGCTATATTTGCCTCATAATATGAGTCAGAGTGTATTATTTTAATTTTATAATCTTTCAATAGCTTGGGTAAGATTAGAAGTAACTTTCTTTAGATGTTATAATGTGTATTTTTAGTTGTGAATTTCTATATTAATAGCCTAGTAGTAAGAAAGTATAGTCTTATGATACCAGTTATTTAAAATTTACTGAAGCTTACTTTACAGCCCAGTACAAAGTCAACTCTTACAAATGCTTAATGTGTGCTTTATATGTCCTCTTTTATTATTGTATCTAAAGTTACATAGTATATGGCTATTAGGTCATGATTGTTTATTATGTTGTTCAGATCTTTCATCTTCCTAATTAATTATTTTTTGGCTGCTTGAAACCATACATTTCTAAGATAGGTATATTAAAGTCTCCCATTTGATAGTGAGATGTGTATGTATATCTCTTAGCAGTATGTTAAATTTTGCTTTTCATTTTTTGAGGCTATGTTATTAGATAAATATTGTGTCAGTTGAACCAATCTTATGTCATGGAATACTACCCAGCTGCAAAAAAGAAGGAAATCTTACCCTTTGCAACAGCATGGATGGACCTGTAGAGCATTATGCTAAGTGAAATAAGCCAGGCAGAGAAAGACAGATACCACATGATTTCACTGATGTGTGGAATCTAATGAACAAAATAACAAACAAAATAGAAACAGATTCATAGGTAGAGGAGGCTGACAGCTGTCAGAGGTGATTGGGGTTGTGGGGTTGGGTGAAGAGAGTGCAGAGACTAAGCAAAAAAAAAAATGAGAGAGAGAAAGAATGAGACAGAAGACTCACGGACACAGACAACAGTATGGTGATTGCCAGAGGGAAAGGGGGGTGGGGAGGCAGAGGAGGGCATAGGGTGGACAAATGGTGATGTACACTGTAGAACTATATAAGTTTATTAACCAGTGTCACCCTAATATATTCAGTAAAAAAGAAAAAGTAAATAAAACCAATCTTATATCAAATGTTATATAAGTTAAATATTATTTTAAGAAAGCCTATGCCTTAGAATGGATTTTTTTCTATTATCAATATAACTTCAGTAGCTTTATTTTGGTAAATATTTACATGATATATAGCTTTCATATTCTATTATTATTATTTTTCAACCTCTCTGTATCCTTATTCATATTTTACATGCCCTTATAAAGAGCATATTATTGGATTTTTAAAATTTCTGACAGCCTTTGTGTGTTAATAAGCAGTCATTCTATTCATATATGTTGTTATTACTTGTGTGTTTAGATTTATTTCCACCATCTCATGTTCTGTGTTCCATTTGCTGTGCCTTTTCTATTGTGGGTTTTCTGTCTTCTCTTCTTTTGGAGAGATTAAATATTTTTTCTCATTCCAATTTATTTCTATGAATTCAGAAGTTATATACTATTTTAATATTTCTAGTTTTTTTAAGTAATTAGCCTGGAAGTCGTATCATTAACACTTAACTGATCACATTTTAAAGTTAACCAGTATGTTTGCCCAGCATCTTGGATACTGCCTGTCTTTCCTACCATGCTGTTTTTTGATGTATTTTCATTGTAATCTTCTTTTACTTTCTTCCTATAGGATATTATTACTGTGTGATATTGATTGATTTTTATAATATATAAAATCTCATGGTTTGAAATATCAAACACAACATGAAAGGGAAGTTCAATAAAAAATTGTCTCTCCCACCGCTGACTACTATCCACCCCTCAGACACCTCCCTACAGAGAAGATTTTTGTAACTTCTGATGTTTCTCACTATTTATACAAATAGCTATGAATCAAAATTCTTATTTTTTACTTTCTTATATGACAGGCACCATACTATAAACACTATTCTTTGTACTTTGATTTTTAAATTTGACAATGTTTCTTAGAAATCCTTTATATCAGTTCAAAGAGATTTTCATTGTTCAATATTATGTAGCTGGACAATACTCTCCTGTATGGATGTATAATAATTTATTTAATGAGGCTTTATTTTTGGAAAGTTGGGTTGTCTCCAATCCTTTCCTTGCAGAAACAATGATACCATAAATGTTCTACATTCTCGTGAGCAGTGTCATTTTACATAAGGGCAGTTAAATCTGTAGAATGAATTCCCAGAATTGTGACTGCCAGGTCACAGGATAGATGCATTCTTAACTGAACAGATTTTCCAAATTGCCCTGGGTTTAGTTGGCTAATATTTTGGTTAAAATTTTTATATTTATGTTCATGAGTGAGATTGACTTATAATTTTGTTTCTTTGTCTTGTTCTTGCAGGTCTGGATATTAGGGTTACATTTACCTCAAAAAATGAATTTTGGATGTTTCCTTGTTTACTTTGGTAGAGTTTGTGTATGATTGGATTTATTTAATTTATTTTTATTAAATATTTGATAGAATTTATTAGGGAGGCCGTCTGGGCCTGGAGTTTTTCTTGTGGGAAGGTTTTTAATTGCAGATTCAAAGCTTTAATTGATTTATGTTGCCTGCCATTATTAGAAGAGGAAACTATCTGTGGCCTCATTATAGAAAGACATTTATACAGGTAAAAAATTCAGCCTGACGGTTATTTATCTCAGCACAGAAAATTAATTGAATACAGTGGTCAAGAGCAAAACCTCTGATGCAAGACTAACTTGATTTGAATTCTAACTCTGACACTAGTTGTGTGAACCTGGGGAAATTATTTAAGCTTTCTCTTCCAGTTTCTTATATGTAAAATGAGGATAACAGTAGTGCCTTCCTCATTGTGATTTCAAAGATTAAATGGGTTAATACAAGTAAAGCCCTTAGAACATTTTTAGGTACATTATAAATACCATCTAAGTACTAATTTCTATTATTGAAATATCATCCCACTATATTCTGGTTTATTTTGAGAAGAAACTTGTGCTTTAACTTTTGCTCCTTTAAAATGAATTTGTCTTTTCTTCCTTGCCACTTTTATAATCTACTTTTTGTTTTGAGTGTTTTTCAGTTTAATTATGATGTATCTCTGGATATATTTCACTTTAAGTATCCTCTTTATTGTTTTTAAATCTGTGGATAAAAATAATTTATCACTATTATAAAATATTTAGCCCCTATTTCTTCAGAGATTGCTTCTACCTCATTCTCCTTCTTTCTCTTTCTGGAATTCTAACTATACGTATGTTGCACCTTCCTTCTCCATACTTGATGCTTTTTAACCTATTTTGTGTAGTATTCTTCCATCTCTTTGTGCTTACTTTTGGATAATCCTCTCAGTTTTCACTTCCAGTTCACTAAGTCTCTCTTTAGTTGTGATGAAACTGCTTTGTAACCAGTCATTAAAGTTTCAATTATTAATTTTTTTTCTAGTAGTTGCTTTTGGTTTTTCTTGAAATTTGTTTGGGTATACTTTATATTTCTAGTTCTTTGCTCATTTTCAAGTGTCCCCTTTATTTCTTTGAGCATGTTAAACATAATTTTAAATTATGTGTCTAATAATTCTAATATCTGAAATATTTCATGTTGGTTCAGCCCTTTCTTGCTTTGCTTATTCTCAAACATGGCACCTTCTTTTCTTGTGTGTGTTTTTGACATTAAATTCTAGGCTTCTCATTTTTCTTGAAACTTGATCTACAGAAATTCACCTGGAGTGAAGGTACATTTACTTCTGTTCTGTGCCTTACAGCAATATCACAGTTTAGGATGGCTTAAAATTCCATTTTTGGCTTAAAGGTTTTCAAATCACAAGGAAGTATAAGTTTTGATTCCCAATTTAAGTAAAATTTAAATTGAAGTAAGTTTTAGTAAAATAAACTTAAAAAAATAACTTTTTAGAAGTATATACCTGTCTGTTCAAGAGTCTGTATACTCATCCATCTATTTATCTATGTTTCTCTGTGTGTATGTGCTTAGAGCATTGTGTGAAGTAAAATCTATCAAATGGTTAGAACCAAGATTTATTCCTAGTTAATGCAGATGAATGAGTTTTATTCTTTGACCTTTGTTCTATTTTGATTTGCTTAATTTTTGTTTAGAATTACCACACTTTTTTTCCTGTCAAACGATGAAGTCCTTAATTTAAAAACAGACAGACACAAGAACACTTCGCTACAATGTATTACATTATCTTGTCTGACCAGAGGCAATTTGCCTGGTCTCCCCTCATGCTTCTCTGTAACTGGTTTCCTGATTGTGCACTGGGCTTGTCTCTGTTTGTAACCTTGGATGAGAGTCCTGTCTCTGGTTTCTAATCCAGCATCTCCAGCTTCACTACTTGCTGACAGACTTTTTACCAAGCCTGCCTCCTTGGTTTTCAAATCTGGCCTGCAGGGAGAGTCCTTCTGCCAGAGCCTGCTGTCCTGCAGTTTACTCTGGTCAGATCTTGGTGCCGACCATTGTGCGGGCATTGCACCAGGCTCCTCTGATCAGTCCCTCCAGATGGTGAGCTTTGCTGAATCAGCTGAACATCTGCCAGTAACTTCCACTGGATGCAGGCTTCCCTTTGGGCAAGGCCACTTGCAGGTGCCAGCTAGTCTCTCTAAATTCCTCCTCCCTCCTCCTCTCCCTCACTCACTCTCTCCATCTCCTTTTCCCCATTTCACCTCTTCTCACCACCCTCCTCCCCATCCTATTCTTCCTCTCTCAATTTTATTTTGCCCCCTTTTATTTCTCTCTCTCCTTTCATCCACTTTCCCTTTTTTCCTTTTTCTTCCCTTCAGCCCCTTTCCTTATCCTTCTCTTCATCTTCCTTCCCTCTTTTTTCTTTTCCCATTTATTCTCTTTCCCTCCACTCACTTCTTATCTGTAAAATGATTTGTTACAGGATTAAATGCAATTATACAATGTGAGTTGTTTAGCATACTGTTGGATATATAGGAAATGTCTTTTCTATGGGAGCCATTATAATTATTATGCATTTATTGAATCATTCATGCATTCGTTCAACAAACATTAATGAACCTACTATGCATCAGGCCCAATGCTCGGCATTCACAGTTACAGTGAGGATTCAGACGTGATTCCAGCCCTCAAGGAGCTCACAGCCAAGTAGTGAGAAAAACAAGGGAATAAAAAAATGCTGTGCAGTTAGCAGGCCATCTGTGCCCCTGTGCGCAATACATGTGTCACCTTCTGTACAGAGGCTGTGGATTGTCAAGCCTGTGGTGGATTCAAGAGATCCAGTCCATGCATGGCTTGTTAATGTTCCCTGAGTGGGGGAGGGAATAAAATCAACAGACTGTTATAGTCAAAGAAGATGGATTTGAATTCTTTAAATTGATCCTTTTGCTCACAACTCTAAGTCAGCCCGCTGAGCTTCTAAACCTGGGTCATCCTTGAAGCAGAGTTTAAGAAATCTATATTTGAGCCATTTTTAGAAACGAGGCAGCAGAGAAGAAATAGGTTGGGGCACTGGTGCTTGCAAGAGGCAAGCCAGGTCTCTGTAAGAATTGAGATTTCTTTTAAAAATAGAATCACCATCTATTCTGTGATTTTCATTATGGCCAGATTTGAGCCTCCAGCACCATTTCTTGTTGAGACCATTTTGCCCGTGGAAAATAAGATGTCCCAAGGCATTCAAAGGACAGTTTTCCACAAGCATTCCAACTGCTTTGAAAACTTAATCGTGTGTGAAATGTACTATTTCCATCTTATTGGCCACTTGGCCTTTATAGAAGGCTCCTCACTAAGCCCCTGTGCATTAGCTGTCTGGAAGCTGGGTGAGTCCAGTGGGAATGGCAGTGCATCCCAGGCTGTCCTCTTGCCAGGCCGGAGCCAGGAGCCTCTCAGTCTTAATGTCATTTGTGCAAGTTGGCCTTGGCTGCCTCTCTCCAGGTCCCCTTTCCTGGGCTGAACCATGAATGCTAACAGCTGACCACCGTTTCCTTCGGGCTGGGTCCAGTGTCATGAAACTTTTGGTACTGAACCTGCTAGCAAAATTGGTCAGTCTGTTACGTGTCCCAACCCCTTGGATTGTTGTTGTCTCCTAGTGACCTGGAGTCAATCCAGGTGTTGTACTGTAATATAGCTTTGCTGGTTGGAGAGTAAACAATGACCCCTACCAGGTAACATAGAGGCTGAGTTAATGACAATGCACACCTTTAAAATTTCCCTAGCCATTTCTTGTACCAAAGCAAATGGGTAAGTGAGATATTTAGGGATATATGGAATTTGCTTTACCTCTCAAACCACACCTTCCTTTCTGTATTAAAAAGACTGGTCTTTGCCCTAAAATATCTGCAGTGCAAGGTTCAGGGAAGGGAAGGACCAGCCCAGGCCTGAAGGCAGAGTGAGAGTCTGGACCATTTTCTTGAACTGCGTTAAACAAATCCTATCCCAATGAGCAAGCCTCTCTCTTTTGAATAATGCTAATTTTTTTTCATATTTCAAAAGTAATGCATACTCATTTTAGATAATTAGAAAAATTCAGAATGCACAAAGTAAAAAATACAAATCATCCATGTTCTTATAAACTAGTTATAACCATAGCTGCCATTTGGTATTGGTACTTCTGGTCATAGATACACAGATAAATAAAAAGGTAGGTAGGTAGATAGGTGATATATAGATAGAAAGGTTAGTAGGTAGATAGATAGATGGGTAGATGATAGATAGATAAATAGATCGATAGAATATAGAAGAAGCCACACTATCACTACATTTTTCTATATCAAAACAATGGAATTCCTTAACTCTCTAGAAGACTAGTTCTCAAGGTATCATTCCTGACTAGCAGCATCTACAAACTTCTTTCTAAGAAGTGAACTTCTTAGAAATGTAAATTCTCAGGCCCCACCTCAGATCTTCAGGAAATCAGAAACTCTGGGGATGGGTGCAGCATCTGTGACTTAACCAGTCCTTTGGGGGATTCTACTGTGCATACACTGAAGTCTGAGAACTGCTGCTTTATCCCCAATCTGGTTTTCCCATCCACTGCCATTCTGACCCCTAATTCATCTGCTATACAGGCATGTTCGAAGGATTCTTGGGTAGCTCTTTGGGGGTTAAACTTAGCCTAGGCCAATAATTTATAGTCCCTTTAGTTTTAATTTTGTCTTCTTGGGACAACTGTTCAATCTTTCAGATTCTTTCCTTGTCAGCCTCACCCACCTCCTCTCAAGCAGCCTGGGGACCAAAGGGACACCACGCCTTGTGGTGATGTCCCCCATGTGCCAAGAGGTAACTGGCCTGGTCTCATCTTTGGACACTCTGCTGGCATTTGCGCCTGACATTTGTGACTGTTGGCATGTATCCTATTCTTTCTCAGCTTATTCAGGGGCTGGGGCCTCCCTCTGCTACTAGGTCTTTTCTTGGCTCCTGTAGACCCCCGAGTTTCTGCCATACCTTCTGTATACTCTTGACTGGCTTGGCCCATGCACGCTGTCACCTGTCAATGTCTTCCCTGGGAGTCCATCGCCCTGAGGCAATGCTCACTCTGCTCGGCAGTCTCTCTGCCTTGTTAGTCATGTCCTGTGCACTTGCCTTGTATAGTGACCTCTGCCCCAAGTGCCAAAAGGACACTAGAGTGAGGTTATGTTTGCCTTTGGTCCCTTGAGCTCATGGGACACAGCTTCTTCTCCCTGACCATCTCCCTGACTCTGTCTCCAGTTCTCTTCCTTCCAGTCTTTTATGCAAAACCCCTAATATGTTGAATGGCCCTCTTTTCCCAGCTGTCAAGGCCATCTCAGGTGTAAAATCCTATTTCAGATAGCAAAAGCTAAACAGTACTTCTTTCTCTTGGCATGTGTAATAATGCCTCACCCTGAAGCAGATGGGTGTAGGAAGGCAAAATAGAAAAACACAATGCTATGTTTCCAAATGCTACCCTCTTTTCATAATCAAATATACACACAACTTTCATATAATTTGGATTCTACTGCACGTACTTATTGACAGGTCTTTTTTCATCACTTATCCATATGCTATAAACACTGTTTCCATGTCATTAAATACTTTTCTACAACATGACTTTTAATGGTTCTGAGAAATTCAATTAAATGTGTGGTGAGAAGAAAAATAAATTGCTATTTTAAAAGCTATTGGCAGTTTGTCTTGGTTTCTTTAGGGTATGATAGCAAAATTCCTTTCAGGGAAAAATTGTTTTCTTTTTCTTTTTTGCAATTGGGATAACAGGAACACTTAACTGGGCCTCTTGCTTATGCAAAGGCAATAACTAATGATGTCACTGGAGCCCAAGTTGGAGACATGCAGCAGATAAATGGCAATGAGAAAGCTCTCTTCTTGAGCTATCCAGGTGGCCGCAGATTTTTGTTTTCCTTTGGGGGTCTGGGGCCAGGGGTACAGGTCTCAGACCTAGGAAAGTGAGAAGAATGTGGGTATGAGTGAGAGTGGCCTCTAGAGGGGCAGGGAGCCTAGAATGAAGAGGCAATTTGATCAGCAAAAAGCTCCTTGCATTGAAGCACAAATAATGGGTTTGTGAGCCAAGATGTCTGACTTTGAGGTTGAAGTTTTGCTTTCCTGTCTTGTATTCAGTTTATGATCTGCCCAGTAAAAACTATTGCACACACAGTACACACCCAAGTGATGCCTTGAGAAATGAAGGAAGGAGACTAGTTCCATGTTTGCAGTGAAGTGGAGAAAGGATAAAAATATGGTCAAAAGATATAAGTCAACTGCAGCAAGAACTAAGAGCTGATAAGTACAACAACCACTTTAGCCATTCCCATGAATTGTTAGAAACATTCAGGAACCCCTGTATCATAAAAGAATGGCAAGTCCAATTTTTATCTGAGTATTAAATAGCAGGTTAACTACATGAGACTGAAAAGACTGGGACACTTTAAACTTAAGCGTATCATAATTCATTGAACCATCCTTTATATGTTTTTCTATTTTCCATGATTATTCATCACATGGAAAAAAGACTATAGGCCATCTTATAGATAAAGTTTTGGGTATATTATTGATTGTGTCTCTGGTGCACATTCCTAGAAGGAGAATTGCTTGGGTTACTGTTTACCTGTTTCAAAGGCGTGTGAGGTAGATCAGTTTTGTTTTCAATCTTTGAACTCTCCAGAAAAACAATCATCAGAAGGGTCATGAACCTATCAGAATTGATACTTGGCATGTATTATGCGAACCAGATGGAGGATTCCAGTATTTGAAGGAATGCATATGATCCAGGTTCAAATTCTGATCTGGATGCCATCAGGTAAGTCAGCTATCTCTCTGAGACTTTCCTCATTTTGAAAATATGGATGATTCAGTACCAACCTTATCAACTTGGATTCATGGAAATTACACATAGAAAACTGCATAAAATTTTGTGTATACTAAAAAAATCTGTAGATTTTAAAAAATACTTTTTTCAGAGTGAGAGAAACTTGAAGATTTCAGTGCTTTTGTCTTTGCATCTCCAGAAAGAAAAGACAAATAAGTCACGTAGAATCTGCTTGTGATGGTGTCTGCTGCCAGCTGTTAGCCCCAGTAATTTGATTCAAGGTTATTTATGACCTACTTTTTGATTCTCTGCAGCCCTGGCTGTGCTATTTCTTAGGTTCCTTTGCTAAGAAACCAACATACAAGCAGAGAGTGTGTGTTTTTCTGTGAAGGGGTGGGTAGGCTTCTCTGGAAATTCTGGAAACCTTTCCGAGTGTATGGCATAAGCTACTAGTATGATTGAGAATGGCTGCTGTGCAAACGTAGGTGTGTTTCCCCAGGATTCCTTACAGGGCTGGAGCCTTGGGAATGGTTCTTGTCTCCATTGGTGCTTCTTCCCTCAGATGCTCATAATAATGAAATCTCATCTGGCCTCTGGTTTATGGGTTGGGCTCTGCCTCTCTTATGTGCCTGTTTCAATAAGAATGGAGTCATATAGGTATGCAGAGCTGGTACAAGAGGACAAAGAAGTGTTTTCAACATTGGTTGTGCTCCTTGACACCCGAGAGGTCAAATCCCAGGAAGAGGTAAGAGTTGCTTACGAGAACATGCACAGAGCAAAATGGTAGAAAAAAACAATGTTTTTGTGTCTTTCTAGCTCCCTGACACTATTCTAGAGGCTTTTTACAGAGGTTTTGTCATCAGGGCTGGTCCAGAAAGAGGTGAATGAAGAGCATCATGCTAGTGTGGAGGGGTGTAGGGATCCTGTCCTTACATACAATTTAAATATTTTGTTCTTCATGGATTTTTCATTAATTTTGACTTTGAAAATATTGTTGTATTGGGTTGAATAGTGACTCCTCATATTCAGAACCTCAGGATGTGACCTTATTTGGAAATACAGTCTTTGCCAATGTAATTTGTTAAGATAAGGTTAGGCTGGTTGAGGGGAGACTCAAGTCCAGTGATTGGTGTCCTTATAGGAAGGCCATGTGAACACACAGAGATACACAGGAGAGATGCCCACATGAAAACAGAGGCAGAGATTGGAGCAGTGCAGGTACAAGCCAAGGAACCAAAGACTGCCAGCAGGCACCAGGAGCTGGAAGAGCAAAGGAAGATTTGTCCCTAGAGCCTTGGAGGGAGTATGACCCTGCTGAGACCTTGGTTTCTGACTTGCAGCATCTAGTACTGTGACAGAACACATTTCTGTTGTTTTGAGCTACCCAGTTTGTGGCACTTTGTACGACAACTCTAGGAAACCAACACAATTGCATGCAAATATTATTTATGCAGATTACTGAGGTTTTTGGTGCCCCTTACATTTTGCACCCCAGGTGAGTGACTTCCTCTCCTGACCCTACTGCTGGCTCTGTCCTCTCATTTATCCATTTGTAACAACTCAATGAGGAGCACACAGGGAAAAATTGCCTATAGGCACCTTTTGATATGACATATATAATACGTGATTGCTATTCCTTTGACTCTATTTGAATGCTCAGTTGGTGAAGTCTGAACATATCCAGGCTATGGAAATGCCCAACACTATTTGCGTAACAAACACCAGGCACTGACAGTGCCAGAAATTGTGTTGAGTGATAACAGCAAAATAAACAATCTCTGTCTTTGAGGGGTTCACTGATAGGAGGGAGATCAGAGGGACACAAACACCACAGAAAAAAGACAGTGCAAAGCAAGGCCAAGCTCCTCCAGAGGATTGTGTCTGCCCTAGAAACCTTCCAGGCCTTTTACAAGGAGTACTTCAAACTCCTTCTATCCATAGGGCAAGAGATGAAAGCTATGGAGTATTTCCTTTGCCCTATTCCCTCCCTCCTGCTTTCCTAGTACGGGTGGTCCTCCTGGTGTCCTGCCAACACCTCCTCTGTCTTGGCAACTGTTGTGAGGCAGGAGGTCAGGCCCATAGTGATGTCAGAAAACACACAGAGCCAGGAGGCCCACGCCAGGGTTCAGAAAGAGTGTTGTCAAAATAAAACTAGTAGTACAGATTTTCTTCGGAAATGGAACCCTGAGAGGGGTTCAGAGTTCAAGAGCCCCTGGGTATCTACCTATGGTAACAGGATAAATGAGATCTCTGCTGGTTTGGAGAGCCAGCTGGGAAGAAAGGGCAAGAAAGAAGAAACAGGTTGATGGTCACGTGAGCCTGGAACTTGTGTGTGATGCCACACTGGAAGAAGAATATCAGAGAAATAGGGTTGTGCTGTGACCCTGGTGCATGATTTTCCCAGCTGGAGGAAATTCAGTTCTCTTGGAACCAGCTGTACATACAACCATTTGCCTTAGTGATACAGGTTAAAAATAGTGGAAATTGCCAGCTCCCAGAGTGTGGCCAATTATTAAGATTGTTATAATTGGACTGGAAGTTAACCTATTGTGTATGGAATCCATAATGTTTTAGGCCAGCTGGTTTGTGAGATGGTGGCTGTGTTCTTGGAAGAAGTCAAAGCAGAGGTGGGGTGAGAGCGGTGTCGGGGCTCCTGCAGCAGTTGTAGAAGTCAGAGCAATAACAAGTTGTGCCACGGGGATGACAGGCTTACCCTTCCCAGTAAAGCAGCATTCAGCCTGACCATCTAGGCATGTTTGCCTGCTCTCTGGGGGGCATGGGCACTGGCTGTGAGTGACCTGTGTGCTCTCGAGGGTCTGGAAAAATCTGGGGCCTTTGGGAACTCTAAACTGATATAAATGTTGAGACTGACATAGAAGTTTTGCCCATCTGGGAGACAACATGTAATGGGAAGAAATTATCCTGCACAATGTGGTGAAGGGAAGAAGGGAGGGGGCTCTCCACCTGGCAACATAAGGCAGAGCTGGGACTAGGATGAGGTGAAATTTAAGGAGGAGCTCACTCCCAGGTCCATGCAGGTGCAGCATCTGCACTTGCATGAATCTGAGAGTAACGGCCTCCTCAATTGTTGTGCCCTTGTCTCAGTCCTGCTCTCAGAACCTGACTCTGGTCCTTGTTGAGGGAAGACACTGAGCAGGATGCTGGTGACAAAACTAAGTAGAAGAGAGTTTAGGGACCCTGTGGCAAGTGCTGCAGTCTCCCCCAACATTCAATTCTCCTTCCTCCTTAGTAACAGAAGCCGGATTTTATTTAGGGTGGTGAGTAATGAACCTAGTTTAATAAAAACATATAAGCAATATTTCTCAGGTGCCTTTATGCCTTGCATCTTGGTCTTGAGACCAACCTCTCCTCCTTGAAAGGGAAGCTTAAATATATGTTAAATAGGCAGACCAGCTGCTTAAAGAAAGATTTCTAAACCGGAAGAGAGGAAGAGACCTCTTTCTTCTTCTTTTACGCCCCATTTTGACTTTTCTCCTACTTGCAGCCTGCAATTTGGAAGATCCATGGTCATCTTAGACCATTAGGTGATCTCGAGAATGAAAGCCACATACCAGGGACACAGAGTAGAAGGAAATATCTGGTCCCCTAATGATACTGGGGAGCTGTTAATGGTGCTGTTATTAAACTTCATACTAGGTAGATCTTTACAGATAAAGAATCATTAACTATGAGAGATAAAGGAAGTGGTTTCATCTCTTCATCTGAAGAAGGGCTGAGCATGAACTAAAATCTAGGACTATCAGATACCACACCTGTGTTCTCAGCTGCTACCTAGTATTGCCATGAGTCAAGGGTAGTCACTGGCCAACATTTGGTACATTTTGGAGTGGAGCTGAAAGTTAGCCCCTTTCATGACCAGTTGTAAGGTTTCTCTCAAGGCTCCTGAGCGATTGGTGCTTCCCAATCCCAACCTCAAGTCTGCCCCATAACTCTGCTGCCCCTGACTCTGCAGACACCACCTGCACTGTGGTGCTGGTCCTGCTTGCCCAGCCAGGAGGGGAACGCCCTCTAGGGCTTTTTTTCCAACCTCTACACTCTGAACTAGATTAGGTTTTCATAAAATATGCATGCTTTTTCCAATATCCTTGGGAAGTCTGCCTCTGTCCAGATCAGCTAGGCTGATTAACAATTGAGGCTGAGGAGAGTCATTCTTATTTAACTGCTTTTCCTTTCACCAAGCAGGGAGGGAGAGGAGTTCTGGCTGGAGCATCTTCCTGTTTCAAGGGTAGATCATGATCAGAAAAGCTGCCCAAGGACAGTTCTTCAGGTGACAGTGGGTAAACCTCATTGTTCTCAGGATAACCACTTAGCCAAGAGACAGTACAGGGCCTAACTGATATAATTTCACCCTTCCCCCCTCCCTCTTCTCCCAAACTTCCCACTTCTTTTCTGCTCCCAGGTACTCTGGACACTGTTGACATCAGAGTCTCCTCCCTTTCGTCTTGAAAACTTTGAACACTTCAGCAGGTTTCTCAGGCTGGGTTTACATTGTGAATCATGTCTATCTTAGGGTTCAGGCTTGTCTGATCATGTAGAGAGCTGATTGTTGGAGAGGAAGCACGAGAGGCCTATGTGGGGGGTCTATTTATATGAAAAATAAAAGATTTTGCAGGAAAAGAGCTCAAGGTAAGGGAAGAGGAAGTTAAAGTACATATGTTTGGTTCAAAGTGCAGGGAAGGGAATCAAGGTGATGCAGGGCATGCTGTACGACTCTGCCAGGAACAGGGCAGCTACAAGAAAGGCTTTGATACAAATGACACAGGTTTTGTTCCTGCCTTCTTTGTGGGACCCTCAAGCTGCCATGCACCAATCTGCTGGCACCAGGTGGGGTATTGACAGTGCAGTGGTGCTGTGATGGACTATGTTGCTGGTGGCCTCTGGGCACCTGTGGTGTAGATTATAGAGGGTACCAGTGACCTTGCCGGTGATTGGTGACACCCCTCCTAGCAGGGCGCAGCTGGGCATGAGTAGTGCCACTGACACCTCCGACTGGCACTATGTGATAGTTAATTTTAGGTGACAATGTGCCCAGATATCTGGTTAAACATTCCAGGTGTGTCTATGAAGGTGTATGGATGAGACTGATGTTTAAATTGGCAGACTGAGTAGGGCAGATTGCCCACCCTGATGTGGGTGGGCCTTTTCCAATGAGCTGAAGGCCTGAATGAAACAAAAAGGCTGACTCTGACCTAGTAAGAGAGGATTCTCCTTCCCAAAGCTTTTGCATTGGGACATCAGCTCTCCCTGGGTCTACAGGAGCTCTGACCTTTGGACTCAAGCTGTGACATAGGCTGTGCAGATTTTTGACTTGCTAGCCATTATAACTGCATGAGCCAATTTTTAAGTAATTAAATAACTTGTTTTATTCTGTTTCTCTGGAAAACCTCTGACTAAGATACACTATGAAGGAGCATCACCATTGCGACCCAAAGTATAGGATCATGCCATGGAGTAGCCAAAAGGGCTGTCTGAGGAACACATGTGTAAATTTCCAGATATAAATATTTAGGAAGAGTCTTGTTTCCTTAGAGTAAGTGTGAGCATAGAGGACACAGACAAAGAGATACCTCTTTAAGGTCCTGTGGTGGGCTGAATAACAATCCCCTGAAGATGTTCACATCCTAATCCTTGGACCCTACGTATATGTTACTTAATATGGCAAAAAAGGACTTTGTGGATGTGGTTAGGTAAAAATTTTGAAATGAGGAGATTGTCCTGGATATTCCAGGTGGGCCCAATATATCCACAAGGGTCCTTAAAAAAGGTAGGCAAGAGGGTCTGAGAAGAGGGCAGGAGATGTGACAATGAAAGCAGATGTTGTGGCAATGGGCTTTGAGGATGGACAAAAAGACCATGAGCAAGGGAATAAAGTGGCTTCCAGAAGATAAAAAAAAGCAAGGGAGACTGGTACAGAACCCAGACAATGGTGTTCAGGAGCAGCTGTGGTGCTCAATTACCCGTCACCAAGTGTAACTTTCAAGTCAAGAGTTTGGTGAAAAAGGAAAAGGGTTATTTATTTAAAGGTTGTACAGATTTAGAATAACAGCAGATTTCTGCTGCTAAGTCCTGCACCCTTTTGAAAACACCCAGAAAGGATTAGCCCCGCTTCCCTCTGCCAAGCCAGGCCAGTTTCAGAATATGCCACTCAAAAATACCATCCTTCAGAAGTGCAGAAGTGTGTAGCTCAACATTCTCCGTCACAGTTAAGCTCCAAGCATCTCCCATGTGTCTGTGTGCTTGGCCAGGCTGCTTCCCCGCAGTGCTGCCAGCTCTGCTGCCATCTTCTGTGTGCGAGGGGCACTGAGGATGTTTCTAACAGGCCTCCAGACCGATTGACAGACAGACCTCCATGCAGACTTCCAGACCTCATGTTACTCGGCCCACTCCAATTTTATTTTTATTATTTTTAAAGACTTTATTTTTTAGAGGGAGAGGAAGGGAGAGAAAAAGAGAGGAAGAGAGACATCAGTGTGTGGTTGCCTCTCACACACCCCCTACTAGGGACCTGGCCCACAACCCAGGCATGTGCCCCTGACTGGGAATCGAACCATAACCCTTTGGTTCTCAGGCTGGTGCTCAATCCACTGAGCTATACCAGCCAGGGCCCACTCCAGTTTTAAAGGCTTGGCTCAGAACTTCCTGCATGGCCAAACAGCTCTTCCTACATCTGACTCTTTCTATGGTGTGTTAGTGTCTGCCATTTTTGTCAGCCCCCAGTGTCTTTGGCCCTCTTTCAGCTGCCATCTTTAGTCAGGGCAAGAGTTCCCAGCCATGCACGGGCATCCAGGGTGGATGTCCACCCCTGCAGTTCATGCAAACACCCTGTGAGCTTTCCTTCTGGCTATGTGATGAGTCACTCTGCCAAGTCACTCTGCCAGTGCACATTTGTTCTCAAAGTCATGTACACAATTTGTAGCTTCAGCAGTTTCTCCCTTCAAGAAGACATGGGCTGTTAATCTACCTTTGTTATGCAATGTGCCTTAAACACTGTGCTTTTCACTTTTGGGGCATTCTATCCCTCTGCCCTCCTGTATCTTTTTTGCAGGATTTGAGGGGAATGTAGAGGGTGCCTCTAATGTCAGGGACCCATGATCTGTACTCCCTTATAAGACTAATACAGGTCCTTGTGGAGAACAATAATCATCCCCTTGGAAGTGCAGGGCATGAAGGTGCCAACCTGAGCAGACAGTGAGTCTCTTTCTTTACAGCTTGTGTGGGAGCCATGAGGATGGTCCTCTCAGTTGCAATGTGAATGTGGAAATGCTGAGTTTACCCTGAGACAACCTTCCTCCAACTTTCTTTTTACCTTTATTATGTGGGTGGGTGTGTATAATATACCCTTATCTGTGAAGTCACTATTAAGAGGGTTTTCTGATGTGGCAATCAATTGCATTCTCACTACCCAAATCTATGCTGGATTTCCTCTGGGCACCTCAAAATCTCACATGTAAGGACCAGGAGGGCTGAGCATTTTTTGGAGACACTTAAGGTTTTGCAGTTTATTCCCATTGCACATAAGACAGTTCCATCCAATTGATGACAGGGAATGTGTGAGGTCCCTCTCACTGCTCTGGGATTATGCCTGATGTGAGCACAGTACAAGACAAGGTGGTTTGTTTATCTGATTTGAAGGCTTTGATGTTCAGTGAAGGTGGCCTGAGAGCATTTTCACCAGGAAAAAATAGTGGGTAGAGTGAGCCCTGCAAAGCAAATGAACAATCAGGGCTGTAATTATTTCCTGGGAGATGGAAGAAGTAAGGCTGCAGTTTTGTTTTCTTGCTCCCCATCCATCTTGTAGATTTTCTAAGTTTGTTTTGGCTTCCCAAATAATCTGATTTTCACATTTTGTCTTTGTGTTTTCTTTAACTATTTTTAGATCCTTTGATTCAGTTTAGCTGGCAGCTGCTGTTCCCTCAAATACTTGATGAACTTCCAATTCCACAGTGGATAAGGCAAAGATGTAGGAGTGGGTGGGGGAGAGTGTTGACTAGAAAGCAGCCCTCTGCTCACTGCCATTTCCTGGGCTTCTGAGACGTGGGGGAAGGGGCAGGCTCTGGCTCAGCAGGTGTTGCTTGCCCACAGTTGGTGTTCATGGCATGCTAAAACCAAGGCTTTCTCACGTGTGTGGCAGCTTGCATCACCTTCTGCGAATGCAACTCATTGCAACATTTTAAGGGTGGCCCTAGACGTTTCTGCTTCAGAGAACACACTATAACGTTTCTGCTTCAGAGAATACACTATAGTTTTTCTATGGTTCTCTCTGTAGAAGTGGGCAAGGGCAAGGCTTGGGACTGACTCCATGACAAATACGTGGTTTTAAACTCAGCTGAGATTTCAACACTACTTCATGATATTTGAATCATCCCTCGGGCATTTCTCCTCTAAAACTTGACATTGGTTGGTGACCACCTGGGTTCAAATTCTAACTCTGCCACTTACCACCTATGTGACTGTAGCCTCTCTGTATCTCAGTTTTCTCTTTTGTAAAATGGGTGTAGTAATAATAGTGTCTATCACATAGTGTTGCTGTGAGAACTAAATGATTCAATATAAATAAAACACTTAGGACTGTGCTTGGCATATAACACACACTACAGGGGTGTCAGCTGTCACTTATCCCAACCTTGGAGTGCTTCTTTCGTTCCCACCCCAGCCCCATTCTACATTCTCAGGCAATGATGTTGCTGTCTTCACTAGTGAGGAAGTAGAGCCCTCTGGTACAAATGATCTCAACTTAATCACTTACAAACCTTCACATTTCATGCATGTGTCGCCCCTGCTTTCTGATGTCCAAGGACAAACAGCCTCTCCTTATTCTGGTGCTAATGCTTCTGCCTGTGGCCCAGACCCCTGCTCTTCTTGCCTCTTATGTCTAGATCTCCAGGGTGTCCCTGTCCTGAGTCACTTTTTCTTTTCATGTCCACCTGTCTTAATGCCATTGGAAGTGGTGAGTAAAGTACATTCATAGTAGAAAAAATACAAATAAATAAAAATAAAAATCATTCAGAATCTTACTTAACTGGGTTTCTCTCCAATCCATTCTTTCTACCCATACCGAATGTTTTTTCTATATTTCTGATTCATCACACCACTACTCTACAGTCTCCCAATGGTCCCACTTTCTGCAGAAAATGTTTATCGCCCTCAGCATAGCACTGGGGCTCTTTGTAATCTGTTTTTCCATCCTTCTCTGCCACTCAGGAGGCCTTTGTGATCCCCCAACTTTTGTTCCTACTCTTTCTCTACCTGGTAAAATTCTACTAGTTATTCAAGCTCTACATTAGATGTCTGTTCAGTTAAGCCTTCTTTTAACTATCTCCAGTCAGCAGTTATTGCTTCCTATGTGCTCTGGTGCTTTGTGTTCAAATTTCTGATAAAGCACTTATCACACCTCACCACCTGTGCAGGTTCAAATTTACATGATTCTCTTGATTTGTGGAATTTGGCTGCTGTTGGGTGATTTTCTGTTGCTCAGCACTCCTGTGAATGGTTAAAATATGAAATGGCAAGAGGGTTCTTTCTGAGTTGTTTGAATAGGTGTTTAACTTACTGTTGAACTAGCATATCATAAATTCTCCCAGATTTCAATTTGCAACAGCAACAGGGCTTTCCTCCCACCATACTCCTGACCCCCCAGCTTATCTTGAAAGAGCAACTTTCAGGGGCATCTTTTCTGGTCTTTCCAGGAAACACCGATGACTTATCTGTGCTAAATTTTCTTCTGTGTTTGCCTTTCTGAGTTGTTTAGAATCTGTCAATCACTGGACTTTTAGACAGGGGTCCTCAAGCTTCAGTGGATGTCAGAATCACAGGTGATGGAGGTGGGGGAAGTGTGTTGAGGGAAGGGAAGAGGGAGACAGGAGGAGGATGGGTTAAAGTGCAGATGGTTGTGCTTCACTTCCAGAGTTTCAGATTCCCAGAAAATCTTCAGTGGGGCCTGAGAATGTGCATGTCTAGAAAGACCTGGGGGATGCTGGTGCTGTTGTTCTGGGGACCACACCTGGAGAACAACTGCTTGTGGAAAATGGACCGGCTTAGGCTTTGCTTTCTGCCACTATCCTGCACTTTCGTTCTGTCTCTGTGGCAATGGCCATAGTTTTCCTTTGCCATTATCGTAACTACTGGTGAGTCCCACTAGTTCTAAACCTGTTTCTTGCTCTTTCCTGGCCTGCTTGCCCTTCTCTAACCTGTTATTTTAAGCACCCAAAGACAAGGATTATGCCAATGTGGTTTTTGTGTCTTTAGTGTCAGTGATGACTGGCACACACCAGGAGCTTAAATGAATGCGAAAATAATTGGTTATGTGGGTATGGCCTTACTATGGAATTGGTCATTTTTGGCAGGGAGTTAAATGCTTTCCATTTAATGCATATTGTAGATGAAATAAAGGAAATGGTGCTTTGCAGCAGTATGAATTAGAGAATTGGGCACAAAAATATCTGCCTAGGAGGAAGGTTAATTAATAACCAGTTAATCAATAAGGTGAATGGAGACAGTGGCTACTGATGACACCAGGAGTGCTTGTGTGAACACCAAGAGACCTGGTGGCCCACAGAGCCATTCCATGGGCAGGATTGTTCCAAGTGTTGTCACAGGAGCACAGCTACAGCAGCATGCATGAGAAAAATTCTCCACAAAGAACTTTGGTTTGGGGGAAAAATAAAAAGGAAATGTGAGTCCTACACAGCTGCCCTGGCTTAGCACTTCATAAGATATTACCATAAAGACTGACTAAAGGCTGACTATAAAAAAAGAATAATGCTTATTTTTCTGATTAAAAAATTAATTCACACTTTAAAAGTTTCACAAATACAAAAAGTATCCCATAAGTTTCCTATAAAATCTCAATACATGTACCCAGAAAACACTTGCATTTGTGTGTTGAATTATTTTCTTCTTTTCTGTGTCTTTCTCTCCATCTTTTTTTTTTTGGTATGGTATTTCATGGAATTGTAGCCTTTATATTATGTGTCTTACTTTTAAAAATTAACTTTGAATTATAAACATTTTTGTCATTTATCTGTCATCAAAAACATGAGTTTTAATCTTTATTTTTTTAATACAAAAATACTATTGTAAATAGACCCAAAGATTCAGGATTATATATATAGTAAGAAAGAGAAATTTTCTCCTCTCCAAATCCACTTCTGAGAAGAAACTACTGCTAATAGTTTGAGAGCTTTTTTCTGGGCATAGTCAGTAATTCAAAGTTTAAAAAATATGAACAAATGGGCTCACATCATTCAGCCAATTGCTTTTAAAAGAGATTTAGCATTTTGTGGTTATGTGTCCTTTTTTACTAAAAATAGTGAAAATATGACTTTTTATAACTACTCAATATTATTGAGCACTTACATTGTTTGGCATTTTTAGTATTCTCAAGAATGCTGAGGTGAACATCCTAATATGTACTTCATTGATGATAGGAAGAGAGGGTATTTCTGATGGTTGTTGTATGCTAAGCAAGTCAGTATCAAGAATTCAGCCTGAAATTGGGCTCTTGCCTTTGGTCTCATCTTGATTTCTGACTTCACCTCTCACTTTCACCAGTCTCTCAAGTCTCTTTGGGGTTTAGTGCAATCTGCAGTGGGAGTGTGGACCACTGAGACCCAGGTCCCACTGGTCAGAACTCAGGTGGCATTTTCCCAAAGGAAAGAGAAGTTTTGAGGCATTCAGAGGAGCAGAAATCTTCCAAAGGAGAGGGGGTTCCTATCACTCATCCTCTGTGAACACCAGGGTGAGGGGGTGGAGGGGATGAGCCCTGCTTTCACCTTCCCTCCCTGAAGTGGAAGAATTCCATCTTTACCTCTGATCCTGAGCCACACTAGAACAAAAAGGTTTAAGATAGGAGACATCTGAAGTTATGCTAGTGTGTGGCAAGGGTGGGATTCACAGAGAAAGCTCTGGAGACAATGGATGCCTGGGCTGAAGGCTCTTAGTATAGGAGCTCACAGGCATTTCTTGGAAGAGAGGAAGAACATATTCAATTTCACATGACAGGAATATGTGCTTCTTGGGGAAAGTTTGGAAGAGGTTCATAGTTCACTTGGAGTGAGGAGAAAATCATGTCCTCCTGAGATGGACAAAAATAAGGAAGGACTCTTGGGTCCTTGGGGAATTATTCTAGGCCTGGGACACAGTTCAAGGGTCTCAGCAGCTATTTCTCATTTCTTCAAGCATATCTTGATCTGGGATCATTCCTACCATAAACCTCTCCTTGAGATGGTGGAACTGGGGGAAAGGATGAACCTGGAAGGAAAAGAAGTCATGAAGGCACACAGGTTTCTCCTTCAGACACAGAGCTGGGAATTTCATGATGGCCATTGTCTAGAATGGGCAAAATCTTCAAAGCCTCATGGGCTGTGTGCTTGGGAATCAGTCACAAGTCTCTATCTATCTCTCTATGCCAAATCCCTGCAATAAATTATATATGTATATTATATATTATGTTTTTATTTTTTAATTTTTTTCCATTTTTTATATTTCATTGATTATGCTATTACAGTTGTCCTATTTCTCCCCCTTCACTCCCCTCCACCCTGTACACCCTCTCCCACCCACATTCCCCTCCTTTAGTTCATGTCCATGTGTCATAAGTTCTTTAGCTTCTACATTTCCCATACTATTCTTACCCTCCCCCTGTCTATTTTCTACCTACCATCTATGCTACTTTTTCTCTGTACCTTTTCCCCCTCTCTCTTCCTCCCACTCCCCTGTTGCTAACCCTCCATGTGACCTCCATTTCTGTGATTCTGTTCCTGTTCTAGTTGTTTGCTTGGTTTGTTTTTGTTTTTGTTTTAGGTGTGGTTGTTAATAATGGTGAGTTTTCTGTCATTTTACTGCACATGTTTTTTATCTACTTTTTCTTAGATAAATCTCTTTAACATTTCATAAAATAAGGGCTTGATCATGATGAACTCCTTTAACTTGACCTTATCTGAGAAGCACTTTATCTGCCCTTCCATTCTAAATGAAAGCTTTGCTGGATAGAGCAATCTGGGATGTAGATCCTTGCCTTTCATGATTTGGCATACTTCTTTCCAGCCCCTTCTTGCCTGTAAGGTCTCTTTTGAGAAATCAACTGACAGACTGATGGGAACTCCTTTGTAGGTTACTATCCCCTTATCTCTTGCTGCTTCTAGGATTCTCTCCTTCATTTTTACCTTGGCTAATGTAATTCTGATGTGCCTTGGTGTGTTCCTCCTTGGGTCCAACTTCTTTGGGACTCTCTGAGCTTCTTGGACTTCCTGGAAATCTATTTCCTTTGCCAGATTGGGGAAGTTCTCCTTTATTATTTGTTCAAATAACTTTTATACTTGTTGCTCTTCCTCTTCCCCTTGTGGTACCTCTATAATTTGGATGTTGGAACATTTAAAGATGTCTTGGAGGTTCCTAAGCTTCTCCTCATTTTTTTGAATTCTTATTTCTCCATTATTTTCTGTGTGTCTGTTTCTTTATTCCTTCTGGTCCACTCCATTGATTGGAGTCCCAGTTTCCTTCCCATCACTATTGGTTCCCTATGCATTTTCCTTCATTTCACTTAGTGTAGCCTTCATTTTTTCATCTAATTTGTGACCAAATTCAACCAATTCTGTGAGCATCCTGATCACCAGTGCTTTGAGCTGTGCATCTGATAGGTAAGCTATCTCTTGGTTGCTTGGTTGTAATTGCTGTGGAGCTTTGATCTGTTTTTCTGTTTGGGCAATTTTTTTTTCTTGTTGCACCTGTTACATACGAGGGGTGGAGCCTTAGGTGTCCACCAGGGTGGGGCAACCCAGTTGCTAGGTTGTGATGTATGTGGGGGTGGGGTCCGAGAGGGAACAATGGCACTTGCTCCTCTCTCTGTCGGATTTCAGTCCCTTCCACCACCTCCCCCAAGCTAAGTGGGCCTTTCTGGTGCTAATTCCCATGTGAGTGGGTTTGTGCACATTCTAGGACCCCGTGGGTCTCTCCAACAAACTTTCCTGAGAGGATGGGAGCCTCTCCCAGCACCTCAACCCCCACAGGTGTTTTCAATCAGTGTTTTGAGGCTTTATTTCCCAGCACTGGGACTCTGGTGTGCGAGGTCTGTCTCACTGCCCAATTTCTTTTGGTTTATCTGCACAGGAGTGTGGGAATGCCCGGACAGCCAGGTGCCTTGCACACAGTGCCTCACTTCACAGTCACTGCCTTGCTGGGTCTACCAGCTGCCTGTGCACCCAGGGCCTGCCTGCTGCAGTCTTGCACCCGAGATGCCTTACACGCCCAGTGGCACCGCTTTTTGTGCCACAACCCCTCTCCACCCGGCTGCCCTACTCTGCCCTTCCTAATGGTCTAGATGAATGTGTATATTTTAACTCCTTGTTTGTCCGACTTCCATACAGTTCAATTTTTGTCAGTTCTGGTTGTTATCTTGTTTCTAAATTGTTGCTGACCTTATTTTGGTTGTGTGAGGAGGCACAGTGTGTCTACCTACACTGCCATCTTGGCCGGAAGTATTATATCTATTTTTATTTTTTATTGTTGTTCAAGTACAGTTGTCTCCTTTCTCCTGCCACTACTTTCCCCTGCCCCATCTACCCCCACCTCCCACCCTCTATCCTACATCTCTTTGGCTTTATCTATGGGTCATTTATACATGTTCCTTGACAACGCTTTTCCTTCTATCCCCCTCCCTCTGGTTACTGTTAGTTTGTTCTTTATTTCAATGTCTCTGGTTATAGTTTGCTTTGTTGTTTGTTTTGTTGATTAGGTTCCACTTATAGGTGAGATCATATGGTATTTGTTTTTTACCACCTGACTTATTTCATTTAGTATACTACTCTCCATTTCCATTCATGCTGTTATAAATATATTATATATTTACATAGAAAGGTAAGGTCAAATCCTTCCAACAAATTTTATATAAATAGTTATTTATATGAATATATAAAAATATATGTATATGGAAATACCCCATAAAATCAGAATCTAGTTCTAAAAAATTGTGTATTTAGTCTTATGTGTTTAAACTTCAGTCACCTTCAAAGTTCTCTCTATCTGATGCAATACATCTATCACAACTTTTTTTCCACTGCTCAAAACAGTTTTTGAACTCATCGATTTTGATGCCGTTTAGTTCTTCTGCCCTTTTTTTGTTTTACCTCTTCTATATTGGCAAAATGTTTTCCTTCGAAGACTTATTTTCATCTGGGGAAAAAAAATTCACCCAGGGCAAGGTTGGATGAATAGGGAGGGTGGGGTACTGGGGTCATGCTGTTTTTGGTAAAAAACTGCTGAACACTCAGCACAGTGTGGGCAAGTGCTCTTGTAAATCACCCACCATGAAATTGGCAAATGTGTTGAAGGAGACTTCAAAAATATTCACTGAAGCTGAACTTAGCCTCTCACATAATACCAGCTAGTACACTGATACAGATGGGTTCCTAGAACACTCATCTAGTGGAAGAAGACTATTCTGCAAGGTGCCCACCAGCAGAAGATGATTCTGTTTTTTGGGGTCTCCTCATATATACATATAACATGATAATTATATTTATTATATTATATATTTATGGAGAGAGATGATACCTATTATTTATAGGTAAGGTCAAATACCTGTAACACTATATATGTATTTATGTGAATGTAAAGTAGAAGAGAACAAGGACGAGCTGGAACTCACAAGCACAAGTGGGAACCAGAAAGATGAAGTGAAGCTCATGGCAATTATTGCTGCCTCTGGCCTTGGCAGAATGGACTTCCTGCAGAAGTTGAGTCTTTTTATCAAGGAGTAAAGCACACACTTGGGCCAAGAGTTACACAAGTTGAAGAAGAATCTAAGGGAGGGTAGAGCAGTTGTAGGTCTAACTACTCCCTCACACCAATGATATGAACCAGCAGATAAGTGAGAAGATGTGTGAGCTACAAAATACCTGCTGCTTTCCTTCCAAACCACCCCCCAAAAACCTCCCATGAGACTGTCTCTTGTGGCCCACCCTAATCAGAAGCATACAGGAATGAGAATGTAAGCAAATGTAGTCCAGTCTAACCAAGTTCATGCATCAGCAAGTCACCATTGTCCTCTTCCTAGCCATTTGTCACTTATACATACTGCTGAAACCATATTTAATTTCCAAATAAAGATAACAACAGCCATGTTTTACCAAACATAATACAACATTCAGTGTGCAAACAGAAACACTCTAACCCCTTTTCCTAAAGAGGACATAAAGTCTTTTTTGTCTTTGGCTAATGTTCATTCTTCCTTTGGGAGATTCATACTCCCCTTTTTTATCCTCTACCTTAAATACTGAAACACAAAGTTAATATCTATTAACATATCTGATTTAAGATAAAAAAAAGAAGAGAGAGAGAAAAAAATATTTAGTAAACATTTGAACACATATAAAAATCAATGTTCATTACTACTGTAGTCCTCTCTACAACTGATCACAGAGTTGTATTGTAGTGGGTATTTTTACAATAACTACCTTCTTCCACCATTCCATTTTCTCTTTGTCTTCAACAAGCACCTCCACTTGTCATGGTTCCTTGCCTAGTGAGTTACCCAAAACTTTATTGATGAAGGGTCTGGGTCATTAGTAGCACTGCCTGAATTGGGTTGTTGAATTTAACCTCAGAGCATGAAAACCTTCTACATTCCATACATACTGCTTCTTGCCCTTTTTGTGTAGTAACACATATCCCCTTGATATGCAGGATCACTTATCCCAACCTATACAGGAACTTCCCCTTTTCTGCCTGTTGAGTCACTGGCAAAAGGAGATCAAGTAGTCAGATGGCAGTCTTATTAGTCTTCAGTTGAATGGAATCATTGCTATGTTGCTAGTGAAAGTATTTCCCCCTTGAAACTAAGACCTCTAACCAAGCAGAATCTAAAGTTGAGGAGACAGAAGGAAAATATTACTAGTGGGTCACTAGGAATCATAATGAGTAGTTCCCATTTCCAACCCTCGATTCCTAAACCTGTGAATCCTGGCGATGGGACGAATAGCACCACATGCTAATTTAGAGCATATATTGCATCCTGGAGAATATTGCCCCACCCTTCAATATTTTGCTGCCAACTTAGTGCCAGATCTGAGTTTTCAAAAGGTCATTCCATCATCTTGCCAAACTAGCTTCTTCAGGATGATGAGGGAACATTATGGGACCAGTGAATTCATGAATTTGATAAATATGAATTCATTTCTGCACTTCATTTTCTATGAATGAGTTCTTTGGTTAGAAGTGAGACTATTTGGAATACCATGATAGTTTTGATGGAAGAATTGTAGGTGGGGAAGACAAATACATATTGAGTAACTGGCTAAGACCAAAATACTTCCCCCTTATAATGGAAATGGTCCAAGGTAGTTAACCTGCCACACCATTGCTCTGAAGAATGGTGCCATATCAGTGGCTCAGTGTTGGCCTTTGTTGTTGGCAGACTGAGGACTCAGCAGTAGCTGGAACCACATCAACTTGGGTGAAGAGAAGTCCACGTCCCAGAGCCACAGTAGCACAATGTTCACAAATTCATTGGTGAATGACAAGAGTGACTGGAGAAAGATGCTGCCTGGTATCCACAAAGTGGGTCATCTAGCCACTTGATTATTAAATTCTCATCTCATAAGATCATCCTTTAGTGAGCATCTATGCACAAAGCACTAATATCTTTACAACCATTTCCATTTGGAGAGTACCTCTTCCCTATACCTCCTTACCATTCATTTTCTGGTCCAAATATTAGCTATAGCCCATACAGCAGTTTGGGTTCATACCTCTTGCCATCTTAATTCCAGGCAAATCATTGGGTTGGCCAAAAAGTCTGTTTAGTTTTTTCCATAAAATAAAAGACACATTTTTCATTTTCACTGATAACTTTATGGATTTGGGTATTTTGAGTATGTCAGCTCTCTCCCATGTGGTAGAATGTTGATTGTTCTCAATTTATGTCTTGATTTAATCACTATCAACTTCAACTGGTTTACCAGACTGTGGAACATCATCCAGTGAGAAATCTCCAGCATGAAACTTTGCAAACCACTTTTGACCCATTCTGTCAGTCAGAGCACCTTCTCCATACACTGCACAAATCTGTTTTTGCTTTTCAGTTGTTGCATTTTTACCCTTCTTGAAATAATAAAACACAATATGCTGAAAATGTTGTGTAGTTTCTTCCATCTTCAATATTAAAATGGCTACACAAAAATCCACCAATTTGGTAAGTTTTGTTAAATGCATGCTAATATGACAGCTGTCACAATACAATCTAACAAATTTGTTTCAAATGAAGTTAGACAACTAAGCTCTACTAGAGCCATCTTATGGAAAAAAACAAATGAACTTTTTGGCCAACCTGATAAATGAGTGCTTTGCTCCAAATATTATCCACTGGGCATATTTTCATTTATCATAGTCCTTCTGGCCAATCCTGGTTCTGGCCGTAGTGCTGTAGCCACCTGCTTTCAGAGGAAGAACCATCTATGAACCATTACAGAAGTTTCCACGCATCACTCCTCTGAGCTACTGACACTTCAAGCATGATTACATCTGCTGGGTTATATGGTCCAAGTGGCAGAGCAGCTTTCAAGGCAGCCTATACCTACTTCAAAACCTTCTCTTGTTTGGGGGACCACTCAAAACTGGCAGTTTTTTTGAGCCACTTGGTAAATGTTGCCTCCACAGTCCAGAGACCCAGTATGCAAGATGGTCTAGATGTAGCATCTTGTCCTCCATGTTGGAAGACATCTCAACATGCCTCAGACAATAAAATTTCATTAATGTTTTTGTGGGATTTATTTCTTTTCACCTTACACAAATGTTATCTTAATGTGCCTAAAGAGGTTGATCACCAGGTCCAAGTAGCATAATATCATTAATTCAATGGACCAGCACAATATCCTATGAGGTGGAAAGGTGGTCGTGTTTCTATGGACTAGATTGTGGATAACACTGGAGAGTTTCTATAGCCCTAAAGTAGAACAGTGGTGTATTACAGGCCTTGCCAGCTGAAAGAATACTACTTCTGATGGCCTTATTAACAGGTGCAGAGAAAAGGGCTTTTGACAGACCAATACATTCATGCCAGGTGCCAGGGGAAGTGTTGCTTTGCTCCAATAATAAAAAAACCCCATATCTGGAAAAGCAGTTGCAACTGAAGTCACCACTTGATTTAGCTTAAGATAATCCAAGCTCCACCTGTTTTCTGTGTGGGCAAACTCTTACAGACTAAGTGTATGGGGATGTGGAAGTAATCATCATCCCTGCATCTTTCAAGTCCTTGATGGTGACACAATCTCTGCAGTCTCTCCAGAAATGTGACATTGGCTTTGGTTTACTATTTTCCTAGGTACAGAGAGTATTAGTGACTTCCCTTGGCCTTTCCTACTATAATAGATAGACCCCACTCTACAGATAGGGATTCTGCTGAGTACGTCTATTCCAAATACGCCACTCCAAGACTGGGGAAACACCACAGGATGATTTCGGGATCCACTGAGCCCCTATGAGAAGGGATTGAACCCAAACTCCATTAGCCACTTGACCTTCATATTTGCATGCTCTGACTGGTGGACCATAGGGACATTTTAGTTTTTTTAGGAATTAGTGCCAATTCAGACCCAGTGTCCCATAGTCCACTAAGAGTCTCATTGTTTCTTCTTCCCCAATGTATAGTCACCATGGTAAATTGTCACATGTCCTTTTGGAGAAGCAGGGAAGAAGACTAACAATGTAAATTTTTTTATAGAGTAGCATGCTTCTTCTTCAAGGACCCTCTAGCTCTGGGTTGGTGATCTGGCTCAAGCCTGGGAATTGACTGAGAGGCTGTAATTCTCTAGTTTAGTAACTTAAGCCAGACTTCTGTTCAGTAGACTTCTTAGTCAGATAAAATAAGACTTTAATATACTCCCTAAATATTTTGGTGTGAGGACAGCACAACCAACTAGGCAATGCCAAAGATCTCTGTGAGTCAGATTGTTGTGATAACTGCTTTGGCTCTGCTGTCACTTGGTCCCTGCAACATCAGAACCCTATCATTCCTATTATATTTAGAAGTCACAATTTACACTATAATATCTGACCTACAGAGAAGAGCAACCACAAAACTCTTCAGGGGTGCAAGGGGAGGCGGTCCACTCATGAATTTATCATAGCCTTAGTGAAGAGGGTGTCCTCTGGACCCTTCCAGAATGGATTATAAGGTCCATGTGATCAATTCATTCTGGCATTCCAATCTTCTTAGAACTTTGAATAAATAAATATATGTATTATAAATATAATATTATATATATAATTTTTTACAGCACATCAATGAAGTTAAGGCATTTCATCCTCAATTACTATAGAACACCTTTGTATATATTTGTCATGAGCATATGTTCTTGATATAGTCTTATCTATAAGCCAGCATTTTCTTCTCACTTAAATTATCTGGTCCTGGCCTTAAGAACCAAAAATGCTGAGCCACCTATATGATCACCAGTCCTACAGGTGACACCAGCACCAAGAAAACAGGGAGCCAACAATGGCAACTTATGCTATTCATTCAGATCTTATTATGCAGGTTCACTCAGCTTTTTATTAACCTAATAATAATTCTAATCACTCAGAAACAATCAATAACAATATCACGTGAGAAAATTAGGGGATAATGGACCTGAGTCCCAGAGTCTCAGTCTGTGGTCTGGGAGATAGCATGGTAAACAAGGGAGCTGTCTTCATTTTGCAAGGAAGAATCTCCAGAGCCAGGTGAACAGCAGGGCAGATGAAGTCCTCAGTCCAGCAGGGCAGAGCCTTTGGTGGCTGATGCCAAGGGAGATCAGCATGGAATGGAACATCTTGGCGTGTGGATGTCAGCTGTCTCAGCAGTGGTCTGCCTCAGTTACATCTTGAAAGTGGTATACTCCACCCTTCTAAGTCTCTTCATAAGTGTCTTGGCACCCCTGATGGCAAGTGGGGAATTTCCCCAGGAGCCTTTCTATGGTCCTACTCACATGTATAGATATCTTAGGTGTGTCTCCTTGCCAGATATGCCTAGCATGACTTAGATAGTTTCCCTTCTGAACCAAAGTGTCACGGCTGACTGGCAGCCATCTTGGTTGACATGAGTGACTCTACTTTGTTTTATATACTTTATGCTATCTTGACTGGACTAATGCCATTTAATTGGTCCTGCTCTTTGCAATATTTCATTTAGCTAACCATTCAGCATCTAAGCAAAATATTAGTTATTCACATCTCCTTGAGCTAGATTATCAAAATGTATTTTCTCCTTAGTGAACCTATATTAATCAGAGTTCTCCAGAGAAAGAGAGAACAAGAGGAGAGAGAGAGAGAGAGAGACTCTGATCATAAAGAATTGGCTCACACAATTAAAGAGGCTAGCAAGTCTCAAAATCTGCAGGGTGACAGCAAGCTGGAGATCCAGGAGAACTGATGTTTTTGTTCCAATCTGAAGTTGGGCAAGCTTGATACCCAGGAAGAGCTGATGTTTCATTTCAATCCACAGGCAGAAAAAGTCAAGAGGTCTGAAGGCCTTCAGGCAATGGAACTCTCCATGATTTGGGGAAAGGTCTGCCTTTTGTTCTATTCAGGATTTCAACTGCTTAGATCATCTCACTCACGTGGAGGGCAATCTGCTTTACTTAATTCACTGATTTAAATGTTAATCCCATCCAAAAACTTTCTCACAGAAACTCCAAGAATAATGTTTAATCAAATATCTGGGCACATCAGAGCCAACTTGACACATAAAATTAACCATCATAAGGCCCTTATCAATAAATTTACCCTGGTCTAAGTTTATATTTCTGCTTCCTCCAACCCTGAACTAAACAGGAATGGAAAGGGAGTGGAGGAGAAAGCTAGTATATAGAACCAATAAAATTTAATGACTTCATTGGTCACCATTTATATCATGACATATATTCTATCAGGTCCCCAAGAGATTAGTAAGGGACACCCCCTAACTAGCAAGGCAGATAACTGTCCCCTTAATTAGCTTATCTTTGCTTGTCACCTTATTCTTGGTTTTTAGTACTGATGTGAGTAGGTGACAGAATAGCAAAGGATGCTATTGTCACCTGTTCCTTTCTTTTGGTAGGAATAATAGCTCAGTCTGCAGTTTCTTTCCTTTTAAATGGGCTACTGCTTCATGGAAGTTGTGAGGATTAGAGACTACAGGGAGCTTTGTACATAGTAGTCATATAATAAATAATTGGTACTTGCTCTTCTCCTTAGACCTTACCATCAGAGGAAAATCCATTCTCATCTTTTTTTGCTTGAATACTTTTGAGAACTTTTGTGACTTTAGTTTAATGTCTTGCTGCTTATCCTGAATTTTGTAAAATCAGCACATTATGCCTTTTATACCCATATGTTGTTCCTTAAGAAAACTATCTGAAGGACCTGAAATCCCAGAAAGCACCAGAAGGTGCTGTTCCTGGAATATTAAAACATACCCATGACCAGTTTATTTTGTGCAAACCTCGATGCAAATGCTACTTGACCAGTGAGTGGTTTGCACCAGTCACAAGCTTTCTCTTCATTCAAATGATGCATTTTCTAGTGCTTGGAAGACCAGATTTCCCCAGTCAAAGGAAATGGGGTGAGGGTGTGGAGGAAGAAGAACTACAATCCACTGAGTACTGGAACCTGTACATGGTGCTGTCTTGCCTAAGTAAAAAAATCTTCAAACGATCTAATTTTTATGAACAAGTAGCCATACAAGTAACTTGGATAAAGTCACACAGAAAAAAATCAGGAGTGGAGCACCTCAAAGCATGCACTCTAGAGTCAGACTGCTGGGGTTTGAATCCTAATGAAGAGTAATCTCTCAAATCTCTTTGTGCCTCAGTGGTAAACTTTGCTTCCTCAACTGTAAAATGGGGACTACTTTGCCTACTCCAAAGGTTTGCCATGAGAGTTAAAGGAGTTAATACATTAAAACCTTAAAACATTTCCTGGCACACTGTGCACAAGCTCAGTAAAAGCACAGTAAATATTTGCTATTAGAGCAGGTCTCCTCAGTGTACATGGTTATGTAATAACATCCTATCATTGGGGGAAGCTGGGGGAAGGGTCCACAGGAACAATCTGCACTATTTTTGCATCTTGCCATGAGTCTTAAACTCTTTCAAAATAAAAGGTTATATAAAATAAAAGCAAATCTCTTGGCTCCGAAGTCTGTACACATCCTTAGATATCTCTTTCTCCATCATTAGGAAAAGGCAATTCTTAGTTACACTGCAGAAGCTGCTCTGGCCTAAGGGCTGCAAGGTTAATCAAAGAGAGTTTTTTCAGGGTCCACTGTACATTTAGAGTAAAGCTTTAGCTACTTAGGGAGTAACTAATTAAATCTGCAAGCAACTTGTAGTTGAAAAGATTTGAAAGCTTTGAGAGAAACATCATCCTGCCTAGTTTAATTATGAATGCAAGACCTTGGCAAAAAATCTTCAGTGGTCTGAGTTCAGGGTGTGTTTGCACACACACACCACACAGTAACCTCAAAGTTTAGCTATTTGTCATGTGTATTGGGCCCAAATGTTAGATAAAATCTTGGTAAGCACATGAAATAAGTGTATAATCTTGTGAATCACATAGTTAAAAAAACACTATTGAAATGTCTGGAAATACAATTTTTAAGACCTTAAAAGGAGCAATGCACCGAACCTCTCACAGATCAGGTTATTTTGGTACTCCAGTAGGGTACATGAGGCTTTTTAGAGCCAGGGATGACGAAGAAACAAAGAATTTTCTGACTCTTCCAAATGCAATTGTATTCACCCTTCAGAAGCTCTTGAACTCCGGGAAGTATTTCAGGGAAAATATGTTCGGACCAAAGTTCCCAGCAGTAAGGTCTTTCCCAATGTTCTTCAAAGGCAGTAAATACATAGAATCTCTCAAAGGGGTGGAATGAGTAGTTTGAAACTCATACTTCAATTGTAACAATGATGTATATTTGGAAAAATAAATTTTAAGTATTTTTGGTAATTTTTACCTAGAAAAAGTAAAGCTGAGTAAACTCTCCTTGAATGGGATGGACATGTCAAAGGAAACACTCTGTACACATCAATAATTCTTAGGGCGATGGTGAAATTTTTCATCAAATGGTGGTGTGGGTTTTAAAAAAAACTATTCTAAACTTCCGGGTGGGTGGTATGATTCTCCATTTCCTAAGAATGATATCTTATTTGCCCCACCTCTAACCTCCCTTCCCCCACCATTGGGCAAGGCAAAGCAGAGTAACAGCAAAATTATTAGCAGAAAATTGTCTTTGGCATAACTGAGGACTCAGTATTTGGAAGGGGGCTTGGAAAAACATGTTTCCAAGGCTGTCTGTTTTTTTCACTGGTTTGAAAAAGCTAAGACCACTGAGCTTCACAGAATTAGAGTTTACATCAGCTCTCACCTCCTCTCTGTGGTCTTGTTGACCAGGCTGGCTGCAGGATTTGAATCCTGTTTTAACCACTGAAGGGCTGAACTGTCCTGAGTGAGACACTTAATCTCTGTGAGCCTCCACTTCTTCATTTATAAAGTGAGAATGATGATAAGCATAGTAGCAAGGTGATCATTGAAATGCTTGAATGAGATAATGCATTTAAAACATCAGCACTTAAAAAGTCCTCAATAATATTGCTATTATTATTATTATTTAATTCTCACCCAAGGATATGTTTGTTGATTGTTGAGAGAGAGGAAGGGGGTGGGAAAGGAGGGGGGGGAGAGAGAGATATGAGAGAGATATGAGAGAGAAATATCAGTCAGTTGCTCATATATGTGCCCCAACTGGGGATTAAACTGGTAACCTAAGTATTTGCCCTAACCCAAAATTGAACCTGCAACCTTTTGGTGTAGAGGATGGAACTTCTACCAACTGAACTACCTGGCCTGGGCTCATAATTATTATTTAATTGAATTTATTGGGGTGATATTAGTTAATAAAACCAAATAGGTTTCAAGTATATAACTTAATAAAACATCATTTGCATACTATATCGTGCACCCATTGCCCAAAGTCAAGTCTCTTTCTGTCCCCATTTATCCTGCTTTGCCCATTTCCATTTCTTCCTAACCATCTCTTCCCTCTGGCAATCAGCATACTGTTGTCTGTGTGTGTGTGTGTGTGTTAAGCAATACATATACATTAAATAGTATATGTATTCTGTTGTCTGTATATGTTATGTTACATATAACATGTAAAACAATATTATATATTATATATATTAAGCTTAATCCTTTCACCTTTTTTCACCCAGCCCCCCAAAACCCCTCCCCTCTGACTGCGCTCAGTCTGTTCTAAGTATCCCTGCTTCTGTTTCTATTTTGTTGGTTAAATTATTTTGTTCATTAGATTCCACATATAAGTAAAATAATATGGTGTTTGTCCTCCTCTGACTGTTTATTTTACTTAGCATAATCATCTCCAAGTCTATCCTAGCTATCATTATTATTATTCAGCAGTGTAACTAATTGATCTGACCTCCTTCACCTAAATGTTTCCCCCACCATTCCACATACATATTAATGTTTTCAGTCCTATCATGGGATCTTATATAAATGCCTGGTCACATTCCAAGTATAAATATAGGGTATATGTAGGAAGATAAAATTAATCAAGTAGAATCAGGGTTAGGAGACCTAGGCATCTCATTTGTAGTTCAGCCACTGGTCAAGGCAGAATCTGAGTATACAAAGTTTAATTCCAGATGCCTGAACCTGGGATACCTCTCTGCGTAGGACAAGCAGTAATAGGGCCAAGTAACAGTCCTTTACCTTGCCTGCTAACTTTTTACATTCCAAGTCCTCTCCTCTTATGGGGAACCTGAAACTCTCCAGTTTTTTAAAATGGGATCCTTGCTGTCCACCTCCCTTGCAGATGGGTTGCTTCCATTTTGTGAGAACCCAGGAGTTGGGGGCTGCATCGCGATAACAAATGATCAGCTTCTCAGCAGATTGTCCAGCGCCTGAAGCTCCTGTGCTCTCTGAATGCCCAGCTCGCACTCAGGCCTCATGTCTCCCCTGAGAGAGCTCAGCATCTCCTGAATTGAAGCTAACTGAACTTTGCAAAGTGCGGTTAGGGCTGCTTGCATTTACATTTCTAACTTTTTTTTTCTCTTTGGCATTTTGTTGCTATTTTATGCTGCTTTTTTGGTATTTTATATGTCTTTGTAAGGCAGATGCTATCCTTTCTGGAACAAGATGGCATATAAATACATACATATATGCACACATAAAATGTATACTGATATTTGAAGAAGACATATCAAATACAAATGCATCCCTCCAGGACACTGGTATTCAAAAGAGTGGGAGGGGGAGGAAGGGAAAGGGAGCTATGTTTTTTCAAAATATACATGTCAGTATTCTTTCTGATTCATCCCTACCCCCACTCTCAGACCCAGGTGATATTAGAATCATGGTGGAATGTGGTTTGTATTTTGAAAAATTCTTCCAGGTGATTCTGAAATACCTCTGCCTCTCACTCCCCTGCCTATGGCTGAGAGTCACGTCTCCAGGTTTGCTCAGCTCTGCTCCTGTGTTTGGTCAGAAAGCATCCCACTCTGCCAGATGAGCTCATCTCTCTATGGAAATGCCATCCAGGAGTCATGATGTAGTGTTATGCCCTTGGCTTTAGAGAGGGATAATATAAGAAACAGACAGTTTAAGGGCATTTCTGAATCTTTTCAAAGCCTTAGATGAGGCCATTGTCTGTTATGTGAACAAATGTCACCTAAATAAAGACTTTTCTTTGTAATCCCTTAAAATAGTCAGTGCTCGAGAAAAATTTGACTCTCCAGGAGATGTTGAACTCTGCCTCTCTGTAGATGAGACTTGGAGTGTTCAATGTCCTGTCATTTTCTCTGCCATTCTTCTAGGGGATTCTATTCAATCCAGCAAATGTCGAATGCTAGGTCCCATGTTACATACCGAGTTATAAAGATGGGTAGAGCTAGTTTTGGGCTCTGGGGCACTAACAGTCTGCAGGATGCAGAGTGAAATACATGTCCCATTGTAGCTATGCTTTCTTCAGGTTTCTTTTATAATAATATCATCCTTTTTCTCAGTAGTTTCTGGACAACTTTGCTCTCTGAATTTTTAGTGTCCTATTATATTCATGTTTTTTCTTACAGTGGAAGACAGGCTTTTGGAGGGGTTTTTGTTTTGTTTGGTTTAGGTCATTTGCTGTCCTAGACTTTCTGGTGCCACATTATCGCCATTCTCAGAATGTGTTCTCTTTATAAGAGCCTCATATTCAATGCAGCCTCTCTTCCATAGCTACAGCTGATAAGACTAGAGGTAAACACCTAACCCAAGATGGGCCAATGAGGGTTTAAAAATTTTTTTAGCCTTCATTCAAGGATATGTTTATTGATTTTAAAGAGAGAGGAAGAGAGAGAGAGAAATATTGATCGGTCACCTTTCATATGTGCCCTGGCCAGGAATGGAGCTGCAACCTAGGTATGTGCCCTGATTGGGAATCAAACCCACAACCTTGTAGTATATGGGATGATGTTCCAACCAACTAAGCCATCTGGCCAGGGCCAGCCAGTTTCTTCAGACTGAGAATTAGAGTTTAAACTCTGAGAAACAAGTCAGGGCATCTTGGGGACTGAAGTTGTCATTCTGAAGTGATCACGGTGGAATTTGTGGCAGTGAAAAAGTGAAATGGGAATAATGATCTTCGGAAGGAGGAGACTGAACTCAACACCCACAAAAAAGCTGAAATGAAAAACCACATCAAACAAAGGAAAAATGAGTATGAACATGAGAGAGTGGGAAAAGCATATGGGAGCATATAAAAGTTGTCTTGTGATTATTTCTATTCTCTCAGTGAAATGAAAGACAAGGTCTTCAGCTGAGAGTAGGAATGGGAAGGGAGTGGGCTACTGGGAAAGTGAGAAGAAGGTGTGAATTACTCATCTCTGCCTGGGGGAGTGAATTGACTAAGGGAATGCAGTAGGCGTGACAACGCTACAGGCTCACTGAAGTGACTAAATTGAAACAAGTTATCTAGTTGTATGCTTTTTCTCTGACCATGCTTACTCAGCTGACTGGGTATTCGGCAGGAAGAAAGCTGCATTTGACAAGAACTGGGTTTTCTGCCAAGTGAGTATGAAAGAGGAAGAGAGGTGCAAGAGTTGATCATGTCTGTGGAGGAATGATTATAATATTGGAAATGGACAGGGTTCAAGATCCCATGTGGTCTAAGAATCAGTGGTATTAAAATATAGAGGGAGTAAGCTCCAGTGATAAAAGACCCTGTTTGGAGATTAAGACATTTGAAACACAGATAATGGAGGGGTGTGGTAAATGATAATGATGAAGAATGAGGTAAGGATGAGCAGAGGTGGGTGGCCAAAATAAGTAGAGATGAGAAGATTGAGGAACTAAGAGGTAAACGTCCCTGAGGTAGCATCTATGTAAATACTGAAATCATCAAGTGTTGTACCAGTAGGTCTAGAGGGAGAGAGTGGGAAACAGAAAAGAAGGAATCTGAGACCTTTGAATAGCTCCAGTAAAGAGGAACAACAAATGGTACTATATGGTGTGTATGTGTAAAAGAAGCTCTGTGTGTGTGTGTGTGTGTGTGTGTGTGTGTGTGCATATTCATAGGGGAGGAATGAAGGTCAGAAAGTGGCACTGAAGAGTAAGGAGGACATCTTTCCCACTCACAGTCCCAGTGGTGTGAGATAAATCTGTGACTTGAGCTTGCCACAAAGGTGAGGGGAGTGTATTCAGAGAGGAGCATGGCTTCAGCAAGAGCAAGTAGAAGGAAATGTACAGCTCTTAAGGAAGGATAGGATTTTGCTGATGATGGATGATGGGTTTCAGAGGATACAGTGGGAAAGTTTGAAGTAATAGGAAATTGGGTTTGATTTGAACTTTATGGAGGTGAGAGTCCAGGTGGAGAAGAGAGACCTGGGATTGTGGACATCTTGTGGTGATGTAGGGAAAGAAGAGTGTGGGGCCAATTGGAGTGGCACTGGTGGGCTCCTACTGGGAGATGAACAATCCATTGTAAATGTTGTACCTCCTTGGAAGTAGATCCTTAGGCATATGGTAGCAGTGAGCAGAAAATAATGGGAAAGAGGTGCTTTGTGGTAGAGTCATGCCTGGGTAGGCATGGTGGGGTAAAGGCATGGGGCATAGCAGTGGGCACATGACACAAGCTCAACCAATCACAGACCCCAGCTCATATCAGAGATGGTCTCTAACACCAAGAATCAATAGTACAGGTTTTAGTGATCACTTTCCACATCCCTGCTATAGATCTGCAATATCCTGTATTTTATTCCGCAGCCCTAAACTCTGAAAACCAAAAGGTTTTACATTATGCATAGTGGCAAAGTCTGATATGACCTGAGCTAACAAGAGGATCTATATAAATGTCATTTATTTTAATATTGTGAGTATTCATACATTTTGTCCTAAAAAAGTTAATGAGTTTCATTATGGAGTGATGGTCCACATCTTAATGGGGTCACATATAATCCATAGTATATACTTTATGTTTTTAAAATTGAAAAAGTTCTAAAACTCCTCTGATTCCAAAAGCAAGTGTTTTGGATTAATATACTCAACTATTTAGAAGTCCTTCTGAAGCAAACCTAGGTTAGGCAGCTTCATGGGACTTGGCTCCACCTGGAGACATAGTGAAGAACACTGTGGGGACTCCCAGGACCCAGGGGTCCTATGGGCATAACCTGCTTCTTCTCTATTTTCTTGTTTATAGTCTCTGTTTCCTCTATGGGTCAAAACATGGTGGGAAGAAAAGCAAAAATAAATGCTTTAAAAGAAGCTATTCCCCTCTGTGTTTCTTCTCTTGTTATTGCTAACTAGCTTTGGCATAAAATCATCTGCTGTAGGAGAAAGTTATGGATTTTAATGCAGGTGTTGAAATTTATACCCACTAGAGATTCCAGGGCTGCTGCTGACCATGGTTCTTGCCATTAGAGAGTGATGGTAGAGCCAACTTTTAAAGACAACAATGGTGAGAGGCAGGACTAGAGAGCAGGTACTGTGTATATTCCAGTCCTGGCATCCATTATTTCCGAGGCCAGTTCTACCTTTCCAAGGTTTGATTATGTGAGCCCATAAATCTCCATCTCCTGCTTAAGCTGGTTCAAGTGTCCTGTTTATACATGAAGCAGCAGGGATGTCCTTCCAGGGAGACAGTGTAAAGTTTCAGGGATCCCTAAACCTGGAGATATTGGGCATCTTAGACAATAAGTAGCTATTAGGACTGTAGCTACTTATTGGAAGTGTTTCAGTAAGTAGCAAAGTCTCTCTCCACTTTTGAGCTGGGCTTCAGGATGGGAGCCAAGTATTATGGAGACAGGATGAAGGATCTGACAGTCCTAGATGAAATGGGGCCCTAAAAGAGTTCCAAGTCAAGGACTCAGGATCATGAGACAAAATAGATACCTAAGTGCTGTCCTCAGCTAGCCAGGCTCTAAGGTGCTGAGCTCAGAGCCCAGGGAAGGCCCTGGGGTGAGCATCACTCACAAGTATTCCCTCAAACATAGAAATAAGGAAGCAGTGTAAGGGGCAGAATCTGTGTTGAAACAGAATAATAAAAGTCAAACAGATCATCCTAAATAGTAGTCATCATTTGAAAGAGGCTGAGCAGAGAGGGTGGTTATGGTAATATTTATAGAAGAAAGGAAGATAAGCAAATGAGAGATAAGAACTTCAAACAGGAGTGAAAGAAGTAGAATATGGAAAAATTCCTGAGCTGAAGAGAAGATAGGTATAGTTGCTTTTTATAGGTTATCTGTGGCTTAGGTTATGGGTATAAAGAAATGTGCAAAAGCTGACAATCTTCTAGACACACAGAGGCACAATGATCAGAGCAGGATCAGGGTGGTACTGGACTCAAGGATGAGCCAGATTGTTATGGTGGTAACTGTTACATTTCATGCCCCCCAGAGAGCCATGTCTCTCAGTATTCACACTCTAGTGTAGTCCCTCCAACACAGACTCTAGTCTCAGCCAGTAACTTGCTTTGGCTAATGTGATATCAACAAATGTGATATAGTAGAAGGCTGATAGGCACTTGCATATTGGATCTATACTCTTAGAATGTTCCACCTTTGAATTCTGAAATCACCATGCTGTGAGGAAGCCCAAGTTAGCCATGTGGACCATCAACCTGGAGGAAGATCAAGAAACTCAGCCGAGAATGAAACTCCAGGCCCTAGATGTATGGCTCTGATTGAGAAGTCTTGCTCAGTCCCCCAGCTGAAGCCCTAGTTATCAGGGAGCAATAATGAGTTCTCTCTGTTGTATCTATGCAGCTTCCTGACTCATAGCATTGTGAGCAAATAAAATGATTGTTGCGTTAGACCTCTAAGTTTGGGGGCAGTTATACAGGAATAAGTAACTGAAATGGGTGGTCTTCTACTTACAGAGTTCCTGTCTCAGGTCAGAATTGGCCTTAGAGCTAGTGGAGTAGGGGTGCTGATGGTGGAGAAATGACTGAGCCTGCAGTATGTCAAATCTCTAGCTATGGGGTTCCTAATGCTAGAGAGTTGAGTCAGTTTGACACAATGATCTCTGTGTTTTTAGTTGGGTATTGCTGGTTGTCTGTTGCTTTTTCTTCTTCCTCCTAACAGATTTCAGGTATACATCTCCTATTCATGGTAATTTGTAGAAAAGCTTCCCTAATCCCAGGGTTAGATCCTGACTATTCTAAACTAGTAACTGGTTTAGGAAGAGGCATGCGACTCAGTTTTGGCCTATGAAGCAAGAGGATGATCCTGCATAGGGGCATCTATGGTTTCTGGATTATATATAACAAAGGACTGCAAGATAGAGTCCCTTTCCTTTCAACACTGCCACTCTTCACATGCCTCAACCAGCTATAACCATCTTTGCACAAGCCTGTCGGAGAATCCAGCACAGGAGGGATGGGAGAAAGAAGAGAGCTGAAGTGATATGGGGCTGGAACTCTAATGCTATATGCCTGTCTTCTTATTATGTGATTTAGTAACCTAACTTTTTGTTTAAGCTCCTCAGTAAGTTCAGTTACAGGTGCAAATATCCTAATGACACAGGCTTGTGCTTTGTTTCTCATTTACGGATGTAAATTCACACAATGAAATGGGTTTTCATTGTAAGCTGGAAATAAATAAAAATGCTTGCAAACCACTTCACACCTTCAATGGGGAGGCTCTATCCTTATGTCTATGCCTTCTCCCTCAGCACCAGTTTCTAAAGTGCCTGCCCCTGGGCTGCAGCAAGGAGTCAGACTGGTAATTTTAGAGCATCACAACTATGAGGATTATTATGGGTTATGTGTGCTCATCCTGAACTAAAACCTTAGGTTCCAATTGTCAGCTTGTGACCCAAGGAAACAATACCCATTTATTCTTGCTCCCAAGATGCTTTGATACAGATACAGATTCTGCTTTTGTGTCCTCTAGTTCAATGTCTAACAAACTGGCTGACTTGGGTGTCTGAAACTTAAAAAAAGAAAATAAGACACACATCCACATGTTGAATAATTGTATCTTCAAATATATTCTTTTTTTCTAGTCATAACAAACATGTAAATTAGCCTTGTGTGAAAATAAAAGCATAGCTAGCTGATAACTCCATTTCTATCTGACATGTTCTGTTACATAGAAGACTTCATAATGTATTTCCTAAGGTTTCCCAAACACTTTCTGTACTTGGGTATCAAACAAGTGTAAGATGGTGCTATAGAAATTTATCTGTAATTGTCTTTATCTTCAACTGTGTCTATAATAAGTCACTGTACTGAGGTCACTAAACTCTATATATAGATCAGAGAGTGCAATGACTCATATCTATTCTCACCACTGAAAGACAGCTCAAAGCTCCTTCTTACTGCTCACTCTGTGGTGACTTTCCAAAGAGGTGACAGCAAGGCTGTGTTATTTGGAGAGAGAGCTGAGACCTGTGAGTGGAAATGATCAATGGAGTATCCCCACTGTTTATTACAGGGAAAACCCAGAGAGGGAAAATGTGCCTGTTCTCTCTTACTGCTCTTAATGGTACAAAACTCATTGCTCCATCTCTCTTCTTAGACTGTGCTAGAGCAAATTGTTTTGGGACACGCACGATTTGAAGCAAACCAGTTAAGTTGGGATGGCAAATGCTGTGATGCATCTACCCTTCCTCCTTAGAGAAGTTAGATAAATAATGCAATTGGTCTTCCTAGGAAGACTGTAACAGAGCCTTAAAGCCTTAACTAGGTTTAGAACAGTAAATCAAGGTCTTTTCTCAGAAGAGAACCACAGACTCTATTTCCAGTTGGTGTGCTAGGTGTATTAGAGACATGTGGGTCTGCACAGAATCTGCATTCTAGGTGAGGCAGTTTTGGGGACAGCTAGGCCAGAGCTCTTTCCTCTGAGCCAGGCTATTCTTCTAGGAATGCTCTAGATGAGGCAACTCAAGTATTAAATAGGTTCCATGTTTTAATCTTCATCACTTAGTTGGCACTTGCTCTTATCCTATTTCCATCACTTTATTTTCAAACTCAGGCCTAGCTGTCTGCAGGATGTAGGGCTTCTTCCTATAGCCAGCCAGAGGGTAGCTGGCCAGTACAACCCTGGTGCTGTCAGAGGCCAAGAGGGAAGAGCAACAGTAGCAGCTGCCTATGTGCATGAAAGAAAGATGGTGCGAGAGCACTTGTTCAAATAAGTATGTATTGACTACCCCCTTCTGGCCAGGTCTCAAAGATCTCACTGTCTAGAGTAAGAGTTGGCAAGCTACATCTGTGGGCTGAAGACTGTCGCTTATTTTTGTAGATAAAGTTTTATTAGAACACAATCATGCCCAATCATTTACATATGACCTATGGCTGCTCTTTGCTCTACAATGGCAGAGTCAAGTAGTTGTAAATAAAACTGTATGGCTCACAAAGACTATGATGTTCACTGTTTGGTTCTTTACAGAAAATGTCCATGTCTGTCCAAGTCAGTGCTTTGGGGTATATATACAGAATTACCACCACTATCAAATAACATGATATTTTTATCATGTTAATGATTCTCAGGAGAAATCTTATATCCATTAGCAGTCAGCTCCTTATCCCCTGGCAACCACTAAACCATCTATCTCTATGGATCTGCCCATTCCTGACAGTTCATACCAATGGAATAATGTGGTATGTGGCCATTTATGATTGGCTTCTTTCACTTAATATACTGCTTTCAATGTTTACCCATGTTGTAGCATGTATTGGTACTCCACTTCTTTTTACTGCCAAATAATATTTCATTGTGTGGATATACCACATTTTGTTTATTCACCAGTTGATGAACATTTGGATTGTTTCCATATTTTGTCTATTACAGGTAATGCTGCTGTGAACATTTCCATTTCTGTATAGTTTTGCGTGGATATGAGTTTTCAATCTTCTTGGGTATATATATATATATATATATATATATATTTATACACACACACACACACACACACACACACACACACACATATATATATATATATATATATATATATATATATATATACATACCTAGGTGTGGAGGTGTGGAGTTACAGGGTCATGTGATAACTCTATGTTTATTGTTTTGAGGAACTGACAAACTGTTTACAAAGCAGCCATTCTGTTTCACTATTCCAGCAGTGATGCATGAAGGTTTCAATCTTTCTGCATTTTTGCTAACACTTGCATTGTCTAGCCATCCCAGTGGGCGTGAAGTGTTGTCTTGTGGTTTTGATTTGCATTTCCCTGATGATTATCTTTTCATGTGCTTGTCAGGCATTTGAACATTTATTTTGCAGAAATGTTTATCAAGTCCTTTACCCATTTTTAAAAATCCTCACTTGAGGATATATTTTTATTGATTTTAGAGAGGATGTAAGGGCAAGAGAGAGGCAGGGAGAGAGAAACATGGATGTGAGAAACATTGATTGGTTGATCCGACTGGGGATCAAACCCACAACCTTTTAGTGTATGGAATGACACTGCAACCAACTGAGCCACCCAGCCAGGGCCCTTAACCAATTTTTAAATTGGGTTATTATTATTAAGTTATAAGCTATTTATATACCCTGTATTCTAGTCCCTTATCAGACATATGATTTGCAAATATGTTCTTCAATTCTGTGGGTTGCCTATTCACTTTTTTGATGATAACCTTGGAATTAAAAACATTGTTTTACATTTTGATGATATCCCATTTGTCTATTTTTTCTTTTGTTACTTGTGCTTTTGGTGCCATATCTAAGAAGTCATTGCTACTTCGATGTCACAAAGATTTACTCTGATGTCTTTATCTAAGAGTGTCACAGTTTTAGCATTTACATTTAGGTCTGTTATCCATTTTGAATTTATTTAATCACTTCTTATTTTTTAGTTATAGTTGGCATGCAATAGTGTGATTAAACATTGTATAATTTACTAAGTGATCATCCCAGTAAAACTCATACCCATCTGACACAATACATAGATATTAGAATATTATTGACTATATTTCCTATGCTGTACTTTACATCACATGACTACTGTGTAACTACCAATTTGTAGTTCGAAACCCCTTCACATTTTTCACCCATATCCTCAAACCTCCTCCCATCTGGCAATCATCAAAATGTTCTCTGTATCTATGAGTCTATTTCTGTTCTGCTTATTTGTTTTTTTTTAATTCAATTGTTGATAGAAATGTATTTATTGCCATTTTATTATTCATATTTTTAATGTTTTTTTTCCTTTTCTTAAAAAAAACCCCTTTACCATTTCATGTAACACTGGTTTGGTGGTGATGAACTCCTTTAGCTTTTTCTTGTCTGGAAAGCTCTTTGTGTGCCCTTCAATTCTAAATGATAGCTTTGCTGGGTAGAGTAATCTTGGTTATAGGTTCTTGCTTTTCATCACTTTGAATATTTCTTGTCAATCCCTTCTGGCATGCAGTTTCTGTTAAGAAGTCAGTTGACAGTCTTATGGGAGCTCCCTTGTAGGTAACTAACTGCTTTTCTCTTGCTGTTTTTAAGATTCTCTCTTTGTCTTTAACCTTTAATGATGATATATCTTGATGTGGGCCTCTTTGGGTTCATCTTGTTTAGAATTCTCTGTGCTTCTTGGACTTGTATGTCTATTTCCTTCACCAGGTTAGGGAAGTTTTCTGTTATTATTTTTTCAAATAGGTTTTCAATTTCTGACTCTCTCTTCTCTCCTTCAAGCACCCCCATGATGCAAATGGTAGTATGCTTGAAATTATCCCAGAGGCTCCTTATATGATCCTTTGGGGTTTTTTATTCTTTTTTCTTCTTGCTGTTCCGATTGGGTGTTTTTGCTTGCTTATATTCCAAATCACTGGTTTCATTTTGGTCTTCATCTACTCTGTTGTGATTCCCTGTAAATTATTCTTCATTTTAGTTAGTGAATCATTTATTTCTCACTGGTCCTCTTTTAATGGTTTCCACGTCCTTTTTTTAATGTTGTTAAAGTTCTCACTTAGTTTACTGAGCATCCTTATAACTAGTGTTTTTAAATCTGCATCTAGTAGAGGGCCTGTTTCCATTTTTTGTTTTTTTTCCCTAGGGTTTTGTTCTGTTCTTTCATTAAAGACATGTTTCTTTGTCTCCTCATCTTGACAGCCTCCTTGTGTTTGTTTCTATGTATTAGAAATAGAACTGGTATGTCTCCCAGGCTTGGTAGAGTAGATTTATGTAGAAGGTATCTTGTAGTATCCAGTGGCATAGCCTCCCTGATCACCCAAACTGTACATTCCAGGTGTGCCCCTATCTCACCTTGTGAGCTGAGTACACCTTCCTATTGTAGTTGAGCCTTGATCACTGTTGGTACATCAATGTTGGCACATTTACCCCCAGGCCAACTGGCCACAAAGACAGGATGTAACCACCATGGAGGATCATCTGTGCATGGGCCTATCCCCAAAGTAGGACTTACTTTAGCAGGGCTCTGGTGTCTGCTGAATCTGCCCCTTGAGTGTGTCCCTTGTGGAAGTGGTTCGGTGGTGTTCAATTGTGATCTGAAGCTGTCCAATGGTGCAATGGCTCTGTGGCTTACTAGGAAGTACAGGCCAAGGTCAGCTATTGCCTGTATTCTACCTGGGCCTACCCAGCATGAGCTACAAAGTGATCTTCAGATAGCTGCTACTTTTGCTGGGCTTAGAGATGCCCAGAAGAGGCCAAACTGCAAACCAAGGCTGGCTGCTGCTAGTGCCAGGCCTGGGGCCACTTAACAAGAGGTACAGGGCATGCTGAGGCCAGAAGCTGCTTGGTCAAGAGATTTTAGGAAAGTCTAAAGCATAAGCCAAGACCAGCTTTCATATGTAAAGCCACTGGAAACAAATTGGGTGGGCCCATAAAATGGGTGGGGCAGATCTTAGGGAATGACCAGGGTGGAACAAGCAGTGTTAGTCAGTTGATGTAGTCTCAGACATGACATCTGCATGCCAGTTCTGTTGGGGGAGGGCTCAGCAAAGGAACAATGGTTTTTGCCAGCCCTTTTGTCTGGGAAAAAGCTACCCCTCCAGCTCTTGTTCTGATATCAGATAATTCAGTTCCTCCCTGTGTGTCCCTGGTGCCATTTGAGCTATTGCCCCAGCAATGAAGTTTAGAGTGAGTGAGTAATTTTGTGTACAGGCTTTTTAACGGGAGTGTCTGGGACTCCAGTGGCCTTTTGTGTCACTCAGCCACATCCCAACTGATTTTTATAGCCAGAAGTTATATGGACTTCTCTTCCTGGCACTGGAACTCTGGGCTGGGGGCCTAGTGTGGGGCTGGGATCCCTTGCCCTTCAGGGGGTACCTCTGCAACTAAGATATCCTCCCCAGTTTTTATCCACTACTTGCAGGTGTGGGATCAGACTTTTCCTCATCTCTGACCCTCCTTTCAGTCTTGATGTGGCTGCTTCTTTATATCGTTAGCTGTGGGAGCCTTTTTCAGCTAGATTTTAGGCAGTTATCCATTCTGAGTTTATTTTGGTATATAGCGTGAGGTTGGGTTCAACCTCATTCTTTTGCATGTGGCACCTTTTGTTGAAAGGACTATTTTCCCCATTGAATTGTCTTTACATCTTGTTGAAAATCAATCAACTGTAAATATGAGGGTTTATTTCTTGATTTTCAGTTTTATTTAAGTGATCTATTATATGCCTCTCCTTATCACACCGTCACAGTATCAAGTATCTCACAGTATCAATCAAGACAGTGAGATACTGTCTTGATAACTGAAGATTTGTAATAGATTTTGGAATTGAGAAATGTGAGTTCTATAACTTTGTTCTTCCTTTTCAGGATTATTTAGGCTATTTTGGATTGCTTGCATTTCCATATGAATTTTTGGATAATCTTTTAATTTTGGAATAAAAGGTTAGCTGGGTTTTTTTTTATTGGGATAGCATTAACTGTAGATCAGCTTGAGGAGGATTCCAGGATCAGTTTTAATCTTTGCTTCCAAATGTTGTGAACATTGGTCATCTGGGTTATTCAGATCAATGATTTCCAACAGTTTTGAGAATTATGTTCCTTTTTTAGTGCAAAACATTATTGTTGATTTCTCAAAGGATAAAAATTGTACTTTTCTATTAATAGTAACCTCTTAATGCTTAATTACAAAAGGACAAAAACTATTATAAATTCAAAAATGCTTTCACATAAATTTGTATTTTGTCAATTCATAACCGTGTCTCTATGTAATTAAGATATCATAATACATAATCTAAAGAAATGTTAAGTACTCTTGTCCTTAGTCAATGTGTGGTATAATATTTATGGGGTTGATGTATCACTTACAAAAACGATTGTTGGCTCTTACCTTGAGAACCTCTAATTAGCTTGAAAGTTTTTCTTATATAGCAGATTCATCTTTCTATACAGAATGCATCAACCACAGAAGGGAGCTTCAGCAGAAGTGGCAACCGAGACTAAATACAATGTCCAGCTGTAAGAGTGGGAGAGGGAGGTGGGGGCTGATAGAAAGAAGGTGAAGGGATTAGTCAAAGAACATACATGAGGGACCCATGGACATGGACAAAGGTGTGGGACTGATTATGGAAGTGGGGGTAGGTTGGGAGGAGGGGATAAAAGGGGAAAAGTGGGACAACTGTAATAGCATAAAAACAAAAATGTTAAAAAACACTAGGGGTATTTTCACAGGTTGGGGGAGATAGAAGAATGTAAAGGTAGGATAAATGGTCATGGAAGAAGATGTGACTTTGGGTGATGAACACACAATACAATATACAGATGTATTATAGAATTGTACACTTCAGACCTATATAATTTTATTAACTGATGTCACCCCAATAAATTTAATTAAAATTTAAAATAAATGGTTGTAAAAAATAACAATGTCAGTTAGCTCACCATCGACCCAATGCTTACAATGAGTTGACTTTCTTGTGGGAAGAAAATCCTGCACTGAGTGCTGCCCCTGCTGTCTCAGGCTGACCATGCTAATTGCCTTGCCTGCCTTTGGAATTCTTGCTCCCAGGATGCTCTAACAATTGAGCTAATTAGCAGCAATAGTCATATGAACAAATCAGTCACAAAATACCTTAATTTTTTTCTTTGACACCTCTAATTACCAGTCTTTGTAAAAATAGAAAACAAGCAAACAGAAATCTCATGAGCATATTCTAACCTTTCTTGCCACTACCACCTTTCTGTATATTTGGAACAAAGGGAAGAAATAAAAAATTGTGGGTTTTTTTCAGTCAAAATGATTTATTAAAGAAAAGAATGAAGTACATTGATTGCTTACACCATTCCAGAGAATTGTTTAGCTTTTTATTCTCCTTTACTTGGAAGATCCATTTTGCCATATTTTAATGGAAGAACATTGATTTTAGCCTAAGAGTCTCTGAGCTCAATTCTCAAATTACTGTCTTGCTAGTCTCAGTTTCTTTCTTAGTTACAGAATTACTAATAGTGCACTTTTGTATGTGAGACTTAAGGAAAAACTTAAGAAGGAGAAGACTATAAGTTAGTTTAAAAACTAAAGTAATGATTTTTACTATTAGTGCACAATTTCTGCATTAATAATACTGTCCCTGACACCTCATGAGATTCCAAGACTCCCATAGAAGGCCATCTATTTCCAGAGAAGCCTAGGTCTGTCTGGGCTTGCCTCCTTGCCTCCAAGGTGCATGGCCTCCTGGAAAAAGTGGAGGCCATGCACCTTCTTAAGAGGGTGCCCAAATAACGGAACGCTTGGGAGAGACCAGGCTCCAGGAGCTCCTTTCTGATGGTGGGACTGGCCAAAGGCAGGGAGCCAGAGGCCCGTGTGAAGTGAGACCAACCAACTGAAAGAGATGAGAGAAAAAGTCTCATCTGCCAGTAAAAGGAGCCACAGCACTCCAATCTCCCACCTGTCCATGTAACTGGTATTGCTTTCATCTTTGTATACTCTTTGGCTTCCTGTTATCTTCTTTCTTTTTCAAAGTGTCAACTAACATTTTCCAGGGCTCTGACTTGGTGCAAACTATTTGTCCTTGTGGGAAATAATATTTTTTGAAAGATGAACCAATATAAAATTTTTTTTCTAATTCCCCCTCTTGTCTCTTACCCCCTTCTAGTGCAAGCCAGATTCCACTCTGTGTTCATTGCCTCAGGGAGGGCTGTGGTTGGGCAGGGTAGCCTGCCAGGTGCTGGCTTTCTGTTTTGGAAGCCTGACCCATGTGGGAGAGAAGGTGAGGTGCCCTGGGTAGGGTGGGGGATAGTAGGAAACTTTGGAGACAAAGGGAATATGAGTACCTCTGAGGGAATATGCTCAACATCAACAGAGAAGAGGTTTTTCCTCCTACTTTCCCACCCCCAGACTGGAAAAGGGCCTGAGGGTTGGATTCAACCCTGAGAGGAGACAGGTAGAGAGGTGACAGTGAGAACAGAAGTCAACAGAACTGAGAGGGCTGTTGTTCACTCAGCTTCAGAGGCAGGGTCTGGGAGCCCATGAGCTGCAGAAAATTGGGAGTGACTGAGGATCAGGAGGTCCTGCAACTTTCTGCCTCCTCGGCCTTAGATTTGGGAGGCTGTGAAAGCCTAGATGGGTTGTGCCTGAGCAGGAAATCTCACAAGGTGGGCCACAGAGAGCCTGGTTGAAAATCTTGAGCCCTGTTCTGGCTCAGAAACTTTACAATGTATCATGAGTAAAACAGAAAAATGCATCCCCCAAAGGGCCACAAGAACAGGAATCTCAGGATGCAGACAAGTAACTGAGCAAATGGCATGAGATACATTTTGTCCAACACCTGTGTCTCAAACACCAGGAAATTACCTCCTCTCTCCCTTGACCCCCCTGGCCTTAGCACTGAGGAATCTCTCTTGAACTGCAAAACTACCCCAGCTAAAGTAGAGGTGGTTTCCCATGGACTGAGAGTGCATTTTTTGTCATCATGGATGGGTGAGGGCTCAAATAAAAATTGAGTTGTAGAAACTTTTGTAATTTTGACATACTTGAATTGGTGGAATGAAATTCATAGGCATCATACCACTATTTGTTCATTCCTTGTATATATCCTGCTCTACATGGTGTGAGTCCCTCAGACTGGATTAATCGTGGTACCACAATTATTATTGAGCCTACTATTTGCCTGGTCTTCTATTCGGTGTGGGCCATGCCCATATGACTACGATGTGGTTGGTGATAGAAAGAGTTTAAGAAGGCCCCACCTCCTGGTACTTGTGACCTTGAGCTAGGTAGGAGCTGAACTTATGGAATGCCAATTCCAACATTAGGATACTATAACACTGTGACTTCATCTTGCTCTCTCTCTCTTCTCTCTTCTCATCGTTCTGAGGGAAGTCACCTGCCATGTTGTGAGCTGCCCCATGAATATGTCCATGTGGAAAGAAACTGATATCTTTAGCCAACAGTCAGTGAGGACCTAAGTCATGCCAACAGCCATTGATGGGAGCTTGGCTTCTTCCAATGTTGGACTTTCGGATGACTGAACCTGGTTGACACCTTGATTTTAGTTTTGGAACAGCCCCCCAGAGACACCCAGCTATGCCACCTGGATTCCTGAACCTCAGAAACTATGAGGTACTTCTGCTATACTATAAACTGCTAAGTTTGGGACTTATTAGCTATACATCATTAGATAACTAGTACATGGTCCTTGCCCTCCCAGAGTTCTTGCTCTAGGATGATACTTTCTTTGGAAAACAACATCCATGATAATAAAGATTGGCAAGCTGAGCATAGTGGAATGAATGCTGTTGATTAGGCTTCAAGGTGGTGAGAAGGGAAAGAAGGGGGACTCAGTGCTGAAGAGGCAATCATGGCTTTTGAGGTCTGTGATTGGTTTCCTCTAGCCAACCATTCTCTTTGATTACAAAAGTACATTTTCTTGAAATGACAACACTTGCATTTTCACTTAGCAGGCTGGCAAAAATTAGAGAAATAGCATCACAGGCAGAGATGCAAAAGCAGGGCTATTCTGCCACTAAATTTAGCTCAAATTAACAACTATTTGGGGGATGCCAACTCTGTACTCATGCGTGTCTCACATATTCATGACATGTGCTGCCCCAGCCTCACTGAAGAGCCCTTTACTGTTGACATCTTTGCTAGCGGCGAGTGTGCCTGTGAGGGACACCTTTAGTCCTCTTCCCTTCTGTGAGATGGGGAGCTCATAGCCATGACTGTCATCCATCATTTTTATCACAGTTGTAACAATTTTGTTGCAACTGGAAAGTGGTTATTGCAGTGGCAGAGGTGGCAATATAGGGGAAATGGGACAACTGTCCCTTCTCCTGAAAAGCTTTGACTCAGACCAAATATTGGGAGTAATGCAATCTTTTTGATTCTGCTGCGTTTAGCTAAGGATCCTTAAGCCACTGTAAAGGTATGCTCCCTTCTCATCAAAAATATTGTGTTCTAACAAACACAACCCTGGGCACCTAGGTAATTTCCATGCAGATTGACTTTTCTTTGGGTAACATCATAGTGGAACATTATTCCTGGTTCTTAACTTTAGGGGAGTTCTGAAGAAAAGATGCATCAGATTGAAGGAGGGCACTGAAATCAATTATAAACTGATTATCTTAGAAAAGTTCCCTTGTTTGTTTTCTCCCCGCCACCCTTTCCATATTGGCAAATCCCCATGCACAATGCTATTGGGTGTAGTCAAGCTGCTGCAACCTTCTGATAACTGCCTTAAGTGTCAAAGTCATGGGGAGAACCAGCAGTTTAGCATCATTTCTGCAGAAGTACCACTGAGATCTGTGGAACTTTGCAAATCTTATTGGAATACCTCACATTTCATCTTGTCAGCCCAATCAACTTACTACATTAGATCTTTTAGAGATGATCCATTCCTGGGCACAATGTGTATTTTACCTGCTAAGCATTCATTCCCTTATCTTCTGTTAAGGGCACCCTGATTTTCTGAGGGGAAAAATCCTCGATTCACACGATTGGGGTGGGACTGATCCCACACCTGGCTCTGGCAGAAGGCATGAGACCCAGATATGGGCAATCAGAGCACTTTATTACCTGGTCGCAGTGATTGGTTTAGGATGGACATAAGACCCATCCAGGCCAAGCATAGCCACTGAGATTTGATTTTAGGACTTGTGTTAGAAGGGTTGGAAAAAGGCATGCCCTATTTTGGGGTTGGTACTACAGGTAGCCAGCTCTCTCAAAATCACAAGGAAAGTGCCTGCCAGTGGGCAGAGACACCATAGAGGAAAGGAAGAGTGGGGCGGGGGGCAGAGAAGGAGGAGTTTTGTGAGCCAATACATTTTTCTTCAACACTCATTTGTTTTTTTTCTTATTTGTTTAAATAAATTTAAGCTCAGTAACTATAATTTGCATCTTGATGAATCTTAACTGTATGTTGGGGAGCAATCTTCCACATGCCCTGCACAATCTTGTCGGATATGTTAAGAATTCAAGGCCCTGACTGATCTTTGCTTGAGACACTTCTCAAGGATTCTATTTGCACTGAGCAAATTGCGGGATGAGCTTAACCTCTCTCATAAACAGCAGTCTTACTTCTGCCTTTTGTAAAGGTGCTGAATTGCCCAGTTTTAATTCCTTTTGTGTACCACCCACCATATGTGGAGACATTCATATAGGCTCACCTGTGTTGCCCCCTAGGACTTGGGGAGCATGAGGAATGGACAAAACCCAGCAGTATGCTCATGGTTTACTGTCTGTGACTACATTCCTTTGTCTTTAACCCAGGAGTTTTGTCTTCTGCCAACATCCGTGAAAATGTAACAAGCTAGCTCACTAGCTTGATAAGTAAGGTGAAATCCCAGACCCTTAATATTAGCTGTAGAGCTCCTTTGGGCTTCCCTATGCCAGTGAGTGTGACATGTTAGCTTGGCTAGGGGCACACACTGGACTGGAAGACAGATTGACTTGAATCCTGGCTCTGCCACTGACTATCTGTGTGACTATGAGTAAGTTACTTAACCTCTCAGACCTTCTCCTCTGCTGAATGTTGAAAATATGCCAATTACACAGACTTTCCATGAGAATCAAATAAGAAAATGCTTGCCATACATTTGGTGTAGAACCTTGCACAGAGTAAGCTCAAAAAGTGCTATTATTAACCACTTGGTAGCAGCACTTAGTACATTATATTAATTTTTAAATGTTTCAAAATATATCCTTATTACAAAAGGAAAATGTCCATTGTTAAAAAATTGGAAAATGCATATCAGAAACATAAGAAAAGTTTTAAAAATTGTAATTCCACAATCCAGACACCCATTATTATCATTTTGGTCAATATCTATCTAGAATTTTAGTGTATGGGTGTGTGTGTGTATTCTGTTTAAGGCAGGATCATAAGGTACACATTATTTTGTAATTGTTTTCCTTACTTAATATATCATGACCATCTTTCTCTTTCTAGTTCATACTTCTTCTGTAGCTTTTCATCAAAATTATCATGAAATAGTTATATATACAAAAAATATGAGTAGCATAGAATTTATTAAGAAGAGGAATAAGAATCAGCTCTTGGATTCATCGATCTTTTGTATCATTTTTTTAGACTCTATTTCATTTATTTTCACTCTAATCTTTCTTATTTCCTTCCTTCTACTCACTTTAAGCTTTGTTTGTTGTTCTTTTTCAAGTTTCTTTAAGTGTGAAGTTAAGTTGTTTATTTGAGATTTTTCTTGTTTTGTTTTTTTTTGAGATAGGCTTATAATGCTGTGAAGTTCCTCCTTAGGCTTGCTTTCCCTGTGTCCCACAGATTTGGAATTGTTGTGTCCTCATTTTCATTTGTTTCTAGGTAGCTTTTGATTTTTTCCTTGATCTCATTGTTGACCCATTCATTGTTTAATTGAATGTTATTTAGTTTCCATGTCTTTGTGTGTTTTTCCATGTTGTTCTTTTTTTAATTTTTAATTTTATTTTTTCCATGTTGTTCTTGTTATTGATTTCTGGTTTCTTAGCCTTGTGGTTAGAGAAGATGCTTGATATGATTTCAGTATTGTTAAATTTATTGAGGCTTGTTTTGTGTCCTATCAATGTGGTGTATCCTAGAAAATATTCCATGTGCACTTGAAAAGTATGTATATCCTTCTGCTTTGGGGTGAAATGCTCTGAAGATGTCAATTAAATCCATTTAATTTAGAGTGTCATTTAAGGCCACTGTCTCCTTGTTGATTCTCTGTCTGCAAGATCTATCCACTGAAGTCAGTGGGGTGTTAAAATCCCTGACTATGACTGTATTTCTGTCAATCTCTCCCTTTATGTCCATCAAGATTTACTTTACATATTTAGGTGCTCCTGTGTTGGGTGTGTGAAAGTTTATTAGGGTTATATCTTTTTGTTGGATTGTTCCCTTTATCATTATATAGTATCCTCCTCTGTCTCTTAGGATAGCCTTAGTTTTAAAAACTGTTTTGTCAGATATATGTACTACTACATCAGCTTTTTTTTCTTTTCTATTTGCATGAAATATATTTTTCCATTACTTTATATTTACTCTGTATCTTTCAATCTGACATGTGTTTCTTGGAGGCAACATATATATGGGTTTTGTTTTCTCATACATTCAGTCACCCTAAATCTTTTGGTTGAGCATTTAAGCATTTACATTTAAGGTGATTATTGCCAGATAGGTAATGGGGAGGGGAAGTTAGGAGGTAGAGGGATTGAGTAGGAAAAAAAAAGGACTCACGGGCATGGACAACAGTGTGGTGATTGCTGGGGGGGAAGGAGGTATAAGGGAACTAAATATTGGAATGTTGGATTCTTTTTTCTTCTAATTGTTCTACATGGTTGTTTTTTGCTTCCTTATGTTCCAGATCTTTGATTTGATTCTTGGCTTCATCCATTCTACTGTTGTTTCCCTGTAAATTGTTCTTTATTTCAATTAGTGTGTCCTTTGTTTCTGACTTGGTCTTTTTTATGCTGGTGAGATCTCACTAAGTTCCCTGAGCATCCTTATAAACAGTGTTTTGAACTCTGCATCTGATAGATTGATTATCTCCATTTTGTTTAGCTCTTTTTTTTGGAGTTTTTACTAGTTATTTCATTTGGGCCATGTTTCTTTGTCTTCTTGTTTTGGTTGCTTCTGTGTGTTTGTTTCTATGTATTAGGTAGAGCTGCTTGGACTCTGTGTCTTGGTAGTGTGGCCTAAAGTAGTAGGTGTCCTGTAGGGTCCAGTGGCACAGCCTCCCCCATCACCCAAGCTGGGTACTTGATGTGTGCCTTTTGCGTGGGCTGAGTACACCCTCCTCTTGTAGTTGAGCCTTGGTTGCCATTGGCAGATCAATGGGAGGGATTTACCCAGGCTAGTGAACTGCAAGGACGGGCTGTGACCACTGACCTCCAAGCTCTGCCTTCCCTGGAGGATCAGCTGTGCAAGGGCAGCATGCTGGTTTTCTGACATGGTCTGTAGCTGTCCACTGGGTGCCTTGGCCCTGGGGTTTTCCAGGTGATACAGGCAAAAATGTACTTTGTCCAGGGAGCCCTGCCTGAACTGTAAAGCAATCTGAGATGGCTGCATATTGTTCTGGGCTTAGAAATTCCCAGGTGAAGCCATGCTGTGACCCTAAATCTGGCTGCTGCTAGAGCTCACTGAAGCTAGCTGTTGCTTGTTTGATATGATTTAGGAGCCAAGAGAAACCACTCTTATGGAAAAGCAGCTTGGGTGGGCCTATAAATTGGGCGGGGTAGAGCCTCTGTGAATCTCCAAGGTGGGTCACACAGCATTAGCCAGGTTGATGGAGTCTCATATGGCACCAGCCTACTGGCTCTGTGGGGGAGATGGGCTCAGCAAAGGTACAATGGACTCTGCTTGCCCTGATGACAGACACTTCAGTCTCTCCCTGTATGCTGCTGGTGTCTTCAAGCTGCCACCCCAGTGCTGAAGCACAGAGGGAGCAAGTCTGTGTAGGTGAGTCTGAGTGTGGGTTTTCCAAGAGGGACTGCTTAGGGCTCCAGCAGCCTCATCCACTAATTCAATCCCTGCTGGTTTTCACAGCCAGAAGTTGTGGGTCCTTACCTTCCTAGCACTGGAATCCTGAGCTAGGGGGTTTTGTATGGGTCTAGGTCTTCTTGTTCCCAACATATCCCTCCTGAATTTTTATCCACTTTGGTGTGGGGCCAGCCCATTCCATGTCTGTGCCCCTCCTAAGTGGTCTGGATGGATGTGGTTTTATCTTTTTTTTAAGTAAATTTTATTGATTATGTTATTATACTTATCCATTTTTTCCTACCTTTTATTCCCCTCTACCCTGCACCCTCCTACCAACATTCCCTCCCCACCTTAGTTCATGTCCATGGGTCATACATATAAGTTCTTTGACTTCTCAACTTCCTATACTATTCTTGACCTCCCCCTGTCTATTTTGTACTTACCAATTATGTTTCTTATTCCCTACACCTTTCACCCCCATTCTCTCCCTCCTCTTCCCCACTGATAACCCTCCATGTGACCTCCATTTCTCTGATTCTGCTCCTGTGATAGTTATTTTTTTTTTAGGTTCAGTTGTTGATAGTTGTGAATTTGTTGTCATTTTACTGTTCATATTTTTGATCATCATTTTTTCTTTTTAAAAATGTTTTATTTATTTATTTATTTATTTATTTATTTGAAAGGAGAAGGGAGAGAAGAAGAGAGGGAGAGAAGCATCAATGTGTAGTTGTATTTGTGTGGCCCCCACCTGGGGACCTGGTCCACAACCTAGGCATTTGCCCTCAACTGATAATTGAACCAGCGACCCTTTGATTCACAGGTCAGCACTCAATCCACAAAGCCACACCAGCCAGGACAATTCTTTTTCTTTGATAAGTCCCTCTAACATTTCATATAACAAGGGCTTGTTGATGATGAGCATCTTTAACTTGACTTTATGTGGGAAGTACTTTACCTGCCCTTCCATTCTAAATGATAGCTTTGCTGATTAGAGTGATCTTGGATGTAGGTCCTTGCTTTTCATGACTTTGAATACTTCTTTCCAGCCCCTTCTTGCCTGTAAGGTTTCTTTGGAGAAATCAGCTGATAGTCTTATGGGAACTCCTTTGTAGGTAACTGTCTCCTTTTCTCTTGCTGCTTCTAAAATTCTCTTTCTATCTTTAATTTTAGTGTGTCTTGGTGTGTTTCTCCTTGGCTCTAATTTCTTTGGGACCCTGTGAGCTTCCTGGACTTGCAAGTGTGTTTTATTTTACAGAATGGGGAAGTTTTCCTTTATTATTTTTTCAAATAAGTTTTCAATATCTTGTTCTTCCTTTTCTCCTTCTGGTTCCCCTATGATTCAGATGTTGGAACATTTAAAGTTGTCCCTGAGGTTACTAAGCCTCTCCTCATTTTTTGGAATTCTTTTTTCTTCATTCTATTCCAGTTGAATAGTTCTTTCTTTTTTCTGGTCCAAATCGTTGATTTGAGTCCCTGTTTCCTTCCATTTACTGTTGGTTCCCTATATATTTTTCTTTATTTCACTTTGCATAGCCTTTACTTCTTCCTCTATTTTGTGTCCATACTGAATCATTTCTGTGAGCATCCTGATTACCAGTGTTTTGAACTCTACATCTGATGGGTTGGCTAGCTCCTCATCACTTAGGTCTTTTTCTGAAGTGATCTTTCTTGATATGTTCTTTCATTTGGGCCGTATTTCCTTGTCTCTGCAAGTCTGTTATGTAGTAAGGAGTGGAGTCTTATGTATTTGCCTGGGTGGAGCAACCCACTTTGCTGTGTAGTGGCACTGTATGTAAGGGAGGAAACAATGGCGCTTGCTAGGCTCCGAGCCGGCTTTCAGTCATTTATCCCACTTCCCACAAGCAAATTGGGCCCTTCTAGTGCTGATTCTTGGGTGGGTGCTTTTGTGTACATTCTAGGACCCTGTGGGTCTCTCCAGTGAACTCTCCTGTGAGACTGGGAGTTCCTCCTGCTGCCACAAACCCCACAGGTTCTTACAGCCGAAGTTTTGAGTCTTTAGTTCCCTGTGTTGAAATCCTGGGTTGTGTGGTTTGTCTTGCTCCCCAGTTCCTTCTCCTGGCTTATCTGCATGCAAATGTAGTACTGCTTGTTCTGCCAGCCTCTGCCTTGCCCACCTGGTCTGCCACCTTGCTGTGCATCCTCTCTGGCCCAGCTTTCCATCTTTGCCACTCCTACCAGTCTGGATGAATGTTACTTCTTTAACTCTTTGGTTTTTGGACTTCCACAAAGTTTGATTTTTCTGGTAGTTCTGGTTGTTTTTTGTTTTTAAATTTGTTGTTGTCCTTCTTTCAGTTGTGTGAGAAAAGAAAGCATATCTCCCTGTGCCTCCATCTTGGCCAGAAGTTGGATATGGTTTCTTCAATTCTGTAGTTGTCATACTTCCATTCAACTCTATTTCTGACATTTCTGAGTGATGGTTGTTCTATATTTTCACTGTAATTCTGATGTGGTCATGCAAAGAGGCAAGCCATGTCTGCCAACATTGTCATCTTGACCAGAAGTGTATATTTATCTTTCTCTTACAATTTGAATAGTTTTTACCATGCATGTATATATTAATAAACACTACATCATTTGGTTTGCTCATTTTAGTACTAAATAGACACAGTATTATGCTGCATTTCTATGACTTACTTTTATGTCTGCCACATGTACCTGAGATCTATCCATGTTAATACATGTAGCGGGTCACTTATTTTTCAGGGATTATGGTGTTCCTGTGTATAAATATGCCCTGATTTAGTAAATGGCATCTGACTAAATCATCAAGGAAATAGATTTGGGAAAGAATAGCGCCTGCCTCCCTTGGCAGGTGCTTCAGACTCTGGGTGGGGGATGGGAGTTCTACCTTGACCTGAACCACTTGCTCTCAGGTCAGTTAGAGGTTTCCCAGCCCTACACAGTCTGACTCAGATGATGCAGGCCATAGGGGCATTATGGAGAAGATCCTCACAAGCATAGAAGAAGGAAAGTTTGAGGATCTGGGGCTATGATAGAAGATAGCCTGGATACCACAGGCTGCAGATTGTAAAGATTCTCCAGGGGGAAAATGTAGAAGAGACAAAACATTTTTTTCATTAGAATCTATGGTTAGACACATTTATAGAGTGTTGAGTAAGCTGAGATTACTCTGCCTGAGAAAAAGCATAGAAAAAGTCATACAATTTAAAATAACCTATGCAGGCTGAGTGTGTGAAAAAAGTGACATTTTCTTACATTATTAACAGGAGTATAAATTAGCAAACCTGACATGGAGAGCAATTGCCCAAACCTATAAAAATTTTAAATGCACTACCCTTATTCCAAAGATTGAATTTCTAGGAATTTATCTTACAGATGTTAAAGATTATGTGTACATAGTTACTGATTGCAGCATTATTTATAATAAGATGTTCAAACAATTCGAATCTCTTTCTGTAGGGGATTAAATAAATAAGTTATGGTTTGTGGAAAACAAAACAGCTGTTACAGAAAATGAAGCAACTTTTAGGTACTAGTATGGTACAATCTCCAAGTTTTGTTAAACGAAGAAGCAAAGTACAGTGATTTTAAAAAGAAAGTGTGTGTGTATGCTCACCTGCAATTTGCTGTCTATGCATAGAATATCCCAGGCTATGGTGGTTGCCTCTAGGATCTGAATAGTGGGGGCTAGAGATGCAAGAAAGATATTACTCTTATCTTTTGCATCTTTAAAATTTTGTACCATGTGAAGATGTCAATAAGTTGAAAGGAAGTGAAATGAAGATAAAAAGGGATGGGACACAGAAGGCAAAGAGAAGAAAGTGGGGGAAGAGAAGAAGGTGCAGGTACAGGCTGCAGCTTTGAGGAAAGGCAGAAGGGATTTGTTCTGAGGGGGGAGCTCCTGGAAGATACACCGTTGAAAAAGGTTTTTGAGAAGTTTGCAGAGTCTCATTGGGGGCTGGGGTGGGATATATTGTTTTTCGTGATGCTCTTTATCCAAGAAAATATTTACTATTTAATGCCATTTTTGAAATTGGATTTTTTCTTCTGTTAAGTGTTTTTGTTTTGTTTTGCTCTTTGCACACAAAAGGTCTAACAGTGATAATAACAATAACAAAAAGTGATAATAATACCAGTAATGAATTGTGGCTATTGTTTAGCATGTACAGTGTGACAGACATTGATTAAGCACATTACATGCATGATCTCAATTATATGAATTTGGTGGTATTATTATTTCCATTTTATATATGAGGAAAGTGAGGTACAAAAATTAAGTAACATGTTCAAAATTACATAGCCAGTAAATGATAGTGTGAAACTTGAACTTAGTTTTGTTTGCCTTCAAGAATTGTGTTTTTTAACCACTTTATTCTTTTCTAATGAATAACAAATTTGTTAGAAAGCATGGGTAGCATAAGTATGCACACACACACACACACACACACATATGGCATCTAATTTCAGATGTTAACTATGTGCAAGTATGCATGGGCCAAATGTCAGATGGAACTGGGATTAAAAAGTGATATAGAAGCCCTGGCTGGCATAGCTCAGTGGATTGAGCGTGGGCTGCAAACCAAAGTGTCGCAGGTTCGATTCCCAGTCAGGGTACATGCCTGGGTTGCAGGCCATGACCCCCAGCAACTGCACATTGATGTTTCTCTCTCTCCCTCCCTTCCCTCTCTAAAAATAAATAAATTAAAAAAGTGATATAGATGTTATAATCTTGTTCACCCAAGAAAAGTCTAGAAATTTTAGAACAATTGGCAGTGTAATAATTTGGGGAATATTAGGAGGAAAGGCCTGCAAACCGGCAGCGAAGCAGGCATTGCTACCATTTCCATTAGGCTGCTGGGAGTTCCCGAATGAGAGACTGAGGAGGAAGTCAAAGAAATACTGTGCTGACTCCACCAACTTGTAAAAGTATTTTCAAAACTCCACACAGATTACTCACTCTTCAGAGCCCCTCAGACTCTGTGTGAACTTTCAGAGAAAATGTGTTACCCCAAGAAGTCTTATAAATTACCCCAGTGCTAAGTTTAGCCAAGCTGCTTTGGCTCACACGGGAGACTTAGGAGCCAGTATTTTCCCTGGAAAACTATTTTTTTTTTCCTTCTCCCTTATTATCCAACAAGGCTGACTCTAGTGAGTTGATGAGAACAATTCAAGGCTGATTTTCTCAGTCTTCTTTCCAGAGGGAGCTGAAGTGATGTCAGTACCTTCATTACTGCCAAGGGAGAGAGTGTATCTCTGCATTTTTGTCTGTGTTAAATTGTGATTTGTTGGGACAGTATGTTTCTACTCAGTTACTTGTATTCCCACCAACTCTGGCTTAAAAAGAAAGTCTGCTCTAGACTTATGTTGTCAAATACTATAGCCACTAACTGATGTGGCTATGGAGCACTCAACATGGAGCTAGTCTGAAGGGAATTGTTCTGTAAGTGTCCATGCACGTTGTATTTTAAATACTTAGCATGAAAAAAAAGTGGTAAATCTCAAAATTTTATGTTGATGATCTGTTGAAATGATGTTACAGGTAGTCCTTGCTTTGCATGGTGGTGCAGAACCACAGTAGTGATTGTGCAAACTAAAACCATACAAATAATTGTAATAATCAATTGGGAGGAAATTATGATTGCTATGTGACCTTTAAAAATTTTTGTCAAAATATTAAAAATTCTTACTGTCAGTTACAAATGTTTGAAGGAATGAAAACAGTAGTAAAATTCATTTATTTGGCACACAGTCATTTATGATAGAAAAACTGAGAATTAAAGTGCCTTTTTCTTTTGATAAACTTATCAAGAGTAGTTTGAACAGTGCTTGCCACTTTCTTGTATAACTTATATGTGGAGTGAGCATGTTCCTAAGCTTTGGAGAACTGCCACACTCCTTTCTGAAATTTTCTCCCAACATTTTATCCTTTCCTATCCCATGTCATAAAGCATCTCCTCAAATTTCTTTATTGTGCAGTGTTTAGTTGGTGTCACTTCCTCTGGGACATCTGCATCCTTTTTGTCACAACACGTTCCTCAATTGTGTCACATTTGCCTTTACCCAGTTCCTCTGCCTGCACCTCTGGAATCTCTACACCAGTGGAGGTGCCAGCTTCCCACAGTCATCTGTCTTTTCATCACACCCACCTTCATGCTTGCTTCTTTGCTGTTCTCTCACCTTTGTTGGCCAGCTACTTATCTAGATTCCCATTTTTGTAAATGTCCCCTGGGATTTAACACTGAGAGACAAAGAAGCAACACACCTGCACACTTTGCTGTCTATGCATGAACTGATGAATAGATGTGCAGCGACCAGTCACAAAGGGACTTTGAAAGAAATCATATGGCTGGTCACTGATAATGATGCGCACCCATTGTTTAGTCAGATGTGGCTTGAAACATAGCAGCAAAGTTTGTACTTTATGCAATTATTCAGTTCTTATACCACAGTAACTTAAATGCGAACCATCAAGTATTGAATATTGAATAACGTATTGAACATAATATTATTTAACTGAGCAGTGGTAACTGAACTTCATGCATATTAAAGACATACACAGCAACATTGCCCATATTTTGGATACTGGGTTAAATAAAATATATGATTAAAGTTAAATGCACTTGTTTCTTTTTACTTTCTGAGTGTGGCTAATAGAAAATTTAAAATCACATATGTATCTTGCATTATATTCTCCTTGGACAATGCTGCTCTGTACCATGCATCAATAAAAACATTAGGGGAAGAAAAACAAAGAAAAAAAAAGAATTGCAAAAGAATCAAATATTGTCACAGTTTTGAAGTGATATGAATAGCAAACAAACAAAGGCACAGATTCAAATCTATACAAATTAAACATGATTATAGAGTGAAAAACAGCAAAGCCAAAATTATACAGATAATAGATTGGGAAAACATTTGTACTAAATATGAAAGCCAAGAGCAAATTGCCAATATTATAAAATTACTCATTCAAATTTATTCTAAAAAATATCAAGATTCCAATAGGTTATAAAACATGTGACTAGCAATTTACACGAGAGGAAATTGAAATAGGACAGTAAGTGAACACTTTGTAAAGCATTCATTTTATCTAGTTACCAGGCACAAAAATTATTGTCAACTTTGAGTTACAATTTAATATGCATTTGATTAACAAAACAATTACAAGACCCAACACTGCAGGGAATTGGTGATTTCATGCATCATAACTGACACTGCAATTAGATATGATGCTTTTAGTAAGCAATATTGTGTAAATAGAAGGGCCCATACAGATATCCCTAACCCTTTGACCCAGTAATGCACTCTTGAGAATTTACTTCAAGGAAATAATTCAATAAGAAAAAGAAGTTATATATACAGTAAGATGTACACTGTGTCATTACTTACAATAGCAAAAAACTGGAGCTCTGTTAAATATCCAATATAGAACAATGCATCCAACAATGACAGAATGAAAACACAGTGTTTTTCAAATGCACATGGAACTTTTACTAGATTTACCATATGCTGTGTCATAAAGCAATGTGCAATATATTTTAAAAGATTCAGAGTATGCTCTGTGAGTATAGTGGAATTACTCTCAGAACCTGTAACAAAAGCTAACTACGAAGGTACCAATTACTATAAAATTAAGCAGTAAGAGTCTAAGAATCCCATGAGCCAAAAAAGGAAGCACAATGGAAATTAGAAAATATTTTCAACTAAATGATACTGAAGATATAGCATATTAATATGTAGAAAACAGCTAAAAATGGTGATTAAGGAAATAACTTCCTGGAATTCTATAATCATCAAAAAATATCCTTCATGCATAAAGATGAGATAAACATATCTTCAGATTAACAAAAACTGGGAGAATTCACGCAGTGCCTGGAGTAAAATTTATGTTCTTAATTGTACATATTAGAAAGAAAATAAAATGCTATACATCAGTAATTCAAGTTTCCATCTTAAAATAAAACAAAGCAAAACAAAACAAAATACTACACACATACAAGTTAATCCAAAGGACACAAAGAACAAAAATAAAAGCACATTAAAATTATATTTATAAACATAAAGATAAAATAAATATAGGACAAAATACAATAAGGAAAATAAACAAAATCAAAAGTTTGTTCCTTGAAAAAGATGAATCAATTTGATAAAACTCTGGCAAGAATGATGGAAAAAAAATGAGACCAAAACTGATACACTAAGGGAGAATACGCAGAATATCATGTATCTACTAAAGAAATTAGATGTTTTACTTTAAATATCTCTGCAAAGTATAGAATTCCTGACCAAATGGTTTCGCTGGTGAATTCTACTAAAGGAAGTAATAACTCCAATTTTATAAATACTTTTCTAGAAAATAAAAAAGAAGGTACTTTTCACAATCTTTCTATGGGGCCTTGACAGCCAGATGGGCTACAAAAATTGTAAGAAAGGAAAAGTACAGACTAATATGTAGTATGACCATATATGTAAAAATTCTAAATAATATATTAGCAAGTATAACTAAGTGATACATAAAATAGAAATGCATCTAACCAAAGTTTATTACAGAAATGCTAATACTATTTTACCATTAATACTCAATATAATTCACCACATTCACAGAAAAGTAGAGATAAATAAAATGACTATCTTAATTATAGAAATAACTTTTGATAAAACACAATATTGATTTGTGATAAAAACTCATAGCAAAATTGAAGTCAATTTAATAGTGAATTATTTAAAAATTTCTTCCTGAGAGTAGTAGCATGATATGGATATCTGTTCTTACTATTTCTATTAAAATAAAAATGAAAATCTTAACCAATGCAATAAGATAATAAAAAGGAAAGTCATAAGGTTTAGAAAAAGAGGACAAAATAAAACCACCATTATTCACAGAGAACATGATTGTGTATATAAAAATATTTTTTAAAAAATTTAGAGGCAAACTATCAGAATTAATAAGTGACTTATCCAGGTGTTGGATCCAAGGTCAAAATATGAAATAAATTTATTTATATGTACTAGCAATTTAAAAATCACGAAGGAAATTTAAAAAGGTATAATTTATATTACCATAAACCCTCTAAAATTTTGGAATCTATTTAATGACATGATTAAAACCTCTGCACTGAAAACTATAAAACTTTGCCAAGAGGAGTTTAAAAAGCCTAGATAGCTCTCTCCCCCACCCCCATCCTCATCGCTTGGTAGAATTAAAATTGGTTGTAAATTCTCCCCAAGTTAATCTTAGCCTAAACAAAATCCTAACTAAAATCTCAGCAGGTTTTATGTAGAAATTGACAAACTGATTCTAAAATTCATACAGGAAGGTAAGAGGTCAAACAGAGTCCAGGACATCATTAATCGAAAGGAAGAGGTTTGCAGACTTACCCTGTCAGATGTCAAGTCAATCGTAAAGCTATTAAAATTATGACAGAGGCTGAACACCTAAAACAGATGCAAAATAATACTGAGTGTAAACTATAATTTAAAAGTAAAAATAAGAAAAGACAGAATGAAGTTTGCATATGGATAAACAACCAATGGGAAAGAGTCTCACATCTGTACAGTTACATGATATTTGACAAAGGTGACACCATTGTATAGTGTAAAATGCCCTTTTAAATAAATGGGGCTGAGTTATTTGAATATTCACATGTGAAAAAATTAATCTTTATCTTTAAATTACAAAGATCAGTCACAGGTGGATTACATATTTATGTATGCAAAGGAAAAATATTTTAGAAAAAATCAGAGGTTATGTTTAATTACCTCAGGTACCCAAATTTTCTTAAATAGCATGCAAAATGTACTAATCATAAAATGTTAGCTTTGACTATGTTAAAATTAGAAAGTTGCTATCATCAAAAGACACAAGCCACATGCTATTGAATATATTGGTAATACATATTGAAAGGCATATTCAGAATATACAAAGAACTATAAATTATTAAAAATAGTCAACCTTTTTTTAAGGAACATATGTTGAACTGAGAAGATGGCAGTGAGGTAGAAGGGAGCGGATTCCACTTCCCTCTACACACAGGAGAAAAACCTAGCTGATCTACGGAAGAACAGAGCAAACAGCCAACAGTACCCCAGCTATTGAAGATAGGAGACCAAAAATTGTAGCTGACATTGAAAAACCAGAAGGTAAGGAGAGTGCTTCAGGACAATAAGGTCCCTGGGACCAGTGTGGGGGCCAGGGCAGTGGCAGCTCCAGGCCTGGTGCCCGCGGGGTCTGCCACAGGACTCTTGGGAGAGAGCTGGGTGAGCTGCTCCCTCTCTGGCCAAACAAGGTTTGAGCAGCACCAGGAGAGACTTGGTTGCTTGAAGTCACAGAGAGGGGAATAAGGACTAAGTGGTAAACACATAGGGGCGGTGAGCACCTACGGAGTCTGTGAATGCCGGATGGGGAGAGTTGAGAGTTGGGGAGAGTTGAGGATTGGTCTGGGTCGGTTGTGACCCTGATAGTCCCCAGTATGTTTGGAGAGTTGGGCTGTGTGAGAGACCAGGCATCTGTACAGAACCGCAGGCTTCAGTAGGAGGAATTTCTCAAAAAGAAAAAGTAAAAAAAGAGACACTGTTTGGGGAATTCTCCTGCAGCAGCCACTCCGGCCTCCTCTCCATCCAGCTGGGCAGCACTCCTGAAGTGGCAAGGAAGGCCCTTCACACCCCATAGCCCTGGGAAGAGAGGACACCCGAACCTGAGGGACTGGAGGTGGCCTGGCCAAGTGCGCATGCCCGCAACCCAGGGAAAAATGCACCCTGAGGAAGGCATGGATCCCACACCCAAAGCTACAGGGAGAGGCACCAGCTAGCCCTGTGGAGAGTGTGTACTGGAGACTGACGGAGTATGGATCAGAAAGGGAGAAAAGTGAAACCAATTGCCCCTCAGCCTGCTGCAGCCAGCAAGACCAGCAGAACCAGTTTGGCCAGCTAGAAACCAGCGAGAGGCTTTTTTTTTTTTACAGTAATTCTTTATTTTTTAATTTTTATTATTTTTATCTCTGATTCCTTTTTCCTCTCTTTCATTCTTTCTTGTTTTATTCCTTCTTCCTTTCTTTCCAATTTTATCTTTTTCCTTCCTTCTTCTTCTTTTTTTAAATACCCAAAAGTGAGACAAAAAAACCTGGAAGAGTGAAAAGACCAGAGTTAGACCCAAAGAGTGGTCATCCCAATAGCTGAGACAGTGAGATAAATTTCATTTTGCTATTACAGAGCACTTGCAAATTATTGCATATTTGTATTATCATTTTTTCATTATTCTTACATCTTTTATTCTAATAGTATTTTTGTATTCCTCTTCTTTCTGTTTAGTCTCCTTTGCTTGGCTGGCTATATTGTATCATTTAGCAGGTGTCCCCGTTCTCTCTTTCATAGTGTATTGCTAATTTACTATCCTTCACTTCACTTGGGTTCCATTAGCACACCACTCAAGGTCCTATACTCCCTATTCTTGTTATCCAGATCACATAGATTCTGTCATATGACTGTTGCTCCATTATTATTGTAAATAATAGCTGTTCCACACAATTGTAAATACTACACAACACCCCTCCCAGATCTTAGCTCACTTCATGGTTTCCTGAACTCTATTACTGTAGTGGCTAACTCTATTCTCTAACACACTACACCTACTTACTATCCTTTACTCTCACCTTACCTCAGAATCTGACCTCTCACAACCTCACTGCTTTCTAGATCCAACTCACAATCCTTCTGTCCCTAACAAGAGTCTTATCTTCTTTCCATCCTTTCTAAAAAGTGGCTAGTTGGGTGGAATATCACAGTTAACACTATACATAGCCAAAGGATCTCCTATCTCTTCTCTACCAGCTGCTACTGTAAATATCATAGAATATACTCTTGCTGTCTTAAACTATTTTCTCTTCCCCCTCCAACTGATCACAGGAAAGAGTAGGTGGAAGCTGTGAACACCAGGATACCCGCTGGAAGAAGAAACCCAACAACAAAGGAACCACCAACAGATAACAACAGAAGAAGGTGAAGGAGGGAATGGAAGCCACACTAAACTCAATCCAGGACCTATCTGGAAATACAACTAAATAGTGGAGAAATTACCCAGAACAAACAACTGAACAAGAGCAAGAGAGAATCCTCAAAACCTTGTACACATGGAAGAATCAGCTTCAACCCAACCTGCCCACACCAGCACAACAAAATACAAGAGGTGGTGGGCAGAGTGACCCTCAGTTAGCCAGCTTGTGGGAAGGACCCCCCAAAGAAAGATCCAACAACAATCGAAACCCCAAAACAAACACAGAGCCAACTTAAATGACAGCCCAAGACCAATGAGCTTAGGAGATCAAGGAGTCTGCACCACTGAATCTCACAGATATTCTATCATGGAAGTTCACACCGTAAACTCAGGGAGCCAGAATAGATCAATTTAAGAAGCTGAGGCTAAGAAGAAGAGTCTCACAAACACTGGGAAGACAAAGAAACAGTCCCTGAATGAAAGGAAAGGAGGAAGCCTCAGAAAGAATGCTAAATGAAATAGAGGCAACTCAACTATCAGATATTGAGTTGAAAGCAATGGTTATCAGGAAGCTCAATGAGCTCACAGTGAATTACCAGAAACTACAGGAAAACTACAATGAACTCACTGCAAACTATATCAACATGAAAAAGGAAATAGAACTATCAGCAAGGGCCAAGAGGAACTGAAGAATACAATTTCTGAACTGAAGAACACAGTGAAAGGAATCAAAAGCAGCATCAATGAAGCAAAAGATCAGATCAGTGAGCTGGGGGACAAAGTAGAAAAAAACACCCAGAAAGAGCAAGAAAAGAAAAAGAGGCTCAGAAAGAATGAAGAGGGATTAAGAGAAATGCAAGAAAATATGAAATGTGATAATATCCCTGTAATAGGGATACCAGAAAGAGAAGAAGAAGAGCAAGGGATAGAAAACCTATTTGAAAAAGTAATGATGGAAAACTTCCCCAATTTGATGAGAGAAGAAGTACCAGAAATCTAGGAAACACAAAGAGTCCCAACCAAGAGGAACCCAAAGAGGCCCACTTCAAGACACATCATAATTAAAATGACAAAATTCCATGACAAAGAGAGAATCTTAAAGGCAGCAAGGGAGAAACAGGAAGTAACATACAAAGGAGCCCTGATAAAGTTAGCAGCTGACTTCTCAATGGAAATGCTCCAAGCCAAAAGAGAATGGCAAGAAATATTCCAACTAATGAGAACAAGAGGCCTGCAACCAAGGTTACTTTACCCAGCAAGGCTCTCAATCAAGATAGAAGGCCAAATAAGGAGCTTCCCAGACAAAAGAAGTCTAAAAGAATACACCTCCTCCAAACCAGCTCTGCAAGAGATGCTAAAGGGCCTGCTTTAAGGAAAGGAAGGAAAAGAGAGAGAGGAACACAGGTACATAAATAGCAATGAATAACTACCTATCGATAATAACCTTAAATGTAAATGGATTAAATGCTCCAATCAAAAGACATAGAATAGCTGAATGGATAAGAAAGCATGACCTACACATATGCTGCGTACAAGAGCCCACCTCAGGATAAAAGACCTACACAGACTGAAAGTGAAGGGCTGGAAACAAATTTTCCAAGCAAACGAACAGGAAAAAAAAAAGCTGGGATAGCAATACTCATATCAGACAAAACACACTTCCAAAAAAGGGCCATAAAGAGAGACCCAGAAGGTCACTTCATAATAGTCAAGGGAAGAATCTACCAAGAAGACATAAGCATTGTAAATATATATGCACCCAACATAGGAGCACCTAAATACATAAAGAAAATCTTAGAGGACTTTAGGAAAGACATTGACAGCAACACAATTATAGTGGGGGATTTTTAACACCCCACTGTGAAAAATGGACAGATCTTCCAAACAAAATATTAACAAAGATATTGTGGCATTGAACAAAGCCCTAGATTGACGCAGATACCGGCCAGCAGTATCCACGGCTATTGCTGATGCTCAAGATACGAGAGAAATACACGCAGACTACTGAGTCCTGTGAAGGAATAGGGACAACATGGCCACTCTCTCAAGGGAAGAGTGCTACGCCATCTTGTCTGAACAGGCTTTTTATTAGGTAATATTGGGTAGGAACACAGATACAGCTTATTAACCATTGCCTAGTGATGAGGATCAAACAGATAGATAACATTCAAAGGACTCACACTGAGTTGGGGTCTTATCATCTACAGAACTTAAGGATATATATTCATTTCCTGCCCAGGCCTTCATAATCTAGTTAAGAGCATCCTCAGTAAAGCAGGTTTCACAGGATTTTACATTTTTTTTTTTTCAGGTCTAATCATCCCAGGAAGTCCACTGTCCCTAGTGTGGATTGCATCACCCCTTGTTATTGTCACAGGCTTGAGTTGGGCAGAGGAGACAAAGGCAGCCAGGAGGTTTGGATGTCTTGCAGGCAGAATGAGGACTCAGGCTTTGTCAAAGCCAGGGGAGGGGGACTCAATCACCCCCTCTTTTCCACAGCCCCCTGAGTCTTTCCCTGAGGGCCTTCCCACGTGATTGTGCCTGTCTTAGATTCATCCTCCTCTGAGGAATATTACCTGTCATTGGCTAACTGACCAAGCAATGGGGGCCAGGCAAGGAGCAGGCAGTGCCAGGGAGATAAGCTTGTCTCCTTACTATCTCCTGGTCTGGAGGTCTCTCACTCAGCTTTAGCCATGGTGGGTTACAGTTTCCTGAAACCAGGCAGGGAGGTTCCCAACACTAGATGAAATGGACTTAACTGATATATTAGAGCCCTTATCCCAAAGAAGCTAAATACACCTTCTTTTCAAATGCACATAGAATATTTTCAAAGATAGAGTACATGATAGAACAGAAAACAAACTTCAACAAATTCAAGAAAATTGAAATCATATCAAGCATTTTCTCTGACCACAAGGGACTGAAACTAGAAACCAACCCCAAGGGAAAAAAAAAACCCAAAACACTCAAAATCATGGAGATTGAATAGCATGCTATTAAACAATGAATGGGTCAAGAATGAAATTAGGGAAGAAATCAAAAAGTTTCTGGAAACAAATGAAAATGAACTCACAACAACCCAAAACTTATGGGACATAGTGAAGGCAGTCCTGAGAGGGAAGTTCATAGTGATACAGGCCCACCCAAAAAAGATAGAAACATTTCAAACAAACAACCTAACCCTATGCCTACAAGAACATGAGGAGCAAGAACAAAGACAGCCCAGAGCAAGTAGAAGGAAGGAAATAATCAAGATCAGAGCAGAATTAAATGACATAGAGACTACAAGCACAATTCTAAGGATCAATGAATCCAGGAGCTGGTTTTTTGAAAAGACAAACAAAATCGACAAGCCTTTAAGCAGGTTCATCAAGAAAAAAAGAGAGAAGACCCAAATAAACACAATCAGAAATGAAAGAGAAGAGATTACAACTGATACCACAGAAGTACAAAGGATTGTAAGAAAGTACTACAAAGAACTGTATGCCAAGAAATTTGAAAACCTAGGTGAAATGGACAAATTTCTAGAAAAAATATAATCTTCCAAAACTGAATGAGGAAGAAGCAGAAAGCCTGAATAGACCAATAACAGCAGATGAAATTGAAGCAGTAATAAAAAAACTCCTGACACACAAAAGCCCAGGACTGGATGGTTTCACAGGAAAATTCTACAAAGCATTTAAGGAGGAGCTACCCCCTATCCTTCACAGACTATTCCAAAAATTCCAAAATGATGGAAGACTCCCAAATTCTTTTTATGAATCCAGCATCATCCTAATCCCAAAACCAGATAAAGACACAACAAAGAAAGAAAACTTCAGGCCAATATCGCTGATGAACATATATGCTAAAATCCTCAACAAAGTATTGGCAAACTGCATCCTTTAATACATTAAAAAGATCATGCACCATGACCAAGTGGGATTCATCCCAGGGATGCAAGGATGGTATAATATTCATGAATCAATACATGTAATGCATCACATAAACAAAAGCAAAGACAAAAATCACATGATCATATCAATAGATGCAGAAAAAGCATTTGATAAGGTACAGCACCCATTTATGATAAAAAACACTCAGCAGAGTGGGAATAGAGGGAGCATTCCTCAAAATAAAGTCCATATATGAGAGATCTATAGCCAACATCATACTCAATGGGGAAAAACTAAAATCTTTTCCACTAAGATCAGGAACAAGACAAGGTTGTACCCTTTCACCACTTCTATTCAACATAGTATTGGAAGTTTTAGCCACAGTGATCAGACAAGAAAAGGAAATAAAAGGCATCCAAATTGGAAAGGAGGAAACAAAACTGTCATTGTTTGCAGATGACATGATAGTGTACATAGAAAATCCTATAGACTCTGCCAAAAAACTGCTCAACCTAATAAATAAATTTGTGAAAACAGTGTGATACAAAGTCAATATCCAGAAATCAAAGGCATTTTTGTATACCAACAATGAAACAGCAGAAGCAGAAATCAAGAAAAAAAATCCCACCTGATATAGTGACAAGAAAAATAAAATACTTAGGAATAAACATAACCAAGGAGGTAAAAGACCTGTAGTCATAAAACTACACAACACTGAAGAAAGAAATCAAGGAAGACAAACAAATAGAAACATATACTGTGTTCATAGATCGGAAGAATTAACATCATCAAAATGTCCATGCTACCCAAAACAATTTATAGATTCAATGCAATACCTATTAAAGTAGCAATGGCATATTTCACAGACATAGAACAAACACTTCAAAAATTTATATGGAATCATAAACGATCCTGAATAGCTGCTGCAATTTTGAGAAAGAAGAGCAAAGTAGGAGGGATCACAATACCTGATACCAAACTGTATTACAAGACCACTGTAATCAGAACAGCCTGGTACTGGCATAAAAACAGACACATAGACCAATGGAATACAACAGAGAGCCCAGAAATAAACCCAAGCCTCTATGGCCAATTAATATTCAACAAAGAGGGCAGCAACATAAGATGGAGTAAAATCAGCCTCTTCTACAAATGGTGTTGGGAGAGCTGGACAGCTACATGCAAAAAAATGAAACTCAAGCACCAACTTACACCATACACAAAAATAAGTTCAAAGTGGATAAAAGATTTAAATATAAGCCATGACACCATTAAAGTCCTAGAGAAGAACATAAGCAGGAAAATCTCAGATATTTCACGCAGCAACATTTTCACTGATATGTCCCCTAGAGCAAGGGGCATAAAGGAAAGAATAAACACATGGGATATCATCAAATAAAAAGCTTCTGCATGGCTAAAGAAAAAAGTATTAAAATAAAGAGAGAACCAACCATATGGGAAAATATATTTGCCAATGATACCTCAGACAAGGGTTTAACCTCCAAAACACATAAAGAACTTACACTACTCCACTCTAAGAAGACAAGCAACCCACTTAAAAAGTGGGCAAAGGTGTTGAACAGACACTTCTCCAAGGAGGACACACAGAGGATCCAGAGACACATGAAAAGATGCTCAGTATTGCTAGCTATCAGAGATATGCAAATGAAAACCACAATGAGATACCACTTCACACCAGTCAGAATGGCCATCATAAACAAAGCAACAAACAACAAACAACCTCTCCAACGAGAGGATGTGGAGAAAAGGAAACCCTAGTGCACTGTTAGTGAGATTGCAGACTGGTACAACCACTACGGAAAACAGTATGGAATTTTTTCAGAAAACTCAAAATGGATCTGCCTTTTGACCCAGCAATTCCACTGCTAGGATTATATCATAAGTACCCTGAAACACCAATCCAAAAGAACCTATGCACCCCAATGTTCATAGTAGCAAAATTTACAAGAACCAAGTGTTGGAAGTAACCCAGGTGCCCATCAGTAAATGAATGGATCAAAAAACTATGGTGCATTTACAAAATGGAATTCTATGCTGTAGAAAGAAAGAAGGAGCTCCTACCCTTTGCAACAGCATGGATGGAACTGGAAAGCATTATGTTAAGTGAAATAAGCCAGGTGGTAAAAGACAAATATACGATCTCACCTTTAACAGGAAACTAATCAACAAAACAAACAAACAAGCAAAATATAACCAAAGACACTGAAATAGAGAACAGGCTGACAGTGACCAGAGTGGAGAGGAGAGGGAATTTCAGGGGGAAATGGGAAGGGTTTGCAGGAACAAGTATGAAGGACACATGGACAAAAACAAGGTGGGGGTGGAAAAGGGAGAGAGGTGGGGAGGGCTTGAAGGTGGGCTGGAATGGTAGTAAAAGGCAGAAAATTGTACTTGAACAATTAAAATAAAATTAAATTAAAAAAAGAAACATAAGAAACAGTCAACCGAATTTAAATGCAGACAAATGAGTTTTAAATAGCCATTTCATCAACGGGTTTATCCAAATAGCCACTAAATATGAAAACATGCTTAGCCTCATCAATCATTAGGGAATACAAATTAGAATTACAACAAGAAACCACCACATATTCACCAAAAGAGCCCAAACAAAGACAAAAAATATCAAATCTTGGCCAGGGAGTCAAGCCACTGAACTCACACTCATTGATTAAATGAAATCAGCATATCTACTTCGAACTAACATTTGGTGGTCTCTACTAATGCTGAATATATCCATATTCTATGAAACAGTAGTTCCACTTTCAGGTACTCACACAATAGGACTACATAGTCTATCCCCAAATGAACAAGAATGTTCACTGTACTATTTGAAATAGCTTCAAACTAGAACAATATATGTCTATCAGCCATGAAATGGATAAGCAATTTTGGTATATTCATACAATAAATGCTGTAGAGCAATGGAAATAACGACCCACTGCTTGCTACACGCAACAAAGAGTAAATCTCTACACTTAATGCTGAGTGAAATAAGCCTGACCTCACATGAGAGTTCGTATGATTCCATTTATATTAAGCACAGACCCCCCCCCCCCCGCTCAAAATCCTTGGTTTTGGATGATTGTTAAATTTGGGTGGGTGGGGTACTGAGATCAAGGCTTCTAAGGTGGGTGGCTGCTTATAAACTTCAAAAAAATTCATCAGACTGTTAAGATTTGTGCACTTTTTGCATGAATACTATATTTTAAAAGTTTATAAAACAGAACATGAACAGCTGTGCATGTTTGTGTATGTAGTGAGAGAGAGAGAGAATTGCTGACTGTCCCTGTGCAGTTAGGAAAAGGGGAGGTGCAGGAGAAAAATAAGAGGTTCACTGACCAAACTGGGTTCACAATCTATTGTAGCTACCAGTTGGGAAACCTACTTAATAGTCACCAAGACAGAGTCTGCTGTGTGATTTGTGCTTTCTAGCTCGTAAAGGACTTCTCTATACATTAATATGATTCCCTTTCATAACAACTTTTGAAGAAAGAATTATCTTTCTGTTTTGGCTCTCAGGAAACTGGTACTCACAGACACTGGGTGATATTTCCAAGGGAGCAAAGCTAAAAATGTAGAGCCACTCACGCTCTAGTCCTAAGTCCTATTCTTTTCTCTACACCACCATTGGAGAACTGAATGTCTGAATTTAAAAAAGGTCAACAAATAATTTCTCACAACTTCTCTATGAAGTTGTAATTATCCTTACTTTACAGATGTGGCTCAGAAATATTAGATAATCTACAAATACAAAATCTTGTAAGTCACTGAGGCAGGATCTGAAAATGGATCTCTCTCACTGTAAAGTTCATTTCTCTCTATCAAATGTAGCTGCTAGCTGCCCATGAGAAGTCCAGTCAATTTAGTCCTGAGAACTGAGACAGCAAAAAGATCATTGCAGGCTGGGTTGATCTGGGAGCGCTAGTGGATGAGGCGCCCTTTGAAATGCATTTAAGCAGGAGACCATGGAGTGGAAAGAGCTCTGGGTCAGGGGCTGGGTCAGGAAAGTGTTGGAAGTTTCAGGGGTCAGTGAGCAGACTTGTTTGGCTGGACCAGAGGCGTTGTAAGTTCCATAAAGTCAGGGACTGTGTTTTTTGTACTGTTATCCCCAGAGCCTGACACATTATAAATGCTTGATTGATACCTGTTGAACAAATGAAAGGATAAATGAATAAACTGTATGTTTAGCATCAACTTTGAGTTAAAGGCAACTATTTATGGATTGTGGATAGTTCACTCACTCCACTGATAACACAATTTGAGACAGCAGTTAAAAACTGAGAAGTACCTAGATAATAATTATCCAAGTCTGTTGAGAAAATATTCAGATAAATCAGAACTTGTGAAGCATGACTTTGCTTTTGAGTGCACAGTGTATCTCAGAGGACCAGGGAGTGACAGCTAAGGTTAGTATCTGTCCTGGGGTCAGAATCAGGACATGACACTGAGGCACCTGTCCCACCTCCTTCCTTTTGGGATTTTAGAGCCCTTGCCCTTCCTGTCAGGATTGGCATTACCTGAAAACTTCTTTCTGAACTCTCTTCTCACAAGAAAAATGTTTTGTTGAGATGATCTGTACAATGTTACAGCGTATTTCAGGAACCATCTCTTATTTGAGGGGGACAATCAGCATTTTGGGTAACTGTTCAAGAATTTCTCTTTTTTGGTTTTGCAGGAACGCTGCTCCTCAAATCATTTCCTCCGTGGGATGAGGAGATGATGACTCTCCTAACCACAGTGTCTCTGACATTTAGACCTATGTGCTTCTGGGAAGACTCACTTCTAAGCTATCTCAGTTGCTTGAATAATTGTACCCAAAAGGTGTTGATTAATGGATCCATGTCAATCCCTAAAGAAGTTTCTGGTGGACTGAAACAAAGTTCTGTCTGTGACTGTCCATTTTATTATAACTCATGAAGATGTTGAAGCCAGACTCCAGACAGGCAATTGGGATACATGTTAGTACCTGTATTAATATACGCTGGATGAGAAATTATGATACAAAATTTCAATAGGCTTCAAAAATGTGCTGAAATTCAGTAAATATAAATGGTGTCATAGAGTCAGGAAGCCAGTGTCACAAGTTGAGAGTGGAACACATGAGACTACATGGCAGTTTAAATATAAATAGTATAAAGGGTTTAATTAACTTATAGTCAAAAGATAAAAAAATAACACAACTTGTTTTCTAGTGAACACTTGCTGGCCTGTCTGTCCAGCACATATTTTCTAGAAGTTTCACCTTCACCTAGTCCAAATGGTTGAAAGATAAGCACTTACATCATAACGTGACCTGGTCCTATGGTCACAAAGGTAGGGTCCAGGAGTGGACATTTGGTGCAAGAATGAGAATCCATCTCTGAGGACTTAATAATTATTAAGTTCATATTAATTTAAACATTTGACTATTTTAAAGTAGAGAATCATGTGCCAGTCTCCCTCTGGAACCCTGGGTTTGAAGTTGGAAAGCTCTGAAATTGTAGGCAGCCATGTCTTCACCACTGGGGCAGAAAAGAATCTCATTTGTGAGAGAGGAACAGAGGAGAGATGGAAAAAGAGACTTCTGTCGAATTTTAGACTTCTCGCTCAGGTATTCTGTGGTTCAGTTGCATTCTTCCTTGCTCGGCATCATTTTATTCTAATAACCTAATAGAACTTAATGAATTCCCTTTTAACTCAAGCTATTAAGTTTCTGTCATTTGCAACACAAAATTTCCTAAGTAATACTATACAGACTTAAACTCCAACTATAACATCCAGAGTAGGTGTGAGATCATCATAAAATACTGAATTTCTTGGTAGCCCTAATCTAAGCTCTTCCTTGGCTACACTAGTGTGGACTATTGTGGTAATTTCCAGGCTCGATTTTCTAAAGATGACTGTCAAAAGGGAAAAGACTTGGAGGTGGAGGCTGTAGCTGTGCATAAATGTTTAAATGGTTCTGTGTTGCTCCTTTGGACAAAGCTGATACCCATAATTAAAATTTGGAATGAAGATTTCAACTCCATATAAAAATTTTCATTTTAAGTGTTAGAGTTATCCAATAGTGGGACAGATGATCTCATGAAGAATCAAGATGTCCATCAATGGGAAACTTGGAACAGAACTTGGATATCCACTTATCTGGCAATTTTACAAATAGGTACCAACCAATAGCTATAATTTATTGAAGGCTTTCTATGTGTGAGATGCTATTCTTGACATGAATTTACTTATTTAATCTTTATAACAATCATACAAAATAGGTATTTCATATCCATTTAAAAATTATCAAATATTGTGCATAAAAGCAATATTTTGGTGTTGGTGATTTTCAAGTACAAAAGATAATCTGTAGAAATTACACAACAGTTAGCTTTAATTTTCCTTGTAAGATCTGTAATTTGATCACTTCATGGCATATTTTAAGTTAATAAATAGTTCTCAATTTTGACTCAATTATATAGCAAATGGTGGACCTATTAGATTTTCAAGTAAGTGCAGGCTATAACATTTCCATTTCCATTGTGATTAATTCAGTTATAGTCACCCAGTAAGCTTCCTATAGTATTCTCAGGACATAGTGTCCTTTCATTGACTACACAGTAGGAGAACTGAATTTTGTTGTTTCCAAGTTCCTTACCTCTGACACTCAACTACTTTATCTTTCATAGGTGGGTAAGGCAAGCAGTAAAACTTTCTATTTTATTATTACCTATTATCCCTACATATTTACTATTATGATTTTCTCCATAAAGATTCCAAAAACACCACTTAAGGGTCTGGTTATCATCAAACTGAATGGATCATTTCTTTTGGAACAGTATCCAAATTTGCTAACTAGCCCAACCTCCTACACATTTCATAAAATAAGAAAGTCTTACTTATCACACTAAATTGTAAAATATATTTTTGAGATTTGAAACACTTCCTATAACCATCTATTTAATTTTGCATTTTTTACCAGATACTATAAAAATTCTGCTACATCATTTTATTGTTGCCCTACTTTTATCCATTCCCTTTCCCTAATTTGTCTCACATTCTCTTTCTTTATAAAACATCAATGAAAAGACTAAACATAAATATACAAAGATCTCAGCTAAACCAGATGTAGAGAGACTGACAGTTCATGCCAGATGCTGAAGATTCTCTTCAAATTAAATATTCAGCACCAGGTGTGAGCTGACCTAACAAAGGAACATGTGCTCATGTGGGATACAAAGACAGTTAGAGGTACTAGCTTTCATTTGGATAAAATTATGTTATTTAATGAGAGGATGTAAGAAAGATTTGAAATCAAAGTAAAATGAAATTAAGTTAAATTATTCATTCATATCTATGCGAAGGGAACTGTTATTGCAATTTGTAAAATTTTTGTTCAAAATTAATACTTAGGGTAAATGCTAGTATTTATAATATCAGCTAAAGGAAAAATCCTTTAATTATGTTTCAGTGACAGCATAATATTAAATTCATTCCCAACTCCCTAATGACTGGTAATAATTGAAATAATCAACTTTTCTTCCTATGGGATAAAAGAGAAATAGAATTTTTGGTAAAAATATATTGTATTCTTGTACTGAGAGATTTCATAGCTGAAATTCATGTTGCTGCTCTTGTAACTGGCTGCAATAAATGAATTAACCAGGTAGTATGACTTTATGTAGAAACCACTGACCTCAGGAGCATTTAAAGATATTTTCTTGGCTTCCAGTCAAGAGGGTGGTGTAGATAAATTTAGTACTCACATCCTCCTACAACTACATCAAAATTACAACTAAACTACCAATCAGCTATCATTCAGAGCCACCTGAAATCTAGCTGAACAGAAGTTCTATAACAAAGAATACAGTATAATGAAAAAGCCATGTAGAGACTAGAAGAGAGGCAGAGGGAGAAGTGGATGTGGCTGTTTTCACACCCATGTATGGTGGTTTAAAATTGTGAGGGATATCTCAGCTGTGGAGATCCTTCCTGAGGAGGCAGGGGTCCCAACCCCACACCAGGCCCCCCAACCCAGGGGACTTCTCTTCGAACTGGGAAGAGAAGTCCCCAAAACTTCTGGCTGTAAAAATCAGTAGGGATTGTGGCTGAGTGAAACAAAGGGTTTCTGGAGTCCCAGGCAGTTCCTCTTAAAGGGCCCAAGCACAGACTTACTTGGATTTGCTCCCTCTGAGCTCCAGCACTGGAGCAGCAGCTTGGAAAGGCATAAAAGACATAAAGGGAAAAACTGAATTATCTGGCATCATAATGCTCTCAGGACCTTCTGCTCAATTTTGTTGCGGGCCTAAAACTGATTTAAAAAATAAAATGTATTTTTTAAAAGTTTATAGTGCCCTGCCTCCATGCATTATTTAAATTATACATACTTAAAATTATGGTGTCCCCTCATAAACTCAAAATTGAAAGACTATAGCTATGGCCAGTGTGGCTCAGTTTGTTGGAGTATCATCCTGTACATGGAAAGGTTGTGAGTTTGATTCCCAGTCAGGGCACATGCCTAGGTTGTGGGATCAGTCTCTGATTGAGCCATGCACAAGAGGCAGCCAAAAGATGTTTCTCACAATGATGTTCCTCTTCCTCTCTCTTTGTCCCTTCTCCTCTCTCTAAAATCAATAAGCATGTCCTTAGGTGAGGGTAAAAAATAAAAGAGTATAAATTGTAAATTAAATTTAAAAATATTTTTCCTAAATCACAATGTCCCTGTTTTGGGGGGAAATAGCAAATTCTTTTCAAGAACATATTTACTTTTATTTTTGCGTGGGAGCTGCTGTTCACTTGAGCTTGGGAGGCTGCATTTTGGTTACCCAGCAGCAGGTGGAGGTGCCTTGTAACTTCAGTGTCTTTTCCCTTCCCCCGGGGATTCCCTTGGTCCCCATGGCTGAGATACTTGGAAAACTCCAAGGCCTGACAATCAGCACCCAGGGTGAGGTGCCTGTTTAGGTCACAGACACTTCCCCTTGGTTCCTAAAGTCCCTGATGAGCTTGGTGAATCTTCAAAGGTCACTTCCAAGGTTGAATGTGGGTTTTAAACAAACAGTTGTGAATTTGAAAGATACCTCCTCTTGTCTAACAGTCCAAACTTAGGCAAGTCATTTTTTATCTCTCTGAACCTCAGGTTGCTCAGTAATATTTGTTTTAAAATACAAGTCCCTTAGGAGAAATATGAGGAAGAAGAATAATACACAGAAAGCAGAGAGTGCCTGTCAATGGCTATCAGCTTCACTATGCTCTTCCCCAAGTCCATGATAAAGAAGATGGTTATGGAGATAATAATACAGTACATTTAATGGTAAGTTATAAACTCTAAAGCAATTTTATGTACATTCATAGAATTATCAAATATTACTATTGAAGGTAACTTAAAATTCATCTAGTCCTCTGTTCTTATCCATGAACAAACCAAGATCTAGAGACCTTGTGTAATTTTTCCAAGGTCATTTGGCTAGGTAATGGCAATGTTATGATTGAAAACATGGGTAATATTTTACTCCTAAATATGTTTTTCATTATATCTTGTTTTTATTGGGTTTGTAGAGCAATGTTTTGCAATAATAGGTATTGTTTATAATCATTTACTAAATACCAAGATTTTTCCAACATCTTCTCTCTAATTCCTACAACAATCTTCTAAGGTGTGTACTATTATTTTCCTATTTCAGAAGTGAAGAATAGAGGCTCAGAGAGGTTGTGTGACATCCATAAGGGCCCTCAGCTAATAAGAGGCAGCATAAAAATAAGTCTGACAAATTCCAAGTGTGTGCTCCCAACACTAAAGGGTGGTGTACAGATGGGGTTATTACAGCACAGGTTGGATTGAATTAGATGAGCTGTTCACCATCTGTGTGAATGACTGACTCCCTGTGATTGCTGTTTCTTGCTAGGAAATATGGTGGTGGAAAATGTATCTGTTTTGGAGTTACACAGATATGGGCTGGAATCCGAACTCTAGAGAAGGCAGCCTGTCAAGTGGAGTGGCTGAGTGTTGACTTCAGTGTCAATCTGACCCGTGTTTGAGTCTCAGCTTTGCCACTCACCAATAATGTGACTTGGGCAAGTTACTTGTCCTCTCTAACCTCTGTTTCCCATCTGTGAAATAGGGAATTAGTAGTTTCCATCTCATTGGGTTGAGAGGAGGAAATTAGAATGATACTGTTTATGAAATATATTAATAGTATTTTGTACAGTACTTGTTACCTAGTAGGTGCTCACTGAATGTTAATGCTTCCTTTATTGTTGTTTTCATTATTATTTAACCCCTTTGGGTCTTGGTTTCCTTATTGGTAAAATGGAAAAATGATATCTATGTTATATGTAATCATTAGAGACATGTATGTAAATGAAGCTCCTGGCATTCAATAAATGGTCACTCCAAAGTCAAGAGCATCTTAGAGGCTTCTGTAACAAAGTCTCAGATAATTGCTGATTAATATCAACCTGTTGGGAAAGTATGGATAAGTAGTCTTAATGTTAGTAATATTATTTTATGTAGAAATTACTTCTGAATCCCCACTTTCCATTGTTGTAGAACCACTATCAGGGTCGAATGAAGGCTACAGGTTAGGGAAGAAGTGAGTTTTGCCTGGGACAATGGATGAATCACTGAAATGTCAGCTTCAGTGTAAAAAAGGAAAATCTGCTGGTCTCTTGTCTTCCTTAGAAGTCATGGAAACCAAGTTCACCAAGTCATGAATTTTAGCTGAGACATTAGACTTTGCTAAGAAAAATGATTTAAACTAGTTAAAACAGAGAGGGTTCCAGAAGGCCTCTGAGTGGGGGATAAAATGGTGGGCATTTTATGGTTTTGCAACAGACTGCTAAAAGTGATGTGTTTTCTCAAGTATGCCTTTTGTGCTGCTTGAATCATACCAGGGTGGTTAGGGATAGCTTATGCTTAAACCCAAGTGGCCAATTCTCCTCCTCACACTCCTCAACAGGGAGAGAAACATGTGGTTGTCTGAAGCTTGTGTCTCCTTGGGGAGGTGGTGGTGCTGTGAGTGGCATGTAGGGTGGGGAGCAGGGATCCTAGACTAGAATTTTCATAAGCATACACAGGTGAGAAAAACCAAACATCACAAAAACCCTATTATCGGGGAGAGCAGAGAAACCACCCTGGAGGGCTCTGAAGGAAGCATGTGCAGGCTGGGTGTCTCGTGGTCACATTGCTCTGCCTGTCACAGGCTCTTAAAGAGGACTGAGGAGTCCTGACGCTATGGTACCCTCTCTCCTTCAGATTTCCTCATGGAGTGTGGGGTGCCCAGGAGCAGGGTGGAATGTTAGAAACCGTGGGGAGTTGGGGAGGGCATGAGACTTCAATCCTGGCTCAATTTTTATCAGTTGTTGACCCTGGGTAAATAGATCAACTGCCCTATGTTGTCCCCTGACTTCACTATCTGTAAGATGGGAGGAGAAGGGCTGTGACATGGCATATTATGGGTGTTTGATCAGTGTCTTCACAAATTGAAGAAATTTTTCAATTTTTTTAGTCACAGCCAAAAAGAAACCTAGCTTTCCAGGCCTCCTATTCAAAGCATGAGATAACACCTCAGGGACTGTTTTGATATTTACCCCAAGTCTAAAACAGTAGTGCTGTTTTTAAAAAGAACCCTTTATTTAGACTTTGTTGACTTAAAACTGCTTTAAAAGACATTTTCATGGAACAGTGGCATACTCTCTTTGTATTAATTTGGCATATTAAATCATAAAGATTGAAGGAACCTAAAAACCTTCTTAAACATTTGGTATCTTGATAAATAAATGAATTTCCAAATTTGGTATTCTAAATTAAGTATTTGGCTATTGTCTAGAAAAAAAGAGTCTTTATAGTTCTGAAAACCACACTACTGTCATCTTAATTATGAGAAAGTATTTAGTTTTATAGGAATACTGTCCTTTTCACAACTCACAAGATTGCCAAAGATAAGTTAATGAATTCTGAATTCCTTATTTGCATAAAGTTTAAGACCATAAATATGAAGACTCAGAATATTCTGTTTTATAAGTTAGCTCATTTCCGAAGAGAAGCCAAAACTATATCCCTTGACTATTCCAATGTATTTAGTAGGAAATAAAGGTATGAGAAAAGCATTTTCCTGAATATAGCCTATAGCAGGGGTGTCAAACTCATTTTCACCAGGGGCCACATCAGCCTTGTGGTTGCCTTCAAAGGGCTGAAATAATTTTAGGACTGTATAAATATAACTACTCCATAACTGTTAAGGAGTTGAAATTACATTCGGCCTTTGGAAGGCTACCGAGAGGCTGATGTGGTCCTCAGTGAAAATGAGTTTGACACCCCTGGCCTATAGGTTTCCATACAGGGAGAGGCAAAATCTACACCTTACCAGAATAGTAGGGCCCAAGAGGGGAGAGGAAATAATATTTATCGAACCAAGAACATTAGATGCATGATCTCATTTGACTTTCACAGACTGTTTGATTTTTATCCTTACAATAAAACTATGACATGGGCAACCCTTCACATTTTCGTGCATCTTACATCCCAAACATGTCTCTCTGTTGCCCCTACCTCCCTGCTTCAGTTCCAGGTCGAGCAGTGCTTCCCAGCCTTTTCATATTGAGGCTCACAAAGAAAAGGGTCACAGCTGCATGGGACACTGAAACAAACACCAGACAGAGTATGCTGGGACATTGAGATAAGGTGTGGTGAAAAAAAAATTTATATCTATAAAATATTGCAAGAAAAATGAAATAGATAGCAGAAGCTATTAAAATTAAATTTGTATTACACTTACAAATAAAAGCATTTTAATTTTTAAATGACAAACTTAAACCTGCTTTTCTGAACATCACTTCATTATTTATTGGAAATGTGTATTGAGGCTTAACTTGGATCCAGTGAAATACACAAATTTTAAGTGTGCATTTCTGATCATTTTTGACACATGAACACATTACCTCTCCCCACCCCCCATGAAGACATAGCACATTTTTGTCACCCTAGAAAGTTCCTTTGTGCCTGCTCCCAGTTAATGCCTGGGCACTAGAAGCAGCAGCTTGATCTCACATCTATTACTGGAGAGAGTTTTGCCTTGTTTTAGACCTTCATGTAAATGGAATAATATCATATATACTTTTTTTATATGTCTGGCTCCTTTTATTATAATGTTTTTCAGATTCATTCAGCTTGTTGCATACCTCAGTCATTTGTTACTTTTAATTTGAGTAATATTCTATTGCATGAACATACCACAGTTTGTCCAGCCTCTTGCGAATGGATACCTGGGTTGTTGCTAGTTTGGGGCTATTATGAACAAAACTTACAATGAAAATTCTTGCACAAGGCTTTTTGTGGGCATACATTTTCATTTTCCATGGATAAATACTAGAGTGAAGTAGCTGAGTAATACAGTAGATGACAAATCTACTGTGCGTGTAGCATTTTACAAATCTCCCTGTTTTCCAAAGTACTGTATTTTTTGGATCATAAGATGCACCTAGGTTTTATTTTATTTATTTATTTTTTAAATGTACTTTATTGGTTATGCTATTACAGTTGTCCCATTTCCCCCCTTCACTCCCGTCCACCCTGCACACCCCTTCTCACCCACATTCCCTTCCTTCAGTTCATGACTATACGTCATACGTATAAGTTCTTTAGCTTCTACATTTCCCATACAATTCTTACCTTCCCCTGTCTACTTTCTACCTACCATCTATGCTACTTATTCTCTATACCTTTTCCCCCTCTCTCCTCCTCCCACTCCCCTGTTGCTAACCCTCCCTATGATCTCCATTTCTGTGGTTCTGTTCCTGTTCTAGTTGTTTGCTTAGTTTCTTTTGGTTTTGCTTTAGGTGTGGTTGTTAATAACTGAGTTTGCTGTACTTTCACTATACATGTTTTTTAAAAAATCTTCTTTTTCTTAGATAAGTCCCTTAAACATTTCATAAAATAAGGGCTTGGTGATGATGAACTCCTTTAACTTGACCTTATCTGAGGAGCACTTTATCTGCCCTTCCATTCTAAATGTAAGTTTTGCTGGATAGAACAATCTTGGATGTAGGTCCTTGCGTTTCATGACTTGGAATACTTCTTGCCAGCCCCTTCTTATCTGCAAGGTCTCTTTTGAGAAATCAGCTGACAGTCTGATGGGAACTCCTTTGTAGGTTACTGTCCCCTTATCTCTTGCTGCTTCTAGGATTCTCTCCTTCATTTTTACCTTGGCTAATGTAATTATGATGTGCCTTGGTGTGTTCCTCCTTGGGTCCAACTTCTTTGGGACTCCCTGAGCTTCCTGGACTTCCTGGAAGTCTATTTCCTTTGCCAGGTTGGGGAAGTTCTCCTTTATTATTTGTTCCAATAATGTTTCCACTTGTTGCTCTTCCTCTTCCCCTTCTGGTACCCCTATAATTTGGATGTTGGAACATTTAAAGATATCCTGGAGGTTCTTAAGTCTCTCCTCATTTTTTGAATTCTTGTTTCTTCATTCTTTTCTGATTGGATGTTTCTTCCTTCTGGTCCACTCCATTGATTTGAGTACCAGTTTTCTTCCCCATCACTATTGGTTCTCCATACATTTCCCTTTATTCCCCTTAGGGTAGCCTTCATTTTTTCATCTAATTTGTGACCAAATTCAATCAGTTCTGTGAGCATCCTGATTACCAGTGTTTTGAACTGTGCATCTGATAGGGTGACTATCTCTTCGTCACTTAGTTGTATTTTTTCTGGAGCTTTGATCTGTTCTTCCATTTGGGTCATTTTTTGTCTTGATGTGCCTATTTTGTACTGAGGGGTGGAGCCTTAGGTGTTCACCAGAGCAGGGTAACCCACGTCACTGGGTTGTGATGCTCTATGTGGGGTAGGGGTCAAAGAGGAAACAATGGCACTTGCTCCTCTCTCTGCCGGATTTCAGTCCCTTCCACTGTGTCCCCCAAGCAAACTGGGCCCTTCTGGTGCTGATTCCCTAGTGGGTGGGTTTGTGTACATTCTAGGACCCTGTGGGTCTCTCCAAGGAACTCTCCTGTGAGGCTGAGTTTCTCCCAGGGCCTCAACCCCGACAGGTGTTTTCAATCAGTGTTTCGAGGCTTTATTTCCCTGAGCTGGGACCCTGGGTTGCGCAGTCTGTGTTGCTCCCCAGTTTCTCCTGGTTTATCTGTATGCGAATGTGGGATCCCCGGTCTACCAGCCATCTTGAGTGCCATGCTGCAGTCCACAATCCGCTGCCTCACTGTGTCCAGCAGCCTCTGCCTTGTGCGGCCAGGGTTCGCCAGCGGCTGCTTTGCTGGGAGTCCACTCTGCCTCATTGCCTGACTCTGCCCCTCCTACTGGTCTGGATGAATGTGTTTTGTTTAACTCCTTGGTTGTCGGACTTCCATACAGTTCCATAACCTGTCAGTATTGGTTGTTTTTAATTTTTAACTTGTTGTTGTCCTTATTTTGGTTGTGCGAGGAGGCACAATGTATCTACCTACACCTCCATCTTAAACCTGGAAGTTCATGCACCTAGGTTTTAGAGGAGGAAAATAGGGAAAAAAATTTTGAAGCAAAAAATGTGGTAAAATATTTAATAACATAAATCACATAATATTTCACCAATGTAGAGGTAAACAGAACTCAACAGCAGCATTAACAACCATTACTACTGACTGTAAACTTTAAGTACAGAAACTCCTCTAATCATCAGGGAACCCCAAGAACTCCTTGGTACCACTGTCCACATTTATGAAGCTCAGTTCCTCAGAATCAGTAGTATCACTATCTTCACTCTGTTCATAGAGTACATCATCTTCAGAACTGTCTAAGGCATTGCTGATGCCACATTTTTTGAAGAACCTCACAATGGTTTCATCCTTAACTGCCATGAGGTTTTCACCCACTCACAAACTTGGGTAATAGTGGGCCTCTTTGTTTGCCCACTTGGTGTCAGATCATGATTTCCAGCAGCCATCCATTTGTTCCACTCTTCTCTCACAAAAACTTTAAATGGCTTGTTGATGGAAACACCCAAAGGATGCCAATGGCTGGTTAAGGCCCATAAGAATTATGGCTAGGTGGGTTTTCTCTTCTTTAAATCTCTTTTTTTTGTGTGTGGCTTCAGTGATGTGTGCCCTAAACTGGCCAAGAGCTAATAGGTTTTTTTTTTTTTTTCAGAAGCCCTCCAGGACATTTGGACCACACTTTTCCTATCCATATCTTCACACCATCTTCATCCATCTATCCTTTGCCATGAACATGAACAATAACTCCTCTTGGGATTACTTTTGGAGTGTTTTTTCTCTTGAAAATCAGCATAGGTGGCAGTTTGGTGCCATCTGCACAGCAGAACAACACAGCCATGTAATGGGTTTTGTCATGCCCGGAGGTTTTCACAGTTATGGTTTTGGCACCTTTCACATCTTGTTTGATGGAACATCAAAGGTTAATGGGACTTCATCCATGTCCCAATCTGGCTTATTTCAAATCCATTTTTCTTTCTTGCATCTAGTACAAATTTGTGAAAGGACACAATCTTGGAATCATATTCTATAGGCATTTTTTTTTGTGTAATCCTAGTTTTGGTGTGCAGAGCAAGGCCACATCTCTTCATAAATCTGTGGCACCATGATGGTGAGCCAGTGAAGTCCTCAATACCTTTCTCTGCAGCAAAACGTTTGGCCTCATATATGATAATTTCTGTAGACACTGAAAAGCCATTGTTCCTGTGATGTGTGATCCACTCATATCCACTTCTAACTGTGGCCATTTTGTGGCATGCCCACGAAAACATTGTTTTGTTTTGTCCATTTTTTGCAGTTGATCCTCCTGTTTCCTCCATTCCTGTATCATTTTTTTCAGTTGGAAGTGGCCCAAAGTGTCTCTCCGCTGCTCTGTTCCCATGTTCTTTGGCATGCTTCACCACCTCCAGTTTAAAAGGGATTTTATGTGAAATCCTTTTCTGCTTTGACATCTTTCCACAATTATGGTAGTTCAGCAGGAGACTATGGTACGCCATCGTATCTTTCTACAACCAAATACAGTAATGGCAGAACTATCAATACTGTGTCCTTCATAGTTATGGGGGCACTATAGCTGAGAACATCAGTGGATAATGCACTGTTGTGGGGAGATCTGCTGCTGACACTTTTATGGGGGAGATCTTCTGGTGGAGGGCCACAGGTTGTGCAATACTCTTGTATGGGGACAGCAGTTTTGTACAACCTGTGTGGCTCTGCAGCTGTTGCCAAATTGTAGCTCCGTCATCCCAACCTGTCCAAGCATAATGGGAGTTGTAGTTTGGCAACAGCTGCAGGGCCACATTGACAGGTGACCCTGCAGTAGAATTGTCCTATGTTAATGTTAATGGTGAGGGTGGGGGGCATACCAGTCACATGATGGAGGCAAGCCCGCAGGCTTTCTTTTCCTAACGCCTGTACCCTCCTCCTCCCTAGCACTATAGTATGCTGCAGCAGGGACTCCACTCCTGCCTCCCTTGCTTAGCACCACTGGGACACCCCTCCTCCCAGCTCAGGGTCCACAGCATCGCCTAACTCCTGCTGCCACTAGCTTCCTGCAGCAGCGACCCTGCTCCTGCCTCCTGTGACCCTGCTCCACTACTGCTCCCTACCCCGGCAGCAAGCCAGGTAAGCTACATTTGGACTATAAGATGCATTTCCATTTCATCCCAAGTTTGGGGAAAATGGTGCATTTTGTAGTCTGAGAAATACGGTAATTGTACCATTTTACACTCCTGCTGCCCATGTGGGAAACTTCCTGTTGCTTACACACCTAGCCAATGTTTAGTGGTATTGATGTTTTTAACTTCAGCCATTCTGGTTGGTTTGTAGTGATACCTAATTGTTGTTTTAACTTGTATTTTCTGATAAATAATTATGTTGAACACGCTTCATGCGCTCATCAGCCATGTCTAAATCTTGTTTGTGAAGTGTTTGTTCAAGCCTTTATCCAGTTTTTATTTGAGTCATTTGTCTTTTTATTTTGAGTTGTAAGAGCACTTCATGTATTCTGGATACAATTCCTTTGTCAGACGTTATTTTACAAATACTTTCTCCCAGCCTGGGACTTATGTTTTCATTTTCTTAATGGTATTTTTTTGCATGCAGAAGTTTATCGTTTTAGTGGAGACCAATTTATCAATATTTTATTTTATGGTTACTGCTCTTCCTATTCTTTCTACAAAGTTTTTACTCATATAAATGTCATGAAAATATTTTTGTGTTTTATTCTAGAAGTTTGTAGTTTTAGCTTTTAAGTTTGTACCTACAATCCACCTGAAATCTGTTGTGTGTGATGCATATTTGTGTATTTGGCCTTATGTAGACATTTACATTAGTTAAGATAAAAATTCACCTGCTAAGTCACTCTAGCCATACTTGAAGTGCTCAGTAGTTACACATGGATAGCAACTGCCATTGGGCAGTGCAGGTACAGAACATTCATTATTGCAGAAAATTATGTTGGAATATTTTATTGTTATCAATTTTTAATTTAAAACTATTGCAACTAGAGAATATACTCTGCATGATTTTAACTTTTGATGTTTATTTATACTTGTTTTATTGCCCAGAAAATGGTCTATATTGATGAATTTTTCATGTGCATTTGAGAAGAGTATGCAGTCCTTTTCTGTTGCTGCATATAGTGCTATATATCTGTCAGTTGAGTTGAGTAGCATCCTCTGTGTCTTTGTTAATTTATTTGCCTACTTGTCCTGTCAACTGCTGAGAGATAATTGTTAAATTCAAGAACAATTGTCAATCTATCTATGCTTTTCTGTAGTTTGGTCACATTTAAAATTGTTGTATTTTGTCCTGACTGCTGTGGCTCAGTGGACTGGGTGTCATCCTGCAAACTGAAAGGTCACCAATTCTATTCCTGGTCAGGGCACATGCCTGCGTTGGGGGCTACGTCCCTGGTTGGGGGGGAATGAGAGGTAGCCAATCAATGTTTCACATTACAATGTTTCTCTTCCTCTCTTTCTCACTCCCTTCTCCTCTCTCTAAAAATAAATAATTAAAATGTCTTAAAAAGAAATAAATAATGAAATCATTATGTTTCCTTGATCACTACCTTTTTATCATCATGAAATGTCTCCCTATATTGTCTTGAAGTCTACCTTTGCTATAAAACGTAGTACTGATAGATTTTAATGATTAGAATTTGTGTGTTATTTCCTGTTCCATTTTTTATTCTTTGACTTCCTACTTTTCTGTATCTTTGTGTATAAAGTTAAAGTTGTTTCTTGTTGACAACGTATACCTTGGTCTTGTTCTTTTTCAATCAGTCCAGATATCTCTGGCTTTGAACTTGGCTCTTCAGGGCTTGTGCAATTATTGATATATGTGGATTTGCATTCACTGCAGTGATACTGGATTTATATAGTTACATCTGCTTTTTGTTTTTTTTTTGTTCTTCCGTTTACGCCTTTTTTTGGTGTGAATTAACTATTTTTAGGTATTCATTCTTATTTTTATTTTTTGTGTTAGTTATAGTCATTAGTAATGTCTCTTTACATTATTTTTAGTGCTTGACCTAGAAATTATAATATGTATCTCTAACACATCTACAATAGAAAGTTAATTTACTACAGTATAAGAATCTTAAAATAATATATTTTAATTACTACTCTCTCACCATTCCTGCTCTTGTCACATATTTTACTTCTAAATATCCCAGAACCTCACATCACGTTGTTATTATTTTTAGTTTAAAAGGTCAGTAGTCTTTAAAGTGTGTATGTTTGTATGCATCAGGTGCATGCTTGCATGTGTGTGTTAATGTTTTCTGTATTTACTGACATGTTTTCTCTCTCTGGTGTTTGTTCTTCACTTTTTCCTGAAGAACTGGTTCTCTATATGGTATTGTTTCATTTTGGCCTAAATAACTTATTTTACTATTCCTTATAGTAGGAATTCCTTACATAATAGGGATTCCTTATATCTGAGACAACTTCCTTTATTTTTGTATTTAAATTTTTTTTTTATTTTTGGAAAATTATTCATCGAGACCAAGAATTGTAGATCGATACAGTTTTTGTTTCAACACTTTAACGATATCATTCAATTGTCTTTTTGTCCCCATTATTTCTGGTGAGAAGCTGTAACTTCTGTTATTATTTCCCTTTATGTAATGTGTCTTATTTTCTGTGGCAAATTTAAGATTTTCTCTTTATGGTTGGTTTTCAGAAGTTTGATTATGATATGTTTAAGGGTGCATTTATTGGTATTTCTTTGTATTTATCTTTCTTTGAGTTTGCTGAGCTTATTGAATCTTGAGTTGATGTCTTTCATATATTTTAGAAAATCCTACACCATTTAAATATTTATCCTGGGACTCCAATTATGTATTTACTTGAATTTTGTGTATATAAAATATAATATATAACTGTATATATTATATATCATATGTATATATTATGTGTCAGATATTTTGAATGCAAATAGAGTTCAAACACAAATTGTCAGTTTCGCTGATTCCTTCCTCTGCTGTGTCCAGCCTATTAATGTCACTGAAAACATTCTTTATCTCTGATCGATTTTCTGTTCCCAGCATTTCCATTTGACTATAAAATTGTCCACATGTTCACACATGTTGTTCTCCTTCTACTTTATCATTTTATATATTTAGTATTATTATTTTAAAACATTTTATCATTTCAACACTCCTATTTTATAGGTCTGGTTCTCTTTACTGTTTTCTGTTTAGGAAGAGCCATTTTTTTCATGTTTCCTATAATTTGATTTTCACTGAATTCAGACATCATGAAATATAAGTCAATAGTAGAGTCTGGAGAAAATGACACTCATATCTAGAAAAGGCTAGATGTTCTGTTTGGTATCCCATTAGTGAGAAGATTTGAGACACTCTAGCCTGTAGTTGACCTATGTCTGAGAGTTTTGTTGCTTTAGTTAGATTCAGTTCACTACAGGCTTCCCATTATTTGATGGAGAAATCAGAACCTTCTCTTTACCAGGACTCGGGGTATAAGTATCTGGGGGGATTTTGTCAGCTCTTCTTTCCCACCCTCCACTGTATCAGGCCCTGTTTGCCTTTGTCTCATGCCTGTGTCTTTTCTCTTGCTCTCTCCCAACTGGCTGTGACACTTGCCTTCTATTCAGTGCCAACCCCGGGGTGGAGGGGGAGGGGGTTGCTCAATATTCCTGCTGTGCTGGTAGAATTCAGTGGGCCCTATGTACTTGTTCCAGGTGAGGTGTCTTAGCTCTCTAGCTGTTTCCCCAGTAGCCTACTTAGCTTACTTAGCTTAGTAAGGTGAGGCCCATAGGTGTCTGTGGAATTTTTCTGTTTTCCTTCAGACTGCAGCAGGCTCTGCCCACCCATGCTGCAGGAAAAGAGATGTTTTCCTACCCCAGGGGTAGTAAGTTGCTGCCTCATAATCAGCACCATGACTTGAGTGCCAGGGAATTCCCTGAGTTCTTCTAGTCAGGCTTCAGCAGGCTCTGTACGCATTTGCCTCAGGGTCGCTCAGCTTTTTCTTTTTTCTCTTTTCTTTTCTATCTTTTAAAAAACAGACTTTCTTTTTTAGAGCAGATTTAGGTTCATAGCAAAATTGAGAGGAAGTTACAGGGGGGGCATACACCGCTGCCCCCCACATAGGCAGAGCCTCCCCCATTATCAACGTCCCTCACCAGAGTGGTGCATTTGTTACAACTGATGAACTTTCGTTGATACGTCATTCTCACCCAAAGTCCATAGTTTATAGTAGGGCTCACTCTTAATATTGTACATTCTGTTTGGACAAAAGTATAATAACAGTATCCATCATTATGGTATCATAGAGAATATTTTCTTTTTAAAAAATTTATTGGGATTACATTGGTTTTCAAAACCATACAGGTTTCAGGTGTACCACTGAATAAAACATCATGTGCACACTGAATCACGCACCCTTCACCCCAAACAAAGTCTCTTTCCACCTCATGTCCCACTGCTTTGCCAACCTTCTCCTCCCCCTCCCCCTACTCTGACTAGCACCACACTCTTGTCTGTGTCTATGTGTTACTTATACATGTTTTTTGGTTAATCCCTTCACCTTCTCAGCTTTCTTACTCTACCCTGAGGTGTCCTGTAGCATTCAGTGAAGGCCCGAAGAAAAAAGTCAGTGGTAGGTGGAGATTGCCCTTTCATCTGAGCTCCTGGGGATTCTGAATCCCTTAAAATTGCACTAAGGCTTCAACTGTTTATTTTAATCTGTTTTCTTTTGCATTCACTGTGCTGCTGAGGGTGAAAGTGGCTCTCCTACGAGGACAGTCGTACTTTGGGATTTTGGTTTATTGGGTTTCTTTATAACCTGAATGCTCCTACAGGCTTTAAAAATTATTATTTTGTAGGTTATATGGCTTGGTTTTGTTGATAAGGTGGGAGCAATGTTCCCTTGTGACTTTTTATATCCCAAGTGGAAGTGGAAGTCAACATAGCTTTTTCTATAAAATTTTATGTCAAATGGTTATAAGCAAATCCTAATTGACTTTTTAATGTGTGCTGTTGAAATTATTATCATCATTATTGAAAACAGAGTTTCACACAGAGGTGATAAAAATTTGAAACCATTTTTTATGACCACTCAACATTTGTAAGAGTTAAAATTGTATTTAAAGACTTTAATAGACTTCCTTTTCTTTTATCGACAAATGGTATGTTAAATTTTATTTTATAACAATGCAACAGAGTTCAAATGCAAACTATCTTCTGCATGTTAAGTATTTGAAAATAACAATGAAGCTCCAATTTATAGAACATACATGGCAAAACAGTCATGGGACACTAGTGGGCATTGCTAGTAAAGAGCACATCAACCACAAAGCAACACTTACCTGGTACCTGTGAAACAGAGATTTGGGGTTGTAAGGCCTGGAGCTGTTCCTGCCAGGGGCCTCTAAACACCTTCACCTCATCAAATTGTATTGTGGGCTGTGAGTCCTGCTATGTGGCCATTTGCAATATGAACTCTAGTGTGTCCACAGGCCCTTGTTCACAGTGGGAGGGGGAGTGGTTTGCAGGGGGCTGCTCATGTAAAGGTTCGATGGAACTATTCCAGATGCCAGCTGAGGGAACTATGGGCCCACTGTTAGACCTCATCACACTAGATTCACCATTCAAGGAGCCTGTAAGAGGCTGTTGTGCCTGACTTTGTGTTCCTGCCACTCCAGGTGTCCTGGGCTGTGCAGAGAAATCAGCATCTTATTGTCCACTATAAACCACTAGCACACCCATTCAGGGAAGCTCAGAGACAGTGCGTACTCTAACAGTGCTCCCTGGCCCCTCAGCTGCCCTGCTCTTCTTTCACTTAATCCTGTGTTCTGAGTTCTGTTATCACTTGTAAGGTTGCCAGATAAAATGCAGATAAAAATTACAGATAAACAATGAAAAATGTTTTAGTAGTATATCTCAAATACTGCATGGGGCATACTTGTACTATAAGAATTTGTCATTCTTTATCTAAAATTCTGCCCTGGCTAGATAGCTCAGTTGGTTGGAGCATCCTCCAAAAATGCCAGGGTTGTGGGTTCAATGCCAGGTAGGGGCACATACAGGAGTCAATCAATTAACATGTGGAGGGGTGGAACCACAAATCACTGTTTCTCTGTCTCTCCCTTCCTCTCTCTCTCTCTAAAATCAATGAAAATAAAATTAAAATTAAAAAAATAAAATTCTAATGTAACTGGCAGTCCTATGTTTTTATTTGCTAAATCTGGAAACCCTACTCACTTGGATATAGCCAATAATAACACAAACTACTGATTATTTTAGTTTTCTATGAGCCATGTTAATTTGACCAGCACATTCAATTCCTACAGACCTGAGAGGGCTGGGTGAGGCTCAAACAAGATAATGCAGGTAAATGCTGTTGGTAAACTCTAAACCACTCTGCAGGGGTAAGAGAGCATAGTGATTGCAGAAAGGACTGAATCTAGTTCAAACGCCTAAGCTCTTCTAAAAATCCTTTTGCCCTGCCCTCATTTCCAGCAGGGTGGCAGTCTTTCGGGGAAATAATATAATGTTGTTGGGGAATTGTAAACCTGAAGCCTCCGTTTGAATCCTGACTCTACCACTTAAAAAGATGTGGGACATTGGACAAGCTATTGACCATTTCTACACCCCAGACTCCTCTTTGTAAAAGGGAGATACCGTAAGTGCAGAGCGTATGTGGTGCTCTGCGCCAGCGCTGATGTAGCCCTGACCCTAGCAAGCACTCAGGGTGTGGGCACATCATTTCTCTTTTGCTGAAAGGAGACTTTGGTGCTCCTTTATTCACATCCAACAGCAGATTGCCTCCTCTACCTTTTTTTAAGTGTTTCCCTAACATATTAGTAGGTATATCATGGAGAAGGGGGAAGTATTTACAATCCAATGTTTGTGAAATGTCACACATTATATGTCTCCCTCCATTTTTAAAAAATCATTACCTGAGGACTTCGTTAAAAATTTGCTTTTAGAGAGAAAGGGAGAGAGAGAAACATCTATGTAGGAAGAAACACTGGTTGGTTGCCTCCCATACACACCTGTACCAGGGACCAAATGAGCAACCTAGGTATGTGCCCTGGTGAAGAATTGAACCAGCAACCTTTTGGTTACAGGGTGATGCTTCAACCAACTGAGCCACACAGGCCAGGGCACTTGCCCCTTTGAAGAGGCACGGCACACTGTTGCACATCGAAGCTTCTGAAATGGCCCATTCTAGAGAAACTTTTTCTACTTATTTACCCAGGTTTTCTTCAGATTATTTATATATGGAACACTTTTTTTTATGGCCCATCTATTAATATCTGTGTAACTATTTTCACCTGTCAACATTCCTGTTAAATCCCTCCAACGCAAGGGAGAAAGTCAAGAGGTACTATTGTTCACAGGCATGGAGTAGGAAATAAAGGTTGTGGAATATCATTGAAAGTGATAAAAATAATCAGGAGAGGGAGTACAAACAGTGGTAAAACTTATTGGAAGTTAGGGGTTGGTATGATAGCATAGGTGAGCTAAATCTTCATCTACTACAGAGAGTCAAGAGAACTCTCAAATCAGAACACAGAGCAAGAGTGACATAAACAGATTGCTTATAGGTAGAGCAGAAACTTCCCAAACATTTGAAAACAGAGGTGAGGGAACATAGCCAGAGACTGCTGTCTTTCATTCTAAATCCTTCTGTAAAACTCAATTTTTTAAGAAAAATTTGTGCATGTCTTACAAAAAGAAACATCTGGGGAAAAAGGACCACCCCACCCCAACACCCCCTACAACTCCAACAGCCCATGGAGCTGTGATGGATCAGTGCTAGCCAGCTGGACTTCGTGCGCTGCTTTCTGCCTGCTTCCTTCAGTTCTGTGCTTGCTTTGGTGTTCCTCCCTCCAACCCTCCCTTCTTTTCTTTTTCATATTTCACGCCATCCTGCAGTTCTATATTGCACTGTAAGATTGAAAAGAAACTAATAAGCCCAGGGCAACTGGCTGATTGGTGAATTCAACTACCATACTATCTAGACAATATTATGACTTCTTTCTTCCCTGCTCCTTTGTGGTATTTTTTTTTAGCAAAAAGATTCTGTGAACTTGCTAGTAATCCTAAAATAAGAAGAATTTCAAAATGCTGCAAACTTTAAAAATAGGATCCAGATGCATTGTCTAAGCCCTTTTAAATCTCCAAAGCAAGTCACAGTGGCCTGACTAGCTGATTAAGCCATTAATTCTGCCTGGAATTCAGCTGTGGTCCAGATTAAAGCATTAGTCTTTTACCCAGAAACCTGAATTTGGTTCCCCCTTGGTGTACACATGCAGCTCTCATTAGGGAGGAAACCTTACCCATCAAAACTCAGCTTGAAGTTCACCTCCTTTCTGAACCCCATTTCCTCCCTCCTTTTCCAGGTGCTTTTGCTCATAATTGCCCATGAGGCCGCATACATTCCTTTGTGCCAACACCTCCTATGCTGTCTGTTCACCTTACTAAAAGGCACTTTCAGACACATAGATAGTGTGTATCTGTGTGATACACACCCTGAATGTGGGCAGGACCTGTGAGCATGATGGGACATCACTCCCCTGATCAGGAGATGGGAAGGTCTCTCTGTGTTTACCTTATGTGATAGCAGATGGCAGGGACAGAGCACTGCTGATGCCTTGACTGTCAATCACTGTGCTTACCTCGCTTCTTCCCCAAAGAGAAGACATGACCCAGATTTCCTATCCTGGAATTTGAATTTTAAGTGAACTAGACCAGGATCAGATGGAAAGCATTGGAGCTGAATCATCCTAATGCAATACCCAGAAGAAGACTCTTAAGTGAATTGTACCAGCTGAGGCCCCTACAGACCCATCCTTCTCCAGGCTGATTGTCTTGATTACCCTGTGATACAGGTAGCACCCCTGTTTCTTTTCTTTCCTTTTCTTTAACCTAGCCAAATGCAATTTCTTTTACTTGCCATTAAAACTCCCCACCAGCTCTCATACAGTCAGCCATTTTTATCTTCATCCCCAAATAGTCTCTACAGCTTGATTTACCCTTCAAGGTTCTGTGCTTTGTCTTTAATTACCATTTAACTCTTGACAATAATTGACTCTTTATACTCCAACTCTTATACTAACTCTTTTTTCTTTCTTTTTTAAATTGTTGTTCAAGTACAGTTGTCTCCATTACAATGATTCTAGAATTAGCTTTTCTCACTAAAGGGAAACAGACACAAAACATTAACTTGCCCAATTTGACATGGCTATTTTGTGGCAGCATCTGAATTCATACATGGGTCTCTTATTTTCCAAAGTCCATTTGCCCAACCACTAAGCTAAGCTATATTGCTTTAAAATAAGTGATGTTTGTCAAAGATGAAAGAGGCATTCCTCACAGAGGGAACAGAAGAATATAAGATTAAGGGTAAGGAATAAGGGATGCAGCTATTGTAGACTAGAAGCTAAGGGAGGAGACTTTTTCAGGAGGGAGGAAAACCCCTGCCTAGAGGCATTAATCAATCGTTGTTGGTTGTTCCTCTCAGGGTTCTGTTCTGTACTGTGATGTTTAGATAAAATATCAAGCAAAAGAATCATGAAAAACAAAAGACACGGTTCCTGTTCCAGGGGTCTTGGTAATCTACTTCTGAGGATAAGACCAATGGTAGCAAAGAACAGGGCTGTTGGGAGGATTACAGGAGATAATGCCAAGAAAGCTCTCAGCAAAGTGTTTGGCAAGTAATGAGACTAAATAAACATTTACTCTAATTCCAGGCTCCTCCTGTGACAAGAGAGAGTTTCTTCCTTTAGATATGGTAGCTCCTCCACCTGAGTTTTGCCCCAGTGAATCGTGCAGTCCTGATCCAAAGTTAGTTGCTTTCCTGCTTGCCTGGCTGACAGCATCCTTATTTTCCTCCTTTTTCAGTCCCTTGGAGGGCTTTCCACTTTGGGATCCCACAAATTAGCACCAATGCCTGTCAGATAATGTGGAGGATGGCATTTTCTCCTTCTACCCCCACCCCCATTCACTCCCTTCCTAAATTGGGTTGCTAGAAGACCATCTTTGATGAGAAAGAGAAAATGTGGACATAAATAATGCCCCAGAGCTAACACCTGAAACTAATACAAAATAATATAGAATGTAAACTGTAATTTAAAAATTAAAAAAAAATGTTCTAGAGCTATATTTTTAGCAGCATCAGGTTGAGAAAGGTTGATTCTCATTAAGGCTGGATTACTTCAACCCAAAATCCTCCAGAAGGAATGCAAAGGCTAAAACCATCTTCTCCAGCGCCATCTAGGGGAAACTGCCAGTGTGAGTCAGGAGCCTAGAGGAGGTGGTGGGGGCTGGGGGAAGGGCAGAGATAAAAAGACCAAAGGAGACAAAAGGGCTATCTGAGCGTGGAACAGAGAGGAAGTGGTCTGAGAGGCAACAAGAGAGGAGCAAGTAAATTCTTTCATTCTGTGGATATTTGTGGGCATTTATGTACATATGTGTGCTTCTGGGAACATGCTCATGGGAAAGGAGGGCTGCTGCTCCCCTCCAGGAACTGCCATGACAGTGAAGGGTTGGACAATAGACTAGTGAACAAATGGACAAATGAGATAGTTATAGAGAGGGATGGATCTGAAGACAAAGATAAAGGAGGACAACAGAACGGAGAGTGCCTGGGGGCGACAGTAGAGGGAGCAGTGCTGGACACCATGTCCTGGGAAGTTCTCTCCGAAGAGATGAAGGTTGAGATCTAAATGACAAGGCAGCATGTGGAGATGAAAAAATATTCCAGGCAAACCGCCCCCCGAAAAAACAAAAAAACCAAACCCAATCCCTCCCCAGCACCCCCCCCCAAAAAAAAACACAACCAAAATAACTGCAAGTCAACATGAAGGTACAGAGAAAGACTGGCCCAAGTAGAAAGAAGAGAAAGTTCCAAGTCTTGGTGGCCATGCACCTGCCATGGGCAGGCAATGGGAAGTGAAAGGTAGGGCTGGATCCTGAGGGCAAGGTGTTCCTGCTCAATCCTTGAGAGTGCAAGAATAGGCATGTTTGTCCTTGGGGAAGGAAAATAAGGTTGTCTCTTTGACAGCGAACTCCACCAGCCCACCCTTCCAAATGTCAAGGGAAAGGGCAGGAATAATGATGCAACTTTCATAAATAAGGAACCCTGGGCACAGAGTAGTGAAAGGATCCTCCCAGACAAACAGCAAGTGAGTGTCTGAGTCAGGGCTCCAACCCAAGGATCTCCATCACAGCCACCTGCTCTGTCCTTAAGACACAGAGATGTCCTCCAGATTTAGCTCTTGGGCTGCTTGCTTTCAAAGAAGTTTCTCTCTTTCTTTACTGTGTCTTAAAGAAACCTTGAGTGACATCATTTTTAATTAATACTAATCTTTTCTATTTAGCAGTCCTATCATTCTCCCTCTGTTTCCTTTCCACCCCTCTTTCCCTGTGAAGTGCAGCCTGCCTCCTTGCACTTGGTTAATTTAGCAGCTGACCCACCTCAGCAGGCCTCTAGAGCAGGGGTGTCAAACTCATTTTCACCAGGGGCCACATCAGCCTTGAGGTTGCCTTCAAAAGGCCGAATGTAATTTTAGGACTGTATAAATGTAACTACTCCTTAACAGTTAAGCAAGAACTTGGCGCTGCCACCAGGTAAAGGTGCCGGGCTGGATAAAACAAGTTGGAGGGCAGGATTTGGCCACGGGCCTTATGTTGGCCACCTGTGCTCTATAGACAGGATCTTTCTGGCCAGAAGGGAACACAGTCATTTCAGTATCTAAAAGAAGGGGACAGGCTATTAATCACATTGTCCCTTACCAAGTACCCTGCAGCCTGGGGGTAGCAGGGGCCTAGCTCCTCACCCTCCCCTTCTGCTTGTTATAATATTCCCACTCACCCTGAGGGCATATATCACAAGGATCCTCGAATTCCATAGAAGGTACTAGAATTCTATGTGGAGCCTAGTAAGAATGAAAATTCTAGGGCCCTAAGATCACAGACTCTGACTCAGTGAACCTGGGATCCCCACCCCAGGAATATGCATTTTAAAAGACATCTCCACCAATTTGTTTCCTCTAAATCAAATCGACAGTGATCTCGGTTCCAGAAATAATCTGACTTCATCTTTTAGTTCAAATACATGTGTTAAAATGAGTTTCGTAAGTATTATTTAACATTTTTGAATATAATTTGAATTTAATACTGACTAAATATTAGCTATTAAACTGCTGATAAAGGATGCATATTGTTAAAAGGTTAAAATGGTATAGATATAATTAATTATCCACTTAGTAGTAAGTTGTAAAAATAACTAGAACATCAAGTTGCTGTTTATTTATTTAAAAAAGTCTGACTTTATCAGCTGCAGTTGGTGTCCAGGATGATTCTCTTCCAGAGCTCACGGCATTAGGAAGGCCTCGCCAGCACCTGAACAGGTGAGGGCCCTCTGATATCCTGTCTGCTGTGGGGGCCTCTGAGAGCTATGTTTTCTAAACTTACCAGTGTCTTTAGAATCTGACAACTCTGCTGCTTCCTGGCTGGGCTTGGGGTCTGGGAATCTGGGGGAGAGAGAAAGGAGAGATGGGAACTCTGTACCAAGTGCCCAGCCTCTCTGGGTGGCCAAGCAATTATTTCCTCCACCCCACCTGGCACCTTCTTCTGGAGGCCTCTGCAGAGCTGCATGAAGGTCAGCACTACTGAGGGAACCCTTTCCGGGCAGGGAACCACTCAGTGTTCTGCTTTTATAATAAGTTCCCCCAAGGGACTCTGACCTAAGTGGTCTTTGGACTGACTTCCAGTAGTAATGCCACCTTAAGAAATATATTCTGAACTCCTGTCTTTATTTGTTCATTCCTTCATTCCTTCATTTATTTTTTCACTCATTTATTCATTCATTCAGCAAGCATTTATTGACCTCTATTCTGTACCAGGCACTGTTCTAGACACTGAAGAAGGAACAGTGACCACAACAGGCAGAAGCCCTGGCCCTTATGGAGCTTATATTTCTCTGTTGTTAAACAAATCAACAGAGAAATACACATAATGTAGAGTCAAGTGGAGACAGGGAAAAGGGATGCAGGGTAAAGGAAGAAGGCAGGGACTCTACTTTAGAAAGGGTGATCAGGTCTCCTAGAGAAGATGTCATTTGGGGTAGAGCCTGAGGGGAGACAGGCCATTCTCCAGAGAAGAGGGTGCCAAGCAGAAAGACTGGCAATTGCCCAGGCCTGAAGCTCTGGTGTGCTAAGTGTCTCTGAAGGACGGTGGGGAAGCCCACGAGCTTGGAGCAGAATGGGGGAGGCAAGAGAGGGTGGACTGAGTTACATGGATAGGCAGGGTCAAGCCTGAGTCCATTGGGCCAGGGAAAAGACTTGAATTTTATTAGACTTTCAAGGATGAACCTCTTTGGGTGCCAGGGATGAACATCACAATGCATACTGCTGGCACCCTACCTGGAGCCCCTGGGACTTCTTTTACTTGCTCTGAGTCCCTCACCCAGTTTCTCTGTGCCTTCAGAGCACTACCCAAGCTCACTTGAGCTGCCTCACCCCAGGGAAACTGGAGGAACCAGAAGAGCCTGAAGAGCCATGGCCCCGGGACAACGTTGGCTGGTGTTGTTGTAGAAGAGCCTGCCCCCATTCACTCCCTGGTATGTTGTCACTTGTACCAAATCTTTGGGTCCAGTTCTGCTCCTGGGACAACACACCTCTTGAAGATCCCCCAGGGATTTAATATCCAGTTAGTCCTCTCCTCATCAGACCATGTCTCCCTTGTGGAGAGCTGGCTGACAGCCTCTAGCAGGGATTCTGTGAAATTCCACTTGCCACTTATTCCTTTGGCTTTATCTTCCTGACACTTCTGAGTTTTACTATCTTCCTGTCACTGGGAGTTCAAAGTGCAATTGTGGGGTGGCAGCTGGAGCTGTCTCAGGCTTTTCTATCCAAGAGAGTTTTGGTCTTGGCCCTAACACCAACTTGCTATGTGGCCTTGGGCGAAGCGCCTGGACCCCTGAGCTTCAGCTTCCTTATATGGGAATCTGTGATAATTAAGCCACCTGGCCAGGTGGTTGTGCCAATTAAATGCCACAAAGCTTATAAAGTGCTTGGCACCCAGTGGCTACTCAACAAATGCCATAGCCTTCCTTCCTTGAGCTGCCCTTATATATTAAAACTCTGCTCTTTCTTCACTGACTTTAAGGAAGGCTTAAAAATGGTTACAGTAATAGGAAACATATATTTCATATTTATAATATTCCAGGAAGACTGCTGAATGCTTTGTGCATGTGACCTCTCTGAGCCCTCTCACATTGTCTGTGATTTAACCTTTGAGCCTAAGGTTAGTGCATTCCTGTGTGTGTGTGTGTGTGTGTGTGTGTGGTTAAGCAATCGCCCAGGTGCAGCTGGTATTCTAATGCAGACTGACTCGCAGGCGTGGTCACCTAGCACCCTAATTGGGAAGCCTCTCCAGAGTGCTAACACAGGTTTCTGCTATGTGCACCTCCATCGAGATCAGATGTTTTGTTTATTAGCTTAGAGGATGTCAGAAATGCTTCTTTACTGGTGAAATCAGTGGCTCTAAGGAGCATGATAACTGTTAGAAATGGGTTCCAATGGAAATAAAGATCTTCAAAGTGTTTGGACTGGATAAAATATTTTAGAAATGCTCCCTACCTTAGCATGAGTTGAGTATAAAGACCCAGGTAGACTTGAATCCTTAGAAATAACTCAGGAGAACTGAATCCCTAACTTGTTTGGTGTCTAGCCACGAGCAAGGAGGAGGGTTCTGGGGCCCAATGCCAGTGACACCTCCAACAGAACCCTGCCTTGGCAGTCACCGTGTGTTTGCTTTCAGGGAGCCTTCATGCAGAGTGGAGATTGGAACACTAAAAGACTGAGAACTGGGACTTTGTGGAATATGCAGACAGGCACTGTGAACACTTCTGAATTTGCTTGCTAATAAGTACCTGTATGTGTGCCAGAATTTTGAAAAGTCCTTCCTGTTTAACCTGGTGGCTGTCTTGTAGTGACAGGGTAGGTCAACTGTCCCCCACCATAACCTTCTCAGTTTACCCATATTTACGTGATAGGAACCTAAAAAACGTGCGAAACAAAATTGGCCTAGGTCAGTTCACAATGAATCCTGTGAGGGATCCACTGTTAGAAAAGTCAAGCAACTTCTCCGTAGTCATGAGAAAGAAGCAGACCAGGCCCCAACTATGTAAACACGGAGGACTGTTCTGATGGCAGAACAGCACAGTGATGGAGAGAGAGATGCACTCAGAATGCAGTGTGACCCTGATCCTGCCACTTCCTCATGACCATGGGCATGTTGCATCCTTACTTGTGTTGTGACAACCAATCAGAAATGTTTCCACTCATCATCAAATATTCCATGGGAAGAAAAATCTCTTCTGATATAGATTCTACCTCCTTGGCAAAATGTTCTCTCTTACAAAAACATGTTTCCTGAGTGCTTACTGTGTGTCAGGCACTGTGTCTAATGCTTTAGCTATGGATTCGGTGTCAGTAAGCACACCATTCACTCAGGAGCATAAGATGTGTTTACTACAACTGTTCCAGGTTAAGTAGGAGGAATTGGCTCAACATCACCCTACACGGTGTCCAAGACCTTTACTGGGAGGTGCCCATGTGTATATGTGCCTGTGGCAAACAGACCTAAACCAGTTGGGCTTTTCCAGTTGTGGTGTTGTCACTGTCAGAGGCAGCTGAGCTCTACTCCCTGACAGACAGAATATACAACACACAAAGGCCAGGCCATGTGTGACAGCAGACCTCTGACCCACCACCTCTGCAGCAACCAGTCCAGAATTGTCAGGACTTGGTCCATGTCTGGCAACTTTCCCTTAACTCACGACTAAACAGAGATAGTCAAACATGCTCCTCAAACTAATCTCATGAGATTCCCAGCTTCTAGTTACCCCACCTACAGTCTCCTTCTGCCTATAACTGAAATAGGATTGCATCCAAAGCCCTCCCTTTTCCCCGCTATAAAGCTTTCCCACTTCTCTGCCTGTCTTTCAGTCTCTGCCTAGCAAGTGATGGCACTTGACTCCCTTGCTAGAGCAATTTCTGAAGAAGTAGCCTCCATATGTTCTCCTTCTGTTTACTTCCAGAGTCTCCTTCCCACCACCTTGCTATCAGATGTATACTACATGGAAGAAGGTCTCAGAAGGAAGTCTACCATGTGTACAAATATTGAAATGCAAGCAAGCACAAAAACAGTCATACAAACAGATTCTGTGGAATTGTGGAAACCCCGGCCATCAGTTCCCCAGGCATTTCCACAACACCTTGCATGAAGTTTCAACTAGAGTTAGATGAGATAATAGTCTAGACAAGAGAGGCAAGGTTTCTTGACTGTACTCCTGGAAGCCCCTCCTGAGTATCTGAACAAAGGGTCAAATGGGAGTTTTAGACTTTGTAGATGCTCAAGAGGGTTTAGGCAGCCGGGTTCACTAAATTCTTCTGTTCTTGTTCACGGGAGGCAGGCATGCCTGTGCAATATTTATATCTTTTCTGCATATATTCAACACCACTTCTTTCACCAATGAAAAATTGCTTTTAATATCCCTGATGCTAATTTATAAGCCCTCTAGCACCTGTCAAAATAGCAAGATTAGAACTGCCACAGAGCTCTGGGGTGTGCAGGCCTCACAGGGGTTTTTCCTACTAAGTCCCTGGAGGGTGGATTCCTGATGAGGTCCATTTAAATGTTAAGGAACAGAGGCTCTTAATCTTCTCTGTCCTTGGACCCTTTGGGCAGGCTAATAAAACCCTCAGATCTCTTTCCCCAGAGTAATGTTTACAAATAATATTTACAAATAGGGAAAACCAATTATATTAAAATAGTTAACTTGAAAACCAACCAATGTCACCCCAATAAATTCAATAATTCAAATAATCATAAAAAACTTTGAATACCAAATGTATGTGATGTAATAATATATGTGGTTCTGCCCTGGCTGATGTAGCTCAGTGGATTGAGCAGGGGCTGCAAACCAAAGTGTCGAGGGTTCGATTCCCAGTCAGGCCACATGCCTGGGTTGTAGGCCACGGCCCCCAGCAACCACACATTGATGTTTCTCTCTCTTGCTCTTTCTCCCCCCTTCCCTCTCTAAAAATAAATAAATAAAATCTTAAAATATATATATATATATATATATATATATATATGTGGTTCTTTACTAATGTGTTAAATGGTAAGGTCTGCTGGCAGGTCTCAGAACTACCATCATTTTGGAGAAGCCATGAGCTTCAAATATTTCAAAATACATGCAGTTGCTGTAATGTGAAAAGCAAATATCTGTAATATCTATTGGCTACAAAGTCACAGGAACTTCTATGGTTGTCTGAGTTCTTATTTAAAGGGAAATGCTAAATTTTTGTTAAGGTTAGTGAAAATAAAGAGGTAATTTTGTCCCACATCCAGGGTCCTGAGCTCCCCCAAATTCACTCTGTGGGCCTGAGCATGAGAAGCCCTGCCCGCGAGTGTACAGTTTAATATGCACAGAGCACAGTCTCCACCCTGAAGCAAATTATTGTATGCCACTGTCCCATGAAGGCAGAATTGTTGTTTATTTAATATTTCTTAGTCTTCTTTCTACCACATCTGGAAGATGAGCTCAGGGACCACAGGGACTGTGTTGTGCTGAGACTTAACACTGCTAAGTCTCCAGTGTCAGAACAGCACCTGGCACATAGCAAGTGTTCAAATATTTATTGGATGACAGGATAAGATGGAGATGGCAAGGTGATGTGTCCTGAATGGGCCTCACACACCCAGGCAGTCAGTGGATGAGGTGCTGGATGCTGACAAAGCCAAGGCGTCCCTGGGAACAGGCGGAGTATTGGCACTGCCCCAAGCAAGTGAGAGGCAGTGGGCTCATGTGTGGTTCTGAGCTCTAGGCCTGGTGCATACTTTCTGGCCTTCCAGGACAGTCGACTCTTCTGGAACCTTCTTCCAGAATCAGCACGTTTGTCCCCCAAACCTCCTCATCCTTCCTGTCCTCTGTGTCAGGGATCCAGGCTTCCTTTTGTCCTCTTGTCCAAGAGAACCCTTCCTTCCCTTTCCACTCCTCCTCCACATCACCTTCTCTTTTCCCTTTTCTATTTATTAATCTGGAATTCTCTTTTCCCTTCACAAGAAAACTTGATGGCTGACTAAATCCAGAGTCTTGGTATTTAAGAACCTCCAAGGCAATATTGATAATATTTTCTTGAGGGCCTAGAGGATCTCATTTTCAAACACTGTCCAAACAGATTAGTGACATTATTTGCAGAAAGATAGAAGTAGACAGAGAGAGAAGCAGGGTCGGAGAGAGGAGACATTAGGAGAAGGGAGAGGAGGGGAGGGGAGGGGAAGTTGAGATTGAGATTGAGAAAGAAGTTTGAAAACCATCTGACTGTTCACAGTCTGCCCACATGCATCTTGTTTTAAATCATTCTCAGAAATATTCTATAAAGCATGTATTATTGGCTCATTTCAGTACTAAGGAAACTAAAGACACAAAAGTTTAGGTAAGGTGTCTAATGGCGCACAGCTGCTAATGAAGGAGGCCGGTCTGCTTCTCCCTGACTTCAAAGCCTTCACCTTCAATCCCCAGGCTCTTTGCCTCTCCAGGTTGGGCCCTGGGTGTACAGAGCTGGAGAACTGTCCTGGGGCAGTGGTTTTCAAACTACCTGTGGTGGGGTGCCAGTTCATTTCCAATCTGTTTCAGATCAATGAGTGGGTTTACTGTGCAGGGCTAGTTCACATCTCTTGCCACAAATGGCTCCGTTAGTTTGTAACATCCCTACTGGTCCATCTCTGTTGAACTGATTGAAGCCTCAGAGATCATGCAAGGGCAAATTGCTCTATGAGTTTCTAATGCTCACTCTCACTTTCTGTACTTTTTGTGGACTGGTAGCAAACCGTTCACAGATGGGCAGTGCCCAGTGGACCACACTCAGGGGGCAGTGGTGCAGGACACGGTGCTTGCACTGTCACCAGGACTCCAGGAGGGCTCCGAGGTTAGCAGTGTGGCGCTGTCCAATGAATGCACCTTCCTCCACTGAACACAGAGCACTCTCTAGGTATTTTACAGCCCAGAGGCTGCACAGCTGGCTCTCGATAAATAATTTGACAGTATCTTCATTCATGGGGAAGAATATCTATGACTCCTTTGAGATGCTAAATGAAATATTTTCAAAGTTTATTTTGCTTTGTGTGTGATGTTAATTACAGCGTATTTATAGCTGTTGCTGTGCGTTTTGGCTAGGAGGCAGCTGAATCATTTAAGAACTGTCCTTTCAACAAGAACTTGTTAAGGTGTTTGGACATCCTTGCTGTGCCTGGATGGCACACCAATCATCCTTGGTGGTTGTGCCTGTAATTTTTCTTTCTTGGAGTACCCATGGGGTTTTTGGGTACACCTGGTAAACAGATGTATTTAAATAGTCAGCATGCCTCAGGATTATGATTTTTCGTTGAAATACAAGTGTGCACATTTGCTGCTATCTCTTCTTATCAGCATTCGACACCTGAGGAAACATGTTTTCCAGTTTGTTTTTTTGACCCTTGGTTTATTTCCTTCGGGGCGGCTTTGCCTCCCTGTTTGCCCAGCTCACCTCTAGTAGCATTTCAGAGCTGAAAACCTCCCTGGCTAGCTAGCTGGCTTTTTATCTCAGACACGCCTTTTGATGCCACCTAGTGGCCAAATAGGTTGATCTCAGGTCCTGGAACTGAGACACCGATGTCTTTCTTGCCCGTAAACCTGGGCTCACTTGTTTAAGGAACTCCAAAATTTTGAGAAACTGAGGCACCTTAAGAAAATGGCTGAGGAAATGGCCATCTAGAATAATTAGGATTGTTTTTTCAAAGATCCTACTTAGAGCACAGTTTCGAGAGCCTGCCAGGTTTGAATTTGAACTCTGGCTCTAAAGGCTTGCAAGCTGGGTAACATTGAGCAAATTACTTAACCTCTCTTGGTCTGACTTACTCATCTATAAGAAGGAGATAATAATACTATGGTCATGAGAATTAAATAAAATAATAAATTTCTAGTGTGTATCCCAATAATTGGCACATGATGTTAACAGCTCATTAGTTATAATGACCATTATTACTATTATTATTATTATTATTATTTAATGCCTGGAGTATGACAGGCACTTCGTAAATGATTGTTGTAGTAACAATAACCAGGTCCAAATTATCAGCCATTTATGCATTAAAATCTGTGTGTTTAGTGTGGCACTGAACAAAAAACATGGGGATGGTTATATGTTCTTTGCCTCTTAAAAGCTTTGATTCCATGTGAGTGGCGAAACACAGCCAATAACATGGTAGTCTGCACTGAGGCTGAAGTGGAGTGGGGGAGGGGAAAGGGGAGAGAACACTGGGCTGTGGGGGGCAGGCTGCCCAGTGGAAGGAAAGAAAATGAGGGGATGGTATTAGCAATTACTGAGGTAGGAAAGTGCAAGAAGACTTGATTGGCTACACAGGAGGCTGGGAGGCTGAGGCAGGAGTTTCTGCAGGGGAAGTGGCAAGTCATTCCCTGCTATCTTCCATACCAGTTTCTTTTTTATTTTTTTAATCCTCACCTGGGGTTACATTTATTGATGAGAGAGAGAGAGAGAGAGGGAGAGAGAGAGAGGTTTCAGTTGCCTCCCATATGCACCCTGACAGGGATAAAACCTACACCCTAGTATGTGCCCTGACGATGCTCCAGCAGCCAGGCCACACTGGCCAGGGTGGTACTAGTTTCCTGTGGTTGCTGCAACAAAGAGTCTGGGTGGGGCAGAACAGAAATGCATTCTCTCACTGCTTGTGTGCTAGAAGTCTGAAATCAAGGAGTCAGCAGGCCTGTGTTCCTCCCAGAGTCTCCAGGGAGAATCCATTTCTTGCCTCCTCCAGCTTCGGGTGGCAGCAGGTGTTCTGGGCTGGGGGCACATTATTCTAATCTCCGCCTCTGTAGTTACAAGGATTTCTTCTCTTTGAGGGATTCTTCTTGCCTTTCTTATAAGGACACTTGTGCTAGAAAATCTCCTCATCACAAAATCCTTGCATTAAACACATCTGCAAAGACCCTTTCTCCAAATAAGGTCATATTTACAAGTTCTGGAAATGAGGGCTTGACATCTTTGGGGCCATTATTCCATGCATAGCATCTTGTTTCTTATTTTTCCCTTTAGTCTGAATTTTCTGAGCTTGTTGTTCTTTTCTAGTTTTCTCTTCCTTATATGTACTATTCTGTTTTTCTTATATTCCTCCAATATCCTTTTTTTCTCTTTCTCCAAAGTTTACCAAGAAAGAAGGAGTTCTTAGGTAAGCCAGGCCTTTGATGATGTGTGACCCTGCTGATGACTCTAGTCCCTTCCCTTCCTCCCTCCTTCCCTCCCTCCCTCCTTCCCTCCCTCCCACCCTTCTTGCCTCCTTTCCCACTCTCTGGCTGTCCTTCCTCTGGGCCTTCGCACATGCTGCTTCCTCCTCCTATGCTGCTGCCTTCCCCACTGCATTCCACAAGCCTCATTCTCCACTCCTACCCAGCACAGCACAACCTCTTCTGGGAAGTTCCTTCACCCACCTCACCTTCCCTGAAGAGTTTTCTTAAGGACTCCCATGGCATCCTGGGCTTTTTTCCCCTTTGGGTCCACTGGGCTTTGGCAGGTGGCTCTGCTCAATATCATCTTTTAGGGACCCAGACAGACAACTGCATAATTTCAATGCCTGCTTCCACCCTCACACGGGCTCCTAAGGCTTCCACCTAGAAATGACACATCACTTCTGCTTATGTTTTACTGATCAAGTCACATGGCCATGCCTAATGCTAAAGGCACTGGGGAAGTGCAGTCCTACCTGTGTCTAGGGGACATCTGGTAGATGACACAGTTGACCAGCACAAAAGATGAGCCTTGGATCTAAAAGATTTAGGTCCAAGCTAAGAGAACAGTATCTCTGTCCAGGTACCCCCAGGCTCAGCCCATTCAGGTGCACAGAGATTTATACATACTTCATAAATTCAGGGCAGATACAGAAAGAGGGAGGGCTTGGAAGTAGTTGTCTGTGTTAGTCCTCAAATTTACCTACTCAGTTTCTGGGCAGTGGGGTGGGCTAGGAGAAGGAGAAATCTGCCTGCACACTTCAGCTGTTAAGAGTGGGCAGAGGAGTGGGAGTTTCACAGGGACATCTCTTAGATGTGCCTCAGGTTTCCCTGAGTCTATCTCTGAGGGATTCACAGCACCAGGGACAGGTCTTGGACAAGTCTGTCTGACCCAGCCTCTACACACCTCCCCCAGAAGTTCTAAGAATGGGTATGCACAGAAGTCTGCGTTGGCCTGACTGAATGGGCTCAGGATGAGGGTCTGGGGTCCCACTGCTTCTCAGTAAGGAGAAGGAGCCCCCGGATACCAGAGAGTCTCCCTCCAGGGGCTGCATTGCGGCTCCCAGCTCTGCCTCTTTGCTCTCACTGAAAACAGTGTAACTTTGGATTTGGTGCTTTTTCTAGGGTGTACAATATCTTCCTTGTATTACTTTTTTTGTCTTTTTTTTCCATATATGGTTTCTTTAGTGGAAATGATCTATGCTATAAGGAAACTTGACACACGAAACTGGAGATAAATTAGGGAATAGCTCTCTGCTCTGTGAAAGGATTCTTTGATGTAGAAAAAGGATTTGCCATGAAATTTAAGATACTTGATATATGATCTGAGCTACAAAAACTCAGTTTGTATACAACATTAAAAGGACACATGTTTTTCTTATCATCTAAAGCTCATCTGCATACTGTAATATGAAGAATAAGGAGCCATTAAAATAAAAAATTTAGTAGAAACTGATTCTTTATATAGGGGAAAATCCTGGAATTTGGATCAGGCAGATATAGTACCAAACCCTGTCTATGCCATTTACTAATAGTAAGTGGTCTTAGGGAATATGCACACCTGAGTTTCTTCAATGGACATGAAACATTGTACCATAGGGGCTACCTAAATAACTCGCAAGCTACAGCTCTTACTCACACCTGGCACTGAATTGGCTCTTGATAAATGCTTTTCCCTTGTTCTCCAAGGAGTTGATTGGGATGGTGCCCTCATAGTGTTTTTAGGAGGAGTGTGTGTGTATCTCTAAACAAACTTGTTCAACTTCAAACTGCAGAGAGAGCAGGGCAAGAGGCTGGGGTTTCACACTGCAGGGATCTTCCATCTTTAGTTAGAATGAGATTTCTATTCAGGTAATAGATGTTTGATCCTAAACTAGAGAAGTGACAATAAGAAGAGATGGAAGAAACCAGCAGTTGACTGTCTGAAGACTGATGAAGAAGAAGAAGTAAAATATGGCATGCAGGTCATTTTAGATTTCACAGCCCAGGCTGTGTGAAATCAAAGTGAATGCAACTGCTTGGGCTTCTCTTCAGGTTGCCTCTAGGAGGGACCCAGGCTTTTCCCTCTTACAAAGTCAGATGGAGGAAAAGGACTATTCATGAGTCAAACATTAGTAGGTTGAAAAGTCCCTAAGATTTAGTTGCCAGCAACTTCCATTTGAAATTGCACTTTCTTCACAAAACTGACCGGGAAAGCTCTTCTATTCTAGCTATATTCTAGCCATTCTAGACCCTTCTTTCTGCCCCTGGGTGGGGCAGGAAGGGTCACCAGAAGTAGCACAAGCTTCTGCCACTTCCTCCTTCAGGACCCTGGACACAGGGACCTCAAGTGACCACACCTGTGCTTCCCTGAAAAAAAAAAAAAAGACAAGGAAACCAGCAGCAGAGTTCTGGGACTGTTGAAACCCATTCTCTGCCAATGATACATACAAGTGTCTTCCTCCTCCTGCTCGCCTTTCTCCTCCTGCTCATGCTCCTTTTCCCTCTCCTCTCTCCTCTTCCTTTTTCTTCCTCTTCTTCTTCATCCTCTTATTTACAAAAATCAATGTTCCCTTCTGAGATTTTTTTAATTTTGTAAGTATATTTTATTGATTATGCTGTTACAGTTGTCCCATTTTTTTCTCCCCTTTATCCCCCTCCACTCTGCAACCTCCCTCACATCAGTATTCTCCATGAATATTAGTTCATGTCTGTGGGTCGTACATATAAGTTTGTTGGTTTCTACATTTCCTATACTATTCTTAACCTTCCCATGTCTATTTTGTGCCTACCAATTATGTTTCTTATTCCCTTTACCTTTTCCCTGCATTGTCCCCCTCCTCCCCACTGATAACCCTCCATGTGATCTCCATTTCTCTGATTCTGCTCCTGTTCTAGTTGTTTCCTTAGTTTTTGTCTTTGTTTTTTTTTTATTCAGCTGTTGATAGTTGTGAGTTTGTTGTAATTGTACTGTTCATAGTTTTGATCTTCATCTTTTTCTTAGATAAGTCCCTTTAACGTTTCATATAATGAGGGCTTGGTGATGATGAACTCCTTTAACTTGACCTTATCTGAGAAGCACTTTATCTGCCCTTCCATTTTAAATGAAAGCTTTGCTGGATAGAACAATTTTGGATGTAGGTTCTTGACTTTCATGACCTGGAATACTTCTTTCCAGCCCATTCTTGCCTGTAAGATCTCTTTTGAGAAATCAGCTAACAGTCTTATGGGCACTCCTTTGTAGGTAACTCTCTCCTTTTGTCTTGCTGCTTTTAAGATTCTCTCCTTATCTTTAATCTTGGGTAATGCAATTATGATGTATCTTGGTGTGTTTCTTCTTGGATCCAACTCCTTTGGGACCCTCTGAGTGTTCTAGACTTACATGTCTAGTTCCTTTGTCAGATTGGGGACATTTTTCTTCATTATTTTTTGAAATAAGTTTTCATTTTCTTGCTCTTCCTCTTCTCCTTCTGGCACCCCTGTGATTTGGAACTTGGAATGTTTAAAGTTGTCCCAGAGGTTGCTAAGCCTCTCCTCATTTTTTTGGAATTCTTGTTTCTTCATTGTGTTCTAGCTGAGTGTTTATTTCTTCCTTCTGTTCCAAATGGTTGATGTGAGTCCTAGTTTCCTTCCCTTCACTGTCGGTTCCCTGTGTATTTCTCTTTATTTCACTTTGCCTAGCCTTCACTTCTTCCTTTATTTTGTGACTGTACTCAATCATTTCTGTGAGCATCCTGATTACCATTGTTTTGAACTCTGTATCTGATAAGTTCACCATCTTCTTGTCACTTATTTCTTTTTCTGGAGTTTTGAACTGTTCTTTCATTTGGGCCATATTTCTTTGCACCAGTTATATAGTAAGGGGTGGAGCCTTAGGTATTTGCCAGGGCAGGGCAACCCACTTCTCTGCGTTGTGGCTCTATATGTGGGGGAGGGGTCAGAGAAGGAACAATGTTGTTGCTGGGCTCTCACCCCACTTTCTGTCACTTCCCTCACTTCCCACAAGCAGACTGTACCCTTTCTGGTGCTGATTCCTGGGTGGGTGGGTTTGTGTATGTTTTAGGATCAATGGGCCTCTCCAAACAGACTCTCCTATGAAGCTGGGAGTTTCTCCCTTTGCTGAAACCCCCACAGGTTTTTAAAGCCAGAGGTTTTGAGGCTTCAGTTTCCTGTGCTGGAACCCTGGGCTGTGTGGTTTGTCTCACTCCCCAGTTGTTCCTCCCAGTTTATCCACACACAAATGTAGGATCACCCACTCTGCCAGCTACCACCTTGCTGTGTTACCTCTCCACCATGGCTTCCTGTCTCTGCCCCTTGTACTAGCCTGGAAGAACGTTTCCTCTTTAACTCCTTGGTTGTCAGACTTCCATACAGTTTAACTTTCTGCATGCAGTTTAACTTTCTGGCAGACCTGGTTGATTTTTGTTTTTAAATTGGTTATTATCCTCCTTTTGGCTGTGCAGAAAGCGAAGCATATCTACCTATGCCTCCATCTTGTCTGAAACTCTAAAGCTACCCTAAGAATTTTTTAGATTCACATGTTCTGATTTTTCATTTATCTCTCCTACCTCTGTAATTGTCCCTGCTCAGTCTCCTTTGGAACATGACCCACTCACTCCTGAATTGTGGAAGCCCCTCTATTTTCCTTTCACTCTCCCTTCTCTCCCAGGCAATTTTACCTTCCCCTGTAGCTTCATGAGATGCCACCTCAGTCCTCTTAAATCCATATTTCTGAATGAGGCCTTTGTCCAGCTGCTAAATATTCTTTATCACTGGGTTGTCCCACTGGCACCTCAAGTTCAACATGCCTTGAACTGAACTTACTTTCTGCATTCTCCTGCCCAGTTTCTCATGCTAGACCTGCATGCCATATTTTACTGCTTTTTCTTCATCAATCCTCAGATGGTCAATTGCTGGTTTCTTCTGTCTCTTCTTATTGTCACTTCTCTAGTTCAGGATCAAACATCTATTACCTGCATAAGCCTCCTAATGGGCCTTTCACCTGCCATCTTGACCTGCTCCAATGATTTCCACAGAACCACTAAGATCTCTTTGTAAAAAATGCAAACTGGAATATTTCTTAAGAACTTTGAATGGCTTTTATGATCCATAGGATGAGCTTCACTGTCCCTAGTAAGGCAAGGTAGGCACTCTGTGCTCTAGTCCCTGTCTCCCTACACTGGCTTAATTTCCATCTACTGCCACACTGCATCAATATTAGTTGTTCTGTGGTTCCCCAAGCAGGCCACACTGCTTCAAACCTCTGTTCTCAATTTCTGGAATGTCCTTTCTTCTGCTGTACACCTGGTGAACTTGAAAGCATCCTTTTTTTAAAAAAAGATTTTGTTCATTTATATTTAGAGAGAGGGGAAGGGAGGGAGAAAGAGAGGGAGAGAAACATCAATGTGTGGTTGCCTCTCATGTGTCCCCAACAGGGGAACTGGCCTACAACTCAGGCATGTTCTCTGATTGGGAATCAAACTGGCAACCCTTTGGTTCACAGGCTGGCACTCAATCCACTGATTTTTATTTTTTCATAAAGCATCCAGGGCTCAAAAGCATCCTTTGATTTTTTTTCTCTATAAAGTAGTCTCTGCCTTTCCCAATTGAATTAATCACTCCCCACTGTAGGCAATTGCTGTAGCTCATACCATGTTCCATTCATTGCTGCACTCCAAGTTACTTTTTATGAGTTCATCTTCCCCCTTAGACCATGAGTGCTTGAGGGCAAGAACTGAGTCATATTTATCTTTGTATCATCAACTTCTGGTTCAAGGCTGTATTATCAATATTAAATAGGCACTGTTTCAGACCTTGAGTGTTTTGCAGGAGAGTTTCTGTGCATTTGTAGGGAGAGATACAGAAAATCATCTGTGTAGTCCTCTGGCTAATGTTTTGGAGTGTCCCTTGCTGTCTGAGAGCTGCTCAGGATCCTCCACGAGTGTCCCATACTCACAACATCTCTTTCAGTTTTAGAAAGTTTCTGAACTCGTCTTTCTTCCCAGACAGTGTTTTGCTTTCCTTTTAATCTGACAGATGAACTAATCTGGGCTAATTTTGACAAAGGCATTGATGGCTGATAATGACCTTAAAAATAACTATACACAGTTTGTATTTAAGTAATATGGCTGATCTTCAGGTTATTTATGTTTTAGTAAAAATAGCTACCATTTATGAGTTGGTTTTATTATTTTAGAAATTTAACTATACTATGTATATTATTAAAATAAAAAGTATTTTTGTTGATAAAAATAAAGAAAAAGAATCTCAAATAATCACTGAATTTTTAATTGATGTTTCTCCTACCGTAAAAGAGAACAGTTTCTTGCCCTGGCCAGTGTGGCTCAGTTGGTTGGTGCATTGTCCCATAACTGAGAGGTTTCAGGTTTGATTCTAAGTCAGGACATGCAATCATTGGTCTGGCCAGGTAAGGGAGCAAGCAATCAATGCTTCTCTCTTGCATGATGCTTCTCTCATTCCCTTCCTCTCTCTCTAAAAAAAGGCAAAAATAAAAAGGTCCCCAAGTGAAGAAAAAAAAAGATATCAGTTTCTTTAAAAAACCCTAAAATTCATGAAGAGAATTATGAAAAATTGTCAGGAATTAGAATCAGTACATTTGTTTAAATACCTGTTTCAATTTCAGGCGGTATCTATTGAGTCCCTTCTTTCTTGTCATAATTTTGCTCAGGTCTCACCTTTTTCAATGTGTTCTAGTTGCTGTTGACCCTTGGAAAATGAAGGAATTAAAGATGTGGATTGCTTGTGCAATTGAAAATCCCATCTAACTTAAGATGGCTGTCCATATCCATGGATTCTCAACCAGATGGAAAATACAGTTGACACTTGAAAAAAACACAGGTTTGAATGCATGGGTAAATTGAACTGTGTGGGTCAGTTGAAAAAAATCTGTGTATACATGGACCTGTCCAGTTTAAACCCATGTTGTTCAAGGATCAACTGTAGTTTATGCTCATTGTAATAATTTTAGTCACCTTGTTAGAGACTGGATAAGGGAGGACATGTGACTCAGTTCTGGCAATGAACTGTGAGGGAGGGTTTGCAGGAGAGTCTTGAAAAATGCTTTTTTTTCCAGTCTTCTTCTATTGGACAGTATGACATCTGCATGAATATCTACAGATGTGGCATCCATGAGGAGGGGCAGGCAAGGGCCAAGCCAGTATGAGATTCACAGGGCAGTACATTGCAGCTGTTGAGTCATCATAGCCAGGGCCTCTCTGTATTGGGAATTATTACAATGTGAGTAAATACATTTTCCATCTTTTTTACCCCAGTGGTTCTTGGAGCAGATCAACAAAATTGACAAACCTTTACTAGACAAAGAAAAAAGAGAGGAGACTCAAATTAATAAAATTGGGAATGAAAGAGCTGGTTTCACTACTGATCTTACAGAAATGAAGAAGGATATAAGGCCATGAACAATTACATGCCAAAATATTAGAAAATTATGATGAAATAGACAAATCCCTAGAAGAAAGAAATGACCAAAACTGACTTGAGAAGAAGTAGAACACCTGAATAAATCTATAACAAAAACTGAGATTGAGTTAGTAACAATAATAATTAAAAAAAACTCCCTAGGACCAGATAGCTTTATGGGTGAATTCCACCATATATTCAAAAGAGAACTAAGACCAATTTTTCACAAAGATAGAATGTGAGGGAATATTTCTCAACTCATCTAAAACAAGACAAAGACAACATAAGGAAACTACAGACTAATATCCCTTATGAATATAGACTAAAAACCTTCTATAAAATACTAGCAAACCATCCAGCAATATAAAAATAAATACAATGACCAATTAGGATCTTTTTCTAGAAATGTAAGATTTGTTCAAAATACATGAATTAATCAATGTAATACACTATCAATATTAATAGAACAAAGGACAAAAGATTATCTCAATAGATTCAGAAGAAGCATCTATTTCAAATTTGACAAAATCAACACTCCTTTATGTTAAGAACACTCAATAAATTAGGAATAGAAGGGAACTTCCTTAATCTGAAAAAGGGCATCTATGAAAAACCTATAGCCAATAGCATACTTAATGTTTAAAAATGGAAGTCACTCCCCCAAGAGAAAGAGCAAGGTGAGGATGTCTACTTTTACCACTTCTACTCAACATTATACTGAAGCTTCTAACCAGATGATTAGGCAAGAAAAATAAATACAAGACATTAAGATTGGAAAAGAAAAATAAACTCTTTTGCAGCTGACATGATTTTTATAAAATAAATCTTAAGGAATTCACACCAAAAAATTATTAGAGCTAATAGACAAGTTCAACAAGATTGTAGGATATGTTATCAATCTTTAAAAGTCATTATGATTCTAGACATTGGCAATGTACAATCCCAAAATGAAATTAAGAAAACCATTCCATTTACTATAACAACAAAAAGGATAAAATCTTGGTACTTAGGAATAAGTTTAACAGAATTCACATGAAAATTATACACTGAAAACTATAAAATTTCATTAAAATAAATTAAAAGAAACAGGTAAATGGCAGGGTTTCTTTTGTTCATAAATTAGAAGGCTTATTATTGTTAGGATGACTATAGTCCTTGAATTAATTTACAGGTTCAGTGGCATCCATATCTAGATTCTGATGGACTTTTCCAAAAATAAAGAAGATGACCTTAAAATTGATATAGAAATACAAGGGACTCAGAATAGCCAGAACAACTTAGAGGAAAAAACATGTTGGAGGACTCACATCTCCCAATTTCAAAACTTATCAGAAAACAGCAACAGTCAAGACTGTGTGGCCCTTGGAGGAGGTAGGCATATAGATCCAGGTAATAGAATCGGGAGGCCAGAAATGAAACCTTACGTGCATGGTCAGTTGATTTTTAGAAGGCTGCCAAGACAATCTAATAAGAAAAAACAGTCTTTTCAACAAATGGTGCTGGGACAACTGGATATCCATGCCAAAGAGTGAATTTGGATCTTATATCATACAATATACAAGAATTAACTCAAAAACAGATCACGAACCAAAACTATAACCTTCTTAGAAGAAAACAGAAGTGCACCTTTGTTTCTTTTTGTAGTTATAATGGAGTAGAAGAGAGAGAATGCAACAAAAATATTCCTCTTCTTCCATCCCTCAGTGAAAATCTTTCTCCTCTGTTATAACATGGGGATCCTTGCTGTAAGCCAAAGTAATGAATCTTTCCCTTTGGAAATTTCAGGCAGTTAAGAAGGGAAATGGGAGGGGCTCTTTCCAGAGAAGCTCAGTTGTTCAACAAGAGGGGCACTGTGGCCTGGAAGAGCACTGGATGGGGAGGCAGCAAGCCTGGGTGTTTGACTACGTTCCCTTTCTTAGTATCTGTGTAAGGTATTTAACTGCTTCAAGTGTTAGGTTTTTGTGTGTTAAACAAAGGGAATAACAAAAGCCTTACCAAGCTTATAGGATTAGTAGGAAGATCAAATGAAATGAACAATATTATCCTATTTGCAAAATGCTATAGAAATATAGCATATTATTTTTATATTTTTATACCGAGCTCCCTGGAAAGCTGTCAGGGAATATGAAACAAAAGGATGTCACAGCTACTGTTGCCTTTTTTATTTCATCTTAATGAATACCCCCCAGCTAAGCTGCAGTCATGGAGGAATCATATTAATATGGAATTTATATAATTCATAAACTGCTACAACAGCCTGAAAAAGATTTAATGAGTTGCCTTCACTCTTAATTATTTTAAAACCTCAATAATGGTCAAATGAGCTGCATGGCAGCTTAATTAATTTGCATTAGACCCAAAGGTCCTGAATGAGTGGTGAGTTTATGAACACGTAGTCTAAGGGCTTGGCAGAAGCATGTCAAGTCTGAATACAGGGCCACTTCCCTTTCGTTCCTCCCAAGTCAAGCTCTGTGTGTGTGTGTTGCATTCATACAATTTCTATCTCTGTTTATTACATTAGTATTAGCCTGGAAGCCTCTGAAAATGAGTTCATTTGCTGTCACTTGTCAGAGAAAACTTTGGAATTATCTGTGAATTCCAATTGCCTGCGCTCGCATTGTTACCGTTTTTATGATTAACAGAGAGCAGGCTGAATGTTATTTTTATTTTTGTGCAGGAGAATTGTTGCTTTTTACTATCTGCTCATCACACTGGTTTGGTAATTAGCATATTTCAGAGCAAAAATCCCACTGGGTGACCATGGCATTCCTGAATGCTCTCAGTCTCAGCTATATGCTGCACTGACTTGAGCCTGCCCAGCAGGACAGCAGCTCTTGCTCAGGCTGGGAAGCTGCCTTCTCAGGTCTGGCTCTGGGCAGGGTCTGTTCCCCACGTTACCATCCCTCTGGGTTTGGATTTCTAACCCATCCCATCATGACACATTTATGTCCAAATGGTCAGAAGGGCAAAGAGAAACAAAAAGGAAGTGGGAAAGTTGAGTCGTTCATCTGACTCATTTCATCATCTATCAAATATGGCCACCAAGGCAGTGATACTTTGCAATGACAACACTAGCAAATGAGTTCAGAGGCTAAAAATATACCATACATAGCCCAAGTTGTGAAGATTTTATGATATGTTGTATGTAAAGCAGGTACAACAGAATCTGGCATGTAGCAAAAAGAGTGGTTGTTTATTTAACATGTCCTATTTAAGTGCAAGTCCTATTGCTGAGATGATATTGAACTTGGTGTGTGTTCCAGCCATCTAGAGTAGTGCTGTTCCATGGAACTTTCTGTATCAATAGAAATATTATGTAGCACTCACTGTTCGATATGATATCACTAGCCAGGTGTGGCTATTAATATCCTGAGAAACTTAATTTTTAATTGAATTTAAATGTAAATAGCCATAGGTGGCTGGCAGCTACTGCATGGGAAAGTACAGATTTAGACCTACTAAAACAGGCCATATGCTTTAAATAGCTAAAATACCATCTCTTCATTAACACTAAGAACCGGGTTCCTCATAGCCCCCTAGGCTAGTCTACAATGTCATCATGTCATTCTCTCTTAGCATTGTAGTCAGTCCTTAAGTGCCCAGCACATTAATTGAATAAATTGAATTCTTCGCTGCTTTCAACCAAACATGTTGAAATCCCTATTGCTGCACATTCTAGAGGTAGAAAATAGTATTTAGGAAATGTCCTGAGTGACTTATAAAGGGTTTTTGTTAGCATATTTAAGGGATTAAAATTTCTGCACAGGTTTGCCTGGCTCTCTCTTGTGAAGAAGGAAAAGTTGAAAGGGCTAAAGATTTTTCCTAATAGAAGTAGAGGCAGAGGTGGTAGAAAGAGGCTGAGAGGTAGATGCGGATCTTCTTAAGATTTTATTTATTAATTTTTAGAGATGGGGGAAGGGAGGGAGAAAAAGAGAGAGAGATAAACATGGATTGGTTGCCTCTCATGTGCCCCCTACTGGGGACCTGGCCTGCAACCTAGGCATGTGCCCTGACAGGGAATCGAACTGGTAACCCTTATGGTTCACAGGCCAGCACTTAATGTGCTGAGTCATACCAGCCAAGGGAAGGATAAGGATCTTGAGTCTCACTCTCTGCTTCTCAAGGGAGGTACTGTTGGGAGAAGAGCTTCTGCTTTTACCTTAGGAGATAACTCTTACCCTATGGCTTTCAACATATGTTACCAATTCAGAAAACAGAAACATAGCTGGAAGATAAACAGTTTGATGGGGTGGGGGAGGAGATCTTTATTACTTCAGTCAATTCTTGTTTGACAGGCTACTGGGTAATGGGCCTCTAGGCAAGGAGCATAGAGAGTGAGCAAAAATAGATGCCACTCTTGCCTTCATGGAGCTCGTAGTCCTATGGGCCAGTCAGACATGATTACATAATGACACAAGAGCTGCAATGACAGGCGACAGCTTCCCTGGTGAAGGAATATTTGGGCTGAACTCTACAGGATGGGTTCTATGTCCCAGAAAGTGTCTCCTGGAATTAAGAGGAAAGAACAGAAGATGATTAAGTGTTTATTTAATACCTTAGTGTATGAGGGACTGCTTCAGCTACTGATAGGAGAAGCAAATGTAATGAAGATGATTTCTTCCTTTGAAAACTAGGGATTGGCTACTGAAGGGGTAAGCTGCACAAAATAGATGCTAGGGCATATGCTGGAATACAGTCAACATCAACTGGAGGTAAGGAGATAGAACTCAGAAGAGAAATACTGGTCCCAATGGAAAGGTTGGGAAAGCCTCACTGAGAACAGGCTTTAGATTGGATTTGAAGATAGAGCCACCTGCTTCATTTTGGCTAGCAGAGTGAGCACCAAAACTAGCATCAGCAACTCAGCCATGTTACCTTGTTCCTTGTAAACCAATGTTGTATAGTCTCATGGTGATGGCAGGAGGGAAGATACAGAGAGGGAGCCCACCAGTGGCTGAAATTTAATGCTTCTCCAGCTGCCAAAGCCATGATTGTTGTGCATGGTTTCTCTCCTCAGGGAATTTACTGTCAGGAGGTGGATGAATAAAATGTGTTCATTTTTACCACAGTGCTATTAGTGTCATTGGTGAGACCTCTTGTGGGGCATTTAGAAGAAGAAAGGACACTTAATGGTTGGTAGAACCAACAAGGTCTTAAAGTATATACTGATATTTGGAAATGAAAACAGGTGGGATTTCATAAAGGGCAGGGAAAGGCATTCCATGCAGGAAAGGAGTTTGGACAAAGACTTATAAAACATGGTTTTATTCTGGGGGCAGAGACTTATCTAGGGCAGACTGACAGAAGAACCTAGCCTTCCCTTAGCTCAGGATCTGAGCGTTCCCTACTTAGACAAGTCCCATTGAGAATCACTGTATTTTCTTTGTATGCCCCCAGATCAGGGATAGTTTATCAACCTATACTGCAAACATCAATAGAAATGTTTATCATTTGATAAATGTAATATTGGATATGCTTTTTATAAATCACAAAGACCTGGTAAGGGCCCTCCCTTTAGATGCTGATTCACTGCCAGTTCTCTTCTTCACCTGAAAATCACTGGACTTGACTAGAGCTTAAGACATATGTGTGGAGAGCCACGGAGGTTAGTACTGAGAATTCAGTACTAAGCAGACTAAGCAGTTAATACTGAGTAGACACAGAAGAAGTTGATCTGACCAGAATGCTTTGATTAGAGGAGAATGGATTAAATCAAGGAAGACCTTATAGAAGAGGTACTATGAACAAAGCATTGAAGAATGTAAAGAAAATTCTGTGGAGAGATAGTAGGGGGGGAACTAAATGTTCACTTAGTGTGATATTGCTGAGTGAATAAGCAGCTTGTGAATGAATGAGTGCATGAATGCAAGGTGATTTGAAATCATTCAAGGGAAAGACCCCATGGACAGAGTGAGTCACTGAGGCACAGGTTACTGAAGGTGAGCATTTCACAGAATCTCATGGCTCATATTTGGAACTCAGTAGGTTGATGGCAGATAAAGAAAAAAAATTATTCCTACTGTCACATGAGAAGAAGAGATTTCCTTAGGGCTAATTGAAACAGTGCAGCCACTAGCCTGGTTTCCTGGAGTCAGCAGGAGAGGTTGTTTGACTGAGGTGTACCCTGGGAATCTTATTTATTCTCAGTTGGAAATCAGAGCACTATTCCATTCAGGTGAAATAACCCTGGAAAATCTCCTGGGCCTTCATCAGATTAACTGTAAGTAAAATTCAGGCAGAAAATAGAGGCAATGGTGAGGCTGTGTTATCAACTGTTCAACCCAGGGTGTGAAATTGAATTTAATTCTGCAGAAAATTATCTTCACGGTGAGAAGCCCACTTAATTGGACTCTCGGGATCGAAGGAGAGTCAATAACTTTGGTAGCCTGGTTGCCCAGAGATGACAGGTTGGGTCCTTCTCTCCAAAGGTACCCAGCTGTGGGAAGGAAGACAGGGGAGCAGAAGCAAGCTCATTAGTGTCTGGAGGGAGGACAAGGTTGTTTGATCTGAGATGTGGGGCCTCCTGCCTGGAAGCCAACCACACAGAGGCCAGCTCAGAGCCTGGTCTTCAACTGGTCAATGTAGTCTTTGAACACTTTGTAGTTGGCTCTTGCACAAGAGTTCTGTTGCCATTTTTATTTAATTTTGTTTTTTTAATCCTCACCCAAGGATGTGTGTGTGTGTGTGTTTTAATTTTAGAGAGAGAAGAAGGAAGAGAGAGACAGAGAAACATTGATGTGAGAGGGAAATATCAATTGATTGCCTCCTGTACATGCCCCAACTGGGGATTGAACCCTCAACCTAGGTATGTGCCCTGACCAGGGATTGAACCCACAACCATTTAGTATACAGGATAATGCTCCAACCAACTGAATCACCCAGCCAGGGCACTTCTGCCATTTTTAAAGAGAGGGCAAAGCACAGTAATTTTCTAGACGGTCAAAAACTCAATCAGCTCCCCTTTCCCCACCCAGGTTCTAAATAATTTGAGAAGCAAGACCAAGGAGAGACGAGACCAAGGCAAATGTCACCAGTATAACCAGTAAAGACAAGATGGAGGACATGGCTTTAGGTCTGTTAGTGCTCCCAAATTAGGCAGGCTCATCCCTCCTCCCCACCCTGACATGCTAGAAAGACCCACCCTCACACCACCAAGTACCAGACACCACCTGTTCTCCAAGGGAAGCTCATCCCCTAGAAGAGAGAAGGGGAGCTGAGACAACCACACGGTAACCAGCAGAATAGGGAAACACTCTACTCTAGTATCAGGCTGACCAAGTGGTTTCCCTGATTCATTCAGGAACTAACTCAAGATGCAGAAGGAAGCAGCTCTTTCCACTCCTCCCCTCCTCAACACCTTGTCACCCTGCTTACTATGGGCTCTGAAGTCAACTGGCTTCTCAGGACTTGATGGTAAAGAAGGCAGCTGAGTTCTAGTTTCCTTGAAAAGGCATTCAAAGGTTTTTCTGAGATTGAATCTGTTCAATTCAATGACCTGCTTTTGGACCTACTGGGGAATTTTGGATTCTGTATAGTGGCAATTACCTGCACTCAGGATTAGCTATGAAATTTGCAGGACCCATAGTAAAAGGGAAATGTGGGGCCCTGATTATTATGTGTTATTAAGAGTTGTAAGACAACGACAGCAGAGCATTGATCCAAATTCGGGACCCTGTCAGTGTGGGGCTGTGTGCAACTGCAAAGCTCACATACCTGTTATTTATAGTCTCTGGACAATTTCCTTCTTTGCCTGTTCTCCAGCTGGGATCCCTCTCTCTCTCTCTCTCTCTCTCTCTCTCTCTCTCTCCCCCCGCCACCCCATACACAGGCACACACAACTTAAAGGTAATTATTATATAACATGTATGAGAGAAATTGTACTTATTGAAAGTGCTTGATCAATTTTCACATGTAAATACATCTTTGTAACCAGCCTCCAGGTCAACTAACAGAACATTACCAGAATGTCAGAAACCTCTTGTGCTTCTTTCTAACCATTACCCCATTTCTTTTGTCATTGGGTTCTTTTATTCAATTATCTTTCTGAGATTTATCCATGTTGTTACATGTAGCTGAGATCATTCATTTACATTACTGTATTCTAAGTCATTGTATTCATCCATTCAAGTTATTTACTGCTTCACAGTTAATGAACATCTAGGTTGTTTCTAGTATTTGCCTGTTACAATTAGTGCAATTGTGAACTTTCCAGTGTATCTCTTCTGCTGCATATGTGCACTTGTGTTGGAACTGTTGGCTCATGGAGTAAGCTTATGCTAAACTATAGTAGTTATTGGTATTTTCCCAGTAACTGGAAAGTGATTGACCAATTTGCTTTCCTACTAGTAGTATATGAGAATTATATTTTCTTAATGCTCTTGGTAACATTGATTTTGTCTTCTTTTAAACATTTTTTTTTATTTTGACCATTCTGTTGGAGAGGTAGGTAAAAATTGATGCATTTATCCCTTCCCTAATTTCAGAAAGGACTGAGAGATTCTAACACCTGCATATAAAACATGCCTATTTCAGCTCCTACCTGCATAGTGGCTTTGGTTCTTATGTCATTTTTTTCTCCACATTATGACAAAAAAGAGTCACAACAAATTCTTTTTTTTAATATTTAATTCATTTATTTTTAGAGAGAGTGGGAGGGAGGGAGAAAGAGAAGGGGAGAAGCATCGATGGGAAAGAGGAACATGAATCTGTTGCTTCTCACACGTGCCCCAACTGGGGACCAGGCCTGCAACCCAGACATGTGTCCTGACTAGGAATCGAACTGGCTATATTTCATTTTGTGAGATGACACCGATCCAACTGAGCCACACCAGCCAGGGCTTTTTTTTTTTTAAGAGAAAATTCTATTGCTTTTAAAATTTAGGAAAGAGAAAACTTTATACTAGAAAAGTCAAGGGAGACTTTGTGTAAGTGATGAAATTTGAGTCAGATTTTTAAAAAGGATTTTATTTATTTAGTTTTAGACAGAGGGGAAGGGAGAAAGAGAGGGAGAGAAACATCAATGTGTGGTTGCCTCTCTCATGCCCCCAACTGGGGACCTGGCCTGTAACCCAGGCATGTGCCCCAACTGGGAATCAAACCAGTGACCCTTTGGTTAATAGGCTGGCACTCAATCCACTGAGCCACACCAGCTAGTGCTGAGTTAGATTTTGAAGAACTTGGAAAAGGCAAGGAAGATGTGTTAAGGATTCTCAGCTGGTATAAGATGATCAGAGGGGTCATGTCAAAACTGTTCTGGATGCTATATTAACCTAGGGAGTAATGTAGTCTGAGGGGCAGAGGACTGGAGTGTGAAAATGATTCCCTGTAACTGAGAGGCTTGGTGGTTACCACCTGTTTGCTTATGTCTGGTTTAGGAAAATTAATCTGGCAAAGGTCCATTCAAGAGAACCAAAGGGGAAAGGCTAGAGGTTGGTTAAGACAAAAAGAAAGAATTTTGGAGGGTAGAGTTAGGATTCTAGGCAGTATCAGAAGACCACAGGAGGATTAGATTTATCTGGAAGGAAGAAGTGATGGTCCTTGGCCATCCTCCTGTTCCCTTGTTATCATGGGCCACAGTTGGCATGCTGATTAGACTGTCATGGAGAAGGCTATGCTGTCTCACTGTTTGGGTTTTTCCCACCCTGCCCCTAGTAAACCAGCACCACATAAAGATATGGATATTAGGCACCTCTCATGAAACTGTTGTCTAACTAACAAAATTATGGTAGTGCCTATTGAGCCTAAATACATAGAAGAGTATTACAGGGTAAAAGTACTCTGTGCCTTTCAGCTGATTTCATGATTTCTCATGATGGAAAGAAGTGTTTCTTTTATTTATTTACTCATTTTTTGTAAGGATATATAGTTTATTTTGATGTTTTGGAGTCTCAAAATTAATTGAATACATTTGTAGGTTTGCACCTGTGGCACTGCATGATCTAGGCTATTTTATATTGCTCTTTTTCTCCATGGTTGCAAGTGAGGTCTTCCTGCCCAAGTCTGCTTTAAAAGTTGCAGGGTACCACATCAATCTCTTTCTCATTTTAATACTTGCATATTATCTTGTTTGTATATAAAATTGATTGTTTCTCTATAGACATATGTGTATTTCTTTTAAATATTTTACAAATATTTCATTCTGTCCCACTGCCAAATGCCTATTACAGGATGCAAAAGATATGCACCTAAGTTTCTCTTTTGTGTCCAGAATGTGTGAGGACATGTATAGAACCAACTTTCAATAATTTGTGCTTAAGGGAGGTGGTGGCAATAGCTGAATGATGAGGGGTCTATAGTCTTTGCTGAGATGAGCCACTCTGCTCTTTGCCTGAGGCCAAAAATAGTTTTTGTCGATATGTGGGGGTATCGGGGCACATGAGCATCTTCAAGCAAATCAGTAATGGGGGAGAAGTGTGCTGAAAGAAGGCTCCAACTCATCAGCAAATAGGAAGGGCTATATATTTCTAGAGTGATGATTTTGTGCTATTTTTCCAACCAGAAATGTCTATGAGCCTCAGGACAGACCACCTACACTCACTGGCCCTCAGTTTCCAACTGTCTAGTATGAGGTTAAGGCCACCTGTCCTATAAATAAACAAACACTCCATAAATCTTTCAGACATTTCCTATGAGACATTTAGACTTGGAACATTTGACTTTGAAGAACTGGACAGACAAAAAGACAGTATTTATTACCAGTTCTCATTTAGGCCAAGTTTGCTTATCCTGTTTATCCAAAATAAGAGCCAACAATCTGGAGTGGTTTTGATTGGATCTAAATATTTCTCCACATCTGAATGGGCTCTGAGGGCCTGTCCCAGCACTTGTGCCAAAACATCTGCCTGTTATGGAGGAGAGCATGGTTGTCTGTGTGTGCAATGGCTCTGCCTTGGCCAGAAGCAGGCAATGGTGTCATCATCCTTACACTACTAGCTGTAGCCCTCCAGCTGCCTCCAGCTGCCTCCAGCTTCTCTGAGCTGATGGTGAGGTTCAAGCTTTGGAATTAAGTTGCTGTGGGAAGCAAGCTTCTGCTTTTAGCAGCTCAGGCCACTCTGCCTAGAATCTTAATGCTGGGAAGTTGGCCTTTATCCACGTACTGTACATAATTTGAGGGAAAAGAATTATCATAGCTAAATTTATTGAGAACTTATGTACCACGAACTGTTCTAAGCATAGTCCTGATGTTAACTCATTTAATCCTCATAATACTTGAGGTGGGTACTATTACTATTCCTATTTCACAGAGAAGAAAATGGTGTGGCGTGGTGAGGCTTAACAACATGTGACGTTTACTCTGGTGGTGATGACATAGGTGATAATAAAAAAATTTAGGATGACCCAGGCACTGGCCAGTCAAAGGCAAAGCTGTGACCACTCAGACAGATGCTACCTGTACACAAAGTTGGCCTGGCTATACAGGTACCACTGACTGTGCATCACCCCAAGTGGGGATTCAAACCCAGATTCTCTGGCTGCAGGGTCCACATGCTCACCCTCTGCTATATTCTCTTTGCTTCCATAGTGCCTGGCCCAGAGTAGATTGCTCAATAAACAATTTGCTAAACTGAAGTGTTCTGCTGTCTAATGGCTCTCTGTGTGGAGGTGGGTTCCCATATTTCCTTTGTCCTACTCCTCCTCTTGGCATCTAGGACAATGCCCAGAGCATGGTGGTGCTTTTGTGGCACAGTTCACAAGTGGTCTAGTTTCTACTCCAGAATACTCCTTCTCTCTCTCTCTCCTTGCAAGATTCAGTGCTCACTCATCTATTTTCATCCTCCCCTCCAAAACAACCCATTACTTCACATGCAAATTCATACAAAAGGTTTTTCTTTTCTTTTGCTCTCTCTTGAATTGTTCAGTACAATGTGATGGCCTCCCTGAAGACACTGAGACTTTGTGGTTCCAAAGAGGTGGCCTGGACTGGTCCTGGAGAAATGGGGTAGGGGGACATGTCCACACAAGGGTCGAATGACCAACCTTAGCAGGCCACTCAAGCTCCCAACCATCTTTTGGGGAAAGAAATAAAATTTCTAGAGATGGATTTCTGTGTAGATTAAAAATGACACAGAGAAATTCTCCAAGATGGAGGCATCAGTAGACATACTGTGCCTCCTTGCACAACCAAAATAAGGACAACAATTTAGAAACAAAAAACAACGAGTACCGACAGAAAATTGAACTGTATGGAAGTCCAACAACCAAGTAGTTAAAGCAGACACATTCATCTAGACTGGTAGGAGGGGCAGAGTTGGGAAGCTGGGCAGAGAGGGGTCACCACAAAGTGGTGGCTGGTGGACCCCAGGTGTATGGGGTGGCAGCTGGTGGACACAGCAAGGTGACAGATTGTGGAGGGGTGTGGTGCACAAGGCAGCCGGCGGTCAGGCAGTATGACATTTGTGTGCAGATAAACCAGGCAAAACTGGGGAGCAAGATAGACCACACAATGCAGGGTCCCGGCGTAGGGAAATAAAGCCGCAAAACACTGATTGAAAACACCTGTGGGGATTGACGTGCCAGGAGAGCCTCACAAGAGAGTTTGTTGGAGAGGCCCACAGGGTCCTAGAATGTACATAAGCCCACCCACAAAGAAATCAGCACCAGAAAAGCACAGTTTACTTGGGAGACACAGCAGAAGGGACTGAAATCCAGCAGAGAGGGGAGTAAGTGCCATTGTTCCCTCTTTGACCCCTACCCCACATAGAGCATCACGATCCAGCAACCCATGTTGCCCCGCCCCAGTGATTACCTAAAGCTCCGCCCCTCACTATGTAACAGGTGCATCAAGACAAAAAAAGGAATGGCCCAAATGAAGGAACAGATCAAAGCTCCAGAAAAAATACAACTAAGTGATGAAGACATAGCCAACCAATTAGATGCACAGTTCAAAATACTGGTAATCAGGATGCTCACAGAACTGGTTGAATTTGGTCATAAATTAGACAAAAAAATGAAGGCTACCCTAAGGGAAATAAAGGAAAATGTATGGAGAACCAATAGTGATGGGACTCAAATAGGAAACTGGGACTCAAATCAATGGAGTAGACCAGAAGGAAGAAAGAAACATCCAATCAGAAAAGAATGAAGAAACAAGAATTCAAAAAAATGAGGAGAGGCTTAGGAACCTCCAGGACATCTTTAAATGTTCCAACATCCAAATTATAGGGGTACCAGAAGGAGAAGAAGAAGAGCAACAGTGGAAAAGTTATTGGAACAAATAATGAAGGAGAACTTCCCCATTCTGGCAAAGGAAATAGATTTCCAGGAAGTCCAGGAAGCTCAGAGAGTCCCAAAGAAGTTGGACCCAAGGAGGAACATACCAAGGCACATCATAATTATTTTACCAAGATTAAAGATAAGGAGAGAATCTTAAAAGCAGCAAGACAAAAGGAGAGAGTTACCTACAAAGGAGTCCCATAAGACTGTCAGCTGATTTCTCAAAAGAGACCTTATAGGCAAGAAGGGGCTGGAAAGAAGTATTCCAAGTCATGAAAGGCAAGGACCTACATCCAAGATTGCTCTATCCAGCAAAGCTTTCATTTAGAAAGGAAGGGCAGATAAAATGCTTCTCAGATAAGGTCAAGTTAAAGGAGTTCATCATCACCAAGCCCTTATTATATGAAATGTTAAAGGGACTTATCTAAGAAAAAGAAGATAAAAAACATGTACAGTAAAATGACAACAAACTCACCTTTATTAACAACCACACCTAAAACAAAAGCAAACTAAACAAACAACGAGAACAGGAACAGAACCAGAGAAGTGGAGATCACATGGATGGTTAACAATAGGGAAGTGGGAGGAAGAGAGAGGGGGAAAAGGTGCAGAGAATAAGTAGCATAGATGGTAGGTAGAAAAGAGACAGGGGGAGGTAAGAATAGTATGGGAAATGTAGAAGCTAAAGAACTTATATGTATGACACATGAACATGAACTAAAGGGGGGGAATGTGGGTGGGAGAGGGTGTGCAGGGTGGAGGGGAGTGAAGGGGGAAAATGGGATAACTGTAATAGCATAATCAATAAAATATATTTTAAAAATCAGGAGAATCAAAGAAGTAAAGCTAATTACAGAAAGTAATTCATATAAATTTATATAGTGTTTACATATATGTTTTATATACAAAATACATACCATATGCTTTTTGTTAGAGCAAGAAAATTTTCTGAGATGATGAGAATATTCGGTATCTGCTGTCTAACAAAGCAGCCACCCAGTCACATGTGGCTATCAAATTCTTGAAATGTTGCTAGTGCGATTGAGAAATGCAATTTTTAGTTATATTATATTTTGATATATTTTCAATTTGAATAGCCACATTCACCTAGTAGTTATAATAATGAACAAGGCAAGCTAAAATAGCATGATCTAAGTAGGGAGTAGGGAGGAGGAGATTACACTGGGATGAAGATCTACTTTTGGATAGGTAGGTATACCTGGAAATAGCTTGCTCATTTGTAAAGAAAACATCTTCCTGTGCTTGGGTTTATTTATTGAGAAAAGAACAAGGGATTGAAATGTAGAAACAAATACTATTGTGATTTTTGTTAAGTGATTTTATTGTATCTATATTTGGGTAAAAAATTAAAAATAAAACATAGGTATATACTAAAAAAATGATACAGAATTCTGATTCAGTAGGTCTGGGATGGAGCCTGAGGACTGGCATTGATGTCAGACTTCCAGGTGCTGCTGCTACTGGTCTGGGTACCACACCTTGAGACCGCCCCACTACATTACTCATTCCTCTGTCTTTAGAGCCAGCTTTCCCCTCCTGGATGGGGGACAATATTATAGATGAATTTCATGTGGGAGATTGGAAGGGTGCAGGCCCAGGACCTGTTGTCTTTACTTAGCAGCCTTGACCACATTTGCATTCTGGGGACTTGTGTGAAGAATTCACCTTGACCTAAGTCCTGACACCTGGATTTCCTCACCTGAAACCAAGCCCAGAGCATGATGTGGTAGAGGCCACAGGCAGCCTATGTCCTCCCACTAGGAACCTGTAAACCACACACTTCACATGACTGCCATGGTCCCATCAGGATCCTCATGTTCAGAAGGCACAAAAGGGCACCTAGTTAAAATTTTCTCACTTACCCCACTCTTAGCCACTAAGCCTTTCTCCTCAGTCAGTCAAGGTTATCACCCCTCTGAATTCTTCTCAATCCTCCTCAAGTAAATTACAGCTTTTGCCTCCTAGATACCTGAGCACTGTGTGCACACCCTTAACACATTTGAGGCATTGATTTAGACCATGAGCAACTGAAGGGCATATCTCTCTGTGTTGTTGTAAAAGTGCAGGATGCACTACAGGCAATCTCTGAATGTTTGATAAATTTAAAAAAAGCAGTAATTTGGGAGACAACATAGCACAACAGAGGAAACATAGTGTGGCTTTGAAGTTTCAGACCTGAGTTCAGGTTCCAGTTTTGCTATTTTTTAATTGTGGAACCTAGCATAGAAATTACTTAACCTGGTTCATTCTCAGTTCATTCCAGTCTGAAAAGTAGGTGCATCTATATTTTCTCCACAGGGCTATTGTGGTATTAAGTAAGACTAATCCATACAAAGCTCCTATTACTGCATGTGGCACACAATAAGTACTCAGATAACCACAATGACTAGTGCAAGAATCCTGTGCTGGATAGATGATGGGTGAGTGGAGAGAGGATAAGCATAGAAAGAGGAGTCTTGGGGCCCTTATCTTTCAAGGATTGACCCAATGTCATCTTTCAGCCTGAGAAACCGCAGTGGGATAAAGTGAGAGGCTCTAGATGTGTCCTGTCTGAAGGGACAGAGCCAAGGAGAGTGGGAAGAGACAAGACAGACAGAGCAGGCAGTTCTCTGCTGTTTTGTTTCCATGTCTGTGTTTGTTTTCAATGGTTTTAATTCACTGTCTGCCCTGTTTCACAGACAGCCTTTCTGATTGTATCTGTCAGCAGATCTGAGTTCAGCGAAGTACAGAAGTAATCACGGTAAAACTTGGGCAGGCCTGTGCTGGGAACTATGACATCAGTGATCTGTGCTGAAGAGATGCTTGGGAATGACATTGTTTATTATATTCACATGATCTGTCAGGGCTATTAAAAAACCCTCCTTACTCAGTCCTCTAAGCTGTGGTTGGATTTTGTATTAGCTAACTCCCTTTGTTGGTGCTGTGGAAAGCTGCACCACAAAAAGTGGTGGACATTGTCAGTTCCTATATTACTTAGTATCATATCCAGTTCTCCTTCCCTTCCAGATATATGGAAGACAGGCTTCTGTGCCTAGTTCTGGGTCAGTTCTGAGCACAGGCAGTCAAAATCCTTACACACCTGTGTACGTCTTTCCTAAAGTCTGTGATTTCACAGAAGGCTTTGTTTTAGGAGCAGAATTACAAGATTAGAGCAACCTGGATCCCTGAGCAACAACATGAAGAAAACAGCCTTAAAGAATAATCTGCATTTCCCAAACTCCTTTGTTGCATTAAAGCCACCAAAGTTTGGGAGCCGGTTGTTACTGTAAGATAACCTCACTCAGCCCTGGCCAGGTGGCTCAGTTGGTTGGAGCATTGTCCCATATGCCTAAACCTTGCTGGTTGGATCTCCATACCTAGGGGCACATACCTAGGTTGTGGGTTCGATCTTTGGTCAGAGCAGGTACATGAGGCAACCAATTAGCATTTCTCTTTCACATTGATGTTTCTCTCTCTCTCACTTCCCCTTGCTCTGTCTGTAAAATCAATAAACATATCACATATCCTTGGGCGAGGATTAAAATTAAATAAAAAAGATAAGTTCACTTATCTAAATACAAATATCAGTGAGAAAACACTACAAGTTTATTCATACATTTCATCATCAGATTATCCAGGGCACTCCACTTGTGACTTTAGTATATATAGTAGCCCAGGTACCTCAGTTTAAAATTTTCTTGATAATTATGTTTCTGGCCTGGAACCCCACCCTCCACCCCCATTTTGGGGAATCGCATTGTCAAAACTCTTCAAAATGAGATCTAGATACAATCCTGGGCAGACCAAGCTTATCCCCATCTTGTTGAAAAACATTCGCACTTAACTCAGGGTGAAGAAAGAGAACCAAATGCTCTGCAAACAGAATAGGATTTTGGGATGGTTCTTTTTTTTTTTTGGTTAAGTCTAGAGAAATGTGTGAGCCAACTTTAAATACTTTGAAAATATATTGTCAATTTTTATTGTTTCTTGTTTATATGGCCCCAAATGGGAGGAGGTAGCACAGGGTAAATATCTAGATCAGGGAGAGTGAAAATGAGTTTCTAGGGGAAGCTCATTGGGATCAGCAGTGCGGTTGAATGTAACCATATGTCCTGGGTCACTGTTGCACAACTCCAGTGGGCACTGTTCCCATTCTGGTTTACGGAAACGGGACCTTCTGTGCTTGAGAAATGTAATACTGACTGTGTCCTACCTGTACCCAAGTTTCCTTGTCATGAAATGGGGCTATTGCATACTTCCCAGGCCTTTGGAAAAGATATGATGCTTGGTACTTTTCTGCATAGTTTTACCTTTTCTTTTTTATTATGGGTAAATATAATTTATTTAAGAAACTCATGGAAAATAAGGACTTCTAAAGAAGCCAGGATCAGAGACAAGGCTGAACTCAAAATTATGACTGATAAAACACCATAGAAAACTCAGGGACCAGATCTGGCCTCCTGCTTGTTTTTGTAAATAAAGTTTCATTAAAACACAGTCAACCTCATTCATCTTACATAATTTTTGCAGCTGTTTTCACAGTATAATAGGAGCATTGATTAGCAGTAGTGATGGGAACATATGAATCTTGGCACCACTTGGTACAGATTTCTGGGCCCCGCCTCAGGATTTCTAATTCACTAGGTCTCAGGTTGGGCCCGTGAATCTGTATTTCTATCAGGTTCCACCCAGGTGATGCTAATGTTGCTGGTCCAGGGACTGTGTTTTGAGAACCATAGGGCTAGGGATTATAGCTGGCAATATGTACTGATGAGACAAATTCTGATGGACAGAATGGGCAGCTGTGTTTGGGGCTATTCTCCAACTTTCAGAACAGGGTAGAGAAGAAAAGAGCTCCAGGTGCCTTTTTTTCTATAACCACTTGGCTTGGCTGAACAACAAACATGTGGCTATCCCAGGGCTATACAGAAGGTATTCGTGCTGTAGTTACTAAGTTCACACTGTACACATAATATTTGGGGAACTCCGTGAATAAAGCCAACTTTTTGGCTATAAAACAATCCCTCTATTTGTGGGTGTGTGAGAATCCTATAAATCTGCAGTGCCTGAGGTAAAATCCTCCTTAAGTACAGTCATCAGGCACCAACTTGTAGCTAGATAATTACTGAATTCCAGAATTCATCTGTTATTACTTCTTTCCAATGTCTGTCATCTACTGAGCTCTGCGAGCTAGTCTTTCAGAGATGAAGCCAAGCAATGATGATCAGCCTTTTGTTTTTTTCTTACTCATTCTTACCCTCATATTCCTTTAGGACATTAGTTCATTGGTATAAGGTTACACAAGAAGCCTCTTGGCATAAAAGTGAAAGGTGGTAGGTGGAAAAGTCAGACCTTGAGCAGGGGATGAAATGGGGGCTGTCTGCAGAGTTCTTGTTTGAAAATTCAGCCATGAAGGAGGAAGGCTGGAGTCCTCTTGCCCATTAGGCTTCAGGACATGCATTTCATGAGTGGGATCCTGCTTTTGTTGCCTGCTCCTGAAAATTCTCTTCCCACAGTCACACAGTTAGGAGGATTAGTGAGAGGGGAGGCTTTTGGTCCCTACTGTCCCATACAAATTGGTTCTCTTTCAGGCTGGACTTGGATGCTCTGTGAGGAAGAGCTTCAGAGACAGCTGAGGAGGGCTGGAATTCAGTGAGAGCCGACATCCCTCCACCGCTCCAGACACTGCTCTCCACATCACCTCTTCACTGTGGGGCCTCAAGACATAGAGAAAACACAGCTGTCCCAATGTTTCCGTGGGGAATCGCGATTGCAGCACATTCCTGACTGGAACTGACCCCGTCAGGCTGTGTACGTGTGAAACGTGATGGCAGTTAGGAACCTGGCTGACCAAGTGTCCAAGGACTGATGAATCAGGAATGAGGTTTTCAAAGCAAGGTTTCTGAGCATTTTTCTTCTAGCCCAGCCACAGGCTTGTCTCTTCCCATGTGGCCTGGGAGGACCTAAAAGTAGGGGAGACAGCATACAATGAGGAAGGTCAACTTATGTGTCTGGCTATTGCAGGGCCTCTGCATCCTCCCTTGTTTCCCTGAGGGTTGCTTGTGCTGTATACTGTTTTAGTGCCACCTTCCCATCTTCTCTGAAAAGACATCCCCAACCTCTCCATTAGAACTGGCCTGTTCCCTGTTTAAGCTTCCAGAACACATCTCAATCACAGCACTGTATATACATTCCTTGAATGATCTGGTTATGAGTCTATTTTTGCTTGTGAATCATATGCCCCTTTGTTTTACTTATGTTTTTAATAACATTTAATATGTCTTAACTCTTCTGTTTAACAAATGCTAACTCATTCTATCTTTGTTGCTTTTTATTGCTTTTTTCCCAGTTTTATTGAGCTAAATTAGCATACAACATTTTGTAAGTTTAAGATATACAATGTGATGAGTTGATATATTGCAAAATAATTACCACAATAAGATTAGTTAATACCTTCATCACCTCACATAATTACAGTCATATGATATATAAGATATAAGATCATATAAGATATATTTTCTTAGCAACTTTCATGTGTATAATACAGTATTGTCAATGGTCATCAGCATGCTGCCCACTGGATTGTCAGAACTTACTTATTTGCAGACAGGAAATTTGCACCCTTTGAGCAACATCTCCCCATTTTCCCAGCTTCCAGCCCTGTCAACCAGCATTCTACTCCCCATGTCTGTGAGTTCACATTTCAGATTCTGCATATAAATGAGATAATTTAGAATATGTGTTTCTCTGTCTGACTTATTTTACTTAGCATAATGCCCTCAACGTACATCTATGTTGTTGCAAATAGCGGGCTTCTTTCTTGCTCATCACTCAATATTATATTTTGTGTGTGTGTGTCTGTGTGTGTGTGTGTGTGTGTGTGTGTGTTTCTCTCTCTGTGTGTATATACACACATGCCACATCTTCCTTATCCATTTATCCATAGTCAGACTCTTAGGTTGTTTCCATATCTTACTTATTGTGAATAATGCTGGAGTGAATATGGGGTACAGATATCTCTTCAAAACAGTGATTCCAATTCTTTCATATATATAAATAGCAGTAGAACTACTGAATCATGTGGTAGTTTTATTTTTAATTTTCAGGAGGAACTGTTTTCATTATTATAGTTTTGTAATATAGTTAAAAGCCAGGGAGTGTGATGCCTCCAACGTTGTTTGTTCTAGTTATGTGAAAAATGCTGTTAGAATTCTGATAGGGATGGCACTGAATTTGTGCATTGCTTTGGGTAATATGGATACTTAATGTTAGTTCTTCTAATATATAACCATGAATATCTTTTCACTTACTTGTGTCTTAAATTTCTTTCATCAAAATCTAATTGTTTTCAGGGTACAGGTCTTTCACCTCCTTGGTTAAATTTGTTCCTAGGTATTTTATTATTTTTTTATGCAGTTGTAAGTGGGATTTTTTTCTTATTTTTTCTTTCTGATAGTGTGTTGTTAATGTACAGAAAAACAACAGACTTTTAAATATTGATTTTGTATCCTGAAACTACTGAATCTGTTTATTGATTCTAACAGTTTTTTGGTGGAGTCTAGGCTTTTCTGTATATAATACCATATTATCTATGAATAGTGACAGTTTCACTTCTTCCTTTCTAATTTGGATGCCTTTATTTCTTTCTCTTGCCTAATTGCTCTGGCTAGGACTTCCAATACAATGTGAATAAAAGTGAGAGTGGTCATCCTTGTCTTGTTCCTGATCTTAAGAAAAAGCTTTCAGCTTTTCACTGTTGAGTATAATGTTAACTGTGTGCTTGTCATATGTGGTCTTTATTATGTTAAAATTTTATTTACTGCATTGATCACCTGTAAAATTTGTTTTGTTCTTTTTTGTAATTTCTATCTCTTTGTTAAATTTCTCATTTTGTTCATGTATTGTTTTCCTGTATTGTCTTTCTGAACAATTTAAGGAAGCTCATTTAGCTTCCTTAAAACAACTATTGTGAATTCTTTATCAGGCAAATTACAGATCTCCATTTCTTTGGGTTCAGTACTGGGAAATTATTTTATTTCAGTGGTGTGATTTTTACTCTTGATTTTTCATGTTCTTTGAAGTTTTGCATTACTCTCTTTGCATTTGAAGGAGTCACTTCTTCCAGTCTTTAATGATTGGCTTTAGGAGAGAAATACTTTCCTTCAACTCTGTTGTGGTATTCTGAAACTTTCTAAAGGTACATGGCTCTACCCTCTTTGTTCCCTCTTGATGGGCAATTCTTAAGTTTGCGTGTCTACAAAGCCCAGTTTGGTGTTGATAGCTTCCCTTTGTTTGCTTTACCTAGCATGATGCTAAAGTCTCAGGTTTGTGCTTTCTTTCAGTCCCACAAAGTCAGGCTCATTCTTGTTGCTATTGAGGGCATGCAGAGGGAGTAGGTCATGGGGCTATTGGTGAGGTGTGCAGAGTTTGGGGAATGCCCATGGGCCAGTTGGGAGGATTCACAGGTGAGGCATCCCCAGTGGCTCATGGACAGGCTTCCTAATGGAATATCTGATGTTGTTAGTGTGACCCATGTTCCTTCGATACATTCTTTTCTGAGCCCTGGCTGCTGTTCTCCCAGCTGCTCACCAAGCCTCAGTCATGTAGTCTACAATTCAGTATTCTGAGTGGTGCGAGAGACAAATGCACTGCTTTGGCAGCAACCCACGGAGTTGAGTATCTGAGTGCTCACTTACATGCTCCCTCTTTTCCCCATGGGAAGAATTATAGGCAGAGTAGGTCTTTCTTGGCACTGAGCTATGCCACCTTGGGGGAGAGGTGATGGGTAAAGTGAAATTGTTTCTCTTATCCTCTTCAATGTGTCCAATTTGGATTTTTTTTTCTCCAAAAGTGTGCTGGAGCTTCTCTGCTGGAATCCTGGGCTTTCATAAAGGCCCTCTTATCCATGGGTGATTGTCAAAATCAGTGTTCTTTGTTGGGAGATGGTAGAAACTTCTTTTTGCCACATTGATTATGCCATTCTTCTCATTTAATCTTCATAATAACACTGTGAGGTAGGAGTGATCTGCAGTTTGTGGCTGTCTCTTTTAGGTTTGGCTGATCCTCACTATTCTGTCCTGCTGTCTTTTTATTAGCACAAGGACCAGGGGTGGTTCATCTAATGTCTCAAAGCACCACATGTACCACTTTCACCTGCCTCTAACGGGGGCTTCTGGTGTGATCAGGAGGGTAGGATCCCTGGATCACACCCATGAGGCATTGTTCAGTCTTCAGAGAAGGTGGTGGGTGTGTTCCTCTGCCCACATGCCTAGGTCTTTCCCAGATATTTTCCAATAATGTGTAGTTTCTGATTGATTAGCTATCTGTTTCATGTGAGGGCCAATTTGTGTAAAGGGGTCAGCTCTTTCCTGTTTGCACTGATGGCATCTCTGTAAGAGTCAAGGTGGGGTGGGCCCCTGAATACCTCTTGCTGCACCAGTTTCTAATCTCTCTGCTCTACCGTCTTGACTGGAATAGGGCCCAAGAGGAGCCAGCATAGCATCTGATAAAAGTTCATAAAGGGTTCCTTTAGAGATTCTCTTTCTTTCACCCGTGGATATGCACCTGGCAGGGGGTTCTTGAGCCTGGCCTTACTGTTCTGTGGAATTAGCAATCCTGCAGGTGGGGGTTGGGCATGCTTTCCTCTTTCCAGAGCTTTGTACTCTGTGGTGTGATTGCCCCTGCCTGGCTACAAAGAATCTCAAATGCTCAGCTCTTGCCTGTCCAGTTCCTAGTCCACTGCTCTCTCAGGAGGCTCAGACTCAAACCTTCTGTTCTGCACCCAGCCCCCTACTCACCAGCCATGCTGGGTGGGAGCCCACAATCCCTTCTATGTGCAGTCTTCTCTTCTTGTCCAGCTAGACTCAGTGGACATGAGCTGTGCTTTCGATCTGGCTTCTTTGCTGGCAGAGAAGCTGTGTATGCACATGGGGTTCCTGCCCAGCCATGCCACAGCTCGCCTCTTAAAAAAAGTCTCTATGTGGCACCCACACTATAGCACCAACCCACTGCCCAGCTCTCTGCACACTCCAACACCCCAAGAGGCAAAAACTCTCTTGGTTGGAGCTGGCCTCTGAAAGTTTTAAGAGATAGAATTTCTCTCTTGAACTCTCCTGGTTGGCACTGCAGCTATGGACATGCTGCTCACTGTGTGTGTGCAGCCTGAATCTCCCGGACTCTGTGTATCCTCCCAAGCCTCCTCCTATTAAGTTTGGGGTTTCCCTGTGTGGGACCAGGGCCCCCTGCTCTGGGAAGGGCAGAAGCTACTCAGCTGTGTTTTCTCTCTTCTATTCTCTGTTGCAGGCACCTCATGGTGCCTTTCCTCTTCAACTTATAAAATCTCTTACCAGATGGTGTAGAGCCTCCTCTACTCCTTGGTTTCAACAATTCATATCAGCTGAGATTTTGTTGATTGTTCAGGTCACTTGTCAGAAGTTCAGCTGGAAATTCATGCTGGGGGCATGAGTAAGTGGGCTCTGCTTCCATCTACTTGGCTGCCATCGTATCCCCCTTGAAGCATCATATTGTATAAGCACCTCTTCATCCAGGAGAAATCAGAGGGCCTTTTCAACCAGGAACAAAGAAGGACTATGGACAACAATATCTGGAGCTAGGCCTGGTTGGTTTGATAGATTCAAATACAGCAGCAACCTATATAATATAAAGGGGTAGGAGAGAGCCATGGTTGACCAGCGGGCTGTGTTTGGATTCCCAAGCACTCTTAAGGACTCCATGAGCTTGGCATCCATATTCCCAGCTTGTATTCACTGTGGACAAACCTGGCCTTTATTGGAAGTATGTGCCACTGAGCCCTTTAACTCCTGAGAAGAGAACTTTGCGTTAGGGTGTAAGTTACCAGAAACAGTTTTATTCCTGCTGGGACCATGCTGTGGTAGAATCTAGGCTGAGCCATGATTATCTATCACTAAATGACAGCCCGGGTTTTCTTCCCATGCAGCTGCATTTGCACGTTGGTAATTTCCTGATAAATATATCACTTTTTGAATTTCATTTTCTTTTATTATGTATTTTATAATATATAACACTTTAATTAATCTGTTTATTAATTGTATTATAGTTTAAATAATCAGGCAAACACATAACTCTTACACAGTTGACATTTGAACAATGTGGGGGTTAGAGGCATTGACCCTCATGCAACTGAAAATTTGTATAAAACTTTTGACTCAGGACTTCTTCGGGATACCAAAGTCCATGGATGCTCAAGTCCCTCATATAAAGTGATATAGACTAATGTATACAGTTGGCCCTCTGCATCATGGACTCTCAACCACAGATCCAAAACCATACAGGTACTTATTGGAAAAAAATTCACATATAATTTGACCCCTGTAATTCAAAGCCATGTTGTTCAAGGGTCAGCTGTAATAAGTTAGGATTTCAGAAACATTTTTTCATGGAGACTATCATATGCTGTCCCCTTACTGCACAGATTTAGACCTCCAGACTTTAGAATGAGAACATGATGTTAAATGCTATGTGCTAAGCTTTTTACATATTTTATCTCAAGCAATATTAAGATTCAAATTTAGGAACTGCGAAGTCGAAATTGCAATCAGGTGAAATTTAGGTGCTAGTCAAACAACTCATGAATTCTGTGTGGGTTTAGAATTGGTAAGAAAAAGCTGAGTGCCTAGTTAGTGCCAAACACTCTTACAGAGTACCTGCAATAGTATTAAGAAAATGAGAAACAAATCCCATCTTCCTCTATGACTGATTGGGCAGTTGATTATTCAATAATAACTTTTCTAATCACCTAGGACTTGCATTCAGCTGCAAATATCAGATATTCAAAAGTAGTGGCTTATTCCAATGAAAGGTTTTATTTTTCTTATTTAATGTGAAGTCTGGATACAATCAGTGCAGGGCCAAAAAGGCAGTTCCGTGCTATCACCAGAGACCCAGGCTTCTGTCTCTCTGCTCCATTGAGCTTAGTGCATGCTTGTCTCATGGCTACAAAGTGGTTGCCATCCTCCATCCCATTTGCATTTCTGGCAGGAAGAAGAGAATGGGCAAAGGGTAAATAAAACATGTTAGCAGAGTCAGCTCGCCTTTAATGGAGATTTCCCATCATTCTCACCTGGTAACTTCATTTTGCTTCTCATTGCCAGGTTTTTGTTACATATTCACCCCTAAATGCAAAGGTGGCTGAGAAAATTAGTTATGTTTTTTGGGAGTGATGTTTACTGTCATGACTAGAGGGATATGGGAGCCTGCTGAGCCTCTTGAGCTTTGGTATACTGTTTCCAGCTTATATAGTTGCTCTGGTAACTCATGGAGTAGAGATGTAGACTCATAGCTGCCTACATGGTGTGGATCAAGGAACACAGAAGGCTCAGAGGTCAAGTCATATAGCTAAGTAGTGGCTATTTGACTAACAGGTGAGCGACTTGCCCTAGGACATACAGCATGGCTGGAATGGAGTTTGAGTTAGCTTCTAATCCCGTGTCTTCCCACCACACTACAAAAACCTCATAGTCAAACAGACTGTTAACCTGCAAATAAGAAGAGGCTGGGGTTTGGGAGAATTCAAATGATCTGGTGAAATATTCTCTCTTCTTCAGTGGGACTCGCAGGGGAAATCTACTTTTTGCTATATTTGCAGTTTTCCAGGAGGTGGCACCAGATAGCTTAGAATCAGTTCCAGAGACAAACAGCTCAGAGGCATGCCAGAGGTGAGAATTTCTGTAGAAACTTGGCACCACCAGCATTTAAGCACTCTCCATTGCTTCAGGGACCTCTAGGGTAGTTCTGAGGTGGCTGAGTTTGCAGCCCCATGAGAATCAAGATGACAGAATAGTCACAGGAATGCAAATTCCTGTGGGAATTGGGAGTATAGCCAATACTATCGTAATAACTGTGTATGGGAGGGACCAGGCAGATACTGGAACTATCAGGGCACCACTCTCTAAAATACATGACTGTCTGACCACTATGCTGTATATCTGAAACTAATATAGAATAATATTGACTGTAAACTGTAATTGAAAAAGAACAAGAGAAAGAAGAAAGATGACTCGTGACATGAGAGGTGTTTGGTAAGGGAGCAGACTGTTTAAAGGAGAAGCTGGCTTCTGAAAAGGAGAGACTGGCTACTAAGAAGTCAGAAAAGAACAACAAAAAACCAACCTAATTCTGTGAGGATGTGGACCCCTCTGTGAAATCCCTCCAGTGATCTCATCATGTTATCATCTAAATATTCAGTCCACACTGAGGAGTAGGCTGTCTAGGGTCTCCTAAAGCCATGCGACAGTGAACAAGTATCACTTCTAAGTGATACGTGCCTCTTTTTGAAGAAAAAAATAAAAACAAAGCAAAGAGCACCTAACTCCAAAGTGATCTTTTTTAAAAAATCCAATTACATTGAGATTTGTCCTCTAAAACTGCTATCCACAAAAATACAAGTGTCCCTCACCACTAGCCCGCTCTACTGCCAAACTGAGAGTGGCCAGTCACACGGGCAAGGCAGGCTCAAGTCAGCCTGGACTGCGGCCTTCGCTGAGGTGTCAGGTGATGTCAGCCACCTGCCCCTATTTCTGGAATCCTTACAGGTTCAATGTCCACATCAGAAAATCAGTGCTTTCAGAAAATCACTGCAGCCTTTGGTCACTAAGGATTTGCCCAGTGGCCCAGAGTTGTCTCCTTCCCTCAGGTGTTTCTATTTCTCTCTGTTGAATACATCTTAATTTGGCATGGGTGCAAGATATTTTTAGGTGTATTTATAAATATCATCAAAATGGTAGCACCTTAAAGCCAACTGAAAATCTTAGAGATTTTTCAAGCAGTCCAACTCAGACAGATAAACAGACCTTTCTACAGCATGTCTTTTAAGCTTCTGTTGTCTGCCTTGGCAAGCCTGTATGTGTGTGTGTACATCTGAAGCACGGAGCTTATGTTCCCAGTGCCCGTGCTACAAAAAGTGTGGACCTTGGACCACTGGCATCAACATTATCAGGGAGATTGTTAGATGTGCTCAATTAGGAAGCTTGACCTAGACCCATTGCATCAAAATCTGTATGTTAGTTTACGAGATCCCCAGGGGATTTGTATGTTCTTTAGAGTCTGAGAAATGCAGCCCTGTGAGACCCTTCTTAAAGCTAGCTCCAATAGCTAATAGTTCAAGAGGGAGGGGAGGATCCCAGAGCTGGGCCCTGCCTCCTGGGTGGGTACATTATTATCAGTCATCAGGAATTGTGTTTTCTGTCCCAATGTTTAATTTGAGAAGAGGCAAAGGCTGCTTGGTGGTTATCATATTTTATGAGATAATAAGCAGAGGCTACATATGTGTGCCATTTTAGAGCAAAAGGTGTGAATTGGTGGCATACAAAGATAGCACTTCTGATGTGCAAGTAATGAGCACAGAGTATCCCGGAGAGAGAGGTAGCCGAAAAGGGTAAGGCAACAGTGGGATGTCAGCACAGACACATTAATTCAGGCAGTCAAAGACCACTTGGAAGCATAAGGTATTTCTTTAGATGAGAGGTGGTTGAGCAGTTTGAGCTGGGAACACCCAGCTTTTTCAGGCAAAACCCAGGGATAGAAAGGGATTTCCTATGGCCAAGGGGCTCCAGGTAGTGCCTCAGACTGTGCCTGGGGCTCTGTGCTAAGTGAAACAATTTGGCTGTTTGGGTTAGGTGGCAGAAGGAGGCAGTAGGTAGGTGCACAGCCCTCACAATTACGAGATTTTTGGGCCCATTAAAGAAGGACATTGGTGGCCCAAAGGGGCCATTACCATGCTTTTCCTGACCATCACAGATGCCAGTCACAGAGCTGGTCAGTATCTGCCTCTGCAAGTATTACCAGTCCTTTTTAGTAGGATCTGGCTTTTGGCTGAGATGAAGATAAACTTCTTTCTATAACATTCTCACACTAGTGCAATGGATATAATCTCTCTGATCTGGATTTTCTTATTTTTATATAAAAGCAATGTTAATTTCTATTGTTGAGGAAGTAATTGGAGTGAGGGAGGTAGTGCCACCCAAGAGAAAAGCACGGTCCACTAGATTGGGTGGGGAGAGTGCAGATGGGTGGTATTTGCGTGAAAGCAATGATCCATTCCTTTCTCACAGGTGCTCTCATTAGATATCACACTGCCCACTCAGAGTATGCTTCGTTTCCTCACCTACTCCTAAGTCTCCAAGGTCACCCAAGTCCTTGGAATTTAGTCTTGGCACAAGGAAAGGGAAGAGTATCTCTCTCACTGCCTGGCTCCTTTATTCTCTTGGGACCTCAGTTACTTATTATGCTTCCATTTCTACCTGTCAGATATAACCCAGAAAGAAATATGACCCTGAGAGGAAATGGCAGCATGTCATGCAGGGCCTCTGCCCTGGCATGTGGGCCTGGAAATTAGGTCAGAATCCTAAATCTAGAAGTTAGGTCCCCCTACAGACAGGCAGAGTCTCTGTGTGCCCCTTTGGCTACTTGAGCAGCCAGACAGCGACCCCTCTGGTTTTCTCTCCCCTTGCAGTATTTTGCCCCTGCAGGACTGGGACCCAGCTGTGTTTTGTCTTGGTGGTGGGGTTGGTTGGCTCACCCACTTCTCTGGAGCTCAGTGGGGGAATCTGAAACACTGGATGCCTGAGGCCCGGCCGGCTATAGTTAAGCATGTGTTTTTATTTTGATATTTGGACATCTTGCATCCTGTTGGCCCTGGAGAGGCTGCCCCTCCTAGGGTCAGCCAATTCCTTGACACAGTAAAAAACCTTCTAGGAGAGACCCTTCACATACAAACCAACCAATCCAGGCACATACCATTCCCCACACCTCCTCTACAGTGTTTTCATTTGAGCTACTATCCCCCTACTCTAGTCACACCAGGGCCAGGTGCTGGACAACGAGGGAAACCTCTATGCCCCAGAGCCTGCTGAAAGTATTCAAATGAGCCAATCCTAGGCTGCTTACCTACCTCATGCATTTTCCCCCATAGAAACCACAATGAGGGGTCTTGCCCAGGTTTCCTCCTTCCTCTCGTGTCTCCTGACTCACTTTGGTACAGCTCTATGTGGCCCTGTGTGGCAGGCTATGTATGTCTCCTGTTTCTAGGAGCTATGAATATAAAAATTTCTTTTTGTCATGACAGTTATATGGAAATAACTGTGTGTCTTTCCATCCCTGATTAAAAGAAAATCTGGGGTACATTTTAAAACATGAGCCATTCTACCCCCAGATTGAGATTGAATCATGCTCCTTGAACCCATAGTTCACGGCCCCTAGGGGTACAGCTCTTGCCCTACTCAGAATGCACCCCATCCCACCTTGTTATATTTTATTTTCATCTTATTAGACATTACAGGACCAGCAACATCTGGAAATTAGGAAATGACTATAGCGCACTCTTCAAACACTGTACCTAGCCACCAAGATGTGTTTTTCTGAAGTGGTGCTCTTATTTCTGTGGATGCATTCCAGGAATGAAACTGCTAGGCTGGAGGATTTGTATGCAGTTCATTGTGATAGATGTTTCCAGATAGCTTTACAAAAAGGCTATTACAATATCACAATTTACATTTGTACCAGCAAGACATGACCTGACCTTTTCCCTGCAAGCCCCTGGGGATCTTGGTATTCTTGGAGTCTAATTCTTCAGAGGCCCAAGGGCGAACACTCTCTGTTGCTAGGATTGTGGGGCACCCTAGGAGCTAGGCTGGGGCTGTCAGCAGCTCATGGGTGTTGAAACCACCCAGGAAATCAGGCTGACTTGTCAGCCCACAGTGGGTGCTGGTTCTCTGAGCTGAAGTCAAGCAGGTGACATTGCTTATGGTCCTCTTCCCTGATGGTTGGGCATCCCAGGCTCTGGCCACTCTGCTGGAGGGGCAGTTACTGCTTTAGAATGAATTTACAGGGAGCAGGAGGGGAGAAGTTCCCTCTCAAATAATTCCTGCTACATTTGCTTTCATGACTAGTTGAATATTAAAGAGATTATGGTTCCTGTGTTGACTTGCCTTTTTTTCTCTTTCTCATCTATGTTGACTTCCAGGTGAAGATAGCTCAGGGTGGCAATTAGCTCTGTTGGGTGTGGGATTCCTGGTGACACTCAGGAAACAAGGCCTTGCTACTTTCTCCTCAAGGCCATGCCAGTGCTGGGGCCTCCTTTTAAAAATATTTTTTATTCTTAAGAAAATTGCACAGTTATTATTTTATAGGGAAAAGTACAATTAATCAAGATAAAAATTATTTAAAGTCTCACTCATCAGAAATCAACCAATAATTTTGGTTGGGTTGTTTTCCAGACTTTTCATGAAAAAAATTATTTCTGGTCTGTAATCTATACATTTCAATTAAAAAAGTCATGTATGCCATTCCTTTTCAGACTATTGGCTCACAGTAGCACTTTCCATGGACGGATGCATATTTTGTCATACCTGACATTGTTTAACCACTTGCCCATTATTGGTTGATTTTCCCAGATTTTTGCTATTGTAATAACTCCCATAATAAACAGCTTTGCACATATGCCTGTATAATTGTCCAATTATATTCTTAGGCAAAATGCCTAGAATGAGATTACAGAATTAAAGTATTGTCACTGTTTAAGGGCTTTTGTGTTGAATCGCACTCTAGAAAATGTGTATCAACTTACTCTCTTCCAAGGGGTATTTGCATAACTATTTCCCCAAACTCTCTCCAACAGTTGAGAATTATTATTTATCATCTTGGACAATTTGAAAGTATATTTAATATTTTTACCAATAACAGCAATAAACCCATACCCTCACTTCCAGTATAGCTCCATCCTTCCCCACCTCACCATCTAACACAAGGACTAAGAACTTGGGGTCTGCAGGCAGAAAGACCATGTGTGTATGGCCCTGGAAAAGTCACTTAACCCCAATAAGTCTCAGTTCCCTCAACTCTAAAATAGGCATAATAAAAAAAAACTTGCGTTACTGGATTATTGAGGGTTTGAATGAGGTAATATAGAGGACATGCTTAGCACAGTGCCTGGCACACCACATACTTTCAATACAAATATCTTTCAGAGAGTCTTCAACATGTCCCTTGGTCTGTCTTTTGCCTTAAGCAAACTCAAGCCATATTAACCCCTCTTTAAGAGGCAAGATGCCAACAAGAGCTATGCGGATGCATCTGAGCATTGCTTACTAATGAGAAGTTCTATGCACAATTTAAGTTGTAAGAGTAGTTTGGTGCACCCTACATGTGAGTTCTTTCTCATCTCTCATACACACAATCAGTAAGATTACTATTTGATCAATAATTAATGAGGACCTACTATTACAGAAAAGACAAGATGGGGGGGTGGGAGATGACTGATACACTATTATCGAATGGACCCACTGTTCGGGGGGTAATGTGCTCCACGGGTCCCCCACCTTGTACTAGGTTCACCTTGCCCGCTGCCAGGGAAAGAAATCTCTCAATGCCAGAGATTGGTGAAAAGGAAAGGGATTATTTATTTAAAGAGTTATACAAACTTAAGAGTAATGACTTAATGTCTTCCTTGAGATCTCAAAGTCCTTTAGAATCCCCACAAACATGCAGTCCTTCCTTCCCACTCTGCCCAGTCCAGGGTACCATATCTCAGAAAAAGAAATAGAAGTTCATGGTTCTTCTCTGCCCAAGCTGAGTGGTCCCCAAAAGACACTGCATGACTGCTGTGCCAGGGTTTAAATGCTAGTGCCAATCTTCCTCTGCCACACCATTTCCAACTCTTAACACACTTGGCCACAGCTGCCAGCATTTCCATATTTTTCCAGCTTTACTGGGCTACCATTGTAAGTCCTGGCAGGTATGGCCCTGTGGTGTGGAGCCAATCATCTCCAAGCTCTTACATAGGCTCTGTAACCAGGGGGAGTTGTCTCTCAGTTACATCATGGGTTGAAGTCACTCCCATCCCCCTGGCTCAAAGCATGGCCATGGCTGTTTAACATATCTATGAAACTTGTTAAAGTTTATAGATATGTTAACTGACCATTCTAGAGGTTATCTGCAAAACTGTTGCTATGGAAAACAGCTCACAATGGCCCTGCTCCATATATCCCATCCCCCAGCTCAGACTTGTGGGGGTGAGGACATCCTATATATTTTTTTTCTAATATTTCCTGGATACCCTGAGTTCCCCATTACATATCCCTATTTGGGGCCCCACCTTGTCTGCACCCTGTTACACTATATAAGATTTATCTTCTGGGAAAATTTGAGCAAATCACTTCACTTTTTTGTGCCTCAATTTTCTCATCTGTAAAATGGAAATAATAATAGTACCTACTTCATAGAGTTATTATGAGGATCAATTGGGTTAGTAATTATAAAGTACATAGAATAGTGCCTGGCACACAATAAGTGCAGTGTTTCTTACCTTAACAGATGAGTGACTGCTGGCCCATGTGCATGTGTACCACCTATGTCCTCACTGAGGAGTTGGCTCCTAATCATAGGGGGGAGTGGATGTAAGGCCCCTATAGGAAGTAGAGGAGAAACCTAAAAGCCAGTGTCTCTGGACAGTGTAAGCGGAGGATGCTGGGAGGGTGCTCTGTTGTGCCAGGCTTCACGGACAGAGGAGGAGGGGATGGGTCTTTCAATGGAATGGAAGGGCAGAAAAGAGGGAGGTTTAATACAGTTTCTTTGAAGAGAGTTCTGCCAGTCTGACGAGGGTCAAATGACTTGATCAAACGTTTATCTCATCTTATCTCCCTCCTTGTCACTTCAACTCCACTATCATCTCAGCAAGATGATTCCCCAAAGAAACCTGAAACTAGAAGTTCAGGTGAGATCCGAGAGTCACAGGCTGGCCACCTGACTTTCCATGTGAGAATGATCGGAAAGCCACAGAGCCTTGTAGCTATCATCACCTTCCTCATTTACAGGCACAGTTGTGAAATTCTTTCTCTCAGGTCCGGCCTCAAACCAGGCATAGGGGTGAGCCCTTTTAACCAGGGTTGACCCATCACTGAAGTCAGAGTTAAGCTGGCCATTTGGATGAATACATGACTCTGGAAATTGGAGAGAAGGACCCCAGTATGGCTGTGCCCCTCTGCTGTGTGGCCATGGCCTCCTTGCAGACCTCCTGTTACTCAAGCTGCCTAGGGGGTCCCATCTGAAATCTGCCTCCCTCCGCAGTGCTGGCCCCAGAGGAATTGTGTTCATCTGCTTCAATATGTTCTAAAAATTCAAATTGGGATGCCATGGGAATGAGTGTGGGAGTTGCCCTGGCTCTCTCAGTCATTCCCTATCATCTGATTCATGGCCTGCTTCCCAGGAGACTCGCCTGGCTCAATGGGCCTTTGGGAAAGCTGTCTTCATGAGGAGGAGACCCTGAATCTTGTGCAGTTTTCACTGAGTAGCAGCTGAGCTGGCTCAAACCACAGGATGTGGCCTCTGTCTCTTCTTTTTAGCCCCTGACACTATGTAGGGTCTAATTCTCTGTCCTTCCCCAGGCTGAGGCAGGAACACTGTCCATCTTGGTCTCTGACTGTGGGTGAGCTCTGAGTTCCTGATCACATGGAACCTGCTGCTCCTCCTAGAAAGACCTTGGCATTCCCTATTGTCGGCATTATTTTACCACCAAGCCCTGTCCCCACTCCAAGCTCCTCATAGAAGAGTATCTGCCTGAACTAAGACCTAATTAATGACAACTCCTTGGGTGACTGCTAAAGGCTACCCTCTCAGGGTTCAGACTGAAAGTGAGATGGCTCTTCTGACCCCTGTGCCCCAACCCATGATCTTCCTTCCGACTGGCCTGACTGTGAGGCCCAGGCAAGTCTAGAACCCTCATCATGACCTCCTGTTACAGGGTGCAGCCAAGAGGGGGGACCCCAAATGGGCATTTGAAATGGGGTGCAGAACTCAAGGTGTCCAGGAGATTTTAGGATATCCTCACTACTACCCCCAGGTGTGGGTTGGGGGAAGGGACACATGGAGCAGGGCCATTGAGAGCTGTTTTGCATAGCAACAGCCTTGCAGCTAACTTCTGGCGTGGTCATTTAACAACATATCTATAACCTTTGACTGGTTGCATAGATACATTGAGTGCCTGGCCATGCGCTGAGCCAGGGGAATGGAAGTAACTTCCCCACCAAGACATAACTGGGGGGCAGGTCCCCAAGTTACAGTGCCTGTGTGGGAGCTTGGAGATGATTGGTTCTGTGACATGGGGCCACACCTGCCCAGACTCATGATGGCAGTCCAGTAAAGCTGGAAGGACATGAGTGCTGGCATGTGTAGCCGATTGTAGGAGGAGTCAGAAATGGGGCTGCAGAGGAAGATTGGCACGGGGATTTAAGCCCAGACATGGCAGCCACTGGGGGAGAACCACGTGGCTTTAGCAGAGTGGGGACTCCCGCAGCCCTGCAAGAGAGAGAATCATGATGCGGCTTTAGCAGAGAACCACCACTCAGCTTTGGCAGAGTGGCGACTCCCCTCCTTACAGCCATTGAGAGGAGGAGAAGCACATGGTTTTGGCTGAGTGGGGACTCCTGTGGGTAGCCCTGGGAGAGAGGACCACACGGCTGGGGCAGTGGAGAGAGGACCACGTGCCTTTGCCAGAGTGGGGATCCCCACAGCTTTAGAAGGAGGAACCACCACCTGGCTTTAGCAGAGATCCCAGCGACACAGCTGAGGGTGCCAGGAACCCAGGGAGGTCTCCCAGTCAAGATGGAGTACTGACTGGGAAGAACCAGAGGACTGCCTGAGCCATGGACTTCTATTTCCTTTCCTGAGATACGGTACTCTGGACTGGGCAAAGGGGGAAGGAAGGACTGTGTGTTTGTGGGTGTTTTAAGGGACTTTAGGATTTTTAATGAAGACATTAAGTCACTACTTTAAGTTTGTATAGCATTAAATGAACATTTCCTTTCCTTTTTATGAATCTCTGGCATTAAGAGATGTCTTTTCTCTGGTGGCAGACATAACGGACCTGGGGGCTTCTTTCAGTAATAGCATATCATCCCAAGGCTCCCCTTGTTTGTTCTGTAACACTCCAACCTGTATTAAGAACCTACCAAACAGTGTTTAGGCTTGATTCTAGAAGTTTGGTTATCTGACTCAGCCTGTAGCATATGAAAAATAATGAATTAGAAAGCAGGACAGAAGGTATTCAGAAGAAAAAGGAACAGTTGATGATGTGGCAGAAGTCAAGACCACTGAAAAACTTTGGTATTATGTGGACCCAGCTGAGAAGCTGCTTAGAGCTCCATGAGTGGGCTGTTGGTGTGAGCCTGCCAGCCAGTGAAGGTTGGGGGTCTGTGGGAAGGAGATGCTTATTATTTATGCATATGGTAGTATACAGGACTAAGGTGAGCATGGAGCCTAGACTTTCATCCCTTGTCCAGCACTCATAGATCAGACAAAACTCCAAATTCCTTGTGGTGGGGATGATACCAATAGATAGCCTGTTAGACCACCAAGGAGGATCCAGCTTGTAGTGGATCTGGAAGTGGGCTAAGGGTGGGCAACAGGAGTGATCACAGGGGGAGATAGAGCTAGGCCGTTGGGATGGTACCTAGGAGCTGCTTGTGCACCAAGCATGCTCCTTGAGGATGGAGGTTGGAGGTTTAAGTACTGAGGGCATGAGCCAAAGAATGCCTTCATGAACCTCCCAGGGTCATGGTGAGGTTCACAGCGCAGTTCCAGGCAGAACTTTCATGGGACTGTGAGGCCATGTTGCATGGGTAACAGAGTGTGTGCCTTGGGGATGCTTTGCCATTGGCATGGAGTTAGAGGCCAGGGGAATCTCCCTCACACTTGCCAAGATGGTGGCAGGAGGAAGTTCTTACAGGGAGCACATGTGAGGCTAGCAAGATAATTGAATAGAGGAAAAAGCTTTCCTAGCCCCTTCAGGTACCAGATTGGGGATGAGCTAGGGGAAGGCAGGCACATGCATCACAGAAGTCAAAATGGCAACAGTTGGAGGTGCAGGACCAAAGAGTACTGTCAGTCTAGCCTGGGGAAAGATGGGGTTGTTTGGGAGGTGGACCCACCCAAAATATGCAAAAGTTTGAGGAGTTGATTGGTCATTTTGGGAAAGCACCTTGTCCATCCCACACCCAAAACTAATAACATACAAGGGGATCAAAAAATGCTTTATTGTTCATGGCTGGCTGCTTGAGATCTGCACTTAGTGCACTGGCTCGTCCTTGTCCTCTCCATGGGCCATGTGGCCTTAGCAGCGACATGGCCCATGGCCTCGAGGAAGGATCCTGAAATGGGCAGCAGCTGGGAACAAACTAAGCTACCTGGATGACTGCTTAGAAGCTGCCTGTGGGCTTTACCATTGTAAAGATGGTACTTTACAGTGGAGTGGGAACTTTGGGCCCCGGCTTTTATATTGGTCTTGCTGAGAATGGTTGGATTTTGTCAGGTTTTGCAGATGAGATGAGCTTTGTGATGGGGAGTCCACCATTCTCCCATATCACACAGCATCTGAATAAAACCTCTTTCCTTTTGCATCAGCAACTGACTCTAGAGCTTGGCTTTTGTGGTGGCAGACAAATGAAATCCCCTTTTTTTGTTCACTAACAGGAGACCTACTTAAAATACCTACTTAACTTTGAGTGAGTTCTCTTCTCTCAGACTCTGTATCAGCAAACCTCTGTGTGGCTCCTACAAGCATTCTTTGGAACTTGTGTTCTGTGAAACGTATTTTAAGTTATTTAGAAAAGTTTAAATTATAGTCAGGATGCAGCCAAGAGGGGGGCCCCAAATAGGGATTTGGAATGGGGTCCAGAACTCAAGGTGTCCAGGAAATATTAGAAAGATACATAGGATGTCCTCCCGCCTCCCCCCGCACCCAGCCACAGGTGTGAGTTGGGGGAAGGGACACATGTAGTAGAAACATGCAGAGCTACTTTGTACAGCCATGGCTTTGCAGCTAACCTCTGCCATGGTCATTTAACATATCTATAACCTTTAACCAGTTACATAGATATGTTAAATAGCTGTGGCCATGCTTTGAGCCAGGGGGATGAAAATGACTTCCACCCAAGATGTAACCAGAAGGACAGCGTCCCCCTGGTTACAGTGCTTGCATGAGAGCTTGGAGAAGATTGTCTCCATGCCATAGGGCCACACCTGCCCAGATTTACGATGGCAGCCCAGTAAACCTCGAAGAATACAGGAATGCTGGCAGGTATAACTGATTGTAGGAGGAGTGAGAAATGAGGGTGCAGAAGAAGGTTGGTGTGGGGATTTAAACCCATATTCGGCAGCCACGTGTGGGGAGAACCACGTGGCTTTGGCCGAGTGGGGACCCCCACAGCTTTGGTGAGAGTGAGGACCACGCGGCTTTGGGGTGCTCCCTTTTTCCACGTGGCTTGGGAAGCAGGAGAGACTTTGCCTGGAAGAAAAGGGGTGAAAGGACTTTGCCTGGAAGAAAAGGGCCATGAGAAGGTGCCACATGGCTTTGAATTAACTGGAGATCATGGTGGCAACACAGCTGATGGTGCTGGGGGCCCAAATCATGTACTTCTGCTTCTATTCCTGAGATATGGGACCCCAGACTGGGCAGAGGGAGAAGGAAGGACTGTGTGCATCTGTGGGTATCCTAAAAGAATTTAATATTTTAATGAAGACATTGGGTCACTACTTTAAGTCTATATAGCTCTAAATAAATATTTCCTTTCCTTTTCACAAATCTCTAGTGTTGAGAGACATCTTTCCTCTTGTGGCAGGCATAACGAACCTAGTGGGGGTCCCTTTGGTAATAGTATATCGTATGCCCCTCTTGGCCCTGTTTTGTTACAAGTATACTTTCTTCATTGACCTTAGTTCTAAACTGTGATACATTATAGAAAGATTTTCATTAAGAGTGCTTAAAGAAATGTCACTTTTAGCTGCAGATTTACATAAATACTTCAGGGAGCTTGGGACACTCCTGGCTTTCACTAGGGGCTGATTTGCATAAAGGTCTTGGGCTCTGGGGAAATTGCTATCAGGCCTTTCCACTTTCCACGTTTCAATCAAGGCTGTGTTCTCTAGAAGGGGTGATGTGGAATAGGTCACCATCCCAGACCCACCAAGAGCTGGAAAGGTGTCTCCTATTCCATTCTCTTCCCAGTGCCAGTGACTGGTGCCCAGCTATGAAAGTCCAGCTCCCTTGTCTGACAGTGGGGCAAGCGGCGGGGCAATATCCACTCCAGAGTTCCCTGCAGAATTAGGCTGACACTGAGACTTCAAATTGCACTCTTGCCTCCTTTCTTCTCCTTCCCTATCTCCTTTCCCTCACTCACTCCCTTACCAGGTTTTGCTGGGGCACTTCCTTAATAGAGTACTAACAGGTGATTTCTTGTCTCAAGGCCTGCCTCCAGGGACCCTAATCCCAGACAGGTACCTAAAAAATTAATACACTTTGAAGTAAAGTATAGCATAGGGAATATAGTCAATTAAATGGTAATAACTATTATAGTGTTAGGTGGGTACTGGAAATACCAGAGGAAACACTTTTTGAGGTTTATGGTTGTCTAAACACTATGCTGTACACCTAAAAACAATTAAAAATAACATTAAAAGTAAAAATTAAAAAAAACAAAAAACAAAAAATTATACTTCTTTAATATTTGAAGCATTCTGTTTATATGAAAATTTCTTCAGTGTTTTTCATTATTTCTTTTAATAGTTTGCCTATTTGCATCCAGATCCAAATATAGTGCACACATATCAATGGGGTAACTTTTTAAATTCTTTTTAATTTTTAAGTTCCTTTTCTTTTATTTCTTTTCTTTCTCATTACAGTTTTGTTTTGTTTTTGAGAAACCGGGATGCTTGTTGAGAGTTTTCTGTCACCCGCATTTGAATGCTGGCATGGACTTGGTTTTACTTAACGTGTTCTTTTGTCTTTGTTTTCCCTGTGTACTGGCAGTTGCCTCTAGAGGTAGGATTAGATTCAGATTTGATTTTTTGGCAGGACTCCTTCATAAGATGTGCATTCCATCAGCAGGTGCCTAATTTTTGGTTGTTTTCTCTTTGTGATGACATTTATGGATAATCAGTTTTCAGATATATTAATTCATTGGGGGTTGCCAAATGGTGATGTTCAAATTTGCTATTTCTTTTCTATTGTCTGGAATATTCTGAAATATTGGCTGAACATCTGCTTATTGACTATTTGGTTACCTTGAAGTACAATTTGCATAAGAAATTACAAGAAGAAATATTTTATTTTATCCTTTATTTACCTATTTTAAAATAATGAGTTGGTTTCCAAACATCCTTGAAAGTTTTCTAATCTTATTAGGTTCCTTTTTGTATCATGATGAGCTCAGGGATTTATCCATATATCAAGTTTTTCACTCCAACTGTTGTCATGTGAATTTTTAAATGTAAATATTATTGTACTTTATATTTTACTTGGTAATTGTCTGTTTAAAAACCTCAGAAGTATGTGTTGCAGATATTTTCATGCTTACGTTTAAAGATCTATCACATTCTTTTCATTACTACTGAGTATGACACAATATACATGTCTTATGGTATACAATAGGCCCTTCCTATATCAGGCTAAGCCTCTTTAAAAATTAATTAATTAACTAATTAATTAATGTATGTATGTATGTATATATTTATGAGAGAGGGGAAGGGAGGGAAAAATAGAGGGAGAAAAACATTGATGTGAGACAGAAACATTTATTGGTTGCCTCTTGTACACGTCCCAACAAGGGACTGAACCTGCAATCCAGGCATGTGCCCTGAGCAGGAATCAAATTGGCGACCTTTCACTTTGTTGGATGATGCCCAGCTAATTGAGTCACACCAGTCATGGCTTGGCTAAGCCTTTTTGCATGGATTATTTGACAGAGCCTTTAAGACAATTCTATGATGGAATTATAGAATTCTTATTTTTTGGATGAAAAAATGGAGCACATGGTTACCCAGCTTAGAAGCGGTGACCTGAGAGTTGAGCCTAGCTCTGTTTGATCTCAGAACTTATGCTCTTGACCATGGAGTCAATGTCTGGGCCCAGAGATACCCATTCCTGTCGTAGTGGGTTTTCCTGTTTCAGTGGGTCAGTCACATGTCTCCTCTTCCATCTGAGGCCAGTCCTCCTCTGTGCTCTGGGCAGAACCTCCTGCTTTCTCAGGAATGCTGCCCTAATCAATGATCCCTCCTGTGTGCACCCTTCTGTCAATCACATTGATTTTCTACCTCAGGAGTGAAACGTGTTGGCCCCTCCTCCATCCTAAGAAAACAAAGTATTCTCCCCTTGAGCCCATGTGCCTTTTGAGCATATGGTTGTCTCCCATAGTTGCTGTTTATTTGATCACATCAGATAAGCGCTGATGGCCTGTGGACTGGCTCTGTATATGCTCCCTGAATGACTTTTTACCCTTTGTACCTGCTGGGAGAGACCATTTCAGCCCACCCACTGTGATAGCTCTGTCTGTGCAGACTCCTCCTATGTATGTATACATACACTCCTACCTGACCTCCTTTGGCTCAGTCCTGAGGAGCAGGTAAATTTTGGAAGGTCAAACATAGCCATTGTACTCCTACTTGGAGATATTGTGAAGGTAGAAGTTTCAGGAGAAAAGTCTTAATTTGAAGAGGATCAGTCTTCCACAGCAAGGAAATACCTGTTTTGTATTCTGAATACTCATTCTTCTTTGTGCATCTTCCTTGACATGCTTAGCTTTCACCGATATTTCCACTTCTGCACAACTTGTACCAGTTCTCTGCATAATCTGTTTTGTGTTATTAGCTATGTTCAAATATATTTGCAAAATTTTGAGGGCTAGTATGTCTTCTAGTCTTTGATTCCCTCACAATTAGCCCACAAACTACCCTGTACATTACATGGTGGAGGCTCTCAGCTTTTGTTGGATGATGGTCTAATTCATCATTCTTTACTAGCCTTTGGGAACAAGTGCATGATAATACAGATAACGCAAGCTCTATCAGACTCTGCGCAATGTCTTGCACATGCTTCCCTAGAAGCCATATTTATGGTAGCACTGCTGTCTGAGGTATCTGTTTTATAATTTTCTGGTGTTTTTATATTTAGAGAGCATCACTATTCTCACCATGGCTGAATTATGGGGTTTTCTGGTGTTCAACATTTTTAATGTTAAATAATAAAGCTGAGAAGAGTATCTCAAAAGTGATGGCATTGCATTTGTCTGCCAAGAATCTCTTATGCCCTTTGGGAAAATATTCTTTGGGAAACCACCCTATACCCATGTAATTTGGGTAGGCCTGACCCTCCCACTTGCCCCAGTTCTAGGGGTGGGCATGTGATCCAAGTCAGACAAATGAAGTTCAACTTTTTGTGATATGACCAAGAAAGATACATTTCCTCTCTGCGGGATTTGGAGTTTTTGAGAATGTAAGACTGGAACTAGAAGGCTATGATGAAGTGCAACCCTTTCCAAGAAAGATGCCAACTCAGAGTACAGCACAGAAGAGAAATTGAGACAGAGCCAGTCCTGATTACATAGTTTGGGCCCCTGAATCCAGCATGACTAAAACTTAACCACACCCTAGATTGACAGTTATGTGAGCCAATTGGTTCCTCATTTTGCTCAAACCAGCCTGTGTACATTTTCTGTCACTTTGAACCTAAAGAGCTCTAACTCATTCCATGTCTCCTTCTTTCAAGTTAGATTGTTAGAAGGATACAGGATTTGCAAGAAGGGAGCTCTGTTAACTTTTGTTTTGTCCATGGGCCTCCTGCTTTCCTTGATACTTTTGACAATGGTCTGTGGAGGGGCTCCACCAACAGGCATCCCCCACCCTGGCTGCCACAGATGAGAATAAGTCTACTAAGACATGATCTGCTTGGGGAGGAAAGGTGGCCAATCTCTCAAAGGAGAAGAACCAGAAGTCTGTTCCTCAGTGGGCTTTTATTGGGTTTAATTTCCATATGAATATACAGTATATACATAAAGCTCATCAATCATTGTTAGGCAGTAATTATCAAATGATAGATAACATTCAAAGAGTTATGAGGGCTTATTTTGAGTCAGGGTCTGATAGCTAAAGGGTCATAAAACTTTGGGGAACAAACTCATTTCATGTTTGGACCCTTAGCATTTAAATTGAGGGTATTAGCAAAGTAAGTTTCATAGGATTTTATGCATTCTTTCTTAGGCCTGATCACCCCAGGGAACCCGCCCTTTCCAGTACAGGGTTGCACCCACCTCCTGCATTGTTTCAGGCTTAAGTTGCATAGGGGAAGTAAGGGATCCAAGAGACTTCTTGAAGAAAGAATGAGGACTCAGGCTATGTCAAAGCAGAGGGGTGAGGGTCCATCACCCCCTTTCTCTATAGTCCCCTAAGTCCTTCCCTGAGGGCCCCTTTGAGACTGTGCCTGTCTTAGGTCGTTCCTCCTTTGAGAAATCTTACACATCATTGGCTACCCAGTCATCTGCCTGGGGCCAAGCAGGATGAAGTAAAGGGGGCAGAGGCAGTGCCCTTACAAGGAAGATAAGCTTTGTCTCCTTAATGGCTTATGGTCCCAAGGTCTTTTTACTCAGCCTTAGCTATGAGGGGTTACAGTTTCTGAAATCAGGCAGTGTGGTTCCCAACAATGGTTGTGCATGGAAAGGGAGACATATAAAGGCACCAGGCCCATATTGTATGAGAATCTCCTTTCCCATCCAAGGAAGGTTTTATTGTTGGTATAACAGTTATGAATATGCTTAATCTTACATAATAAAAAAATCACACAGCAGGAATGTAATTTTGTTATGTAACAAAAAGTCTGGAGCTAGGTGGTTATAGAGGAAAATAATAATGTTAAGGTAATTTCTCTGCTAACCCCTTGGCTTTGCTTGGTTTTCTTCCTTCACATGACCATTTCCTCATGGTCAAAAGGTAGCTGCTGCTATAATAAAGATGGAAAAGAGAAAAGTGGTACCACCTCCATCTCTCTTCTTTGATTTGGAAAGTGGAACCTCCTTGAATCTCTGTGCAGATTTCTGCTCATTTCTGTTCATGGCCAGAACTCAGTAATGGATCACTGCTACCTTCAAGGAAGGCTAGAGAAACAAATGTTCAGCTAGCCATATTGATACTCCTACCAATACATTGTTTCTTTTAATATGAAAGAGGTGAGGAATGAATCTTAGCTACTAAGTGAACGTATGACTTGTTCTCCCTCGACTCATTTAGCATGAGTTCTCTGCCAAGATGCTCCCTAGAAAACCTGCAAAAAGGTTCCATCCATATGGGTTCCCTTTCAGGGTTGTCAGACCTGCTTGAATCCCAGCTAAAAATCGTTCTGAGCCTCCATGTCCATATTTGACAAAAATGAAATCATTTGGCAAAAGCAAAGGCTAAATTAGAAATACCAGTGTTCTAACTCACTTGCTGTGGAAAAAGTGTATAATAAAAGTTGCTGCAGATGGTACTGTAAAATAAAAGATGTAAAGTATCTAATAGAGTACTTAGCATATGGTTGGTATAAATTAAATATTCATTTTCTCCTCCTCTTTTTCTTCCACTTTAGGGCTACCACTCCTCACTTCCCTCTCTTCTGTCAGTAGGAAGGTCACTGTAATATGCACTGGGCATTTCAGCTCTTTGATTCATGACCCAGATGTCCAGAGAAGGATCTCCAAGAACACACCAATGCCTAAGAACCAATGTATCTTTGCTTTAATTTAATTCACAAGTTGTCCAGCCAGAAAACTATAGTAAACTGGGCCCAATTGGTTCTGGTGCTTGCTTCATGGATCTGCTCGTTATTGTATACTAACATAATCAATACTTCCCACTTGGCATAGAGCAGAGGTCTCACGGAATGCAGAGAGACTCAGGAGGTCATCAATCTGCATGACAAATGGGAACTTGTCTGAGTTTTTTGCAGAATTCAGTCTTCACTGAGGTAGGAAAGATGGCTGCCTGCATGATGTAGTTTGATAAGACCTCTCCAGCACCTTTATTTGGAAGGAATGCTCAACTGTAAGTCAAAATATGGGTTTGAATTTTGATTCTACCACTAACTAATTATATGCTTCTAGGTAAATTGTTTAATCTCTCTAACTGTCCATCCTTCCCAGGAAAATGGGCTGTAGTGAAAATTAAAAAAAAAAAAAGAGCAAAACAACAACAAACTTATGTGAGAGATGGTGGCACATCCCATCAAAACAGTAAGGCCATCTACTATGGGCCAGGCATTTTAGCGTTAGATCATAGATTCTCAGGCTCAAATGATGAAGTGTGGACAGAATCTCTGGTTACAGATGAGAACATTGAGACCTGAAAATTAAATAACCTGTCCCAAATCACAAATTGGTTAAATGGTGGAGCCAAAATCTGTACACGAGTTTTTTTTTTATTCTAAATCTTTATATTTAATGACAGACTACTTTCCAGATAGTCCTTTTACTATTCCTGACTGAAAGTCTTATTATTCTACCTGCCACATTTTCTTTTTTCCCCCTGAATTATTGATTTTATTATTTTTCAATTCTATTTATTTTTATATTCTAATTTTTTAATTATAGTTCAAGTACAATTGTCCATATTTTCCCCCATTACTCACCCCTGCCCTACCCCCCCCCCCGACCTACCCACATTCAATCCTCCCCTCTTTTGACTTTGTCCATGGGTCCTTTATGCAGGTTTCTTGATTTGAACCTTCCCCTTCTTCCCCCCATGATCCTCCTCCCCCATCCCCTCTGGTCACTGTCAGTTTGTTCTTTATTTCTATGTCTCTGGTTCCATTTTGTTCATGTGTTTGTTTTGTTGATTAGGTTCCCTTTTAGGAGAGATCATATGGTATTTATCTTTCATTGCCTGATTTATTTTACTTGGCATAATGTTCTCCAGGTCCATCTATGCTATTGCAAAGGGTAGGAGTTCCTACTTTCTTTCTGCTGTGTAGTATTGCATTATGTAAATGTACCATAGTTTTTTGATCCACTCAGTTAATGACGGGCACTGAGGCTGTTTCCAGCACTTGGATATTGTAAATAATGCTGCCATAGACATTGGGGTGCATAGGTTCTTTGAATTGGTGTTTCAGGATTCTTAGGTTATCAATGGGTCAAAAGGCAGTTTGAATTTTAGGTTTTTGGGGAAATTGCATACTGTTTTCCTCAGTGGCTGTACCACCCTGCATTCCCACCAACAGTGTATTGGGGTTCCCTTTTCTCCACAACCTTTCCAGCATTTGTTGTTTGTTGATTTGTTTATGATGGCCATTCTGACTAGTGTGAAGTGGTATCTCATTGCGGTTTTAATTTTCATCTCTCTGATGGCTAGTGATGCTGAGCACCCTTTCACATGTCCATGGGCCCTGTGTATGTCCTCCTTGGAGAAGTGTCTATTCAGGTCTTATGCCCATTTTTAATTGGATTGTTTTTCTTCCTGGTGTGAAGTTGTGTGAGTTCTTTACATATTTTGGAGATCAAACCCCTGTGCAAGGTATCATTGGCAAATGTATTTTCCCATATGGTTGGTTCCCTTTTCATTTTGCTGATGGTTACTTTAGTTGTGCAGAAGCTTTTTATTTTGATGAAGGCCCATTTGTTTATTCTTTCCTTTATGCCCCTTGTTCCAGGGGACATATTGGTGAAAATATTGCTTTGTGGGATATCTGAAATTTTCCCACCTATGTTCTCCTCTAGGACTTTTATGGTGTTGAAACTTATATTTAAGTCTTTTATCCATCTTGAGTTTCTTTTTATGTATGGTGTAAGTTAGTGGTTGTTTCTTTTCTTTTCTTTTTCTTTTTCTTTTTTTTTTTTTGCATGTAGCTGTCCAGATGGGAGCAACATCACTTGTTGAAGAGGCTATTTTTAATCTATTTTATGCTTTTGCCCCCTTTGTTGAATACTAATTGACCCTGGAGAATTGGGTTTATTTCTGGGCTATTTGGTTCCATTGATCTATGTGTCTGTTCTTATGCCAGCACCAAACTGTTTTGATTACAATGGCCTCATAATATAGTTTGATATCAGGTATTGTGATAGCTCCTACTTTGTTCTTTTTTTCTCAAAATTGCTGAGGCCATTTGGGATTGTTTATGGTTCCATATAATTTTTTTTAAATGTTTGTTCTATATCTGTGAAGTATGCCATTAGTATTTTATTTGTTTGTTTGTTTGTTTGTTTATTTATTTATTTATTTTTAGAGAGTGGGGAAGGAAGGTAGAGAGGGAGAGAAACATCAATGTGTGGTTGCTTCTTGAGCACCCCCTACCAGGGACCTCGCCAGCAACCCAGGCATGTGCCCTGACTGGGAATCAAATCAGTGACCCTTTGGATCACTGGCTGGAGCTCAATCCACTGAGTCATACCAGCTAGGGTTGTCATTGGTATTTTAATAGGGACTGCACTGAATTAATCAATTGCTTTGGGTAGTATAGACACTTTGATGATGTTAATTCTTCCAATCTATGAATATCATATATGCTTCCATTTATTTGTTTCTTCCTTAATTTCTTTCTTCAGTGTTGTGTGTTTTCTGAGTACAGGTCTTTTACCTGCTTAGTTAGGTTTATTCCTAGGTACTTTATTTTTCTTGTTGCCATAGCAAATAGGATTTTTCCCTAATTTCTGTTTCTGATATTTCATTGTTGGTGTACAAAAATGCCTTTGATTTCTGAATGTTAACTGTGTATCCTGTTGTTCTGCCAAATTCACTTATTAAGTTGAGTAGTTTTTTTTTGGTGGAGTCTCTAGGGTTCTTTATGTACACTATCATGTCATCTGCAAATAATGATAGTTTTACTTCCTCCTTTCCAATTTGGTTGTCTTTTATTTCTTTTGTTTTGTTTGATTGCTGTGTCTAGAACTTCCCATACTATGTTGAATAGAAGTGGTAAAAGTGGACACCCTTGTCTTGTTCCTGGTCTTAGTGGGGAAGCTTTCAGTTTTTGACTATTGAGTATGATGTTGCCTGTAGGTCTCGTATATGGCTTTTATTATATTGAGCTGTGCTCTCTCTATTCCCAGTTTGCTGAGTGGTTTTTTTTTTCATAAATGGGTGCTATACCTTATCAAATGCTTTTGCCACATCTATACTTTTTAACTTTTTAAAAATTGTCATTTAAGTATAGTTATATTTACTTTCCTCCACCACTTCCCCCCCACCCCAGCCATCCCCACTCCCCACCCTTGATCCTACCCCACTTTGGTTTTGTCCACGTGTCCCTTACAAATATTCCTGAAAACCCTTCCCCATTTTCACCCCATTATTCCCTCCCACTTCCCCTCTGGTTACTGTCAGTTTGTTCTTAATTTCAATGTCTCTGTTTATATTTTGCTTGCTTGTTTGTTTTCTTGATTAGGTTCCACTTATAGGAGAGCTCATATGGTATTTGTCTTTCACTGCCTGGCTTATTTCACTTAGTATAAGCTCTCCAGTTCCATCCATGCTGTCACAAAGGGTAGGAGTTCCTTCTTTCTTTCTGCTGCATAGTGTTCTATTGTGTAAATGTACATAGTTTTTAGATCCATTCATTTACTGATGGGCACTTAGGTTGCTTCCAACATTTGGCTATTGTAAACTGTGCTGCTATGAACATTGGGGTGCATAGGTTCTTTTGGATTGGTGTTTCAGGGTTCTCAGGGTATAATCCCAACAGTGGAATTGCTTGGTCAAAAGGCAGTTCCATTTTTAGTTTTCTGAGGAAATTCCACACTGTTTTCCACAGTGGCTGCACCAGTCTGCATTCCCATCAACGGTGCACTAGGGTTCCCTTTTCTCCACATACTCTCCAACACTTGTATCACATCTATTGATATGATCATGTGATTCCTGGCTTTCCCTTTTGTTTATGTGATGTATTATGTTTATTGATTCGCAAATATTGTACTATCCTTGCATACCTGGGATGAATTCCACTTGATCATGGTGTATAATCTTTTTAATGTATTGCTGAATGTGGTTTGCCAATATTTTGTTGAGGATTTTAGCATCTATATTCATCAGCGATATTAGCCTGTAGTTTTCTTTCTTTTCTGTGTCTTTTTCTGGTTTTGGGATTAGGATGATGCTGGCCTCATAAAAAGAGTTTAGGAGTCTTCCCTCTCCTTGGAATTTTGGAATAATCTCAGAAGAAGAGAGGTTAGTTCTTCCTTAAATGTTTTGTAAAATTCTCCTGTGAAGCTGTTTGGTCCAAGGCTTTTGTGTGCAGAGGGATTTTTGATTACTGCTTGATTTCACCAGCTGTCACTGGTCTGTTCAGGCTTTCTTCTTTTCTTCATTTATTTTGGAAGATTACATGTTTCTAGAAATTTATCCATTTAGGTTTTCAAATTTTTTAGCATAGAGTTGTTCATAGTAATTTCTTTCAATCCCGTGGTAATTTCTGTGGTATTAGTTTTATTTTCTCCTCTTTCATTTCTGATTTTATTTATTTGGGTCCTCTCTCTTTTTTCTTTGATTGGTCTTGTTAAAAGTTTGTTGATTTTATTTACTTTTTCAAAGAACCAGCTCCTGGATTTATTGATCCTTTGAATTGTCCTTTTAGTCTCTATGTCATTTAATTCTGCTCTGATCTTGATTATTTCCTTCTTTCTACTCACTCTGGGCTTTCTTTGTTGTTGTTCCTCCAGTTCTTGTAGGGTTAGGTTGTTTATTTGAAATGTTTCTATCTTTTTTAGGTAGGCCTATGTTGTTATGAATTTCCCTTTCATTATTGCCTTCGCTGTGTCCCATAGGTTTTAGACTGCTGTGTGTTCATTTTTACTTGTTTCCAGAAAGATTTTGATTTCTCTCTTGATTCCATTATTAATGCATTCATTGTTTAATGGCATGGTATTCAGTCTCCATTAATTTGAAAGCTTTTGATTTTTTTCCTTGAGGTTGGTTTCTGGTTTCAGGCCCTTGTGGTTGGAGAAAAAGCTTGATATGATTTCAATTTTCTTGAATTTGTCGAGGCTTGTTTTGTGTCCTACTGTTACAGAATAGTTTGGGGTGCTGGATGATATAAAAGACCCCTATTTTCTCTCCAGGGGTGCCTCTCCACCAGTGGGTGGGTTCATTTTGCCCACCGCCTGAAGAAAGATATCTCGTAATACTAGTGAAAGGGAAAGGAATTTATTATTTATTTGAAATTACACAAACTAAAGTTCCCCACAAATGCACATAGTCCTCCTGGCACCCTCCATGTGGCAAAAGGGAGCACTTCCAAAGCCTCGTGGTCCTGACTCTCACCCAAGCTGCATGGTCCCAACCAAGACACCAAAGCCATGTGGTCCTAAACAGACACATGGTCCCAAAAAGAGAGATGACTAATGGTTACCATGTCTTTGTTTAAATCCCAGCACCAGTCTTCCTCTGCAGCCCCATTTCCGCCTCCTCTCACAATTGGCCACAGCTGCCAGCATTCTGGGCAGGTGTGGTCCTGTGGTGTGAAGCCAATTATCTCCAAGCTCTTCTGGACCCTATTACAAATCCTTATTTGGGGCTCCCCTCTTGGCTGTACCCTGTTACACTATCATGTGGTCTTATCTTTGAAAAATTTCCATGAGCATTTGAAAAGAATGTTTATTTTTGCTTCTTTGGGATGAAAAGTTCTATATATATCAGTTAAGCCAATTTGATCTAGTGGGTCATTCAGTGCCACAATATCCCTGTTGATATTTTGTTTGGAAGATCTATCTATTTTTGACAGTGGGGTATTAAAATCCCCTACTATAATTGTGTTGCTGTCTATATCTTTCTTGAAGTCCTCTAAGATATTCCTCCTATATTTGTGTGCTCCTATGTTGGGTGCACATAAATTTACAATATTTATGTCTTCATGATGGATTCTTCCCTTGAGTAGTATGAAGTGTCCTTCTGTGTCTCTTTTTATAGTCTTTGTTTTGATGTCTATTTTATCTGATATAAGTATTGCTACCCTGGCTTTTTTTCTTGTCCATTTTCTTGGAATATTTTTTCCATCCCTTCACTTTTAGTCTGTGTAGGTCTTTTTGTTCTGAGGAGGGTCTTTTGTAGGCAGCATATTTCTAGGGTCATGTCTACTTATCCATTCAGGTACCCTATGTCTTTTGATTGGAGCATTTAATCCATTTACTTTGAAGGTTATTATTGATAAGTACTTTCTTGTTGCCATTTTCCTCCTTTGTGTCTGTGTTCCTATCTCTCTCATTCTTTTCCGCCATCTTCTTAAAGTAGACCCATTAGCATACCTTGGAATGCTGGTTTGATGGAGATGTATTCTTTTAGCTTTCTTTTTTCTGGGAAACTCCATATTTCACCACCACCCCTCCCCCCATTTTAAATGAGAACCTTAGTAGGTAGATAGTCTTGGTTGCTTTGCTTTTCATTGCTTGGAATATTTCTTGCCATTTCCTTCTGGCTTGTAGTGTTTCTCTTGAGAAGTCAGCTGCTAGTCTGATCAGGGCTCTCTTTTATGCTACTTCCCATTTCTCCCTTGCTGACTTTAAGATTCCCTCCTTGTGTTTGAATTTTGCCATTTTAATTATGATGTGTCTTGGAGTGGGCCTGTTTGGGTTCCTTTTGATTGGGACCCTCTGTGCTTCCTAGAATTGTGTGACATTTTCTGTCATCATTTAGGGAAGTTTTCCATCATTCCTTTTTCAAACAGGTTTCCTATCCCTTGCTCCCCTTCTTCTCCTTCTGGTATCCCTATTATGTGGATATTATTAGCATTCATGTTGTACTGCGGTTCCCTTAACCCCTCTTTGTTCTTTTTGAGTCTTTTTTCCTTTCCTTGCTCTTTCTGGGAGTTTTTTTTCCTAACTTGGCCTCCAGCTTTCTGATTCCGTCCTGTTTCATCTAGCCTGCTTTTGATTCCTTCTACTGTGTTTTTCAGTTCAAAAATTGTATCTTCATTTTCTCCTGAGTCATTGATAGTTTCAGTGTCCCTTTTCATGTTGATGTAGTTCTCAGTAAGTTCCTTGTAGTGTCCCTGTAGTTTTTTGTAATTCTCACTGAGCTCATTGAGTTTCTTTATAACCATTGTTTTGAACTCAATATCTGATAGTGTGCTTGTCTCTACTCCATATAGCATTCTTTCTCAGGATTCCTCCTTTCCTTTCAGTTGGGGGTTGTTTTTCTGTCTTCCCATTTTAGGGGAGACTCTTCTTGTTTGCTTCTGCTTCTTAAATTAATATATTTTGAATCTGTCTTTGTGGTGTGAACTTCTACAGTAGGAGACCTGTGTGATTCAGTAGTGCAGTCTCCTTGATTTCCTGAACTTTATGCTTTGGTGATGCCCTTTATGCTGTTTATTTGGCTCTCTGGATGTAATTGGGTTTTGAGTGTTGTTGGGTCATTCTTTGGTGGGTCCTTCCCTCCAGCTGGTTGACTGAGGGTCTCTTCACCCACCATGTCTTATATGCTGTTGTGCAGGTGCTTCCAGAACAAAACCACAAAGCCCAGGAAACAAACCCAAACCTGCAAAATAACTCCCCCTGCAATCCCACTATCAACACCAAATGAACCATATTAATAAGGTATAAAGAGATTAAGAATTTAATAAGAAAAGAGGGAAAATATGAGATGACCTACTGAAAGAAAAATGATTTTGAGAGGGTAGAGGGAGGAGCACTAATAAGAGTAAGGAATCAGAGCAATGTAAAGAGTGGAAGTAAAATTTACATTATAAGTAAAAAAGGGAATGAAGAAGGTGGAATAGAGCAAGAAGGGATGAGTATAGTATTAGGTTTAAACAGGCATTTAAAACAAATAAAATAAAGTGAGAGAGAAGGAAAAAGGGGAAAAAAGTAAATAAATAATAAAAAAAAAGGAACCAAAGTGGAGAGAAATCTCCACCACAGCACTATCAACAACAAATGAGCTAAAATTAGTATAGGTGGGATAGAAATAAGAAGGAAAAAAGAAAAAAGAAAGAAAGAAAGAAAGTAAGAAAGAAAGAAAGGCATAAGAGATTTCTAGAGGAAAGGGAAGTGATTTTGAGATAATAGAGGGAGAAGGAATACTAAGAGTGAGGAACAAAAACCAGGCTAAGACAAGGAAAAGTTAAAATTTGAGATGGAAATAAAAAGGAAAAAAGAAAAAAAGGACAGGATGAAAGCAAGAAAAAAAGAAAGAAACAGGCTAAGACAGGGTCAAATTAAAATTTGAGACATAAAAAACAGAAGAGGGGAACAATAAAATTTGAGATTTGAAGTACAAAATTAGTGAAGATCTAGAGATAAAATTGAAAAAAATGCAACAAAAACTACCCTACCCACAACCAATGAGCAAAGATTGCTGCAGGTGGAGAGAGGACGCAGATATTTTAAAAGGGAGAAAAAGAATGTGAGATGACCATTGACAAGGAAATTGGTTTTGAGAAGCTGGATGGGGGAGAAATAGGAAAAGTGTGAATGGAAACAAATTCTAGCAAGAGAGAAGATGAAATTTAAAATGAAAATTATAAGAGAAAAGAAGAAGGTAAAATGGGTCTAGAGAAGGGAGGGGCAAAATATGTGAATTAAACTACAGTATAAAATCTAGTGACTTAATATGCACAAACTTGAAGGAGAAGAAATGAATGTTAAAAAACTATGAAGGAGAGAAAATATCGCAAATCATGGAGAAGACCATGGTGGATTTCCTCTTGGTAGCAAGGTTTACCAGTTGGTAGCTAGTATTTACCACTGTTTTTTCTCTCTGGGTCCACCTCTGGTGATGTCAGATGGTGCCCCAGTCTGGCCTTAGGCAGCCTATTGGAGACTATCAGGGATCTACTATCTGTGGCTGACTCCTTCAGTTGTTAATCTAGTCACTCTGCACTCTGCAGTCAGGCTTAAGCACCACAGGGCAGGGCAGGATCCTTCCTGAGGTTGGGGCTATTGTTTGCCTTCAGACTGCTGCCTCTCAGAGGGGAGTGGATTGCCTGAGCACAATGGCTGCAGCAGTATGGGGGATGACCCAGCACCAGGATCCTGGAGTCTACTCTCTCAGTTCTCTCCCAAAGCTTCTGTCCCCAGCCTCTCCTTTGATGTTTCTAACCTACTCTGTCCCCACCTTTGCCAGAGCCTAGGGTAAGTGATCATTAATGAAAATTTATGCATTGGCCCTTTAAATGGCTTTTTGCATCTCCAGCCATGTCTCTGACAGAGAGAAGCCCTGCCACTTTTCAGCTGGAGGCCATCTGAGTACTTTTAGGGCTCTGGTGCTATTGCCTGGAGAATCCCAGTTGAGGGTTTAGATGCCCCACTTCTCAGTGGGATCCAACCAGCCAATTAAACATCCCTCCAGCACCTCAGCTGCCACCTGTGGGCGCCCAGCCAGCCCTCTCATGTCTCTACCACACTCCTTACCAGTCACGTCATGTTGAAGCAGATTCTTCTGTCTGTTCGTGGTTATAAGGCTTCTCTCTCTCTATTGTGCAGTTGTTTTCCAGGCCATGGGGCTTAACTGAAGATCCCCTCAGGCTCTGACTCAGTGTGGCTGGAGTGTGGAGTGAGGAGAGTGAGGAGCAAGGCTGCTGCAGAAGCAACAGCCAGGTTAAGAGCCTCACTTGCCTGTTGTGTCAACCTTGCTGAGTTAACGTGCAGAGGCTCTTTGGTGGAGGAACAGAGGAGTAACACTAGAGGCTGACCCACTAGGAACTATAGTGATCACTGCAGTGAACCCCACAAGAGGCAATTTGCAGTGGCTCTGACCTACAGTGGTGGTAGTGGGGTGAGATCCAGCAAGTGACATTGGCAGGACTTGCCCAGTGCTGGATGCCCTGAGGGGCCAGCTACTCTGTTGTGAGAGGGAAGCACCTGGCTGGGATTTTTGGCATGTAATCAGCCCTGACACAGCCACCTGCCCCCACAGGAGGCCCCCAGGAAGAATACAGCTCTGTCTGTAGTCCAGTGTTACCCCACTCTTCCTGGTAGATGATACATGGTGGGACAATGTTTCATGAGGTAACACCCCTGACTTATGGTTGGTGGTAGAAGGAAGGAGACTCCAGCAGCACAGTGACAATGCTGGTCCTCATAGGAGGATATGGGGGCATCATATAATTATCTGTTTAGATATCTACCTCTGTCACCAGGCAGCCAGTGCTTATGGCTGAGATGATGTCTTTATTCACTGCCCAGGACTATACACACCTCTGTTCTTAAACTCAGGTGTGATGGGCCCATAGCTGCTTCATTTTTTTCCTGGGATTAAGTTTTGTTTTGAGGATACTTAGTCTTGGTTAACTCAGGAGTCTTGTCCTCTTTCCCTGGAGCACACAAGTGTGGCAGGTGCAGCTTTTTAGGGTGTGGGGCAGGGTCAGGCCTGAACCTCAGGGGCTTCTTTGGTTCACTGCAGTCAATATCCAACATTCCTGAGAAACCCTAGCCAGCCAGGGCCTGAGTCTTCAGCTCTGCAGCCTGTGCTAACCCATCCATAGTCCTCTCTGCTTGGATACTGACCTGCTTCTTCCCCCTTCACACACTCAGGAACCATTCCATGTTTCCTGATGTAGAACCTAACCCCCCTCCCCAGCCCAAGGAATGATGGTTGAGGTCTCTCATGGTTTACCACCACCATCAGGTGTGCAGGGGTCAGCCAAGAGCTCCTACACCAGGCTGAACCACTGAGATCTCTGGGGAGCTCAGCACACAGCCCCACCCTCCACCTGGGCACAGGGAGCAGCCCGGCCCTTCTGGCTTTTTGGTGGCCATGTAGTGCCTGGGGCTCTGCCATCCCCCCTCCCCCTTGGTTCCCTCACTGTGGAGTTGTGAGAGGCCAGCACAGGGCCCCTTCTCACTGACCTGTCAGTGTCTTGGGGTGTCTACAAGGGATCCATTATAATGATGACACATGAGTGGGGAGAGCAGGACAGTGAAGAGCTGGTGGAGTAATGGATGGGGTCTCCAGGCCCTGAGAGGGGCTGAAATGGAGCATTGGGGCCAATGTAGGTGATGGCATCAGATGTAACAGACATGAGGGAGGAGCTGTGACAGAATAGCCATCGTAGGTGGCTTGATGGGGTTCAGGCTCTCTGGGACATTTTCTTAGGGACAAAGCAGCACCTGGTGAGTCCGCTAAGACTCCAGACACCCAGGTCCCTTTGCCCCAGCTGTCAGGCTCATGGAGTCCTAGGAAAAATCATTCAGTCACATGTGGGTGGGTGTGGTTTGCTCCTTTCCATGTCAGGTTTCCTGAGTCTGGGGTCCAGCGCTAGGAAATTTCCTGGGAAGTCTCCCTGAGGTCCTTCCCGAGATCCAGTGAGCAGAGTATGTTACTGCATGAGTGATGAGTGACAACACAGAGGGGTTTCCTCCCTTACTGTGGTCACAGGTCCTTCCCCTGGACCAGGACAGGGTGCCAGGGAGGAGAGGGGCAGGCATGGGGCCTGTGTCCAGCTCACTGTGTCCTAGCACACACACCTGGGAGGACTCAGTTCTCTGAGCTCTTGCTTCTGGAGCAACACTCATTGCTGCCCCTTGTTGCCCTGGCCCCCCGTCCCTCACCCCCCCCACCAGGGATGCCCAGAAACAAACTGGACTGTCCCTGCTCAGATGTCCCAAGCCCAGACATCTTCCTGGCACCCAAGCTCAGGGACCGGCTGAGCCCCTTGACCCTCCCATGCAGGGGCTACTGGAAGAGGATGGAAATGCCCTGGAAGGAGGGGCCACTCCAGAACACCAGCCAGCCCTACTCTCAGGCAGCCTCCCCAGGCAGCAAGTGGGCGAAGATGCAGCCCCAGCCCGGGTGACTCAGGCTGTAGGAAGGACATGCTCTGGCTCTGGCTCAGGCAATGCCTTCAACAGTCTCCATTAAGACCTTGGTTTGCTGATCCCTACAGTGCACACAGTGGTGCTGCAGGCGGGCCACCTAGGTCACTCTCTCTAGAATTCTCTGCTCTGACATCACAAAGACACACCCTGAGAAAACAGAGGCAGCCAACTGAGATTCTAGAACCCCACGTTTGGGTCAAACTCTCATTCTCTGTCTGCATTGGCAGCGATGAAGAAGAAACACATCCCTGTTGTTCCTATTCCCAGACCAAGCTCTCCCACTCCTCTTTCCTCTGACTCTTCCCTCTCACTTGTTTCCCTCTCCCCCTGCCCTCCACCAGTCCCCCCTTCTGGGCCTCGGCCTGTTCCTCCCCGTGCCCCCCGACCTCACCAAACCAAGTTCCCATCTGTCACCAGCAGGGCTGCTCCTCTCCTGCCAGCCCGCAAGGCCAGCAGCCTCTGCAGGTCCTCTGGGATCCCTGGCATCTCCTACCCCATCAATGCCCCTTCCTCTCCTTCCCTCCCCCTTGCCCAAGTGGTCTCTCACACTGCTAGTCAGCGTCCTCTCCTCCTGAATCCCCCTCCTAGTCCTTTTCTACCCTCTGACCCCCTGGGCAGAGGGTTCACTGGCCTTTCCCCACCTCCTGCCGAGTCAGTACTTCCTGCCACCATCTCCACTCCGTGGGGCCATCCTGCAAACTTCCCCAGAGAGCACGAGTCCCAGCCACAGGAGACCACTCAAAGATTCAGGTGTCAGATACCTGCTTTGTACAGGGAGCAGAATACAGTGGGAAACAGCCACAGGTAATCCTGATGGGAACCCCAGATCCAGGAAACCTCTGTCCCTCCACCATCTCCACAGTGAGTTCTCAGGCATGTGGGTGTCTAGCTCATGTCACTAGGTGGTTGCCCCTCCTGGACATTGGTGGAGGAGCGATGGTGCCCTGTGCCTGGTGTATGCCCCACTCCACAAAGCAGCCTCCCTGGGAGAGAGTGACTAGGCTCCCTCTGGCAGAACAAGATCTGTCTGGGTTGGGAGTAGGGGAACTGTGGCAGTGGGAAGGGAGGTGAAGCCCTGCTGTAAGGTATTGGGGCCTGGAGGCTAGGGGAGGTCAGGGACTCCACTGGGGCAAAGAACCCTGTTCACTCTTCTCCTGGGCACTCAGAGGGCAGTTGCTGAGCTGTGCAGTTGATCTGGCCCTCGGCTTCACTGGGTCAGGGCCATGTTCCTGCAGCCTCCCTGGGGCCAGCCGTAGGCCTCTGAGGGTGTGGGAGAATGTTGCACCTGGAGGTGAAGGCTGTCTACAGGGACCCCCACACCATCCTTCCCTCTCTTCCCCACAGGGCCCAGGACAGCCAAGGCTACTCCCACTTCCCATCTCTGGCACCAGCAAGGAGAACCCTGACTGGCCAGACAATGTGGAACCCACATTCCAACTCTTCTGCCAGCCCAGCTGACCCAGGCAATTTAAGAGTGGATGGCCAAAAATTGGCATATTTCCCCCGTGTCCCTAGGAAGGTGAGTCTTGGGAGTACTGACTTAGTGTGGGGAGGGGGACCCCTGGACACTCAGAAACCACACAGGCTGCCTGCCCCTCAAAGGGGGCCCACCTGGGCTGGCTGTCCTGACCACAGCCTGCTGTGCTCAGGGTCCAGAATGATGCTCTCTTTTGGCCCCTGTACCCTCCTCAGTTTTGATCACCATGTTCGGGCCCGGTGAAGTCATGTGCTGAAGACATACCCTGTGACTGGCACCACCTCACCAGGAAGCACAGCATTTGCAGGCCAGGGGAGCTGGACTCCTCCTGCCCATGGCCTCCAGTTTGCAAAAGATCATCAGGTGAATGCAGCCTGCCAGGACCCCAACCTCGGGCTCTGCTTTCTAATGCCAAGAGCAGATGGGGAGCCAGGCGGAACTTGAGAACCTCCTCCACAGGACCCTTCCTGACCAGTTAGCCCCCTTCTCTTCTCTGTCCATCTGCTGGAGGGGTAGGTGCCACCCTGAGTGGGGCCTCTGTGGGGTCCTGGTCCAGACAGTCCAAACGCCAAGTAAGAACGCGCTGCCGGAGGCTCCAGCGTCCCCAGGCCCAGCACAGCAGGATTAGATGTTGGGAGGACTGGCTGGCTCTGGGGCTGCCTCCCAGCTGCAGCCCATGTGCTGTCAAGTCAGGGGAAGGGTCATGGCCTGATCCTGCTTCCAGAAGAATGACCACTTCTACTCCTGCACCTGACTTCTGGCCCCAAATTCCTCCTGTCTATTTTCCCTCTCAACACACACACAGCAGTCCTCCAAATAACATATAGGTCACCTTGGTCCATGTGAGACCACACACTGCTCTGCACACCTAGTCCATCCCATTCTTGATGGGGTACATGGGCACATTTGGGCCTGTGTTACTGCCAGAGACCCACAGACACTTGTGCTTTGGGGTCAAGAAGTCCTTTGGTCTCCTGCTCAGTACTAGGAGACACCCCTATGAATGCCTCTGGAGCCAGCAGTATGAGGTCCAGACTCCTGCAGCCTGCAGGAGGGAGCCAGGCAGCCTGAAGGATACACACCATTCTTTCAGGACCGCAGAGGTGGACAGCTTCTATGACCATGTCCCCGGACCACACCCACCTTTTTGCATTTGGAAGCTCCTCTGGGAATCATCTGGGCCTCCAAATAGCCCCACCCCTGAGGCCCTTGCCTTCTTTCCATGACCTGAGCCTATCTATCCCAAACACTAGCATCTTAGACAGGACACACCAAGGACAGAGTTGTGCTATGTCTACACAAGAAACCCATGACCCAACCCCTCGGGGCCATGGGACAGGAGCCTTGTCCCCTAGAGCTCCTCAGCCCCCAGCCCAGGGCAAAGGAAAGTCTGGGTTCTCAGAGCCTCAGCCCAGGTCCCAGGGCTGCAGGACAATGGAGACACCCGGGGAAGAAGCGTGTGCGGAGGGTTCATGGCTGCTAGCCCCCTCGATCTCCATCTTGCAAACTTGCCCTCTCAAGAGATGCATCTGACCTCCAAGTGGGGAGGTGGGAGCCATGCTGTAGCCAAATTTCCTTCCCAAGTGCTCCTTGGGAGCAATGTTTAGTGAGCTCTCAAGAAAGATCAGGCCCTTCTGCCAACAATGGAAGCTGTTGTTTAACCGAGACCCAGAAGAGATGCAGCTGGAGTCAACTTTCCCATGAACACATGATTGGACTTGGAGGCTTATTTCTTCCCCCCCAGAAGGACATCCTGCAATTCCCTGAGGGAAATGAAAGGGAGGCGAGGTCATGAGACCTTCTGGAGAGTCCCAGGCTGCCCCAGGGCCAAGGAGAGAGGGCTCAGAACCCCCTTGGAGTCCTGCTTCTAGGGGTCCCAGAGACTTCCGTATTGCCAGGAGCTGGTAGAATGGAGGCTAAAGAGGGCTGGCGATCTCCCCTGACTCTTCTCCTCACTCCAGGCTCCCAGCACCAGTCAGCCTCCCCTTGTCTTTGCTCCAACTGATAGAAAATAGTTGTTAAAACCATTTCACAGAAGCAGGGGCAGAAGGCCAGGGTATGTGGGGCTGACTCAATCATTTTTTGTAACCTGGTTATAAAAAGATAATTTTGATTGTTGTTCTTAATGTGTTTTATAATGAATAAACAGTATTAAATGGTGTTTTGTAAAGAAAATTGATTCTGTCTGAAGCCCATCCTGACAGCTTCACTTCCTCAAGCGGCAGCTCAGAAGGCCCTGGCCTGAGCTTTTCCACGACCCACCCAACCATCAGTATGAGGATGACTAACCAAACTTTGGAGCACTCACACATCTTGAGCACCTTGGCACATTTTTCTCTATCTTTTTGGTGATCCAACAGCATCTGTGCTGCATAGTTTACAGATTTTGAGACATTAGCATTAATGTTGTTCTAGATGAGGCCTGTGTCATGTGATTGTTCTTTCTGAATGAGCCAGGACAAGACTTTTCTCAATGGCTTCCATTTTACCCAGATCCACAAAACAGGTAGTTGCTAATTATTATATGCTATATTTTTATGGTGTGTTAAATCATATGGCTCAAACTAAAATGAGGGCCATCTTATTCAAGGACACCAATTTAAAACTTTGTTAAATTTGTGTTTAATTTGTTCACATGTGTGTAAAATGTATGAATAAACTTAGGAGACCAGGGAGACAAAAGGAAGACTAGGGCAACAGTTTTAGCAAAGGAGATCCAGCTCAGTTTGGAATCAAGAGTCACCACATCATCCTGAAGGTTATTCCTCTCTCCATTCATCCGAGGTTATAAGGCTTCTCTCTTGCTATTGTTCAGTTGTCTATTTCAAGTGATTTCTCCATAATTTAGTTGTAATTCCAGACTGGTCTTGGGAGATGGTACATTTACTTCCATTTGCTCCTCCACCATCTTGCCTGCTCCCCCAAATTTTCATTGTAATAGAAAATAAGCTTAAACTAAATGGAAAGCCTTAACAGTGGCATTTTTGGTATCAACGAGTTAGGTAAGGAGATTAACCAAGTTAATCTGATGTATTAGACACTGGCACTATTGCAAACCACTCTGCCCAGAGCTGTATCCTGGGTAAGCAAGCATCCACATAGCTGGTCCTTCTGGTCTTTTTGAGGGGTCCATGCCTCTTTTCTCTTGCAGATCCACTTGCATCATTTTTTTTCTTTTCCATCCTATTTCCTTCAAAACAATTTAAAATCCCTTTTGATTTCTCACTGTCATAGAGTAACAGAAAAAAGTTAATCAAGAGGCGAACTACATGATAAATTATATAATCATAGGAAACCTTGGAAAGCTATTGTGAGCATCAGCCCTACAGACATGTAAAGAGTGCTGGTCTCTATTCTCTGGCACACCCTCAACTCCTCCTTGGGTGCACCCAATATGGTTCACTTTCTTTTTATTCTCATCCCTCCCTCTTCTCTAGGAACAGAATATCTCTTAGCCTCTGTGAGATCAGTACAGTTTGAGCCCAGGCATGGCATGGCACATCCTACCTGGTTTGGGTCTTAGCTCTGCCACTCCTATGAGTTTGGGCACCTCACCCTTCTGTGCCTCAGGTTCCTCCTTCCCCCTGATGCAGATAATAGCAGCTGTTACAAATAATAGATAATAGAGTTGTTACAAAGCTCAAATAACACATGTGTGGAGCTCAGTGTAGTGCCAGGAACATGGTATACAATTAATGTATTAGCTGGCAATAATAACCACCATCCTGTGAGAAAATTCAAATGAATGTCTCCATTTTTTTTTAGTCTTTTTTTTTGCTGGCAACTACATCAAAAACAGATCCAGCCACCCAGACCCTGGAGTTCAGAATCAATCACTGATCTGCATCTTCATGACAAGAGGAGAGAATCATATTAAAAAAGATAAATCTTTTCATTTATGGAAGAAATGTGCACTAGTCTGTGATCTAGTGATTGAGAGACCAACAGAGAGTCCTATAAGGAGACTGAAAACATAATATATTGTCATCATGTCATTGGGTAAATTATTACTGTTTTTTTTTTTTCAAGGAAGTCATCAGACAATGAAGTGAAAGATTTGTCTGGATTTTTTCCTCTGCTTTTTCTTCTTTGATCTGAGATCCATGGTGTTGTCCTTTGAAGAATGGGTTTCTGATGCTGCTGACAGGCTGCAGGTTGCTTTCTGAGCAGGCCTGTGACCATTTAACATTCTATTTTACATGTTTTGTTGACTCTAAGGTGGAAGTTTGATAACTTTTTTGGCTGATTTGTGAATGCAAAACATGACAGGTACATTCTTGGTCTGTACTTGGGACAACCAGATATCCTGCCTGCTTTAAGCAGGAACCCACACAGAGCTCTATCCAAACATTTAGGACAATGTCAGAAGACCACCTCAGAGGTCACCCAAACACCATGAATCATTTACAAATGAGCAGCTATGTTCTCTACACAAAGTGACTGGGTGGGCAGAGATGACAAAATGTAATTTTTTCAAAGTTTCCCTGGTGAGTGGGATGCTACTTTTGTGACTTCTGTAAATCATTCAGGTAGTGCTTTCCATGAATATCATACACATTAGTAAGAAAGAATCAAGGAAAGTCAATGAAATTTATTTTATTTTTTTGAAGGAACTTTAGGTACCAGCTGAATTTGCTAATACCTGAGTTCTGAATCTGAAATTTCTTGGGATAACCTTTTAGGCTACATATTCAGTAATGTAAATTATTTACTTTAAGATCTTTTATTTATTTTGAAGGATTTTTTTGTTTAATACATCTGAAAAGAATGCATATACAAAGAATTGAGACATGAGAAAACACTGGTTCAACATTAATGAATCTACAAGAATTAGGATTTGGGGAAGGTGGAGAAGATTACCTAAATGTCTAAAAAATTGGAAACTGCAACCAAAATAAGCTGATAAAATCCTTATTAACATTTAGGAAGAGTCTTCATGAGACTCTCTCTGTGATTTTTATTAAACTAGAGAGCCTCAACTGTCTCCTCTAGCATTCCTCAAGCAAAACAGAAATAAGGGAATCCCCTGACTGGTCCCCATGTTGTTAAATAGTTCTCCCCAACCCTACCCACCCCACCCCTAGCTTCTTAATGAAGCAGTTTTCCATCCTTATAACTTGAAAGAGGATGTGAATCATTCCACAGACATCTGTCTTCTAGTCCCACATAGGGCGATGTTCTTCAGCTGTGTTCTAGAACACCATTTCATACACTATTAAGCTGCAAATCTATGCTAAGCATATAAGACCATGACTGACAAGGAAATAATTTGTTTTTTAAATTATGTATTCAACCCATTTGATGTTATTTTAAAAAGTGCAGTACTTTTCTTAGCAATGAAAGAATTTAGAAACTAACTTTAAAAAATCAGCAAATGGTTAACAAATTTCCTTGAAATTCAGTCACATATATAGTGCATCCTAGAAAAGAGGAGGGGCAAGACAGGTTCTACCCACTCTCGTGAGTTTCATCAAATACTGAGCCTATTCAAGGGTGTAGAGAAAAGGCAACTTTCAAAAAAGAGCATGTTATTAAATGAGGCATTGACAACACTCCTTTCTAAGAGCACCAGGCGGGGAACATGTTTTCTAAACTAGATCTAGGAAGTGGGATGTGGAATCACTCCATCCTCCTCCCCTAAAGGGCTGTCCAATGGTTGATGAATTTTTTAAAAAGTGACTAAATAAAAACAGCCCCCCCACACACACTCCCCTCCTAAAAATAGAAGGAAAATAAATAAAATGAAATGTTCCAGATCACTTTCCAGAATGGGACCTGGGAGCAGCTTCAACAACCCGAATTAGTCTGTTACAGAGTCATCACAAGCATGCCTTGCTTTTAAACAAACTAACAAAAAATGCTTTTTCAAAAAAACAAAACAAAAAGCTAGTACTGATCATTTTTCTGACAATACAGAATTACTCAAAATTAACCAGCACTGAGAGGCGGGAAGGGACCATACCTACGGGCCTTGTTTCACATGGGTGCATGAGGATAGGTGCAGGGCATTTGTCATTATTGCAAAAACGAATTTTATTTTTTTAAAGATTTTATTTATTTATTTTTAGAGAGGGAAGGGAGGGAGAAAAAGAGAGAGAGAGAGAAACATCAATGTGAGGTTGCTGGGGACCATGGCCTGCAACCCAGCCGTGTGCCCTGACTGGGAATTGAACCTGTGATGCAGGTTTTGGCTTGCAGCCCGCACTCAATCCACTGAGCTATGCCAGCCAGGGGAATTTTAATTTTTAATCTTTAGTTTGATTTAAACATTGCTTTTAGTATGATGCTGACACCAGCTGTGCAGAAAGGGCTCTGGAGAGATGTTTATAGCAGCACACACCTGTGATTCTTCTTCAGTTCTGGAGGCTCTGGGGCAGCCAATATTGCTTCATCAGGTACATTCTTTAGGCCTTTCTGTGTGAGCACAGAACACTCCAGATCATGGGCCAGCTTTTTAGCAGTCTCTGTAGTTATAGGCTTCTGTTTGTTGTTGGCAAGTTTCTCAGTAGTTGTGGGGTCATCTCTGAGATCAATTTGGATCCCAACAAGCAAGAAAGGAGTCTTTGGACAGTGGTGAGTTATCTCAGGCACCCACTTTTCTTTCACATTTTCAAATGAGAATGGAGAGACCACTGAAAAACAGACTAGAAATACATCTGTTTGTGGATAATGCAGCAGTCATAATCTGCCATAACTCTCTTGCCCTGCAGTGTCAAAAAGTCCAAGAGTATATGGCTCTCCACCATCATAACTGATACAGCATAGTTGTCAAAAATAGTTGGTACATATTCAGATGGAAATTTATTTGTTGTGTAGGATATCAGGAGACATGTTTTACCAATGGCACCATTACTCACAACAATGCACTTAATAGTTTGCATTGCTGAAACAGCTTTCTATCCACTTTAAATATTTCAAATCCGATGATGACCTCAGCATCTCCACTGGGGTGTTAGCAGCACTGCGTGGGGTCTTCTCCTACTTTAAGATTTTTTATATTAAAATTACCTTTATATATTCCCAACCCAAAGTTTCCATATACTCAGACTAAAATTATATTGCTGGATTGTCACTGACTACTGTTTATTTTTTGTTTTTGTTTTTTTTTAGAAGCTCTGTTTGATATAACTTTCTGAGATTTTGGAAATGTCCATTCTCTTTGTTGTCTGTAGCAACTAGCCACACATGGAACTGAATTTTAAATTTTACTTAATATTAATTAATTAATTTCAATTTCTGTTTCAATAGCATTTGTGGCTAGTAGCCACCTTATTGGACAGAGAGGGTTTGGACCACTCTGTGGGAGGGATGTCAGAGGGTCAAGGAGTTCTGAGCTTGGCTGAGGTTAGGTAGAAGCAGAGCTGCAGTGTGTCCACTGCTCCCATCTTCCAGCCCTGCTCAAGTCTCAGTCAAAAGCCTCCCCTGGACCCCCTGCTCAACGCTCCTCCCTTCTTGGCACCTGCAAGTCATCATCTGTGTTCCTCTCCTGGTCCTGTGCATGTGCTGCCCTGTGTATCTAGCTTTTACCCTGTAGATCATTTCTCTGTGTCCCCTGAGACTGTGAACATGTGGCACCATCAGGCTACTGGAAGGTCCTGTCCCAACGCAGGGTGAAGAACCAACTCAGGCAAAAACAAAACCTAAAGACCATGGGCCAAGATTTGTGAAATTTATCCTGAACTCACCTTGACCTGCTCTGTACCCCTGCCCCTCTTAACCTCTCTTTCACCCTCACTTGCTTTTTAGGAATATTTTATTGTTTTTCTCCACCATCCTGTTTCCCCTATTCATGTCTCCTTGCTTTGACCCTCCCCTTCAGTTTCCTCATTAGTATCTATCTCTAGTTTTTGGTACCTTGACCTACCTACTGTGCTTCCTGAGAACTGACCTCTTGGGGGTGAAAACAGGTGTCTTCCTGAGGCCAGAGCCAGGGCCAGATCCTGCCTGGGACTCTGGGGTTACCTGCTTCCTCCATTCAGTATAGGAACCCACAAATACTTATTGATTGCTTAATACAGACAAAAACCTATTTTAGAAAGACATTTCTGTTTTGCTTTGTTTTGAATTGCTTCTCAGTTGTACAACACATGCAGTTGCTTTGCAAAAGCAAAATCAAAACAAATGACTACATGGGGATCTAAGCTGTCCATCCAATCTGCTTCCTCCTCTCTGTGATTTTTTTTTTACATAAAAGGTATGTATTTAATTATATCACTTAATAGGACACTATAGGCAAGTGGTTCCAGGGTTTGCTTTTTTTGCAACTGGATTTAAAAAGAAATGTGGTAAAATATACACAACAAGGTTTACCATTTTAACATTTAATGTACAGTTTAATGGCATTAAGTACATTCACATTGTTGTACAACTATCACCACTATCTATCTCCAGAGTCTTTTTATCATCTCCAACTGAATTCTGTATCCATTAAATAATAACTCCCAATTCCCCCTTCCCTCAACTCCCTAGTAACTACTATTTTACTTTCTGCCTCTGTCAATTTAATTATTCTAGGTACCTCATGTAAGTGGAATCATAGAGTATTGGTATCTGGCTTATTTCTCTTAGCACAGTATATTCGAGGTTTATTCATGTTGTAGCATATGTTAGAAATTTGTTCCTTTTTAAGAGTGAATAATATTTTATTGTATGTATATACCACATTTTGTTTATCCAGTCATCCATTGATGGACCCTCATGTTGTTTCCACCTTTTGGCTATTGCTGGAATAATGCTGTTATGAACATCAATGTACAAATACCCATTTGAGTCTTTGCTTTCAGTTCTTTTGGCTATAACCCAGAACTGGAATTGTTAGATCATACAGTAATTCTAAGTTTAATTTTTCTGAAGGATAGCCATACTGTTTCTCATCAGCATTGCACGAGTATTCTGGTGTCTTCATATCCTCACCAACACCTGCTATTTTTTTTTCATATGTGTTCTTTGGAGGCATGTCTGTTCTCCAAATACTTTGCCTATTTTTGAATAAGGCCCCCCCGCATTGTTGAGTTATAGGGATTCTTTATATATTCTAGATATTAACCCCTTATAAGATACATGGTTTGCAAATATTTTCTCCCATTCTGTGGTTTGTATTTTTACTCTGTTAAGAGTGTCCTTTGATGCACTAAAGTTTTTAACTTTGATGAAGAGCAATTTATCTATTTTTTGTTGTTGTCTGTGGTTTTGGTGTCATATCCAAGACATCATTGCCAAATCCAATATTGTGAAGCTTTTATCCCTTTGTTTTCTTCTAAGAGTTATATACTTTTTGTTCTTATGTTTGGGTCTTCTATCTATTTCGAGTTAATTTTAGTATATAATGTAAGGTAAGGGAGAAGTTTTGTTCTTGTGCTTACTTAGGTTTATTTCTGGGCTCTTCAATTTTAAGTTCTTTTTATTCTCTGACTTCATCAGCCTAAGTGTGATATATATTTATTTGCCTCATTGTCACAAATTGCTGCCTCACCACCACATATATCCATATTCAAATACAAGACCCAAGGATGTGGAAGTGTGTGTTCCTCTCTTATTTAATCAGAAGTATTTTCCAGGAGTCCCCTGGCCCCAACAGATCTCTCTTAAGCAATGATTTGCAGAAGCCAGTTTGTACTTGCTTATGAAAACAGATTATTACATTTTCTAGAATTTTGTGAGCTGGTTGCTAACTACCACCACCTTTGATATTGCCCTTATGGGAGCATTGATAACACAGAACTTGGTGACATGGGACATTGGTTTAGAGCACACACTTGCCTGTAAGTCTTCCTAGTCAGAACTGGAGAATATGGCCACTCATACCTTAAAGGAGTCATGGAAGTGTGTATCTGTCATTTTCAACCTCTCTCAAGGGAAGCTGACTTTGCTAGCAGGCAAAGAAAGGGAGAGTTAGGGAAGTAACTGTGGTGTTTGCCACTAATGGCTCCCAAGGGTGGGAACTTTTTGAACTCACTTAAAAGCATGTCTTTGAAATGTCTCAAAGGACAGAGTGCTGTGGGCTCAGTGGTAGGATGGACAGAGCTCTAGCCATTGACATAGTGATTATAATAAGAGGTGAGGCTGTAAGGCAGGCTTTCTCAACCATACAATGGTGCCTGGCAAGGTCATGGCCTCAGTAACTTCCTGTGACCTCAGTGAAGGGCTGTCCTGACAGAGACTGTGAATAGCCAGTAGACATGAGTCTTGGGTGCTTACAAAAGGGGAAGAGGCTTGTGGGGCTGCACCAGGGATGGGGGTAGTAGAAGTGTTCCCTGAGGAAGACCCAACAAAGGATGGCTTGCCATACTTGACCAGGAATTCCTTGCTGATCAGGCCATGGATGGCCATTATCCTGAGAAATCCATGGTGAAATTTCTTGCCAATGAAGGCATAGATGAAGGGATTGAGACAGCTGTGGAAGAAACCCCAAATCTTGGTGGCATCCATGGCCTGACCAACGTTGTTTTGGCACTCATAGTTCTCCTCGGTGACCTGGAGCTTCATGAGGGTGTCTGACACCAGGGCCAGATTGTAGGGCAGCCAGCAGAGCAGGAAGATGAGCATAATAGCAAAGATGACCTGCATGGCCCAGTGCTTCTTCCCCATGTGGGCCTGAAACAGCGTGTACAGGCTGAGTCCATAGCAGAACAGCATGACAAGCATGGGCATGAAGAAGCCAAAGGTCTGAGGCAAGACCCGCATCATAGTGCACCATTTTGTTGTATTGGGACCCAGATCCTCATAGCAGACAGGGCCAGAATTATATGGGTGGATTGTCCTGTGGAAGACAAAGATGGCCAGGGATAGGATCAGGGATATGGTCCTGATGCCTAAGCATATGAACTTGACCCAGTGCCGCTTCTGAGTCAGTTCGTGTGTGGCATACACAATAGCCAGGTAGTGGTCCATGCTGATACAGGCCAGTAGTAGAATACCACTCTAGAAGTAGACTTCTACTCACTACTTCAGGAGTGAGGCCACCTTGCATAAGATTGTGCCATAGATCCAGCCCTGTGCTTTGCCAGATAGGCAAAGAGCAGGTTTGCCAGGGACAGGTTCAGCAGGTAGACATCAGTGACAGAGCAGCTGACCTGGCTGTGTAAGACAACTGGCAACACCAGGGAATTTCCCAGGAGGCTCAGCAGGAGGACCAGGGCATAGATGACAACCACAGCATACTTGTTGATATCCAGAGATTCTGCTGGCATGGGTCAGGGTGGGGCAAAAAGGGCAGGTCAGTGTTGTAACTGTAATTGGAGAACTCCTAGATGTAATTCTCCTTGTCAAAGTTTTCTGTATTTGAGTAGTCCATATTTGTGGCCTGCTGTTGCTGCTACAGCTGCTGTTTTTACTGAAGTGGTCTCTGATACTTCCACTGTGACTCAGAGCTTGGTAGCAGTCAGGGCTGTTGGACAGGAAAAAGTGAACCAGACTTTATGAGGAAACTTCTGAGCCAAGGTTGCCAAAAGGGAAATCCAAGAGACATACCAGGGAAGGTGTTCCCACAGAAGAGCAATAAGGTCTGTTCTAGGACTCTGACTCCAGGCCATGGTGATTCCATATCAGGTCTGGGGATTTTCATGCCTTCTTATCTAATGGCTTCTGGAAGAGACTGCTCATCTGAATGTGGAGATTTGCCTAGTCCATTTCTGTCTCTGAGAGTTTTGAATCCTCACTTCCTTCTTTAAAAGGAAGACACAGGCAACCCCAGCCCCCAGCTGACAGACTTGCCTAAATTCACATGTGCACTTTCTTTTTCCCTTCTAGGGTTAGCATGACAAGTGTCTCTCCCCCCTCTTTCTGGAGAATTCTTGCACCTGGCTGTGGGATCCACTGCCTCTCACTTGAACATCCTGCCTCCTGGCCTTTTGCCCATCAACCACCTTCTTTCCTTTCAGCTCCTGAACTTGCTTATGTCCTCTCCTTCTGTTCTAGGTTCCATTTAGTTACCATTCCTCTATGCCCTCCTTTTCATATGCAAACTTTTTGACAAAGCTGTTGTCTCTACTTTGCCAATCTTGTTCACTATTTAACCCACACAGCTAGTTTCCTTCCTATCACTCTCTTGGAACAGCATTTGCCAGAATTACCAGTGACCTCTGGTTTACTAAATCCAATAAACCTTTCTCTCTTTCTCTTTTTTTTTTTTACATTGTAAAATGTACATTTTTTTTACTTTTAACACATTATAGAGAATTATATCAAAATATTAATGGTGACCTCTGGCAATGTATAATGAACACCTCTATAACCTTCACTTACATTCACACCAAATGTTAACATTTTTGCCACATTTGCATTCTTTCATATACATGCAGACATGCACAACCATAGTTTTATCTAAACCATTTGAAAGTTGCAGATATGACACTTTTATCTCTAGATACTTCAACATGTGTCTTCTGAGTACAACAAGTGCATTCTCCGACATAATGACAACACAATGATCAAGCCCTGGTAACTTAGCCATTAGGTAAGACTGTTATGTACCATGCAGTCTGTATTCAAATGTCCCCATGTCCTAGCTGTTTCCATATATAAGATCCTCAGTTGCATTTGGCTGTATCCTTTAAAGCATTTAAGTGGGCTTGTTTTGTCTTTCATGATACTGACATATGTGAATAGTCTAGGTCAGGTTCTCTCCTACCCTCCCTGCTCCAATGTCCTTCTTAAATAAAACTGCCTTAATCATTTTTAAGTATTTTCTATTCATTATGCTATTACAGTTGTCCCATTTTTTTCTCCTTTTTATCCCTCTCAGCCCTGCACCCCCATCCCTCCAAGCATTCCCCCACCCCTTTGTTCATTTCCATGGGTCATACATATAAGTTCTTTGGCTTCTACATCTCCTATACCGTTCTTAACCTCCCCCTCTCTATTTTGTACTTACCAATTATGCTTCTTATTCCTTGTACATTCTACCCCCATCTCTCCCCTTCTCCTCTCCACTGAGAACTCTCCATGTGATCTCTATTTCTGTGATTCTGTTCCTGTTCTAGTTGTTTGCTTAACTTTTTTTTTCAGTTCAGTTGTTGATAATCGTGAGTTTGTTGTCATTTTACTATTCATAGTTTTGATCTTCTTTTTCTGAGATCAGTCCCTTTAACATTTCATATAATAAGGGTTTGGTGATGATGAACTCCTTCAACTTGACCTTATCTGGGAAGCACTTTATGTGCACTTCCATTCTAAATGATAGCTTTGCTGGATAGAGTAATCTAGTTTGTAGGTCCTTGCTTTTCATGACTTGAATACCTCTTTCTAGCCCTTTCTTGCCTGTGTGGTTTCTTTTGAGAAGCCAGTTGATAGTCTGATGGGAACTCCTTTGTAAGTAACTTTCTCGTTTTCTCTTGCTGCATTTAAGATTCCCTTCTTATCTTTAATTTTGGGTAATTTAATTATGATGTGTCTTGGTGTGTTTTTCTTGGATCCAACTTCTTTGGGACCCTCTGAGCTTCCTGGATTTGCATGTCTATTTCCTTTACCAGATTGGGGAACTTTTTCTTTATTATTTTTTCAAATAAATTTTCAATATGTTGCTCTTCTTCTTCTCCTTTTGGCATCCCTATGATTTGGATGTTGGAACATTTAAATTTGTCCCAGAGGTTCCTAAGCCTCTCCTCATTATTTTGTATTCTTGTTTCTTCATTCTGTTCTAATCGAATGTTTATTTCTTCCTTCTATTCTAAATCTTTGATTTGAGTCATGGTTTCCCTCCCTTCACTGTTGGTTCCCTGTATTTTTTTCTTTATTTCACTTTGCATAGCTTTCATTTCTTCCCTCATTTTTGTACTGAACTCAGTCATTCTGTGAGCATCTTGATTGACATGACCACCAGCCTGCAGTGACCATGGAACACTGCAGATGGCTTATCGAAATACAAGGGAAAACATACACAGAGACAAGCAGGTCCTGTGGGGAAATAGGGACACAACCACCACTCTCTCTAGTGGGAAGCACCTTGGCCACCCTCCCTAGGGGAGAGCACGCTGTTTCCCTGCCTGAGCAGGCTTTTATTGGGTTTGTTTACACAGGAATTCAGGTAAAGCTCATTAGTCATTGCCAGGAAGTAAGGATTAAACAATAGATAACAAAGAACTCTGAGGGCCTATTTTGAGTCAGGGTCAGATAGCTAAAGAGCTGTAAAACTTTAAGGAACAAATTTACTTTTTCCTTGGACCCTTATCATTTCATTGAGAGCATTCTAAACAAAGCAGGTTCCACAGGATTTTATATATTCTTTCTTAGGCCTGATCACCCGGGGAACCTGCCCTTTCCAGCACAGGGTTGCATCACCCTCCGTCATTGTTTCAGGCTTAGGTGGAGCAAGGGAAGTAAGGCAGCCAAGAGATTAGGAGATTTTCTCACAGACAATGAGGACTCAGGCTTTGTCAAAGCCGAGGGGTGAGGGCCCATCACCCCCTTTTGCTGTACCCCTCAAAGTCCTTCCTTGGGGGCCTCCCATGTGATCATGCCTGTCTTAGATCATTCCCCCTTGGGGAATCTTACCCGTCATTGGCTAACTGACCAAGTATTGGGGGCCAGGCAGGGTGAAGTAAAAGGAGCAGAAGAGGTGCTCCTGCCAGGGAGATAAGCTTTTGTCTCCTTGGTGACTTATGGTCCAAGGTCATTCCCTCAGCCTTAGTCTTGGTGGGGGTTACAGCTTCTGATACCAGGCAGGGTGGTTCCCAACACTTGATTACCAGTGTTTTGAAGTCTGCATCTGATAGGTTGGCTATCTCCTTGTCATTTAGTTCTTTTTCTGGTGTTTTGATCTGTTCTTTTATTTGGGCCATGTTTCTTTTTCTTGGTGCACTTGTTACATTGTAAGGGGCAGAGCCTTAGGTATTCACCAGGGCAGAGCAACCCATTTCACTATGTTGTGGTACTGTATGTGGGGGAAGGATCATAGAGGGAACAATGCTGCTTGCTTTGCTCTCACCCCACTTTCCATCACTTTCTTTGCTTCCCACAAGCAGATTGTGACCTTTCTGGTGCTGATTCCTGGGTGGGTGCACTTGTGTATGTTCTAGGATCCTGTGGACTCCTCCAACAGACTCTCCTGTGAGACTGAGAGTTCCTTCCAATGCTGCAACCCCCACAGAATTTTATAGTCAGAGGTTTTGAGGCTTTATTTCCCCACACTGGAACCCTGGGTTGCAGGGTTTGACTCACTCCCCAGTTGTTCCTCTTGGCTTCTCTACATGGGGATGTGGGATATCTTGGTCCACCAGCTGCCATGTCGCCCACCCTGGTCCACCAGCCATGACTTTTTGTGCATCCTCACTGCCCAGGCTTCCCGTCTCTGTCCCTCCTACCAATCTAGATAAATGTTTCTTTAACTCCTTGGTTGTTAGGCTTCCATGCAGTTAGATTTTTTGGCAGTTCTGGTTGCTTTTTGTTTTTAATTTGGTTGTTAGCCTTCTTTTGGTTGTGCAACGAAGTGAAGCATATCTATCTATGCCTTCATCTTGGCCAGAAACCCTCTCCTCTCTGATTTTTGACCTACAGTGTGGTTTGTGAGCTACCATATCTGTTTCCAGCAGTAGTGTAGCATTTTGTTGGGAAGGTGAATAATAAGATAAAAGATCTCATTAATTGACCTTTAGTGTGTGGACAGCATTGTGTGGACACCAAGGGAGGGAGATTTTCCTCTGTGAAGGGGTGGGAAGGAGGTTCATGAACATTCGAGGAGCCAATTTGCCAGGTTGGAAGGATGAGTCTATCATAGGGTTGTATTGTATCAGGGCATGTGACAAAAGGTAAATGCTTTTGCTCACAAAAGGTAATTGTGGAAAATTGCTCCCAAAGGCTTCCCTGGGCAATTGTAAATCAAGGACAATATTTTTGTAAAATTTAGGCAGCATTCATTCAATCTTCCCTTTGAATGGAGTGCTGAGGCACTAGATGGTCTTTTAGAAAATATGTGTATGTACTCATAAAAATATGTAGCGGAGTTATGGATTACTCTTGTTACAACCAGATGTGCAGAAAATGTGTTTTTCTTGTTTTGCTTTTTACTGATATGATTTCCCTCATGAAGCTCTTCCTATGCAAGGTGGCAAATCCCAGAAAAGACTTAATTTAGTCCAGTCTGGTAATCTTAGTGTGATTAAGAGTTTGAACAGCCTTCTCTAGGCAAGAACGCAGGGCAGGTCCAGGTCAATGCTGCCTTTCCTACTTTTGCCCTCTGTGAGAGCTGCCACAGGCTACTGGGTCTTGTTCTCCACCTCTTGTATAACCGTCTGGATACTTGTAAGGCACCCACACCTTCAGGAGAAGTACAAAAATGAAGATGTCACTGTCCTTGTCTCTCTCCCTCCTCTCTTTCCCTCAGTCACTGAAGAAATTCTATCACCTGGGTCTTTCAGTCTTCATTCCTGATAGATCCTCCTTTCTTTCTGAATAATGCTGGACTTTCAGGCTTCTTGTCAAAACAAAACCTGCTGTGACTTTGCTTTTTTGGGAACCAACCTCTCCCTGAAGCATCAAGACCCATTGCCTGGAAGCCTCAGGGGCGAGGAGAGTCACAGAGAGAGAGAAATATATTCAGAATTACCTAAAATTAAAAAAAAAAACTTTACTTACTCACCTTATATTTATGTACAAATACCCAATACCTTCAATGCCATCTCTTTTGCTTCCCTGAATTTGGATGGCATCATTTGTGTGAATGTTAGCCATTGTCAGTATATATGTAAATACTAGTTATATAATAATAATTATAAGACTTTCATGTTCTATAATTGTGATATTCCAAATCCTGAGTGTCCTAAAGGAGTCTGTGAAATTTGCTTCTGGGATCCCACTCATCCTTCAAGCACCTCCAAGTGAAGGGAAGGCACCTTGGGGACACTGTCAGGTTCAGTGTTCTATCTTCTGTCCATCACCCTGATGCCTCCACCCTGGCTTGATGTTTAAAAAGTAATGAGTTGTGTTTTAAACAGTAACACTCCCACATTGTTCAAAATGCACAACAAGAAAGGTGACAGTGAAAGGCTTTCTCACACCCCACTTCATTGTCTCACCTTGTGCCCCATAGGTAACCCTTCTATTGTGTTTTACTGTGTGTATGGAGAATGTGAAAAGAACATGAAGCCAATGTGAATATAGATTTTTATTTTTCTTGCTTTCACATGGAAAAGGCAATATACTCTGTATGCTGTTCTGTACTTTCTTCACTTCATTATTCTGAAATGTTTCTGTATGAATTCAGAGAAAACACAACATTTTTCTTCTTTTAAAAAGAGTGGCTTTGCAGGATTTCGTTCTTTGGCTGCTCCATAGACTATTTCACTAGTCTTCTCTTGAGAAACATTGGATTATTTCCAACCTTCTTCTGATATAAACAGAGCTGCAATGAATCAACACATATACATATCATTTTGTACCTGTATAGCAATGTCTATAAGGAAAATTTTAAGAAGCAGAATTGATGGGGCAAAGCTTCTAGTCTTAGGTGGTTTTGAGAGCTGTGTCCCAGTTGCCTCCAAAGAAGTTGCATCAATGTACATTCCTACCAATCATTCATTTTTGAAATAAATTTGATCACAGGTCTTCAGTGTGATAGGTGTCCACCTGAGGCTGATAGAGGCAATAGGCAGTAAGGGACCCACCCCTCCTCTTCTACTACTTTGCCCATTTCCCAGAATTCAGGGACACCCAGTTTTGGTCTTATGGATGGAAGCACTCTCACGAGAGTGTTATGCAGAGCCTTCAAAAGGCCTTCTGGTGTGCATCACCCAAGTTGAAAACATTTACTCGGACCTTCTCCAGTACAGCCCCTGCAGCTGTTTTGTGTCTGTTCATTTGCTCCTGGTGGCTTTGACCCTGAATGGTCCATTATTCTGCTTGTGGTTTCCTGGTATTGCAACAGTATTCCAACAGTATTCCAACAGTATTGCTCAGTCCTGACCCTGCCTCTACTCAGGGAGGGAGGCAGCCAACATCTGAGTCTGAGAATCAGGAACCGAGGGACAAGTGTCTGACCAACACATGCTGTAGTTGTCTTGGCTGTTATTCCCCTGGGTTCTTAGAGCTTTTTCCTGCTTGTCTGGGATCCTCCTCCAAGGCTTGTATTCATCACTTGAGTTGGGGGTCCAGAACCCAAATGCATGTAGGAATCATACTGATAAAGCACACACAGCATGTGTGGGGAAGAGCAGAGGGTGTGGGTGCACTTGAAGCCTCCAACCAAGTGCCTCCTTGTAGGAATCCTGGGCACATGGAACTAGAACATTTGCAAGAGAATCTAGAATCCTAGGTTTTGGTGTTAAGTTTTGTAATATTAAAAATGCTGGCAACTGATTCATATTTAAATAACACCATCATCCATGATAACGGCTCTGGGGACCCCAAATGCCACACCCAAGAGTATGGTCTGGTCCATTGGCTACTGTCTGGACATACTGCCTTAGCTCACTGTCTCGCTTCTCAGCAACACCCCTGCCTTTCTGTTTCCACCATCCCTGGCCCACTACCATTCTGGACACTACCATTCAGATCTGTTGCTCCTGAAGGCACTGCTTGTGAATATTACTGGCTCCAAATAACTTTTCTGGGACAATTCCCTTTTCTACAAACTACTGATCAATTTTCAAGTCATCACATTACAATAAAAATTTTATGATTCCCAGGAGTGCTTACCTGGAAAAGCCCAGTGCTCCCACCCCTGACCATGCCCCTTTGTATTGGGGCTTGAATGTTTCTCCAGGTAGGAGAGGGGTGTCTTCACCCATCTGCACCATGGATACACAAAGACTGCTTCTTACAGGCAAGCTCAACACCATTTTATGTGTCTCTGCCTATCTTCACCCCTGTGATTAGAGCTTGAAGCAGTCTCAGCTTGACTTCTGAGTCACAGCCTCACCTTGGTTCTTTCTAGTACAGCCTTCCAAGGAACCCTCTTCACTTTTCCCTGAAGCAGCATCTCCTTTTCTTCTGGGAGGTAGCATTCTTTCCAGTAGTGGAAAGAATGTATTGATTCTGCAGCCTCTGTGATCTCTCCAAGTCTAGGTTCCCTCACTTATAAAATGGGGTCAATAGCAGTGCCATCTGCACTCCACAGCACAGTAGGAAGAGTCAAGCTGCTACGTGCGGCAATGCTCCCAGAACTGCAGAGTGTTACAAAATGTGTCTTGGGATTCTTTTTTTCCCTATCTTTGTTGATTGCACAAGAGCATTACAGCCATAAAAAAAGGAAACCTTGAAGACATAAAAAAGGGACCTGGACTCTCACTATGCTCACCCATGCAGTTATTATTTCCTGGTATTTTGTATTCTCTTTCTGTTCTTACCCACATAAAGACAATCAGAGGGTGATGCTGAGCTGAATCACTTCTCCCCCTAGACTGCTCTCTACCCTTCTGTTCTCCAGCATATGGGAGGGGAGCAGAACCCACCTCTTGGAGGATGCTGGGAGAATGATTTATCACTTAATATTTTAAAAGAGTTCAGACGTTTTATGCAGCATGAGCAGGTGGATGCAGAGCAAACATAAAATGGACAAAGAAATAAATACTCAAAAAACTTCTTTATGGTGAGTCATATTTGTCAGAGTATTTCATGGGTTTTAAAGGGTTTCATTTGTATTATCTCATTCTATCCTTTTAACAGCACTGGCAGGTAGCTAGGACAAAGCAGACATATTTATTGTTATTTAATAGTGGAGAATAAGAAATCCAAAGAGACTAAATGATTTGTTCAAGATATGGTTAGTTTTGCTGGGATTGTGCCTGTAACTCAGATTTGATAGACTCTTCTTGTCCTCTAGGTTTTGTTGAGTTAATTCTCTGTGCTCAGTGACGTGTATGAGTACTTCTTTTTTTTTTTTTATTAATCTCTCCATGGTACAATTCACATAACGTTCAATATACACTCACTGATTATTTGATTAATAAAGAATGCTGGGAAGTCACATTGTATGATTATCTGAATGTTATAACAATTATAAGATATAACTTATTATAACATCTTCTAGTGAACTCCAGTGAACTATAAATCATGTTGCTTTGCATGTGTTTGGAAGAAGTGGGTCACAGATTGAGATCTAATAGTTCAATTGTAATTACATTTTTGACCAACTTTGAATGTTACTGTAAAGTTTCCTAACTATATTCACATCTATTATTTCATATGGTCCTCTCTTCATCCCTTTGATATAGTCAGGACAGGTATAAAACAGGTATGTCTGGGTCTTCCAACATTTTGCAGTCACCTTCCACTTGAATATCCAAATAAGAAGGTTCAAGTCTCTCTTCTCTCTGTTGCAGACAGGCCCACCCAGTGGTTCCATGAATTTCGGGAGGAGACAACTTTGGGCCTGGGAATGAAGAGATGAGTTCTCTTCGGGACCCTTGTGAGGGAGGTTTAAAGCCCCATGATCAGCCTATGATGCTGCTGTCTGCTTCAGGAAGCTGCCTAACCCATAAGTGTGCTCTGCTTCCTTTCCCTGTTGTCCCCATCAGCATCCTTTCTTCATCCTGATATGTACCACTCATGCCAGATCTTTGTGTGTTGCAGACTTCATTGACATTGTGGGGAAAATGGAAGGTAATACACTACAGGTAGAAAACCACTTTAAATTTCATTCAGATGTTCTTGTTCACAGAAATCTACTAAGTACTTATCATCACAGGGAATTTCTTATTTGCCTGCTGCCATATTGGAGGAGCCTTCTCACTGCCTACATGGTCTCTGCCCTTTCTTTTTCTCACTTTTGATGACTTGCTATCCTTTTATCCTGGGCTTATATTTTCCCTTACTTTGATTTGCAGGACAATTCCTTTCTCCAGGTCCAGAAAATACCTGTTAAATAAGAAACCAAATTAAAGACAGATACTTATTCATGTTTTCTAAAAATGTACACTCAACCTTCTTTTTAGAGGCCATGCTCTGGAGATTCTCTCCTTTGTTTCTCAAACAAGCTCATTAAGGTATTTTCCTAAATATAGAGCTATCTCCCCAGATTTGAATTTCCATTTATACAAAAGTTGTCACAGCTGGTTTTTATATTTATACTGATTTTTCCTTTCCTTTCCATGAAGAGTTATTTTCAGTTGGTAGATGAAGAAACTGAGGCTCTGAACTTTTCAAATGGCTCATACAAACATCAGAGCTAGCAAGCGGTAGTAGTAAGACCTCATTCTGAGATTTTTCCACTCTGCTCTCCTATTTTTCAAGATACTTCAATGTTAATAATATATGCTGTAATGATATCAAGCTGTATCTTTAATTCACTTTTCTCCATTGTAAGTGATTACCTTAAAGAACACTTTGCATTGACTTTCCACTGCTCAATTCAAGGAGCAAAATCTCAATGCTAAGCAGCAACAAATGTTATGGCTGCTGTTAACACAGTCAAGTCAGGCTGTTTATATTCCTTGTAAAAATAATTGTCTCATTAATCTTCACCTCAACCACCTAGTTCTGCTGCCAAGGTCAAGTTAAAGATGCAGGTGAATTGCAAATACGTCATCATGCACACAAAACATGGTCCCCACACAAATATTGTGTGAAGTGGCAGTGAGTGTTAAAGGGTCAGAAGCTGGAAATGAGAGAGAGGCTCACCTCTGTGAAAGTTCAAGTTAGCCCAACTCTCCAGAAACATGTTGTGCATATTAACTGGGCATGGAAAGGCCCTCCCTGCAAGGGAGGTCTAATTTCCTATGGAATTCATTTCTACCCAATCTTCTCAGTGTTGACTTAAATGGTAAACTTTTACTCCCTTCAGGGCAAAAAAATTTTAGTAGTTACTCTGCTGTAACAGAGAAATAACATAAATGCAAAAATAATCTACAAAGACAAGGGTTCTGTTTCAAAGCACAAATTACATTACTGAATAATAACTGGAAAAGAATGCGTCATGGAAGGTCATTGATTTAATATGAGCTAAACCTAAGAATAGGGAACAAAAAAAGAGTCCTCAGAGGCTGATTACACATTTTTAGAAAAGATGAACAAGGGTGTGTCTTTAATTTAGTTTCTTTTTCAGCAGGTGTTTTCTGCACCAGGTCTAGTGTAGGACACAGGAAGAACAACAGTAACCAAGACACTGAGCCTGTTTTAAGGAGTTGACAAAAGTGGGTAAAAAGTTAGGACTGTCCAGATGTGATATAGGTGCTGTGAGAGAAATTAAAATCCAGGGTCCTGCAGGGGCACAAAGAAGCACCATCTGCATGGCCAGAGAGAGCTTCTCTGAGGACATAAGCTCATATCAAGGATGAGAAGGAGTTTTTCAGGCAAAGAGAGAGGTGAAAGTGGTTATTCCAAGAAAATGAAAGAGCAAAGTTCAAAGGTGGGAAGAAGAGTGGCGAGTGGAAGCAACTAGGTCTGGTGGTAGAAAGGGGAGGAGAGGAAAATGTGCATTACATTTTGGACATGTTGATATTGAGGTACTTTTGGAGCATCCAGGTTGAGATGATCGGGGAAAAAAAAAAAGGAAACTCATGTCTACACTAAGGAGCAGGTTTGGGGTGGAAATGTAGACTGGAAAGTCATGACCATTCAGTCTGGGATCATTAGATCTTAAAGTGTGCAGCCAGAATGTGTTGTGTAGACTTAGATGAGGAGGACCCTGAGGACCTTTAGCATTGAAGAGATGGACAGAAATGAAGACCCCAAAGAAGACTAGGAAAGCAGGTCAGAGGTGGGAAGGAGAGTAGCATGATGCTATCCAGGTTGTTTTCACTTGGAGGAAGGAGTGTTGCATTATTGCTTTAGGGACTTCCAGACTGGCTAACCTGGTAGATGCCACAGCTTGTGAGCCAGGCTGATCAGGTGTGATGCACTGCCTGCCATGGATAGCATTTCTGATAGCCAGATTCAGTGTGAGGACTGCCAGCGGGACCCCTAAAGTAAACCAGTTCAAATGAAGGAGCGGATAAATAGAGTTGCCTATTGAGTTGTCAAAGCAGAGGGAAACACATCCCAGTCCAGAGCGCTTTCCCATATACCACACTGTGTCTACTGCCAGAGTAAATAGGATTCTGCCATGGAGTCACAAGAACAGCATTTTGGGAATCCACACACAGGAGGATGAGGTGTAGTGGTAAGATTTATTGGAGCAAAAACAAGGGACTACCTCCAGGTGTCTGGTTGTCTTATCCATGACTAGATGGCTCAGTTCTATCTCATTGTGGAGTAAGTCATGTCTCTGGGGCCACAAACCTGCTGAACTCATCCTCACCAAACCCAGGAGGACTAGGGCCCAGAAATGCAGAACTTCTCTGTGTCTGATTTTCCCATCTGCACGTCTGCCATCAAGGCTGCACTTGGGCCACACTGGAGCTGCACTTGGGCTCATGCTTGGGCCTGTGCTTGGGTTCTCATGGCTGTTACAGAGAGAAAGTGTGTGAACAGGCAAATGAATGAACAAACCTTTGTTAAGCTTTGATTATATTACCTTGGTTTTGGGAAAAGGTAAGCTTTCTTTCAAATTAACCAATCTCCTTCCTGGGTTTTCGTGGGTTTATGCTGAATCTTCCCCCTGATCAATCCCTTTTCTGGATCTTCTAGGGTTTTGTGTCCCTTGTTTTATTCAATCTTTTCCCCAGATTTTCCTAGGATCGGCACCTTCCATCTGTGGTTGCCATCTTGGCTCCCAATGCACGTGTGCCCAGGAGAGGAATTTCCCGTTTACTGGTTTTCCCTCCCCTCCCCAGCAATCTATGGGAATGGGCCAGGTGTCCCCCAGGAAAATTGGAAAGCCAGTTAGTTTTTCCCGCCAGTTCCTGCCTGCTTGGGGATTAAGTCCTCTTGGTGGAGGATGTGGCAGTCCCCTGGAAAGACTATGAATACTGTAACTCTCTGGGAAATCAGGTTTAATGTCCGATTCAGCTCCCTAGTTTATTAGGCTTAATGCCTGATTCCATTTTTTCACTTCCTTTATTAATACTAACTAGCTACCTACAGTAACACTTCAATTTTGAGCAGATACCTGCCACAAATTTTGTGCCAGGTCTTAGGTAATGTGGAGGAGTACAAGATGCTTGTTTATCTGTAAGGATAAAGTCATTAAAACTCTCTTTTGGTTCTTAAGAAAAGATGGCTTTTGTGCACCCTTTTCTATTTCTTTTGAAAACAGAGGACAGGGTGTTTGGTGCTCATCCTCTGACTGTATAGACAGTACCCTGATTTTTCAGATTCAGAAAGCAATGAGGCAGAAAATTCCAGAGACTCCCAGAAACCACAACTGGAATCATTTGATAACATAGGACTTTAAAATTAGAGAGTAACATTACATTAAACTCCACTAGCACTTTTGGGGCATCTGCTATGAGCCTAGCATTGTGCAAAAAAAAAATGTTTTTTATTTCTTTTTGTATAAATGCTAGAGGTAAAGGCCAAGTGCTTAATATTAAGGAAGAAATAATACCAGATTTATCTTTCACATCCTGAGGAACACCTTAAAACTCTCTTTATAAGCCACCATAGCAGCTTTGGAGTAAATAACATATGGTTTTCTTTCAAAGCTTGTCCAGCATAGCTGAGCCCCATGCAATCTCTGAGGGAGGAGCAAGTGTCAAAGAGCATCAACCACCTGGAGAATCATAAATTGAATGTAGCCAATTCCTTCATTCTTTCATGCTTCAAATAACATAGATTTCACTGTGTGGAGTTGCTAGACCTAGCTCTTTTTTACAAAAATCCTTCACTAAAGAGAACTTCCCTGCGGCCTCAGGCAGTATAAACAAATCCCTCACACTGCCCTAAATGCAGAAGGCAAAGCATTTTTGTCTTTCCTTGCATTTTCTTTTCCTGTCTGATTTGTCTAATTCTGGTGGAGTTGGACTTCGGCCAAAATAGTCTGTAAAGCTGGGGAGACCCACATTTAGAATTGAATATGTGAATGGAAACCATCAATTACTTTAATGCATACCTGAAATTTCCTCCCTTCTTCCCTCCCCTCCTTTTCTTTCTTTCCTCCTTTCCTCTCTCTCTCCATTTCTAGCTTCCTTACTTCTATTTCTTGCTTCCTTTTCTTGTTCTTTTTTCACTTCTTTTGTTGCTTTCCTTATCTTATTTCTCATTATCATTTTCCATTTCTTGCTTCTGCTTTTTTTGCTCCTCTTTTCTTGTTTTCCTTTATCACTTTCCTCACTTACTTCGCTTGTTTCCTCTTGCTACATTTTTTCTTTTTTTTTCTCCTTTTTTTTTCTGAATCCCTCCTCTCACTTTCCTTTTCTTTCTTCCCTTTCTCACTTCCTTAACTCTCCTTCCTGTCACTCTTCCCTTATTTTTCTCTTCTGGTTCTCACTTCCATTTTCTCACTTCACTGTTCTTTCATCCTATTTCTCAAGTCCTTTTTTCATGCCTCCCTTTCTTGCTTTTCCTTCCCCAATTTCCCTTTCTCAGTTTTCTTTCTTGCTTCCCTTTCCCCACCTCCCTATTATGGCTTCCATGTCTTTGCCTTCTGTTCTTACTTTCCAATTTTTCTTGCTTTTCATTTTCTCAGTTCTCTTTTCTTCTTCTCTTTTCTAGCTTTCCTTTCCTTGTTTCACTTTTCTTGCTTCTCTTTTATTATTTCCCTTACATTGCTAATAGTTTTTGGCTTCCTATTTTTACTTCCCTATTTTTGCTTCCCCTTTCAACTTCTTTTATCTCACTTCCCCTTTTCTCTATTCTTTATTTCCCTTTTCTTGCTTCTTGTGCTATCTTCCCATTTTACACTTCCTTTTTCTTGTTTCCCATTCCTTGTTACTCTCTTTATTTCCATATTTTACCCCCCTTCTCCTGCTCTCTTTTCTTGTCTCCTTTTTCTTTCTTCCCTTTTCCTACTTCCCCTTTCACTTCTCTTTTGCTTCCTTTTTCTGGCTTTGGTTTACTCGGTTCCTTTTCCTTGCTTTCCATTTTCATTTCCTTTCTCTTTCTTCCTTTCCTTGTTTCCATTTTCTTACTTCTCCTTGATTCTCATTTCTTCAGGTTTCTTCTTTTCTCATTTCTCTTTATCTCTGTTTCTTTAAAAAAATTTCCTTGCTTTTCTTGCTTTCATTTTCACTTCCCTTTCTCATTTCCCTTTTCTGGCTTCCTTTTCTTTCTTCTTTCTATTTTCTTCCTTTCCATTTCTCAGTTTTCTTTTCTCATTTCTCTCTTCTTATTTCTTTTTTCTTGTTTCCCCTTTCTCAGTTCCCTGCCCTTGTTTCTCATTTCTTACTTCTTTTTTCTTGCTTCTTGTTCCTTGTTTTCCTTTCCTTGCTTTCTTTTATTCTTTTCTACCTATTATGTCTCCCTTATTACTTCCATTTTCACTCCCCCTTTTTATATCTCTTTTCTTACTTCTTCATTCTTTCTTTCTTCTTGCTTTTTTTTTAGCTTTTCTCTTCTTTCCTTTTTCTTTCTTCTTTAATTTGCTTCACTTTTCTTGCTTCTCCATTCCTGCACCCCTTTTCTCACTTTCATGTTATTCCATTTTCTTATTTCCCTTTTTGCTTATTTCTTTTTTCCCCTTTTCTGCTTGCATTTTTTAAAAGATTTTATTTACTTATTTTTAGACAGAGGGGAAGGGAGGGAGAAAGACAGGGAGGGAAATATCAATGTGTGGTTGCCTCTCCTGCATCCGCTACTGGGAACCTGACCTGCAATCCAGGCATTTGCCCTGACTGGGAATCGAACTGGCAACCATTTCTGCTTGCATTTCTTACTTCCCTATTATGCATTACTTTCATTGCTGTTGATTTTTCCTTATGTTTTACTTCTCTTTTCTTCCTTCTCCTTTCACATTCTTTCCTATTTATCTATTTTATACCTTCTTTTGCTTCTATTTTTTGCTTCCCTTGTCTTCCTTGCCTTTTCTTTCTTACCCTTTTCTTGCTTCCCTTCTTTAGTTCCCTATTTTATTTTCTTTCTTGCTTTCAGTTTTACTTTTCCATTTTTTACTTTTTTCTCATTTCCATTTTCTTCCTTGCCTTTCTTATTTCCATAATTTGTTGCCCCCTTTTTTATTTCCTGTCATTCTTACTTCCCTTTAGAAACTTTCTTTCTTTTTTCTTCCCATTTCTTGGTTCCATTTCTAGCTTTCTTTTTCTCCTTACTTATTTTCATTCCTTGCTTCCCTTTCTTTCTTCATTACCTCTCTCTTTTTTTTACTTCTCTTGCTTCCTCATCTTACTTATCTATTATGCTTCCTCATTATTACTTCCATTTTTACTCTTTTTCTTGTCATCCTTTACTCACTTCCTTTTTATTTTCTTCCATCCTTCTTTCACTGTCTTTCCTCCTCTTTCTCACTCCTCATCATTTCCCCCCGCCTTTTCCTTCTTCATATTCATCTTTTTCACCTCGTTCAATATAGGAGCTCTGCTAACTAAGGAAATCATTGTGGTGTTATTAAAAGATTATTTACTTCCCAATGAGCTGAACTGGCACCCAGCTCCTGCTTCTACCACTTTTTAACTGTGTGAACATAGTGGCAGTTCACTGCAGCTCTCTGAGCACACAGTGCCCTTATCTCGGTAACCTAGTTGTTGGGTGAGTTTCTCATCTTTGTGTTCAAGTCAAATTGGCTTGAACCTCATCCACTGTGCAGTTGCAGAGGGAGAGGTCTACATCTCCAAGATTTTAAGTGAGAGAGTTGCTTTGTCTCTCTCAGTGGACTTTGAGCTCATGTTCCTGCTTTGTAATTTAAAAGATGGTACATTCCTATGCTTCCTCTCTAGTCTGAATTGCAGCATTTCACATGTGGAACATCACTCACTTTCCTGGCTTCCTTCTGCTAGCCTCTCTTGCACACTGTTTTTGTTAGTAGCAGCTGTACTGATGGATTGGGGTCAATGAAGGATTTTTTTCTCTCCATGCAGCTGTTTGGGTTTTATCTCTCTCTAAAGCAAAGGTGGCAGACTCAGGTCCAATAAGCTAAAACTGGCCAGAAAACAAAGGCAGTCCACAGTCCCACTGTTCAACTGGCCCAGTGTTGTATGCCAACTTTTTAATTGATTCTAGCATTTGAAAATCAGGATATTTAATATGAAGATTCAGCTTTCTGGCTGCTCTTGAGAAATGGAGGATCAGGTCATGTTGGCTTCATTTCTGTGTTATCAGGTGCAGCAGAGTACCATTTGCTTCTTGGAGGAGTCTACATGCCCAGTTCCCCACAATCTCCCTGGCTTCTTTACTCATTCTCTTACTTGCCTGGTGCTTGGAGGCATTGTAGGAGACAGGCTGTTTTCTTTAATAATGCATGTCCAAAGCATCTTGTTTATGATTCAAATCCTTTAAAATCCACTTAACATTCCCTTCCTGGCACATTGTTTCTCTTGAAGGAACATACTCAAGACAGACTACATTCTCTTAAATGGAGAGGAGGGGAAGACTTTACCAGGAGAAAAAAACAATGTTAAGAACCGCCCCCTGCCCACACACGCAACAGAAAAGTATAGAACACTAAAGAAAGAAATTAAGGAAGACAAATAAATGGAAGCCTATACCACATTCATAGATTAGAAGAATTAACATCATTAAAATGTCCATACTACTCAAATTAATCTATAGATTTAACACAATTCCTAGCCAAGTGCTAGAAACAGCCTAACTGACAATCAGTAAATCAGTGGATCAAAAAACTGTGGTACATTTACACAATGAAATACTACACAGCAGAAAGAAAGAAGAAGCTCCTACCCTTTGTGACAGCATGGATGGAACTGGAGAGTATTATGCTAAGTGAAATGAGCCAGGTGGCAAAAGACAAATACCATATGATCTCACCTATAAGAGGAACCTAATGAGCAAAACAAATGAGCAAAATAGAACCAGAGGTATGGAAACAAGGAACAGACCAACAGTGACCAGAGGGGAAGTGGAAGAGGGTCTTGTCAAGGAATATGTAAAAGGACCCACAGACATGTACAACAGGGTGGAGACTGACTGTGGGAGCAGGGGGTGGGTAGGGCAAGGGAGAGCAATAGGGCAAAAATTGGGACAGCTGTAAGACAACAACAACAATAAAACAATACATTTCATTTTAAAATTAAAAAGAATAAAAAACATTTTACCCTAAATCATCTCTTGCAATGACAACATCAAACATCATCATCTTGAAATAACAACATTTTACCGTCTTCACCTATATCTTATCAGGGTAAAGTACAGTTTGAGATGACATACAAAGACAGGTAAGTAAAGGCCTTAAAGTACTTTTTAAAAAATCATTAAAATATTTATCTTTGTTAGTTTTAATATTCTTTACCTTGGTTCTCTTTAAATATAACAGCATGTTAAATCCCTGCTTGCCACCTTCAACTAGTTAGTAAAATTTTTTTCCTGATGTTTTCTCAGATGTTTTGAAGTTGGAATTCTTCTTTTTCCTATGTACCCTGCACAAATACAGCCATCCCTTCCTGGTTGTACCAGACCTGGTCTATCAAACTGAACTGCTGGTGCTCTCTGTCCTCCTTTCTTTGCCTCTACTTTCCTTGCCCATGGCACTTACCACCATCTAACAGGGCACAGCTTTTGCTTTATGGTATGTCTCCCTCTGTTACAGGCAAAACCCACAAATACAGGGCATCATGTTGCGTTCACTACTGGATTCCAGTGCAGCCCTCCATAGGCTCTAAGTAACAGTTTATGGAATAAGTGAATACTGGGCCTAGAAGGGAGGGTCTCTTCCTGTTTCTGTCACAGAAGTAGCAGCCCTACTCTGTCTGTCAGGGTCCCTGCAGCAGAATTTAAATGAAGAGACACTGTTCACAATGTTGTGGGCAGGATTGAAGAGGATTAACAAGTTATAATGTGAGACTAGTGATAGCTATGCCACTGCTACACCTGAAGGGACAAGCAGAGGGGGCTGCTCCCAGATCCTACTTGCAGAGGGCCCACTTGACAGAAGTATGGCCTTTGGAAGAGGGACTCAGGTAATCTGAGAAAAGGTTCTGGTCTTATGCTCTCACCTCCAAGTTGATTAAATCTAGTAGAATCAGAAGACACAAGATCCACTGATGTGTTTTATAAAATTAGCCCCAAGGCAGAGTCTTGTGCTGAGCATGTGTAAATCTGGAAGGACAAATGGAAAGAAGCCAGCATAAAAGCTCTCCTGTAGGCTCTCAGGTGAATGCTCTTCTTAATGAAGCACAGCTGTGGTTAGCAACCAGCAGAGGGATTTGGGGATGCCGGACTTGGGCCTTCCTGGTTCTAGCTGTCAGTCGGTCAGGAGACAGGTAAGTAACCACATGCAAAAGCTACATGGCTATCCAAAGCCTATGTAAAGAGCAAATTCAGGGTGCAGTCTATAGAGGCTGAGGGGCAAGCAGCAAGCCATGAACAGCATGGGGTTCCCAGAACAGGGGACCCTATGTGTTCCTCCAGCAACCATCCTGCCCATAAGCTGATGGCCAGGAGCTTCAGGGACCATTGCATTGCTTTTCCATCAAGCTTGTCCATCCTCAGTCAGCCTGAGGTTTTCTGTCTTGTGGCTGGAAGGTGGAGCTGTGAATATGAAAGTGGTGCCTGGCAAATGTGTTTCCAACTGAAAATAAAGGGTTTTCTGTATGTGCTGGGCATTCGCATCAAGGGACCCTCCCTTGATTGAGAGGTGAGTTTGGTCCTCTCAGTCCACTGCCTCTCATTTCATAGCACTTAAAGTTACTGTTTCTCTAAATTTCTCAGGCCTGTGCCCCTTTCCTCTTCTCAAGGCAGAATTAATTGTTTCTTTATCATTGATGCCTTTACTCATGGTGTATTCTGATGTTAGGGCACTTTTCACATTGTAATGTTGCTGCTTGTTTGTGGGTTTGCTTCCTGCCCTACACTGCCACACAAGTTCATGTTCACAGGCATGCACACACATGCACACGCATCCATACCTTCCATATCTTCACATTCCCATACACTGTATCTGGAACGTGGTAAGACATTAATAAATGTTTGTTCCATGAACAAGTGGCTGAATGGGAGCTGACCCACCTAGGATTGCCTCCCATAATGTCCACCAGGTTTTAGTTCTCGCCCATCTCCTCCCTGTCACAAAAGCTTACCTGGATGTCTCATTGTTTCTTCAAGGTCCTGCCCAGTGACCAACTTAGTGATTTGATAATCCAAAGCATGGCAATGCAATAGTGTATACAGCTGGGTTATATGTTTCCCTGCACTTTTGCAGACAAGTGTCTTCGTTTCTTAATCCAAATGGAATTATTTCCCACATATGCTACTCTCAGCAGCTTTGTAGTGTTTGTGTTCGAATGTGCTTTTTGTTGTCTCTTAAGTGACATGCTACTGTCAGTTGCAGCTCTTGCCTAATTCTGGTATATCCTTGATTTTTCCTCCTTCCCAATCTCTTCTTCTACTTTTCTTATGCCTGCAACATTTCCCAACCCATAGCAGGTGTCTGGGACAGGGTACTTTTGTACTGAGCTTCTCTTCTTGTGGCTGGGTGAATGGATGCAGCTGTTTTTTTTACCATCCTGAAGGCTGTGGGAGGGGTCTCCTGGCATTTTTGAAGGAGGTGTGGGGGAGATCACAGTGTACTTGTGCATGTGTATTAAGCGTAAGCTACTCATGTTCCAAAAATTTTGAATGTGACTTAAGGGGCAAGCTCAGCATATAGAGGAAAAAAATACATGAACTTAGTACTTTCCTTTCTAAAATGGTATCACATTTGGTGTCCATCTGAATCAGATTCATTTGCAGATGTTCTTGCTCATCCAAGTCAAGGAGGTACCAGCATTCTACCGCCTGACAGCTGATAATTTGTAATTTGCTGATTTGGAGACTGCTTATGGCTACAAAAGTTGTAATCTGCTCACCATGTATAAATGGCATGCTCCTCTGCTCATGTCTAATTCCCCACAGGAGCTATCAGCCCGACATGTGCACATTTTGACAAGCCATTTTTGCACAGATAGGATTAAATTATATCACAGGGGAAAGAAAAGAATTAGAGATGAGAATGTCGAAGGCTCCAGGAAAGGGGAGCACAAGGTCGTAGCTGCAGCTTTTTCTCTCTGGAACACTTCAGAAGTTCTTCTAAGTTTGATGGTTTAGAGAAATGATTCTGATGTAGAACGTCATTTTCCTAAAACTGCCTTGTTCAAAGACCATGCACCTAAATGTTTGAACACAAAGAAGAGCCATATAAAGTTAGACCTCTGGAAAATTGTTAGGTGGTTAAAATCCCGTGGGATTTCAGGTCCTCACAACACCTTATTCACTGAAGCACCTAGAATATTTATTTATTTTGGTTGTCAGTTGTGTTCTCTAAACTCAAAGTTTCTTGATGATACAGATTAGACTTTATTCATATCGTATCTGTGCCGGCTACATAGCAGATACTCAAAATTGTTAGCTATGAGTGCAGTGATAAAATGTGTAGGCCAGAGCACTGACATCTAGCATTTTTCAGGCCCTTTTCTAATGCAAAGACAAGAGAGAGGCAAAGACACAGTGACAACACAGCAGAGAGAAACACCACAAGAGAAGTGAAGTCTGGGCCACCCAAGGGCTTATGTGTGAAGGACCCAGGGCATGGTTGAGGCTAGTAGACCTTGGCAGGCCATGTTGAGGTGCTGCCATGCCTTCGAAGTTTGTTCATGTGGGAGGATACAACAAATCAAGCTGCTACCTTAACCTGTGCCAAGGGCATCACTATGGAGCCTGGAACATGGTCCAAGAGCACAACTTGAGGACGTTCACCACTGGCCTGTATGGGGCCGGTGTTCATTCTGCGACTGTATTTGAGGAGGTGATGGCAGTGGGCAAATTGAACCTTGCAGTTTTCTTCCTGCTGGGCATTTAGAAGTTTACTGACCTCTTGGATATGAAATAGTCTTCAGGACTCAAAGAATCATAGTAAATGTTAATATTAAGAAGGAGCATCTGGCCTTCCTATTGGAGAGAACAGGGTGATGCTCCAGTGATTAACTGGAAAAAACAAAAAATAGCTTTTTGCCCCTAAGTTGATGTGGTCAGACATAAAGTTTCATATATAAGGTCTGGAGTATCTGTGGAACATTAATGTGGAGGTTCCAGAAGACAGATAGAAATATTGGCTTAAAATATATGGAGAGGTTGGGGAGAAAGGTAAAAGTTTGGAAATCATCATCATATTGATAAGACTGTCTTATATTTAGCTTAATATTCCACTACCTATATAGTAGGAGTGGAAATAAGTATTTGTTGAATAAATAAATTAATGAATAAGTGAATAAGTATAAGTAAAGTAGAACAATTAATTTTTAAAAAACAAATATGCTGGGACTTTTACATCCATATTTTTCTCTACTTCAGAGTAGTCATCTTGGATTTATTCCTGCAATATCTTTATAGCCTAGGGAAGTTTCTAGCTCCCATAGAATTAATTACATTCAGAGTGCATGCTTTTACTTCTCTTCAGTGGTGGAGACTCTTTATCCTTTAAGAGCGAGTGTGATTTCTGAAAACAACCAAAAGCAATTCTTAGTCATATTTGGTGAGTAATTTGGGGAATAGGAAAAAACCCCAAAATTTTGGTCAGTAACATTTTAAAATTCAAAAGTAATAGAACTTAATTTTTAATTCTGAAGTCAGCATTGAATAGCAGCATTAAAATGTTTGAGCCTCCAACCACAGCCTCCCATGGTGATGATTACTGTGGAGTCCAATACTGCATTGATTTTAGTAGAATACCACACACACACACACACACACACACACACACACAATTTATTTTTAAATGTAAAATTTAGGTGTTCAGTGTTGGCCAAAAGTATGCTTTCTTAACTTCTTGTTCTTTCTCACTAGAATTCACCTTGTCTCTCTTTTATTCCCCCATCTATTTAGCATTTTGTGAGTTATAACAGCTGTGGTGTTTGAAATGCCCTATGAGTTGAAGCAAGTACTGCTAAAAATAGGACACTCTGAGAACCAATAAATGGGAGGTTATGGGGTTGGTACCTCACTGTACTTTGATTCTTCTATCTTTTGTCACATTTTTTTAAGCCCTGACTAAATCTGACTGCAGTGAGACTATTTCTTTGGTTGGATGGATTTTGTGCCATTAAATTTTCATTATAAGGATTTGACTCCAATATTGGTGGGATGGTAGCAAAACAAAAAACAAACCCACATTGGTAGTAGTCTATTCAAAAGACCCAGGTTCTAGTTATGACAATATTAGTAATGGTATTACTATTATTACTATTGATACTATTACCAATGCTACTGCTACTATTATTACTACTTCTGTATTTTAGATTTGCACAAAAATTTTTATATGCTTTCCCTTAATTAATACTCATAAGAATCCTGTGAAATAGAAAGACATCAACAGACATATTTTCAGTAAGTAAAGTGAGCACAAAGTAAACTTTCAAGTATCCAATTAAGAATGACATTGAGCAGGTCACTTTAGGTCTTGGGTCTGGACTCTCTAAGATCCACTTGCTTTAAAATGTTATGCTCTATTCTCTTAATAGGGTGTAAAATATCACTATGCACCAGAGTATAGTTCTTCATGCCCTAAGTTTCTCATAAATCAGGAATCATGGGGAAACACTCTCCCATTGTAAGAGTTATAATATGTGCAACAAGCAAGTTGAGTAAAATTAAATACTTAAGCAAAAAAATAAAGTCATGCAAGTGTTTATTTTGAGAATGTTTTAGTATTACTGCTTCTTCCCTCTAGGCTGGTAGAACCATTACTTTTATCTGAGAAGTTGCTATGGAAACCAATTTGTACTGTTTTCCCTTTGCCATAATATTTTTCTCAGGCACGCTCTATCTCTCAAAAATCTTAACAGCAGTGAAACAGACATTAAACCCTAGAGGATTAAAAAATAGGATTTGTATTTTTTCTCCTGACCCCCTCCCTCATCCCTTCAAAGGCATGACTATTGACAAATTGAGGGCTCACAGATTCCGCCAACAATGGTCTATTTTCTACACAGACAGATGCTGACAGAGGGCCTGCCATGTTGATGAAGGAAGGGCTGTGACTGCCGGTCTTCAGGTCTCCTGCAGACCACAGTCCCACCTGCCATGGACACAGGTGCTCTGTCCTGGTTTGAAGGATTAGAGCCACTCATCACACTTAGAAGAACATAAGAAACACAGAATTTTTGTTAATCAACATCAAAATGATCAAACAGGTGGCATAAGTGAGGATGAGAAAGAAAGTTTTTCTTTAGGGTTCTGAATTCACTGACCAAATAGGCATTAGGAAAACATGGGAAGAATCTAGAAACATTGTGTTCATGAGGTTCTTAATCTTGAAGATGAATTTTTATTATGGTCTAAGGAGAGTACTGTTATATCAAGTCACTTCATAATAGGCTTATGAGGTATTTCACAAAAGTGTTGTTACCATTACAGCCTAAAATTATCTCAAAACTTAGCAATGTAAACTGGCAACCATTTTTATTTTGCTCACCAAATTATGAGTCAGAAATTCACGACATTCTTGGCTTCAAAGTTCTCACTTGAGATGTCTCATGTGTTGGTCATCAGAGGTTGGCTGCAACTGCTGCCATCTGAAGACTCAACTGGGCTGGGTGTCCAAGAGGCTCAGTCACAGGGTGATGGCATTTAATGCTGGCTGTGGCCGGTCATCCTTGTCACCACTCTGGAATGGTGGCTTCAGGAGAGTCAGATTTCTTGCATGGTGGCCTACTTCCCCCAGAGCAAGCATCCCAAGAGAAGTAGATGTAAGCTGTGTGACCTCTGATGCCTGGCCTCAGAAGTCTTCGAGCATCACTTCTGCCATACTATTTGTTAAAGCAGTGATAGACCTGTGAAGACACAGGAAAGAGGGGAAGAGATCCTAAATCCTGATGAGAAGGTTGTCAAAGAGTTTGTGGTCTTTTAAAAAATATGCTAAATAAATGGATTTTCTGGCAAACTGCTTATAACTTCGAGTACAAACTTTCTAAGCTTAACTCTTCCTCAATACTCAAGATTTTTAAAATTAAATTTATTGGGGTGACACTAGTTAATAAAATCACATAGGTTTCAAGTGTGTGATTCTATGATACATCATCTGTATATTTTATTGTGTGTTCACCACCACAAGTCAAGCCTTCTTCTATCACCATTTATCCCCAGATACCCTCTTCTACCTCCCTGTATCTTCCTTCTCCCCTGGTCTCAGGATTTTCATTAAGAGCATCCATTAATGCACTCCATGGAAGTAAGTGTTATCCACAGGGCATATTGAATAGAAGGATTTTTTAAAATGAAATTTGCTTGCTGCTTACTCTGTTCCAAGAGTTTTATGTATTTTATTTCAGTTAATTTCTTCTCTTTTTTTCTTTTTTCTTTTTTTTTCTTTTGCTAGAAATAGACTTGGTTTTGAGGAGGGATCAAATAGTTAAGAATTATTTTTAAATGTTTTCAGTGTTGATAATTTAAAAATCCTTAAGACAGTTGTGAGGTACTATTTTTCTTAATTTAAATTAGCAGAAATAAATGAATACAGCACAATGAATTAAGAATTTTAAGATACAGGAACACTTATAACAGAATTGCAGTATTTTGTAGAATATTTCTTACAGAATATGGCAAAAATATTCTTGGCTGACTAAAGCCAATTCCTGAAAACCCAGTCTGAGGAAATAATTATAGACAAAGACAGCACTAGATAGATTAGAATTTTGCACTGCCGTATCTTACTGACTGTCAGGTAGCAATGACTTTAATACACACCACTACTTGATGCACCACTAAGGAAAAAAAAATGCCAGTTACACTTGAATGACATGCTTATTTATCAACAAAAATGGTTATTTTACACAAACTGTAGGAGTTCTTTTAGACTTAGTTAAATATATAATTTTAGAATCACATCACATGCACACATAGGCAAAAGAATTTGGTTATGGTATTACCTGTTTTGTGTGCTGAGTTTGTTCACTGAATCACTTTTTCTTATTACATTTCTTTTTATTTATGTATATATTTATTTTTAAAATACATTTTATTGATTATACTATTACAGTTGTCCCAATTTTTCCTCTTTTCCCCCCTCCACTTAGTACCCCCATTCCCTCTAAAATGTCCTCCTTAGTCCATGGGTTGTGCATGTAAGTTTTTTGGCTTCAGTATTTCCTGTTCTATTTGTAACATCCCACTGTCTATTTTGTATATACCAATTTACAATTTATGCTTCTTAATCCCTGCACATTTTCCCTCATTCTCCCCCTTCCTCCTCCCTTCTTATAACCCTCCAAATGCTCTGCATATCTATGATTCTATTCCTGTCCTTCTTGCTTGCTTAGTTTTTTTTTTAGATTCAGTTGTTGATTGTTGTGAACTTATTGCCATTTTAATGTTCAAAGTTTTGATATTTTTCTTAAATAAGTCCCTTTAACATTTTATGTAATAATGGTTTGGTGATGAACTCCTTTAGCTTTACCTTGTCTGGGAAGCACTTTATCGCCCCTTCCATTCTAAATGATGGCTTTGCTGGATAGAATAATATAGGTTGTAGATCCTTGTTTTTGACCACTTTGAGTACTTCTTGCCAATCCCTTCTAGCTTGCAAAGGTTTTTTGTTTTTGTTTTTGTGGGGTTTTTTTTTGAGAAATCAGCTGACAGTCTTATGGGAACTCTTTTGTAAGCAACTCTCTTCTTTTCTCTTGCTGCTTTTAAGATACTCTCTTTATCTTTAAACTTTGGCATTTTAATTATAATGTGTCTTGGTGTGATCCTCTTTGGGTCCAATTTGTTTTGGACTCCCTGTGCTTCCTGGACTTGTATGTCTATTTCCTTCATCAAATTAAGGATGTTTTCTTTCTTTGTTTTTTAAATAAGTTTTTATTTTTTTGCTCTTTCTCTTTGCCTTCTGGCACTCCTATGATTTGGATATTGGTACATTTGGAGATATCCCAGAAGCTCCTTATACTATCCTCATTTTTGTTTTTGCTTTTTTAAATTATTATTTTCTTCTTGCTGTTCTGATTGAATTCTTATTACTTCCTTATGTTTCATATCATTGATTTGAATCTTGGCTTCATCCCCTCCAATGTTGGTTCCTTGTAGATTTTTCTTTATTTCACTTAATGTAAGCTTCATTTCTGCCTGGGCCTTATTTTATGTTGTTGCCATAATCAATGAGTTCTGTGAGCATAAATTGCCAGTGTTTTGAACTCTGCACCTGATAGTTTGCTTACCTCCATTTGTTTAGCTCTTTTCCTGGGGTTTTGTTCTGTTCTTTCATTTGGCCATGTTTCTTTGTCTCCTCAATCTGACCACTTCCCTGTGTTTGTTTCTGTGTATTAGGTAGAGCTGCTTTGACTCCATTTTAGTAATGTGGCCTATTTTAGAAAGGGGACTTGTAAATTGTATGGGGCGAAGCCATAGGTAATCACCAGGCAACCCATTTCACCGCTTTCTGGCTCTGTGTGGGGGAGGGCTCAGAGAGGGCATAATGCTGTTGCCTGGCTTCTGGACTTCCTGGCACTTGTCCTGTTTTCAGTCACTTCACTTTCTTTCTACATGTGACTGGTGCCCTTCTAGCTGTTGCTCTGGAGCTGAATTCCACAGTGGGCAGGTCTGCATGAGTCCTAAGTCCATGCAGGCTCTTTAAAAGGAGTCTCCTTAAAATCCTGAGGTTTCTTCCACTGCCCCAACCCCCCACTGGTTTTTATAGCCAGAGTTATGTGGATTTATCTTCCTGGCACTAGAACCCTGGGCTATGTGGTCTGGCCTGGGTCTGGGATCCCTCAATTCTGACGTATCCCTCCTGATTTTTAACCACAACATGTGAACATGGGGGCACCCATTGCGCTGCCTCTCTGTGCCACACTGCATCTCTGCACCTCTCTGCCTGCCTCTGTGTCTCCACCACTCCTACCCATCTGGATGACTGTGGCTTATTTAAATCCTTGGTTATCAGGCTTCCATACAGCTCAGTTTTCTGACAGTTCTAGGTGATATTTGTTTTGAGGCCTAGTTGTAATTTTTTTCTGTAGTTATGTTAGGGGGTGAAGTGTGTTTACCTACTTCTCCATCTTGACTGGAAGTCTCAGTTAATTTCTGCAATAATATAATGGTAGGTAGACATAGTGTTAGCTGCATTTTAAAAGCGAGGAAGTTAAAGGACAGAGATAAAATTGCCTGCAAACACACAGGTAATAAGCTTCAGAGGCAAGTTATTGATTCTAGAGTGCTTGATTATAAAACCTAGATTTTTTTGCGGGGGTGTGAGGGTGTTCCTTTAAAATTCTTCTTGGAGAAGATAGGGGCCTTCTTCATGCTCTCTTTTTCTGTTTTAAGGAGAGCTACTTTCCTTTCTTCTGTGAAGCCAACACTTTTCTTGTTCCTAAATAAGTGCTTATGTACTGGTTTTGAATAATTGTTCAGAATAGTGAACAACTCTTTTTTATAGTTCCAAATCTTTTCCACTAATATGTTTTAGGGATTTTAGATATTTTTTAAAGATTTTATTTTATTTATTTTTTAGAGAGGGAAGGGAGGGAGAAAGAGAGAGAAACATCAATGTGGGGTTGCTGGGGGTCATGGCTTGCAACCTAGGCATCTATCCTGACTGAAAATTGAACCTGCGACACTTTGGTTTGCAGCCTGCGCAGCCCACTGAGCTACTCCAGCCAGGCTGGATTTTAGATATTTTTATATAATCATCTTTTGGGGTATTTTTTGTGCTGTCTCGTATAACTTCCCCATGTCCTACATGCAAATGACAGCCTGATGTGCCAGTGAGTCATGAGACCTGCAGCCCTCCCTGTGCTACCTGATTGCCTGGGTTTCTCACTCTCTTTCTATTTCTGTTCACATCATTGCATTCTTCTCAGTTTTTGTTCTTCCTGGTTAAAATGCCATGTTATGTTCTTAAATTCCTGCTTGCTCTTGCCCTCAGTATGTCATGACTGAGTTCAATGTACCCACTTTGTGACCATCCATGCTGTCCATGGACTTGGTTCCTAGTCACCCTCTGGTTCTCTTGCTGCCTGTCCACTTCGTATTTATTTCCCATGGCCAACCACTGATCAGTGTCTTCCCAGCCAATATTTGCAGTCTTTTTGTTCCTTGCATACTTGCCCTTTTTTATTAGACAGGGGTCTACTCTGCCTCTTTTCTAAAAAGGAGAGGACAGACAGGAGACAAAAGAAGAAAGGGTGAACACATGATCACATGGCCTCATGGTAACAATGCCCCTGTAATACTGGCTGCACTAGGTCCCTCATGACCTCAGGCTTTCTCAGGACATTTTGCACCTAAGTACACAGGAGTCACTCTGACTGGACACACAAATGAAGAGCTACTTTGGTTCCAATTCAGAAGTCTGCACATACTTGATGTCATTACAAAATAATTTTCTTTCCACTAGCTTCCCTGGTTTTTAAGTGGGAAAAAGTTGTCACCCTAAATGAGTGCATTTGTGACTCTTCCTCTCAGACTGCCTACTTAAGAATGTTTGCATTCTAGCTTCTGGGTCTCAGCAGGATCCTAGAGCTAATGGGTCTAACACTGGAGACTAGGAGCATAACTAATGATGGTGCCTAATCAGTGGCCAGCATCCACAATGACCCTGTCTCCAAATTTTTCCTTTAATTTTGGGAGTCCAGCTTCCTTAACCCCCTGTGGGCTGTTTACGTCCCTCCTAGTAGCTGCTAAATATGCAAATGAGAACTTCTTGAAAATAGTTCTGTGGTTATTATGGACCTCCATGCTTATTGCAGAGAGGAAATGCTTATCTTTGGGTCTTATATAATTCAAAAGAGAGAGCTGCATAATGTGGTTCTCTCCTTTGAATTACAGGGAATCAGTGGTCTGTCCTTCTGAAAGGTCCTCTCCCTCTTCCTGAATAAATGTTACTCAAAGTGGGAGCTGTCTAATGATGCTTATCACTAACAGGACTCTCAGCATCCTTACCAGGTAGGGCAGCCAGTAGGAGCCTCGGACATTTGCAATAATTTTGCCTCTTGAGATCTTCTTGAGGTTTCTATATATAGTTAGTCTATTTCTAACATTCACATCAGATAAATATCAGGGAGGAACACTGGTAAACAGAGGATTTTGGAACTGTCTCCAATAAATCAGAAGGTTAAAGTGAAAATGACCACCTTTCATCATTTGTGGATGAACAGGACTCTTTATGCAAAGAAGATTATAGGAATGGCTGCTTTTCTGTAGAATATTTCTCAGCCTGAAGACTGGATATCAATTTGCAGGAATTAAAAGAAATCCATGATTGTAGCTAGTTTTATGATTTTTGTTTTAGTTCTGTGCCTTCCGTAAGGATCATGCCTTGGCTATACTTTAAAGCAATTGGTTTTCAGGAAGCACCACCCTAATCCAACTGCATAAAGGCTGGTCAAAAAGCACAGTTACTAGTCATATTTGGGGGAATGAAATTTTATTTTTTCCAAGTCACTACTGCAAAACTTTATATGGAATGTCACTGTTGCTGATATACATTTCCAGAAGCTCTATCATATAGGTTAAGAACAAAATCCATGCTCAGAAGTACGTATGAGACTATCTCTCTAAGGTAAGAACTTTTAGGAGAAGGAGGAGGAGGAAGGAAATCTACATGAAACCATAGTGACAAATTCATCTTTAGAAATTAAAATATAAATAACATGTAATATAATATTAGCTTCAGGTATACAATATAGTGTTTTGATATTTGTATGTTTTGGTAAATGATCATCACAGCAACTCCAGTAACATCTATTAGCATACATAATTGCAAATTTATTTTTTCTTGTGATGAAAACTTTTAAGATTTACTCTCATAAGCAAATGCTTTCTTGAAATTCTTTCTTGAGGTGCATTCTCATGTAGTTGGTAAGATGATCCTACCTCTAGAAAGCTGAAAAAGAACTGGGGGAGGCTTGGGGAAGTAAGCATGGGGCAAAGTACTGAGTCCCACCTCCACCTCTAGTCTGGATGTGCCCACCTAGCCTCCTGTATCACATGCCCAGCCAGCTCTCCAGGTAGATGGCTTGCTGAGCTTTGGCCTCACAGCTCAGGCTCGTCTTTACAAGGCAGGGATTTGCCTGGGGTGCCTGAAGTCTTTAGAGAGAAGCTGCCTCTGGTTGTGGTAGCTGACTAATGAAAGCTTAGAAATGTCAGCTTCTGGGCCTCACCCAGTGGAGGCTCACTATCTGACACCTCCTAATAAAGTGCCATATATCTGCTATGTTACAGGACAGGGTTTGGATGCACAGAGGTTAACTAAAGTGTGGGTTGAGAGTCACATTTGCTGGTTTCCCACTTTCCATGCATCACTTATGCTTGCTCTCCTGAGTTTTGCAAAACCTTTAAAAATTTTTATTTTTAATTACAAATACATTCAATATTATTTTGTATTAGTCTTAGGTGTACTGCATAATATTTTGATACTCATAGTGGATGGAAATATTTGGTCAATATTCCCTCAACAAGGTGACAAACACAGCTTTTATTTTTCAAATTCATGGTGAATCACATACTTTGTCTAAGTGGCATATTCAGGAGCTCAGCTGTTTTAGATGAAAAGTATTCTTAGTCTCAAGCTGAGACACATAGCCTACCCTGTGGAGTGGCTACAGTCCCTAATGTTATATTGGGTTTCACTAATGGATTAAGTACTATGTACTATTAATTAATCCAATCCCAAGTTTGATGTGATTAAGAAAGTGAGGCAGGACAATAAATTTGTGGAGTTAATTATTAAAAGGTACACATGTTGCAAATAATTTGCTGAAAATAAAGAAAATGTTAAAAATGTTTGGAGATGGTAAGTAGAGGTCTTAGGTGAGGAAAGGGGTATGAATAAGGCACCTGCATGTCTCTTCATAGCACTCCATTGACCTTTTCCTGGGCAGAATGAACCATGTGTCTGGCAGTTTTATTTTGAACTTTGAGTCTTAATACTGTGCCCAGCAAGTAAGCATACATTAGTAACTAGGAGAAGACACGCCTATCTGACATTCTCAAGTGACATTTTGGGCAAAGATGTCAGCTTTTCCCCCCATTACTCTAGTAAATAACCTAGTAACTGAGTAGGTTTTCTCCTTCTACTTAGACTTGGGAGGAGGTGCTAGTAACAAGTGTGATGCCCTAGATCAGCAGACAAGAGGAGGATGAGAAAGAAGTAGATGTTAGATGATCACTTCTGGATCCTTTGACATACTGACAGTATGCTGCACCCATGTTCTTTTCTAAGACAGAAACGAGCCCGACTTTAGGACAACCTCAATAACCTTCTTCAGACTCCTGCAGCCATCCATAAACAACTGTGCTCTGCTGTATAATTAAAATGGGAGTTTTTGAGGACTCCTCTCATGGAGAGACCAGTTTCTTCTGCTTCTAAAATCCAGGAATCCTTTGATTTCATTTGTTCCTGTGTCTTTCTGAATGAACACTTATTCAGAATACCTGCTATCCAGCTCCCTGCCATGTCTGTTCTTGATGTTATATGTCCTGACATCTACAATGATGAAATTCAGTTTGTGCCTCCTCAGCTGTGCATTCACAGATGTGGACTGGTTGAGCTGGCTTCCCTGGGGATTGGTCACTAACTGGTCCTCATTTTAGGGAGACTTTGCTTTTTTGAGGCCACTTCCCACCACTATACTCCTACAGATTGTGTGGAAACATTGTAGATCTGGAATGGGTGTGTAAAGTAAGACTGGCAGTTAATTCATTGAACTGGAAATAGGTTCCAGTCCAGTTGCTGTCCCTGTTGGCTTGTGCTTCCAGAAGCTCACTTGCCTTATCTGGAACTCAGTTTCATTTTCTGTCAGTGGGGACTTTGAGCTAGACCTTAGGATTTTAGCTTGGGCAACCATTGTCTAGGAGCTGGCGAAACATGCTCAAACTGGATTCAAAATTATGGATGTCTTTTGTGGGGAAGGGGTAGATAAGGCAGAGTGTCCAAAGCTTTAATTAAATTCTAAAGGGTCTGTGACCTGAGCAATAGCATGAACCACTATATTGGATGGTCTCCATGGCTCATTCTAACCTGGATGTCCCAGGATTCTAGAACAGTTTATAACAAAATGAATTGGACACCAGGGCTGGCTGCTGCATGCCCACTGACTGCTACAGAATTTCATCTAACTACTGTCCACACTGATCTCTGCCTTCATTAATTTCCTATAAGCTTAAGTTAAAGCATTCCATGTTCATTCATTTATTCATTTATCAAATATTTTCTAGAAAGCCAATTAACAAATATTGACTGATCACCAACTGTATGTTGGATGTTGTCAAAATGAAGCCATATGCTTTAATCAGCCACACTCAAAGAGCCATAAAGCATTTTCTGAAGCTCTGCTGTGCTTCAGAGCCACTGGGACCAGTGGTTTTTAACTTTGGCTTAATATTGGAATCATTAGGGACCATTAAACTTCTCATATTCTGGCCTTAGCCTAAGCACATTAAATCAGAATTCCTAGGGATTGGAACCTAGACAGCAGGATTTTTAAAAAGTTGCTCCCCGCACCCCCTCATTCCACTAGCTAATTCCAAAATGTAACCAAGATTGAGAATTATGGATTGGGATGGTGATCCCTGTCCTAGAAATGACACAGCTGGGTTAAGAAAGCACGATTAGAGAACCTATATATGATTGTTTATAATTGTTGAATTGTGCAAGTGCTTCCCAGCACATCATGAATAAAATCCAAACCATGGCTGCAAGTCCTTAGATAACCTTGTCATCTAAGGTTAACAAGATAACCTTAGATAACCTGGTCCCTATCTCCATTTATTCATTCATTCAATAATATTTATTGCACATCCAATATGTGCCAGCCAATGACCTGAGCAATGAGGATAGAATGAGGACATCAGACAAGTTCTTTGCTCTTTAGAGCCTATATTCCAAAGATGAGATAAACCATTAATATATAAATGTATATGTTGATAAGAGAGTTTTAAGCAGTGATAAGGCTTGTGTAGAAAACAAATCAGGATAGTGGACCTCAGAGTGATAAGATGGTAAAGGCTAATTTAGGCTGACTGGTCAAGTAGGTCTCCCTGAAGAGGTCAACTTGCAGGTGAGACTTTATGCCTAAAAAGAGCCAGACTTGTAAAGATCTGTGGGGGAAGGACTCTAGGCAGAGAGAATAGCATGTGGAACAGTCTTGAGGTTAGAGTGCAGTGAAAAAGGAAGCAATAATGAGATCTGAAGGTAGACAAAAGCCTGATGATTCAGGGCCTTGCAAGCATGGTTTGAATTGTATTCTAAATGCCATGAGGAGAATATGCACTGAAGTCCCATTTCACAGCTGAGCATTATTGATTATTTTTATTAAGGTCAGGCAGTTTTTGCTTTGCATGGTACTGCATTACCAAATCTCAGGTACCACAGAAACTTGCAAAGCAAGGACATGGTTCCTATGTTATGTTTTACTTAACATGGTACCATGCAAAATGAGGACAGCCTATATTCTGCATGGTTCTCTAATTATTTTTACACTAGTCTTGTTTTCTGAAATTAATTGTGAGATCACTTAGGAAGGGTCAAGAGACCTTGAGCTATTGGCTTGTTGCTCCCAACCATTTACTCCCTCTGTATGACTTAGTCTATGCCATCCATGGGAGAAAGAGACAACTTTACTGAATTGACTTTGGGCTTGGCCATATGACTTGCTTTGGCTAGTGGAATGCGAACAGACTGGACATTTGCTATATTCAGTCAGAAGCAGTAAATGTGTGCTCTGCTGAACTCTCTACAGCTCTTAAATTCCTGCCTGCTCCATGCCCCAGAGAGAAGCTCTTCCTTCATCTTTGTCCTATAGGAGAAGACTCCCATTTCTGAGCTGACTGGAGCCAAGCCAAGCCCAGCAGAGCTGATCAGAGTCATAGTCTACCCACAGCTTTTATATAATGTGGACAAGAAATAAACACTTATTGTAGTAAACTGTGAGAAAATAGGAGTTGTCTATTACTGCAGCAAAAACTAATACAGCCTGAGTGGTACTGAAAATACAGCACTCATTAAATCCTCATGAAATATCTGCTGGCTGATTGAATGTGACCAGGAGCATGGCCTCTGAGCCAGACTGCTTGGGTTTAAATCCCAGCTCTGACACAATCCATGAGAACATGCTGAGTTACTCAATCTTTCTGTAAAATCTGGATAATTGTAGTAACTACATCAAAGGGTTTTGGGGAGGATTAACTTAGTTTACATATATTACTTACTTTGCATATGTATATACTACTTAGAACTGTACAATGGCACAGTGTTTGCTAATATTCTTATTCAAATATTTATCTTAGTTTCATTTTGACAACATAGTAATATTTATTTTACATTTTTTAGTTTTTCTTCACTTCATGCGTTAAAGTGACTTCTTACTAGGCACAGTTCATTTTCTCAGATAAATTTTGTGTTGAGCATTTAAGAGCTTCCCACTGCATTTAGTGTGTCCCTCCATTCAGTGGACTTGACTGTTATTCTCATCTTCCAGGTCAAAGATGAAGATGTTCAGCCGAGCAATGTTTTGCTATGCATAGCTGGTCCCATATCACATGGAAAAGTATTTTTATTAAGTGGAAAATAACTGAAAAAAAAAAAACCAGAGCCAAATGAAATGTTAAGCAGCTGAGGACATTCCAATATTGGAAATCAGGAAAACATGACAGAAGAGACACTCGTGTTTAACAGTCACCCACTTAAAACTAAGGAGCGAAACCAAGAATCAGACATACATTTTCCTCTTGTGGAAAAACCAAAAGCTCTGAAATTCAGTATGTCTATCAGTACAAAAATTTGCTATTATTTCTTTTTTCTCTCTCATTGGTGGTGCCCCTTCACCTAAGCTTCTATTATATAACATATACATCTTTGAAGAGCTGACTGTGCCTCGATTAAGGTTCAGCAGCTCACCATAAAGCCCAATGGAAGCTAAAGGTTTCCTTTTATTTCTTTATCTTGACTGGGCAGCAAACTAAGCCATCTATCAGTGCTTTATACTCAGTTCCTGAATAGACATTTGTTACATAGGTCTTCTTCCTTGACTTCCCTGAGTGTTCAAAACATTCGGCGCCCCTTGAAATACTTTGAAATCCAAAAATATAGACCTTTCAGGTAGAACTGATACTGTCACAATGTCACCATTGATTGCCCGCATGTTTGTTTTTGAAATATCATCAGAGAACAGATTTGAACAGAAATGGGAAGTCCATCCAACTCACTGGGATTGGCTCTGTGATGTCATGTGATAGGTATGTGCAGCAGCGCGGAATTTTTCCTGCAGAACAGAAGACCTGAGACCAGAGAAAGAGTCATTGTGGAGATTTTATTGCTGCAGACAAACCCCAGTTTTGTGTGAGGTGATGAAAATACAAAAATAATAATAAAACAAAACACGAAATTTGGAGTTGTTAGAAGCCTATGATAGACTGGAACCTCATAGACTTGAGAAGCAGATTACCTGGTTCATGTCTGTATAAGAATACCTTTACATAAGTGTCCTCATCCAGAAGTATTCCAAGTATCCTCGGAACAAACAATGTATTTTCTCATGCAGGATCCGATTCAGTATCACACTTTGCATTTTGTTGTCATATATTTTTAGTCTCATTTAACATAGAACACTCATTTCATCTCCCCTGACTTTGATAATCTTGACAATTCGAGGAGCACAGGGAATTTATTTATAGCATGTCTTTCAATCTGCTTCTCACATTTATCAGAAAGCGTATGTAGTCCATGTCCTGGCAATGCTGACATTGACTCTGATCACTTGGGGAAGGTGGTGACTTCTAGGTTTTCCTGTTGTAAAATGATGATTTTGGCTTTTCAGTTGTTAAGTATCTTATAAGGACTTACTTTGACACTTTTTATCTTATTTCTCATAAGTTTTACTCAATAAAAGAACTTCATGTTTTACCTTCCTTGCTCCACACCACTTTGTCACCAGCAATCCTCCAGATGTAAGTCTCCTGAGGGCAGGGACCTTGTCTGTTTTGTTCACCCCTATTTTCATTGCCTTAGTACCTCATCTGCCACATAGTAGGCATTCAGGTTGGTTCAAGTAAAGGGCTGTTTTTGTGCTGATGCAGAGATCTTATAGGTGTTGAAGTTCAGGAACACTTTCAGCTGGGATTCATGGAGGTGAAACTCTGAGACAATCGAAAAACTGAGGGCACATGGTGGAGTAGCCCCTTTCTCTCTCAGTTTATCTGTGCTTCTCTCTGAATTGCTGTTTTTCCCTCTTTCTCCTCATAGCTGCCTCCTAATACCTATTTGTATATGACCCCAAATATTTTCCCAAGTGTGCCTCAATACTCCCATAGGCTGGTTACCACAGTCTCTGCCTCTTGATTCTTAATTCCTTAGGAAAAATCTGGTTAGCTGAGCTCATCTGTTGTAAAGAGGCCCTGAAACCTTGGGTAACTTCTGTGATGGGGTGTTCTGTCACGTGATCATGCTTGGTCCAGTCAGCTGTGGCTGGGTCGGGCAGAGAACACGCAGTACAGTACACGGCTTTCTGGGAAGTGGGGTGTTAGATAGGGCAGTTTCCCTTAGAGGAGTATGTGAGCTAATGAGCAGACTAGTAGTGATTGGCATGTCAGTCAACACCCCAGCAAGAGAAAAGGGCACCAGCTGAGGACAGTTTCACAAGGGAGTATTACAAAGGTATCAGCAGGACATAGCTGGGTCTGGAAAGCCTGAGGGGTGAGGCGGTGAGCAGTTACCACACTGAGACAGTGAGGGATCTTGAGCTGGGACCCTAGGTAGGTAGAGGGAGAAATCTGCTTGCAATGACTTCACTGGGCAAAAGGAGAGGGACAGATGGACACTCTAACCTTTCTTTCCTCCCCTCCCCTGCTGTTGTGCCTTGCCTACTGTTAGCTAAGTCAAGCTGGAAGCCAGAGCACAAGAAGCCACCTGGTGCAGTCCATGTCGCCGGCCTGCCCAGGGCAGGGTGAGGGTGAAGACGTGGGGAGTGCCATGCTGGGCAAATTGAGACACCCAGCACAAAGGGCACCAGTGTGTTTTGAGAGGGCCATGAAGGGCAAGGATGCTGAGGTGAAGAGTGCACACAAAGTTACCCAGAAGCAGGACTCATGTCAGAGCTCGTCTCCTATTACTCAGGGCCTTTTCAGAAGTGTAAGGGGAGGATTTTCTTTAACACAGTTTTCTGGTATATGTACATGCTAATAACATCCTCGATTTGTTTACTGCAGATGTAAATGCGGTGTCCTTAGGTATATACAATCAAGTGTTGAATAGATTTTTCAATGGCCACTCTGTCTCAAATAGTGTGCTTTATACCCTCCCCTGCAAAGCCTTCCTTGATCTCTCGAGTGGATAGTTATCTCTTCTTTATCTTTGAGTAGTAGTCAGTTTCTAGGGTTGAGGACATTGGCCTTGCCATCCAACAAGCCGGGTGAAGAATCCCACCTCTAACTCTTATAACCTTCCATAGGTGGATGGAAGCAACTTAACCTCCTTGAGCCTGTTTCCTTGTCTGTACAATGGGTAAGATAATGATACCAGTCCCTCAGTTTTTGCACATATCAGTGCTGTGAAACAGTCATGAGCTGCCCAATGACGAGGGCAGAAATGCATTTTATTAGGCGATGTTATCGTTCTGCGAACATCACAGAGTGCACTCGCACAGACCCAGATGTTATAGCTTACTCCTGTAATCGCATGTGCTGTACTTTATACGACTGGCAGTGCAGCAGGAGTGTTTACACTGGCATTGCCACAAACATGTAATTGCAGTGACAGCTCTGACAGTGGCTTTTCTTTTTGTAATGCAAGTGCCTGGCGTGAGCTTTGATTCAAGGACAGCTTTCTCAAATAAACACCTTATGACATGAAGGAGCCATGTTTCTCTGTCTTGGAGATCTAGGCTTCTACGACTGGGCTACTTTTGTTCCCTCCACCTATGCTTTAAAGTCTGACTTAATATGTTTTAAATTTAGCAATGAAGAGTGAACCTCCAAAATTCTAGATCCCCAACCTTGACTCCAACAAAAGCAGAACCCCAGAGGCCCCTCCTTTCCCTGTGTCTCCCTTGCGTACCTTGTATGCTTCCGGATCTGTAAGTAATAAAGTCTTTTTTCTTCAAAGTTTTCTAATGGTCACCCCTGAAGGGCATCATAATAAGATCCTCAAAAGTCGGTTCAGTTGTACCAGTGATGCAGAAAGGGAAGATGTCTGTGGAAAGCTCCCGGTCCCAAGAAAGTGACCCCAGGCATTGCTAGCAGACAGCTATACTATCAATAGACTGAAACTAGTTCAAAGACAGTATTGCATTGCACTATTGAACTGCTACAATGTTACTAAGTGACAGGAAATTTTCAGCTCCATTATAATCTTATGGGACAATCGTCATGTATGCGGTTTGTTGCTGACTGAAATGTTGTTATGTAGTGTATACATTGACTGAATATAGAATTCAATACATAATTATTGTTATTAGTTATTAACATCACCCCACCCTTTGTATGTCCTTCTATACCATTATAGTTGTTTTGTCAACCTCTCTTCTCTACTGGACCACATTCCTCTTCATGGCAGAGATTAGGACTTGCTCACTTTTGTCTACCCTCCCCTCCAAATGACTATAAAGAGTGCTTGCAGGTGGCTGGTCTTTAATAAGTATTTAATACATCTGAGTTTGCAAAAAGAACTGTCTTCTTTTGTCATCTGTAAAATGGAGAGGAAACTACCCAGCTTATCTTGAAGGTTTCTCCCACCTCTGACTCCATCAGCACCAGTCTGTCGGCCCGTGTTGCAGCATCAAGGCGGCTCTGTGTTCAGGGCACAAAAACGTGTGGCCTGTGGGTCATGGTTCTGCGCGTGTGTGGCAGCAGTGGGAGAAATGAACACGAAACTGAGGCCAGACAGCTCGAACAGCATAAGTTCTGCAGAAGGGGGCGTGGGTTCCTCGATGCTGCTGCCTGCTCTTCTCTGTTTTGACTTTGGAGATGGTGCATTACTTCAGAAAGTTACCTCTATTTTTCTAAATTTGAAAATTAACACTTGAACATCAGTATTAATATCATCAAGCCCCATATCTGCCTCTTATTATCTGTATGGCCCTAGAAAAAAACCACCATTCTCTGCCTCAGTTTCCTCATTAGTGAAGTGGGACTTTCAAGGTTTTGAGGTGGATTTTATAAGTTATTGTGGGTACTTAAAACTTGGCACATGGCAAGCACTTGATAAATGTTAGCTATCTCCAAAGCCACCACCACCACCATCATTATCATCGTCACTCTAAATCTATGTTTACTAAGAACTAAACAGGGTCAACATTTTTTTAAATAAATGTTTTGTTCATGAACTTGCTGTATCACATGGTGAGAGCCCAGCTTCTCCTTCCTCCATTCTTACTTGCCTGTTCCTGAGCAACTGCCAACCCATAGTGTTGGGACTCCTCTCCATAACTGGAGAGAAAGCCTTACTAGTGGGAGGGCAAGTAGGAGAGACTCTTGTCATTAGGAATTTTCTGCTTACTAGGTGTCCTCACATGTCATATATTTCAGTGGAAGAGAAGAGTTATGTATTTTGCTTCCAGGCTGAGCTGTAAATAGGTATCAAAAGCCACTAGGGAGCAACCTCTTTCTAGGCTCCTGGCCCGTCCATTCTCACCACTAGGTTGTGCTGTAGCCCTAGTTTTAGGTTCTAGAATTTTTAGAAGAAAAGCACCTTGCAAAATATATAGTTTCCCAGCAGTATTACTTGGTGTGAAAAGCTTCCTCCCAGGATTAAATGAAGAGCTTTTAGAAACAGTTGGTGGATGGAACAATTTAAATCTTTTTTGTGTTTTCTTAATTCCCAGTAAGATTAGCCAGCAAGCAGAAAATCGGTGAAATTCCTCTGAAAGGGGTGAAGCTGCCACATCAGTTTGCTTAATGGAGCGGCAATCATCTTCTTATGCCACCCCCCTCCCCGTTTCAGCCCTGAAATATGCTCTTCCCTCCAGAGCAAACGGAACTCTGAACTTATTTTTTAAATAGCTATTAAGTGATACCAATAAATGGTATGGATTAGATTAATACCTAAATAGCTGAAACTCATTAAACAATGAAAGATACTTTTCTTCATGGTTTCCTTTTTGGATGTAGAAATTTTAGTTAGAAAATTTTTAAAGAAGAGATCATATATGTGAAAGTAATCTGTAAAATATAAAGTGTGGTTAAACTGTTATTACTATTTTTAATTAAATTCATCTCATCGAATAGGTGAGAATTGTTTGCTGAATCATGATTTTAATGATTGCCAGATAAAATTGTGTTTGGGTGAGAAAATTATCACAATAATATGGAGAAATTGTATGCGAACAGAGAGGAGAGGGGAGAGGGAGAGAGAGAACAATGACTCAACAGTAGCCAAGTGAATTAGACATTTTGGAGCACAAAAAACGAGAAAGCAGACACAAAAAAAGGATAGATTTTATTTTGGCCTTTACACTTTAAAATCTAGGGAAAGAAATGAAACATCACCATTTATAAAGAGAAATTTGGTAAGATACACAGAAGCAGATGTGAATTAATGTAGGGGAAAGTAAAGAGTGTGCCTGTGGCTGGTAAGCTGCATATTGACCTGATAACAAGGAAACAGGCTTAATGATACAAGTTTTCACAGCACAAATGGATTTCAACTTCTGCAATATGGAAAGAGAGACATGATTTGTTGAGGCCTAGGAGGATGGCATTTTGAAGAGATTTGTTTTGGGGAAAAACATGGCACCTCTGAAGACCCAGCAATGAGGGGAACAGCAGAGGGGAAGAGATGCCCTTTTGAAACTTCCGAGTCTACACAATAGATTCTCACTTTAAGGTGAAAACTTTCTTTGAGCATGCCAATTCACCCTTAGAATTAGGAGGATTGTTCACTGCTGAGGAAATCTCACTGGAGTTTGATTTTCAGCTCTCACCCCTCCCACGGCAGCCTCTCCTCCTACAAGCACGGAGCCTTGCCATGGACACTCACTCAAGACTGAGTCACTGCCTGTGTGCTCCGTGACTCTTTGTAACATAGATTTTATTTCGAATCGAGATAAAGGAAACACTTTTATTTGTTTGTTTTTAATTCTTTCCGCTCTGCATTCTTCCCATTTAGGAAATCAATGTGAAGTGTCTCCACACAATTGAGAAAGGGCTGTTGAGTTACAATCATTACTTGAAATCAAGTACAGGACAGAAGTTATAGGAGAGGCAGAGTGAAGAAGATGATGCAAGAGAAAGTGAGTATCATATTTCTAAAAAGTTGTATGGAAGGAGGGGAAGGGACTAGTTAAAGAGCATGTGTGAATGACGGATGACCCTTGGACATGGACAACGGTGTGAGGACTGACCATGCGAGTGGGGGGTGGGGTGGGTGAGGAGGGCACATGGTGGGGAAATTAGTACAGCTGTAACAGAATAATAAAAAAATATTTTAAAAAGTTGTGACAGAAATTAACAATGTTTTCATTTAAGTGCCTCCTCACAATGTCAATAGGAAAAATACTCAGCATTGGATCAAATGTTGAATTTTCACGCCCATTGGATCCAAAACCTTATAAAACTTGTATTTATTGGGCACTTATTATGTATAGTTCGAAGCCCTTTTCTTCTACAAGAGAGAAAAAGAGATGCAAAATATCATTGAATCAACTCTACAATATTTTTATTTTTCCATAATTACTTGTTTTTTTTCCTTTTCAGGGGTAGAGAAATATAGAAAATTGTTTGTAAGAAAGGCATGATTGTAAAATGTGTTAAAATGTGAGTTGGGTGCTCATTAAAGGCATCCAGTTACAGTGTCACCCAGAGAGCCAGCCCCTAACTGCAGCATGCTCCCTGCAGCATCCCGAGGCTGCGAACGGTCCTGCATTGGCCTCCTCGGTGCGTGCTGTCTGGGGCCTAATGCTTTAAGCTGGCAGTGCCCGGTAGGGCTGGCAGAGGTGACGGCTGCTTTACATTTGGCTGCTGTTTTGAATGTGGCTACTGGTGGATTTTAAGTATTCTAGTTAATTTCACTTTCAACTGTGCAAGTTTTTCAGGGTATCTGAAATGAAGCACACTGGTTTTAGAAAGGGAAAGTCAACCACTATCTGTCCAAGTCTGTGTGGTTTTAACCTGTGGGTCAGATAAACACTGGTTTTAGGAGGTGTGAAAGCAAGGGTCTGGTGCCTCACACTGAGCCACAGTGGGGGAGGCTATTGGAGTTGTGGTATAATTCAAGGTCAAGAACAAAAATCTGAATGATCACGCAAGCAATTTAGATGCAGGGCTTGGGACGGCTGAGATGTCAAGAATGGGTGATTCTGGTGAAACGATCTGAAGAACAAGAAGGAGGGGGGTGGTCAGGATCTCTGGTTCCCCACAGCCCCTGGGGAAAGCTCACAGCCCAGGCCCGAGGGCTGGGGCAGCGTGGGAACTTGGAAGCAGGTCATCTGAGAGAGAGTCTCTGTGGGCCTCCAATACCTACTGGACCTGGTCACTTGGCTGGCAGGTATATCTGCTTTTGCTTTCCTGCTTACCTGTCCCACCTGCCAACAAGCAGTCTTCATGGAGGTAGAGGCTCCCTCAGGTAGAGGGGCCAAAAGCAATAGCTGCTTTCAGGTGATCGAGGCTTAAAGCAGACGTGTTCTGCTAGGGACAACATTCCTTCCCCATACCTGTCTGACACCTGCAAATGTTCCTGGACTTGTTTTCATGTTCCCTCTTCCAGGCAGTTTGTCTGGCTGGGTCTCTTGGCTCTTTCATAATGCCTCACTGTTTCACTGCCCCTAGACTGTGACCTCCTCAAGGGCAGGCATCCCCGGGCCTGGCGTGGTAGTTGGTGTGAAGAATGCACTCGGTGTTTGCTGAGGACATGTGAAGAGTCCAAACCAGGGTTTCCAAAACTGCATTCATTTTGATGCCATCTTCATAACTTTTATGAGATCTGAGGACCCATTGTAATCTAATTCAGCATTTTTCAACAAATTGATTTCCAATCAAATCACTGTTTAAAACCTAATTTTGTTGTGAGCATTAATATCTGTGAAATGACAGCCTTGCTATGCTGGCTAATTTTTCTGATGTACTTTAAAACGAATGCAAAAAAATTGAGGCACAAAGTCCCATCGCATGCCCGTCTTGCACAGCACTTACACAGGTGCGTGTGTTCCCGTGTGCTTCTACTAGTCCCAGGTAGTAACAAAGGTTCCTTCCTTGTTGCCATCCTCACTGGGAGCATCGTCAACACCTTGCCATTGCCACAAGGCCATGGACTGCACTCCCCACTTACTGCCCACCTGCTTGCTCCGGCTGCCCTCAGCCTTACAGGCTTAGACTTTCCCTGTCTAAAACGAATCTAGCCCGCCTTCTATTCCCTCATGGCCTTACTCTCTGTAGGGCCATGCTCTTATATGTGAATGGTGAATTTAATCTGTGACAAGATATTAAAGGTTAATAAGGTGAGACAAATGAATGTCACCCAAGGGCTCCAGGAAATGGAATTTTCAGGCAAGAGTGGCAGATTCTTAAAGAAAGAAATGTAGATTTGGAAGGACCTTTGGCACCTCTCATTACTCCTACACAATCACCCTTAAGTGAGACATGTCTTGACTCTTTAATTAAAAAGTATTTATTATAGAACTAAAGGATTAAACTACCCTAGCTTGCCTAGCTTTTTGGTCCATTAGTTATTTTAAATTCTTTTGTTTCTGAATTCCCCTTATTTTCCTTCTTGGGATTTTCTTAGTAGAGGGGAGAAAACAAACTGATCAGTGACTTCTGGGGAAATAAAAGACTTAGTGCATGGGCTTCGGAGGGTCATTGTGGCTTTTTTCCTGGCACTTGTCTCCACGTACAAGAAACACACACAACTGGTCTACAGATGCTGGTGTCACTGAGGCTAAAGGGCTGAGCGTTTCCTCAGAAGTCATGCCAGCAGGTCCGAGTCCTGCCTCTGTGACTTGGAGTGAACCAATGATCTTCTCCTCCCAGCTTTCTCTTTTCTAAAAGCCATAGTGATATTCTCCATTCTCCACATGTACTTGTCCAGGGTTGCTGTGAGGGGTAAGACAGTGTGCACAGTCAAGCCTGTGCCAGCAGCTGTCAGGGCGCCTGACACAGAGCCTGGATCTGGTTGTGCTTTAGAGGTTGGCTGACCCATCCAAGCGCAACTAGTTTTTTCCTCCCTCACACTGAGGTCCATCCTATAATGATAGCCTTTCTGTGGATGCTTCAGACACTGTGTGCAATCCATGGAAAGATGTCAAAGATGCTGACTGCTCTAGACCTTTAGAATGATTGTATATCACATGTAGATGCCATGCATTTGGCTGTAATATCTCTCTTCTCCTTTACATAGGGTGAGCCAAGCTTGCAATGCTTAACCACTGCATTCTAAGGTCTCCTTATTTTGGTTCCACTGCTTTAACAAGTCTGTAGTGTGGGCCCTGAGCCAAGTCATGGGCAGCGTCTGCCAGGATTGTCTGAAAGCCAAGAATGAGCCTCCTGGGCCAAGAGTGGTTTTTGGCCCAGGGAGGCCACAACACCTCATATCTAGCAGGGAGGGGGAACCCACTCTATAAAACTCATTTGAAAAGAACAGAAAGAGACATTGAAGTCAGAATAACTCAGGGGGAGTTTCAGTGCAGTCTGGAAGATAGAGGCTCAAATTCTGGAGTCTTAGGTCAGATTGTTGCCTCCAATCAGAGGTGACACTCCCAGGTACTTAGTGACCTCATTTTGCTCTGGAGAGACACGGATAGGTATCACAAGGCTCTCATCTGACCAGGTCTGAATGGCAGCCTCTGTTTGGGAGACAGATGTCTGACAGGGCCAGCCAGGATGGTGGAGGATGTCAAGAGAGCCCTGACAAGGACGGGGGCCACTGAGACAGTGTTTCCCTCTGTGCCGACTGGAACCAAGCCGAGGGGTCCAGAGGCTCATTTCACAAGCTTATTCCCCCTTTCTCCACCCCAAAGCAAAATGATGTAATTGTGATAAATAACCACAATGAGAATCCTGGCCCCGCATAAATCTATCCTTGTTATTTGTGCTTAGTTTGAAACCTTTGTCATCGCAGATCACGCCTAATCCAAATACATGCCTGAACTCCGCTCTTGACTTGCAATGCTATTAGTGAATTATGTTGGTTTGAGATGAGGGTAATAAATTGTTAGCAGGCTAGTCAGCTGGAGGAGGGAGCAATGGTGTTCCCATAGGACCTGAATGAAAACATGATGTCTAATATTTCAGCACGTTCTCCTCCTCCCCACCCCTCCCCCCGAAACATTGCAAAACCTGGCCATGTTAGGGCTGCTACTGGAATCTTGGCACATTCTTTTTGCCTTGTTGCTGGGAATCATTTGTAAAGTTATGTTGTAGCAATGGAGTAGAATGATACTAATCATGTCCAACTCTGTTATTTTTTTCACACGAGGGACTGTGTGTGTTAGTAACCAACTGAGAGCCTATCACAAAAATCAATCTATTTCTCTCTGTGACTTTAAGATGGAATTTCTTCTTTAAAAGCCACATTTTGATTATAGTTGACCTTTCCATAGTCTAGAGATAAACTCAGACTAGGAACCATTAGTCTGAGGTATTTCCAGGATCATTTCTTGGCTTGGGTTCATCTTTATAGAAAGAATTAAGTGAGTAGGGAATGTAGAATAAGTGTTCTTTGAAGAGGCATTAAGTCTGACTTAATGCAAATGGTTTAATTATATAAAATAGTCTTTTTTTTAGGCTATAGTCTTTTTTAATTAAAAAATTTGGGGAGGCTAGATAACTCTAGGACATGGAAAAGACTTCCAACAATACCAAATACAGAGTTCACTCCTGTCTCTAAACCCTGCAGTGCACCTGCCTCAGGCAGCGATTCTTATCTGTTTCTTTGTTACCATTGGGAAGATAGTGCATGCATATAAAATGCATTAGACTGTTACTTCAGATTCCTACATTTTATTTTGTTTGCTACTATATCTCCACTTTCTAGAATATAACCAAGAAAATAGGAAGAGCTCAATAAATATTGGTTGAATGACTAAGTGAATAAGCAGGAATTCAAGCACACATGCATACCATTGGTATTGTACTACATACACTGCTTTGCACCTTGTTTCATTTAATATGCTTTATAGCTATCCCTATAGTGTTGCCTCATTGTGTAAACAGTTGCCTAGTATTCTGTTGTAGGGTTGTACATGATTTATTTCTACTAGTCTACTAACAATGGGCATTTAGATTGCATCTATCTTTTCTTTATTAAAATAAGTTGCAATGATATCTGTGCCTTTATGTCATTACGTACATTTTGAATTCATCCATAAGATAAATTTCTGGTTAGGCTTTGAGCTATCTGTAAAATGAAATTCTTGGAATTACTTGATCAAACTACATGCATATGAAATGGCTGCTTTCCAAATAACTAATCATTGCAAGCTCTAAGGAGAGCTTGCCATTTTTATCAGTAATGCAAAGGTTTCCTCTGCTGTTCCCTTTGCCTAGTATCCTCTGATGTTCGGAGAATTAGATTTTTCTGAATAGCTCAAGCATCACTTTTCCTATGGAAATCCTCGTATTACATTAAACTATTATTTATTTATGAACCTGTTTTCTAACTAGGCTGAAAATTCCTTGATGACCAGGACTGTGTCTTATTTCACCTCCTTATCCCCAGTGACTGGCAGAATGCCTGTCGTACTGTAGGTACTGATGAAGATTCCTTTAATGGCGAATATGACAGTGAACTTTAGAAAGTTGGTGTGGAAAACAAAAGTACAAGCTTGCCTCAAGGCAGAGACTTTGGCAATGGTGGGGAGAGGAGGCATGTTTGAAGTTAGTACTGTAAGACTCAAACACAAAACTGAGAGGTGAGGTGGGCCTTAGACTCAGCCAGGCTAGGGAGTCTTAGCTGGGGCTTGGGGTCAAGCGCACAGGTTAAAGTTGAGCAACTGGCTTGGAACCGTGTGGATACAGATACAAGAAGAAAACATGATGAGTCCAAACCCAGTGTTTATTTGAGCAGAACAGGTGAAATGGAAATAGGGTTAGGAATTGAGGTGAGTTGGTGCCCCAAGGAGAGTTGTCTCTAAGGCCTGAACACTGGTGCTTGGGTTCAATCTGGTCCTTTCAGCTGGAAGGAACAAGGCCGTATGCAAACTATTTCAAGAAGTAGGTGTTTTTGAATGGAAGCTTACAGGGCAATAAATGGAAGAGAGATCTCGCAGGAACTAAGAAAAGCATATTAGTTATCTATTGTTATATAGCAAGTTACTCTAAAATGTTATAAGTAAGAAAAAATACACGTTTATATCTCACAGTGTCTATGGGTCAGAAATCCACGAGCAGGGCAGCTCAATGGGGTAGTTCTGGCCAAAGGTCTCTCATGAAACTTCTGTTCAGTAGCTTTTAAGCTGACTCTTGCAGGTGTTGTCAGGCCATAGTTCCTCAGTGGTTGTTGGCTGAAAACCTCTGTTCTTCCAGGCAAGTCTCTTCATGGGCTGCTTAAGTGTCCTCAGTATATGGCAACTGACCTCCAGCAGAGTGATCCAAGAGAGAGAACCCAAGACAGAAGCCAATTTTTTATAACTTACTGTCAGGCTTAAAACCTAACAGTCATTTATAATTTAAGTGATGTACCATAATTTCTGCAATATTCTATTTGTCATACATCCCAACCCTGTGCGAGTGAGGAGGCTTTGTAAAGGTGTGAATACCAGCAGGTGGGGCTCACTGGGCACCTTTAGGAAGACCAGCTACTGGACAGATGAACTGTACAACATGCGACCCTGTTGGAACCAGAACAGGGAGACTACAAAGCATCGGACCCACCTACATTTGTACTGACTCCTTTAGGAGCTGTGAAGTCTTTTCCTCTTGGCATCTGGTCCATCCTCTTCAGATTTTACTCATTGACTTCCTCTCCTTATTCCAGCAGTTGGCTTATCTGTGGTCCTACAAGAGCTCTATGATCCAACCCTACTCATACTCATGGAACTTTATTTCTTCTTCCCAGAAGTGTCTTAGTGTCTTGGTCACCCAATACTAAATTTCCACAAGAGAAATCTGATTATTCCAGCTCATAATATTATATCAAATCATAGGTAGGAGGTTGTCTCTAGTGGAAAAACACTTGGTTTAAATGCCCTTCTCCCAGCCATCGGCCATTATTAGGGGCTTGGATTAGATAGTTCTCAATAGAAGCTCTGGGGCATGAATATCGAAGGTTGGGGCCAAGCCTTCTGGAATCCATGAAGACAGGGAAAACACTGATCAACATCTTTAGTAATGAAGGACATGAATAGAGGACTCATGGGCATGGACAGTGGGAGGGGCTGACTGTGGGAGTGTGGGGGACAGGATAAGGGTAAGCAATGGGGAGAAAGGTGGGACAACTGTAACTGAACACCAATAAATAAATAAAAATAAAAATAAAAAAGGATACAGAGTCTGGAGCCTGACAAAGTAGGGCCTGAATCTGGTCCCCAATTTATTAACCATGGTTTTTTTTTTTAGGTAAGGTGCATGTGCCATCTCTGCAAAATTGAAATAATAATAATAATAATAATAATAATGTATTTGATAGCATTGTCAGAAAAATTGAATGGGATTGCATGGGATAATATGCTTGGTGCAGTGCTGAGAAAATAATAAGCCTTAATAAATGCTATCATTTCTATTAATATAGTCTAATGCAAGTGATGGTTTTCAGAGGTGAATGGGTAGAGGAGGAGTCTCCATTGATTTCATTCCTTCATTCCACAAATATTTATTGGTAGTTCTTCTTTTCTGTTATAATTTGGTTTTTGGTTATAGCATATACATTGAGGTATAGTCAACCTATTGTTGAGTCATTACCACATTATTCACACAAAGTCTTCAAGGTTTTTTATTTTATTTTTTTTAAAGTTCTCTGCAGGTGCCCAGTTCCCCTGGAACCTACTCTCGCTTTTTATAGATAACATCTTGTCTCCTCTACTAAGAAGAGGGAATAGTGGGTAATGGAAAGAACCTAGACTTGGCAAAAGCAGATGTAAATTATACATCTTGGCTTGGCTCTTCCTCTAACTGGTTGGCAAATTACTTGTCTTCCCCAAACTGGTTTTGTCTCTGTAAAATGGTTGTAATAAAACTTACCTCACTTTATATAAGAGGCCATAGGGTGTGGTAGTTAAGAACACAAACTCTGAAGCCAGATCATCAGGTTCAAGTTCCAGATCTCCCTTTTACAAGCTGACCTTGTCCAAGTTACCCAGTCTCTTGGAACCTCTGTTTCTTCACCTGCTAATAAGATGATAATACTAGTACCATGCCCGTAGGGTTGGATTGGGAGGGTTCAATGAGCTGATGTAGAACCACCTGGCACATAGCAATTGCTACATGAATGTTATCTAATTTTCTTGAAATAGTTTTGCTCTTGGATCTAAGCACCAGTAATAATAGCATTTTACTATGTCCATCAGACACAGGAATAAAACAAAAGAACAGATATATCCAGAAGCTGGAAGTCAGGAGCTACTCTTTCTCCCTATGTCTCTCCCAGAATTGTTTTACATAATAGCCTCTTCTCTCTTGTGATTTCAGGAAAATATAAAATGTCTATCTATGCTGCCACTATTTGTTTCTATCTACTTATCACCAGCTTTACAAAAAGGTAACAACAGTCCCTTTTCAACAACTTTTTCTTTTCCAACAACTTTTGGCTGCCTTGACCCTTAGGTCTGATGTCCACCCTTCGGCCCTTCTTCTCTCTCTCTCTCTCTTTCTCTCTCTCCTCTTCTGGCACAGCTGTCTGTCTGCAGGGCTTCATCCTTCTGGGTATCCATCTGGAATTTGAATCACCCTCTTTTTTTTTTTAATGATTTTTGCATACTTTTCCTTTATTGTATGCTCTTAGTTCCAAGTCTGTCTTCTCATCAAATGTTCCTCTCTCCTTACAAGTCTATCTTCTCTGGTGGTGTAAATTCTCATATCTGTGAAGGGACTCATATGTAGTTCTAACTTCAACTTTCTGAGTTCAAGTCCTTTGCGTTTTTAGACCTCAATATGTCTGAAAGAAAATGTATCATCCACCTTTCAATTGAACTTTTCACATCTCCTTACTTCTTGTCTGGTCATCCAAAGTTCAGAGACATCTACTCATTGTTCATCCTATTATTTCAATGTCTAGTGTGTGACAAGCATTATGCTTGACATGGAGAATGCAAACTTGCATAAGACACAGGCTTTGGGTTTAAGAGCTAGGGAGAGGACGTGGTGATGGAAGAATTTGGCAAGCGTGGACAGGGCTCAGAGGAGGGTGTGCCAAAATGCTTGAGTGGGAAGCAGTCAAAGGGGCTATGAGGAGGAGAGGAGAGCTTGCCCAGAATGTTACAGGTGAGAAGATTTTTGAAAAGAGGTGAAGAAATCCAAACAAAGGAGAGCGTGAGCCAACTCAAGAGAAGAGAAGCCACCAAGAGCTGCGAGCACCTGAGTGCCTCCCGCCAGGCACTCCGCCAGAAGCCAGGGCTCCCTGCAGGCCCAAGCGGGTGTGTTTCTGCATTTGTCTTTGCCTCTCTTTCCTCAGTTCCTTAGTCAATCCTCATTGCTTCATTATTGTTTTGTTTTTATTATTGACTCTCTCTTAGGAAACTTTAAAGACTTAAATGAAAGTAGATACTCTAATAAACTCCCATGCACCCATCACAATTTCAACAATAATCAACTCTATAACCCTCACCTAGATCCTTCCCATCTCTATTATTTTGAAGCAAGTTTCACAAATTATATCATTTTATCCACAAATATTCCTAAAAAGATAAAGAACTTTTAAGAAATATAACTGCAATATATTATTTATATCTAGGAAAAGAAATGTTTCTTAACATTTCTTAAAGTGTTTCCTAAAATATTTCTTAAAATTATTAAAAAAGTTTCTTAAAACAAAAGTTTCTTAATATTATCATATACTCAAATCTTGTATCTTATAAATAATTTTATTTTTTATAATTTGTTTTTGGCCAGAAACCCACATTTAAGTCCACATTTGTAGTCAATAACATTTTAAAAGTGTTTGAATCTATAGTCTCTATCGATCCAACTTTTTCCCCTCTTACCTGGCAATTTGTTGAAGAAATGAGGTCTTTTGTCCTTCGATTTTCCCCAGTTTGGATCCTGCTAATTGTATCCAAGTGATGTTATTAGATATGTTCCCCTGTCCCTTGTATTTTCTATCAATTGGTAGACATACAGATTTGATTTAACAATCAAATAATTTTTTTGGCAAGACTACCTCATAGTGGCATAGAAAGCACATAATATCGGCTTGTTTTTAACAATCATTGATGCTTAGAACCATTTGTAGAAGTAGTAAAATTGTGATATTCTAAGTTCTGCCATTCCTTATTCATTTATCAGCAGGAATACTTCTATGAAGATGAACTTCCTTTGACTTAATGTGTGGGATCCCAGTGGCACACTTCATGTAGGAAAGACAAAATGAGTGCATTATTCTTTCCCTTAACTACCAGTGGGTTTCCCAGCATCTTCCATAGTGAGTAATTCATGTTTTTTAAACTATCATTATGAAATTGTGGATTTAATCTCTGTGATGTGTTTCAGTTCCCTTCAGTTATGATCCTGATCTGATACCTAAATTTGTCTGCATTTGGCCTGTGACAGCTTTTCCAAATTGGCTCTGAGTTTTTTTACACAACATAGTAGTCTTCAATAGCTTCTGTGTTATCTGATATAAAAGATACTCCAGATCCACCTTGTGTATCTCCTGCCCCAGACTGGGAGCCAGCCACATTAGAGGGACTTCTGGTTTCTTGTAGTGGGAAATGCATTTCAGGACCACAGCATTCTCCATTACTTTTATTTATTATTTTAATATATTTTATTGGTTCTGCTATTACAGTTATCCCATTTTCCTCTTCCCTTTATTCCCCTCTGCCCTGCACCCCCCTTCCTGTAACGTAGTGCAGTCCAGATGGGGGCCCCAAATAGGGATTTGGAACGGGGTCCAGAACTCAAGGTGTCCAGGAAATATTAAAAAGATATATAGGATGTCCTCACCCCTCCCCCACTTGGGTCTGTTCTGTAACAGTTTTGGTGACTCCGCCGGGAGGATAACTGCCTGTGGCAGACCCACCCCCTCAGGTGTGGGATAAGAGGCTTCAGGATTTCCCCAGTCTCCAAGAATTTCTCCACACTCCTCCCGAGGGCATCGGACACCTAATCACGCCCAGAAAGGTGAAAAGGAAATGGAATGGGGAATGGACCAAAGAAGTAAAATGGTTTTGTTGAAAACTGGTTTCTGAACACTGTCAGAATAATGGAGTTGTGGATAATGGTTTGGTTAGTGTGCTGCTCCCAGGTTGCCCCTGTCTGCTCACTTACAGTTTTGGGGAGCCCAGACGGCACTAAGGGAACCTGTACTCAGGTTTGGGGAGGAAGCAAACCTCTAGGCTCTGTAAGCCGAGACTGATTGTAGGGTGGGGATCGGACAGCAAGCCATGTGGGTGCACCGCCATTTTGGGTAAAATGGAGGATGAGCCACAGAAGTGCCCCACCATGGAGGATGGTCATGTATGCAAGTCACCATCTTGGACGACCAGCGTGCATGGGTGCTGCCATCTTGGATGATGGGTCGTCCGAGAGTTCCGCCATCTTGGAACTGGGCAAGGTGGTGGGCCAAGGGTTCTCTTCAGATTATGGGCTGTGTGTTGCTGCTGTGTGGGCACTGCACCAGTCAGGTGCTCTGTGCAACTGGTTCTGATAGGGAGGGCTCTGGTTCTGAAGGTCATGAACTGGGGTCCAAGGGTAACCATCTGATTTATAGGGGGTTTGCAAGGTCTAAGCTTCAGAAAGCTGCATAATGTCCCTGCGAATCTAGGGACTTTTGGCTGCCAGATACTGAGTTTAAGTATAGTCCTTCCCAGTGTGGGAAAGGGCCATGGATTAAAAGTGAATTATGGTTAAATCTGGATGGGTAAAACTATGTAGGTATTTTGGGTGAAAGTTTTAAACCTGGAGGAAAGGAAACCTCAACTACTTGTTTTCTGGTTTTATGGGAAAGGAGCAAGTCTCTGCCATTGGTTTTGTTTCTGATCAGAAACCCTCTGTATCTGAAGACCTGTTTAAGGTCACCTGTAAGACATACAGAAGGTCGCCTGTAACCGGTTGGGGAGAATGCCTTTGCCACTCGGGACCCAGGAAGGGTTGTTTGGGGCTGATGAATGTTTCAGCCTGAGGCAAAGGAGCATGTCTCTGCCAAGAAATGGGGCCTGAAGGAGCACGTCTCTGCGAAGGCACCGGTGGATGTGCTGGTGCAAGAGAATGCCTCTACCTGTGTACTGTTCTTTGAAAACTCTGTGCTTTGGATTTTGCTCTGTATCTGCTCTGAAAACGAAATTGAGGATTCCAGGGAAGGTTAAAATTTCATACTCTGTAGGAAGTAAAGATGGGAGTGTAAGATATGTAAATGAAGAAAGTATATAAAAAGATATCAGAAGGAAAATGATTTTCCTTCACACTTTGTATTTTTCTCCCTACCTGATCCCTCCAGAATCTGGCATCCTGAAGGAGTGAGTGATGGCATAAGGTTTCTTTCATAAATCCATTAAGACCAGTTGCTAATGGTGGTTTTGTTAACCAAGATTTCAACTGGAATGTCACGCCTGAAGGAGGCGTGTCTGGGTTCTGGTCATCACCAGAAAGCCCTGGGGAACTGGGATTGACTTGTGAAGCTAGCAAAAGCCCACAAATAAAAGCCTGGTACTCTGGTTGGCTGTGCAGTTCGTGGCAGTCTTTCTAGGGAAGGAACAAAAGTTGCTTTCCTGAAAGATGGCAAAAAAGGAACCTGTAGGCACAATGGAAGCCTCAAGGTCCAAGAATTTGAGTGAAACAACTGGTATAGGCAAAGCCAGATGGCAGATGTGTGGCTCTGCTTCTGTGCCCTGAGGGGCAGACTGAAAAAGTCAACCTAAAGGTTCCCTGTGTGAGTTCCAGCAAAGTGGACTTAAAGATCATAGGTGATCCAGGCTGCTTTTGGTGGGTTTATGCAAATGAACAGGCAAAATTGAAAACTGGACCCATAGTTCCTTTAATAATGGTGAGGGTGATCTTAGGGAGAAAAATCGTGGTTCAAGGAAAATCACAATTCTCAGTATTGGACATCAGAATAGCATAGCTAACTGTCTTGAAAGACAGTTTGTTTTCATTTGAAAGTTGAAACTGGGTTTGTAATATCAGCAAAGATGTTCAATTTATAGGCACGAAGGACCTGTCAAATTGCTACTGTTAGATGTCATTGCAGCAAGGGCCTTGCAACAGGATGTCTTCCCAAGAGACAGTCTCATAGGTACAGACACTGGCTTGGGGATTGTTGTGTAAATTAACATGTGTTCTTCCTTCTGTTTTTATAGGGTGTATGCCTATGACCTCATTACCTGAGTGATTGCTTGCAATACAGACCTCACTTAAGGAGCCCATCTTCATCATTGCCTCCTGAGACTCAATGATTTGACTGAATTAAATGGCTGGGTTGGGGCAGTCTGTGGGCTTCACTTTAGAACTGATTTTCACTTTTCTCTCCTAAAGGCTTAGACAGAAAGGGCCTAGAAATCTGAAAGGAGGGAAATCCTAATATATTCCCCTTCCTGGGTAAGTATAGTGGGCCACAAGGGTTTTAGACAGGTGTAGCATGCCTTGTACATCTTTCTCCAGATAAGCCATTCTTTACCTCCAGAATACACCAATTGTGGGAAGAGTGGGAAATGATGTGGCAGAGGAAGATTGGTGCTGGGATTTAAACCCAGGGGCAGCAGCCATGTCCTTTTGGGACCACGTGGCTTGGGCAGAGAAGAATCACTTCTATTTCTTTTTCTGAGATATGGTACCCTGGACTGGGCAGAAGGATTGTGCATTTGTGGGTAATCTAAAGGACTTTGAGATCTCAATGAAGACATTAAGTCATTACTCTTAAGTTTATATAACTCTTTAAATAAATAATCCCTTTCTTTTTTCACCAGTCTCTGGCACTGAGAGATGTCTTTACCAGGCAAGGAGAACCTAGTTCGGGGCGGGAGAGCCCTGGAGCTCAAGGGTGGGTCCATTTGGTAATAGTACATCATTCACTGCCCCACCCCGTGTCTGTTCTGTAATGTTCCCACCAGCATTCCTCCCTGTCTCTGCCTAAGTTCATGCCCATGGGTCATATATATAGTTCTTTGGCTTTTCCATAAAAATACCAGTTCTTTTTCTGGTGTTTTATCTGTTCTTTCATTTGGGCCATATTTCTTTGTCTGTGTATACCTGTTATATTGTAAGGGGCAGAGCCTCAGGTGTCACCAGGGCAGGGCAACCCAATTTACTGAGCTATGGAGCTGTGTGTGGGGGGAGGGTCTGAGAAGGAACAATACCCCTTGCTGAGCTCTCCACTAGCTTTTAGTCACTTCCTCCTCTACCCACAAGCAAATTGGGCCCTTCTGGTGCTGATTCCTGGGTGAGTGGCTTTGTGTGTGTTCTAGGACCCTGCTGGTCTCTCCAACAAACTCTCCTGTGAGGCTGGGAGTTTCTCTTGCCACTGTAAGCCCCACAGATTTTTTCAGTCAGCAGTTTGATGCTTTATTTCCATACACTGGAACCCTGGGTTTGTTTGTCTGTCTCTTTCCCCAGTTGTTCCTCCCAATTTATCCACATGCAAATGTGGGACCACCATCCACCACCCACCTGGTCTTCCAGCTGCCGCCTTGCTGCGAGAGTCCTCTCCACCCAGCTTGCTCTTCTCCTGCATCCTAGCAGTCTGAATAAATGTTTCTTCTTTAATCCTGGTTGTCGGGCTTCCACACAATTTGATTTTCTGGCAGTTCTGTTTATTGTTTTTTATTTTTAAATTTGTTGTTGTCCTTCTTTTGTTGTGTGAGGAGGCAAAGTGTAATCTACCTACACCTCCATCTTGGCTGAAAGTCTGTCCTTCCATTCTAAATGATAGCTTTACTGGGTAAAGTAATCTTGGATGTAGGGTCCTTGCCTTTCATGACTTCAGATACTTCTTTCCAGCCCTTCATGTCTGTAAGTTTTCTTTTTTTATTTTATTTTAATCATTGTTCAAGTACAATTTTCTTCCACTTACTCCCATTCCAGTCCACCCACCCACCCTCCCCCCTTCCCCTCCACTACCCTCCACCCCCTAGTTTTTGTCCATGTGTCCTCCAAATTTGTTCCTGTAAACCCTACCCATTCCCCCCTGAAATTCCCTATTCTCTCCCCTCTGGTCACTGTCAGTCTGTCCCCGATTTCAGTGTCTTTGGTTATAGGTGCTTGTTTCTTTGTTTTGTTGTTTGTTCCTGTTAAAGGTTGATATCATGTGGTATTTGTCTTTCAACTGCCTGGCTTGTTTGCTTAGCATAATGCTTTCCAGCTCCATCCATGTGTTGCAAAGGGTAGGAGCTCCTTCTTTCTTTCTGCTGCATAAAATTCCATTGTGTATATGTACATAGTTTTTGATCCATATCATTTACTGATGGGCAATCTAGGTTGCTTCCAGCACCTAGCTAATTGTAAATTGTGCTGCTATTGAACATCGGGGTGCAAATGTTCTTTTATTGGTGTTTCAGTGTTCTTAGGATATAGTCCCAGCAGTGGAATTGCAGGGTCAAAAGCAGATCCATTTTTAATTTTCTGAGGAAGTTCCATACTGCTTTCCATAGTGGTTGTACCAGTCTGCAGTCCCACCAACAGTGTGAGGGTCCCCTTTTGTCCACAACCTCTCCAACACTTGTTTGTTGCTTTGTTTATGATGGCCATTCTGAGTGGTGTGAAGTGGTATTTCATTGTGGTTTTAATCTGCATCTCTCTGATAGCTAGTGATATTCAGCATCGTTTCATATGTCTTTGGATTTTCTGTATGTCCTCCTTGGAGAAGTGTCTGTTCAAGTCCTTTGCCCATTTTTTGATTGGGTTACTTGTCTTCTTAGAGTGGAGTCGTGTAAGTTCTTTATATATTTTGGAGATTAAACCCTTGTCTGAGGTATCATTGGCAAATATGTTTTCCCATACAGTTGGTTCTCTTTTTATTTTGATACTGTTTCTTTAGCTGTGCAAAAGCTTTTTATTTTGATGAGGTCCCATTTATTTAGTCTTTCCTTTATGTTCGTTGCTCTAGGAGTCATGTGAGTAAAAAGTTTCTGTGTGAAATATCTGAGATTTTCCTACCTACGTCTCTTCTAGGAGTTTAATGGTGTCACGGTTTATATTTAAGTCTTTATCCACCTTGAATCTATTTTTGTATAAGGTGTAAGGTTGGTGCTCGAGTTTCATTTTTTGCACGTAGCTGTCAGTTCTCCCAACACCATTGGTTGAAGAGGCTATTGTTTGATTCCATTTTATGTTGCTGCTTCCTTTGTCAAATATTAATTGACCGTAGAGACTTGGGTTTATTTCTGGGCTCTCTGTTCTGTTCCATTGGTCCATGTGCCTGTTTTTATGCCAGTACCAGGCAGTTTTGATTACAGTGGCCTTGTAGTATAGTTTAGTGTCAGGTATTCTGATCCCTCCTACTTTACTCTTCTTTCTCAAAATTGCAGCAGCTATTCGGGGTCATTTATGGTTCCATATAAATTGTTGGAGTGTTTGTCCTATGTCTGTGAAATATGCCATTGGTACTTTAATAGGTATTGCATTGAATGTGTAAATTGCTTTGGGTAGTATGGACATTTTGATGATATTAATTTTTCCAATCCATGAACACGGTATATGTTTCCATTTGTTTGTGTCTTCCTTGATTTCTCTCCTCAGTGTTATGTAGTTTTCTAAACACAGGTCTTTTACCTCTTTGGTTAGGTTTATTCCTAGGTATTTTATTTTTCTTCTTGCTATTTCAAATGGGATTTTTTTTCTTGATTTCTGCTTCTGCTGTTTCATTGTTGGTGTACAGAAATGACTTTGATTTCTGGATATTGACTTTGTATCCTGCTATTTTGCCAAATTCATTTATTAGGTCAAGCAGTTTTTTGGTGGAGTCTATAGGATTTTCTATGTACACTATCATGTCATCTGCAAACAGTGACAGTTTTGTTTCCTCCTTTCCGATTTGGATTCCTTTTATTTCTTTTTGTTGTCTGATTGCTGTGGCTAAAACTTCCAGTACTATATTGAATAGAAGTGGTGAAAGTGGACAGCCTTGTCTTGTTCCTGTTCTTAGTGGAAAAGATTTTAATTTTTGCCCATTGAGTATGATGTTGTCTGTAGATCTCTCTTATATGGCCTTTATGTTGAGGAATGCTCCCTCTATTCCCACTTTGCTGAGTGTTTTTATCATGAATGGGTGCTGTACCTTATCAAGTGCTTTTTCTGCATCTATTGATATGATCATGTGGTTTTTGTCTTTGCTTTTGTTTATGTGATGTATTACATTTACTGATTTGCGAATATTGTACCATCCTTGCATCCCTGGAATGAATCCCACTTGGTCATGGTGTATGATCTTCTTAATGTACTGTTGGATGCAGTTTGCCAGTATTTGTTGAGGATTTTAGCGTCAATGTTCATCAGCGATATTGGCCTGTAGTTTTCTTTCTTTGTTGTGTCTTTATCTGGTTTTGGAATTAAGATGATGTTGGCCTCATAAAAAGAGTTTGGGAGTCTTCCATCCTTTTGGATTTTTTGAAATAGTCTGTGAAGGATAGGTGTTAGTTCTTCCTTAAATGCTTTGTAGAATTCTCCTGTGAAACCATCTGGTTCAGGGCTTTTGTGTGTTGGGAGTTTTTTGATTACTGCTTCAATTTCTTTTGCTGTTATTATTGGTTCAGGCTTTCTGCTTCTTTTTCATTGAGTTTTGGAAGATTATATTTTTCTAGAAATTTGTCCATTTCATCTAGGTTTTCAAATTTCTTGGCATACAGTTCTTCGTAGTAATTTCTTACAGTCCTTTGTATTTCTGTGGTATCTGTTGTAATCTCTCCTCTTTCATTTCTGATTGTGTTTATTTGGGTTTTCTCTCTTTTTTTCTTGATGAGTCTGCTTAAATGCTTGTCAATTTTGTTTATCTTTTCAAAGAACCAACTCTTGGATTCATTGATCTTTAGAATTGTGCTTTTAGTCTCCATGTCATTTAATTCTGCTCTGATCTTGGTTATTTCCTTCCTTCTGCTTGCTCTGGGCTGTCTGTTTTGTTGTTCCTCGAGTTCTTGTAGACGTAGGTTTAGGTTGTTTGTTTGAAATGTTTCTAACTTTTTTAGGTGGGCCTGTATCGCTATGAACTTCCCCCTCAGGACTGCCTTGGCTGTGTCCCATAAGTTTTGGGTTGTTGTGAGTTCGTTTTCATTTGTTTCCAGAAACCTTTTGATTTCTTCCCTAATATCATTCTTGACCTATTCATTGTTTAATAGCATGCTAAATCCCCATGAATTTGAGTGTTTTGGGTTTTTTCCCTTGGGGTTGGTTCTAGTTTCAGTCCCTTGTGATCTGAGAAAATGCTTGGTATGATTTCAATTTGTAAGTTTTCTTTTGAAAAATCAGCTCACAGTCTTCTGGGAACTCCTTTGTAGGTAACTGTCTCCTTTCTCTTGCTGCTTTTAACATTCTCTTCTATCTTTAATCTGGGGTAATTTAATTATGATTTTTCTTTATGTTTTCCTAGTTGAATCCAACTTCTTTGGGACTATCTGAGCTTCCTGGACTTCCTGGAAGTCTGTTTCTTTCACCAAATTGGAGAAGCTTTCTTTCACTACGTTTTCAAATACGTTTCAATTTCTTGCTCTTCTAAAGTTCTCCTGGAGGTTCTTAAGCCTTTCCTCATTTTTGTGAACTCTCATTTCTTCATTTGTTCTGGTTGAATGTTTATTTATTCCTTTGTTCCAAATCATTGATTTGAGTCCTGGTTTTCTTCCCTTCAGTGTTGGTTCCCTGTATATTTTGCTGTTCTTCACTTTGCATAGCCTTCATTTCATTTTGGGACTGTACTCAATCATTCTGTGAGCATCCTGATTACCAGTGTTTTGAATTCTGCATCTGATAGGTCGACTGTCTTCTCATCATGTAGTTGTTTTTCCAGTGTTTTGATCTGTTCTCTCATTTTTGGGCCATATTTCTTTGTCTGGGTGCACCTGTTACATTGTAAGGGGTGGGGCCTTAGGTGTTCACCAGGGCAGAGCAACCCACTTTGCTGCATTGTGGCTCTGTGTGTGGGGAAGGGGTCCAAAAGGGAACAATGCTGCTTGCTCGGTTTTCACCCCACTTTCAGTCACTTTCCCATCTACCAACAAGAAAATTGAGCCTTTCTGGTACTGATTTCCAGGTGGGTATGTTTGTGTACATTCTAGGACCCCATGGGATCCAATGAACTTTCCTTTCAGGCTGGGAGTTTCTCCTGCCACCACAACCCCTTAAGTTTTTACAGGCAGATGTTTTGAGGCTTTAGTTTCCTGTGCTGGACTCCTGGGTTGTGTGGTCTCTCTTCCCGGTTGTTCCTCAGGTATATCTGCATGTGATTGTGGAGTTGCCAGCCACTGCTTGGCCCACCCAGTCTGCCAGCCACTGCCTTGCCACACATCCTCACCACTCTGCTGCCCATCTCTGCCCCTCCTACCGGTCTGGATCAATGTTTTCTTCTTTAACTCTTTAGTTGTAGGACTTCCATACAGTTGAATTTTCTGGCAGTTCTGGTTGTTTTTTTGTTTTTAAATTTGTTGTTGTCCTTCTTTTGGTGGTGTGAGGAAGCAAAGCATATCTACCTACACTTCCATGTTGGCCAACAGTCCCTCCATTACTTTTAATCTCAAATGTCAGAGGAAACTTGGTCTACCAGCTTCTAATTCTTATGTACTTCACAACTGTGCTGCATTTTTGCTGCTAGATCCTCAAAACCCATAATTAGTGATGTCCTGCTTCTGTGTAGTCATGTCACTGGCTTACCTGACCCATCAGATCCACATCTGGGCATTCCAGATGTGCTTTCTAGCCTGGTTTAACCTAAGTTACCTGCCATGTCCAGCTGAACTGATCCATTGGCTGGTTCATTGACCATGCCTCCATTTCCCACCTCTGTGCTATTGCTCATGCTACAGATTTGCCTGGGCCACCATTCCTCTATACCTCAGTTTTCAAATGTCCTCGGAGTTATGACTGATTCCAGTTCTTGGGCAGGGAATGTACAGGTCCTCCCTTGGATGCCTCCTCTGTTTTGGGGGCTGACCTAATTGCCTCATGGTCAAAGTTCTTTCTCTGAACTGCTGTGGCACTTTCTCATGGTGCTAGATGTATACACACACACACTGGGACCATGAATTTCTCGGAGGCTGGGATCCTGGCTGATTTATTTCTGAATTGTCAGTGCTAAGCATTTTCCCCTGAAATACAGCAGATTCTCCAATACATGCCTAAAGAATGAAAGAATGCTTGAATGACTGACTTACTTATGTTCTGCTTGGTGTATTGGTTATTAGGTCTCTATCCTGTTCTCATCTACTTTCAGTCTCACTGGACCCCAATCACCTGGATGGCAGGGATGGAACTTTCCCATCTGTCTTATGGTAGCCACTTACTGCACAGTGGTTGAGTAGAATTTATGGGGGAAAAGAGAGTAATTTAAATCTAAAGTTTTATTCTCTTGTCTCAGCCAACAAAGATCTGAACTTTTGATCTGTTTGTTTCTGCCTTAGTGGCAGAAGATTTCAGAGCCAAAGGCAGGAACAGTTCTGTTTGCCCGGTTTTGCCACTATGTAGTTCTGGATAGGTCAGCTTAACATTGCAATTCCTTTTTGTTTTTCCTTCTTGCTTTTCATTTCTTTTTCTCAGAGGCATCCTGTGTGATTAAAAATCTTCTTAATCCCGTTTCAGAGGCTCAGCATGGAAGTAAAAATGCTTCCCAGAAAACAGTCCAAGAACAAACAACTAGTGACCCTGGGGATGATCACACAAAAATGCTATTGACAAAAGATGGGTAGAGAGCAGTTGCCTTTATTTGGACAGAGTGAGGAAAAGAACTCCAAGTTAGTCTGTGAGCCAAGAACACCCCGGGTGTTCCATTACTCTTTTGGGGAGAGTCGCATGCCTGTAATATCTGGAGCTGGGGAAAAGGTCCAGAGCTCTTGGCAGCTGCCCGAGGGCCTTCTGAGCACAGACGTGAAGATGGGTGGTAATACCTGGACTAAGTCACACAACATGATGTTCAGAGTTGGGCCTTGAGCTCCAGAGGCTGAATTTTTAGTCCCACATTCCTTCTTTCATACCAACCCCTTTTTCTTTTGTGAGAAAGGCCAGGGTCCTCCTGTTCCCCTGCGGAAATGCAGAAGCCAGCTGGATATCATGGAACCTGGGTGTCCTGAGACCTCCATTTTAATTCCTGTTCTTTCACTAACTAGCTGCAGGGTACTGGACTAGTCCTCTGGCCATTCTTTCCCCTAGTCTCTTTATGTACCAAATATCTGCTCTTGGTTATCCCTATAGCCCTTTAAAAAAATTTTAACAAAATTCTCGACATTCCAGCTGTTAGGAATCCTGCTAATTAAGGTACTTTCTAAAGGAGCCTTTATAATATGGTGGTTGATGATTTTAAAGAAATCATCAACTCTGGAATTCTCAACTCTGATTTGCAGGACTATTCCTAAGATGCAAAATTTTGAACACAAAGGGAAGGTTTCCCAAACAGTAACACATGGCCTGAGTCCTTATTCTCCCTTATGTAGAGAACACTCATTTGTGTTGAGGATATTCAAGTTACCTATATGAAGAGAAAGATATCTGGCCACCAAGACCTAATATGAAGAATTATATTCTTTCCTAAATTCTTGGAGTATTTAATTCAGCTGACAGAGGCTATTATTATACAGAGAAGATTGAGAATTCCCATTTCCTCAGTGCCTCCTCTGTGTTGGCATGGAACTAAGTTAATTCTCACAACAATTTGTGAAGTAGTAATTTTATCCCCAATTTACTCATGAGCCTAGTAGAGAGACAATGCTTACTAAAGTGTTACTCTGAAGGAGAAAAAAAAAGGAGGAAGGAGTGGAGGAATGAGGAACAACAGGCTTAAAACCACGTAGAGTACTATGCTCAAAACCACATACTTGTAGAATACCATGCTCTGAAACCAGATATGCCCTGTTCCAAATCTAGTCTTTTATTTCCTCCTATTTGTTATATTCAAAAAGGCTTGTGAATATCTACCTTCTTCCACTTAGCATTTCCTGGGTTCAGTCACTGAAGGGCTGTGTGAAAATGTTCCCTGTAAGAGGGTGAGATGGGGTGCCTAGATCTCTCTTTCCTGCCTCAGGAGAGCTTGCTACAAACTGACTTCACCCTTCCTCAGGGTTTTCAGGCAAAGGCAACCAGGACAGACACTGAGAATGGCCTGGAAGACAGGCAGGCAGCTCAGGTACCTGGAAAGGGTGGCCAGGAAGGGGAATCCTCTCATCCTTGTAGAGAGAGAGTCCTGAGAGCAGGCAGGACAGGTCCCATGACTCTTCTGCTGGCCTGTATCCCACTGAGGGATGGTGTTGTATCTCAGTCCTGTGCTTTCGATAAGCTGAATGTGGCTCATCTCCAATGTGATGAAACCTAACTGGCGATTAGAGAATTATGCTTTGATTTACAAGGCTGGGATTGTTCTAGGAATCCTCTCCCCTCTGTTTGCTGCTGATAATAAATGATCTGATTTTGCCATTGTCAAAGTGCTCTCTTAGACTATGTGGATAGTTATTCTACTTTAGAATATGAAGGGGGCCACATTCAAAAACCCCCTTTATGCCTGAAACCAATACAAAATAAAATTGGAAGTAAATTGTAATTGAAAAAAATTAATTAATTTTTAAAAAAGAGCCACATTTAGCCATTGCTGCTCAAGGATGTGGGAGGCATTGTAGGTTCAATTTTAGTGTGAATTGGTCAACACTGTTTTTCATGAATGACTCTGGTCATCCTTACAATCCCAAACCAGCATGCTTATACCACCACGCTGTGTGCATGGGACTAGAATGCCAATGACTCAGGACAAAGTCTTTGTCTCTAGGGGTAAAGTCACTTATTCACACGCTCCTCTGACAGAGACTCTCCCCCCACAGTCCTCCCACACTGGGAAAAATGCTTTCTTCCTTAAAAAGAAAATTGGGATGGCCTACGGTAGTACTGGAAGCAGTTGAGAGGCTGCCTCCTCTCTGCTCCACTTTCCCCCTGCCCCTTCATCACTGCATCTGGGGCAGGGCCAGGAGGTGGTGCTACCCTTTGGAATACTTTAGTCTAAGCATGGATCATGCCCCTGCAGCTGATGCATGAAGATTTGCCATCACTTGATTAGAAGATTGGGAAACACCTGAGGGTCATGTCCTGCCTGCGTCAGTTCACTTCCTGCTGCCTATGCATCTTCAAGGACTCCTGCATGGCTGTGAATGGATCGGGATGGTGCAAAGAGCCCCATCTATATCAGCTCTGCCTTGTTCGGCTGATGACCCGATGATTCCTTCTGACCTTGATGACAACCATGTCCCAGTGCTTGATTTTCCAGCAATGATATTCAGTCTCTTTGGGGGTTTCTGCCCTAGACTATATCCCAGAAGCCAACTTTCAGCCCATTTTCACTGCTATCCTTTGAAATCACAGCAAAACTCAGATCTGGCCCTGATGGTGACCTTGTAGAACGGGTTTACTTATGGCCTCCATTCCACTCATCCCGGGGCACCCATGTTTGAACTTTAGTAACTGATGTTTCCTACCCTACCCATGACCCAGCTATGCTGGGGTTGTACTGGAAAAAAGAGGACCCCTGTAATGAAGGCAAGAGGACCCCCTACCTACAATTGTGTCAACAGAGGGTGAAGGCCAGACAAGGCTGTAAGAGCAAAAAGACCTGATGCAAATTTCAGGAGACCCAGGCTATTGTTAAGTTGGGTTACTATCTCAGAGGAAAGAACATGAAAATGAGAAACACTAAGCAGGAGCAAAGAGATGGCATAGTCCCTAAGCAGTGCACATTCCCTCACCAGTGGATTTTGCAGATTTCCGTCAGTGTTTGTGTGCGTGAGGTAGATCCATTCACAGAGATCAGGACAGGTTGTGCCTCCAGCAGGTAAACATATACTTCTGGGTCAGTTCACTGCTGACCTTGGATTTGACACTGGTTTAATAATGAGAAGAATAAAATCATAAGGAAAGCACAGCCAACCACGTGCAATATCTATTTTCTTATTCTGGGGACCTCAAAAAACTGAATAGGAAGAATATCTTTTCTTCTTTCTAGATGCCAAAAGTCTGGCTCTAGTTTTATTTAGCAGTTGACTTTGTCAAGCTTATGCCAGTAGAACAGCCTTTTGTGTATTTTTTTTTCCACTAAATCCCCTTGGCCTCTGAACTAAAGCAAACTCCACTGAATGTTATTGCTGAATAGCTTGTGGCATGTTTATGATACATATGACTTTCTCTGGCTGACCTCACTGAAAGGGGCAGTTGCTTAGCCAGGGACCCATTTAGAGTGGCAGGGGATGAGAAATTACAGACTATTCAGTCTAACCTCAGAGGTAGGCAGATCTGAGAGACATTAAGAAGGAATGAGATCACAAAACATCTGGAGAAATACAGCTGACAAAAACTAGACATTGTGGTTTTGTAAAGGGTAAATCTTGTTTAACAAATGTGGTGAGAAAAAAAAGAGAGAGAGAAAAATGAAAGAGATAATGTGGAAAGAAGAGGGTTATGAGACAGCTGGGACACAAACTATCAGGGTTTCCACAAGACTTTGGATAAGGTAATTCTAAATGGATACACACATTGGGTGGTATCTCTAGACTTCCCATTAGGGTGTACTTCGATCATTGCAATAAAGAGCTGAAATCAAGCTATAATTACCCCATTTGTTCCCCTAAGGGTACTATCTTAAATCCTCATTATTATACCCTTGGGTAGTGAGACTGAAGTCAAGTAAGACTGTGAAGTTTGACCTCTAACTCTCTCTTGCAAGCGTTAGAATAATAGGTTGGCTTGGTGTGTCTACAAAAGCTGTTAGGAAAGATGACTGGGCTGAGTGAGTTGAACCATCACACCATCAGTGAAATAGATTTTTAGTTTAGGGATCAGCCAACTATAGCTCACTGGTGTTGGAAAATAAATTTTATTGGAACATAGCCCACCCATTCATTTACATATTGTCTATGGCTGCTTTCATGTTGCAATGGCAGAGTTGAGCTAGTTCCAACTGTGTGGCCCACAACGCCTAAAACATTTACTCTCTGGCAATTTATAGAAAAAATATTACTCATTCTTATTCTAGTTTTACTGTAGCCCTCTCCAATCAGCCTTTTAAAGTAGTCCCATGGTGACTTTCTATCATTTTATTCTGTCTTATTTTCTTCATAGCTACTATCACCATTTAAACTATCTTGAGCTATTTATTCATATTTTTGACTCTTTCCTCTAACCAGAAAGAAATTTCCTTGAAAGCAGACATCCTGCCTGTTCTGTTCATGACAGTGTATCCTACCCCCAGGTCCTGGCATATAGAAGTTGTTCAATTAGTAGTTGTTGCATAAAGAATAAATGAATGCAGGTGAGAAAATGGTGAGGCTATGGGGGTGGGTGGAGAAGCAGTGAAAATGCTTAGTGACTAATGGGGAACAGAATGCTCATATATTTGTGCTTTTTAACATAAGTGGCCATACAATGTTAGTTCAACATTATTTAGATATACCCAAATTGATCTACCCACCCTTTTATGACAAATTATAATCCATACTAAGTCATTTAAGGCAAATATTTCTTCCCATGGTTCCTGAACATTTTCAGGAATGGATATTACCAGTGGTGGCCTGGCCCCTTCCTGGTCCTCTCGCAATGGTCTCATTGCTGAGCCCCTGACACCTGGACCATGCCCCTGAGATGGGAAGGTAGCCCACTTGCTTTGGAACTCGAGCATTACCTACATTATATTTGGGTTTTTACTTCTAGAAGAAATCATTGTGAAACTGACTACTGCAATAACATCCTCTTGCAAACTAATTATCACGTCAAATAGAAGTTGTGGTCTTAAAGAAACAATAATGTAAACCTCAAGGTGTTAATAAAAAATTCTAGTATTTCTTGAGTGCTTGAAAAATTATCTGCCAGATAAAAGACTGGCCCTACTCCTGTGTTCCAGTCATTTTCGTGGAGCATTTCTCAGGGGAGCTCTGAATCAAGCACAGTTCAATGGGTAGCATGGCATTTTGTTAGACTGGAAAAGAAGGGAGGTGTGTATCAGCATGAAAATTCATTTCATTCTGTGGATATTATAATTTGTGTCAGAATGATGATTATGGGCTACTAAGGTCAAATCAAAACTATTTAGGGACCTAATTTTAAACCAACTCCACTGGTCAAAGATTAAAAGATTTGAGGTCAAATAAGGACATTCAAACTGCAATGGATTGATATTCATGAAATATAATTAAATTACTGAGTTCAAAACTACATTGAGAAGAAAATAATTGCTTACCATTAAAAATGCTAATAATGATGCAATTCATTATTATGATTACGAAATGGAAAGAATCTAATATTCATTTGTCTTTTCCTACACAAACTTTACCACTGAGTGAGTAACCAAATAGTAATAATGGGAAATTTATATTTGTAGAAATAATCCAGTAATAAGTGAAGATGAGACAGTAAGTGACAGCATTGGAATACCGCATGAAACCACTAACACAAGAGTGTATAATGACATCAAGCATGAGTGGCTGCTGTATCACAAAAGAGAGAAAAAATGAGGCAACCATACATCAGGGGTCCCTGACCTCTGGGCCACAGACTGGTACCAGCCAGGCCTGCTGAAATGGGGCCACACTTCAGGAGGTGAGCTTGAATGTAATGCACTGAATCATCCTGAAACCATCCCCCAACTCCCATTCTGTGGGAAAATTGTCTTTCACAAAACTCGTCCCTAATCCCAAAAAGCGTGGGGACCACTGCACAACATCATTGCCTCCTGACCGAAGAACACACCACCAACTTTGAAGTAAGTAGTTTTGCCAGTAGATGAAACTTGAATCTGATTCAGCCTACTAGATACAACTACTAATTTACAGGAAATGCAGAGGACAGTGGATCACATTAACAAGGCACCACATGAAGGCAGTCAGCCAAAAATCTCGGTTACTAGCGAAAACTTTACAAGGTAGATGAATTTGTTTCTTCAAGTAAATTGGTAGAGACACAGGGAGGCATCGAGGAGGAAGGAACCTAAGGATGAAAGAAGTAAGAAAGTTATCAATGAGTCGTAATTCATGGATATTATTTGCATCCCTGATTCATAACATAAACATACTATATAAAGTTATTAACATCTATGTTTCAATTAAGAAATTTGAACTGAAGAGATATTTGACATTAGGGAAATATTAATTTTAGGTATGATTTTGATATCACATTTTAAGAATCCTTAGAGATACTGCAGTATTTATAGATGAAATGATACATTTATTGTCTGGGATTTGGTTTAAGTAATACAGGGCAGAGAGTTAGGTGAGCATAGAGATGAAAATTATTGTGTGATGAGTTCATGGAGTTCATTATGCTGTTCTCTCTATTTTGTGTATAACTGACACGTCCATTGTAAAATTTTTTTAAATGACTAGTGTGCAGAAAGACAGTGATTATGCACCTAACTTTTTCAATGGCAGATAGAGAGGGTGACGTATGACTGTAAATCATTCATGTGAAACTTATCTATGTGAACCTATACTACATACATAAATGTTTTATGTGTAACATAGTTTTGTTTATATTATAACATTGGATTAGAATATGTATACATATATAATAGGTTATCTAATCACCAGGTTATTTCAAGTGATTTAAAAATATTTAAATAATCAGTTAAAATTACTAGCTTAATGTAATGCCTGTTACCATCTCATCACAGGGTAACACCTAAATAAGTGCAGTTACAACATGGAAACACAATTCTCATTAATATCTTATTGCTATGAAAAGCGTTTTTCAGGAGTCCACCATGTGCTAGCACTAGACTAGGCTTTAAGGATAAAAATTGTCTACATCTTGACCCTGCTCTGGAGAAACCCATTTTCCTGTGGAGGAGACAGACAATAAAAACCACAGAAGACTGGCAGCCTCAGAGACGTGGCTTGTGGTGCCAAGGGAGAGCAGCCAATCTGTCCTGTGATAGAAGGGGAACCCTGGCTGGAAGATAGGCTTTCAGCAGGTAGGAGGGCAGGGGAGCAGGAGAGTAGGTGGGAGAGTAGTGATAACAGCAAGGAACACTGGGAAGACACTTCCCTGGCTCTTAGTAGAGCTGGATGATTGTGAGGGGAAGAAGGAAGAGAAATGAAGCTGGCTGGGGAGCATTGTGTGCTAGATATTTTGGAGGATGTGGAAGAAACAGAAGGCACCCTGGTCTATGCAAAGTCCTGAACCATCCCCCTACTGAGGATCATCCTACTGAGCTCCTGTCTTGCTCCAGGTGGCAACAGCTTATTGGAAGCAAATCTCCTCTCAGGGGCTCCCCCCCCCCCCCCCCCCCCCCCCCCGCAGAAGGCCATCTGCATTCCCCTGCTCACCATGCTTTCTTCTCTACAGCCTTTCCTTTCTGGCCTGCCTTTCTGTGCTCTCTCCTAGCCCAGCCATCTTTCTCCTTGTTTTCAATCTTAATTTGAGAAAGGGGGAGAAGACTCTGGCTTTCTTTGTACTGCATTTAGTCACAGCTAAATACTGCCTGCATTGCTGTTCACCAATAACCTTGATGGCCTTTTCCAGTTGAGTTGACAACCAGAAAGGACTTTGGCAATTAAACTATTTTAACATTTATTTTAACTTGAAGAATGATGTCAAAGTTGTAACATTTATTATATGATCACTTTTCCCTATCACTTTGGTTTAATTTACCACTTTAAAGAAAAAAAAAAAACACTTACATAGTCCAATCAGGGTAATTCCTTGTCATTTATTGAGAGATTTTTCTTGGTCAGACAAAACATTAGCATTCTTAGTTGTTCACTTATTTATACTACAGGAAACCAAAAGTTATGCAAAGCCACTGCCAACATAATCATGAGCTGCTGTATGGAGTCTTAAGTACCTCATGGAAAAATAACACTGAATTGGAATTCTTCCCAACAGCCAGATTCGTTAATGCTTTGACAACTGAGGTAGGCAAAAAGAAATCTAGAAAGCAGTTATAAATATGAATGGTTGTTAAACCTTTCAGCAGAGTGATTTAGTGTAAAAAAATGTAAGATATTAGCACACGTGCTCTTGCAATAGTATTGTAGCTGTGTCATGTCCTTAATTTACCTAGACTTAATTGCAGCTTTAAAATGCTTTATAGTTTAATGAACAAATAGAACACAGCCTCAAGTATGTTTTATTAACCTGGCTGTGTCTAGTATTTCCAAACAGTCTTTGAAAATGTGGGAGACAAACTGCATGTGCAGGTGTGTGCTGTGTGTATGTACCTGTGTCTGTGCTAATATTTGTAAGTCGTGACACAGAGGCAGTGGGGAGCAGGATGGACATTGGGGCAGAGGGGTGTGGTTTATTGACACAGCCCTTCTTAAAATTATACATTTCAATCCTATGGCAACTAAGTCTTGGACAAGACATTTCAAAAGGAATTTCTGGTATTTTTTTCTTTTGTTCTTGATTTTCTAAACATATTGCCATGAGCACTTCTTAAATACATATTTCTTTCTTTACAAGCAAAAGTCAGGAGCTATGAACCAAGATGTAGAGCTTTGGACATGAGAAGGGTTTATAAGTATATTTGAAGATTTCATCTTCATGGAGCAAACAGGAGAGCAATAGTAGACGTCATCTTTCTGAACAAAATTGTCCCCTTAATCTGAGAGGTGATACACATAGGCTCTGTTTCTGAGACTTAATTGCCTGTGGCACTTCAGGGGATGATGACTGCATTCACGCTGTTTTCATCTGCAGTTACTTAACAGCCTCTCATTATACCTACACACCCTACCTCACATGCCAAGTTAGTTGGGAAGGGGTTCAGAATAAGTTACCCAAAGATATGCCTCTGTGATATGTGGATTATTTTGGACTACAGGCATCTGAGACCCTGTGGGCTCAAGAGAAACTTTTGCTCATCCACTTAACTACCTAGAAGAATTTAAATGAGGGGCCTTTTCTGTAATAAGTTATTATCAGAGATAACATTTTTTGAGCTATCTATATCGCAAGGCAAACTTATAATTACTAAACATCTCCCTTTTTTTAGTGTCCTGAGAATGGTGTTCCCCCTCTCTGAAGCCCCAAGGTGACTTATCTCATCCTTAACTCTGAATAGCATATGTACCCCATTTTAACTTTTTGTTTTTGAACCTTTCATGTATGTGGGTTCTCTGATTCATGTATGTGGGGCTTTCCCCCCCACATGTGTAATTAAATTTGGTTATTTGCTCTTGAAAATCTAATCTATCTCATGTAGATTCAATTATTGGACCATACAAAAAAATCTAGAAGTGTGGAGGAAAATTTTTCCTCTCCTCCACAGTTGTCCTCATTACTTGGCTGCTTTACCTGACTCGATCAACTGCAATCTTGATTCCATATTGCCAAGAGAAGGAGTGGTACAAATTCAACATGGCATTGATGACATAGTGGCCAACATTGACTAAGACTACCAATGCACCAGGCATTGCACAAAGACCTTAACTTCCTGCCTTATTCACTACTCACCACAAGCCTGTGGGGAAGGACCAATCATTATTCCCTTTATGCAGCTGAGAAGAGCAAAGATTAGTGTGCCAAGTCAAGACCCAAGGACAAAGATACATGCACGGTTGAGCTGAGCTTGCAGTGCAGGCAGCTGACTCTGGAGCTTCATTCTTGGCCAACATGCTCTTGGATGTCACAAGTCTTCTGAAACCAGAGGACTCCACTCAGCATCAACCTTTGCCAGGAAATGAGTAATTTCTCTCCAGATTCTTGGATGTATGTGATGTTTCCAAGCTGTCCATGAATCACATTTACACTCTTTGTTTTTAAAATAAAAAGCATTCTTTCTAGACCTTTTGGAAAAAATGAAATAAAATACGTTTTTCCATATTTGATTTTTTCATTGCAAAAGTGAATGCTTGTTATAAAAATTTAAACATTATGAAATGGAAATAAGTGAAAATTTTTTGCATTTTTAAAAAACTCTATTGTCTCATTCCTCCTCATTCAACTACCTCTAAGCTCCATACCACTCACCATATGTAACCAAAGTTAAGAATTTGGAATATATCACTTTCTCTCTCTCTAACCTCCCACTGCCCCCAGCACAGAAACTTCTTAGCAGTGTTAAGTGGGCAGACTTTGGAGCTAGAGTCCCTGGATTCAAATCCTAATTGTGCCATTTATTAGGTAAGTGATTTTATGCTAGTACACAACTTCCTAACCTATAAACTAGAGATAATAATTCTACCTATATCATAGGTTTATGTGAAGATGGCATGAGTTAATATATAAAGCAGTTAGAACAGAGATTGGCCAAGATAAACCCTCAATAAGTACTTTATCTCTATATTTCTCTGTGTGCACACATATATTTAATACACATGGAGATGATAATCTACAAATCATTTTGTGTCTTGTATTTTTTAATATATTTTATTGGTTATGTTATTAAAGTTGTCCCATTACCCCCTTCATTCTCCTCCACCCTATACACCCTCTCCCACCCACATTCCCCTCTTTAGTTCATGTCCATGTGTCATAAGTTCTTTAGCTTCTACATTTCCCATACTATTCTTGCCCTCTCCCTTTCTATTTTCCAACTACCATCTATGCTACTTATTCTCCATACCTTTTCCCTCTCTCTGTTCCTCCCACTCCCCTGTTGTGTAACCCTCCATGTGATCTCCATTTCTGTGGTTCTGTTCCTGTTTTAGTTGTTTGCTTAGTTTGCTTTTGTTTTTGTTTTCGGTGTGGTTGTTAATGATTGTGAGTTTGTTGTCATTTTACTATACATGTTTTTTTATCTTCTTTTTCTTAGATAAGTCCCTTTAACATTTTATATAATATGGGCTTGGTGATAATGAACTCCTTTAACTTGACCTTATCTGGGAAGCACTTTATCTGCCCTACCATTCTAAATGATAGCTTTGCTGGATAGAGCAATTGGGGATGTAGGTCCTTGCCTTTCATGATTTGGCATACTTCTTTCCAGCCCCTTCTTATCTGCAAGGTCTCTTTTGAGAAATCAGCTGACAGTCTGATGGGAACTCCTTTGTAGGTGACTGTCTCCTTATCTCTTGCTGCTTCTAGGATTCTCTCCTTCATTTTTACCTCGGCTAATGTAATTCTGATGTGCCTTGGTGTGTTCCTCCTTGGGTCCAACTTCTTTGGGACTCTCTGAGCTCCCTGAACTTCCTGGAAGTCTATTTCCTTTGCCAGATTGGGGAAGTTCTTCATTATTTGTTCAAGTAACTTTTCCACTTGTTGCTCTTCCTCTTCTCCTTCTGGTACCCCTATAATTCAGATGTTGGAACATTTAAAGATGTCCTGGAGGTTCCTAAGCCTCTCCTCATTTTTTTGAATTCTTGTTTCTTCATTCTCTTCCATTTGGTTGTTTTTTTCTTCCTTCTGGTCCACTCCATTGGTTGGAGTCCCAGTTTCCCTCCCAACACTATTGGTTTTCCATACATTTTTCTTTATTTCCCTTAGTGTAGCCTTCATTTTTTCATCTAGTTTGTGACCAAAATCAACCAATTCTGTGAGCATTCTGATCACCAGTGCTTTGAATTGTGCATATGACAGGTTGGCTATCTCTTTGTCTCTTTGTTGTATTTTTTCTGGAGCTTTGATCTGTTCTTTAGTTTGGGCCATTTTTTTTTGTCTTGATGCACCTGTTATGTAGTGAGGGGCAGAGCCTTAGGTAATCACTGGGGTGGGGCAACCTACATTGCTGCATTGTGATGCTGTATGTGGGGTAGGAGTCTGAGAGGGAACAATGGCACTTTCTTCCCTCTCTGCTGGATTTCAGTCCCTTCCACTGCATCCTCCAAGCAAACTGGGCCCTTCTGGTGCTGATTTCCATGTGGGTGGGCTTGTATATGTTCTAGGACTCTGTGGGTCTCTCCAACGAATTCTCCTGTGAGTCTGGGAGTCTCTCCTGGCAGCTCAATCCCCACAGGTGTTTTCAACTGGTGTTTCCAGGCTTTATTTCCCTGTGCTGGGACCCTGGATTGCATGGTCTGTCTCACTCCTGTTTTACCTGGTTTATCTGCGTGCAAATGTGGGACTACCCAGTTCCACAAGCCACCACTTTTTTTTGCTACAACCCCTCTCCATCAGGCTACCAGACTCTGTCCCTCCTACCAGTCTGGATGAATGTGGTTCTGGATTTATTTTAAATCCTTGGTTGTGGGACTTCCATACAGTTTAATTTTCTATCAGTACTGGTTGTTTTTTTGTTTCTAAATTTTTGTTGTCCTTATTTTGGTTTTGCTAGGAGGCACAGTGTGTCTACCTATGCCTCCATCGTGGCTGGAAGTCTGTATCTTGTATTTTTGACTTAACAGTATATTATCGTAGTAATATAAAACTGCTATTAAAAAACAATTACACAATATTCCATTTCATACATGTAACCTGTTAGTAGACTTTCAGATGTTTCTTTTACTTTTATAAACAGTGGTGTCACAAACTTCTAAGTACATAAATCTTTGTGCATTTGTCTGAGTACAACTATAGAATAAAGTTTCAGAAATGGAATTGCTGATAACGATGTATTCACATTTGAAATTTTGGTTAAAACTGCCAGACTGCACCCCCCAAAGGCCATATGAATTTAAAATTCAGAGCATCAAGATTGAATGTGCCTATTTTCCCACAACCCTGACTGTTAATTATGAGTATTTTTTTTTCATTTCTACTAGACTGGTAGGTAAATGAAAATTTTATTGTTGAGTTCATTGCATTTATTTGATTAGTAGTAAGTTTCAGCATTTTTAATGAGTAAAATGACAATTTGTAGTCTTTTGTGAATTGGCTGTTCTCATCCCCTGCCCATTTCTCTACTGCAGTATTTTTTAAAATTAATTTTTAAAATTTTTATATATTAAGAATTTTAATCCCTTATCAGTCACATAGGTTAAAAAGTTCCCATGTTTGCTGGTCTTTTAATTTATTATTTTTACTTCATAGGAATTTGAAATTTATACACAGGCAAATCTGTGAATCTTTTCCTCTCTGGATTGGAAACTTCTTCCCCATCAAAAGTTTATATAATTATCTTATATTTATTTTAGTAGGTTTTGTTTTTTAAAATACTAAAATGTGTGCCAAATAAGATAGCTCCATGAGTGGTGTGGTATGAGGTGGGGAATTTAACTTCATTTACCCTTAAATAAATGGGCAAATTTTAGAGAAGTTGAAAAACAAAAGGAAAAAGTATTTTCAGAAGAACTGCAATACATATTTATTCCTTTATTTCACCAGTCAGGCACATATTTCTTGAATATTTACCATCATATGCACTGTGTAGTTGACCTGGCTAACAGAACTTCCTGTGATAAAAGAAATGGTCTGTGCTTATGCTGTTAAATGCAGCAGCAACTGGTCACATGTGGCTATTGAAATATGGCTAGTTGGTCAAAGAACTAAATTTTTTTTTAAAAATGTAAATTTATTTAAATTTGAAGAGCTACTTTTGGCCGTTGTGTAGGATAGTGGAACTATAGATGATGGTGGTGATGGAGGTACAACAGATGTGTGTGTGTGTGTGTACTGAGAAAGAAAGACAATATATGAAAGAATGCAAAAGGCCCTGGCAAATGCTTTCTATTTGAACTTTTCAAATTTTGGAAAAACTCCAATTTTGTATCTCCTTTTAATTTAAGGATAAGAGAGACAGAGAAAGTTTGGACACTTTTGGCATTTTTAGTCTTGAGGTTCTCGTCTCCCAAATAGGAAAGAACAAGTCTGCTAGTTAATAGCCCTTCCTTTTCAAGCTTTTAAACTGCATCCTGGCCTTGCCTCTGTAGATTCCACCTTTTTTTCTACATACAACATCTCTTTTTCAAGAAGGCTGTAGCAAACCTGCAAACCTAATGACCTATATCTGTATTAGTTTCTCCCTTATGAGGATAATGATGAGATCCCTTTAAGAAATGAGCTGAGAAGATGCCAAAATGGAACATTCTAGATGTGGATTCTGAAATCTCTTTAATCTTTCCTGTAGGGTCCCATTAGTTTCAAGAGATTGAGGTTATGGCTGTTAACTCGCTTGATACTGAATTGTTCAGAGAAGCCCAAGGAATACTCATTTGATGATGTTAATGTGCAGATGTATTTGAATGGCAGAAAGCCCTGTGGATTCTAGGCCAGAAAACCCTTCATTTCCATTTTCAAAAGAAAACAGGCTTGTCCCCTTGTTGTGGAACATGTGTACCCAAGCCAGTCACACTCATAGCAAAGTTGTCATTGTGGCTCTGGGAGCAAATGGTTGTATGTAGAGGAGTTGTATGTGATGGGGGATGGGGACATGCCAGCTTGGGTTCAGCAGCATGAATATGCAGGTGACTGGAGCCATGGGCAAGCTGTCAGCATATGGCCACCAGATTTATTACCGAGGTAAAAGGCATGCATTATGTGCAGAGCCAGCTGGTCACCTGTCAGGTGGAGAGCTGCGGCTGAAAGCAAGCTGCTCAACACTGAGGAGATAACAGCTAGGTGGGGAAAGCAGCAGTGGAGGTGTCCAACGAAAATAATCCTATCCTACAAGGTGCACCGGCATGCTTTTTTTTGTGATAAGACTAGAGGAGGAGAAGACAAAAAAGCAAGTGCTATTGAAGTGTTAGACCTTGAAGCTTAGAGAACGTTTGATGTGGCATCTCATGAAACTTTAATCATGAAATTCATTCAGATTCATTGAGATGAGTTGGAAGATAGGAACTGACAAGTGGCAGAAGCTGTTTCAGCTCAGGGTGGTGATTTATGGGGAGGCAGAAAGCAGAATGCTTCTGGCTTTTCCTTCTAGTCTCACTTAACAACTTCATTAATAACTCAGATAAACAAACCATCTAGTTCATGAATAGCATCTGATATTAAATTGAGAGGTGTTGGGAATAAAAGAGAAATCCCAAACAGACAATGGGTCACGTGGAGAAAATAAAGAATACTGACCAAGAGGAGATAGGATTCTATTTGAGTATGGAAGATTTGTTTTTTTTTCTGATAATCTCCAAGCACATTTGAGAAAAGAATAAAAATTCTCTTAGTAATAGCTGATAATTATTGAGTATGCATTCCAAACACTCTCATTTAATTCTCACAGCAACATTATGATGTGGGCTTTATTATCTTTTTTTTTCAAATGCTATAAACTGGAGATCAAGATGCAAAGGTAATTCACCAAGAGCCACACAGATGTAAATATTAGAGTGGGGATTTAATATCCAGGCCTGTTAGTCTTCAAAAGCCAGTGCTTTTTTTTCTGTGTTCTTGAAACTAAAAGTGTGGTATGTGAGCCAGCATATCAGCATCACCTTGCACCTTGTTAGAAATGGAAAACCTTAACCCTTTTCCCTCAATATCATTGAGAAAGAATCTGCATTTTTGGCAGGCTTCTCAAATGATTCATATGCAAATGAAAATATGAGAAGCCCTGGTCTACACTCATAAACAGAAAAACAAAATCCTAATGGAAACATCTCTCTGTAACTGCCTCACTACTGCCTCACTACTCCCCCAGCGTCATACTAGTGTTACCACCTTCTCAGTTAAGGTAATCACCAGTTGCACACAGTCACTGGTGCCCACAATCCACACTTGGTTCTGCCTGTTTAGGGAAGTAAAGAGAAGTTTCCAGTACAAATAACTTTAACCTAGCTAACATAGCACTTACCACACAGTACTGGAGTTGTCGATTTCACATGAGGCTCCGAAGGGTTGCAGGGCAAAGGTTTGTCGTTACCCATCTTTGTTTCCTTGGCAGCTGGCACAGAGCCTCACCTGGCCCAGAGAAGATGCTCAATAAATGCTTGTTGACATGCTGTGTGAATGAGTGAACACTGGCAAAGTTTTTTATTCTGCCTGGGCTACATCTCATTGATACTTTCCCTAGACACTTCAAAATCGGAGGTTTGTTGAAAACATCTGGAAAACTCTCAAGTTGCTGCCATACCCTTAACCACAGGTATATTTCCTTTTAGGCCTCAACAGATGTTCTCTCCTGGCAAAAATCAAAGAAAGGAAATCTATAGTATCCTCTTGACAGTGAATTTAGAAATAAAATACAGTTGTAAATAAGAAAAATTCTTCCACAGATGGAACTTTTATGTTTTCATTTCTTCTGCACATTGTAATTTGTAGTGGGAGGCTAAGATCAGGACACATTTGTTCACTCATTCAACAAATATTTATGAAGTCCTGTCATGCACCAAATGTTAGAGATATTCATGAGATCAGATATACATCTTAGCCACCTTGTGGAGCAGAGAGACTGACAAAAGAAGTAAGACTAAAATTGGAATAACTAATTCAAAGTAGTTCATGAAGTTCAACAAACATTCATTGAGTTCCAGCTCTGCACCATGCACTGTTCTAGTTGCTGACTACAGAAAGATGCTTAGGACAGAATTCCTGGGTGAGAGCAGCTTGCAATACAGTGAGACCAACATGTAAATAGATCATCTTTCTGTTGTGGCAAGAGAAAAGATATAAGGGTGTCCAAGGTGCTTAAGGAGCACACTGGGGACAATGAATGGGGGGGAGGCAAGAAGAGGTGGGTGTGAGAAATCTTGGAACAGGTGATTCCTGAGCTAGGTCTTAAAGCATGAGTAGGACTTTACCAACAAAAGGGAATGAACACAGAAGTCAAAGTTTCTTTGACCTGTCTGAAGAACCAAAACAGCTAAGCACTGAAGTGCTGTAGGAATTCTAGGGTGGGAGGTGTCCATTGTGTCTCAGAGCCAGGAGGGACCATGTGAGGGTTTTGTGGCACAGAGATGAGGAAAGGACATGCTGTGCCATGGAAAGGGTCTGAGAAGACATGCAAGTGATGTCCTTTCTCTCTCTCTCTGTCTCAATCTTGGTCTTTCTTGTTTTCTCAACTCTTACCTTTTGAATTTCTAGGATGTTAAGTTATTAAGATATTAAAAGTCATTAAGTCATTAAGTCAAAAGCCTTTAAGTCATTAAGAGCTTAAAGTTTTAGAATTAAAAACAAATATCAAAACAAAAGATAATCATAGGATTTATTTTATGTTATCAATTTTTTACTAAAGTTGGTTGCTGTGGTCCAAGCAGTAGACAAAAAATTAAGGTATATGGCTGGCCAAGATGGAGGTATAGGTGGATGCACCGTGCCTCCTTGCACAACCAAGATAGGGACAACAACAATTTAGAAACAGAATAATATCCAAAACTGACAGGAAATTGATCTGAATGGAAGTCAGACAACCAAGAAGTTGAAATAGACCCTTTCGTCCAGACCAGTAGGAGGGGTGGAGTCGTAGAGCCAGGCACTGGTCATTGCTTGGAGAACAGAGAGCGTTGGGACTGGGTGTGTAAGGCATCCAGGGCCGTGCAAGACCGCAGCAGGTGGACCCTGAGTGCGCAAGCGGCAGATGGTAGACCCTGGCCAATGGGTGGCAACCGGCAGACCCAGTGAGACAGCAATTGTAAAGCAAGGCAGTGCATGCAACCCAGGATCCCAGAGCTGGGAAATAGAGCCACAGGACACTGATTGAGGATACCTGTGGGAGTTGAGGCGCACAGAGAGACACCTATCTTCACAGGAGAGTTCCTTGGAGGGTCTCACGGTGTGCACAAGCCCACCCACGTGGGAACTGTCACTAGAGGGGCCCAGTTTGCTCGGGGGAAGCAGCAGAGGGGACTGAGGTCCCACGGAGAACAGAACAAATGCCACTGTTCCCTCTCGACCCTGCCCCACATACAATGTCACAACCCAGCAACTGGGGTGTCCCGCCCTGGTGAACACATAAGGCTCTGCCCCTCACTACCTAACAGGTGCGACCAGACACCCCCCAAAAGAAAGAAAGAGAGAGAGATGGCTCAAACAGAAAAACAAATCAAAGCTCCAGAACCCATCCTTTTAAGCGACTCAGAGATAGCCGACCTATCAGATGCACAGTTCAAAATACTGGTGATCAGAATGCTCACAGAATTGGTTGATTTTGGTCACAAATTAGATGAAAAAATGAAGGCTACACTAAGGGAAATAAAGAAAAATGTATGGAAAACCAATAGTGTTGGGAAGGAAACTGGGACTCCAACCAATGGAGTGGACCAGAAGGAAGAAAGAAACAACCAAATGGAAGAGAATGAAGAAACAAGAATTCAAAAAAATGAGGAGAGGCTTAGGAACCTTCAGGACATCTTTAAATGTTCCAACATCTGAATTATAGGGGTACCAGAAGGAGAAGAGGAAGAGCAACAAGTGGAAAAGATACTTCAACAAATAATGAAGAACTTCCCCAATCTGGCAAAGGAAATAGACTTCCAGGAAGTTCAGGGAGCTCAGAGAGTCCCAAAGAAGTTGGACGCAAGGAGGAACACACCAAGGCACATCAGAATTACATTAGCCAAGGTAAAAATGAAGGAGAGAATCCTAGAAGCAGCAAGAGATAAGGAGACAGTCACCTACAAAGACTCCCATCAGACTGTCAGGTGGTTTCTCAAAAGAGACCTTGCAGATAAGAAGGGGCTGGAAAGAAGTATGCCAAATCATGAAAGGCAAGGACCTACATCCCCAATTGCTCTATCCAGCAAAGCTATCATTTAGAATGGTAGGGCAGATAAAGTGCTTCCCAGATAAGGTCAAGTTAAAGGAGTTCATTATCACCAAGCCCGTATTATATGAAATGTTAAAGGGACTTATCTAAGAAAAAGAAGATAAAAAAAAACATGTATAGTAAAATGACAGCAAATTCACAATCATTAACAACCACACCTAAAACAAAAACAAAAGCAAACTAAGCAAACAACTAGAACAGGAACAGAACCACAGAAATGGAGATCACATGGAGGGTTACACAACAGGGGAGTGGGAGGAACAGAGAGAGGGAAAAGGTATGGAGAATAAGTAGCATAGATGGTAGGTAGAAAATAGACAGGGAGAGGGCAAGAATAGTATGGGAAATGTAGAAGCTAAAGAACTTATGACACATGGACATGAACTAAAGGGGGGGAATGTGGGTGGGAGAGTGTGTAGAGGGTGGAGGGGAGTGAAGGAGGGAAATGGGATAACTGTAATAGCATAATCAATAAAATATATTTTAAAAAATTAAGGTATATGATTCTCACCTTTACTTTCCAACCTCATCAGTGTATCTATGTAACTAACTATGTGTAGATCCTCTTTCAAAGGTGGCTTTCACCATGCACATTTGAAAGCCCCTGAAGAGCATGAGATCTGGCCCAAATGGTTCTTCTGGCACATGTACAGTAACATTTTTTTTTAATTTGAAAAGGTATCTACTGAGAATGTTATGGGTCTGCTTGGGGTTTGGGTGATACACCTTAAGTGCACACACTTAGCTTTTGCCTGTTCCCTCATATTAGGGTTTTACATCAGGACAGAGTTTGATCCACAGTCTCCAACAGCCTCCAGGGTCTTCTGATAATAGCAAAGGGCTCTTCACTGCCCTATTTCCTGGATCCCAGATAGGAAATTTGTCTGTGTCACAAGTCAAAAGTGAAATGCTAAGAAAAGCTTTTTGATACATTCCTAAGGTATTGGTGGGGAGACTGGAAATTCTAAAGCATTCAGAGTAGTAAAGATCTCAGATGAAGTCATGAGGACAAGGGAGAAGCAGCGCCCTTGTTCATGTTCCTCTTCTTGTCTGCTACATCTACATCTCAAAACCTCTCTTATTTTAACTTTCATTGTTTTTCAAAATAGAATTCTCCCCTGCCTTGGGTCTCTCTTCTTTGGTATCCGAGATGTGAATTATGGGAGGGAGGTAACATGGAGGGTCTCCAAGTGTTTATATGACTAACAACTGCTCATAAAAAGTAATCAGAGTCAGAAGCCTCCCTGATGATCCCTCCCTGCATCACCCTAAATCACAGCCCAACCTTTCACGTCAGGGTTTTCAGGGAAACCAAAGGTTATGTTCTCCACTTTCTTTTTTAAATGTGTCACAGTACATTGGACCCAGAGACCAGATCCCCTCACAGCTGGTGCCAAAGTCATAGCTGTGGTCTTTATTAAAATTTAAATCACTTAAAACCCCATTGCTCTTTTGCTAGCTTCAAATGTAAATAGGAAGCACAATGTGAAAAAGGAATTTTCTATAAGACTCAACTGTTTCTTTTAAAAGTAGAGAGCACTGTGGACATAAGAATATGTAATTCTTTAGGTTACCAAACATATATCACATGATGGTTTTTAAAAGTGAGCACAAATGGTAAAAATTTTTATATAATAATAACTCCCCATTGCATTTTTCCTACTAGTTCACCTGATATATAATACAGGATATGCGAGTTGATTTACTTCCACAAAATCAAGTAATTGCTTTGGTAATAGTAGCGGTAGTACTCATGTAGTCATGCCTCCATAGTGGAGCAGGACATGGATAGTTTTCAGGTCATTACTACATAAAAACCACAATTACTAGCACAAGATCTATTTACATTCAGCTTTAATGGGAAAAACTTGAGCAAATTTTCAAAGTTGGGTCCATATTACCTAGCTTTCATGGATTAGACATATCTACTATGAAGTAAAATCATAAATACTTAAAATTAAACTACAACTGCCAAGGTAAATAAAGTGTGTTTTATGATCCAGAATACCTCTTTTTATGGCTAGATTTAGTAGCTACTCATCCTTCAATTTCATTAATCCATAAAACATTTCCTATTTAATAATACAAAATGAGAAAATGTGATATTTTTGCTTTTAGTGTAATTTTTAAAGCAAATTTGTATCCATGTGTTTGTGCTTGTTTTGGTGAGGTAGCAAGAACAATTATTTTTATTCCCCAAGAGTACACAGTGAAAGGGTCAACAGCCAATGCCTTTCTATTTGTGAGTGCACTCTTCTTTGTTTTTGAGATGCTCTGTGCTTGCTATGAATAAGGCATTTGATTGCTTGAAGTCTGAGTTGAAATCATATTGATTTGGGCTGGAATTTAGGCTACTGTGTAGCCTCAAGCAAAATGTTAACCTGTTTTGAGCCTCAGTTTCTTCATTTGTACAATGGGGATATCTTTTCTTCAGGTTTTTGTAAGTATTTGAGATATTGCATGTATAATTAGTACAGTGCTTTGCTGCAAGTTGATGGTAAATAAATGCACTTATTGTACATCAAATAAATGTATCTATTGTATGACAAATAAATGCACAGAATAAATGCTAAAAATGTAGCTATTCTACACTAGACACTGTGTTATCTGTTGGGAATAAAACAAAGAAGAAATTCTAGTCCTTATTCTCAAAGAAGTTATGATTTTGTGGAGGAAGGAAGGCAAGAGAAACATGCACACAGAAAACTATAAAATAAGTCAGGCCACGTTTAGACCTCTCAACAGGGGATTATGGACAGTGCCTGGGAACCCAAAGGTAGGAGTGATTAATTCTGATTAGGGAAAGGGGAAGTCAGTGACTATTAGGGAAAACACCATTAAAAAATGACATTGGAGAACCTTGAAGAATAAATAGAATTTTATTAAGTGAAAGAATGTGTCCCAGCACGAGCCACAGATAGCATTAGCAGAGGTGCTGTGGCATCTGACAGGCCCCCAAAAGTGAACTGTAACTAGGCTCTTTCCTGGGCTCCACCTTGTTGACCCACCCTGCAGATTTTGGATTGCTAGCTTCCATAATGCATGAGCCAGTTTTTGAAAATCAATTAATTTATATATATACACACATGTATAAATAAATTATATATAATACTTAAGTATTTATATATAATCGAGAGAACTTATTTCTATTTAGATATGAATTATGGCCATACACAATATCAAACATGCTGAGCACTTCAGAATCCCTTCACAAGAATTTAACTTCACTAGTGGAGTCATTCTTTGTTTTTGCCAAGCCACTGCTTCTCAGGATTTTTTCAGTCCCCTCTCACAGTGCCCTCCCCCAAAAGTGGTGTTTGGATGGGATTGAGCTAAGGTGCGCTGACTGCATGTCAATGCTCCTGAAGCTGCCTGGAATGATTGCATCTGTTGGCCTTTCGCTTCACTTTACTGCTTCAGGAGCCAGGGAGAATAAGGCACATGTTATCCTGTCATGTTTTGTGCACGGCTGTCTGAATTCTTTAATACCTAGATGCGCATTACCAGATTCCAAGATTTGCAGCCACTTGAGCTGAATTGTTCTTCAATGAAAACTGTAAAAATCATAATATATTCCCCTGCTCAGATTAAGCTGGCATGTGCTGCATAAAAACCAGGACCCATCTTATGGATGCTTTTATTATAATAATAACATCTACTTGACGGCTGCTTCATTTACCGCTTCATTTACTTTTATAAGTATTACCTCATTTGATCTTCACAAACATTAGATAGGGAAGGATTTCTTACCCCAATTATATGTGTGTGTGTGTGTGTGTGTGTGTGTGTAAACAGAAACTCTGAGAACTTAGATGCATATATACTCACAGTCAATGATATTTTGGCATTTGGGGGACCAGGGATCCCCATCCTCATCTTCCTATACTAAGTCCCATACTCTTCTCTTTCCTCTCTCCTCTTATCCCCCTTCTTTAGTTCCATCCTTCAACAGTATGTATTTAGTAAATTCTAAGTCAGGTATTACTCTAGGTTTGGAGATACAGTGAGCAATATGACAGAAATCTTCATGGGCTATTTACATGGACTGTCTCCATGGAACTTACAGTATAATAAGGAATCTTATAGGCATAAAAATACACATACTTAATTTTAGTTGTGAGAATTGCTACTGGGGAAAAATATAAGAGGCCTTTAAAAGTGTATAAGAAGACTCATTTATTCAGCCTTGTTTCACAATGAAATGTTGCATATGAGCTAATATTCCAGATAACTGAGTCTTGCCTCTTTAAATGCAATACTGCCATTCTGGATCACAACCCTGTGAAAATAGAAACTTCCTTTCTTTATTAGGGGAACATGGGATATATGTCATCCTTTTCTTGACTTCTGGATTATTGACACTTCCAGCAATAATTTGTGTTTTAACACTGTGTGGACTTTTTACTCAGCAGCAAACCAATGACCAACTCCAATGGGGCAGTTGGGAGAATTAAGTAAAGGGGATTTTTATAAAGGTGGAGGGAGGTCTGCAGGGGTGAGAGTTACTAGAATCTAGATTGTGTAGCTCTAGGAAAGGATTGATCAACAGAAGCCATTTCCTTCAGCTGTCCTGTGGCAGTGGTTCAAGGAAAATGTCAAGGAAACAAATACCTACCACAATCTCCTCCTGCCCTCTGATCTGCAGAGCCAACCCATAGTCAGAGGGCAAGCAGGCAGGGTGAAAGGGGGTTCTGAGTATCAAATGGGAGATGAGAGCTTCTTCTGAACCTTGAGAGTAGGTCTGCCTCTAAAAGCCTTTCCTGACATTGTATTTAACTCCAGTAGTCTCATGAATGCTCTCCCTGCTTGCATGTTGCCCCTTATAATGCAATTCCTTTTTTCCAAGCAGCCAAAGTGATTTTAGAAAAAGTCCATAAAGCAGATAGTGAGACCCCCTCCCCTGCTACTTAAAACTGGCCAATTGCTTCTCATTGTCCTTAGATTAATATCCAGACTCTTCTATAATCATAAGGCCTACTTAAACAGCCCATTGTCCTCTCCAGGTTCATTAGGTATCATTCCCTTCCTTGCATATTACATGCTTGCCATCCTCTTGCCCTCCATGCCATGTTTGTTCTTGCTTTGGGAACTTGACTATTTCTGTTCCCTTGGCCAGAAATTCTCCTGGTGGGTTCACAGCTGGTGACTTTCTTCTTCCTTCTCTTCTTTTACCTCCTTTCTTTCGTTTTCTTTTTCTTCTTCATTTTCCTCTTCTTTCTCTTCTCTCCTCTTTTTCCTCTTCCTCATTATTATTATTATTAAAAGCAGTTAACTTTTTTGAGGTATGACAAACATCACACACTAGAGGGCCCAAATTTGACATACACAGGTGGACACATTTTTACATATCACAAAACATAATCATAAAACAAATGCACATATCAAGATAAAAAGCATTTCTTGAAGGTTCTTTTCAATCAATATCTGCCCCTTCTCCAGAGATAAAAAAGTATTCTGAACTTTATTACCATAGATCCACTGTGCCTGTTCTTGAACTTCATAAAATGCAGTTGAATATGTCCTCCTTTGTGTCTGCTTCTTCTGCTCAACATAAAGTCAGTGAGATCCACGCGTGTTGTTGCTGACACTAGCAGTTGGTTGTTTTGCTTTGCAGTGTTCCATTGTGTGAACATACTAAATTTCATTTATCCATTTATCCGCTGAAGGACATTTGGTTCTAGTTTTTGGTTATTATGACTAACACTACTGTGGACAATCTATTGGAGATTATCTATCTATCTATCTATCTATCTATCTATCATCTATCTATCATCTATCTATCTATTCATCCATCTACATTTCTCCAGAAGAGGAATTATTGGACCATAGGGTACAGATATATTTACTTTAATAGATACTGCCAAATAGTTTTTCGAAAGTGGTGGTGCTGACTGACCCTTCCACCAAGTGTGTATGAGAGCTCTCATTACTTTCCATCCTTGTCAGCACTTGATGTTGATTTTTTTTTTTGCCATTCTGGTAGGTATATAGCAGTATCTCATGTTTTTTACATGCATTTTTCTGCTGACTAATATAATGTTGAAAAACTTTTCATATGTTTATTTGTCATTTAGATAGCCTCTTTGGTGAAGTACTAATCAACTTTTCTGTCTTTAAAATTTTTGATTGCCTGTCTTGTTAAATTAATTGATAGAAGTTCTTTTGTATATAAGTTCTTGGTGGGACACGTGTCGTGAACATCTCTTCCTAGTTTGTCACTTGCCTTTTGATAAATAGGAGGTCTGAAGTGAAATAGCAACCCCTCCTTTTATGGCCAATACTCTTCTCGACCTGTTTAAGAAATCTTTGAATATCACTTCTCATTATAACCTCCTTAGACACCTGCACGGTGCTTGCATGGCAACACTGACCTCCTTATTGAATGTCATGCTGCCCAGACCTGCACTGACCTCTACAGGCCTAGAGGGTGAGGCCAGATGGGATCCTCGGTTGTTTTTGCTGGTAGACCAGTAGAAGTAGGCTTGGGTTCAGACTGATATTCAAACTTAAAAGCCCCAATTAGCTTTATGGGCATCAAGAACAGTCAACAACACAGCATGATGTGTGTAATCACAGGAGAAAGGGCTGGGGGGTTAGGAGCCACCTCAGCTACAGAAAATTCTAGGCTTTGGGGTCATTTCAGCTTTGTAAGTAGTTAGTCACAGATCCCTGTGGTAGATTGTAAGGAGCCTTGCACAGATACTCCACCTGTTTCCCCCTCCACTATTTGTCCCAAGGATGCTGGCTGAGTTTTCAGGTTCATTGCTGAGTCTCTTTAAGATGTCACCCCAACATGGGAAACAGCTGACGGACCCTAACTTCCCACTTCCCAGGAGATCAGCAGAGTCCCTTTTTGCAAATAAATCAAAACCACTTTCTCTCTCTACATACTCCCCCTGCCTTTACTCCTTCATAGCTGTGGGTCTCGGGGAACAGCTCTCACAGAAACTTGCAAGCATACCTCCCTCTCAGAGTCTGCCTCCCTGGACCATCTCAGGGACCTCCAGGGCTTTGTGAGTAGTGCTGCTTCCCTGCTGCAGCTGTAGCATATCAACACTGGTTCCTCAATTCTCAGTGGAGTCTCCATAATGTGGTACAGGTGCTTGAAATGGTACACCATCCTCTGTTGTATTCCATTCATCTTGCATCTATTATAGACATTCTTTTAATGATTCCCTGAGGTAATATTTACCTGGAATCAAATCCTCAGGTATTTCTGAGACTAGAGGATGAGCACAGAATCAGCTGTTACCCTTTTTGTTCCAAGATATGAGTGTGTGTATATACACATGCACACAGGCACACATATGTCTCTGCCTTTATGTGTATATGTGTGATGCATATATACATCTCCTGTGTACATACATGTGTACATGACACATATAATTGTGTGTGTCAAGCTAGCAAACTGTTAAAGAAAATATATTCTAACTTTATACCCTGACAAAATAGGAAAGCCAGGTTCATGTTTAGAAATTTCAGAGTTTTTGGAGTTTTGCAGCAGAACATGGCAGCATGAGGAGACCCAACCCCTGACCCATGACCAGAGGCCACCATTGTTTTCTTCCCATCTTCAATTCTCACACCCCCAAGGGGACTTCACCCTTTCTACCTGCACAGCACTTGAACCACTCCTCAAGCTTAGAGGTACACCCACCAGTGTAGCAATTCACCTCTATGGACAGACCCTAGAGGCAGGCCTATTTGGGCAGGGCAGTGGGGGTCCCAGGTCCCTGGAGTGCAGTCTAGAAGGGAGAGTTCAGGCTCCAGAGTGTGTGTGTCGTTGTCCATAGTTGTCCCTAATCCTCCCTCCTCTACCAGCCAAGGGGAGAGTCAGGGCTTTAATAAAGTGGTGGGGCCTTCACTCATGCTGGCCCTCTTCAGTGTGCTTCTCTCTTATTTTAGTGTTTTTTCATCACTCTTAGCTCTCTGAAGTTATATTGTCCATTTATTGTTTTCACATGTTAATGATCAATCTTCCCTGCTAAAATTATCGTTGCAGGAAGGTAATGTCTTATTCATCATTGTATCTCCTGGGCCTAGACCAGTGCCTGGAACATGAGGGATAAAACAGACACCTTGGCTTGTGCAACCTTCCCATTGAACAGCTACCACAGACCTAGAGAACAGGGCCACAGGGGTGGATTGTAGTTAAGGGAGCAGTGGGCTTTTTTGCTTGTTTTCTGTTGTTGTTGTTGTTGTTGTTGTTGTTTTTGTTGTTGTTGCTGTTGTTGAAGGCTTAGGAAAGTAGCATGACTGTCCTATCCTGAGACTTCCCTTATCACAGCAGTAGATTTCTGTATCCTGACAACCCCTTAGTCCTGGGCAAATGGAGACCATTGGTTTTGCTGTTTTGTTTTGTTTTATTTTGTTATTGTTGTTGTTGTTGTTGTTGTTGTTGTTGAGGGCTTAGGAAAGTAGCATGACTTTTCATCCCATCATGTTTGGTCAACACTTTGACCAAGGAAGAGTTGAATTTTTCTGATTGTTGAAGAACCAACTCTGTTTTTTTTGCATCTACTTAAAATAATTAAGAAAAAGAGTATTTCTCAGAGTTTAGTGAGCCTGAAAGATTTATACTGTACTGTATTCTGAATATAGTAGAATTGGATTAAACATCATGTAATGAAAGAGAGCCATTTTCAAAACACATCACATGGGCATTAAAACCATGACTTGATAAATAGGCAGTAATTGGGATGGCATCTCATTTTCATCAACTTTCCCTTCGTTACATTCTGAATGATGCATGGTTTACTGCTCCCCCTCCATTTATTTGAGGATTTTATGAAAACCCATAAGTTGTTGACATTTTGGACACTACTAATGATGAAAACTTATTGTCCATTATGCCATGTTCAAAGGAACAGAAATTACAGTGTCTGAGGAAATTCTGACAATATTAGCATAGTGTCCAATGCAGACACAAACTCCAATAAAGGAGCAAAGCTCTGGGATGTCTGTGCTAGGCGAGTGTCCAAGTCCAAAAGCAACTTCCTACTTAGGTAGAACATTAACTGCTGGGACAACCCTCCCAGTGGGGTACTGGTTAGGACTGCTTCCTGTTGAGGGTGACTGGGACCTATACAAGAGTTGCTAGTGAAGTTGGAAGGCAGACAGCCCAGGATGTAGCTCCACTGTGCCATCAGGAACCAGTTGCTTACCTTTCTGTGTAACCATTCTTATATGTGCATATCTATATCTATATCTATATCGATATCTATATGTCTTTTCTAATTGGGGAGGAGGGGAAGGGTAAAAGGCAAAAATGTGAGTGCCAGCTGAATTAAATGAGCTTTTTCAGAGGAATCATCTAACAATTCCCATTTGTGTTCTATTGGCTAGAACTGTGTCACATGCCCAGCCATCCATTTCACTGGCTAGAGCTTTCACATCGTGGCCACCTGTATATCTCATTGGCTAGGACTGTGTCACATGGCCAGCCAGCCATCTTTTTGGCTAGGATTATGCCACTGGGTCACCTACATATCTCATTGGCTAGAGCTATATTACATGGCTCCTTATGCCTGCAAAGGGTTTGAGAAAATGGGTGTTTTTTTTTTTTTTTTTTTTTTTTTTGCTAGGAACATCACTGCCTCCAGTCCCCCTGTATCTTAAACCAGATTTTGTTAGTGGGGAAAAGGAAGAGAAATAGGGTAGGTAGCTAGCAGAGTTTGGCACGAGCTGAGAGCCTCTCCATCTCCTACACAAAGGTAGGTTAGAAACCTATGTCTGTTAGAGCATCTGCCTAAATGGAGGGCACATACACAGTGTAAGCTCTAGGCTATGTGATACACAAAGTCCCTTGGTGACATAAAATGCCAAATGAATGGAAATAAGCAGGAGGAAGACTTTATGCAACTCAGTGAGGATTTAAAAAAAGTCATTGACTGCAATGCAAGGGAAAAATAATCCAACATCTACATGTGTTTAGAAGAAATGAGTTAGAAATGCTTTAGAATTAAATTAGTCTAGCACATGGTTCATGCAGTAGCTCAAATTATGCCTAGCATCATGCTGTTGATTTGTGAGATAATGATAATCTATTATTTCTTCCTTCAGATGGTCATATTTTGATTAGGGGCATAGAACTTATAAATGAAAGGTTAAATCATAACCAACTGAACAACTTCCCCATAAAAGAACAAGCAGTTACTGGGCTTGAGTTGTCATGAAAGGCTTCATGGAGAAACCTTGGATACGGATTAGATTTTGGCAGCTGGAGATGATGGTGTGGGACAGGGTCAGTGCAGTCCTGGCCTGGGGTGACCTGTTTTAGGTGAGAAATTATGAGAAAACCAGCTTAAAGTTAAGGTGAGCAGAGACTGCTTGTTGTCTACAAATTACTACCCTTTTCCATTTTTTTTTCTGTAGTAACCCCCCCTACTTTATTTGATATAGTAATATGTCTATTTATAAAACTGTATTTACCAGCTTCTTTTGTAGCAAAATTGGCCAGTAAGGTACAAGCATAAGTTTTGGGGTAAAACTGGAACTCCCAGGAGTTCTTTGAAAGGGCCCAGTGAAGTCATAAATGCATACTTTTTTGTCATTGTCTTTCTCCTCTCTTCTTCTGCCTGGTCATTGATGTGATGGCTAGAGCTGCAGTGGTCATCTTATGACCATGAGGTTATCTTGAAGTTGGAAACTATAAGGTAAAGATTATAGAGCAAAAAGGTACACGTATCTGGGTTCTTATTGACCATGGAGCTACTGTACCAGTTCTGGATTTCTTTTAGCAGATTGAGAACATAAACTTTTATATTAAATCATTGTTATATGGGAGCCCTGTTATATGCAGGAGTGTCTAATTCAAACATAGACTAGAAAATTAGCTTGCAAGAATAAGGTCAGACCAATTTAAGGATAAATAAGTCACTACAAGTTGTTGAACATCATCTGTTTGCAGGACACTGAGCTATATAATTCACATATAGACATTTCTGAAGTAGCTCCTTCTCTTTTCTCTCCATTATGTCTTCAGCTATTGCTGGGGTGAGGCATAGCCATAGCTTATGAAATTGGCATTGTTAGTGTTTGCAGTAGGAGGATCCGTATAGCAACCGGGAGTGGTCAGTTGTGGTATCTCTGTACCTGCCAGGGACCTTGTGGTAGGCAGCAGTTCTCCTGCTATTCCCCTATACCAGCATAAACATGCCAGAAGATTTCAGTGGTTCTCTAGTCAAGGGTTTAGACAATATGTTTAAAAAAGTATGGTGGGGAGTGAGGGGTATTTAAAGTTGAGCATTGCCCCCTAATCCCCAAATCTTCCCACCTAACCACCTTGCCCAGGGCAGAGAAGCAGGACCTAACTGCTTTAGGGGGTTGGGTGTAGATGGTCTTCTGGCCTCGCATGAGCCTTCCAGGTGTATCCTATTTTTCTTAATGATCCTTCTTCCTTCCCAGGTCAGTTGGATTCTCCAGAAAGCAGATGCTGAGAATGAATTAGAAGCATTAGAGTTTTGGGGGTGGGGTTGTGAGAGGTGGGGGTAATATCTGTGAAGGATGAAAAGGGAAAGAAGAGCAGGATTGTGCTGAATGAGCGTCAGGCTGTGGTGCAGATGTGACCAATCTCAGCTAACCCAACAGAGGGTTTGGAACTGAGATGCCCACTTGGGGGTGGGTGGGGAGGTCCTGCTTTGCGTGGAGATGATCACATTCCCTTGCTGTTGTTAGTCACTGGCTGGTAGATGTCTGGGAAGACTGTCGTTTCAGCAAAAGAATGGAGATAGAGCCTGAAGGTGCTAACAGCTGGGGCCTATCAGTAAGTGCTCTTCCCACAGCTGCAGAGCAATTCTTGAAAAAGGACCTTTGTGGCACCTTCATGGCTGTCACAGCCACAACATCCCTCTGTATCTCACCTTCTCTTCCTCCCCAGAGCCATATCCCCACTTCCAGACTTCTGGGACTGTCTACCCTCCCCCAGAAGCCATCAAGTTCTAAATTCTCTCTTGCATCTGGCACTTTCTCAGCCTTGGATACCCACTTACTGCTGAGGCATTTCTTCTCCGTGGTTTCTGCTGCCATATGGTGCCCACAGCGAAGCATTCTTTTAGGGTCTCCCATCTTGGGGACTGGGAAAGAGGAGGGTGAGGGCTGATCCTCTGAGGGTTGGGGAGGACAAAAAGAGAACTTCTACACTGGCTGCAGCTTGTTATAAACTAAAACGATAAAATGCAGCCCTGACTGGTGTAGCTCACTGGTTTGGGTGTCATTCCAGACTGAAAGTTCACTGGTTCAATTCCCGATCAAGGCACATGCCTTGGTTGGGGGCCTGTGAGAGGCAGCAAATGGATGTTTCTCTTGGACATTGAAGTTTCTTTCCCTCTCTTTCTCCTTCCCTTCCCCTCTCTCTAAAAATAAAGTCTTTTAAAAAACAAAATGTTAAAATGCAGCAAACCTCACAGCTCAAAGATGACTATCCTTCACAGACCTTCTAGTCACATTATTTTTTTTAATTTTCATAATTTGTTTAAAATTTTATTTTTCAATTGCAGTTGGCATTTAATATTATTTTATATTAGTTTCAGGTATACAGCCTAGTGGTTAGACAATTATATACTTCACAAAGTGACTCCCCCAGTAATTCAAGTACTCACTCGGCACTGTACCTAGTTATTACAATATCGTTGACTATATTCCTTATGCTGTACTTTACATCCTCGTGACTATTTTGTAATTGACAGTTTGTACATCTTAATCCCTTTGCCTTTTCACCTAGTCCCCCAAACCCCCTCCCCTCTGGCAACCATCACTCTGTTCTCTTTATCTATGAGTTTGTTTCTGTTTTGTTTGTTCTTTTATATTGTTCTTTAGATTCCACATAGAAGTGAAATCCCATGGCATTTGTGTTTCTCTGTCTGACTTATTTCACTCAGCACAGTACCCTCTAGGTCACCCTTGTTGTCACATATCACCTATTTATGTAGTTTTAACACTACCCCCTAAGAACTGTAACCTAGGCTGTGTTGTGCTAACAACACACCTGCTTCCTTCCCAAAGCAACCTGTGTTTGCTGGACTGCACTCCAGATGACCTTCCACGAGGAGGAGAAGGGGGCTCTACTCAAGTGCACTCTGATGCTCCAGAGTGACCCCATTGCATCCTCATTGTCACCTTGCTACATGTTACATTCATCATTTAACATCCAAGGCAGCCAAGATGTCATGTGCTGAGGTGACTGAATAGAGGGAACCAGGAAATGGACATAGACCCACATGGCAGCACAGTGTACTCACTTTCTGATGGCCCACGGTCAGTAGGAGAGTGTGGGCTTTATGGAGCCATCCATTCATTTGTTCAGCACAGGGTCTTCTCACTCCTATGAGCCACTGGTCCCTGCCTCCAGGCAGCTTGTGTTCCAGGCATTGTGTGTTTGGAGGAGGCACAGACACTAGTTTCACTTGTTACATTAGCTAATGTGGAATAAGCATTCCCAGACAGTCTGAGCCATTCTCCTAAGTTACTTTCTTACCACACCCTCTGAAGGAGTGGGGATATTTTACATCTTCACTTTGCTGCTTCGCTCAGGATCTCACAGCAGGCAAGTGGCAAAGTGGGGATCAGTCTCTGGCAGTGTGATGCCAGGGCTCCTCTATGTAATTCCTGGGCTGCATGATGGCTCCCAAGAACAGGAAGATGCACAGAAGGTTGTGCAGGATGATGTGCTGCTGGGGCAGAACACCACCAAATGCAACAGGAAGGGCAGCATGGTGGGTCCGCACCTGTTTGCTGGTGCCAGTCCTGAAGACAGATGTTGCTGAGTACAAGGTAGTCATGAGATGTGCAAGACGTGCTGCTTAAATGATCAAGGGGTTTCTGCTGAGACTGATTTCTTAAAAATAATGTTCAGTTAAAAAGATTACAGCCTGCATTGAAATAATATTCCAAGTCCATAAAATCCAGCCACTGGGTTATGGACAACATGGACCTGGAACTATTCTTTCAAATCCAGAAGATGAGAAACAGGTGGGCCCCCTGGTTTTAGAACAAAAAGAGGGGTGTATTGATTCCCACAGCTAGTGTGTGTGAGTACTGGGCACTTTCTGTGTGTCAGGAAGAGCCAGCACTGACCCTCCCTCAAGACACTTCTGAGGGCAGCTGTGGTTTTCAAAGTTTTTACAGATAAGTATGTAGTTTTTGTTCAGATGACATTTTATGTGGAAACTGGATGCATAAGACAAATATAAGAGGGATGCTGTAGGGGGGGGGTCTCCTGGCTTATGCTTCTCTGAGGTGGGACTGAAGCCCACAGGGAGAATTTAGATTCCATGTCTGCATACAAACAACATTGCTTAATCTTAGGATTTAATAACACTTTTTGGGCAGCAGGAAGCATGAGAACCTTTAGCAGTCACAAGCAATGAGATAGTGAGTAATTGATTGGGAAATGTGAACGTTAAGAAGTGGGACATTGTCCAAGAACCTGTGCTTGCAAGCCTGGGAGAAGGCCTGGGAGGATGCTGCCCTGGGCATGGCCAACCTGGTAGATGGAATTGGGAGGATAGATAACAGTGAGGTAATAGATTTAGAGACGTACATCTGGTTCCTTGGGGTGTTTGGGTGGGGAATTAGAGGGAAAGTCCCTGTTACCAATTCAACCTGAAATTATGTAATGCTGGTTATTTGTGGGGGAAGGATATTACAATCCAAGCATATGGTCTGAGATGTGCTATCAAATCATATCTGGTCATAAATTAGGATATGGCTGTGGGTAAGGTTTTCATTCAATTATAAGAATTGTGATGCCTATTTTTAATGTTTGGGGTTGGAACTCAGAGAAATACAAACTACATTTGGGCTGACTTTCATTAGCTTTCAAACAATTTTTTTGCAGTTGCTTCCAAATATTTCTTAACAACAGAATTCTGTTGTCAAATTAAATCTTACTTGGGACTCCATGATATCAAATAGTCCATGAACTACTTCATCAGCATAAATTTATTTTGTGAGTCCAAATGTATAACAGCTATTTCATGTAAAGTTTAATGAGGAAAAATGGGTCTGTTCTGATGCTTCATAATATTTGAAGTTAGAACTTAATGTCACAGTCTTTCATCAGTTTCAGTATCCAATTCATTACAGATGTTTTTCCTTGTTACCACAGATTTGAAAAACAGTGGTTTACATGCATAAAGGGCAGTCAAAGTTGTGTTTAAGTAGCTTGCTGTTCATCCTGAGAATGTTATTTAATCAGCCAAAGGTAGCAGAAAATATTTTATCCTAAGTTTTTCTTCAAAATATGTTTTGTTGGTACACAAGTCACTACACTAGTTGTTTCCCATGAGCTAATACATTAAAATTAAAGTTTTAAAACTCATTCTTTCATAAATTATGGTTGAAATACACAGTGCTATTTCTTTTTTTCTGAATGGTTTCTCTGTCTCAAATTCCACCTGCTCCTGGAAAGTTCCAGTATCTTCTGGGGTAACCTGTGGGTCACTAGTGTTCCATGTAACCATGATTTTATTTTAAAATGTGCTATCTATTTCAAAATGAGACCTTAAAAAGTACATACATTCAATTCTGTTGGAGATGTCTGATGCACTGACTGCACCGTGTGAGGCCCAGCTCTTTGGACAAACTGCACAAAGCATCTTCTGCCATTTTGGTTAGTGGAAGACTAGACTGAGATTAATCAAGGATAGCCTTATGTAACAGGGATTTCTGGTTGTCTTTCTAATGTCCATTTTACTCCACTTTATTAAAATGGAATCCCAAAATGATGTACCCAGCTAGAAGACTTTCCTCAGACTTTTTTGCAATAAGATGTGACCACATGACCTAGTTTTAGTCAATGAGATATAAACAGAATGTTATATGGCACTTCCAGGCCTTTTAGGACATTCAGGTCTTGGGTATTCTCCTTTTTGAGTTTCCATACTTTCCCCTTCCTTTGTCCTAGAATGTGATTCTAAAGGCAGGAGCTCCAGCAGCCACCTCAGAACATGAGGTGATCTTGAGAATGGCAGCTTAAGAATAATGATGCAGAGTGCTAGAAGAAACCTGGGGTCCTTGATTATTGTGGAACCATCATACTATCTCTGGAGTCCCTACCTCTGAACTTCTTTCACTTCTGCTTGTTTCACTTGCTTATACATAAGGTGCTTATATAGAGCCAAACCTAATTCTAACTGATTCTCACCTAGAATGAACTATGTATCTTGAAATTGGTAGATGTACCAGTTTATATCCTTTTGATTATACATAATAGACACACACACATAATGCTGGATTAAGCGGTAAAGTATTTAATTGCTTTACATTATAGGAAGTTAGAAGGTAGGTGTTTACAAACTTGATTCAACATCTTGATAATCTCTTTATGGATCCAGGCTCTTGCCATTCTTCTGCTCTTCCAACCTCTGTATTTAGGAACTGTTTCCCCTCCTAGTCTCAAAATATCCACACACAACCACACTCAAGGAATGGAACAAAGCAGCTGTTCCATTTTTGAACATACCTATTTTTTAAATCATAGTATACACATTTTCAATATCCTCTCAGCCAGACTCCACCTTATTAGCCAGACCTGGACATCTTGTCCACCACTAGATCACTCACTAACAAATGGTTACCATGATCAACTTAAGAGCAAACACAAGTTATCCCTTGAAATAGTGTACTTTGCAACCTAAACAAAACTGGAATTCTGTAAACTAGGAAAGAAGGAGTAAATGGCTTCTGTATGGGCACCATAATAAACTTTCCTAAGAGACTTTAAAAGTAGCGTTTGAACTAGCATGTCACTAAAGAGCAGTGACCCTAAATGGAAGCTGCCAGTATGCGGGGCCTCCTGGGACTTGCCTCTGCCTACGACAGAGATGAGTTAACTCCCAGGAAGGCTCAGGGGAAGGTAGAGAACGCTAGCAGGCAGAACTTTTCTAGGAAACTGTGGGGAATAAGGATCCCCCACACTCAGGTTTCCTTCTCTGGGAGTAAGGTGAAGCTGAAGTTGACCCCTTGTTCTGCAAAGTCCATGTCCACCACCTTAATCTGATGCGGCTGGGAAATGAGGTTGACTGCATTAACAAAATGTCCACAAAACCTCAAAGCCTAAAATATTAAATAATGTTCTCCTAAAATAAATATTATTCTACCATCTACTTCAGTACACGTAATATTTTAAAATTATTTTTGGAAGATCATCAGGGTCATCTTTAAGAATGTTATTATTTTATTTTTATTGTTTATACTGTTAACAGGTGTTCCTGTTTTTCACTCCTTCACCTCCCTTACCCAGCTTCACCCTCTCCCCTCCCCAAGCCAATCCCCATATTGTTGTCCATGTCCATGTGTTGTACATATGTTCTCTGGTTAATCCCTTCACCACTTTTTATCCTGCTCCGCCCACCTGCCTCCTTTCTGGCAGCTGTCAGTCTGTTTTATGTATCTGTTATTATTTTGTTCATTAGTTTATTGTGTTCATTAGATTCCACATATAAGTGAGATCTTGTGGTATTTTTCTTTTACCAACTGGCTTAAGTCACTTAGCATAATCTTCTCCAGGTCTGTTCATGCTGCTGCAAAACATAAGAGTTTCTTCCTTTTTACTGCTGTATAGTATTCTATTGTGTAAATATACCACAGCTTTTTTAATCCACTCATCTACTGATGGGAATTTAGGCTGTGTCCAAATCTTGGTGATGGTAAGTTCACTGCTATAAACATAGGGGTACATATACATTTCGTATTGGTGTTCTGGATCCTTGCGGTACATTCACAGAGATGCAAGTCTATCAGTTGACATAGTGTGACCTCAGTTTAGCAAACAACCATTGAGCCCTGACAAGCTACAATGAATTTCTGTGGCTACCAAAGCTTTCTTTTATTTCTGTAAGCTTCTCACTGTTCTCTGGCAGATGCCTCTGCTAAGTAAGTGAATATTTTGTTGGTTAAAGTGTGGATTTATGCAGAAAAACTCCAGAATATTTTTATGAAGTACTGAATTTATGTGTAGGTTTGGATACATGTGTGTATATAGATAGAGAGTAGAATAACTACCTTTTATTGAGTTAACTTTGTGGTTAGACATGTGATTTTTCAGCCTGGTTGCACATTAAAATAATAAGGAAGAGCTTTTAAAAATGTGCTGGCCCCACTACTGGAGATGCTGATGTAATTGGTCTGGGGTGAGATGGAGGCATTAGTTGTATTAAAACATCTCCAAGTAATTCTAAGATGCATCCTGACTTAACCACTAATGCCAGACAGCATGACAGGATGGGCATGTTTCATGCATTATTCCCACTCTTCTCCATAATCTTCATGGTGGATGTCAATATATCCTATTACAGATTTTCAACACATTTTTTGAGCACTTATTATGTGCCAAGCACTTTAAAACACTTTACATACATCAACTTATTTAATAATTATAATGGGCCTTTCAAATAGCTGCCATTATCACCTGCATTTTGTAGATGAAGAAGCTGAGTCTTACAATGGCAAAGTAACTTGCTCAACATTTTGTGACCAATACATGGAGGAGGAGGAGTTAGAATTGGAATTCACAGTCTTAACCCTCATGCTCTATTGCAGAGCAGAAAATAGCATTCAAAGATCTGTTCTGGGAAAATAAGTTTGGAAACCAGGTCTTCTGATATCAAATAATAGCAATACTGCTACAACTACTAGTTGCAATAATAATAACAATAAAATTATCATTTGTATTATTTCACTAGCATTATTGAGAACTTACATAATCCAGGCACTGGGCAATGGACCTTATTTTATTTAATTTTTGTACCAGTTCACTGAAGTAGCTCTTATTATTTCCACTGTTTTATTTGGATCAGATAACTGAAGCTTACAAAGGTCAGTGATGGTGCCTGAAGGTCTTGGAGGAGCCAGGATTTAAACCCAGGTCTGGAGGACTATAGACCTCCACTATCTCTGTGGTACTCTAGGTGCATAAACATGAGTGCATACACCCCAAATAGTGATATTCCCTTTAGCCCTTGCAGTGACCTCTTTGTAGGGACAATCAAATTCCAAATAAAAAATAATGTCAGTAAGAAAACTGCTTCTTATTTGAGTAAGTGGCTCTACATTGTCCCTATGTGAAAAAAAGGGATAAAAGGATCCATGAAAAAGTGGAAAAAGTTATAGAGATCTAGTTTACGCTTCTGGGGGCAAAGATAAGTTTCCCTTGTGTGTGTATGAGGCATCTCCAAAGCTTGGGTGCATTGTATAGGCAGGACAAACTCTAAGAGGGAGAGGGCAGGCTGGAGGAGGAGGAGGAGGAAGAGGTACTTTGGCAGGAAAATGAAGAAAGACTGACCCAGTTTGTACAACTGATCCCTATTCCTGCACAGGGAGACTGATTGGCAGTTAATACAGAAGAAAGCATGCAGCTTCATAGGATGAGGGTGCAAAATTAGATTTGTGTGCTGGAAAAAGGCAGACTGGATGTCTTAATGAGATGCAGAAATGAGAGGAACGAAGGGAGGAGTGGCTTCTCTTCGTAGCTCAGGATAATGAAAATTTCAAATACATATAAAAATGTACTCAGAGTCATATCTTTGGTATTTCAGGAACAAGAAAAACTGGGGAGAATGGATAAAATTAAAGCTTCATGAACATTTCTTGGCAATATTCTGGACAAACTGACATCCTAAGAAGGATACAGTGTACAAGGCTTAGTTGGACTGACAGTGGAATAGACATTGGGAAGTTGTGTCACTGACTCAACCTGTTGCTGTTGAAAGATGAGGTAGAACTTACATGGTTCTACCATGTAAGAACCATTTGGTACATGGTGTGTCATGCTGGTGGCCATGGCCAGAGGGCTCTGACAACCCTCAGCCTCCAGTGGTTGACTTGGGACCACATGGTATTCCTGACCACTCTGTGCTTGGGCATTTTGGCAGCAGTGTCAAATTCCATGGACTTCTACACAGAGGTGATGAATGTATTGAACAAATGTGTTCTATCTAGAGAACAGGTCAGTTCACAGTCTGTCTTGCACAGCCTCTGAAAGCCAGTGTTGTTATTTCTCCCTGGTGTGTGCACGTGTGTGTGTGTGTGTGTGTGTGTGCATGTGTGGGCACACATGTGTGAAGTTTTAGGTGGGAGCTGGAGGCAGGGAAAAGGGGAAGGTCAATATTTATGAGTGGGTTTCTAAGATTTTATTTTATTTTTATTTCATTTCCATCATCAACATATGCCTTCTGGTGCCTAAAGCCCCATGATTTTGCATTTATAAGTGACTAGAAACAAAACCTTATTATAGGAAATTGGATTCTCTTGCTTTAGCTTATTTTTCAAATTTTGACTTCATAAAAATGGAAAGAAATTCTATTACCAGAGAGAAGGCTTTCACTTAGAATGTTATTAAAACAAATACCCCAAATGCCTGTGAGATAGACTGGACCCTTTCTGTAAAAGTGCAAATATATTCACCACATTGCCTGAGTTTTCTGCACACATTTCTCTAGCCCCAGCCCATATAATACATACATTTTCTCTTCTCTCCTGGTTGCAGGTTCTTTCTTGATTTCTTCCATCTTTTAATCCCTTCCTGTCAGAATGAGAAGCTTCAACTCTTTACACATGACTGAACTTAGCCTGGAACTTATTCATGTTTCACTGGGGGCAGTCTCATACTGGGCCATCAGTTCTAACTATTTAAACCACATGACTAATCTATGGAAAATCCCCAGGTTTTAGCCATTTCCAGACATTCTGGCATCTTTGCAACGAAGTTGTAATTTTTCCAAAAGGCTGAGTTGAGTTTTTGTTGTTGCTAATTTACACCATTCACAGATCCTATCCTGGTGAATCCCGTTGCCTTTGCCAACTAGATGGCCTATTTTTCCAGTGTCTGGTGTGTGCTGGGTTGTTGGTGTTGTCTGAGTGTTGAATGCGGAGCAGCGGCATTTGTTGAACACCCACTGTGCACCTAATCCTGACACTGGCAGCTGCAAGCAAGTTGGAAAGAAAGCAGTGATATTGTATTTGCCCTCAAGGAGCTCGCCCTATAATGGGGAAATGGGGTGAAAGACAAACACTGATGAAAACAATTAAGAAAAAAGAAAAAAAATCAAATACCAATGACTTGAAGTGCCCCAGCTCGAGCTGGCCGCCCCAGGATAGGGCCCCGGGAACGAGTCGGAGCTAGAGAACAGGAAGAGGCAGGGTGGAGAGCCACATCTTAGGAGCCTGCCCACAAACTTCAGTTATTCAGGGGTCCCTGCAACTTCTTCCATATCTATATCCTTATACTTTTTAAACATTTTACTCACTTTTTCTAGATGTCAAATTCATTTATTTTGAAAAAGATGTTGAAAATTAAAGGGGAAATTAATGTCAATATTAACATTGTAGCTGTAAACAGATAATAAAGGCACACATGTATCTTTGTGTCCATTGTATAAATACAATGCAAACAAGACATTATTATTACCTTTTCCTAACTATTGATGCAGATGGAAGCCCTGAGCTGGAGACTGGTTGTCTTGTTACAAAGTGAGAAAGAGAACTGTAAGGGAGGGGGTCCAGGCACACCAGCTCTGAGCTGAGACTGCTTCTGCGATGGAAGAAGGGCTTGAAAGAGACGTGAAGGGGAATTGATGCCTTGACGTTCTCATTGTAATGCTGTGTTATTTTTTTCTCAGATGTGTCCACAACCTCAAGGAACCTGAGGTCTGCCTGGGAGGGGCCCAGCTTTGGAAAGTCTCTAGGAGAGAGCACCCTAGGGAACCAGTCATAGTTAGGAGGCTTTTGTATTTCAGGGTTGCTGGGTACAGTGTCCAAAGTGTTTCAGTTGTAGTTTAGGCAAAACCATTGCCCAGACATTAATTCCATAGGTGGATTCAGGCTTCAGGGTGGCAGGGCAATTCAGGGGTCACATGTTGCTGTGGTCCACACTGACAGACCTCTTTGTAGAAGTCCACCACTGGGCAGTGTGGGGGGGGGGGATTCAACCTGGAGAAAGGAAGGAGGTAGATTATGGGCTGTACAAGTATTGGAAGTTTGGTCTGAGCACATCCCATCCTGGGGACCACACCAGCTCCCCACCCTTGAGTTGTTTCCTCTCCATGGTGGGCTTTTTCTGTCCATCTGCCCATCCCCTTCATACCTGTGTTGTCTGCACTGCCTATAATTTGGACTTCATCTTTGGATGTCACTTTTTGAATACCTCCTGGCTTATTGTTGTGATACTCACATTACATGTGACTATAAGGTTGTTAAGATTGTCACAGATAAAAATATTAAAGCAAGCAAAACAATTGCAACATTGATGGTAAGAGCTTGAGAGGAAGGTGCTGAAAGGATATTGCCTTCAGGGGCTGATCCCACCCCCAAACAACTAGCATTAATACCACCCCCCCCCCCAGCACCTAAGCTACCAGAGTTCCCCGTGGCTATGTCTATTCCCATTGCTGCAGCTTGTCTGCTACATGAGGTAAGTACAACATCCATAACTGATTAGCAGCAAGATAGACAGAGGGAGGAGCAGGAGAACCTGGCAGCTGAGGCTCCTCTCTGCATCCCTGAGCTGGAATTGTGAGTAATTTTAAGCCCTATTAAGTGATAGGATTGCAGTATTTGTCCTCTCAGACATCCTGGATGGGACAGAGCCTTCTGTAAAAGCATGGCTTGAGGGTCTGTGGGCAGCATGGTCAGGGACCACTGCTCAGGCACGTGGGGTGTGTACCCTCCCACGTACACTCTTCCTTCCTTCTGCTCTGCTGTGTCCCAGGTCTATTTGTGGGCCCACTTCACTCTGTCCGCACTGCACTGATAAACTGGAGTCAGTCAGTTCCTGTCCCTAGGCTGTGGAATCTTGGAGGTGTGTTCATGTCTCTGTATTCCCACACCTATGAGGGTGTTTAGCACAATGAAGACATAGCAGTCACTATTCTTAGCTAGTAACATCAAAACCTCCTTTAGATAATTTAAGCAGAAAATGTACAAATGAAATACATTAGTTCAAATGTTCACAGAATCTATGGAAGGGCCAGCATTATTAGACTTGGAGACCACTCACTCAGGAGCAATGCTCAAGCCCTCCAACCCTATGAGTCTGGTCCATAAAGACTCCACTTCTTTCACCATTGGGTACAAATGCCTCAGTTCCCAGCCTGATCTGGATGCTGAACAAGGGCCTTGGACAATCTTGTCACTTTGAAAAGCATTCCTTTGGTTCTGCCTTCTTAGCCTCTGTTTACATGGACCTCACTTGTAAGTGTATCTGATTTTTGAAGTCCAAGGCTGGGAAAGATATGCGTCTGGTTTGCACTGTAAGGAATGAAGCACATTCTCCAAGTATAGGAAGGCTGTTTAAATGATAATGAAGCCTGATAGATACCAAATAATAAATATATATTAAAAATGAAATAAAAAGCTTCATGTATTTTTTTAAAAATTCTTTCAAATGCACCCAAACCTTTTATTCCCCATTCATTCCAATTTTGCAGAAAAATCTTCATATTGGGGGATTCCCAGTGCTGTTGGAATGGCTGACATTACCAAGGCATCTGCTGAGTATTTGAAGGTAGAGTGATCAGAATGACTATTCAGTTTTCACAGTGGTAATCAACAAATATTTATTAAGCACCCACTATGTGCCAGGGTTAGTTTTGGATGGATTTCTGCCAGCCTGTTTAAACTTCGCACCCCACACTAATGACTTTCCACACCATAAATGAACAAATGTGAAAACCCAAGAGAAATTACAAGGGGTTTTCATCTGCACTGCACTGAGATGTGGAAGCTTGTCCCTTGGTTATGTGACAAGTCAACTGGAAAATTACTCCAGACTGACCTATCTTAGAAAATGTTCTAATTTACATCAGTTCTAGAAAAAGTGCTTGCAAACTGTCTCCTTCTTTGTGGCAGTATTGGAGTGCTTGTATCACAGACAGACAGAATGAAGCCTTTTTCAGGCATTAGTTCTGTGAGAGATGGTTTTGCCTCCGTGGGCTCACCACAGATACCAGAGTATCAGACAGTTGTCTCTGAGACCTCAAGCCCAGGAACTGGTAGTAACAATGTGTGTGGGGCGCTGTAACTGAGGTCTGTGACCATGACACAGCAATTTCTTGAGGGTGATTGAAACCAAACTCTGAAATGAGAGTAACTGTTTTACCAGTTATGCAGGATGGTAGAGGAGGGGAGAGGTACGAATAACACAGAATCTTCCTTTAGTTTTTAGTATCCTTTGTCTATCCCCCCACCCTTTATCATAATCATTGCCAGGAACCTCAGAAACTATGCAGCAATAATAATAAAAGGAATCAGATGCACAAATTATGAAACATGTTTTTTGATTCTACTTTCTTAGGGACATAGGAATCTTTCAAATTTTTCATCATGATAGAAACAAGACACTGGGTAAGTCATGTTCCCCATATTCTATAAGGAATCACCACTGCTGTTTCTGCTTAGTTCCTCCACTTACAAACCCTCTACCTCTGTGGGGAAGGGAGTACCTGTATTTACTATAGTAGCTTAAATGTAAGTAATTAAAGCAAAGAAGCCTATGAGTATCACACTGCCAAGTTAAGAAAAATGTAAGGTACCCAGGCAAGCTACCTGTTGACTGGGCAGTTGCCAGTCTTCCTGCCACTTCGGCTTTGCCTTGTCATCCTTGTTAGAAAACTCTGGCTCTCACCTGGTTCTTTGTGCTTTCACTTCCACCTTGAAAGGCAATTCCTATCACGTGTTCTTGTCTTGTTCCCTTCTGTCTGGCTCGTATCCTGTCTGGTGTTCAAATTTCCCGAGGCTCAGGGCATGCACCTCGTTTTTAGCAGTATGGAACGGTCCTATGTCTGGTGTGACTGCTTTGGCAAGAGCTCTCTGTCTGTTCCAGGCCACTTGCCAGCCCAGATGTCTGCAGTTAGAGCTGCCAGACCCCCCTCAGCTACGGAATATCTGTCTAGTATCTAGTCTTTGTCCTTGCAATTCCTGCCCAGTCGAATTAATGACTAGCTGGTTCTGGTAGGAGATTAATGTATGTGATGGGGGAAAACTGGGGGTGTTGTCTCAGAATGTAGGTTGATGTCAAATCAAGGACAGTCTTGCATGCTTATTCAAGTGTGGGGTTCATTGAGAGGATAACAGGGAGTGACTAATTTCTGAGCAAGATAAGGACAAAGTCTCAGCCCTACTTCAGGAAGTAATGTTAAAACTTTTTCTAGAATAAGTAGGACAGGACATTATGGTAAAAATGCAGATGGAATACAGTTGACCCTTGACCAAGGGGTGGAGGGTGGGTAGCCAGGGATGCCAACTCCACTGCAACTGAAAAAGTTACACAGCAGTGTAACTTTTTTGACTATACTACAGTTGGACTTTCTTCACATCCGCGGATTCACGGAACTGACATGAAAAACACCAGTAGTACTTGAGAATCCGCTGCTGGGAATCTGCGGTTGGGAATCCGCGGTTGGGAATCTGCGGTTGGGAATCCACAGTTGGGAATGCGAAAATACTATTTTCAACCTGCCGTTAGTTCAGTCTGTCGCTGCTGTGAAAGCTGTCCATACGAAGGGCCGATGGTATTTATTGAAAACAAGTCTGCGCATCAATGGCCCTGCACCGTTCCAGCCTGCGTTGTGCAAGGGTCAACTGTATAAAAAAGGCCTGAACTTGGGTATGCGCTGCAGGAGTGAAGGTGGAAGAAGACTAGAGCAGGGCCAGGCAGGGTGCTCTTCCCACCAGAGTGACTGGGTAAGATCGAATCACGGGATAGGCTGGTTGGAGGGTGGGGAGGGGAGAGAGAATGTGTGTGCTTTTCGCCGTGGTAGCTTCGAGCAGAGAGGGAACATCTGTGAGGAGTAATTCAAAGTTACTGAGAAGAAGGTGTAGAGCTAGGGGGATGGGTCAGTGTGCCAGTATGGAGGCTTGTCATGTCATTCTGACACTGTTTGGGTGCTCTGGGTGGACCGGTCTTTGCATTCCATGTAGACGTGACCTTGAGCTTAAAGACAGCCTCAGGGACTCTGGAGCCTGGTAGAAGACACATAGTGAAAGGAGTGTAGGCTTTCAGGCAGGTGAACTAAGTTGAAATCAAGCTCACCTGTTTATGAACTGCTTGACCTGGGGCAGGTTGCTTAACATCTGTGAGCCTGAGTGTCTTCATGTGTAAAATGAGATTAATAATAATACTCTCTAGCACAATTATCAGGCTTACTGATGCTTGATTTTAGTGCTTCCGGTGTTGCCTGACACAAAATAGATATGTAGTAAATTATAGCTATTATTCTTATTACTAGACTTTGATGTTCACAAATGATCATGGTATTTTGTGAAATGTGCATTGTAAGTCACTGGATGAGTTGCCTTGTGTTTCTGTGGTGGTGTTTTTCACTTACATTTGCTTTATTAAAATAGAATTTAATAATTAAAACAATTAAAATGGTATGTTTTTAATGTGTACCACATGAATACATAGTGAAATGATTATTACAGTCAAGCTAATTAATGTATTCATCTCCTCACTGTTACCTTATTTTTGTAGTGAGAACATCTGGAATCTACTCTCTTAGCAAATTTCTGGTATACAATATAGAGTTTTTAACTGTACCCATTATGGGATATATTGGATCTCTAGAACTTATTCTACATTACTGCAACTTATAGCCTTTGACTAAAACCTCTTCATTTCCCCCGGCTACCCTGCTTCTGGCCCCTGGTAACCACCCTTCTATTATCTGCTTCTGTGAATTCCACTTTTTAATATTACACTTATAAGTGAGATGCAGAATTTTTCCTTATTCACCATGAGGTTCTTATGACTAGAAAGGGTAGCAAGTATTAACATGTTTTATGGATGAGGGTTCTGGGCCCAGAGTGGGTGAGGCGTGCAGCAACACCTGGGCCCAGGCCTTCCCCGCACACCCACAAACCTGACCCAAAATCTGCAGTTGTGGGAGAAATGTGCCAAATCTCACAGGATTCTTAGATCCACCCTCTTTCTATTCTGCATTGCAAAATATCCCTGGGAACATAAATTAATTACACTTTAAGTAACCACCTGGGTGTGATTGCTTCTTTTCCTTTCTGGAGAGAAACAAGAGCCCACCCTCAAACCCCAACTTTTATCTTTCTGTGCAGTTGATTTGTGCTAATCCCTGAATGGGTTTGCAGAGTGGAATCCTTGTTCTCTGTACCCCAGGATTCCACTCCCAACCCTGTCACCATCTGACCAGACTGCATGGAAGTGGGTGGGGAGTGGGGCAGCCAGCAGTGGGCCCTTCGCATGAGTAATCCTGCTGGGCCTTAACTTGCAGAGGGCCAGGCCATCTCTGCCATGTGCGCAAGCACACAGGTCAGTGGGGCAGGTCAAAGGAGAGGGTGCAGGAACCTGGGAACAAAGACCTGTCCCTCACTGTCATCCATTGTCCCCAGTGGAAGCCATCCATCATGCTGCTTTCCTCCACAGCTGGATGGGCCAGCTGCCTCCCCACAGGATCTTTTCTTTCTCTGGTCTGCCCCAGGAGCACTTGATGGCTGTCTTTTCAAAGCTATTTTCTTTTAAGACTTCTTATGCACAACATTCTGAATGCTGTGAGGCCAGCTCCAGTTTGGACTCTTTTGAAGTTTTTTCATTGTGGTGGGTGGAGGAATGCAAACTAGGGATCATCTTGGCTGATCCCTCAGAAGTTGTCCACAGCAAAATGAGGGGCTTTGAAATCAGGTTTTTGAGTGCAAGGATGTGTCATGCTTTTGAATGCCCCTTGTCTTGATTAAGGAAGAATGAACAGCACATATCAGGTAGCCTGTTGCTTGCATGGATCAAGTGGTCCTGCCCTTTTTTCCATCTAATGTGATGATACAAACACTGGGTTCCTAGTCAATCTGTAGGCAAATTGTTATTGCATGTACCAATCACCTGGCCCTTATTAAAATATTGCAGAACTTTTCCCAGAGCCATGAGTGAAGTCTGGTTATGATTCAGTCATGATGGAAACACACTGCATGTGTGTTGCAAGGTAACACAGATTAGATTTAGTGACTCAAACGAGCAGTTAACTTAGATTTAATGAGACTGTAATTGTACAGTGAATTTTAAATGCCCTTTTGATTATTGCATCAGGGTTTTATTGAAATACATGCTTGTCATTATGTCTTGATGTTTTAGAAACAATTACATCAAATCTAATGAGAGGGAACCCAGTAAGAACATCCAATTACCTCTCAAGGGTGCCAGGTTTTTCCATTTCAGCTTTGTGGTTTTCACTGACCTTGACATTTTTCTCCTAATTGTAATGTAAAGGTAGTAAATTTGGTTGGCATAATTATTATTCTCATCATACATTTTTTCTAATAAGGGCCCCAATTATTTAGTCTGCATTTTTCTTCCTCATGCAGCTTGCTATTACTCACATTTGTTTTCCCCTCATTTGCCCCCAAAGCTGATGAAAATATGAAAAAATATACTTATGGTTCCCTGGGACAAAATTGTTCTTTAGCCTAATTCAAGAAACAGTTTGTGTGCCTACAACTTATTAAGCTTTGTGCTAGGTTCTGGCACATAAAAGTGAATTCAGACATTATCCTTGTCAACATGCTTTTCTCTTTTTGTCTTCCTCTTGTTTCTCTGTCATCATCCATAGTAGCTAATGTCATCCTCATCATCTATAGGAGCCATTGTACTAATTTTGAAAAATGTGTCTCATCTGAATTTCATCTCCTGAAAACTCTATGATTAGGTGCCATTATTATTCCCATTCTGCAGATGAAGACATTGAGACTTAGAGCAGTTAAATACTTCAGCAGTGGAGGTGGAGTTGAAGCTGAGGTCTGTTTGGTTGGAGCTTCCACCCTTGAACCTCGGATATATGACTACTCATGTCACTGTCAACATTTGGAACAACTTTCTGGGGCCTACAGAGTAGGGTGCTCTGTAATGCAGCCTCAGTTAACTTTAAAGTTCTGGCTCCACTTCAGTGCCTGTGAGTTAATCTAGCAGGTGAGACTACTCAACTTTCCCCTTGACCTGCTCTCCAGGCCATTGTGCACAAGGCTCCTTTTGCTGGGAATGCCAGTATGCCTGTCCCCTCTTTTCTCCACCTGTCAAAACTCTTTCCACCCTTCGAGGTGCCTCTCATGCTCCATTTCTCTGAAGCTCTGTCTCACCTTCTAAGTAAGAATCAATCACGTCTTTCTCCATAAATGCAAATCTTGTCCCTTCTTTTTCAGTCGGTAGACCATTCTGCCTTGTCTACTTTCACCCTCAATATCTTCTACCACTTCACGTGGTTCTTCAGTGGATCTTGCCCATCTTGGCATCTCCATGACATCCACCACTTTGTGTTATAAGTAGGAGTCCTAAGAAATACTTGCTGAATTAAATATTTAGCTGCAAGAGATGGATGGCACAATTTCAGATGCCACATGTAGGTGAAAATGTGTTCCATATTTCTAAGACACAAGTTTCTGAAATTCTCCATTAAAGGTTGTTTTGTTTGTTTGTTTTTTTTTTTATCAGAATAGGGTTATTCAGGGAGGGCTCAGTATGCCTTTTGCGTTTTATGAACTAGATAACTAACTACTAAAATTCTAAAAAAAAACCTCCATAGAAATAATAAAAGCTTTTGTTCCTCCATTTTTTAAAATCCCTTAGGCTACTCACAGAAAGGAAAATTTTGTTATTTTTTAAAACATATTTTATTGATTGTGCTATTATAGTTGCCCATTTTTTTTCTTGCCTTTATTCCCCTCCACACTGTACCCCCTCCTGCCATCATTCCCCCACCTTAGTTCATGGCCATGGGTCATACATATAAGTTCTTTGGCTTCTCCATTTCTCAATTTCCTATTTTTCATCTCCCCTCGTCTATTTTGTGCCTGCCATTTATGCTTCTTATTCCCTGTATCTTTTCCCCATTCCCCCCTTCCTCTCCCCACTGATAACCCTCCAAGTGATCTCCATTTCTGTGATTCTGTTCCTGTTCTAGTTGTTTGCTTAGTTTATTTTTGTTTTTGTTTTTTTTAGGCTTGGTTGTTGATAGTTGTGTTTGTTGTCATTTTACTATTCATAGTTTTGATCTTCTTTTTTTCTTAAATAAGTCCCTTTAACATTTCAGAAAATGAGAGCTTGGTAATGATGAACTCCTTTAACTTGACTTTATCTGGGAAACACTTGATCTGCCCTTCCATTCCAAGTGATAGTTTTGCTGGATAGAGTAATCTTGGATGTAGGTCCTTGCCTTTTATGACTTGGAATACTTCTTTCCAGTCCCTTCTTGTCTGCAAGGTTTCTTTTGAGAAAGCAGCTGATAGTCTTATGGGAATTCCTTTGTAGGTTACTGTCTCCTTATCTCTTGCTGCTCTAGGATTCTCTCCTTCATTTTTACCTTGGCTAATGGTGCCTTGGTGTGTTCCTCCTTGGGTCCAACTTCTTTGGGACTCTCTGGGCTTCTTGGACTTCCTGGTAGTCTGTTTCCTTTGCCAGATTGGGGCAATTCTTCTTCATTATTATTTCAAATAAGTTTTCAATTTGTTGCTCTTCCTCTTCTTCTTCTGGCATCCCTATGATTTGGATATTGGAATGTTTAAAGTTGTCTCAGAGGTTCCTAAGCCTCTCTTCATCTTTTAGAATTCTTGTTTCTTCATTGTGTTCTAGCTGAGTGTTTATTTCTTCCTTCTGCCTCCAAACTGTTGATTTGAGTCCCAGTTTTCTTCTCTTCACTGTTGATTCCCTGTATATTTTCCTTTATTTCACTTTTCATATACTTCACTTTTCCCACTCTTTTGTGACCATACTCAACTATTTGTGTGAGCATCCTGATTACCAGTGTTTTGAACACTGCATCTGATAGGTTGGCTATCTCTTCATAGCTTAGTTGTATTTTTTCTGGAGCTTTGATCTGTTCTTCCATTTGGGTGATTTTTTTTTGGTCTCAGTGTGCCTGTTAGTAGTAAGGGGCAGAGCCTTAGGTATTCACTAGGGAAGGGAAACCTATGTCACTGCATTGTAGTGGTTGTGGGAGAGGCATCCAAGAGGGAACAATGATGATTGCTCAGCTCTTGCCCTGCTTTCAGTCACTTCCTCCTCTACCCACAAGCAAATTGGGCCCTTCTGGTGCTGATTCTTGGGTGGGTGGGTTCCTGTATGTTCTAGCACCCTGTGGATCTCTCCAATGAACTTTCCCATGAGGCTAGGAGTTTCTCCCGCCACCTCCACCTCCACATGTTTTTTCAGTAAGAGGTTTTGATCAGGGATGTCAAACTCATTTTCACTGGGGTTCACATTAGCCTTATGGTTGCTTTCAAAGGGCCAAATGTAATTTTAGGATTGTATAAATGTAACTACTTCTTAAATAGGGTCAAGAGCTCGGTGCTGCTGCCAGGTAGAAACAAAGTGCCAAGCTGGATAAAATAAAGTAGAGGGCGGGATTCAACATGCTAGCCTTGTGTTTGCCACCTGTGATTTTGAGGCTTTATTTCCCCGAGTTGGAACTCTGGGTTGCGCAGACTGTCTGGATCCCCAGTTGTTCCTCCTGGTTTATCTGCAGGCAAATGTGGGACCACCTGCTCTGCCAGCCGCTGCTTTTCCAGGTCCTCCAGCCACTGCCTTGCCAGGAGTCCTCTCCACCCTGGCTGCCGATGGGCACCCCTCATATCAGTCTGGAAGAATATTTCTTCTTTAACTCCTTGGTTGTCGGACTTCCATACAGTTCAATTTTCTGGCAGTTTGGGTTATTTTTTGTTTTTTAATTTATTGTTGTCCTCCTATGGTTGTGCGAGGAAGCAGAGTATATTTACCTCCACCTCCACCTTGGCTGGAAGTGCCCCATAAAGGAAAATTTTAAACAAATAAACCTACATAAACATGAAATAAGCAACTAAGCATAAAGGTAAGGCCCTCATACTGAATGATTTTTGGATCTAAAGTAATGGAAAGGCACCAGCATGGATTTGTAAATTTAATTTTGTTGTTTGTAGGTCTAGGCTATATGCCTAGAGGTGGGCAAAAGTAGGTTTACAGTTGTTCATATGAAAAATAATTAAATAATATTACAAATTAATAAAATAATAATAGAAGAAGCAACTATAAACCAACATTTCTATGAGCTGCTCTAGCAAATTATCAAGCCTTGGGAGGTAATAGGAACTTTCAAATTTGTAGCTGGTCAGGCAGAAGTGTGGTTAGAAGTCTGGGTACCCCATCTGTATCTGGTATCTGAACTGGGGGCAGTCTTACAGGGCTGAGTTCTTTACCTGTGGAGATCTGTGCTTATTCTGGATGTCAGAATTGAATTTATTTGAACTGAATTGAACTAAATTTAATTGAATTGCTAGACACACCATTGACACTGGAGAACTGGACAATTGGTTTTAGAAAAAACTACATGTTTGGTGTCAGAAGTGTTCTCTGAAAATATCACATGGACTCTGATCTTTGTTAGGACCACTTAAATTTGTGTTAAAATTACTAACATCTTAATATGAAACTGTTCTTTTCCTAGGCAATATGTTAGCATTTTACCAGGACCTACTACACTTTACTTCAAAAACGATTTCAGTAATAGTGCGTCTCCAGTGTGGCAGGCCAGTGCGGAATCTACTGACACTTTTATTTGGGTGGACAGTGTAGCAGTGCAGAAATCATACCACACTGGCAATGGGTATAGGAGAGTCCTTGGATATAACAGTGGCATCAATGAAGACATGATTATTTTTATCACCTGACAAAAATGATATGAGGGCAAGTATCTATAGTATATGTAGATACAGAAATAGTAGTGATGATGATGATGATAAACCTTTAACATTTAATGGCTCCTGTGGCCTGTTCCAAAATTCCCTATCATGGTCAAAGCCCTGTGAACAGATGTGCAATTATCTTTTTAGTTTGAAGGATGGAAGGTGCATTGTTTTTCTCTCCTATAGTGATTATGGGGCCTCGTATTGAGATGATGGATCCATGGGCTGGATGGATCCAGATCACTTATCACCACGAGGTGGAGGGCTGCGTGGCACAATTTTGGAAATCTATGGTAGACTTTGTGTGAGCAATAAATACACTATTATTGTGTTGTGTTGAGATTGTGGGTTGTTATTTACTGTGGATTGTCTAGCTGTGTTCTCTTTAACAGTCATTTTCCTCCCAGGAAGCACAAAGCTAAACCTTCCCTATTCTATTGCACAGGGAGAGGCCCCTCATAGATAGATACTCCCCAGTCGGGGTAGAAACTGCCCCCACTGCCATGACTATCCCATTGCAGGCCTGGCAGGTACCATCAGGTACCCAAAGTAAAGGGCTGAGTTCCATGCATCTAGCTTCTGTGTTCTAATCTATCTACCCAACAATTTGTTCTGTCTCTACAAGGTATGCCAAGAATGTTATTCTGATGGATGGCCCTCCACATGGCACCTGGGGCCTAGGGAAAAGAGCTTCCCTGTAATACTTCCCAGCCTTGTTTCTCTCCTCAAACATCAATTTAACCTTTAAGCCTGTGTTCCACCAGGAGGGTGCAACCTCTGAGGGAAGGAGATCAGTGTCCCTCAGGCAGGTCTGCCCTGGTCTTCCTGAGATTGATTTTCCCCAAACAAAAATCCAGTATTTATCTTTCTGAGAACACTGCTGGGTACTGCTGAGCACTTGAAACACTGTAATGGGTTAGGACAGCAGATCTGGAATTCGTTCCTAATCTCTCAATTCACAACTACAGTTTTAGAAGGAAGGGTGGTCATGGGACATGGGGGAAAGCCCTGGAGGGTGAGCAAGACAATTCAGTGAGGTTCAGGAGGTAAATGTTAGAGCTCCTCTTTTTTGATTTTTATAAAAAATGGCAGAAAGGAATTACCCTATTTTGCCATGTATAATGTGCTCCTGTGTATACTGTGCACCCACATTTTTGGCCCAAACTTTCAGGAAAAAAATCTTTCATTTTAATTTTTCAATTAAATTTTTATTTATTTATACTTAGGAACAAAACCAATGATCATATTCCAGGGTAGTGTTTTGCATATGGATATCATTATTGCTTTCTAGAGTTATACTTTTAACACATAAGCATAAATAAAAGAATTAACAACATTTACATAGATATGGAATTAGTACTACCCATGTATAATGTGCATACTTATTTTTCCCTCAAAAATTTGGGCAAAAAAGTGTGCATAATACATGACAAAATATGGTAATTTCTACTAATATGTGACACATAAACCTGTACATGTATATGTATAGACTTGGGCTATGTGTCACTTGGTCCTCTGCCTTCTGCACCAGGCAGAGTGTTGGAAGAAGAGGGTGTTCCATTGCTGAGGGGACTTGTCAGTAATGCCCCTTCTTGGGTTCAGCATGTTGCATGTGCTTGGTTAACTACAATCACATGTTAAGCTATCTCCTTGTAACTAAATTGATCTTCACAAAGTAGACTAATGGCTTGAAATGAGTTCTGTGAAACAATCAAATAAAGCAAATATATGAACACATTCTAGATCCAAGATGATAAAAGCAAGCCTAATCAAGGCACAAGAAAATGAAATAGCTGATACTGCTACTTCTAGGATGCGTGCTTCTTCAGTGACATTGTGAAGCAAAAGCAGCCATAATCTTGTAAGATCTGACAAGGACTGTGCCACAGCATTAGAAATCTTGAGGAAAATAAGTTGACAATGAATTTACATCCAGATTTAGTAGAGAAATCCTAGCACTAAATATATACTTTTCCTTGAGGTATTAACTATTGTAATATGAAACAACCATAATTATTAAAAGATACAAATTAATGCTTTAAAATTTTTGTTATAATTATCTATTTGATGCATGCATATATTAATATAGTAGTAAATGTATCTAACTTACATATTAACATTTTTTTAAACATAAAATTGTTCAAATATCTCTCTTCATGTATATATTCAAAATTTTACTGAGGAAGTAGACAATCAAATCAGAACAAATTTGGAGATGAGTTCTCACAGAAGTCTGCAACTTATTGCAGACTGCCCCAAAGCTCAGCAGAAAGGAGTTCTGGAACCAGAAGGGAAACTCTTTGCTCATCCATGAGGGTATAGGATCAATGAAGGCATCACAGGGCCAAAACAAAGGTCAAATTAAAGCTGGAAGCTCCCTTTATAATTTTCAAGAAGTCAAAGATTGATATTTATTTTAGTGTAGAAATAAATATATTTATTTAGTGTAGAACTTCTCAGACCTTTAAAACATTAATGTGCAATGCAAATCCTCAAGAGAATAATATTCAGTATTTCCCTAAATGACTATAGAATCCTGTGTGCCTGTACATGCATGCACATGTGTGTAGCATCTCAAACAACTGTTACTTCTTAGAACACAATTTTGTTTCATTTTTTAATCCTTTCCCAAGGATCGATTGGTTGCTTCCTGTACACACCCGACCAGGGATTGAACCTGCAACCTAGGTATGTGCCTTGATTGGGAATTGAACCTACAACTTTTGGTGTATGGGATGACACTCCAACCAACTAAGCCACCCAGCCAGGGCTAGAACACAGTTTCCTGGGGACACTGAGATAGACAATATTTCCCTTCTTGCATTTCATTTGCAAAGGATATCAACAGGCCCTTCAATCAAGTGACATTTGTCATGTGCCTTCTCTTTAAATCTCAGACATTTTAAAAATCAGAGACAGCTCCATTTAAAGCTGTTTGCATAAGTTGCATAGGCAAGAAAGTTATAGCAAAATATTTAGGAGGATAATTTGTATTGAAGTGCAGGCATTTTCTATAAGTTTTAAGGGGGAGTTGGTTTTCTATCACATAATTTGAAAGGACTGTCACTCACTCATGCATGGGTGGCAGGCCCCATGAAAGACAACCACTCTTGATAATGGCCATGACTAAAGAACATTTCAGTTAGCCCCTGCAGTAGGCAGAAGAGTGGCCCCCACAGATGTCCATTTTCTAATTTCCAGAACCTGTGAATATGTTATATTACAGAGCAAAAAGTACTTTGCAGACATGATTAAATTAATAGTTTGAGATGGAATTACTTTGAATTTACTGAGTTCATGGGTATCTGGTCTGGCTATCCATGTAATCAGAGGGGTCCTTAAGAATGGAAAAGAAGTAAAGTATAACCACAAGGTCCCTACAACTGGATGAAAGCAAAAGGAGAGAGGCAGAAGACACGACAATGGAAGGGATATCCAGCATCGCTGGCTTTAAAGATATAAGGGAGCCAACCAAGGAATGTGAGTGGCTTTTAGAAGCTGGAAAAGACAAGGAAATGGGTTTCTCTCTAGGGCATGAAGAAAGGAACACAGCCCTGCTGACACCTTGACTTTAGTCTAGTGAGAAGCATGATGGACATTCAGCCTACAGAACTGCAAGATAATACATTTGTATTGTTTTAAGCCACTGAGTTTGTGGTAATTTGTTATGGCAGCAATAGGAAACTAATACAGCCTCATAAGAAGTCCCCTCTGTCTTGCTTGCTTGCTTTCTCTTTCTTTGGAGTAGCCCGAACACATCTTAGCTCCTAAAGCATTGGCATCTGCTGAAGAAATTCCTGATCTCTCCTGGCTGGGATGGCTCCTTTCCTGGAGAAGCAAAGCTGAGGTTTTACTTTGGCCTGGGGGAGGGGTCCTCCTGGCTCCTCACCACAAAGTTCAAGGAAGACACAAAGCAGCATTAAGACTAGTTTAATTTTTCTACTTTTGTCTGGAAATATTTTCCCATTTGGAAAGAGGAAAGAAAAATAATCTTTAACTGGATTAAAACTGATTCTGAATGATTATCCTCAAGGTTTGAACTATCTATATTATCAATCTACAGAAATCAACATTTTCCCTACTCTCAATTTTTGGAGGTTTAATCAATTCAGTAGTTTTGTGTGAGATGTGTGTTTGTATGTATTAGTCAGATAATCATTTCAAATCACTCCTTATGTCTCAAGACTACACAGACACAGCCCTTAAAATAACATATACTTTGAATACTTTATTCAAAGTGTATTATCTTCTTATTCTAGGTTAAGGAATTGCCCTATTCTTCATGGTAACTTTTGTTAGAGGTAATAAATGCAGTTAGTGCAACAAGAATTGCAATAGCCTTTCAAAAATTATGTACCTGAGTATCTGATTAAGATTAGTAATTTAATAGTCAATTACAATTTTTATAACTGCCTGAAATGTAAATGCATGTTGCTATCCACATCATTTTCTCAGCTGCACCATGAACTTTTTATATATTGTAGTTCGAATTGATCTTTCATAAAAACCTTAAGAAGTGAAAAATTTCTGAGATACATTGGATTGATGTTATTGGCTTTTTCTTTGTGATTATGTTTATATAAATTAAAATATTCTCATATTTTAAAGGTGAAGTGTGCAGGAATTAAACTACTTCAGTTCCAGTGTATCTGGAGAGCAAGATTTAAAAAGTTTCTAGAATATGACAAAATAATATTTTTATCCAAACTCCTCCTTTGAGCTCTTCACCTCTTTCTGCTACCCATCTTTGCACCACAGCTTTGAACAGTCTAGAATAAGTATCTACCATGCCACAGAGTGTTCACAATTATGCCTTGAGCTGACATCTGTTACATACATTATATTACAACAATGTCACAGAAAGCTTTTTATGTGACAGGGATAACACCTGTATCTTAAAGGTGAATAGAGTGTATTATTGCTTTTGAATGAAAGTTTGTCTCTGAGTCTGATACTATATACTAAATAATAAAATAATGATAGTAACAATGTATACACTGGCATTGCAGACCAAAATACAAATGTCTTGTTATGGTATTTTCTGTTGAAGGAATAATGTAGCCATCTCTTGGGTACCTTTTTTTTCTCTGAACTGCATACAAATAGGAGAGTTATTGGTTTGTTCTGATAATTCTCTTGGCATATACAATAGGGACAAACCAATTTTCTTCTTGGCTGACCTATTTTAGAAAACCTGCAGATAATCACATTGTATGAGGGAGTGTTTTACCAGGACAAACACAATCCTGATCAACAGAGTTGATTAAGTGGACCTTCTTTTTTCAAGAGTCATAAGTTCACAAAACCTCACAGTTTGGCCCAACTATTGGAAATGCTAAAGCACCACAGCAAGGTTTCAAAAAAGTTCTTATGAGTTCCAGCCAAGATGGAAGCATAGATGGAGACCCTTCGCTTCCTGCACAACCAAAAGGAGGATAACAACCAATCTGAAATCAATAAACAACCAAAAGCACCAGAAAATCAAACTGCATGGAACTCTAACAACCAAGGAATTAAAGAAAAAAAATCAACCAGAACAACCAGACCAGTAAGGTGGACCATGTGGGCCAACTCAAAAAAACTTCTGTGAGGCGGCTGAGGTTCTGTGAGTGGTGCAGGACTGACTTAAGGGGAAAACTGAGACTCAGAGCTGACTATGGGTTACAGCTGGGGTTGCTGGGGTTGCTGTGGTGGGAGATACTTCCAGTCTGACATGAGTTTGTTGAAAAGTGCACTAGAGACCTGCAGGTGAGCCCCATGGTTCCCTCTCTGGCCCCTCCCCCACAGGCAGCGCAGCAAGGAGAGCTGTCCTGCCCAGGTGAATACCTAAGGCCCCTCCCCCTTACAACCTATCAGCTGTGCCAAGAGAAAGAAATATGGCCCAAATGAAAGAACAGAGCAAAACTTCAGAAAGAGAGCTAAGTGAGGAGGAGATTGCCAAACCTATTTGATGAAGAATTTAAAGCCTTGGTAATCAAAATGCTCCTATCTCTGACTGAGCTTGGTTGAAAAATGAAAAAAACACATGAAGGATATCCAAAGTGAAATAAAGCAGAATTTTCAAGGAACCAAGAGTGACAGGGGGGAAACCAGGACTCAAAGCAATGATTTGGAACAAAAGGGAAAAATAAACATTCTTCAAAATGAAGAAACAAGAATTCAAAAAAGTGAAGAGACTCTTACAAACCTCAGGGACAACCTGAAATGTTCCAATATCTGAATTATAGGGGTGCCAGAAGGAGAAGGTGAAGACCAAGAAACTGAAAACTTGTTTGAACAAATAATGAAGGAAAACTTCCCCAATTTAGCAAAGGAAATAGACTTCCAGGAAGTCCAGGAAGCCCAGAGAGTCTCAAAGAAGTTGGACCCAAAGAGGAAGATGCCAAGACACATCATCATTAAGTTACCCAAGATTAAATATAAAGATGGAATCCTAAAAGCAGCAAGAGGAAAGGAGAAAGCCACCTACAAATGAGTTCCCATTAGACTATCAGCTGATTTCTCAAAAGAAACCTTGCAGGCAAGAAGGGGCTGGAAAGAAGTACTTGAAGTCATGAAAGACAAGGACCTACATCCAAGAATACTCTATCTGGCAAAGCTATCATTTAGAATGGAAGGGTAGATCAAGTGCTTTACAGATAAGGTCAAGTTGAAGGAGTTCATCATCACCAAGCCCTTATCATATGAAATGTTAAAGGGACTTATCTAAGAAAAAGAAGATAAAAAACATGTACAGTAAAATGACAGCAAACTCACAACTATCAACAAATGAACCTAAAAGAAAAGAAAAACAACAAAAGGAAAACTAAGCAAATGACCAGAACAGGACAGAATCAGAGAAATGGACATCACATGGAGGGATTTCAGTGGGGAGGGGGAAGGGAAGAATGGGGGGGGATGTACAGGGAAGAAGAAGCATGGATAGTAGGCATAAGGTAGATGGGGAGAGATAAAAATAGTATGGGAAAGAGAGGGCTCAAAAAACTTACCTGTATTTTTCAGACTATAAGATGCACTTTTCCCTCACAAATTTGGGAGGAAAATGGGGGTTTGTCACATAGTCTGAATGTAGCTTACCTGGCTTGCTGTGGGGTGGTGGTGGCGGTGGCCTATGTTATGTTATTAAATATTTTACCAAATTTTTTGCTTCAAAATTTTTTTCCTATTTTCCTCCTCTAAAACCTAGGTGTGTCTTATGGTCCAGTGCATCTTCCAGTCTGAAAAATTTGGTATATGTACAACCCAAGAACATGAACTGAGGGCTGGAATGCTGGAGGGTTGCGGGGGCAGGACAGAGGGGGGATAGAGAAGGAAAATTGGGAAAACTGAAATAGCATACTTAGTAAAAAATATTTTTTTTTTGAAAAAGGTCTTACAACTTGTGCTGCCCAAACTCCTGGCCAAATTGGAAGCCAGGAATACTCTGCTGGGAAGGGAGTTGTTCCTGGGAAGACTCCACCATCAGTTTCTTCCTCAGGAACACCAAGTGTGGCATTTCTTCCTCCTGCATTGACCTTTTGCAAATGCCCCAGCCTCCCTTTTTAGGTGCAGTAGTTATTATCTCCTTTGCTTTCAACCTGGGTGTCCCATGACTCCTCCTTTTCCTTCCCAGTTTATTTAACTTCATCTCATCAAATCCTTCTCTCTCCACTACTCTTGGGGCTTTGAGGAATGAATGATAACTGTAAACCAAGTAAGAAAAAAGACACAAGCATCGGATAGGGTGTCAAACACCCCCATTTTTGTTGGTAATGAAGGCTTGGGGATTGTGGCTTTAAGACTGAAAAACAAAAGCTGCTTCTTCCTCATCTCTTTAAGGTGTAGGATTCTATCCTGGCAGATTCATTTGCTAATTGGAGGGCAAGAGCAGAAAGGGGAAGGAACATGGCTTTGGGGCTCACAGGTTTTAAGGGAGAGAGCCAAAGAGCACCTAAGATAATGATCCATCTTCCAAGATGAAGTGAAAGGATGGAATAGAAAGAGCTTCTCTTGTAACAGGTTTGTTTAACTGTTATTTAAAATTATTTATTCCTCAAAAATAAAAAAAACCACCATATGATTCAGCAATTCTACTTTTGGGTACATAATTGAAGGAAACAAAATGACTATGTTGACGAGATTTCTATACCCATATGTTCATTGTAGCATTATTTACAATAGCCAAGACAGGGAAATAACCTAAATGTCCATCATAGATGAATGCATAGTAAATATGTGATATACATATGTACACACACATGCGTAGATGTGCACAGATGCATACACATATACACACATATATGCACACACATACATATATGCATATACACACATGCCTATATACCACATATATGCATATATGTGTGTATATATACATATATATGTGAAATGGAATACTGTTCAGCCATAAAATGAAAGAAATTTTGCCATTTGTAATAATATGGATGGACCCTGAGGACATTGTGCTAAGTCAAATGAGATAGACAAACACTGTATGATCTCACTTATATGTGAAATTTAAAAACAAAACAAAACAAAAAACCAACAAAAAACCACATTCATAAAAAAGAAATCAGATTTCCTGATCAGGAAACCTCTGTCTTGGCGGTAGACACTATGTCTGTCCTTTCAAGTTTATTTTGCTATATAAATATTCTTGGAAAAGTCTGAGACAATGGCTGCTAGAGTGACTAGAACTATCAGGAAGAATTGCCTTCTGACACAAGGGACAGGTAGGACAAATACACCTAGCAAAGTAGTAGATTTTAATTCAACCTTATTAATAATCACATTAAATGTAATTAGATTAAACAAATCAGTTAAAAAACAGAGATTGTCTGATTGGATAGAAAATCAATTGTTAGATTAGATAGAAAAACAGATTGTCAGATAGCATAGAAAATCAATACCCAGCTATGCTATGTACCAGAAACCCACTTTAAGTATAAAGACATCAATAGGTTAAAAATAAAATAATCTAAAAAGTATTCCATGCAAATACCAATCATAAAAATGTTGGGGTAGCTGATACAGGTTGCAGCCAAGAGGGGAGCCCCAAAAAGGGATTTGGAATGGGGTCCAGAACTCAAGGTGTCTAGGAAATATTAGAAAGACATATAAGCGTCCTCGCCCCTTCTCCTACAGGTGTGAACTGGGGGAAGAGACACATGGAGCAGGAACATGCAGGGCTGTTTTGTATAGCAACAGCTTTGCAGCTAACCTCTGGCATGGTCATTTAACATATCTATAGCCTTTGGCTGGTTGCTAGATATGTTAAATAGCTGTGGCCATGCTCTGAGCCAGGGGGATGGAAAGGGACACCCCCCAAGATGTAACTGGGGGGCAGGTCCCCCAAGTTACAGTGCCTGTGTGGGAACTTGGAGAAGATTGGCTCCATGACATGGGGCCACCCTGCCAAGACTCTTGATGGCAGCCCAGTAAACTTGGAATAATACAGAATGCTGGCAGGTGTAACTGATTGTAGGAGGAGTCGGAAATGGAGGTACAGAGGAAGATTGGCACGGGGATTTAAACACAGACACGGCAGCCATTAGAGAGAGAGCCACGAGGTTTTGCCAGAGTGGGGACCCCCGCAGCTTTAGTAGGGGAAACCACCATGCGGCTTTAGCAGAGAACTGTCACTTGGCTTTGGCAGAGTGGTGACCCCCGCCTCCCCGCCACTTTGGTGGGGAGATCCATGTGGTTTTGCCAGAGTGAAGACCCCTGCAGCTTTGGTGGAAAGAACCATAAAGTTTTGGCCAAAGTGCAGACCCCTGCAGCTCTGATAGAAGAGGACTATGTGGCATTGGGGTGCTCCCTTTGGCTACGTGGCCTGGGAAGCAGGAGAGACTTTGCCTGGAAGAAGGGTGAAAGAATTCTTGCCAGTAGACCATGAGAAGGTGCCACATGGCTTTGGATTAAGTAGAGATCCTGCCTGGACAGTGACACAGCTGATGGTGTCAGGAGCCTAGATCCCGGATATTTTCTTTTTTTCCTGAATTAGGGTAGGGGGAGAAGGAAGCACTGTGGGTGTCTGAGGGTATCCTAAAGGACTTCGATATTTTAATGAAGACATTAGGTCACTACTTTAAATCTGCATAGCATTAAATAAACATTTTCTTTCCTTTTCACAAATCTCTGGCATTGAGAGATGTCTTTCCTATAAGGAGATGGATAATCGAGCCCAGTAGGGGGTCCTTTCAGTTATAGTATATTGCCTTTGGCCCCCTTTGTTCTGTAGCATAGCTATATTAACCAAAAAGACAGACATTAGAAAAGGGATATTATCAGGTAAATGAGGGCTATTGCAAAATGATAAAAGGGTTGATTGTACAAGAACACAGAAATTGTAACTGTATGTGCACTTGGCCACACAGCCTCAAAATATATGAAGAAAAACCTGAGAATGAAAGGAGAAAGTAACAAATTTTCAAATATAGTTGGAGATTCCAGCACTGTGTATTTAATAGAACAAGCAGCTAGAAAATCAGTGAAAATGTTGAAGACCTGAATAATACTACCAGCCATCTCGACCTATTGATATTTATAGAACATACACACTTTTTTCAAGTGCACATAAAAATTTCACCAGTGTAGACCATCTTTGAGACAATAAAGCAAACCTTAACAAATTAAAAAAAAAGAAATCATGTGATAAATGGTTTTTGACTATGACAGAATTAAATAGAAAATCAGTAACAAAGATTTAGGGAAAATTCTAAAATATTTGGAAACTTAACACATTTATAAATGACAAATATGTTAAAGAGGACACTTAATAGAAGTTTAAAATATTTAAAAATAAAATGAAAATACAACATGTAAAAATTTGTGGGATGCAGTTGAACCAATACTTAGAGGAACATCTCTTCCTATAGCACTGTGTGCTTATATTAGAAAAGAAGAAAAGTGTCAAATTGGTAATCTAAGCTTCTGCATGAAGAAATTAGAAAAACAGAGCAAAATAACCCCAAAGCAAGAGGGAAGAAAATAATCAATACAAGAACAGAAAGCAATAAAATTGAAAACAGATAAACAATAGGGAACGAGCCCTGAAACCCACAGCTGGCTCTGGGGGGTTGGGGTTGGGGGAGAACAGCAACAACAACCGAGTAGAATTACTAAGCCTCTAGGCAGGCTGACCAAGGAAAATAAAAAGAAAAGATATAAATTACAGTTTTGAAAATTTTATGTATGTGCAAAATTATATCAAATGACAAGGTTAAAACAGATATAGGGCTATTCTCTAACCATAAAAGGTGACTGTATTATGCACGTAGTAAATGCTTCCTGAACTAAATTGAACTGGATGTCCTGTTAGCATGAAGCAGAGATTAAGATCAGGTTATAAATGGTTTGGTATTTGTCAACTTTGTTGCCTCAAAGGTTAAGTACTATTTGTGAACTGAGGTTTTGGCCTACACTTTAACTTGTAAAAGTCAATGCTTAGATTATTTAAAATGATAATTTAAAAAACATTTCATAAAATATTATAATTATACATTTGAATTTTGATTTTGACCTTTTTACCAATAAAACTGGTAATGAGTTAATGCAGGGAATCTGAGAAATTAGTGGGAGTCCACTTTAAGAAATGAGTTCTGGTGTATTGTTGGGAGCTTATTGCATTTGGTAAGCTTTGCCAAATATATCTTTGACCTTGGGCTGGATAGGCATCTATCTTGCATGAATATCTAAGGAAACTTAAATTCCAATTCTATTTTATTACCTGGAATTTACATTGCTATGATGTAGTAAATACCACACTTTTATAGTATCTTTATACATTGTAATTGTTTACATGATCATCATAGTTTTGTCTATATTCATTATTAGTTTACCCATCAAAGAAAAATGATTATTTGTAAGGACTTCTGTTCCTAGTGTCTACGAGGTCCTCCTGTACAGAACAGGTGCAGGCAAATACAGACCCCTGGTCCTGCTTAGTGTTTTTTGCATTGAGTTTTACTGAGAGAAGCACATGTTGTTTTAACCTTTTCCTACTGTGCCCAGCCATGAAGAATTCTTTGAAGCTGGTCTGAACGTGTTTTGTTCTTCCCCTGTGGGGTCCCTTTCACCCAGAACTTCTGATCTCCTATCCCTTTGGGGTTGCTTTGTATGCATTTTTCCCTTTCTCTATGCACTCACAAGCTTTATCATTTTACTTTTGACTTTGGCTTTGTTCCTTCAAACTTTTTGCTTTCATTTGACAAGCCCTCCAGGGGTAAGAGCAAAAAAATCTAGGAAAGTAGTTATTGAAAATAGATGTTGAATTCCCAGTATTGCTCTGCTAGATTAATTAGTGTTAAGATTTTGGGTGATGACCAAAGCTCCCGTGTTTTGAAAAGAAATTACCCGAGCTATATGTAATACTGTTTTGCCCTCAAAACATTTGTTTCTACAATGGTAAGTGGAATTTTCCATACAGGGCCTTATGCTTCTTCGTCGAAGTTTGTGAGTTAGATTCACTCATCTTTAGTTAGCTCTAATTCATCCTCTAGCTAGACAAACAGAAGTTTTTTGAAACAACTATAGTACTGGATTTATGGAAATCTAAAGGGTCATGTCAATTCAGCCTTAATGTGTTTCACTCTATTATTTTTACTAATACCTGCTTTATTGGGGGAGGGTGAAGTGCTTGGAAGGCTGAAGACAGGGGCAAAGGAGGTTGCGTAGGAAGATGAAAGACATCGTGAAATGCTGTTCCAACACTTTTTAGAACATCACCTGAGACCCTAGATAAATGATTTTCAGTATGTTTTATATCGCAGCCCACACTCAGCAATGAAAACACATACACATTCACAGGCAGATATATGAAACACAATTTCACAAAACGGTATCTTCCCCTATGCCTGACCAAAGCTGATGTTTTCTATTCTCTGTTCTTGGAAATGCTGGTTGCAAATGACTAAATGGATTTCATAACCCACTAATATGTGGTAATACTGCAGTTTGTAAGACACTGCTGCAGAGATCGGGACTATTTATGCATTTCTGTGCATAAATTCCCACATTTCATTATTTTCTAATAAACTTCTTTATTGTCTTCTTTTTCTCATCTCAAGCAGTGGCTAGTACTGTTTGTCAAATAAATCATGACTTCTCATGACCCAGTTAAAGGCTTGGGGACGTAAATAAAGGGAAAATTGAAACTCTGAAAGCCCAGGGCTTAAATGTCAGGAAAGTAAACTCACAGACTAGACCTGTTGGGGACAAGTGGGGGATTATGTGACAATGAGGAGGAAGGGGTGAAAAAACTGTTAATCAAAGTCAGAATCTGAGAGTTTAATATAAGCAAAGACTGCATTCTGTTCAGTAAAGTGCATGAGTTTACAGAAAATAAATATTTAGACTTCATCTACTATAGCTACATTGTACAGAAGGCGCTATTGGCAGCCCATCCATCAGGGAGAGAGTAATGAACTCTAAGAATTTAATTGAATTCACCCTGGGACAACAGTAGATGCTATTAAAGGTTAATGTCACTCCTGAGGAATAGCCTCACCCCCACCCTAATCAAAAAAGCCAGGCAACTCTCTTTTACATAATAGAGGGACTATTGACTCTGGGGAGGCCTCAGCACCTTGCCTTCTGAAAAAAGTGCTTCCTTTTACTCTTGGAAAAGACACTTAAACCAAGTGGTTATCCACTATGGGTGGCACATAGAATCACAGGTTAGCTTTTTAAAAATACTAATCCAGATGAGTCACCAGAAGGAGTGTACCTTAAAGCAAAAGAAACAAAATGCTTGCAGAGCAGTGGTAAAAACAAATGACAAAGTGGAAATCTGAACTGAGGGCCCACAATACTGACTATTGGACTTGACCCTTGTCCTCGGGTCACTCTGCCCAGCTGTTCTGAGAAACTTGGGAGGCAGAGGGTGTTAGGACTTTCTAGCCACAGCCCTGGGGAGCCCACACTTCATACTCGAAGTCTGTCCCGTACACCAACAGTGTCAGCATCCCCTGGGCGCTCCTTTAGAAGGGGTGGAACCAACCAATGGCAGCAGTCCTGGATGTTGCCGAGGGAAGAGTGCGAGGACTATGTTCTCTAAGGAAGTGTTTCAGAATAGAAAGACCCAGGAAAGAGGGGCAGACAGGGCCTTTTACTCATCCCTGTATAACTGAGGGTAAGGGGAAATAATTTAACATTTGGTTTTCTCAGATAAAACTCAGTATAAACATGACTGATAATGGAATGTCCAGATCACATGAAATGAAAAGTCAAGGGTTATTGGCTTCCTGTAATACAATGTAGGCTTCATAAGGTCAGGGGATTTTGTCTATTTTATTCACTGCTTATATCGGCAATACCCATGTCATTTTAATATCTTCATTCCCTTCACAAACATACAGACACACTCTCACATACGTGTACACAGGCAAACCGTATACCAGATTGGACAGGAGAGGCTATGTTTCAGGAACAAACCACCCACTGCCTTATCCTTCACACACAAGTTCAATGTAATTCAGCGGAGGAGCTCTGCTCACGGTTAGTTACCCAGAGACCCAGGCTGATGGGAGTTGCATGTCAATGGGCTTCCCAGGCACCATGGCAGAGGAAAATCAGCTTTTAAAGCCTTCACCTGAAATGACATAGCACCAGTACTCACATTTCTTTGGACAAAGCAAGTCACATGGTCACATCAAACCTCAGAGAGGGTAGGGAAATGAAACCATACCACATATCCAGAAGGAGTAAAAGGAGAAATATTTGGTGAGCCACACTAATGATTATTAGTACTAAACAGAACGTATGACTCAGGTTCTATAGAAACACAGATGGGAGAATAATTTTCTCACTTAACATAAACAAGCACAACCTTCAAAACACTTTCAAATGTGGACTTATTAAAAAAACTGGAGTTGTTTTTTTACATCTCAATATCAGGAACTGGTTATATATGTTTTTCTGTTCTTTTTCTAATTTTATTCCTACCTGCATGGAATGTTCCTCTTCTTTATTTCTTCAGGCATTTGATGGATTCTTATGATATAATCATAAGAATGTGGGCTAGACCTTATGATGTTGGGTAGATTCATAGCTGATGAATGATTTGAACTTGTTTGCATTATCTCTAGTGGTGTGCTAAAGTTTTGTCTCTTCTTTCACAATTTTTATCATGGACCTGGATGGAAATATCTATATCTGTATCTATATCTAGGCATATATATATATATATATATATATATATATATATGCCATTTTTTCAGATGACATGAAATTGGGAGGGCTAAGTTTTATGTTGCCTGAAAAAAATCAGAATCCAGAAGAATATTTTACAAGAAAGACTGGAAAAACCACAGGATAAACTTAACAATAGGCAAATGAAATCTTACTTTGAGGGAGAGAAAATGACAATTACATAAATATTTTATATATTTGCATATTCATTCCAATACAGATGTATGGTAACCTTTAAGATATATGGAATAAAGTAAAGTGACAAATTAAAAGTAGATGAGACAGAATAAAAAAAAAGTTGGGGCAAAGAAAGAGCCAAGAAAGGAAGTAAAAGTTACCTATCATGATGATATGTAGGATGGGAAAGTGCATAAAAATAAGATTGATAGAGTGTTCAGGATGGTTGTGGACAAAACAGAGTTCATCATGGCCCAGGATGGTCAGGCCAGGGATGGCAAGAAGGAGCCAGTGTAGGATTCAGTTCTGATAAGTGGATTCTTTCAGCAGTATGATAAGAAGGGCTCTGAGCCTGGGTCTAGCAGAAACTGATTTGGTTAAATAGCAGCTATTAGTGGAGATTGGAAGGGGTGTCATTTGTGCTGGATATATGACAATTCCTGGCCAAATTCCTCCAGTTGGCACTGTCAGGAAAGCATCTGTCAAAGCAAAATGGTCAAGAGTGAGGAACTTAGCTATTAAGGTTTAGTTAAGTGGCAGGTATAGCAGCTGGCTCCTTCAATACCCATGCCAGCCCTCTCCTACTGCATGGAACCCACTCTGGGCCCCCATTTACAGGACCTGCAGCCTACCTCATAGGTCTAGAGGGAGTTTTGTGGATACTAGAATGAATTTGAAAGGGTTGGCTTAGAATGGCAGACATTACCATGCAAATCTTCTACTTTGGAATTTCCTGAACTGTCAGAGAATCCTTGTTATGTTGCCTTCTGCTCCCATTCTCCATCCTGGAGCCTCTAGTACCCCTTCCATACTACCACAGTATTGTTCAAGACAGAGTGGAGGAGGGTCTCCTCTGAAAATTGCTAAGTCCAAGCTGCCCCCTTTCTGCCGCCAACTGTCACCCAGTTGTTCAAAAGAGGGAGATATTTCCTGAACTGTGAGTTCTGAGGTTACTTTAACCAAGTTCTGGGAGGGTGGTTTTCTCCCCAAATGTGGAACTTGGGGAGATACTTAAATGGAGCTGATAGCATGGGATGAAGGTGTACCAATTAGCTTTTGCTATATAAGATGTTACCAAAATCTGGTATCTTAAAACAACAAACATTTCTTATTTCTCATGATTCTGTGGGTTGGATTCCCATTGCTTCTGGTCTTGCAATGCTCAGCTGATCTTGGCAGTCAGCTGGTAACTCAGCTGTGACTAAGGGTCTAGGATGGACTCCCTCATGTGTCTGGTTGTGGGATTGATCTCATTTGTGTGAGACTTGGCCATGCAAGTTTGCCAAGAGCAGCAGGAGAGGGTCTTTGTGACATGGGCCAAAGCAAGTCACAGTGGCTAAACCCAAATTCAGAATGAAAATATAGACTTCACCACTTGATTCCAGGGGTAAGTATTGACTCCATCACTCCCACAGAGGAGGAGCTACAAAGTCACATAGCAAAGAGGCATTTGTATAGAAATGAGAGGGGTGACTTTGTGTCCATTTTTGCAATCTGCCACAGAATGGAACATCTGATTATCAACATTGAGCAGCCAAATCAATCCTTATGGATTGTCCAAGTATTTTAAAATTGGAACTGGAACCCTACTTTCCCATTGAAACACTTTCAAAGATGTTTAGGTCCCTTATGGAAACTTTATTTCTGGAAAGAAGATCGCCTAATGGCAGTCATATTGGAAATTAAGTTCTGAGCATTTAACTTACAAAAGACCTTGAAAAATACAATCCATTTGCAATTTGGGATCTGCCTGTCTTGCTGGCTGAAATCAACTTGAAGAAATGAGCTAGTGCTTTTTCCTTTTTTTTTTTTTTAAATCATCCTCTACTCTGACAGTAAGCATTCCTTTCAGAGATGGATACAGATGATAACCTCCTGATTTGAGTTTGAAGTTTGCACTATTTCATTTTGGCTGGTTATAGTCAGAACTGCTATTTTCATTGTAGAGCCAAATGATTATTTATACTTTCCTTGGATCATTCTTTATATACCATTAGTAATGACATGCAAAGCACGAGGGACTGAATATTTACATCCAAAATTGTGAAGAGAATATTCTCTCTTTGGCAGATACAATTGCTCAGGGCTGTAAGGCCCAGTAGTAAAGAACCATATGTCATTTCTGGATTGTAAATTGCCACAGCAATGGCTTTTGAGTGGCTGAAGTTCTAAATCCCTTGGTTCTTACTCCATGTCTGAGTGTGGCTGGGGGTTAGTTAGGTACTGCCTGTTAAAGAATCCTGAAAGATGATGACAAAATGTCGTTTGTTTTCCCCTAATGACTAGCTCCTCAGAGTTGTTCTTATAAATTGAGCACTGTTATAACCCACAGCAATAACCCACTGCATGGCTGGACTCAGGGTTTGATGCAAAAAGTATTTCTTAGACATTTAGGGGTATTCTTGGTTTGAGGTTATCCTGGTGATTTATGGAACAAAAGGCATGTTCCTTGGTCTCAGTCAGTTTATATACTAAGCAGAGTATAAGAGTGGAGCATATGGTACATAACTGTAACTGCAGACAGAATGTGCTGAGTCCCAAGAAGAATAAAAAGAGGGGGATATGAAGTTCAAGAGGCAAAAGGAAAAAAATATTTTTCAACTTATATTCATAATACTTATCACATGGCATTTAATCTTTCATTTCTTGCCCCATTGAAGACAGAGCTGAGGATCTCTGGGTTTTATCACCTCCAGTGCCTCCAACCCAGTAGAACAGATGTTGATGAATGCTTGCAAAATGAATAAATGAAAGAATGGATTGACTCACTTGACAAGAAGAAGACAAATTTTGTGGATGTGGTAAAATTTGCATGTGTTTAGAAGGATTGACAGGCACCAATGGATTTTGGGGAGAAAGTATTTGCAGTGGAGGACACAGACTGAGCAAAGATTTGAATCTTGGAAAGTAACAAGACACTTAGGAGAAAAAAATCATATAGTTTGACTGCAATGTGGAGGACACTTTGGGTCCTGAATAATTTGGATTCTGTAGTTTCTAAGGTAGAGCTGAGGTGTGCATCAAGCCGTGGGAAATGCCTCTATGCTCCTCCATTCCCTTTCTTAAGGGATAAACTTCAACCCATCCATTCTGCTTGATTTCAAGTTCAGATTTAAGCAGGGTAAGGCAGAACAGTGACAGGTTGAAGAGCCAGAAGTGATGTTAATGGTATCTGAGTGCTCAGACAGTGACTACCATCATTATAATAATAATAATGACAACAATGATTTCAAACTCATGAACTCACATTAGTTGTCAGGCCCCATGCTGACTACTTAATATGACCATATCATTTTATCCTTCCAACAGCCCTAACTGTTGTATTGACAAAGAAGGCAACACATTCTACATGGAGATAAATGGACATATAAAGTAGTCGCATTAAAAAAATCCTAATTCTGTCTTTCCTTTATGGCCCCCAATAACTTAAATTTATTAATCTCCCTTATTAAATTCATACTGATTTCATGTGCTACTTTTTATGGTAGATGACAGGCAGTTCAGCATAGTGATAGAGAACATGGACTCGGTCCATAGTTATACCACCTACCCTAAAATTCTAGCTCTGGCACTTTCTGTTTCTGTGACTGTGGGCAAGAAATTTGTCCTCTCTGTGCCTTAGTTTCCTAATCTATAAAACATGAATGATAATAATAGAGCCTATTTCATAGTTTTGTTATGATAAATAAATGAATTGTTATTTGGAAAAGGCTTAAGGAACACTTTATAATTACAACTGTTGCAATCTTTTTTTTACAAATGGGAAACCAAGGCATGGAAGGGTTAAGAAACTTTCTCAATGTCACACGGTTAGCAATCAGTGGGACCCAGCATCCTGACTCAGGTTCCCAGAAGTGCCCCATGAAGGAGCCAACTCTCTCATTGGCTTTTCCCCCCCTAGTTGCACTTTCATGGTTGCATCCTTGGCATAGTCTCATCAGACTGACCTAGGCAAACTTAAGCAAACTTTGCACTTCCTTTTGTTGGAAGAGTATTAAAGCTGACTGTTACTACTGGAAAGGTCACCAACTTCTATTCAGCAGAGTTCTGCTGATCACCTTCTCTGTACAAGGTACAGAAGTTAGAGATTCAGAGAGGTACATGGCAGCACTCCTTAGCCCACAGAGCTTATAACCAGTTAGAAATAGACAGATGAAATGTATTCATGAGAAAATTCTAGCATAAGGCATGTTTTATACTACTGTTTGCCACTTACCATTGTCAAAAAGGAAGCCATCCCTATTTCACGTTAGGCTGAAGTGATTGGGAATAGAGACTTTCTGAAGATAGGAGATAGGAGTTTTCTTAAGCCCTGGAAGATTCAGCCAAGAAGAGAGAATTATGTCCCTGGGCACAGGTAGATGCAAGAGGGTAGTATGTGTGTTACATAGTCTTATATAAGAATATATTGAAGAGAACTGAAGGACAAGTGAGTAGATGGGCAGATTGAGACAAGGAATGAAACCAGGAGAACAGAGGATAGGCTTAGGACAGATCATGTAATCTTGAAATGAGCCATGGAATTGAGACTGTGATTTTGGGTCCGAAACAATCTCTACTGCTCTACTGGTACTTCAGCGCACAGGTACTCTTAACATTTCAACCCTGCTTTTTTCCCAAGAGGATATAATTTTTATATAGGTTAACTGAACCAGGAACTCCATAATGTTTGGGGGCAAAAGTATCCCTGCTTTTTATCTCCCCAATGTACATTACCATGGTGTTCTATCAATATAAAGTAAAAAGTTTCTTTCATAGGTGCATTTGGGTCAGTGATCTTCTAAAGAAGAAGAATAAAGGAACTCTAATTATCCTCTAATTATTATCCCACTAATTTGATCTGGGCTTCAGTGTGGATGGTTTTTCTTTGGGTCATTTATTGATTTCCTCTTTGAAAGCTTTTTATTCCCACATACCATTATTTTACACACATCTTACTAGATCTCTGTACTTGATTGCTATTATAAATTTTACCTTCTTCCCACATATGGTTCAAGCCATTTTTTGAATTAAAACCCATGAGTAAGTAATAAATAATTACATTATTGATCTCTTTCAGATATCTTTGCTGAATATGAAATTTCTGTTTCCTAAACTTTATCATATTTGTAGACTCAAAAATTAGCTCTAGCTTTACTGAGGTTGCGTTAATTTTTTTTTGCCATGACATTCCCCAGTCTGCTTTTCCAAAATGCCTTTCCTATAATTTAATTAAAAGGGACAAAAGTAGGATGGAGGGAAGACATTGCAAAATGGCCATTGGGGAGGGTAAGAAAAATGCCCTTTACATAATGACTTCAAAAGATTAACTTTTTCAAGTGCAACCATACTTATAAAAGTACTTTTTGTTTTTGCTGCTTAAAAAATAGGATAAGATTTCTATATGGAATGATTCTTGAAGTTATAAAATAATTATATGTGTCCTTATCATTAAGTCAGCTTAAAACTTTATCACATTGGGTAAATCTGGTTAGCAAATGAGCTTGTGAAGCCTCTATTTTCTGGATTCTACCAAATGTAATTGGACCATAGGACATAGCAACTGATTTGCTTATGCAGCTGAAATAATGTCAGTAGGAGCCTCAATGCTGGTATAATGTCTTTAAATCCAGAGACCTTGTAAAGAGGTTTGTGAGTAAAAATGTCCCAGTTCCTTCCTTCTTCCTTCCTTCCTTCCTTCCTTCTTCCTTCCTTCCTTCCTTCCCTTCTTCCACCCTCCTTCCTTCCTTCTTCCTTCCTTCCTTCCTTCTTTCCTTCCTTTGTTTATTTCTTTCTTAATCCTCACTGAGGATATGTTTATTAATTTATTTAGCTCATCCTTTTCTCTCTCTTTTTTTTTCTTTCTTCTTCCTTTCCCTTTCTCCCCTCTCTCTCTTTCCCTCTCTTCTCTCTCTCTCCCCCCCCTCAGTATGAGAGACAACATCAATCAGTTGCCTCTCACCCTGCACTGACTGGAGATCGAACTTGCAACCTAGGTATGTGCCCTGACCAGGAATTGAACTTGCAACCTTTGGTGAATGGATGATACTCCAGCCAACTGAACCACCTGGCAGGGTACCCATGTTATTTGCACATCAGTAGCTTTAATTCAGAGATGACAATAGAGAGAAAGAGAAATTAACATGAATTAAGGACCACTAATAAACCAGACATTTTTATATTCAATGATCTATGTACCCCTTACAAAGTCATGTTATCATTCCTCCTTTGAGATGAAGTCTGAAGCTCCTCAAAGTTACGTCACCTACCCAAGGTCAGACAACTAGTAAATGGAAGATTGGAGCCTGACCTTAGGTACGTCTGACTGCAAGGACTATCATCTTTCCATTGGAACCTGTCACCTCTACCTGAATTGAAAGGTTTTCTTTCTTTTTTTTTGTAAGAAAGAAGTATATAATGCAGAAATGGGTTGGTCAGTCTGCAAACAGCCTTGAGAAAAGCTCAGGTCCAGAATCTCTTATTTCTCTCCTCCTCCTTTCCGTCATGGCTACCTCTAGGCCTGTCCTTTTCCCCCTAAGTCCAGGTCTCTGGGGGTTAACATGACAATGAATAGCCAAAGCAAGTTCTGGAGGCAAGAAATGCCCACAAGAAAGTCTCTAATTCCAAGGTAACAAACACTAGTCTGTCTTTGAGGGCACTGAGCCTTGAAAAAGCCAGTTTGCACAGTAAGTGCTAACAAAACATGTTCCTGGGCAAAACAACAACAACAACTTTAAGATACCTCTGTAAAACTGGTCATCTGTATAGACCTCTGTGGGGGGTAAGAAGACACCCTGACTATTGAAGAAAGTATTGAATAGTAGTACAGGCAAGGCAATAAAGTGAAGCCAGAGAAAGCTAGGGCTCTGCGCATAACTGCTCAGTCTCTAAAGCCCAGGAGAGTATGTTGCCATGAGAGGCAGAATAGGCAATGGTTAGCAATGAAAGTCCCTGGTTTGAATTACAGCTCTGCCATTTACATCATTGTGAGTGAAGAGAAGTAAGGGTCCCAGTTCTTCTATCTGTAAAACGAGAGCATAAGTTGTCTAGTTTCACAGAACTATATACTGTCTGAAGCACTTGGACCAAGGCCTGTGACATAGAAAGTGCTCACATGGATCAGTTCTCAAACATGCCTTTGGGGGAGGGCTGGGCAGGGGGGAAAAGGCAGAAAACTATACTTGAATGACAATTAAAATTTAAAAAATTAGTTAAAGAAACAAACAAAACATGCCTTTGAATTCCCTTCTTAAGCAGTTAGTAAATGAAATGCTGGAAGATATAATATCTCATTATGACTCTATACATGACAAATATTAGGAAGGACCACTTACCAAAAGTGCATTTCTAAACCCCATAACAATGATTTTATTCATCCTTCATGATTTGATGAGCTCTTCAATGGTCAAGATAAAGTGCAAGTTGGAATTCTGTACAGAGTGAGGCAGAAGTATGTTTACAGTTGTGAGTATGCCAAACACACAGTTTATTCTTATTATTTATTAATTATTGTATCATTTTCCATATGAACAACTGTAAACCCACTGCCCCACCCTGTACTAGTTTGCAGCCCCCACCACCATGTATGGTCCACCATCTGGGGCTTACCAAAATATTGGTAAATTGCTGATTCACCCCTGATCTTCAGACAGCCCTTTAAACGTTAGTGTTTTGAAGTGCAGTCAGTGAATACAAATACAATTCAGGGTATGTCTCTGCCCCTCAGTTTCTCTGTCTCTTTCTCCAAGCTATACATTGTTACCTATTCACTGGATAAATATCTGAATTCCCTGGTGCTCAGCAGCTCACTGGTTTCACTAAAAAGTTGTCTCATCCAGCTCTGAGTCTGAAGTCTGGTTTCTGAATGGCTAGCAAGATTTATTTTCCCTGGTGGGTAGAGCTGCTACACTTTATCAGGGCACACCCCCACACAACAAAGGAATAAATGCATGGCGTGGAATCATCTGCATAAAGGGAGTGTACCCCACCAACAACCCCTATTTATTTTGTTATATGAGAATGACCTTTTTCACTTCAGCTCACACTGGATTTCACTGTTTCACCAGCAGACAATCTACTCTGAGATCAATGTCATAATTTCACACCCAGGAGCTTTGACCCCAACCAGACTCGTGGGGATGAGGAGGTCCCCATTACTGGTACTGAGTCACCTGGCACAGTCCAGTCAACTGTTAATGTGAGCTTCCTGCTTGCTTCTTGGTGCTTAGCTTAGAGTTGACAAGAAGTGTGGTTTAAGGAAAACATAAATAAAGGTGGGTTTAAAATTAAGTCTTGGTTCTGCCAATTTCTTGCTGTGACAATGTGAGCAAAAGCTTTAACACACCTGAGCCTCAGTTTATGATTCTGTAAAATGAAAATAAACCATTGACCTCATGCCATTTTGTGAGGATTAATAGAGGCAATATATGTCATGTCCAGCATAATACTTGGCACAAAGCAGGTGCCTAGTCAAATGTTTTCTACTTTGTTTTTCTTCTTTCCTTCTTCTTTCCTCTTCCCATCCTTCTTTCCTTTCTACCCTTCCTTCTTTTTCTTCCTCACATGTGATCTTCAGTTTACCGGGGCCTCTCATGTGAGTCTAAGTTAACAGCTTCTGTTGGTAAGTGCCACTTTCCAGGCCTGAGATTCAGCTTCAAAAGCTTGAATGTAGACCTAAATTTTCCCATCAGCCTTCAGCCTTCCTTTCTACCCGTGGGGCACTCTCTAGCAGAGATCATGTCATTAGCCCCAGGTTCTTAGGTCTCATCTTTCTCCAAAACAAATAAATTTAGCTTAGGGGAGAGTAATGGGGTAAAAATGAGGACAACTATAATTGAACAACAGTAAAAAAAATTAGTTTACCCTGAGACTACTTTTGTCATCTTTTGGGTAACATTGCCAGTAAGCAGAAAAGTTAGGCCTGTACAGTAGATGCCCAATAAATACTTGCTAAATTGGATGTACGATGGCTAAGTTCTAGGAGCTCATGGAGTATGAGATACAGATTATGAACATCAGGTATTTTGGGAACCACGTTAATCAAATATATCAACAAGCCTGGCTTCTGGAAAGACAGCCAGGTGTTGGGTTTAGAGCTTGAGCTGTAGAATCATATTGGCTCTTCTCTCTGTCTTGTAACAAACTTCTTAATCGCTCTAAGCCTAAACTTTCCAATGTGTTAATGGGTGAAAGTAAGGTGGTTTTGGAGTAAATGAGAAATGGCTTCTGAGGCACTTAGTTCAGAGTTGGTCATACAGTAGGAGGGACAAAACAATGGTTAGTTCTGAGATGATCTGGAAAACTCCTATTGTAGGCTGAATTGTGCCAACCACCCACAATTCATGTATTGAAATCCTGACTCCTTGTACCTCGGAATGTGACTGCATTACAGTGTATAGTCTTTAAAGAGGTAATTATGTTAAAACAAGGTCAGTAGAGTGAGCCCTAGTCTAATATGACTTGTGTCAATAAGAAGATTAGGACACAAATGTGGACAAAGGAGAGACCACGTGAGGACACAGGGAAAAGACAGCTATCTGCAAGCCAAAGAGAGAAGTCTCAGAAGACATCAACCCTGCCAAAATCTTCATATTAGACATCCAGCCTCCAGGATTGTGAGCAAGTGAATTTCTTTGCTTAAGACACTTAGTCTGGGTACTTTGTTACGGCTGTCCTAGCACTGCCCCATGCCAGACTGTTTCCCACTCAACCTGGGATCTTGAGGAGAACCCTGCACTCAGCCTGGGCTCTGTCAGTGAGAGTCTGATTGGATTTAACAAACCAAAAGTGTTGTTTTGGGCCCCTTGTCAGCATCTTTAAACATCTTTGACTATTTTCTCAGTGATTTTGCCATCTACCTGGTGGGAGTCTTCTGGTTTGCTGGAAATCAGGACCTTGTTGTTCCACCTGTCTTCTTGGATTCTGACCTACTGCCTTGATGACTAAGGTTTGTCACTAGATCCCTGATTACTTTCCAGGCTTTGATGGCCACAATGCTTCTATGGTTGAGGAGTGTGATGAATGTGCAGTTGTAATGTTTATCTTGCATGGTGGGTATAGTTAGTAAAACTGTGTCCGTGCTACCCATGGACTCAGAAGGAATTGAGGCCCACTCGGGGTTGGTTCCTGAAAAGTGGGACATTAGGCATTTGGTTTGTTTCTCTTTAACTCCAAGATCTTCCCATTGCTACACAGAGCCTTCCTGGATCTGACCCTTGACTTTTCCTATGACCACTAGAACTTACCAGATCATTCTAATAGATGGCTTTGCATTCCCAGAGCATAGTTTCTTGCCTTGAGATCATGACCCAACATATGCCCCCACATGGTCCCATATTGATCAGCTATTGCCTAAGGCAGGGGTGTCAAACTTATTTTCACTGGGGGCCACATCAGCCTCACAGTTGCTTTCAAAGGGCTGAATGTAATTTTAGGACTGTATAAATGTAACCACTCCTTAACAGTTAAGCAAGAGCTCGGCTCTGCCACTGGGCAGAAACAAGGTGCCAGGCCAGATAAAACAAGGTGGAGGGCTGGATTCAGCTTGCTGGCCTGTGTTTGCCACCTGTGGTCTAAAGAATCTCTGTGCTATTGAAGCCTATACCTCAGTGTGTGGATAAAGAGCAGCATAAGCTGACAAGCTCTGTCAGGGAGTTAAAAGAAGATCATATTGCTATTCCTTGGACACTGAGCTTCTTAAACCTGCCTCTTCTATGTAGTCATATTACCAGGATACATGCTGAAGTTTTATAAGTGGAAGAGAGGAATTTATGTCATGAGGTCTGAGAATTCCTAGGTGGTCTTGATGACTATGCCATGTGTCTTGTATAAGTTTGGATTTCCTTATAGATGAAGCATTCTCAGTGTTATGCATGAAAGTGGCTCGTAAGAGTAAGGCAAGAAGTCAGGACTTGGACATTTGAAATAAATTTGGAGGTGTAAGAGCAGAATAGAGCCAGGAAAATATATAGGAGTCAGTAGGCAAGTCAGATTGGGCAACCACTTGGGCAGCCCAACACAGGAGCAATTGTACTAAAAAGTAGTGTGTGACCTGCACACATTGTTTTATTGACTTGCTGGAAAATCATTAATTGTTTCTTGCCTCAGTTTTCCTTTTTAAAAAATAATAGTTTGGACCAGTCAATCTCTAAATTCTGTTCTGTTTCTGTTTTTCCAGAATGCTAACCTGTTTTGAGTACCAGTGTCAGAGCATGGTGGCAGTTCAGCTCACAGGTACAGGGTATCAGCAACATTAGGGATTTGTCATATGAAACCGACTTCTTTTCTAGAAGAAAAATTCTCTTTTGTATAATTTCTGGTAATGCTAGAGCAGGTCAAGGCCCAGGTGTAAGGGCTGGTTTTGGAGAACACCTTTGGGAGCATAGGTGACTCACGGATACTCATTTCACAGCACCCTAGTTAAACTCATGACCTATTGGAACTCACGATAGGGGGTCTTCAATGCCTTTGAAGCTTTGGCACTGGATTAAACTTTGTCAAACCATGAATCAAGGCTCTGGGATAATTTTACTGCAGATTATGGTTATGTGTGGAACTTTCTGCTGTAGAATGACACAGTGGAGACTGACTATATGAGAAAATTTTTTTTCTGAACTGGTAAGATAGAGTGTGGTGATATAATAAAAAATGAGCCATTGGTGTAGGGCAGACCAGTGAGAACCTTCCAGCTAATTCTCACTGTGTGTGTTTGCTGGGGAGAGTCTTCTTCCTAAATCACCTTCCTCAATCCTCTTGGTGGCCCCAAAATCTAAGATAGAATGTTGGGCAAGACAAAAGCAGAGTGCCACCCAAACCTTCAGCATGGTCTTCCCAACAGTTTTCAATTTCAACTATGTATTGAAACAGATGGAATTATACCGTCTCTCTCAGGACCAGCTACATAATTTGCCAGGCCTGAAGCAAACTGAAAATGTAGGGCCTCTGGTTCAAAAATGACAGATTTTAAGATGGTGTCAGCATAGTGTTAATTCAGGTCCTCTCTGAGCAGGGCCTCTGTGTAGTTGTACAGGTTGTGTGTCCATGAACAGGCCCTCATCGTTTCTCCCAATATTCTCCTCTGCCTTCCTGCAGGCAGAGCCTGTTCACTTGGGGTGCTGGTTTTAGTCTGTGAGCTATTGGACAAATCTACCTAAGTGACTTGCAAACACCATTCTTTCCCTTGTGTCATCTTGTTATGAGCTACAGGCGATTTTATTGAGGTGGGGAAAATGCCTCAGAATAAATTCGATGATGCTGTCTAGGCCACATATTCTGTTGAGAGGCATCCTCAGGATGTCAAGATCCTCCTAGATATTTTGACTCTAAACCAGAGGTTCTTAATGAGGCATGAAAATCAAGATTACTTGAGATGCTTTTTCAATATATGTGATTTAGGGATTCTAAATCTGTAAACCAGTTTACATGTACTGTTGATAAGTCTTCTCAGAAAAACATTGTTAAAGAACCACTTGAAAACAATTCCATTTATTTGTTATTTTATATACCTTATATCTTATTATTATTTTATTTTTGAGACATATATGCATGTATATGTGTATATACACTGGCCCCTCCCACCCCACTCCTTGAAGCTAGAAGCTATTTAAACTGACATTTGTTTCAGAATGCTTTAAATTGCAGTTAGGCTAGCAAATTTTTCTGTGGTGATGATTATCTATTTTGACTTGGAGTGAATTTATTTGTGACTGGATCTAGTGGAGGTCACAAACTAATTATTGCAATCAACCAAGAAAAATAAAGGGAATGAGGAAATGCCATGAGTATTGACAATATTTATTGTAGCATATGGCTAATGTATAAAGAGGTAATAGAATGATGTTTCTCAGGGGATCATTCAAAAGCGAAATTACTTAAATTAACTTTTCAGGCAAACCGAATTATGCATTATAGCCCCTCCTGTAATGTTATACAAAGTCAATGTTTATGAAGAGTAGCATTGGTTGCTATAAATCAAGCTTTTCATAAGAACTGTTGTATCTGCAGGGATTTTCTTTCTCTTTGTATTTTTGGCTTTTAGATGAATGAAGAATTTTCTCAGCAAATTATTAATTACTCCTGCTTGCCTATAGACTTGAGCTCACTGTAGTTATGTAGGAGTCAATGGTATTCAAACTGCAGCATTTGATGAAGTAATTGGCTGCTTCTGGGGCCTCTTTCAGCTGCCCTGGGCGTGCTTCACATGTAAACGACTGCCAAATGAATTCTTTCGACATTCCAGCCAATTAAAATACATTTAAAGTGCAGCTGGTGGAGAGGCAAGCGGGGCGATTGTGCAGAGAACTTCAGGGCACAGAGACAAAAACAAACTTTGTGGAACCCAGCTCGGGCAGCCCAGCCAGGCCTTTCGGGGGCAATGGAGAACGTCACAAAAAGCTATCATTTGCTGCTGTCAAAATCAAAGATGACACTCTGAGCACCACCTTAAAAGACACAAAAGGCGAAAGCATGTTTGTCAGGGTGTCAGTTTTCTCCCCTTGCCTCTTGAAACTCTGTGTGTTGGCCCGTTGCCCAAAGTAGTGCTGCATACAAATATTGACAGAACACAGCGGTGTTTGTTAAACCCGGCCTGGGGAAGCCAGTGATTAAAACTCTTGAAGGAAGATCTGAAAACCCGGGAATTCTCCTCAATAGATTAGAACATTGACCGAATGAAAGAGAAAGCACTGAGTGGGCTAAAGTGAAACTCACCGTCCTGTCTGCTATGCCTTTTCGGTAAGGACAGAATTTTCTTTTCTCTTCCTTTTTTTTTCTTGAATGTCTGTTGGTGTGAAGGAAAGAGTGTCCAACGTGCTAAGTGCTCTGCTCCTGAGCTCTGATGTGCAGAGCGCAGGGTGTGCCTGTGATTTTTCTGCAGGATGTGAGGGGATTGCACTGTGTAAGTAGACACAGCATACCCAGCACGTGGAGTCTGCCAGTGCTTTTCCAGAATTCAAAACAATCCGTTTTTAAATGTTTGCTTTTGCTGATCTGTTCTGATGTTTGCTGTCTATGTCCAGGTGTCCCAAGATTGATAGCAAATAGACTCAGCCATTGAACGAATAGTAATGATGTACATGCATCTTTAATTTTTATTTTCATTTTAAATGTTGTCTGGTTCATTCTGCTGCCAAACCCACACCTATGCCTGTGAGAAGTTTTTCTTCCTCCTAGGTTAACATTCAACCAAACACAAGAATTCTGTTTTACTAAAGCACATCCAAAATGTTTTGAAAATGCCTTGCTTCATCTTGATTTTCATTGGAGAAGCTGCTAATTGGGAATTTTTCTGAATCACTCCTTTCTTATACTTTAAAGAGGCAGCTGCAGTGGTACTGTCTCTGTTCTGCAAGCTCAATAATATCCAGCTCTGTGGGTCCTGCTCAGATGCCTCTCTGAGAAGTTCCCGAGAAAGCTAAGTAGAAGTATGGCTGAGCAGAGACATTGATTCCGACCCATCAGTTTGTCTACGAAGACGTACAAAGTTCTGATTGTTTCCTACCTCAGCTTGTCATGGTTGGCCCTTTTGGCTTCACTTTTGTTCATTGCAAACAAGAATCTTGCATATTTCATGGTGAAGGATCACATTGCAGTGTCCTGAGCTCAGTTAAATGCACTTTATTAATCTTTAATGTGCCAGTAGCTCTGAGGCTATGCCAAGCTGAGACTTTCCAAAACTCTTCAAGCTACCTGCTGCCAAGATAAACAGTGGTGGGCCCAGAAGGGATATTTAAAGAAACTTGCAACAGCAAAGTTTTACCCATTAAGTTTGTCATGAGTCAATGAAAGAAATCTTAAATAAAAAAAAGATTTCAGAAGGCACTGCTTCAGCTCTATTCCCTGCATGTGAGAGACCTAGTGGTGGGAGTCCATCCTCTTACACACACAGAGGTCTATGCTCTGTGCAGGGAAGAGAATAAGGCTTTCTACTGTATGGGTGTCGGGTTGTGTTTATGAAATGGGTGCTGTGTGAATGGAGACATGTGTGGATGCAGAAAGCTTTCCTGCCTGTGGCAGTCTCTGAGCCCTGAGAAAAACAAGGCTACACATGTGGTGGGCTGCTTGTCCAGTACAACTATTTCAGGCATTCCAAAAGAGCCAGAGATGGGCGATGATCACAAGAAGTCCATTTGGAGAGAAATGTAACTTTGTACAGAAGAAAAATGGGGTGGTGTACCTCAGAACATTGGGCACTGGTGGTGACTTAATGACTCGGAGGACAATGTGAACCTGTGTTTGATTGACCAGATCCCGAAGCATGTAAGGCTGTGACCTCTTGGATTGCTCATCAGGCTGAGTGTAAATGGTGTCATCTCCATTCCTTGGGAATGCAGATAGTATACAAAAGGACCCTGCCTCAAACACAAGTCCTGTAAACAGAGATTTCATCTGTCAGGGTTGCTACAAGGAGAGCACTGAATTGGAGTGGGGGGAGCTCCAAGGTCCTTTCTAATTAGAGTCAATGATGCAAAGATTTTACAAATACATGCAGGCAATGATGACAGAGGATCAAGAATGAGGGATAGAATCAAATAAGTAGGTAGTTTAATTACTTTTAAAGTCAAGCCACCCTTCCTGTGGCCTAGAATAAGGGTTAACAACCTACAACCTATGCAGCACAGGCTAAAATCTTCATGTTTTATAAATAAAGTTTTATTGGAACAGATTATTTATAGCCTATACCCATTTCTGTGCCCCCACAGCAGGTTTGAGTAGCTGTAGCAGAGCACTACAGCTCTGCAAAGCCTAAAGCATTTACTATCTGTCCCTTTACAGAAAAAATTTGACAAGAAGAACAATACTTCTCAAACTATTTGTGGTGAAAGAGCAATTTATTTATTTATTTATTTACATTTTAATTCAATTTTTTATCCTCACTCAAGGACATTTTTTCATTGCTTTTAGAGGGAGAGAGGAAGGGAGAGAGGAAGGGAAAGACAAAAACTTCAGTGTAAAAGAGAAGCATTGGTTGGTTGCCTCCTGTATGTGCCTGGACTGAGGAGTGAACCCACAACTTAGATATGTGCCCTGACTAGGAATTGAACCTGCAGCCTTTGGTTATGGGATGACGCTCCAACCAACTGAGCCACACTGGACAGGGCTCGTTTTTGTTTTTTAAAAAATGACCAGTTTGTTATAGACTAATAATTTTATTAAGTATGGTAAAAATGTTGTCTGACTGTTGAAATATAAATTTTCTGCAAAATTTCTAAGCATTTGCTCTTAAATTTTGTGCTTATCTCATCATGGATCCTCAATAAATAGCAGATTCCTGCCTGTCAGTGGCACACTTTGAGCAGCTGTAGCACGTGCTTAGTTTTCTAGCCTCATTTATGTCATTTGTCCCAATCTCCAATTATGCTGCTGTTCTTTCTGAGGACTGAGCACAGTACATTCTTTTCCAAGTTTGGGAATGCCACCAATGTCTGCCTGACCTGGAAATCCGTGGCTCTAAATCTTTCCCTGACCCCTCTTTTCCTTTAGGTCTCTGCTTTAATTCACTTTGTCAAAGAGACTTTTTGACCATTCCATCTGAAAAATCTTCCCTCATCTTATATCACTTTTTCTTTATAGCACTTATTACTGTCAATAGTTGCCTTGTTTATTTGTCTATCTTCCTATTTATTATTTGTTTCCCTGTAATTTCCCTGTCTGATTTAGTAATTTACTTCAGACGGTTTAAGTAGAAAGGGATTTCACACTGGTTTTAGATGGCATTTGTATAATGTTGAAGTAGGGGAGCAGGCCGAACTGAGAAAGTGATCAGAACAATGCAACAAATTACCACTATACCACTCTGTCACTCATTGTACAAAGCTAGGAATCAGGAAGCTGCCACTGCCACTGTGAACTAGCTCATGATCACACTGCCTCTGCTGCCATGTCCTTCATCAAATGAGCATCTCTGTTTCATGAAATGGATGGGGCTAGGAACAGGATACTGGGAAATGGATGGGCCTAGGAACAGGATACTGGGAAGACTACCTGTAGGTGATAGTCTCATTTTTGAAACATACTTTGTGTTTCTAAATTGAAACATACATATGTAGCTGCAGTTAGCTCAAACATAATAGATTATTGGTTACACCCTAATATTATGATTTACTGAGGGCTTATTATGAGCCATACACTACATTAAGTGTTATATATGCATTAGCTCATTTAATCTGCAAAATATCCCAAAATGAAGTATGCATTATTTCCATTTATAGAGAGGAAGCAGAGGCTTTGACTAACAAAGTGACTTCCCAATGTCACAGAGCTGGTAAGTGTTGGATCCAGATTTAATCTCATGATTTTCTGAAATCTGTTTGTACCTTTAATCTCTAGTTATAATCCTATGTATAATTTATCTTTCTGATTATTGTTTTTTTTACCTAAGACTTTCCTCTTTTGTTTTCTTCCCAGTGGCTGGTTAATCTATAGCATTATCTTTTACACTTTGTGCCTTAGCAATGTGAAATCTAGTCATCAGGTCTAAGATAATAGTACAGGTTACTGGTCATCCTTGCCAAACAATTGCTAAATATTGTCAAAGAATTTGTGGGTCTATAGGCGAGAGTATAGAAAGGCTAGGAGAGAACTATATCTATAGTGATTAAGAGCATCAAAAAATTCTTTCAGGATAAAAATCCTAGAGGATAGGATATTTCTCTTATAATGGGAAGATCCTTCAACCTCTGCTATATGTCTGATTAAAAGTTTTAAGTTTCTGTGTCCTGTTCGGTTGCAATTCCACTTCACATTATCTTTATTACACACAGTAATAATTGTGACTTGTCATTTGATAAGATAAATAAAATAAGTTGAACATTATTTTTACATTAGAAATTTTAAAGAACTCAAAGAAACCTCTGAAGAAAGAAATTCTGGCAAGGCATGGGTTCCCAACAAATGTTACTGAACAATAACGTACGTGATTAGATAAACTATTTCAAGTCCTAATTCTAGTGCTTAAAAAATGCTAAGGGGACAGAGAGGAACTTCCAGAATGGTGAAGTAAAGACCTTTGGAAATCTGCTCTTCCATACAACCAGGAGAACACTGGTGAAAAATAATCGAAATCAACACTTTTTTAAAAAATGGGCAATTATGCAAGGTTTTAAAGTAATTTAAGGAACATTTATTCAGGAAAAAATACTGAATATCCTAAGAACAGTGAGCTGTTTTTCATTTAACTTGCCCCATTTCTATTCCCCCTTTCTGCAGCTCTGAGGAAGCATTCAAGACCAACAGTTTTGCCATCATGGTAACTGTGAAAACCAGTAGCCTAGCAGCCAATAGAGGGGGCAAAACCAATTTGAGCTCCAAAGAGAGCCTCATCCCCCAAGAACTGCCAGGATTTGACTTGTCTGGCAGCTTCCTGGGTACTCCCACATGCAAATTTCATTTTTATTTGACCTTATTGAAAATTTATTCAGTGCAAAGAACTTTTCTCCTGGGACTTGTCAAAAACAATCATAGCAGTTGTTTAACATTGCAGCTGACTGAGGCAGCAATAAAAGTTGGGGGAAACAAGATGCTAATCAAAAAAAATTAATGGGAAATGAGTTGTCTATTGGGGCTTTGAAAAGTGCATATATTTGTAGAAAATGTGCATGGAAAAAGTCATGCACATGTGCAGAGGTATGCACATTCTTAGGAAAGACCTGAGAAGACAGTAATCTCTCGCCTATGGCTGACCCTGAAGCTCTACACAAGGAAGAAATGAAGGTTAAGGAGGAGTTATGAGCAGCTGACAAACTGGAGGTGAAGCCCACTATGTACATAAATCCCCCCGCAAATGCTAGAATACTTATTGGTTAAAGGCATTTAAAAAAATATCTGCCCAACCATTAGCTGACCACTTAGCTAAGCACATATGACAAAGAATACAGACTCTATAGGATAGGATCAGGAAAGTCACTAAATAAATAGCAACAACATTAACAACAACAAACAGAAATAATAACATGCTATGGTAGAGGAGATCTAATTTCCAGAGTTGGTACATTATATTATTTTAAATGTCTCTTTTTTTGGTAAGGTCATGAGACATGCAAAGAAAAAAAATATTTGTGCCATACACAGGGAAACAAAAATCAGTCAAAAAGAAATTATCCTTGAGGAGGCCCAGACATTGGACTTACTAAACAAAGACTTTAAATCAGTAACCATAAATATGTCCAAAGAACTAAAGAAAATCATTTTTAAAGGAATAAAGGAAAATATGAAAACAATATCTCATCAAACCAAAACTATCAATAAAGAGATAAAAATGTATAAATAAATCCAAATTTGGACCTGAAAAGTACAATAACTAATGAAAAATTCACTAGTGGAATTCAATAGCAGGTTTGAAAAAGCAGAAGAAAGAAGCAAAAAAAAAATTTGAGATAGATCAGATGAGATTATGTAATCTGAAAACAGAAGAAAAACAGAATAAAGAAAAATTTGCAGAACCTTGGAGATCTGTCAAATACTATTAAGTGTATGAATATACATATAGTGAGAGTCAGAAAGGAGAGACAGAAAGGAGCAGAAAAATATGTTTAAAAATATAATGGCTGAAAAATTTACATATTCAGTGAAAACTATGAATCTACATATCTAAAAGTCTCAATGAATTTCAAGTCAGATAAACCCAAAGAGATTTACTCTGAGACATGTTAAAATCAAATTGTCAATAACCAAAGAGGGAATCTTTAAAGTAGGAAGAGAGAGGTGCCTTACTATATACAAAGAAGTCTCACTGATATTAACATCCAGTTTCCTATTGGAAATTATGGATGCCAGAAATCAGTGAGATGACATATTCAAAGAACTGAGGGAAAAGACTGTCAAACAAAAATTCTATACCCAGCAAAACAATTCTTTAAAAATGAAGGGGAAATTAGGACACTGACAGATAAGCAAAATCTCAGAGAGTTCACCACTAGCAGACCTTTGCTTCCTTAAATGACTAAAGGTCCTTCAGGATAAAATGAAAGCGAACTAGACAATAACTTGAATCCACACAAAGAAATAAAGGGCACCAGTTAAAATATAAAACAGTATACCCATATTGTTTGTTTATAACCCCCATTTTCCCCCCTTCCTGATGGAAAAAACACCATAAGATAAAGCCATAAGTATAAAACTATGTTGACAAACTCATGATGCATAAAAATATAATGTGTAGCCATAAGAGAACAAAGTAAAGTAGCTATATAGGAGTTCATGCATACTATTGAAATTAAGTAGGCATTAGATGGTTATATTAGATAACCTAGATGAAATAGATAAATTCTTAGATACAAAATACTGAAACTAACTAAAACACAAATGGAAAATCTGAATGGAATTTAACAAGTAAAATGATTGAGTTAATAATCAACAAACTTAATACAAAGAAAAACCTGAGCCAGATTTTTGGGGTAACTACCTGGTGAATTTTATCAAACATCAAAAGAAGAATTAGCACTAATCCTTCATAAACATTTCTAAAACATAAGAGAAGGGAACATATCCCAACTCAGCTAAATGTGAGAGCTAAAACTGTAAAACTCCTAGAAGAAAAACAGGAGTAAATCTTCATGATTTTGGATTAGGTAAAAGTTTCTCAGATATGACACCAAAAGCACAAGAGAACAATTAAGTAAATGGGAGATCATCCAAATTACAAGCTTTGTGCTTCATAGGATACCATCAAGAGAGTGAAAGGACAGCACACATAATGGGAGAAAAATGTTTGTAAATCATGTGTCTAGTAAGGAATTTATATTCCATACAATGGAATAGTATTCAACCAGAATGTGTGAAGACCTCTTACTACTCTATTATAAGAAGACAACTTATTTTTAAAAAATGGGCAAAAGATTCAAAATCATTTCTTCTAATGATATATATAGGAGCACTACTTTGTACCTACCAGGATGGCTATAATGAAAAAGAGAGCAATAACAAATGTTGACATGAAGGTGGAGAAATCAGAACCATGATATATTGCTATTTGGAATGTAAAATGATACAGCCATTTTAGGAAAGATTTGGCAATTCCTCAAAATGTTAAATATAGAGTTTCCATATGGTCCAGCAATCCTCCTAGGTATATACCCAAGAAAACCATAAACATGTGTCCATACAAAAAAATTTGTATATGAGTGTTCTTAGCAGAATTATGCATAATTATCAAGAAGTAGGAAAAATCCAATATCTTTTAGCTGAGAAATGAATTTAAAAATATGGTATATCCAAATAGTTCAATATTTCAAGTCACACAAAGGAATTAAGTACTGGTGCACATTACATGTGGATGAGCCTTGGAGACATTATGCTAAATGAAAGAAGACAGTTACAACAGGCCACATATTATATCATTCCATTTATATGAAATGATATACAGGGCGATATACAGAGACCAAAAGTAAATTAGTGGTTGCCTGGGGGCCAAGTTAAAAGGAGATTAGAGAGCCACTGGTCATGGGTATGGTATTTCTTTTTGGATTAGTAAAATGTTCTACAATTAGGTAGTTGTGATGATCACACAACTCTGAAGATACTAAAGACTACTAAATTGTTCTTTTTGAAAAAGATAATTTATTGTATATGGATTATACCTCAATAAATCTGTTAAAAATGCTAAGGGGAGAAACCAGAGTGACTGGGAACCTCGGAGTCAAGTTAACTTTACCAATTTTTGAATGTGAGGCTAGAGTGCAAATAGAGTTCCATCTATCACAAGTCAAATATTTTAAAGTTGTGAATCAAGCCAACACAGTCTTAAATATGTTCTATTTTCCTGCTTTGACATATATACTTTTGTTTAGGAACAACTTTGTACAACTGGCGATGGGGAGTCAGCACGGGCTTTAGAAGAACAATGATCTGATCATATTGTCTTGTGTGAAACAGCCTGCTGGCAGCCTGGTCAAGGTGTGAGTTGAAGAGTCAGGGCTTTGTAGTTACCAAGTTCTGGTGATGGTCCTACCAGGAATTGAGGAGGGCCCAGACCAGTGTCATGGACCTGGAGAGCATCTGACAGATATAGTGGAGCTCCTAAAAGTTGAATCAGCAGAGATGGATGTGGAAGGGGAAGGAAGGAGGAGAGAAAAGAGAAAGTGGCCCTCTGACCTTTAGAGATTCAGTGAGTCAGGCTGGTGACCTCATTACCCATGAGACAAAAGCAGAAGTGGGTTTTGATGGGAGTGGGGGAATCGTGAGAGCTGGGGTTTGGATATACGGGGCTGGGCTACACATGGACATCTGGTGCGAGTGGCCAGCTAGTATTTAGCAGTACGTGCTTGGAGCATAAAATGATTTAGAAGTCATCAGATATGTCAGAACCCTGGAGAGACGAAGGTTTCACCAGGGGCAAATAAAGACTACAGACCAAATGGAAAGAGACACCATGGAGCAGTACCATTAATAATTAGACTTGGAAGTGTTCCTACTAAAAACAAATGACAAATACAATGCCATTTGCAAGAAACTTTCATATTGTCCACCAGAGTCTCAATCACATGGCAAATTGATGCTATAGATTAGAAGATGGTGATTATAATATGGTCCATAATGAGTAATAGTTGGGAAAGAGCAACCAAAATCAGCTCCATCATAATGGAAAAGCATGTAATTGAACTTTTAACTTATTTGTAAATTATACCTTGTATATAAAAATCTGCATAACTGAAAAAATAAGTGACCAGGGTAGCTTTGCTTGTTATGATTCCTTTTGTGTGATGAAGAAAAACAGGCTGTTAATTTTTAATTGCTTTACCTGGATGATGGTGTTATTTAGTGTTGCTGTAGAATTTCACACCTTGAAAGTACTTCAGAACCATTAGTTAGACATTTCTTATCAACTTTCTGCATTAGACATTCCTAGCATATTTACATTCTCACTACTTTGATTTGAATTCACTGGGAAAGCACATGTAACTAACTTGCCTTGTTTTGGTTATGGAAATAGTGCTGATTTGAGTTTGGTATTGCAAGGTTTTTTTGTTTGTTTATTTACTGAATGAGGAAAATTTGCATGTTTATACTGGCTTAACACCCTTCTGTACTTTGATTGGCAAACACAGGGCTATTGCTATTCCCTGTCAGCAGCGGGTGTGGTTTCCACTGTCACTGCTCTCTTGGCATCACCAGGAAGTGGCCCAACATTTGGGCTGCGTTCTTGTTTCTTTGGTTTTACTGGAGTTAGCATTTCTAAGAGACACAGGATAGGTATTTTCACAATAAATGATCATACTTGCTGGAGTATGGGAAGTTGAATGCATTAAGCAGGTTTTTAATCTTTAATTATCAGCAGTCACATATTTCCAGTGAACTATGAAGGAGCTAGGTTTGGGCCAAATTTTAAAGAAGGTAAAGAATGCTTGCCTCCCCTTTTCAGTTCTACCAAATGTTCAGACCCTCCTCCTTTTTTCCTGGCTTCTAGAGATCCCGTAGCAGGACTGAGAGTTGCTTCCCTCTGTGATTTATATGCCAAGCTCTTTAGTGTCTTTGTCTGCATTCTGCTGTAATACGCTTGAGTGGATGTGAAATAGGTTGCTTTGAGGTAGGCTATCTCATAATTTGAAGGTAGGAATATAAATAGGCATGGCTTTTAGGGAAAGCATTTTAGCAATATGTATTAGAGCATTTTAATCTATTCTAATCTAATCTATTTAATAGAAATAATATGTGATATGTACAAATATCTACTTATAAGAATATTTATTACTATGTTATTTTGTAATGCTAAAATTCAGAAAACAGTATACATCAATAGAAGAATTGTCAAATAAATTATGGACTACACAGAGCTCTTATAAATCAGTAAGAAAAAGATTACTATCCTAATAGAAAATGGTTAAAGGAAATGAAATGCAACTTGCCAAGGAGAAATATAAATGGTCAAGAAGCATTTGAACATATGTTTAATCTCATTAGGAATTAAAAGGATACAAATGAAAATAATGAGTTATTTTACCTTTTTAGCAATGATTAAACTACTCCCATTGATGAAGAGGTGGAAGTAAGACATTCTCATTTATTCTTGGTGGGAATGTGATTGGGATAAATTTGTAGTGAGGGAGCAATTGGAGTGAGAGAGTAAGTTTGACTTGGCAATTCACTTTTAAGAATGTATCTTAAGAAATAATCACAAGTTTACAAAGAATATGCATAAGATATTTATCACAGTAACACCTATCCTAGTGAAAGCTGAAAGTAATCCAAAGTCCACTGGTAGGTGATTGTGAAAAAAATCACAGTGCACCCACACAATAAAAACCATGCAGTCATTGAAAACCGACCCAGGTCTAGTTGCTAGAAATGACAGAGTAAGTGGAAAATGTAGTGAAAAATGAATTTGTAATCCATTAATTGTTAATAGTGCTTACCTAATACTTCTACAGTAAATACCTACAACAAGAATGAAATTTATCACTAAATCATTTGTAATAAATCTGTTACTTCTATATTCAGAAATAAAGATTTAAATAGTTATAAATACATGCATATCGTGACCAATTTCTTCAAACTTTTCTTTTATAGGTGCCACAGATCAAACTGCCGTAGTTATACCTACTAATACAAAATTTTTAAAGCAGTATATGTTGTACGTACTGATGTATGTCATAAGCCAATTTGAAACTTTGGTCCATGGAAGCTCCTGTACTAGTGCTCACTGTAGACACTGGGGCAGGCAGGTTTTTAGTTAGTTGGGTCTTCTGGAGCATTAGGGAGAAAAGCCATATACATAATTATGAAAACACTTCTGCATATTTAGAAAACAATCTGCAGATAAGTAAATGGTAAAAATATTAGGAACCATTTTACTATACTTTTTGCTTTTTCGGAGAGAGAATTTTAAAAATTTGGTAAAGTATATTTTTTTGCCAGTCCATCCAAAGTAATTTAATAAGTTAGCACCCCCTGCCCAAGAAAAAATTAAGTTTATTTAGTTCTGTAAATTGTTTAAGTCACCTTCTTAGAATATTATCTTTGGTTTTACAACAATTCTGTGAGGTGTGCTGAGTAAGTATTTATATTTTACAGATGAAGAAAGAGCATCCAAGAGATTGAATACATTGCTCAAGATCTCAAACTAAAATATAAGGAGCTGGGATCTGAACAAACATTTTTCTGACAATTCAAGTCAGTTCTAGTTATTGTTGGGACTTAAATATAAGTATACTGGCTCCAAATCCAGTTGCTTTTTTATACTGTACTATGTTGCTCTTCTCCCAGAAGCTTAACATGCCTAGAATTGAAGCCTGATCTGTTTTCTAATAAGGCACCAGTGAGCATAAAGGAAAGGAAACTCTAGATGAAGAAATAACTATGGTAAGGCATATGCCAGGGGAAGGGGTTGGGAGTGGGAGGAAGGTGGGTAGGGTCTTAGACTCAAATGCCTGCAAAGGCCATACAGGCTGTATAAATGATGGCAGCTGGCCAGGAGTTAGAAAAGCAAAGCTGACGGTGTGATAAGAAATGGAGCTGTCATGGGATCACACTGTGGTTGAGATAGCAGGGATTCATGGGGATGTGGGTGAAACGGAGCATGGGTTCTGCTGAAGGTCTGAAGGATGTAGCTGTTGTTCAGCACCAGCAATTATTGCCCAAGAGCAGCTAGTTCTGTGGTTTTTATTTATTCTTTAATTTTTTTATTGTTGTTCAAGTACAGTTGTCTCCATTTCCCCCCCAACACTCCTCCCACCCCAGCCATCCCTACTGCTCACCCTCGATCCTACTCCCCTATTTTGCTTTGTCCATGTGACCTTTATACATGTTCCTTGACAACCCTTTTCCCTTTCCCTCCATTATCTCCTCCCACCTCCCCTCTGGTTATTGTCCATTTGTTCTTAATTTCAATGTCTCTGGTTACATTTTGCTTGCTTGCTTGTTTTGTTGATTAGGTTCCACTTATAGGTGAGATCATACGGTGTTTGTCTTTTACTGCCTGGCTTACTTCACTTATTGTAATGTTCTCCAGATCCATCCATGCTGTTGCAAAGGGCAGCAGCTCCTTCTTTCTTTCTGCTGTGTAGTATTCCATCATATAAATGTACCACAGTTTTTTGATCCACTCATTTTCTGTTGAGCACTTAGGATGCTTCTAGCACTTGCCTATTGTAAATTGTGCTGCTATGAACACTGGGGTGCATAGGTTCTTTTGAATTGGTGTTTCAGGATATATTTTTATTTTTTTGTTATTTCGAAGAAACTTCAAATCTGATTTTTAGGTAAAATCTCTCCATTTTAAATGCTACCATCACTTTTAAAATAGTATTTTCTAGGCTGATTGAAATATATCTGAAGGCTATCTAAATCCTCAAGTTTCTGGTTTGTGATTTCTGGGACATATTCTGTCTATGGGTTTATTAGGCTTCCAACAGGGGAAGTTCAGTTTCTGTTTCCTTGAAGTCTTAATTATACCACTTTGATTTTTTTACACATTTAGGAAAATGTTTTGTTTTCATATTCTTCACACCTACCTAAACCAGGCACCCCTACCCTAGTTCTTTCTTACAATTCATCTAAGAGATTGGGAAGGGAGCCTGTGCTGAGAGGTTACCCCCAAGCATACCCCAGAGCAGTCCGAGTGAACACTGCTGGGTGTGAGCACTGAGGGATGGCCCTCGAGCCTTGGGAAAGATGCGCTTTAATCAAGCTTCCTTTCTGACTTTAGTTACTGTCTAGACTAGAATTTTTGCAAGACTGTAAATGTATGGGTAGTGGCTTGGTGATTAAAATCACTCAAGTTTTCCTTGTCTAGGAAGAATCCAAATAGAAGGTGCCAAGGAAAGCTCAAAAGATATATGAGCAGTGGTGCAAATCAGCGTGTTGAATCTGCAAACTGGATCAAACATTTGACTACTGCACTGACCTGAGTGGCAGAGATATACGTCCTCCTAATTCCACAGGAAGCTTCACAACAATGACAAGATGTACCCCCTCCTCCACTTCACACACCATTTAGTCCAGTGAACAGTCCGATACACCTTTGGGGACATTTTAGCTTTGGAAATAATTCTCTTTATAATCCATCTTGGGGCTAATTTATAACATCTAAGTATGTAGTATTTTTCTATTTATAGAATATTTTTAATATTCTTTAATGATTCCTTATGGAAAATTCTAAAAATACCACAAAGTATGTGGAAGAAGGTAAAAAAAAATCATATAATCTCATCATCTAGAGATGGTTGTAATGCTAATCTTTTTTTATGCTTTTATGAAAAACAGGCAAACAGAAAAACCCCAAAGTAAACAAACTCTTGAGTTATATGAAGAATTTGAATATCAAGAATTAAATTATTTTTGTTATGTTCATTCTATATAAGCAAGTACTGAAAAAAGTGCTGAGAGGTGAGGCCACCAGAAAGTCAGAATTCAGCTTCTAAGGGGAAGAGTAGCACTTCCTCAGCAACATTTTAAGTGTGTTTTGACTGAAGGGATAAAAGTCAAGGAGGACAAAACCACTGGGGACATTGGATACAATGATGATGGGTGAAGCACACGTGGACACAACTTACAGCTCCTATTAGAAATGCAGAGGACTCTTACAAAAGAATGCATCAGTCCAGTGGTTTTGGGCTGGGAGGAATTCTTGTACTAATCCAGCCTGGAGCACCTTCCATTAATCATTCTGTCTCCAGTACTTTCTGCCTAATCAGTCAGTCATGATAAATAAAAGCAAGAAAATTGAAAAGGTTTTGAGCAGTTACCAAATGCATGTTTCATGCAATGTTCAGATGTATGCATTTTATATATGTACACTATTATATATACACTCTCATTAAATTTTTTAGTAACTTTATTAAGATATCATTCATATAGAATTTGAAGTATATAATTCAGTGGTTCCTAGTATATTCACACATTGGCTATCATCACCACTGTATAATTTTAGACTGTTTTTTTCATCACACTGAAAAGAAACCCTCTATGAGCTGCCACTCTTATTCTCCCCAAACAGCCTGGTGGATTCTGGTATGGAACCCTTAGCAGATATGATTTGCAAATGAATTCTCCCATTCTGTGGCTTTTATTTTAATTTTTGATGGTGTTCTTTGACTCACAAATATTTTTAATTGTGATGAAGTCTGATTTTACCAGCCCTTCTGGATCAGGGACACAAACCAAGGTCCTCTGCCCAGTGTCATTCATGCCAATAGGACAAGACTGAGTTTGGTAAAGCAGAGCAGAAACTCTCTTCTTTGGAATGGATAAGGGTGCACTCATGCTCTGACAACACCTTCTTCCTCACTGGGAAAGGAGCCCTATAGACTATGGCATGGAGTGATTAAATTCTTAGGCATGTGTAGTTCTGTTGAACTTGGCTCTTTTGCACATGGTCCTTTTTGCACATGATAGCCCATTGACAGCTTGGTGTTTGTACTCAGCACCTTGGTCTTTGGGTGTGGCCTTCCTCATATTGTGGTGGGGAATCCTCTTCAGGTCCTATAAGCAAGCATAGCTCATAACATGGTTTAGGTTTTGGGAAATGGTAGGGTCTTTGGGATGATAGCTCGGTGACACAGTTTATCTATTTTTTGTTGTTGCTACCTGTGCTTTTCTTTATCATCTTTAAAAACCTGTTGCTTTATCTAAGGTCTTGAAGGTTTACTTCCATGAATTTTCTAAAGTTTTATAGTTTCAGCTTTTAAATTTATGTCTGTAATCTAATTTCAGGTAATCTCTGTATATGATGTGAGATAAGTAGGGGTCAAATCCATTCTTTTACAAGTGGATATCCAGTTGTTCCAGCACTATTTGTTGAAAAGACTGTTATTTCCCAATTTAATGTCTGATTTAATTTGTACAATAGTCCATTGAGGTAGGAATTATTTATCCCTCTTTGCAAGTGATGAAACAGAGGCTCAAAGAGCTTAAGTGACCTGCCCTATACTGTGGAGAATTCCAAGGAAGAAGTAGAATTTAATTGGATTCCAAAGGCAAGCAGGGTTCTTCCAATAATACCAAAGTGGACATCTACTACATGCCAGGTATCGGTAAAACTAACACACACAGGAATCCTCATGACTTGATGCCTTTAAATTTCTTTCAACTAAATTATACTTTTTCCAAGGAGCTACTGTGTTGAGAGTTTCCAGGCTAGGAAAGATGAATAGCACAGTTCCTATTTTTATTTTCTTAAATCTGTTTTTAATTACAGTTGACATACAATATTATATTAGTTTCAGGTATACAACATAGTGATTAGACATTTATATACCTTACAAAGTGATCACCCTGATGAGTCTAGTGCCCACCTGACACCATACATAATTATGTATTACAATTATTGATGACATCCCCAGGACTATATTTATAACTGGCAACTTGTACTTCTTGATCCCTTTCCCCTTTTCACCCATTCCCCACCCCTCCCATTTGGCAGCCATCAATTTGTTTCCTGTATCTGTATCTGTTTCTGTTTTGTTTATTTGTTTATTTTGGTTTTTAGATTCCACACATAATCAAAATCTTTTGGTAGTTATTTTTCTCTGTGTGAGTTACTTCATTTATCATAATGCCCTCTAGGTTCATCTATGTTGTCACAAATGGTAAGATTTTATTATTCTTTTTTATGGCTAAATAATATTCCATTGTATATATATACCACATTGTCTTTATTCATTTGTCTATTGATGGGCACTTAGGTTGCTTCCATATCTTGGCTACTGTAAATAGTGTTGCAGTGAACTTGAAGGTGCATTTATCTTTTTTAAATTAATGTTTTGGATTTCTTTAGATAAATACTCAGAAGTATATAGTTCTGGGTCATACAGTTCTTATTTTTAAAAAGCTAATAATCAGTAGAAACCGTGGAATTTCCTAAAAGTAGGATGGCCACAGAAATCTGTTGGGAACCTCCCTGCCTGGTATCAGAAGCTGAACCCCACCCCCCCTCCGCCCAGGCTAAGGCTATGCCCTTGGAACTGTAAGCCAGCAAGGAGACAAAAGCTTATCTCCCTGGCAGGAATGCTGCTTCTGCGGCTTCATTCATAACTGAGCCCCAAAGCTTGGTCTGTTAGCCAAAGATGGGTAAGATTCCCCAAGGGGGGTACGACTTAAGACAGGTACAATCACTTGGGAGGCTCCCCAAAAGAAGGACTTTGGGGGCTGCAGCAAAAGGGGGTGATGGACCCTCACTCCTCGGCTTTGACATAGCCTGAGTTCTCATCGTCTGGGAGAAAATCTCCTTATCTCTTGGTTGCCTTAGTTCCCTTGCTCCACCTAAGCCTGAAACAATGACAGGGTGGTGCAGCTCTGTGCTGAAAAGGGCGGATTCCCTGGGTGATCAGGCCTAAGAAAGAACATGTAAATTACTGTGAAACCTCCTTTGTTTAGAATGCTCTCAGTTGAATGAGAAGGGTCCAAGGAGGAAGTTAGTTTGTTCCTCAAAGTCTTATAGCTCTTTGACCCTGACTCAAAATAGACCTTCAGACTTCTTTGTTTTCTATGGTTCCTTACTTCCCCCTAATGAGTACTGTACTTTACTTGAATTATTATGCAAAATGAGCCCAATAAAAGCAGGTTTGGACGGTAAATTGGCACGCTCCCCACTAGAGGGGGTGGCCATTCCGTCCCTACTTCTCCACAGAAACTAGTTTGTCTCTGTGCATGTTTTTTCCTCACGTATCGTTGAGCCATCCGCAGCATTCCGTGATCACTGCTGGCCGGGGACCCATGCATCAGAAATCAATATTTTTAGTCAAAGAAACAGAAAACAGCTTAAGGACCTGAAGTCAGCAGGAGAGTGGAGCACCAGCTAATAGTATGGGACCAAGGCCAAATTGTCCCCGCGTCTTTGCATTGGTAGTCCCAGATGCAGAAACAGATGGTAGTATCTGGCTGGTGAGCTGAGCCTGAGTTTGTGCCCAGTGTTGTGTGGGCAGGGGCCTGAGGGGATGTGCATCCAGCCACACTCAGAGAGGAACCCGCCAAGACAATGGGAGTGGATGTTGGAAATACCCACTCCCAGGACAGTACAGAAACCACTTTTCCCTCTGCTATTCCAGTTGCTTTCTTTGTGTCAATAAGCCACCAAGCCAACTGTCTCCTTCTTATTTTTAGCCCTCTATTTCACGTGACCTATTTCCTAATGAGATGATAATCTCCTTGTGGTTAGGAACTGTATTTTACATACCACTTGCTGATGATTCCTAGGAAGCCCCAAGCAATTTCCCTCTAGGGAGCACAATTAATTCTTCATAACACATGAGTGGATTCTTTCTAGCCAATTTATAATTTTATTTTTAATTTTTAAAAAGATTTTACTTATTTATTTTCAGAAAGAGGAAGGGACAGAGAGAGAGAGAGAGAGAGAGAGAGAGAGAGACATCAATGTGTGGTTGCCTCTCAAGCACCTCTTATGGGGGCCCTGGCCCACAACCCAGGCATGTGCCCTAAAGGGGAATTGAACCAGAAATCCTTTGGTTCGCAAGCTGGTGCTCAATGCACTGAGCCACACCAGACAGGGCCAATTTATAATTTTAAATCTGATTTTCCTTCCAGCCTAAAATGTTCCTAAGGACTCTGCCCCAACCATTGGATGCCCAGGGAGTGTATTTATCCCCTTCACCATCAGCCTAGTTCAGATGAGGGGCTAAGGGATGTAGGAGATGGGCTCTCTTAGGAGAGAACACTGAGCCAAGTTCTAGCTTTAGCTTACTTAGCCCATACACTTCTATTAATATCGCCTTCATTTTGAACTTTCCAATGTCTTAAGGCAGTTCTTTTTAAGGCTTTTCCATACATCAAAGTTCCGTGGAGTTTGGGGTTTTTTTCCTCTTGTTTATTATCAGGGGCCAGAACTGGTTGTTTCTTCTGCTTTACTAAGCCCTAGGGAGATGAGTGGAATCCCCCAGATAGCTGAGCTCTGACTCAGACCTTTGAGGACCTCTTCCTCTGCCGCTCCCAGCTCCCTTCATCACTTTCCATAGTTTACAAAGCCCTCAGGTCATGGGATCCACTCACAATAGAAGAATCTGTGGCTGATTTGCAAAGTAACATCAGGTTCTTGTTTTAATCATACACTTTCAGGGTGAAGGCTGCTAGGCATGATGAAAAGCATTAATTTGTCATGTCCTGCTATAGCTTTGTTTGACCCTGGGTGGAATGTCTCTTGAATTTTCTGAGAAAGTAGATGTCTACCGTTCATTTTGGGAGTATCATGCAGTTTTCATAAGAGCCAGGGTCAAGGAGGTCAAGGTGAGGAAAGAGGGATTAAGTGCATTCATTAATTTATAAAACGTTTGCAAAGTTGGCATGTTTAAAAGTTATTTTTCTCTCAGGCAGAGATCATTACCTCTGATTGAGTTAAAAAAAAATATATATATATGGGTTTCAATGGCTTGGACTATCAACATTGTTCTTTAGTGGTTGGCTGATATGTGTACCCAGCCCCTTCCCCAGCACATGCACCCTTGATAAAGCCCTGCTATCAGCCTTGTTCCTAGTGACTGAGGGGCATGGAGAAGGTGCGGGAGGGGAAGCTGGTCAGGTGACACAGCTGTGCCCAGGGAGACAAAATTGCTTTGTGATGGTGGTAGCAATGGAGAATTGGGTGGGGGAAAAAAACCTCTTGTTTATTAGGATTTGAATCCAAGGATAAGAAGACATCTCCAGTTGTTGTTTTTCATATTTAGAGTCTAGGCTGATGGAGAGGATGCCATACTAGATATCTTTTATTTTAGTTTGGACTTTGATCATTGATTATTTTTTACTCCATTGAGACAAAAGCCTTTCCAATGCCATCTCTTCCTGGAAAGAGACAGAACTCTGAAGCAGGGTAAAGTGTGCAGGGAGGGGTGAGGGGGGGAGTTTATCTTTATTATTCCCCAGGACTGTGTTAGACTTACCTCCCCTCAACTGGAAGCTACTTTCTAGGCCCCATGGACCAAGTAACTGTCCTCTGTCCCATTTTTCAGATTTCCTATGTGAATCCTGACAGTAGAATTCAGTTAATACTTACTGAGCACCTACTGTGTGCTTCACACAATTCTGACAACAAACCATAACAATGTCTACTCTGTTAGTGTTTACTACGTGTCAGGTGCTTTGTGCGTCTCACCTCCTTTCCTCCCCAACAGACGGCTATTTCACAGTTGGGGAATTGAGGCTCAGTGAAGTCGAGTTTACTTGTCTAAGTCCAAATAGCTAACAGGTGGTAGAGTCAGGATTTGAATTTAGGATTTAAACTAAGGATTTGAACTCTACAACACATATCCATTTCACTGACTCACTTTTAATATGCTCCCTTGTCCTTCTATTTTTAAGGTGTATGTTGCATTTGAATAGGGAAAGGAATATATAGTGAAACTTCTGAGAATTTATGAGAATAAGCATCTAACAGCAAATCTGACAGAGTGGACATAATTCAGCTGCTGAGTAACCCCTTGGGAATGCTGTAATCACAGAGCCTAGATTAATACCTTTTGTTACCAAGCTCTGGCCTCTATAGCCCTATCCCTCAGGCCTTGAATGCACAGGCAGAACCTCTCCAAGCTCTTCTGGCTCCATGTAACGCTCAGACCTCCATCTGCTCAGCTGGGCATCTGAATCAGGTTGTCTCTCAAATGCAATCTCTAAATTCCTACTGCCAACATCCAATGCTACCAAGTTGCAGCAGCTGCTCCTAATTTTGGTAGCTGCAATTCTCCCTGTTAGCACATCAAGGATGATGTTTAAGGCCCTTTCTCAGACTTTTGGGATGATCAGGCTCCTTTCTGGGTTTGGAAACTGAGGACAAGGTAGGGAAGGCCTTACCCTGAGAATCCCACTTAGACCAGCTCCCAAATCTATCTCACACCTATTCTGATTTTAGTGTTTACCTAAGGTAAAGTTGGTGGCCAGTGATCGGTGGTTGGTTGGAAAGTTCAGCCTCTCCTAACTTTATGGGGCTTTGTTCTCTCTTGACATCTACATTGTACCCTGGTCCTAGGCTAGTGGTTTCATGTTAACTTAAGACCATAGTAGAAAAGAAAAACTAAACCAGAAGTGAACTTCATTACAAGCTCAGTGGCTTATATCATTTTAATATAATTTTACCTCTAGGAAAAAAATATGTACCTGTGCTTACCTTGATTAACTACAGTAGGACATTAAAACTAGGTATTTGTGTGGAAACCTGCAAACTAGAAGAATTGAAGGCTGCTTAGCCGGAGAGCCAAGTCTTCATGGTAGAGTGAAATCATGTGTGAAACATTGAGGATGGTGCTCCATTTGGGAGAATATTTCTTCATAAGGTTGTTGTGATCTCACTAGCTGTGGGGGTAAATAACTTCCTGATTTAGAAATGTGACAGTTCAGCCCAGAGAAAGAGCTGAATGGTAAGTGCATGCTCATCTGTGGCTGCCTGCAGTGGAAGTTGTCGGCTGAAGGAAGCTCTGACTGAACTGGAATGCTAACTCGGTTGGACAGCCACGCCTCCTGCTTCTGCAGGAGACACCTGAGTCTCTACTCCAAGACACCAGGGGAAGCTTGTGGCACTTTGACGGTATCAAAAGTAACCTAATTAGGAAACTCTGTGGTGGTCAAGAAGCTGAAGAATATGGCAGTTGGTTCCTTCACCAACTTAACTAATGAAACTACTCCTTATGACAGTCCTGCACCACCAAGGCAGTCCTCACTCATTCCAAAACTGTGAGTACCTAGGATGTGCCTGGTATCCTACTAATCACTGGAATGGTTTTGTGAATATGAAATGGTGACTGTATTCAAAAAATTATAATCAGTGGGACATTAGGAAAAGGCAAGCACATCAGTGTGAGCACATCAGCCCAGAGTGTACCAAAACAGGGAGTCTTTGGTGGCACAGGCAGGAATCACTGTTCCTGATCTAAGACTGGGAATAGGTTTGGAATAGGTGCTACTATTTACCTAAGTCATCTCAGTAATCCTCAGTCTAGCAATTTGAGCAATTTATTAAACTTTGGTATGACAGAGCAAAAAGAGTGCCAGACTCAAAGGTCAAAGAGCTTCAGGTCTGGTCACCACCAGAACCATGCCTCCCCGCTTCCCTGCAATATTCAGCTTGGAAAAATGATCAAAACCCTCTGGGTCTTAGTTGCTTGACCAGTAAAATGGTAGTAATAATCACACCATACTTCCCTGAAAGTGGAGGGCTGTACCACCCTATCTCTTTAATTTTCTATCAATTCTCAAATCTGTGATCTTATGATTTCTGTTTTTCTATGTAGCTGAGAGCAATGCTAAGACTGATTTATGTAGAAGTATGTTATTTGCTAGATTAAGCACAGCACCAGCCCCTGGACATTTGGACAATAGAATCTGATCCTAGATGCTGCTGAGTTCATTTGAATCAAGTCTTTAAAATGTTATGTAGCTTTAATAGAAAGATTATCTATAGAAATTTTTGTTCACTAAGCATCTGAATTTATTGATGAATTAAATGTGATTTGTAAGAGTGTTATCTTTAAAGGACATTTAAAATATATGTAATAAATGAGAGATTCACATATGTTTTTGAAAAATTCTCTGGTTTGTTTCATAAGAGTGGTGGTGGATTAACAAGTATCTACTGAGTGTCCAGTACGTATGGAGAAATAAACTGGGCTTCATTGTAGGGGAGCAAACAAGTAGAAAGCATTCTTTTTATTTGTAAGAACCTCAGCATTTATTTGAAGTGAGACATGCACCTGAGAACAATTACAGAGCAGCTTGGCGCAATGCATTGTTTAATACACTTTGAATTGAAGGCATGTGTTGTGGTTGTTGTCAGAGTAAAAGGAGAGAGTAGAGAAGGAAAGATTACATTTTGAGTCTTGAAGCAGCTGATAAAATACTTTTCCAAGGCAATCTTTAATGTTAAAATTTCTTTTATTTTAAAATCTTAACACCAGAATTAGACAAGTTGCAGCTTGAAGACAGGCTAAAATTGGGAACAGAGGTTGTGTAAGAGCAAGAGAAGAACCTTTACCTCCAAAGCCGGATGTGAACCGGGTACTTTACACTAATTACTGTGATAATTCCACGTGGTCAGGTTCCTTCCTTGTTATGTATCAGGAGACCGAGGTTCAGCGAGGCAAGGTAAAATCTTTCCCCCCCTAAAAGGGCCACAGGCAGACATGACCTCAGGTCTTTCTGGATAAACAAATCTCAGTGTGAGTAGTGACAAATGACACAAAGAGAATTGAATTCAGGTCACCAGTTAGTTCATCCACATACAGTCAACTCAACTGAATGACAAAATAATGATTAGCTGAGATCGCTATATTGTTCTGGAAGCGACAGAAATGGAAGCAACAGAATTTCAGATAGAAACCACTCAGGCAGTGGATTCCAAGCCTGGGAGACAACCTGTCTATGCTTCTTATTCCCCCAGCAGTTTTTATAAAGTTCTTTTGCCAGAGGAAAACAGCAGAGCAGCTTGAAAGTTATATAAAGCAAATGTGCAATGGTGTTGGCAATGTTCTGGAAGTTGCTACCAAGAATGCATACTACAGGGAGGAATGAAGAACCAATTTCTGGATGAAATCCATTACAAATGGAAAGCTTTTAATGGATGAATTCTCCATCAATAAGTTACTGCTTTCCATTTAATTGTCACTGTTCAGTATTTTATGTATAAATCTTCCTGCATGTACATACATGACTACATTGGGAGGCAGTGGAAATTTATGTTTTTGAACTGTGTTGTTCCCCTTGCTAAGAGTGAGTATCTGACTATATATTCAGCACCTTCTTCTCTTGCCTTATGATTATCATGTTATATTAATACACAATGTGGCTCTTTCTCCATTAAAATTGGAGAACTTGATTTTCTCTAGTCTGTCTGTCTTATTCAGGTATTACATGGATGAATCACAGCCCTACTTTTGTATGTAAAAATAGAACCAAGCTTTATGTGCTTATCAGGTGCCTTTCATAGCTTTTGTAAAAAGGGTGAATCACTAAGCCATTCCTCAGTAATCTTGCAGACTTGTCAGATCAAGAGACCATCTCCTTCAGGCTATGCTCTCCCACTCAGATTTCTTCTTCTCCTGAATTCTGAAGAGGTCTCTGGCAGTTGTTTCTGCCTCTGGGCCATGAACTCCAGGAGTGAGAGGGAGTTGCAGAGTTATGGTGAAGGATATGTAAATTCCTGTGAATCCCAAAGAGCCTTACGTGCACTACTAAGATAGAGAGCAGACTGACAGGTGGGGTGGGGGGAGGGGTGTGGTGCAGATTAGTGGGTGGAGAGGTGAAACAAAAACGAAAAAGGACTCTGGACATGGACAACAGTGTGGTGATTGCAGGGCCAGGGTGGAGGTGGGTGGAGTTGGAAAGGGTATAGGGGGATAAATGGTAATTGAAAAAAATACAATAAAAAAGTATAGAGAAGCATGAAATGCATATATGTATGTATGTAAATATATGTATATCTAGTGTAATGAATTAGTGTATAATATATATTGACCTTTTTAAATGTGACTAAGCTTATGCTGAGTTTTTTATTTTTTATTTACCATAATCTATTGTCTGGTAAAACCAAAAAATTGCCATGTGGAGGGTTGTAAAAGTTTTTGAGATTGGAAAAAGAACTTGTAGCCCTGGCTGGCATGGCTCAGTGTATTGAGTACCAGCCTGTGAACTGAAAGTTCGCCAGTTCAATTCCCCATCAGGTCATTTGCCTGGGTTGTGGACCAGGTCCCTGTTTGGAGGCATATGAGAGGTGACCTATCACACATTGGTGTTTCTCTCCCTCTTTGTCTCCATCCCTTCCCCTCTCTCTAAAAATAAATAAATATAAAAAAATAACTTTCAGAACCAAAAAAAGACATGGTTTTATGCTATACCTCTGAAAATCTGTTTAAGGCTCTTTTACCATTCATGACCTTACTAAATAAATATGAACTCACCAAACTTGATTGATTTACATTCCTTTGCCTTTCAAAGCAAAGAAATTAAGGTTGGAAAAAGTTAATTTTCCCCCAAAGTTTAGATATCTCCTTTTTCCTGTTATCATTTTATCAACTATTACAGAAATATTTTGTTGGTCAATTCTCACATTGCCTTCATGTGAAGAGGAATGATGCTCCTGTTTTATTGTTTACTGTGCTCAGCTATTAGTCTTGGAGAGAAGTTCTTTACCTTATTATGGAAAGTACTCTTCTATTTCTGACTCACTTTAAATTAGCAAACATCAGGAATAGAATTTGAATTTTGCAAACATCTTTTTGTGTCTATATAGATATATATGAACTTATTGCTTGATTTAGTGTTGTATTAGATTAAATCATAGCAGACCATTCTTATTCATGAAAACACTTCCTTTTGAAACTGCAGGTTTTGATTTGTTACTCTTAAGATTTCATAAGTGAGTTTGTCTGGTAGTTTTCCTTTTTTATTATTTACTAGCTCCATGAAGTTTTGCTATCAGGTTTATGCAAGTTTCACACAATTCATTTGGAAGATGTTCATCTTTTTCTGTGTTTTAGGAAGTGTTTATATAGACTGGGGGTAAAGCACAGTTGTTGAGCCAGCCCATGCATGGGGATGGCACGGGCCTTGGTTCAGATCCTGGGTCGTTCGCTTGCCAGTCTTACAACCTTGGGTGAGTTGTTTAACTTGTGTAAGCATCAGTTTTATCACCTATAAAATTTTGATACAAGCACCTATCGTACAGGGTGCTTGTAAGATTAAAAGAGATTATAGAAGCAAAGCCCCTGTCACAGCTTTTGGATCATTGTAAGCATCAAACAAGTGTGGCTGTTGCTGAAATAACGATGGCAAAGGTGGCAATGGTGGCAGGGCATTGCTCTCACCACATGGAGGCTATTTCTTTTCTTGAAATTAGTTCTTTGTAATAATGGAGTGGCTTCAAAAATTTTTGAGGGGGTATTTTTCTTAAGTTTTAAAATTTGTCTAGTTTTCCTATTTTTTATTCATTTTTTTTCCAAAAAATATTGTCTCTAGATTACTGAGGTCTTCAAATTATTAGGCCAGGTATAAGTTGTGCATGCTTTGTGAGATCTCTCTTGCCCTCTCTCTCTCTCTCTACATATATATCTATATATCTACATTCACACATATATATATGCATATGTATATATTGTATTTGTATATATGTTACATATATAATATAAACATTTATATGTATTAAGATTTTAAACTTATTTTCAAATTGTTTACATTTCCTGTTTTTAATTTTTTCTATTTCAATTTGTGTTAATCTTCCTATGCTCTAAGTTTATTTTTCTTTTATTCATTATGATTTATTATTCTTACTTTTTTGAATAATGACATTTAAAGATGTTGATTTACCTCTTAGTGCAGTTTTTCTACATAGTGTTTCTATAATCAATCATCATTTTAAATTATTCTATAATTTTAGTTTTGAAATTTTCTTTGATCTAAGAGCCATTTAAGAGAATAATACTAACTTCTCAAGTTTTTGTTTTGTTTGTTTGTTGCTATTTCATAATTATTTTCAGTTTTCTTGCAGATGTCAGAGAAATATGCCTATCTTTTGCTTTGGTAATTGTAATTTTTATTTTGATTTAGTAAATGATCAACTTTGGTAAATGGTCCATGAGTAAAAAGAAAGGATGTTTATATTTTTTTGAGGATCATGGAATTTGTAGAATATATGAAAATGTGTGTACATACACACATGCAACAACAATGACACTTTTAGTCAGGCATTACTATTTATATTCCATTAGCATTTTTTAAGTCATCTGTTGCTTCAAGAACAAAAAGAAATGTGGCAGAACCTCCTTGTTCTCCTCTTATTATGATTCTGTAAATGTTTCCTTGTATTTCCAATATTTTCCTTTATGTACTTTGATGCTATGTTATCTGCAGCATGAATATCAATGACTATCATGTCTTATTAATACTACTATTACTAACATAAATACTGAAAAAAGAAACCCAAAAGTTTGATCATGTATATGTGGCAAGTACTGAGCTAGGTGTTTTAGATTAATTTTCTTACTTATAACAACTGTCTAAGATAGATAGGTATATTTAGGACTATCCATAAGGAGTCTAGGAGATTGCATTCTTGACTAATAGACACAAAATAAAACAATTTTTTGTTTTACATAATGCTTCTTGCCTTTAGCACTGCTTCTTTAATGTTATTATTGTGACTCATGTTTCCTATTTGTTTGCATTTGCCTTGTATATCTGCTTTTTAATATTTAACCTTCATGTCACTTAGCACAGTCTTGACATAAATGTTTGTGGGATGAACAGGCCTTTTAGACTCAATTTGTTTAAAGTATATCTATTCTAAGAGGCATATAATTAGATTTTGTTTATATTGAGTATGAGATGGTTATTAGCAGAGTTTAACTTTCTTACAGTTATTGTGTTACTGATAAGTTTGATTTACTTCTGACATTTAGTGTTTCATGTTTTTTATGTTTCCCTTAATTTTCTTTTGCTTTTGCTGTTGCCATACGGACTGTGAGCTCTTTGATTAAATATACGTACAAATAGGTTTGGAGAGTGTACATCTTGTTTTTATCCTGCTTTTGATTGACATCTGGCTTGTCCTACAGCTGAGTGCATGCATACTGTTGGCATGATGATTGGAGTTTCCATTGCAGCTGCTGCTTCCCAGGACTTTTCATTTACATGCCAAAGTACAGTAAATTATGTTTGTGGTCATGAATTTCTCACTTTATTTATGATCTCATTTGAAATAACTTATTCCTCTGAAAATCAAACGCATTTGTTGCACTGCATATTCTTTTCTTAATCTATTGGTCTTGTACTAATCATATAACTGTTAAATGATGTTAATGTTATAGTGTTAAGTGACATAGATTGATTATATGTTATGTACACTATAATGAATTATGCAAATTCAGAGGAGAAAGAAGAAGAATACAAAGTAATACCATGTCCTTGTTTTCAAGTTGCTTAAAGTATATTGGCAGGGGAACTAGGTGTATAACCATAAAAACAAATAACTAAAAAGTTAAAATATAAATGTTGCCACTAGCACTATGTATAAATAAATGTCAAATGAAAAACGTATGCAAAATGTGCCACTATTCAGAGGTCAAAAATATTGCCTAGGTTTGAAATGTTCAGAGCAATCTTTCCCAAGGAAGAAGGAAACCATCTCAAGGTGAGTGGACAGTGTGGACAAAGGTGTGGAGATGGGCATGAATGTGGCATATTTATGAGAGGGCAAGAAAATGACCGTGGTTGTATCAGAGATTTTGTAGCATCAGAAATGCTTATGAGGGTAAAGGTTTTGTTCCACAAATATATTAAGCACTTAGTGCCCAAGAAGCACACAGAGGGCACTTAACCAAGTCAAAGGGGAAGGGCATGGCAGAGAAGGCTTCTATGTGGAAGTGATGCCACAGTAGAGTCCTGAGAGACAGATAGGAGTTCAACAGGTAAAGGTTTCAGGCAGGGTTGGAGGCATTGGGAAGAAGTGTTTTCTAGGCAGAGGGAGCCAAAGACAGGAAGGCTTACAGATGAGAGAGAGCATGTTGCATTCAAGAACTACAACCATTTTCCTTTGATTGGCACAGGGAACTTGAATGGGAGAATTGAGTGAAAAGATTGGAGGGAGAAAAGCTGACCCAGGTCATGAGGGTTTTGGGTACCCCATGGAGACTTTTGGACTTTATCTATAAGCCTGGGGAGCCTCCAGGTGATTTTGAATGGGTTAGTAGGGTTCAATGGAAACTCAATTGTAGACGGGAAGATTGAAGGCAGGGAGATGGACTGGGAGATTATTGGATTAATTCAGGTGAAACGTGTTGAGCGACTGAACAGAAGCAGTGGCAGTGGGGATATGTTTGAGAACGATGGAAGCATTAGATGCTATAGCCCAGACATCAAATGGACGAAGGGACTAGGAACAGGGAATCCAGGATGATTCTTGAGGCCATGGCTTGGGAAATGTCCAGCATTCATTTATCAGTAAAGGAAACACAGGAGAAAGAGAAATGTTGCAGGCTAGGGAGGCTATGTGGAATTGGTTGAGGTCTCCAGATATATTTTGTGTATATATGGTCTTCCTCTCCTTCGTGAGATTTTCCTACTGAGTTTAGAGTAATGAGGCTTTACATGTTAGCATCTCTTTCAGATTGTCATGGGTGTATAACATTGATTAAATTACTAGGTCAATAAAATATGTCTAAATGTACACACTTGTTGATGACACAAACTTATTTAGCTACCGATCCCATAAATGGCCAAAAAATTAACAATGATGTTTGTTTCAGTAACAAAGACTCTCAAAGAGAGGGAGACTTGGATGCTTTTCAACAGAATAAATTCCTTTATTCTCAGATGACATGTAAACTGATGTCATTTCTCATTCCATAAAGAAAAAAAGAAAAGATGAAACTTGCTATGGTTTGCAGTATTCCAATGATGACATTCTTCCTCAAAGTAATCTAAAAAAAGACATTGTGAACAAACTTGTACTTCCTCTGCCAGAAATGCATGCCTGGCTGTAAAGCAAGCCTTTCATATTTAGCCATTGAGATCATGCTTTCTACATGAACTTTCATAACATTTATTTACTGTTATAAATGAATGGACCAACCACTGTTGGAAGCCAGGAATCCAGTTCCTCAGCAGTTAGATTTGTCACTACATTATCTCAAATGTATAAAGGTTGCCCTGAAAAAGTATTTCCTTTCAATATTTCAGAGCGATGTGAAGTGTCACTAGTATCTCAGTTTTGAATTTTTACAGTTCTGCCTGCTTGCAAAATATCTTAGCTTCACTCCACAAAGACCATGCTCTAGTTGTACATATTTTTACTCTCAAGTCCCACTTTTAAGGGTGTATCAACATTTTCATTCCCCTCCCCTCTGGCTGACCAACTCCCACTCCTCTGTGAATTGTTGCAACAGAAACAACCTGCAGAGGCTGCCTAACTCTGAAGACAAGGCTTTCTATCTGTTTATCTAGGTAAAATGGTGAAATAATGCTCATTATCTACTAATGAGCATTAACCAGGAGAGATGTATTGACCACTAAATGGAGAATGATGTCTTGCTATAATAAGTTTTCCGTGGACATGGCAGAGCTGATGGATGGTGAGCCTACTCTGGAAGAGTTTGAACTCAAGGTGGCTCTGCTAAGCAGACATCTGATTTGTTGAAGTCTTGCCACCCCCTCTAGTTTCTACAAGCTGAGGCACAGGGTTCCCTCAGGTTGAGCTGGTTATACTGGACAAACCACAGCCTCTCAGAGCAGGCACTCGGGCCATGGCCCGAGGGCTGGCTCCTGCCCTGGCAGGAAGCTGTTGTGCTCACGTGCTCGCCCTCCCCATCTCCCATTCTGTTAGTGCCAGACACAGCGGCAGGAGCAAGAGATGGCCATGAACAGGGCACTTGCTGCCTGACTCTGGCCTTCTCCAGAAACCCTATTTCCAGAGTCTCCCCAGCCCATGGCTGGCTTTCTGCAATGGGCTAGGATTATAGACCAAATTTGAGGAACGTCACTGTTGGTGGACAGAAAATGCAGAACCAGATGCAGCTGTTAAAGAAGCTACTAGATGATTGAGAAAGGTAAAATAAAATTATATTATCTCTTAAAATAAAATGAGAACTGTATATATTTTCTCATCATGTAATCATTGCTTGAAGGGGGAAAAAGAACTTTAATTAGACAGTAGAAAGAAAGAGAATAATTGGAACCTTTTACTACAGAAAGAAGAGAAATAGCTTGTTCCTAACATTTGCTGCTCTTACAGCTAAAATCAAGTCTGTGATTCCATATAAACAAATGTGTATAATCACAACAGGTCTCACAATACCAGAGAGCCCTCCAAAGAGCAACTATTTGACTCTATAATTTAACTGTGGCCTTTATCTACCTATATCTATGCCTTTTTGCTGCATTATGATAAAAGGAGAAAATGGACAAAGTCCTTATTTCCAAATAGGGCATGGAAGAATGGGGGAGGCATTTCCATAGGAGGTAATAAAAGTTACGATGCAGGTTTGGCATGGGTTCTTAGCCTAGTGTAATGCTTCACTTGTAGTTGTTCTTATTTATTCCAAGTTATGTTTTGACAGCAGTTAACATGAATTTGAGCCATTTAAAGACTCGCTGATTCTTTAAGAGATTTTATTTATTGTATTCATTCATTCACTGGAAAAATACTTATAGACAAAGCTACCATAATAGATCAGAAGTATATGCAATGAATAGCAATACAATTCTAGCCTGAAATTTGATATTTGTATAGGGAATCTAGAAAGTGGCATTGTGTATAGGGATTGTTTAGTATATTAAAAGAGAGGCACAATGAATATTTGTTGTACAGAAGTTTGTCTGATTAATTAAGAGAAAGCTATAGTATAGTTCATCTCCCTAGGCCAGGGAAGATATCCTTTTAGTTACAGTTACCTCAATGCTGTGGAATGACTTCAGAACATTTGGGAGGATGTCTCCCTTCCTACTGAATCCCACTTGGGTGGCCTCCAAGGGGCCCTACATCTCCCTAACCTAAAAGAAACTGTTCTTAACCCTTGTGAATTTCCTTCTTTATAAGAGTGATAGGAGCTAACTCAGCTCCCTTACCTCATACTCATTCATTTAAACCATTTATTTAAAAATATTTAAGATAAGAAGGCATATAAAAGAAGAATGAAAAGACCCTTGTATCACCACTTGGCTTAACAAATGAAACATTCCCAATAAAGCTGATGCTCCTGTGTACTCATCCCTAATTGCATCTCACTTCCACCCAGTAGTCAATGATCCAACCACTATCTTAAATTTAGATGCAGTAATTATCATTTCCATAGCATTCTTTATAGTAGCACTAAATAGTAAATTAATATGCACACCTAATCCCTGTGTCATGTTGTTTTCCCCATTTTTTAACATTATATAAGTGGTACTATACTGTATGTATTCTTCTGTAACTTGGTATCTCCTTGTTTTCATTTGTTATTGTTTTGGTGAGATTTTTCCATGATGTGGTGTTCCAGTGTATGAAATTCCACAGTTTACTATATACTTGCTTGTTGATGGACACTTAGTTTGCAGCTTTTGTGTCAAGGCTTCAGGGCAGATATCAGCATTATTGCTCGGTGCAAACAGGACTCATGGGCAGGAAAGGGTCAGAGAGGGCCTTGCAGTGTCTTTCCCAGAGGTGTGCTTGAGCTCAAGTGCGTTTGGATGCACTGTTGGATGGATCTCCTGCAGAGAGATTCCACCAGTGAGATGCTCCCACCCTGTCGCTCTCCCTTTTTGTGAGCAGAACGGAAGAGCCTCACAGGACTTGGGGACAGCCAGACTGATTTGGGGTCAGTCTTTAGGTAGATTGTGCGCTGTTTGCAATTGTTGGGGACAAAGCTGCTCACCACCTAGAGGTTTGGGGGACCATGGGAAGTGGAACCCCAAATCCAGTTAGCTCCTTACCCAGCAATTTAGGGAAAGTTCCTCACTGATTATCATTTGTCATTATAAACCAAATTTTTCTTGTTTTTAATCTCATGTTGCCATGGTCATGTCTCCTTGTGTAGGTGTGCAAGAGCTTTTACGGCTATATACCTCAGAGTTGCTGAATTGTAGGGATTATGCCTTGTCAGGTTTACTGGAGGTTGCTGCTTTTCTTCAAATAATTGAACCAAATTATACTCCAACTAGTAATGCATGAGTTCTCATTGCTCTACATCTTCTCCAACAAAATGATATTGTTCACATTTATTAATTTTTGCTTATTTGATAGGTGGTATGAGATTGTACCTCAGAGAGGTGTTTTGATTATGATTAAGATTGAGCAGGTTATGTTTCTTCTTTTGCTTTTCCCCATCTTTTTGCCACATTTTTTTTTTCTGTGAACTGCTTGTTGGTTTATTTTTAAAATTTTCTTGTAGGTGTCTTATGTTGTGGACATTTACTCTGTACACATCTATATATTTAAAATAGTTCTACTCTGTGGCTGTTTTGTTTGTTATATTTTTAAAAAACCTTTTAAAGATCTAGTGACTAATGGAAGTTTAACACTTGGATATAATGACATCTATAATTATTTGGACTAATTTCAAAAAGCTTATTTATCCTTAAGTACTGTGAGTTTTATTTTAATTTCTACTTTAGTTTTTAAAAGACCATTTCTGTTCTTCTATTGGTTACCCTTCAAATTCTAAATGCAGGCTTAACATAATCTATTAACTATCTCTTCCATTATGAAAAAAAATTCTTGTAAACTGTTTATTGTTATACAGTATTTTAGTTCTATCTTGTTTTTGTCCTTCCCTAATTTACACTATCATGTTATTTTTTACCGCTTGATTAGATTTATCTATACATTTCACTATCTCTTTGCTCACCATTCATTTCAGACTTTCTGTAGTTATTCTTTTAGTGAAAATCTATTCAGGGAAGGTCTAAAATTTTTGTCAGAAAATGTATTTTCTATAACTTCATTCTAGGGTGGGGATTTAAGTAGGTAGGAAGTTGTATGTTGAAGTTATTTTCTTAAGGCCTCTGAGAGATTTGCTATCATTCTAATTTTAAGTTGTCAGGGTAATTCTAATAAATATATTTTTGAAGTGCTTTTGCTTTTGCTTTTAAGGTCATGTTTGTCTTTTTGTCCTTTAGTATTGCTATGGTATGTGTAGGTGTGGCTTAAAGGATTTTCTTAATTAAAAAAATTCTTTTAAATTTTTGTCCTTCCTGAATTTTAAGATTTATGGTTTTTATCAAGGACAATTTTTTGTGTATATATGTTTAAATATTGTCTCCTTCTGAAACTCCAGTTAGATGCATGTGAAATCTCGCTTTGTTTTCTTTCTTTCTTTTTTTTAGGAAACTCTTCTTATTTTTGTCTCATTAGTTCTATTTGTTACAGTCTATAAACTTTAAAAGTGTATTTTGTAGATTATTGATTCTCTCTTCCATATTCTGTCCAATTTGCTTTTTAAACCACCCATTGAATTTTTAATTTCAATAATTATATTTCAATTATGTTTCAATGACTATATTTTAATGTCTGTAAGTTCAATTTGGTTCTCTTTCAAGATTATTTATGTTGTGTTATCCTTTATAAATTATGATACATGAGGTCTTAGGGAGTCTATTTTATGTTTTTATATCTACCAACTTCTTTCCTAGTTGTCCTGTTTTTTTAGAATATTTTTTTGCCTTGTGTAATGCGCACCCACATTTTGTGTACATTATACACGGGATGATAATACCCATTATTTCACCCATGGCATGTAACCATTATACCCATGTATAATGCACATCCTTGTTTTTCCCTCTAAAGTTTGGGCAAAAAAGTATGCATTATACATGGCAAAATACAGTAATTTTGAATTGAGAACTTATACTGACTGCTCTTTTTCTGTGGGAATCCTGAGAGCTCTGGGTGACTGTTTATTCCTTTGCATTTGCTTCTGCTCTACACTCTTGGAAGCTACCAAATGAGGACAACATTGAGTTAGTGTTTTGGTTTGTGGTTTTACAATCTCTGATGTTTGCATAATTTTGAGCCCTGAGCTCATATGAAATTGGCCTGTATTTAAAAATTCTTGGTTGTTAGGGAGGGAGGGAAAAGTTCATTTGACAGAGTTAGGAAATAAAAATATAGGACACCAAATTAAACTTTTAAAAAATAAGTAATTTTTTTAGTATTAAATGTATCCCATGAAATATTTGTCCTAGATTTTATCTGGCTACTAGTAGCTAGGGGATGGGGAGGTTTTATTTTCCTAATAAGAGCTAAAGCTGACACAATATATTTTCATGTTGTCTTCCTTTGTGAGTAGGTCCCCCCCGCCCCCCTGCAATCCACTATTTCATGGAGCATCTCATCTTTCAGAGGTCTTGGGTTTTGTGGGCAGCTAAGTTCTAGCTCCGCACCTTGTGGAGACTTTGTGTCCTGTTCCCCAAGTGGCTCTAGGTACCTGGAATGAGGAAATTCCATCAGTATAGTCACTGATTCAGTATTTGCTTTTCTCCCTGATTTTCTGCTTTTCTTTTTTGTTGGTTTGGCTGGTTGTCATTTTGTTTTTGTTTTTTATATCCTAGGAATTTCCCCTCCTTTTCAAGTGACACGTGCATTTAGGGCTGCTGTGTTTCTTAAGTTATGTTGCTGGAAACAGAAATGCTCCCATTTGCTCTTTAACCAAACCCTAGCCCCTCTCAAGGGTCTAAAATTGCTGTCTGAAAATTTTGCCCAGGATGCTTTCTTGCTAAATCCAACTGCTTCTTCTTGGGAATTACCTACTTGAAAGCTCTCAGTTCTTGGCTAACTTCTCTCGCTCACTGACTTCTGTGACTCCAGTTTCTTCTTCTTCTTCTACTTTATGACTGGCCATTCTCAGTCCTTTTTAATGGCTCTCATTCCTGTTGCTTCCTCTTTGGTGTAAATGTGCCTCCTGGACTGACACATACTCCTATGCAAATGTCTGATCTCCAAACTCTGTAGGCTAGCTTTCGTATTGTTTTCTATGTTAATATTTCTAAAGCCAGATCTTGTCATCATTCTTGCCCTTGAACATCTTTGATAATTCTTATTGCCAAAATATATCATTTTACCATTAAAATTTCTCTATAATGTGACTCTTAGCTACCTCTCCAATTTTCTCAGCTACCAAACTCTCCACTCACTGTACTACTCTGTACTTCTTGGACCATAATGTTGCCTCACTCCTCTGTCTTTGTTCATAACACTGGAGTATCTGCTGTTCACTGCCTGTATCTTGAAATCATACCCTTCCTTCAAGGGTAAGCTCAGATTTCCCCTTGGTAAAGGGTTGGCCCATTCCCACCTCCAGCTGACTGCTCATTTAGTACTTTATTCATGCTTTTCAGGCAACATATGTATTTTGTGCTGTCTATCATAGCCAATTTTTTTGTCTCATTGTATTCCTTAGGTGTGAACTACCTTTTTCATTTTATTACCTTAATTCTAAGCATAATACTGTATGTTTAGTAGCCTTCAATGAATTTATTGATTATTTAATTTTGATACTTGTCTTTAGTGATTATGAGGATATATTAGATAGGACCTAGAGTACCATACCTGGTTTTATTAAAAAAATGAAGATCAACTTGGAAAAATTGTTAGAGCTGCATAAACAATATATATCTTCATTTTCAATTGGGAAGAGTATTTCTCTTAAGCTCCCATATTATGAGGGCATTTCCATTTGTGTGTTGGATCTCCTGGCAGACTGATGGTCATGTGACTTGGGATTTCTAGAATCTCATGAAAAGGTCCTCCCAGAAAAAGAACCAGTAACCCCAAATCCCTTTTTCAATCTACTTGAAAATCATCACAATGCATAAAGTAGCTTATACTTTTTTGGAGCATTTATTCTAATAGATTGCACTATGGTCAGCCTCCAAGTATTTGTAATACTTGTAAATCTCGTCCTTTTTCCCTTTTCTGTCTACATAGGGTTGCCAGCTATGTAAATCAAAACATAGGCCATCAGTTGAATTTGAACTACCGATACACAATGGTTAATTTTTAGAATATGTCCCAGTATTGCATGGGGAATTCTTACACTTAAAAAATCATTGTTTACCTGAAATTCAAATTTAACTGAGCATCCTATATTTTGTCTGACAACCCTACATCTGTACAATTTCCAGCTTCTTGCTCCTTATTATCATAATCATCTAAAAAGTACACAGAGAGTTTCTATACTCAGAAATGAAGATTCCACAAAAGTGATTTTCCCTGGAAAACTATCAAACATAGATTTCCTAGCTTACCAGGGTTAAGTGTGGAGAGGAATGCAATATGGCATCAGGATAATTAATTCTAGAGTGGGGTGGTAAAAAAAAAATAGTATTGTAGTGAAAAACTGGGCTCAGCTGTGGGAGTTTACTAGAGTAAATATGTTTCTGGTAAGTTTTCCAGTACAAGTAATCTATTGTGGCAGGCACATCTGGGTGACACATACCCTGTAACTCAGTAAAAATGCCTGGGAGAAACCATGGGTGTGTGTATGTGTTGAGTTAAGCAGCCCTTTATTATAAAGGAGTGGAAAGTGGCCATGAACATTGTGTCACAATGCACGCTAATTGATGGACAGTATAATCACCACCTTAGTTAGCGCCCGGGGACTCTTTTCATGCCGACAAGCTGTAAATTTAAATGGAAACCAAAGGGATAGCATACAGCCCATAGCTCTGTGTTCCATTACTTCATGTATGAAATATTCAGCAAGGAAGAGAGAAGCTTAACAGATAATAGCTGGAGAGGAGCTGCACAGTGATTAAGGTAAGACTTAAGTGGCTGGTAGAAATCTCCATCTAACCACAGAAGGAGATAAGAGTTTTTGTTTGAAGGATTAACTATTCTTTGCTCAGGAAGAGGCAATGCACTTCTGAGTGTTGAACAACTGTGTGATCTCTTATTTTTAGCCCTAGTCCTAGACAATGCAGTCTTTTTGTGATTATGTGATTTGGGGCAAAATAGATCTACTCCTGAGCCCAATCAGTCCTGGTGTATTTATTTTTTAGTTGCCTGCCATTCAGTGCCATTGAAAGTAGATGAGGTTTCTCATCAGACTAACTTGGGTTCAAATCCCACTCGGCTCTGCTTGTTGAATTGTGACATAAACTTCTGAACCTCAGTTTATTCATCTATAAAATGAGGCTGACACTATCGCAGGGTTGGGATGTTGATTAACTGGGTTTATGAGATGCAAAATGTTTGACTTTTGCTAATTATTTCATGAAAGGCAGCCTTATCCCTCTCTATCTGAATGCTTTCTTACCTTCTGCTTTTTGTCCAAGCCTGATATTGGGTTTGCTGTCCATCTTCCTGGAATCATATACTTCCTTGTGCTTATATTTCTGACTCTTGAGACATTTTAGTTGGACTGTATACTGCGGATGAGGGAGAATGTTTGCTTTAGGCTGGGCATGGCAGAAGACTGTCCTTTTCCGTGCCAACTACAGTCAGTTGGCACTGGCTGCCATTAGTAATGTGTTCAGAAAAGCCGTGAGGGTACCTTGAGTTTGGAAAGAGACAGCACCCTGGTTGACTGATGAAGGCTGCCGTTTGCACAGCAAAGCATTGCAGTAGTATCTGTGTTCTGCCCTTGATAGCTTTCTCCTTGGTCAAGTTATGAAGCAGGCAGTTTGTCCTCAGGAGCTTGACTTGCCCTGTCTGTACCCTTTCCTCCACTTTTTGTGCCACCTTCCCCAAGTTCACTAGTATTTACGTACTGGCTTTGTGACAAAGAAAATGAAGGATGAACTCATTAGTTTCTGTTAGGATTCAGGGACTTAGCAGTCACTTCCTTTTGCAGAGTGTTCTCAAGAAAAGGGCAAGGTACTCGGGGCAGGCCTTAGCTGCCAGGCTTTCCAGATGCAAGCTGTGGTCAGTCTCTGTGTGTTGCTGCTACAAAGCAGCCAGAGGCAGGAGGTGTGCTGGAGAAAAGCAGGTTCTCCTCCAAGCCACCCATCAAGCCCTCTGAGGTCCGAATGTCCAAAAAAAAAGTTCAAAGAATCTGGCTTTAAATAGATGAAGTATAAAAAGAAAAATCTATTCTATCTGCAGGCTGCATGGATTAAATGATTTTAGTTTCCAGGAAAGGCCAAACAACCCAAAATACCTTCCTTGTTTCTTGGCTATTGCATTCTCACTGATTATAGTGCATTGCTTTAACTTAGACCTCTATTAAAATGTAATGCCTAGGGGTGGCAGCATGGAAGAATGTATATGAAAGAGATTGTAGAAATGAGAAAGAGGAATGATGTCACTGAGACTGCAACACACAAAGTTTCCAGGGGAAGACAGACAATCTCTGAAATAGCCAGGATAAGATGGAAGAGTTCTGGAGAACTTCAACCTTTCAGACTTCTACACATTATGCTAAAAGAAGGCCATTTGCTAAGTTTTTAAAAACTACATTTGTTCTGATTCTGATCATTATGGTAGAAATTTTATAACAATGTGGAAAGTATACAAAAGAAAGGAAAATTTTCTAATAATCCCATGGCAAGCCCTGGGATTAGTTCACATTTTGGTGCATGTCCTTCTGGTCTTTTCTTTCCAGCACATACATTTGCATATTTGCATATAAACTATTAAGCCAGGCAGCCCTTGTTTGCCCAGGGCTACAAAGTAAAGTCACCTTGTTAGTTTTCTTTAAACTTTGTTTTTAATGTTCAATTATGCTAGCTTGAGTTCCAGCAATGTAGTTGGCAGAAAGTGTTTCTTAGCACCTCTGAGAGTTTTTCAGATGCTTGGTCTCATAAATGTTCAGAAACATCTTCTGAACATTTCTCTGGCCTCATCTTCTTTGGCCTTCACTGCTTATGCGCATGCTGCATCTGCTGCTGCCCACAGGCATGACCGACTCCCCTGGTTCTCCTTTGGTGATCCCGCCTCCACCTTTCAGGACAGGACACTGCTTATTTCTTGGCCCTCCCCTCTAATTCTTGGGACAGCTCTTCCCTAATTTTCCAGTGCAGACCAGAGAACAGGCTGTTTTTTTTTTTTTCCCAGAAGAATTTACTGAAATTTAGGGGATACAGAAGAGAATGTACTATAACACAGAAAATAACTTAAAACTGCTTCTTAGAAAAGCTCACTTGTAAAGTTGTACTGGCCCTAACCTTAAAGGATATGGAAAGCACTACCCCCACCACCCACCCAACACCCCACACACTCCAAATGGGATCCAAGAGTAACCTCCCTCAGTTTTCATGGATTGCCCCAGTGTTAACCCCTTTTATAGGATGATTTAAACTGGGAACTTCTATTCCCTTTAGAGGTTGGAAGACCCCCACCCTACCCACAGGGAATGGTCTACTTGGCCATGGGGAATGATGATGCCCTCATACAAGGCTTAGAGAACATTCCCCAAAGTCATAGGTTAGTGATGCATTAAGCCCAATATGGACCTTGATTTCCAGACCTTTTCCAATATCACCTGGAGAGAAGATCAAACCTATCTATCTGTGAGCTGCACCTTTGGCAAAAAACCCCTGCTCATTGAAACATCACATCTTTGAAAGAACAGGCAATGATTTGAATGTACATGGCCATCTAAGTCCAGGTTTAGAGAAGAAACACTTCTCTAAAGGAATAGATCTTCAGAGATGTAATTTTAAAATGCAGGGTTTTTTTTTTTAACATTTATTAAACAGAACATGTAAGTCAGAACCTTCTGCATGCAGATTGCTTCAACACATTTACGTGTTCACTCTTGCTTTGCATTGCATAATTTCAAGGGACCACACAGGAGCGAGGAAGAGTCTCCCCAAAGATAAAATGAGATACTGCATGCAAATGTTAAAATAACAGCTTTAAAAATAAGTCTTTAGAACCACATCCAACAACACATTAAAAAGATCATACACTATGACCAAGTGGGATTCAGTACAGGGATGCAAGGATGGTACAATATTCACAGATCAGTAAATGGGATACATCACATAAACAAAAGCAAAGACAAAAACCACATGATCATATCAATAGATGCAGAAAAAGCACTTGATAAGGTACAGCACCCATTTATGATAAAAACACTCAGCAAAGTGGGAATAGAGGGAGCATTCCTCAACATAATAAAGGCCATATATGAGAGACCTACAGCCAACATCATACTCAATGGGCAAAAAGTAAAATCTTTTCCACTAAGATCAGGAACAAGACAAGGCTGTCCACTTTCACCACTTCTATTCAATATAGTACTGGAAGTTTTAGCCACAGTGATCAGACAAGAAAAAGAAATAAAAGGCATCCAAATCGGAAAGGAGGAAACAAAACTGTCACTGTTTGCAGATGACATGATAGTGTACATAGAAAATCCTATAGACTCCACCAAAAAACTGCTTGACCTAATAAATGAATTTGGCAAAACAGTGAGATACAAAGTTAATATCCAGAAATCAAAGGCATTTCTGTACACCAACAATGAAACAGCAGAAGCAGAAATCAAGAAAAAATCCCATTTGAAATAGCAAAAAGAAAAAAAATATCTAGGAATAAACCTAACCAAAGAGGTAAAAGACCTATATTTAGAAAACTACATAACACTCAGGAAAGAAATCAAGGAAGACACAAACAAATGGAAACATATACTGTGTTCATGGATTGGAAGAATTAATATAATCAAAATGTGCATACTACCCAAAGCAATTTACACATTCAATGCAATTCCTATTAAAGTACCAATGGCTTATTTCACAGACATAGAACAAACACTTCAAAAATTTATATGGAATCATCAATGACCCTGAATAGCTGCTGCAATTTTGAGAAAGAAGAGTAAAGTAGGAGGGATCGCAATACCTTACACTAAACTATACTACAAGGCCACTGTAATCAAAACTGCCTGGTACTGGCATAAAAACAGGCACATGGACCAATGGAACAGAACAGAGAGCCCAGAAATAAACCCAAGTCTCTACGGTCAACTAATATTTGACCTTAAAGGAGGCAGCAACATAAAATGGAGTAAAAATAGCCTCTTCAACAAATGGTGTTGGGAGAACTGGACAGCCATGTGCAAAAAAATGAAACTCGAGCACCAACTTACACCTTATATAAAAATAAATTCAAGGTGGATAAAAGACTTAAATATAAAATGTGACACCATTAAAGTCCTAGAGGAGACCATAGGTAGGAAAATCTCAGATATTTCATGCAGAAGCTTTTTTACTGACATGTCCCCTAGAGCAAAGGACATAAAGGAAAGAATAAACAAATGGGACCTCATCAAAATAAAAAGCTTCTGCACAGCTAAAGAAAACAGTATCAAAATAAAAAGAGAACCAACTGTATGGGAAAACATATTTGCCAATGATACCTCAGACAAGGGTTTAATCTCCAAAATATATAAAGAACTTACACAACTACACTCTAAGAAGACAAGGAACCCAATTAAAAAAATGGACAAAGGATTTGAACAGACACTTCTCCAAGGAGGACATACAGAAAATCCAAGACATATGAAACGATGTTCAGTATCGCTAGTTATCAGAGAGATGCAAATTAAAACCACAATGAGATACCACTTCACACCAGTCAGAATGGCCATCATAAACAAAGCAACAAAGAACAAGTGTTGGAGAGGCTGTGGAGAAAAGAGGACCCTAGTGCACTGTTGGTGGGACTGCAGACTGGTACAACCACTATGGAAAGCAGTATGGAACATCCTCAGAAAATTAAAAATGGATCTGCCTTTTGACCTTGCAATTCCACTGCTGGGACTATATCCTAAGAACACTAAAACACCAATACAAAAGAACCTATGCACCCCAATGTTCATAGCAGCACAACTTACAATAGCTAGGTGATGAAAGCAACCTAGATGTCCATCAGTAAATGAATGGATTAAAAAACTATGGTACATTTACACAATGGAATTCTATGTGGCAGAAAGAAAGAAGGAGCTCCTACCCTTTTCAACAGCTTGGATGGAGCTGGAAAGCATTATGCTAAGCGAAACAAGCCAGGCAGTGAAAGACAAATACCACATGATCTCACCTTTAACAGGAACCTAAACAACAAAACAAAGAAACAAGCAAAATATAACCAAAGACACTGAAATAGAGAACAGGCTGAAAGTGACCAAAGGGGAGAAAAGAGGGAATTTCATAGGAGAATGGGAAGGGTTTACAGGAACAAATTTAAAGGACACATAGACAAAAACTAGGGGGGGGATGGTAATGGGAGGGAAGTGGGGAGGGTTGGGAGGGTGGGCTAGATTGGGAGTAAAAGGGAGAAAACTGTACTTGAACAATGATTAAAAAAATGCATCATCACCAAAAAAAAAGTAAAAATAAATCTTTAGGTTAAATCTCCACCTGTGATGTAACATACACATTTGCATAACTGAAAATAATACTTTACATATTATTCTATAATTTGCTTTCTTAATTTAATTTTCCATTGTAAACATTTAAAAAATATCATTAAAATTTTGCAGTATTGATAAAATTATTAGTGATAAAATATCATATTATATTCTGAAAACATGGCTTTTAATGATTTTATTATTTTCAAACCTGCAGTTGTTATTATGATTAATCATTTTTTCTTCTTGGCCATTTAGATTGCTTCCAGTTTATTCATATAAATGATATTAAAATGAACATCTTTGGACATATACAATTGTCCATTTTCTGATTACTTCCAGTAATCCAGCTTTTATTAAGAAACCACCTCTAACTTAATGGCTTAAAATAATAAACATTTATTATTTTTAATAATTATGTAGGTTGTCAGAGAATCTGTTTGCCTCGTCTGTCTGTGCTAATCTCATAAATGCTCAGAACACACTCTTACCTGCTCTGGCTTCCACTGTGTACAAATATGCCACTGTCCATTAATATGACCAATTTGACAATTCCTCCCCTGCTGTGGCCAGGTGGTGTAAGATGACATAAATCATATGTCTGGGACACCTTGGGCAACTGGGATGACTGGACCTCTCCCCATTTGGTTGGTCATTCTCCAAGAGTCTAGCCCGGGCTTATTCATGGTAGCAGAAGGGTCCCCAACAGCAGGAGGGAAAGCCCCATTCACAAGTACTCTGTAAGTCTTTAGTCATGTCACATTTTTCAAGTCCAGCTGGCCAAAGCAAGTACTGAGACCAAAGCCACATTCAAAGGGTGGGGAAATGCACTCCACCTTCTGATAAGAGGAGAGGCAAAGTCCCCTGAGCAGGGGCCTAAGTACTGGGAGGAAGATGGCAGCTGCAGCCATTTTTGCAGTAAATCTACTGTACCTCTCTTATATTTCTAGAAGTAGAACGATTTCCTCAGAAAATATGAACTTAAAAAATGTTTTTTAATGTGTATTGCCAAAATTACCCTACAGAAAATTTGTATTGATTTTCATTCTTACCAGCAGTCTATTGCAATGCCTATATACAAATATTCAAGCCAGTATTAAATATACATTTTAAAATATGTAAATTATAAATTCCCTTTTAATTTGTATTTCTTAAATTACTCATGGATATTATTTTGATAACTGTATTAACTATTTCTATTTCCTGTTTTGTGAATTTTTAATACCCATTTTCCTTGAGTTCCTTGTGATTTTTATAAAGGAATAACAATAGCCATAAATTTGTCATGGTGTGTACAAATATTTTTCTAGCCTTTTGTTTTTGAAGATATATGATTTTTAAAAATTTCAAACTTTTATGTAGTCAATATTTTTTCCTTTGTGATTTATTTCATTGCCTTTAAGATGGAAGATTTATTACTGTCAAGACAAAAATATTTAATCATCTATGTAGTCTTCATGTTTCATTTGATGCCGTTTATAAACATTTAACTATTTAACTCATCTGAAATTTATTGTGGCATGTGTTATTATGTAAAGTGATTTTCCCCCAATAACTATTTCTCTTCAACTTCATTTAAAATACCTATACCTTTTTTAAAAACTTACTCTGAAAAATTTCAAATATAATCAAAATTAGAGAGAATAAAAATTGTCAACTAATCCCCAGTCTTATTTTATTTATTCTTACTTCCTCACTAGTTCCAGATTATTTAGAGATGAATCCTGGATATTCTATCACTTCAATACCTATCTCTGAAAGATAAAGGCACTATTAAAAGCATAATAATAACATCATTTTCATACTCCAAATATTAATAATTTTAATATGAAATTTTCATAGTAGTGTCATAATTTCTTTAAATTTTCAATGGAATCCAAGTAAAGAATTAAATTGCAATTGGTTCTCAGTTCTCCTGGGACTGCTAAGTTTCTCCCTCTCTTCTTTTCTTTTCTTTCTTTTTTTTTTTTTAAGATTTTATTTATTTATTTTTAGAGAGGGAAGGGAGGGAGAAAGAGAGAGAGAAACATCAATGTGCGGTTGCTGGGGGCCATGGCCTGCAATCCAGGCATGTGGCCTGACTGGGAATCGAACCTGCGATGCTTTGGTTCGCAGCCTGTGCTCAATCCACTGAGCTACGCCAGCCAGGGCCTTTCCCTCTTTTATTTTCCTTGCAATGTATTTGTTGAAGAAACTGAATTGTCCTCTAAAGTTTTTAAATTCTAGATTTTGGTGACTAAATCCTGCAGTATTGTTTAACAAGTTCATCTACTCTGTTATTTACTTTACCTTAATAGTTTGATCTAGAAGCTTGATCATATTCAGATTCCACTTCTGAGCAAGAGTATTTCCAAGGAGATATTATTATATTTCCTTGAGTATGTACATATTATCAGGTGATTTCCCACTGGAGGATAATAATCATGAATTATTATTGCTTACATCCATTAATTAATTTATTATGGATCTAGGGGGCAATATTCTAACTTGATCCTTAAATGCTCATTTACTCATAGAATAATTTCATAAAAAAGGAACTTTCCCTCATCTGCCGTCTACCTGTGGTATAATTTGTAAAGGAAAATCTAGATTATTTGCTTTTAACAGTTTTCGAAATGATGAGTTAGTTCTTTAGCGTTAGCCAGTAGTGCCCAATTCAATTTTTCCCTTTTTTAGTGTTATTATGCACTTGTGTATTTAACCATAGTTAATGTGTTTAATCTATTGCAGTTGTTAATCTTAGTGATGTGCAAATGCTCGAAGTTTTCTCATGTTGGCCAGTAACAGTTTCAAGCTAGTTCCGGATTCTTTTGACTGGACTTAGAGATCTTTGGCAACTCCTTTGCTCTCTGGTGTGACAGGATGTTTGACTTTCCATAAATATTTCCTGCCTCACACTGAAGTCATTTTTACCTTAGGAACCTGGTCTCCATCTGGTAGAAATTGGTATTTGGAAAGCCTGATTTCAGTTCTAGGGGGCTTATTGCTAGTAGGTTGGTCATTGTTTCTAGGCCTTTTTCATTATTTAGAGCTAAGATATATGCATATTATCTTTAAGATAAAATGTATCATGGATTTACATAGGTTCTTCAGATTTATATTCAGAACTACAGAATTTTATCTTACTCATATTGATCTTATACCTGTATTTCTCTTCCTAATGCTAAAAATCAATTTGCAGTGGCACCAACATAATTGCTTTGTTTCGCAGTGCACATGCAGTAATCTTCAAATAACCTCTAGACTTATTCCAACAATTGATCACTACAGACTTTAAGATTTATTTTAGTTGCTTAGTTTAGAGGGGTGTGTGTGTGTGTGTGTGCGTGTGTGTGTGTGTGTCTTCTTAGGATCTGTTCCACTGAGGATGTTCAGCGAAAGTCATTGAGTGGTTCCTCTCACTATATAGATTATGCCATCAACTCGGACACAGCTTACTTTGTTTCATTTTGCTTTCAGTTTTTAGGGATTGCTAATTTTTTATCAATCTTTGAGTTCTTTTGTTTGTTTATAATCTAAAACTCTACTCTTACAGCTGTGGCTCATAGTTGGAACATTAAAACCAAAGTGCCACTAAGAGTACAGTGTGGCATCTAAAATCATTACATGTGTGCTGAAACGTGCCAGGATTCTGAATCTTCAATCTATAAAGAGACTCATAGGGCAGGGAATGGTTCTGCTCAAATAGCGTCATAATGCTGCAGGGGAACCAAATGAATAGTGTGGTAACTGTGAGTACTTTTGTACGCACGGGAGACACCATATAGCAATTATATTATAATTATTGCTAACTCGTTTACTGTCATTTTGAGCTTTTTAATCCCTTCAACTATGTTGCCAAAATTCTAGTGTATGGAATTGTTCCCTGAACAAAGCAGAGGGAGAAAGGGGTGGGTATTGAGTGTTGCTGGTCTGTGGTGGTCTTAGGGGCCTGCAGCTCCATGGCACATCCCTACTAAGGGTGAATTTGTGGGAGGGACTGAGAAACTCATGGGTAGAAACTCTTCCTATGGGCTACACTTTAGGGTCAAAACTTGGATCATTAACAATGGATCATGGGAGAAGGTTGCTAACGTTGCTTCACTGTATTCTTTGCTTTTTCCAAAGATTCATGGAAGACCTATGAGAAAGAAGGGTATAAGGCTAAAGGTAGCATTTTTATCAAGTTTCTGTTAAAACTCCTAAGAACATAACCAACTCCTGCTTTACAGCTCATGTATGACCATGTACTTTTCTCGATTGCTACAAGCCCCTTTCCCTTCATGAAGGGACTGCCAGCTACCCTAGAACAGAGATGAGAATGGAGAGGAAGGCCTCAGAATGGAGCCAGCCCCATGGGGAACATAGGCAGTTGTAGAGGACATTTCTCAGTGAACTTCAAGAAATAGCGAAGACTCCTCTGGAGCAGGAAGGACTGTGGCTGGTGCTACACCACAGTCAAAGGATTATGTTAGAAGAAGTCTCCAACTCTGTTTCATATCCTAGATTGTTCTATTTTCAGTGTAAGATGGAACACTTCATGTATTATTTTGAAAATTAAATGGGGTTAAATTTTTTTGATGAGAGGTGGAGCTAGGTAAATACTATTTATTTACTGTTATTGCAACCTTAATTTTAGTCCTGGCCTGGGGTGGATGGAGAGTAAACAGTGTTTATGAAGAAAATCTTTCTCAGCAATCGTAGCAGTGGACATCTGTTTTGGCCTTTTCCATTACAAAGTATTTTTGCATTCAATGAACTTTAGAGGTGTGGAATAAGCCACTCTCATGTTGTGAGTTTTCAACCAGGAAAATAATCCTATCAAGGGACAGAGATGTTGCTGGGGGAATCTTTTTTGCTGCGATAGAGGTTCTGACTCTACCGTTTTATGATTTTTTTTCTATGATTCCGGGGAAGTAAAGAGGAAGTGCCTTCAGGGGACTTTGGATATCTACCTTTAACTTCCGCTCTGGGGATGTTCTACTGTGCCCTCATACATTGCTTATTCTCACTATTTGTTTTCTTAGTGCTGCCTATTCTTTAGCATCTCTTCTGACTTATCATTTCTTAGTACCTGCTGCCTCCCAATGCTGTGTGCTGTGTATTCAATTCAAGTTCCTGATTGACTGTGAGCAAAACCTTCTTAAGAGCAGCATTGTGGAAAGCTGTGCATCCATTTAGTCTTTCTTTTTTATTCTTTTTTTGTCCTCACCCAAGGATATGTTTATTGAGGATATACTTATTGGTTTTAGAGAGACAAAAGAGGGAGGGAAGGAGGTAGAGGGAGGGAGGGAGGTGGAGAAAGAGAAACATCGATCAGTTGCCTCCTATATGTGCCTGACTGGGGATGGAACCCACAACCCAGGTATGTGCCCTGCCTAGGAATCAAACCCATAGCATTTTGGTATGTGGGACCACACTCCAACCAATTGAGCCACCTGGCCAGGGCTATCAGGCTTTCTTAAAGTTCAGGTAGACAGAGCTAAAATAGTTCTTGGCATTAATTTGATCTACTTCCCCCTCCTTTCCGCACTACAATACGTGGCAAGTGTAGGGGCATAAAATTAACACCTATATTTTTCTTAGCATTTCTTAGTACCATCATATTAACAAGGAGACAAGGAAAAATGAAATTCTTCACAGAGAATGTTTACATTGATCATGGAAAAGAGCTTAAATCCATAAAAAATAAAGTGCCAACATAATGACCATTATGTCTCACATTTGTTTATCATTTGCAGTGTAAAAGTAGTTTAGTATATATTATTTGGGAGACTAAAAGGATTGATTGATTATGTAATGATATACCACACTTTTGAATGTTATAGTAAAAAAAAGTACTATGTGTACTTGAGACTGAAGATCATATAAGGATAAAGATTTGCCTTTCAACCCAGATGCTCTTAGTAGGGTCAGGTTTTTCTTTTTCCTGTAGGAATAAATCAATTGTATCATTTATTGTGAGAGTGAATACAGATATATTATCCAGTGCTTACCTCTCTTTGTCTTTGCACAATAAGATCTTATTTCCATAATTAAGCTTGGGGTGTCTCTCTAGAAGGCTTTTTGACATTTTCTGGTTTCAAATTTTCATCTTATCTTCCACATGAATACCAAGGTGAACACTGGTGTTTTTGGTGTTCTCAAAAATATGACAGTCTATTATATTTCACTAATGGCAGTCTTCTAAGTATGAGTTATCCATGAAGAGAAATTTTAGTCTTTTGTTCTTTTGTTTGTGAGCAAAATTAATAATGTGTATATGTGACATAGAAGAATGCTGACATGCCTATCTTGATGTCTAAGCATTTTGGCTGACTTGTCAAAGTTGGTGTGTGTGGGTGGTAAGTACACACACATTCTGTAGGGTGCTGCTAGACACTTCTACATAAGATGTGCTATAAGTGAACAAGTTAGATCAAAACTATCATCTTGCTTATTAGTCTATAAAAGAGAAGATTAGAAATTTAAAACCAAGGATTATTTGAAGGGGTTAATAAAAGAGAGGATGTTTTAGCTTTTCTTTTTTAGAGAGAAGTGAGGGGTCTCTAACTGCCTGCAGGAGCTTATAGGGAGAGCCTTTTAGTTGCCATGACACTCTCCCCCTACCTTTTCATCTTTTGTAGAATATTTTAAGGCAAATTTCAGACATCATGTCATTGTATGGGGGGTAAGAAGTCTTGGTATATTACTTGAAGATATAGGACAGACAATGAAAGTAGCACAAGAAACCGTTAGAGGGGAGAATTCCTTTTGTCTCTGATTGACAGCCAAGCAAACAATTCAAAACATAGGCCCTCTGGGTAATTGAGGGGCCCATGAACTGACCATCCTAACAGATACTGTAAAAGAAAGCAATAAAGTGAAAGGGTGAATTCTCCCCAAATGATGACCTGCCTGTGCTTGCCTATACTCTGGGTCCCACCTTGAAAGACGCTGCTGTAACCTGGAGGACAGAGGAAAGGGACAAGAAATGCTTTTTGCAGCTGGCAGAGGTAGAAGGATTCAGCAACCCATTTCTGGCAAGTGATCTGATGGATGCATCATGTGTCAACAAAGAACAGAGAGACACTTCACCTCTTGTTCTTGAATGCAATGCCCTTTTCAGGCGTTTAGATTGTGCTAGTATTTCAAATTTAAATCCAAGGTCATTTCTCTGGGCAGGAGGTCACTCTCACATTTCTAAGAAGAGAAAAGAAAATATACAAAAGGCCCGAAAAGCCCTGAAAACAAAGACTCTGTATTCTTCCCTTCCTATTGAAGCACCTTGTTAACCCCACAGTCCCCTCTGACCAATACTGATGTATTTTCATGGAAATCTGTTTCAGTGGGAAAGAATCACTAGTAAAAGAAGCCTTTTTAATATAATTTTTATGTGGATATTAATACAAATTAGCTGTAGAAAATATAGAAAAAAGAAGGAAGATAATCCAAAGTGTCCTATCAATAGAGAACAAGCATGTGAAACATTTTGTTGTATTTTCTTTCGGTCTATTTTTAAAAGCTTTGGCCTTGGCTGGGTGGCTAAGTTGGTTGCAGTGTCATTCTGTACACCAAAAGGTTGCAGATTTGATTCCTGGTCAGGGCAAATCCCCTGACTGGGTTGTGTGTTCAATCCCTGATCAGGACACATATGGGAGGTAACCAATCAATATTTCTCCCTTTCTCTTTCTGTCTCCTCCCCTCCCTCCCTCTCCTTTCCTTTTTATCTAAAATGAATAATAAAAATATCCTCAGGTGAGGATAAATTTTTTTTTAATTAAAAAAAAGAGCTTTGGAGTGTCTGAGTGCACATGTACACACATGCTTATTAACTTTTAAACACTGGAATAAGCCAGAATGGGGGCCATCATTTTTCACTAAAAGAAAAGATCTCTTCAAGATATTGGGTTGCCTGGAACTTTCAGCACCCTTCCTGTCCCCTTGGTTTAGCATGATACACTGAGAGGGAAGGCAGGGCACGTCCTCTCCCCTGGGGACTTACTGTTATGTTCAGTGGCACTATTGAGATCAGAGAGGCCTGGACAATAATTGTGAGGGGCTCTTAGAACACTGGTCCTTTAGACTAGAGTTAAGAAATTATCTTCTGCAGCCACCCTCTTCCTCACCTTTTCAGTATATTCCTAAGATACACACTGCCACCATACAAATATGTCTCTAATTCATCTTCATCTGAACCCAAGTTATTACCTCCTTTGTCTATTTCATCAACACTTTGGACTATAGGTACTTGCAGGATTGGCTCTAGTACAAGAAATATGCCTCTTGTAGCCACCAGGCCACAATTGTGCACAGAAATAACCCCATAGTGTTTTTCCACATAGTGTCAGGGAGGGAAAAGTTAAGCTAAGAGCAAGAACCTATTTTCAGTATGAGTTCCCAATAGAAAATCTTGTGAGCTACTTGTGACAATGAGGAAAGAGACCCCAGAAATCTGGGCGTGGGAGAGGAACTTCTCTTAAGACCATTTGCCTCATATTGGGATTAAGTAAGTTTTTGAAGGTTAAAAAGGTATTTATCCAGAATTAAACTGACTCAGGAATGTAAATGAAAATTGCTAAAGGACTTCTCTGTCTGGGCTCTGACTGCTCTTTTCTACTAATTGCCTTATTTATTATTGCTATTTGTTGTGAGTCACTCTTGACACACCCTCTCCAAATATTTGAACTTTATTATTCTGGAAAAATATTTTTAAAATTTGTGATGGATATTTATTATGTTTCTACAACTTTCTTATTTATTATCTTGGCAAGGTTTGAGATATAAAACCCAGCTCTGGTGGGCCTATGTGATGGAGAAGGCCAAGCCATCAGAAAGAGGTTATCTTGGTCACAAAGTTAGAACCTTAGTTGTCCTTAGCGGGGGCAAGTCAGGAAGATTGGTGACAGTCTCATCTTTGTTCCCCTTGTGGCCCCCAGACAATAGTGGGGGTGGGGAGGGTGACGGAAGCATTGGATGAGAGAGTGGTTTTTCTAGTTGATAGTTAATAAGGTCCAAAGCCTTCATGTACATGACATGTAACTACTTGTAGAAAAAGTGGCAGAAATTGCACTCCATCCATTTTGAGCTCATGAGGTTCCCTTAAGCTCATATGTTTGCCTTAATAACAAAACCATGAGAATTTCAAGATGAAAAAAGCACAGTGTATTCATTCAACAAACATTTGTCAAGTGTTTTGTATGTACTAGCATGGAGATATAGAGATGAATAGCAAATAATTTCTTAGTCAAGGAGCTTCTAATGTAGTGGTAAACACCAATCTAGTGGTAAGGTAATAATAAAATAATAGTATTTTATTATTAAAATAATGATATCTTATTAAAATAAAAATCTCACTAAGCAGGCTGAAATTAGCACTATGTTAGAAATACACAAAAGGTGCCATTGTCGGGAAAATACCACTGTATAATTCTGATGCCCGGCACATAACACTTTCTGATAATTGAATAAACAAATGACATCAGGGGAAGTATCTTTAAGGGAATGCTACCTTTGGACTGATTGTTGAGGAGGAGCAGGATTTTTTTAGGACTGACTAGATAGTTTGTTCAAAGACCCAGGTGTGGAGGTACATGAAATGTTCAAAAACTGCCAATAAATTTAGTGTGGTTGGTCTGGGAACACAGAGAGAGGTAGCAGGAGAAGCACATGCCATGAGGATCTTGGATATGTAAAGAGTTTGAACTTTATTCTCCAGATAGTGGGCTTGGAATAAGAAAGTTACATAATTGAACTTGGGCTTTAGGAATATAATTCTGAGGGCATTTCAGGAAAAAGAGAAAAGGTGAGACTGGCAATATTTAACTATTGTACTTTGTGTGCACCTCTCCTGCTAATTTTTGACTCTCATAGGAAGCCTTTGAGGCAGTCCGGTTTGGATTGTTGTCTCCATTTCACTTAGAAGAGAAGATGCTTGGGGAGGCAGTCAGGCTTGTCCAAGGTGGCAGGCTGGGCAACGCAGAGCTCTCCCTGAAGCCTGGTCTCTTAGTGCTAGTCCTGACACTCTTCCCTTTCTTTGTTAAGAAAGGGTTTGCAGTGCCAGGATCTCTCCATTATGAGTGTATGTCTACCCAAAAGCTATGGGATGTTGATTCAAATTACTAACACTGAAGAAGTATCAGGATTATAGGGCATCACATTTTTGATCAAAGGAGCAGTGTTACTACTACTATTATTATTTCACTTTTATGGATAAAATTTGTTACTATTCTAGACTCTTCTACCCTTTAACTTCACCAAATATGCATGTGATTCTTCTGTCCTTGGTAACAAGCCATTTGAACATCTCTCAGCTGGAATTTACTAGTTAATAAAATGTCTCATACTAAGAGCTAGTAATTAATTTGGTGATAAGTCCAATGTACTCTTTAAATAATGAGTAGATAGTTAATGTATTGATTCTATACACTCCTATAAACACTTCTTCCCACATAGCAGAGGAAGAATATTTGAAAATGGCTGAAACATATCTTTAGAGAGCAAAACTATTTGATCATTAGAAAAGATGTGTTGGAGAAACAGGAGGCTATTAGTGAGCATTTCAATAAGAAGGATGATAGAGGTATAGCTTTATTTCAGTTAAGTTGTTTCATATGAATAAAAGACACTTTTTAGGAATTTCATCAAATAGAACAAATAACTTTATCTTATAATACAATTTTAAATCAGATTCACATTAAGTATTCTTTGGAGCCACACATTTAAGAAAAAGCTTCCCAGATTACTGAAACTTGGTTTGGAGTGGGAATTTTCTAACAAGATATGAGTTAATATCTATAAGTGGTCATTGGGTTTCATCAGCACTGAACTGTGGTGTTAAAGACTGAAGCCCATGATTATGGTAGCCATTAAAATGAGTCTCAGACTTGCCCAAGAAAATACATATGGGCTTTTTTGTGGCTACTTGGATGAGATAGGAATATCAGCAGTGATGGCAGGATTTGAATAATACTTGTCTGAGATATGTGGTCTTTCTATGCAAGTGCACAGAAATTTCATTATTTTCTTTAGTCAATGTAAGGTTGAACTTCTAAAATTATGGGTGCTTTTTTGTCTGTCATGTTTATACTTTGGAAATATTAAAATATCCTAAGGCATCTTCAATTGAATTTTATAATGTACTGTATGATACTCACAGGTGGACTTCTTCAAAGTGTTTCTATTCCTCAATTCCTTTCGTCTCCCCCCACCTCTCAATCTTAATCCAGTGTTATCTCAGCTTGTCTGCTTTTGGCAAAGAGATCTAACTGATTCTTGAGTGAGAGTCAACCTGTCTAACACTGGGGGTGTGGTTGACTGGTCAGACTTCGTGAGATGGCTGAAGAGTAGACTGGAGATCCACAGTTTTATCCCATCCAGGTGGAGACATTTTATCCAGGTCCAAAGAGGGGCTCTCATGCTGGCAGTGGGCTGGGGAGGGAAGTGGGGAGCTCACCTTCATGATCCAAAGGTAATTCATAATTCAACTAATTAATTTTCTACTGAAAGGCTACCTGGAAACAGCTTTTGGGAATTTTTCCTGAGGTCAGAATTATTACAATGACAAAGGAGTTGGAAATAACAAGAGCATTGTGTATAGTATGGATACTGAACCTAGTAAGTTATAAAAGCCATTAAAAAGATTATATATTTCAGGCTCAGTTTTGACAATAAAGAAAAGGATTAATGATGAATTCAGGTTTTTGTCTCTCACCCTCAATCTCTCATAGCTACCCTTTTCATCTGATTTCACTGGTGGAGTACCATTTAGGAAAGGGGACTTTTGGTGACAATCTGAACTGTGCCTTATGGATGCTTCCATTTTGTTGTCTTTATTCACTACTGAGTAAGATCAGGAACAAGACAAAAACAGTACCACCAAGGTAGTATCACTCTTGTAGTTTAGAGCTTGGTAGATGGAGGGCACTCAGCAAACATTTGTGGGTTCAGTGTTCTGACAATCTCCAGGCCAGGCCAAAATCTCCCCCTCCCCTGGCTCCTCTTCTTACCCAGACCTGGCCTAGGGCAGCAGCTTTCAAGCTTGGTGTGCATCAGAATCACAGGGGCAACTTGGTTCAGAGGCCCAACCCTGTCTTACCTCCACAAGCCCAGGTACCGTACTTTTCATTAGCCCTCCCAGGTGATTCTGATACACAGGAGGGTTGAGAACTATTGTTTCAAAGCAGGAGCATCAAACTAATTTTCAACGGGGGCCTTATCAGCCTCATGGTTGCCTTCAAAGGGCTGAATGTAATTTTAGGACTGTATAAATGTAACTATTCCTTAACAGTTAAATGAGAGCTTGGTGCTGCTGCCAGGTAGACGCAAGGTGCCAGGTCAGATAAAACAAGTTGGAGGGCAGGATTTGGCCCACAGACCTTGTGTTTGCCACCTGTGTTTTAGAGGCTTTCATAGGGACAGTCACCAGTCCCATCCCCATGTGGATCCAGGTCTTTTGAGGAGGATGTGTATTTAAGGATCTTTCAGATTTGTGAGAAGGCAGCATGAGCTTCCTTCTTGAACTTATGGACTAAATCCAAAAGGTGTTTTAATGGAAAATTATTTTCTGGGGTTGTTTGTTAAGTTTGTGTGATAAACAGGCTATTTTAGTAAATTAAAAAAAGTCACTTTTTTACAGCCTTCTTAGAACCTTTAATATTCTTATTCTCATTGTGAATTCCCAAGAGATGTTATAATATGGGATGTTTATCAGACTGATTTGGCCATGGGATTATCTTGTTCATGGAGCATATTTTAGATTTATGATGTTGCAGTGTTCCTTCTTTAGGAAATTCTACTAGGAAGGTTTTTTGAAGCAACTTAGACCCTCATTCAAATTATGTTTGTTCAGCATTAGAAAGCCCGATGTGAGGGACTGTGTGGTCTTTTCCACTGGGTATGTGCAAACCAGCATTATGGTTGTTTGTTCCCTTCCCTGTAGTAATCTGCTGATGCAATAATGGTATATGCAACGAGATAGTTTGCTTCAGTTTTACTGAGTTTTTTCCTTGGTGTTTTTAAACATTTTATGATGGTTCACTGGCTCATGGGGCCTCAAAGGAGGCCTGGTACTGTCTTTTTCCACTTGATTTACTCATGCCATTGCAACGCTATAAAGTATGTGCTAAAATAGCCAGGAATAAAATTTTAAATATGCCCAAAGAGCCAAGATGCATTTGTAACACTTTTTTCTTTTGGATTTTCTCAGAAATAAGATGTCCATATAGGAAAAATCAAATCAACAAAAGAAAACACTGAGCTAGGCAAAGCCCCCAATTCGAATTATTTATATTGAAATATCCTACACATAACAAGCTTTTATAAACCGATGAGCAGAGTTATTTCTTGTGACCATTATAAACAGGACTCTATGACTAATTCAGGGACCATAGTTTCAGGCTATTTCACCAAGTTATCAAATCCGTCTATATCTTCCAGCCCTGCTCCTTCTGCCCCTTGGCACCGCCCTCCCCATCTCATCAGCCCCTGCACCAGTGGCTCAGAAACTCATTCAGGAGTCAGGAGACTGCAGCTTCGGCTCTCAGACTGTCAGACTCGTTTCAGGATTGAATCTGAGCTCAGTGCTCAGACCACACAAATATCTCTACCTCCTCCCTTAGCCTGAGGCAAGGATCAAGAATTTTCATGCTTAGTTGCACCAAGCAGAGGATAAATTCAAATTCACAAGGACCAACCAATCTATTTAGGGAGAGCAAAGAGGCTGTTATATGAGATGAGGGGGCAGTGGCTGTGAGAACAGGACTGAGGTACCCAGAGTCCGGCTTATTTGGTGAGAACACAGTGCCTGTCTGCTAAGGAGCTTAAGGTACCAGGTAGAGATTAACACTGCAAACAGCCCTGGGATGTAGATAAATCTGTGTTCATTAAAACTGCAAAATGTTCTCTATCTGCCTAGTTTCAATCTTGAGAAAGAAAATATCTTTCCCAGAAAGGGGTGGAAATAGGGAAGGAAGTGATGGCTGGAGGTTGGCTCATTTGTTCTCGTCATGTCACCTGACACACGGTGGGAATAGACAAGGGGCCAGTTCCCACTGTGGCTGAGCAGAGCAGTTGGGCTCCTTTAGACCTCCAGCCACTTCTCCCACACCTCTATTACTCAGCTCCAAGCAGGAGGGTGACAAGGAAATGTGGAGGTGAGCCCTAACACCGCACATCCTTTACCAAGTCAGGTCTGAGCCCTGCATGTGTACTGACCATTTAATGCCACATCACTCCTGTGTGGCACTTCTGGTACTACTCACCCCCTTGCAGAAGGAAAAAGCCAAAGCTTGGAGAGGCGAAGCAATACAATCAAGAGAGTGTGAATTTAAACCCAGTTGCTGTCTCCAGAGTCCATATTCTTTGTTGGTGCATTCTGTTGCCTCTCAGTGATACCTAGTACAGAAAGACTAGGGAAATGAAAGAAAAAAAATCTTCCATGCATTCCAATGTTAATTATGTAAATTTGAAAGACTGGCTATCCTTACTTCTTGATAAGGTTTGATCATTGCTGTTGTTATCTGTTTTTACATGTTTGCCTTCCCACATGGACACCTTTCACCTGCCTTTCCAGACCCCACCCTTCCCCCAGAAGGCATTCCCAGACACCGCAATGACCTGGACTGCCCATGGCCCTTCAGTAGCTCCTGCCTTTCCCATGACTTATAGTAAAGGCTGCACCATGTGGTCTTTCATGTGGTGAAAAGACCTCTCAGAGTCTCTAGTTCAAGGTTAGATAGTTGGTAGATGCTGAGGAAAGAGGTGCTGCCTAATTGCTAGGGGATCAGAATAAGGTGCAGGAAAATCCAGGTAGTAGATTAAATCTCTGAAGTCATCAGTACCACCAGCCATTTCTATGGAAGAAACACTACTGAGAGACTCTGTCATTCTCAAGTTCACCTCTTGCCTCTCTGATCATTCTTTTTTGTCTGACTCCATGGTCTGTATTTTTTGGCTGCCCAATAAACACAGATGCTCCTTCTTCATTTTCTTCTCTCTCTCCTCCTCCCTCTCTCTCTCTCCCTCCCTCCTTCTCTCCCTCTCTCTTGCTTCCTGGGAAAGAAGTGGTTTCTCTATCTCTACAGCTTAAATCATCTCCCACCCATTGCTTTCTTTTCATCTTAGCTAATGAACAAAAGCTCTTCTGACTGTTACTAGAAATTTTAGAGTGAAACTCAACTGTCACCCCTCACCCACCTCCCTGACAGTTTGCACAGCACCTCTCAAATCTGTGTCCTCCTGTCCATTCTGTCACTGGTCTAACCTACCCCTCAATGTCCTCTGCAAGGCTGGCTACTTCTCCCCCTTCCTCTAACCTAGAGGGCTGGCATGTAATAGCCAGTAATCCAAATCTAGCCTAAAGGCCATTTTTGTAAGAAATGGTTGATTGGAACACAGCCACACCCATTTGTTTATGTATTTGTTTCTGGCAGCAAAATCAGGTAGTTGAAAAAGAAAACTTACAGCCTGAAAAGCCTAAAATATTCACTATCTGACTTTTTACAGAAAAGATTTGCAGACCTTTGTTCTAAAACTTCTGAGAACTGTCCTCCGTATGCTACCAGAGACAGCTCTGCTCTTACTTCCCTCCTGAACAATCCGTGGCTCTTTCTTACCCCCAAAAGTAAAAATGACAAGTGTCCCACCCTGGCATTCAGGCCCTCAAGGGTACCCACTGACTTTCATGACCTCAACTTGTTCAGCATCCCTGTCTACATGCCAGTACCCCAAATCACCACACATTTATAATTCCTCTCTTCTTTCCTGTGCCCAAATCTGCAAGGCTTGGCTGAAATGCCACCTTCTCTGTCATCTCCACTTGGAAATACAGTTCTCCACACTCTCTTTTTGGCAGCCCCATCAGCTTTTGTAAGGCATATCCTGATGGTCTAGGTGGCACTGAGTTCTACAGCAGGCTCTTCACTGGTCTCCCTCGTTCACTCTTGCTCCGTTGCAATTTGTTTTCCATGGAGCAGATATACTGATATTTTAAAAACATTACTCATATGATTTTGCCCTCCTGATCATTGTTCTTAGAATAAAATCAAACCTATTCAGGGCTCTGGAGTCTGTGATCTGAGCTCTTCCTAGCCTCTTCCCCTCCCACTGAGTACTGCTTTTCTGTGTACTGGCGACACTTACCTTCTTTCTGTTCCCAAACACGTGAAGCTTGTTTCTATCATTAGGAGTTTTGTACTTGCAAAAAGCATTTTAAAACCCCTTCAAGGTAAGGATTTAAAAAAACAAACAAAACTTGTTTCCTGCTGTGTTCCAAATGCCTAGAACCATGCCTGGAACATTGTTTTGGTGTCTAAGAAATATTTGTTGAATGAATGATTGAGTAATTGGATGAGTCTTTCTGGTCCCCCAATCTGGCAATTGTTGTTGAATAAATACATTGCACAAATCATTCTTTCAAAGGCCAGTAGGCAAGATTGACTGGCTGCCTTTTATTTCAAAGACCTGATTTCTTTCTATGAGTGCATCTGCAAACTCCAGGTAGGCAGAGGCTGAGTGGTGGAAAGGAGAAATGAAATACATCATCGCTAGGAAGAAGAGCTGTAGTGACTGCTGGAAAGGTGGTGTCCAGGTGGGAAGTGACATGGAACCTGATGTGAGAAAACAAGTTTGAAGTCACAGGTGGAAAACAGGAGTACAACAGTATGCATATGCAGACCAGGTGTGAAAAATCAGCTCAAAATATGCCTGTAGGAAGGGGCTGGAAACTGGAGTCTGCTTTCAACCTGGTACTGCAGGGCTGGGGGTCTGACTCGCAGGAAAGCAGCCCATATAAGAGACACACCTCAGTGACTCTTTCAGAATGGAGCCTCCTGCCCCCATCCAGCCTCAGCCTTGCAAGCATGTGCAGAGTGCCGCCAGTCTGACGGCTGCTGTCAGGGGTCTGTCAGGAAGGATTCACTTGTAAGGAACTTTTTCTGCTGCTTCCTAGGAATGGGACCTTTTCTCAAATTAAGAGCCAAAGTGCCACACATCAGGGGTGTCAGTGACGCTTCCCTTAAGGGGATTTATAACAAAACTTTATTTTCCACCAATTTACAGACAACTCCTGGACTCCTTGCTTGTAACATGGTCAGCTCTGCTTCAGTGGGCACGTGAGTGCTTCTCAAAGGCACCCCTATGGCTTATTGTTCGGGTCTGGCCTTGGAACAAAAAAGGTTTTCTGTGCTTGCTACAGTGTGTGCCAGGACTCAAGTGTTTCTCTATTTCCCTAGAGGCCAGCGTTTCTCTTTCTCCTTCTCTCTCTCTCTCTCTCTCTCTCTCTCTCTCTCTCTCCCCCCCACCCCCCCTCATTTACAGCTCTGGTCTTGAGAAAGTAGAAGAAAAGATCTTCTATTAGGCAAATGCTCATGGACTCAAACCCATTTCATCAGAAGATTCAGGACACTTGGATATATGAAAACAATTGATTTCCTGAACCAAATTAAGTTTCTGTAAGGTCTGCTTTAAATTATGGGGAAAAAAAATACTTACTCTTTTTTAAGTTGGACTTTTGTGTGCTTACCCAGTGCTGTATTTTGTGATGAGTTTATTCTCTTCAGAACCATGTTTCTAGATGCAGCCTCAAATGGGTCCCTTAAGAAATCCCCACCTCTTTAGGGGCACGAATAAGCAGAAGGCCATTGTTTAGACTGGATGGCAGGCAAACCTGGAGAGGCTGAACTTCAGCCAGCCAGTGGGTCTGACAGAAAGCAGCTTCTACTCCAACTCTTCACAAAACCTTTTGGCATTTCCTTACCTTACCATGGGGCATGTGACTGATTGGCTTTAAAGTTGTTGCTAGGCATGGATAAGCAGATTGGATTCTTCCCAAAAGGTACTGGGAAAAGAGCCTCTCCCCTCTGTATTTCTGATTTCATGCCCTTTGGGACAGGGTTTCCAGGCAGACACATGTGGACATGTTCTTAACTCCCCGTGTGTCACCCAGATTCCCAGACGTGGAGGGAAGAGGGGCCTCTTGTGCTTCCCTCATTCCCACAGCTACCAGTGCCTGCCCTTCTTCCCCCTCCTAGCAGCCTCTTTGCCTTGTCAGTCATCACAGTCAAGGCTGTGCCTGCCTGTGGGTGGTAAAGTTGTGTCTTATATGCTTTACCCAGTTATTCAGTGTTCCTGGCACTCAGGAAGGGCTCTGTTCAATGATACTCTTCTGCCAAAAAGAGTATTCAGTTGGCAGTGTTTGGCTGTCAGGACAAATTCCCAGATTCCCTACCTTGACATTGCGTTTGGACATTTCACTCTCCTGTGCTTCTCCATTGTCTGCATCAGTGAGGCAAACACCTCGCAGGGGAGCATGGGAGCCCTCCCCGCTACACCCTGCAGTGGTGGGTATCAGCAACTGATCCCCATGCTGGGCCTGAGAAGGCCTCCAATTCTCCTGACACAGCCCATCACACATGCCACTTTCAACAGCTTCGAGTCTGCACTTGTGATGAAACATCTGCCATCTGTTGTGGCTTGAATTATGTCTCCCCCAAAACACATGTTGAAGTCCTAACCCCAGGCACCTGTGAATGTGACGTTATTTGGAAATAGGGTCTTTGCACATGTCATTACAAGTTAAAATGAGGTCATACTGAATTAGTGTGACACTAAGTCAAATGACTGGTGACCTCATAAAGAGAAGGAAATTTGGAAACACACTAACACAGAGAGAGAAATTGGCAGAAAGAGGCAGAAAATGGAGCAATGCAACTATATAAGCCAAGGAATGTCAAGAATTGCCAGCAAGCAGCAGAAGCTAGGGAGGGCCAAAGAAGGATTCTTTTTGAGAGCCTTCAGAGGGAGCATGGCCCTGCATATACCTTGATTTTGTACTTCTAGCTTCCAGTACTGTGAGAGGATAAATATGTTTTAAGGCATCCAAGTTGTGGTAATTTGTTATAGTAGCACTAGGAAACTATCTGTGCTTCCTGGATTTCCACTCTAGTCAGAATCTAGTGCACCTGGTTCGATGTGCAGGCCACTTGTTTTGGTAGTTCTCACCTCATCCACTCTGGGAGGGAGAGTGGGGAGTTGGGGGAAAGGAAAGGAGACCCACACTGTGCAGATTAAAGCAACTGGGCCCTTGTTGTCCGGGAGAAAGCTCAATGGGTTCATTTGCTGTCCATCATTGGATTATTGGAGCTGTAAGAGCCATAGGGCTTATGTCTGGCTGTGAGTCTTGGGGAAATGGCCACTAGCCCTGCTTCAAACCTAGTCCTTTGAATCTGAGGAGACGAAAAGGAACATTCTCAGGGATGTGTGGTCTTGCCCAGTTCATCAATTTAGGGCATCATACAGGATTTTGGAGGTAAAGTCTAAATTTGCCAGGAAGAAGATTAAGTGTTCTGGGCAATTTTGGGAGCACAGTTTCCCCATGAACCTACAGTGTGTTCCATGTTATGTGGCTGACTGAAGATGAGGAATATCCAGCATAAAAATAATAAATAGTGCTCATGTGGCACTATGCGCCAGACACTATTCAATTTGCTTTGCAAATAACTCATGTAATCCTTACAACATCTTGATTGGCTAGGTACTCTAATTATCCTTGTTGTAGAGATGAGGAAACTAGGCACAGAGAAGTTTAATAACTTGCCTGAGGATACCCGCATTGTAAGTGACAGACACCTAACAAAGTCTGACTCCTGAGCTTGTATTCAAAGCCACAACAGTACTTAATGGCCTCATTAATCCCAGTTTATCCAGATGGGTATTCATACTCATGCTAGTTGTTATGTCGTTGGGCCCAGACCTGCCTTGCCCACTGGCATTCTGTGCAACTCCAGCGATGTGAGCATTGCTGAATGGAAAATGCAGTAGGCACAGGCTGGGGAGAATAAGAAAAGATTTTCATTCTAAAAAAGAGCCTCCTGGCCTGTCCACTTGGCCATCCTTGAGTGGAAGGACTGACATCAACTGTTCATAATAAAGCAGAGCAGTGTGGAGGCAGTGGGGCAGGGGAAGTCAGAGATCATGGCAAGGATGCAGCAGTGCCCTCTTTTATGCCAGTGGTTCTCAAGCCTGAGTGCCCATCACAATCACCCGGAGGGCTTGTTAAACCACAGATTGCTGGGCTTACCCGCAGAGTTTCTGATTCAGTAGGTCTGGGGGGTTGGGCCCAAGAATTTGCATTTTCTCAAGTTTCTGGGTGATGTTGATGCAGTTAGTCTGAGTACTATACTTTGGGAAGCATTGTTTTAGGCCAACTGCCACTCTCTGCTTTGGTGGAAGCTGTGGTTAACTCCTTAGATAATCGTAGAGACCCTATGCTAAGTAAGATCTTTGACCCAGTTTTTCCGAAGTGTACTATTGGCAACTTGTCTAGGACAGAGAAAATTTCATGAAGATGGGTGAATTTGAAGGCTTTACAGGTTGCCTGTCAAAAAGCCTCCATCTCTCCTGCAGCAGAATGAGAGGAAACCAGCTTATGTGCTACATGAAGGATAAGTTACACCTCCTGCAGAGAAGGAGGAATTCTTACTGGTCTGAGATGATTTAGATCTAATTCTCTCTCTTCCTCTTTTTTAAAAAAGATTTTATTTATTTATTTTTAGAGAGAGCAAAACAGGAGGGAGAAAGAGAGGGAGAGAAACATTGGTATGAGATGAGAGAGAAACATCAATCGGTTGCCTTTTGCACTTGTCCCAATGGGGGATGGAACCTGCAACCCAGGCAAGTGCACCAACTGGGAATTTAACCCATGACCTTTCAGTTTGCAGAGGATGCCCAACCAACTGAGCCACACTGGTCAGGGCCTAATTCTCTCTTGTGCAGAAAGATTGACAAGATTCCTACTTTGTGCCCCTCCCTTCCCTAAAATGGTGACAATATAAACCATGTTTTTAAATTTTTTAATAACAGTTCCAATTGGTGCATGGCCTTACTCATTTCTATACACATGCCCCATAAACTCCCCAAAGTGACCCTGAGTCTAAAGGAGAACATTCTGTTCCCATTCCATTCCTGAACCAGGCTGCTCTCTATTAATACATTGTGTTCACTCATTCATGCAGGAAACCTGGGCATCATTGTTGACCGTGCAGGGTGGGGCTAAAGTAGGGTTACAGTTGTGAGTACGTGAAACACAGAGTTTATTCTTTTATTATTATTTATTAATTATTGTATTCTTTTCCATGCATCCAATTGTAAACCGACCTTTGCCCCTCCCCATATTCTCCACATTGAGTTATCATCCTTTGTCCAAACTGACTTTCCTCCCCTTTTCCATCCCAAGGATCAATTTTACATCTCTGTCAAGTCTTCTTACCTAGGCTGTTGCAGTTTCCCCTAAGTGGTGCCTCTGCCTTCAGTGGTGCAATCTCAACTTCATCCTCAGCACTCTCTGGAATGATCCATCTAAAATGGGCTGACCAACTGAGGTCCCAGCCAAATCTGGCTAACCACAGCTAAGAATGATTTGTACATTTTATCTAGCTAGCTAGCTATTTATTTTGGGCACTGGAAAATTTGTCATGCTTATGTTTACTATTGCATTTTTATTCCTCAATTATTTCACTTAAAGTTGATATAAAATATTATATTGGTTTCAGATGTATTGGGTTGACCAAAGATCTGTTTAGTTTTTCCCATAAAATAAAAGACATGTTTTTTGTTCTCAACATAACTTTATTGATTTGGATATTTTGAGTATGTTGGCTGTCCCCTGCTATTGGCTTCTAGTTGGGTAGAGGCCAGAGGTGCTGCTAAACATCTTCCAATGCTTAAGAACAGCCACACAACAAAGAATTATTTGGCCAAAATGTCAATAGTACCAAGAAACTTTGCAAACCACTTTTGACACGTTCCATCAGTCACAGCACCTTCTCCATACACTGCACAAACCATTTTCTTGGCATTTCAGTTGCATTTTTACCTTTCTTATAATAAAGCACAGTACACTGAAAATGTTGAGTATTTTCTTTCTTCTTCAATATTATTTCAAATGGCTGCACAAAATTTCACCATTTGGGTAAGTTTTTTAAAATGCATGCTCATATGACAGCTGTCACAATACAAACTAACAAAATCATTTCTAATGAAGTTAAAGACAACTAAGCACTGCTAGAGCCATTGTATGGAAAAAAACTACACAAACTTTTTGGCCAACCCAATTCAACATCCTGATTAGACATTTATATACTTCACAAAATGATCACTCTGATAAGCCTAGTACCCATCTGGTATTATACATAGTTATTACAATATTATTGACTATATTCCCCATGTTGTAATTTAATCCCTGTTAATATTGTTTGTTCATTAGATTCCACATAAAAGTAAAATCATATGCTTTTTGTCTTTCTCTGGCTGACTTATATCACTTAGCATAACACCCTCTAGGTCCTTCTGTGCTGTCACAAATGGCAAGATATCATTCTTTTTGTGGCTGAGTAACATTACATTGTTTATGTACCAAATCATCTTTATCCATTTGTCCATCAGTGTACACTTAGGTTACTTCCATATCTCAGCTATTATAAATAATGCTGCAGTGAACATAAAGATGCATGTATCTTTTCAAATAGTGTTTTGGATTTTTTGAGAAAAATACCCAGAATTAAAAATGCTGGGTCTATTTTTAGTTTTATTTTTAATTTTTTGAGGAAACTTTGTACTGTTTTCCATAGTGGTTGTACCAATTTACATTCCCAACAGTGCATGAGAGTTCCTTTTTCTCCACGTCCTCATTAGCACTTATTTGTTGGTTTATTGATAATAGCCATTCTGACAGGTGTGAGGTGATATTTCATTGCAGCTTTAATTTGCATTTGCCTGATGATTAGTGATGTTGAGCATCTTGTATGTTCTCTTTGCAGAAATATATGTTCAGATCATCTACCCATTTTTAAATGGATTTTTTTAAGATTTTATTTATTTATTTTTTAGAGAGGGAAGGGAGGGAGAAAGAGAGAGAGAGAGAGAGAGAGAAAGAGAAATATCAATGTGCGGTTGCTGGGGGTCATGGCCTGCAACCCAGGCATGTACCCTGCCTGGGAATCAAACCTGCAACACTTTGGTTCGCAGCCCACGCTCAATCCACTGAGCTACGCCAGCCAGGGCCTTAAATGGATTTTTTTGGTGTTAAGTTGTATGAGTTCCTTCTATATTTTTTGGATATTAACCCCTTTAGGGATATATCATTGGTAAATATATTCTCCCATTCAGTACGATGTTTTTCATTTTGTTTTTGGTTTCCTTTGCTGTGCAAAACTTTTTTAGCTTGATTTAGTGCCTTTTGTTAATTTTTCTTTTGTTTCCCTTGCATGGAGAGATATTTCAAAAAATATTATGAAGAGTTGTATCAGAGAGTTTACTGCCTATCTTCTCTTTTAGGAGTTTTATGGTTTCAGGTCTCACACTTAAGCTTTTAATCCATTTTGAGTTTATTTTTGGTATGTGGTGTAAGAAAGTTTTATTTTTATTTTTCTAGTCTTATTTTTCTTTTTTTTGCATGTATCAATCTAGTTTTCTCATCATCATTTATTGAAGAGACTGTCTTTACCACATTTATATTCTTGCCTCCTTTGTCATAGATTAGTTGACCATATAGATGTGAGTTTCTGTCTAGGCTCCCTATTTTCTTCCATTGATCTATGTGTCTGTTTGTAATCCAGTGCTATCATGTTTTGGTTACCATGGCCTTGTATAATAGGATAGTTTTATATCAGGTAGTTTGATACCTCTAGTTTTGTTCTTTCTTAAGATTGATTTGGCTATTTGGAGTCTTGTGGATTTATATAAATTTTGGATTATTTCTTCTGGCTCTGTGAAAAATGTCATTGGCATTTTTGATAAGGATCTCATTGGATCTGTAGACTGCTTAGGGTAATATGGACATTTTAATAATATTAATTATTCCTATACATGAGCACAGTATATACCCCCATTTGTTTGTGTCTTCTTCATTTTTTTTCAATGTATTACAGTTTTCCAAGAATAGGTCTTTTACTTCCTTGGTTACATTTATTCCCAGGTGTTTTATTTTATTATTTTTTTAATGCAATTGCAAATGGGATTGCTTTTTAATTTATTTTTCTGATAGTTCTGTATTGATAAATAAAAATGCAACCATTTTTTGGGTATTAATTTTGTATCCTGCTATTTTACTGAATTTGTGTATAGTTCTAATAGTTCTTTTGTAGAATTGTTAGGATTCTCAATATATATTATCATGTCATCTGCAAATAATGAAAATTTGACTTACTCATTTTCAATTTGGGTGCCTTTCATTTCTCTTTCTTTTCTGATTGGTATGGGTAGGAGTTCCAATATTGTGTTGAATAAAAGTGGTGAAAGTGAAAGTGGACATCCTAGTCTTGTTCCTGATCTTTAAGAAAAAGCTTTTAGCTTTTTGTCATCAACTATGATGTTAGCCTGGGATTTGTCATACTTGGTCTTTACTTTGTTGGATATGTTTCCTTATCTTCACTTTGCTGAGAGTTTTTCTCATAAATGGATATTGCATTTTGTCAAATGCTTTTTCCTGCATCTATTGATATATGATCAGATGATTTTTAGACTTCATTTTGTTTATATGGTGTATCATATTAATTGACTTGTTGATACTCAACCAAGCATGCACCCTGGTAATAAATCCCACCTTATCATGGTGTATGATCTTTTTAATGTATTGCTGAATTTAGTGTACTAATATTTTGTACTTTGTTGAGGATTTCTGCATCGATGTTCATCAGGGATACTGGCCTATAATTTTATCTTTTTTTTGTAGTGTCATTTCTGATTTTGGTATCAGGTTAATGCTAGCCTTGTAAAATTAGTTTGGGAGCCTTCCCTCCTTTTCAAATTTTTGAAATCATTTTAGAGGATAGGTACTAATTGTTCTTTGAAGGTTTGATAAAATTCACCTGTGAAGCCTGTTGTTCACCTGGAAGGGCAATTTTTTATTACTAATTCAACTTCACTAGCAGTTATGGGTTTGCTCATATATTCTGTTTCTTCCTGATTCAGTCTTGAAAGATTGTAAGTTTCCAGGAATTTATTCAGTTTGTCCAATTTGTTGACATATAATTGTTTGTCCTTTGTATTTCTTTGGTGTCTGTTCTTATTTGTCTTTTATTTCTGATTTTATTTATTTGCTCTCTCCTTTTTTTTCTTGATGAGTATGGCTAAAGACTTATTGATTTTGTTTATCTTTTAAAAGCTCTTGGTTTTATTGAGTTTTTCCATTGTTTCTGTCTCTGTCTCATTTATTTCCACTCTGATCTTCATTATTTCTTTTCTTCTAGTCATGTTTTGCTTTGTTCTTTTCTTTATAGTCTCTTTAGGTATGAGGTTCAATTAGTGATTTGAGATTTTTCTTGTTTTTGGAGGTAGGCCTGTAGTACTAAGAATTTTCCTCTTAGAATTGCCTTGGCTGTTTCTCACAGATTTTGGGGGGCTATTGTGTTTTTATTTTTGTCTCAAGGTATCTTTTCATTTGCTCCTTGAACTTTTTGTTAACTCATTTATTGTTTAGCAACATGTTATTTAGCCCACACCCACAGTTTTATGTGTTTTTCTGTTTTCTTCTTGTAATTGATTTCTAGTTTCATATCACTGTGATCAGAGAATATGCTTGATATGATTTCAATCTTTTAAAATTTATGGAAGCTTCTTTTGTGGGCTTACATGTGGTCTATCCTGGAAAAATGTTATATATACACTTGAAAAGAATGTATATTCCGCTACTTTGGGGTAAAATATTCTAAAAGTGCATCAGGTCTAATGTGTTATTTCAGGCCACTGTTTCCTGAATTTTCTGTCTAGGATATTGAACTTCCCTACTATTAATGTAATACTGTCAATACTTTCTCCTTTTATGTCTGTTAACATTTGCTTTATACATCTAGGTGCTCCTGTATTGGGTAGGTAGATTTTTACCAGAGCTGTATTTTCTTATTGGATTGGTCTGTTTATCATTATATAATGCCCTTTTTTCCATCTCTTGTTATAGCCTTTGTTTAAAGCCTATTTTGTCTGATATGAGTATTGCTTCCCCCCTGCTTCTCTTGTTTTCATTTTCATGAAGTATCTTTTTCCATACTTTTACTTTCAGTCTAATTGTGTCTTTCAATCTGAAGTGGGTCTCTTATAGGTAACATATGTATAGGTCTTGGTATTTTTTCATCCGTTTAGAAATCCTATGTCTTTTGACTGAACTATTTAGTCAATTACATTGAAAGTATTTTTAAAGGATTTTATTTATTTATTTTTAGAGAAAGTGGAAAGGAAGGAGAAAGAGAGGGAAGAAACATGTGCAAGATCTATTGGTTGCCTCTCACACACTCCCAACTAGGGAACTGGTCTACAACCCAGGCATATGCCCTGACCAGGAATCAAACCTGCTAACCTCTAGTTCACAGGCTGATGCTCAATCCACTGAGTGACACCAGCCAGGACTAAAGTAATTTTTGATAGGTACATAATTATTGCCATTTCATTAATTGTTTTCTGATCATTTTGTAGTTCTCAGTTTCTTTCTTAGTCATTTGCTCTCCTGTATGTTGATGACTTTTTAATGTTATGTTTTGATTGTTTCCCCTTTATTTCTTGTAAATCTCTTACAGATTTTTGGATTTTGGTTACCCTGTGCTTCATATATATATTAAGCTATGTTACAGCAGTCTATTTTAAGTTGATGGTTGCTTAAGCTTGGACACATTCTAAAATGACTCCAATTTTTACTCACCCCTTTCCAGTTTATAATTTTGTCATTAACTTTTTACTTACTTTGTGTGTTTGTGTGTATCCTTAAAATTATCATTGTAAATCTTCCTACTTTTGTCTTTGTACATTTGTACTATATGTATAATTGGTCGATCCACTGCTTTTATTGTTCGTCTTTCTCAGTGAGATTTTTTTCCGTTTTTTTTTTCTAATAAAAAACTCCCTTTAATATTTCTTGTAGTACTGGTGTAATGATGATGAATTCCTCTAGCTTTTACTTATCTGGAAAACTTCATATCTTTCCTTCAATTCTAATTGATAACCTTGATGTATAGAGTAATCTTGATTGTAGGACTTTGTCTTTCATATCTTTGATTATATTGTGATATTCTATCTGACCTGCAAAGTTTCTGTTAAAAAATCAGTTGATAGTCTTATGGAAACTCTTGTATGTAACTGTGTGCAATTTTTCTTGCTACTTTTAAGGTTCTCTCTTTTTCTTTGGCTGTTGACATTTCAATTATGACTTGTCTTGGTGTGAGCCTCTTTGGATTCATCTTATTTGGGACTCTCTCACTTTCTGGACTTGTATCTTTATTTCCCATGCTAGCGTAGAGAAGTTTTCAGTCATTATATCTTTAAATAGGTTTTCATTCTTTTTTTCTCACTCTCCTCCTTCTGGGACCCCTATGATGCAAATATTTGTATGCTTGATGTTGTTGTTGCAGAGGTCCCTTAATCTATCCTCATTAAAAAATAATTTATTTTTGCTGTTCCAGTTGGGTATTTTCTGCTACCTTCTCTTTCAGATATCTGATTCAATCTTCAGCTCCATCTACATAGTTTTTGATTTCTTCTAGAGTATTTTTCATTTTGGTTTTCGTGTTCTTCATTTCTAACTGGTTCTTTTTTATGTTTTTTATCTCCTTTTTAATGTTTTTCTCATTCTTTGTTGATGTCCTCACTGAAATCATCTATTTTCCCAAGTTCATTGTACATTCTTAAAACTGGTGGTTTGAACTTTGTATCTGGTACATTGCTTGTCACCAATTATTATTTTTTAGTTCTTTTTTCAGAGTTTTGTCCTGTTCTTTTATCTGGGACATGTTTCTTTGTCTCCTCATTTTGGCTCCTCATTGCATTTGCTTCTATGTATTAGATAGATGTCTCCCAGTTTGGCAGAGTGGCCTTATGTAAGGTGTTTTGTGTGGCCCAGTGGCAGTCTCCTTGGTCACCTTAGCCTGGTGCTCAAAGGTTGTCCCTCATGTTGGTTGTCTGTACCCCCCTTTTGTAGGTGTTCCTTGATTTGTGCTGGCATGTCAGTGGGTCAGGTTGACTTTCAGGGTGACTGGCTGTGACAACTTGCTGCCAAGTTCAGATGAGCTGTCAGGCAGGGGCTAACCCCACAGAATGGCAGTCAGTTTAGTTGAGCTCTGGTGCCAGCTGAGTCCATCCTTCAGATATGTCTATTGTGGAGCTGACTGGATGGGGTTCTGGTGCAGCCTGAAGCTGTCCATTTGGTGTGTTTTGTTTGGGGCCTCTTAGAAGGAGCTGTGGTACAGTCTAAGGTCAGTTGCCACTTGTGTTGATCTTGGGACCACTTGATATGAGCTACAGAGTGATCTATGTTTGGTTGCTGCATGTAATGAGCTGAGGCACTTAGGAGAGGCTATGCTACAAACCATGGTTGGCTGCTACTTATGCCAGGCTTGGTAACCTTGGTGAGTACTAAAATGGGAGCTGAGGCCAGCTGCCACTTGTACTGGGCTGTGGCATCTTAGTTGGAGCTACATCCCAAGCTAAGACTATGTGCTGCTTATGTTGTGCTTGGGACCACCTAATGGGAGTTAGACAACAGTGTGGTGATTACCAGAGGGAAAGGGGGGTGGGGGGGAGGTATAAGAGGGTAAAGGCGGGATAAATGGTGATGGGAGGAGACTTGACTTGGGATGATGAATACACAACATGATATACAGATGATGTATTATAGAATTGTATGCCTGAAATCTAATTTTTATTAATCAATGTCACCCCAATAAATTCAATAGAAACAAATTAAGTTGAGACTGGTTCCTGCTTATGCTGGACTTGGGGCTGTTTAGCAAGAGCTACAAGGTATGTTGAGGTTGGTCACTGCTGGTTTGGGGTTTGTGGACCTTTGAGAGGTTCTGGGAAAGTCCACAGTGTTAACTGAGACAGGTCGCTCCTGTGGTGGAGCTCACAAAGAGGCTTGGTCTGGGTGAGCCTGTTAGGTGGGGTGGTTTCTCAGGGAATCACCAGGGCAAAGTGAATGTTATTAGCCAGGTTCATGGAGGGGAAAAATTTGGCATTCACATGCATCAGGCCAGCTGTGCAGAAGGTTAGGCTCTTCAAGGGAACAATGGCACCTGTCAGTGCTTCTTTTCCTGGAGAGTTGCTTCATCCCCTGACCCCTTCAGCCCTTGTCCTGAAGTTAGTCAATTTAATTCCTCCTTCCATGTCCTTGATGTTTTTCAAGCTGTTGCCTCTGTGCTGGAGCTCAGAGGGAGTGAGGTGGTGAGTGACTGAGTTTGTGTGCCAGCTTTTTAGGAGCAGCTTGTCTCCATCTCCCACAGCCCTCTGTCTTAGGAACAATCCTCTCTGGTTTTTACAGCTGAAGTTATGGAGGACTCTTCTTCCCACATTGGTGCCCCAGTTTGGGGAGCTTGGTGTGGAACTGTGATCCCTTCCTCCTTAGGGCAGACCTGTGCAGCTGAGATATCCCTTCCCATATCTTAATTTCTATACCTGAGGCATGAGATTTGTCCATTCCAGATCTCCACCCCTCCTACCAATCTTGGTGTGGCTTCTTTATATCCTTAGTTACAGGACTTCTTTTCAGCTAGCCTTCAGGTAGTTCTTAGTGACAGTTGTTCTATAATTTAGTTGTAATTTTGGTGTGGTTGTGGGAGGAGGTGAGTTCAGAGTTTACCTATTCTGCCGTTTTGACTGGAAGTATATTTCATTTGTACATTTAAAGAAAATACCTGGCTGGCTTAGCTCAGTAGATTGAGCACAGGCTGTGAACCAAAGTGTCACAGGTTCGATTCCCAGCTAGGGTACATGCCTGGGTTGCAGGCCATAACCCCCAGCAACCGCACATTGATGTTTCTCTCTCTCTATCTCCCTCCCTTCCCTCTCTAAAAATAAATAAATAAAATCTTTAAAAAATAACATTTTGTGAAAATGACATGCAACTCACATTTTAGTGTCCATAGATAAAGTTTTATAGGAACACAGTTACAGTAATTTGTTTACAGAGTGTCTGTGGTAGCTGCTTTCACACTATTGCCACAGAACTGTGTGGCTGCAACAGAGGCTATATGGCTTACAAAGGCTAAAATATTTACTACCTGGACCTTTACAGAAAAGGTTTTGGGTTTGTCAAGTCATTCCTGTGCCTGAAACCCTCTGAGGCACCTCAGAGGCCTCTGGGTAAAGCTCAGGGTCCTTAACACAGCCCACCAAGGCCTCTGTGTTCCACCCTGTGCCCACATCTTCAGCCTCACTTCCTCCAGTTCCTGGCTTTGACAACTTAAATATTACCGAGGGCCAGGCTGACAATGTTAGAAACAAATAAGCAGCAAGTAAGGCTAAGATAATGGAGTCACACTGAGGCCACTGGTGAACTGAAGCATACATGCCCTACTAAAACCATTCAGTAAAAATAAAACAAAAGGAAACAATGTCAACCTCAGGGCATCTGTTGATTTGCACCAAGATGCTTTTTGCCTCTGTTTTTGACCTTGCTGTCTATCAGCTAGAAGAGCCCTTCCTTCCAAATTTACCTGTTTGACTCCTGTTCTTTCTCATAGTCATCTTGCCTAGAAAGTTGTGTTAGGTGGTCCCCTGGCATCTGTGACATGTCTACCACAGTATGAATCCCATTGTCTTGGAGGTATTTATTTACTCATTGGTTTCCATCATGAGACCCTTGGCTCTGTGAGGCCAGGGGATTGTCTCATTCACCTGTAATGTGTAATGTGTGTTTACAAAATGAATGAGTGAATATACAGACAAGAAAATGAATAAACTCAGTGACTCAAGCAGTATCCTATAATTCTCATAAAAACAAAGTGATACAACTTATCTTCTTCATGTCTAAAATAATTATTTTTCATCCAGTTTAAGCTTTGTCAGTGTTTCTTTTGAATTGGTCCTGTTTGTTCTGTCTTTACAACACCTTATGAGAAAAGGCAGGTGGGAAGAATTATCTCCGTTTCATAAATGAGAACATAGGGGTAGTGGAACATAATTTGGGTGATATCAGGGGAATCCAATAGCTAGAAGTTCATTCCATTTACACAGGGCCACATGGCTTTTTCAATTCATTTCATCTCACTGAATACATATTGAGTACCTACTTGATATCAGGTACTAACTATACTAGTCTCTGAAGAGCCAAAAATGAACAAGTTATGGTCTTTGACTCTAAGAGGTCACAGTTTTACCTGAGACACAAGCTTATCCATCCTTCGATGGCAGCAGGCCAGGGGTTTCTGACAGGGGAGATGAGAGGGAACTTGGTAAGCCTGAGAGTGTGAAGAAAAGTGGAGGAGAGGAAGAGAGGATGTGTCACTCGGGTGGGACATCTCTCTCCAGCTCTCAGAAGCTTAGAATCAGACCTTCCCTGTGATGAAGATGGCAATCCAGCACCTAACCATCCAGCAGTCATGCCCTAGAGTACCACCCTGGAGATAAGCTCTCCTGAATTTATCACCCTCATCGACTTACCAAGAAGGGGGGGCTCCACATGAAGTGATTGTACTCGGCCCTGAGGGAAATTTTTGAGGAAGAAGAACATATTGCTAATTATGGATTGGAGAGAGTTTGGACGGGAAGAAAGTACAGCCTGTGTAGTTCATATGGGTCTGGTCGCTTGGCTGGATTCTTGGGAGAGGTTGGGCCTAGTGTCCTCACACTGTGCAGTGGCACCGAGGAAGGTAGCTCAAGAGTTCTCCTAAGAGAGTGCTGAGTGGTGTTCCAGGGGGCAAACACCTCGATGCACCCTCTGTGCATGAAATGTCATTTACTCCCCACAACATCTCTGTAAGAAGAGTCCTATCAGTATCTCTGTCTCACAGAAGAGGAAGCTGAGGCTGGGAGAGAGGAAGAGACGGGCCAGACTGCACAGCTGATGGCTGTCGGACTGTACCAGGAACATCCAAATGTGGGTCTGTTTTTCCCATCTTATGGCCAAATGAGAATAATAAAAGTAATTCAGGGAGTTTTTCAAATAAGTTTTTAGGATTCACTTTCAAGAATTGAAATCCACTTTAAGAGTTTTGAAATGTACTTTTTGGCATTAATATATTCTTGTGTGGAGAGTCAGGGGACCAGTAGAATATACTATTGGCCCAAAGGTGTATGCTGTTGTGTTTTTAAAGTTTGCTCATGAAATTCCACAGTTCAGGGTCCTTTCATCTATTAAACAACTGACTAGGTTACCTTCTTCCTTTCTGTTTTGTGATGGTGGCCAGGAGAATTATACTTACATTGTGTACCAACATACATACAGGTATGTTTATGTACACATATCTGTGGAATGATGTGCAACATTCGTGTATTCTAAAGAAGTAATTCTGGGCTCCTCTTGTGATTCTGCTTCAGCTTTGTTGAGAGGTAATCTATTTAAAACTGTGGTAGTAACGAATGTTTATTTTAGAACCACTGTGAACTATTGAAACATCCTCAGGAAAAACAATCTCTGCCCAACTGTCCACAGTTCACAGATAGTGTTGGAACTGAATTTTAATCAGACCAATTCAGCTGCTTCCTCTTTCAAAGATTCTGTATATATTTGTTCCCTGGGGCCTGGACTGAGGTTGAGGACAAGGCTTCACCCTAATATGTCCCCATTCAGTTTCTGATAAAGCTGTGTATGCTCATAAAACTGCAGTTTAAAATGTGTAAATGTTTGCATTTCAGACAAAAGAGAAAAATAGAAAACATTTTCATCAAACCTGAACACAAAACTCATACTCATTTCAAACACACAAATAATTAAACAAAGTTTCCCTTTTGTAAAGGGTCATGGGGAGCAAAGCATATCATGAAGAAAAACTATAGATAGATGTCTTTTATAAAAGTAAACATGTCAATCTATATATCCCTGTATTTGTGTATACATGACACAAATTTTTCTCATGATACATTCAGTGAGCAGTTTGGTCTTTGTGATATCAAATTGTTGTGGTATTCTAATGAGTAGTTCCCAGAATTATGAAAATGAAGACAAACTCAAAGGTATACATGAAGTCATGAAATTGTTTTCTAGTTTATTGCTAGCAGCTGAAGGGTGAAGTAGGGGAATGGAGAAAGAGTCCAAGAGCATGGCAACAAGAAAAGGATTCAGAAAGGAGAGAGTTGAATGTGGTGTTGAATAAATAAATGCCTACACATATAAATAACTTTTATTTTGCCTGGGGTTAACCTGGAACTCTCATTTTCTGAGTAGAGTAATATTGTTTGTTATCAGGAAAGCCTGCTATGTGTATTGAGCGATTTGGATTTGAAACCATTTAAACATTAACTGGCAAGTAACTGGTTAAATGAATTAGGGTACATTGGTACAGGAGAACTATATATAGCCCTGACTGGAATGGCTCAGTTGGTTAGGCATTGCTCTGCAAAGCAAAAGCCCACGGGTTTGATTCCCACAGGTTTGATGCCTGGGTTGTGGGTTTTGTTCCCATTTGGGGCACTTATGAGGGACAACTGATCAATGTTTCTCTCTTATATCAATGTTTCTTCCCCTCTTTTCTACTCCCTTTCTCTCTCTCTAAAAATAAATAAAATCTTAAAAAAAGAATTGTTTGTCAAAAGTATATACTGATATAAAATTTTTACAAGGTATATTGTCAAATGAAAAATATTTTAAAATCATATATGTACATAAAATAATCTTATTTATATTTAGTAAATGAACATATGTGTATGCAAATGATTAACTCTTTTTGGAGGACATACAAGACACTAGCAGCAATCCTTGAGAACTGATTCATCCTAGGATTTTTTTTTTTTAACTTTTTGTCTTATCCTCTTCTGTACAGTTTGAAAAAACAGTATTATCACAAACATGCATTACTTTTATTATAAATATTAGGGAAAAAACTGAAGACCTGGGTTTGAGTGTAATTTCTGAGACCACTTTGTGACACTAAATTTCTGAGCTTCAGTTTATTTTTCAGGGTTGATTAGAGGAACAAAGGTATGATGCATGTAAAAGTTCTCTGCAAAGTCTCAAGTGGAATCCAGATATTCATTTTTACTCTTCAAATTTTTTTAGTGTAGCCCAGGAGCCCCCCATTTGAGTGTTATGGAACCAGGTGCCAAATGACAGATGTTGCTAACATTTTCTCCAGGCTCTCACAAGAGGGGCAGGATTTTCAGATGATACTTTCTCTCCTGTTTCTGACAACTGCCTGAACCCCCAGTGCTCTCCTTCTCCTTGCTGGAAGCACATGGGCCTGTGTTCCCAGTGCACTGGGGGATGCTGATGTCATCTGGGGAGGGCAGGAGACAGTGGCAGCTCCTCTGGCAACAGAATGGGGCAGCTATCTTCTGTGACATGACTCCATGAAACCTCGGTTGACATACACCCTGCCTCATCAGGAAGGGAAACCCAGCAATCCAAACACTTTATGAGGCCCAAACTTAGCTCACATTGTTTATTTGGGCTCTTAGTTCAGTGCTGATCATCAGAATCTAAATAATGATTCATTGCCCCACCTGACACGCAGCCCTACTTTATCTTCCAAGCAGGTAGGAAATTCCCTGTCAAGTGGGTCCTGGCTTAATTACTGCTTGTCTGCAGTCTGGGCCCAACAAAGTGGTGACATAGATTCAGAGAGGGAGAGATACACTTACACACCAGAGAACCCAAATATGTGTCAGGTTTGCACACATTCATTTACACATACATGCACCCACACATGTGGATGTATATACTCAAACTACTTTCACACAACTACTACACACTCATGCACACTCATACACACTCAAGTGTACACTCATATACATACACCACTCACACATACAACACTAATTCACACGCAGAACATACACAACTTATATACAATTGCGTGCACACTTTCATGCACTTTCACACATATGCCCCTCAAATCAAACATTCACAAGACTGATACACATTCATACACATATGCCACTCACATGCATTATACACACCCACTCATATATAGCACATGTTGTATTCATGACATATATGCACATTTAGACACACAGAGCACACATTCACCATGGCATATACATTGTGAACAAACTCTCAGAAATATGAGAAGATATCAAGAAAACTACTTATTAAAACACGAGAGCCTTCTCGTTCTGTGAGTCAAAGGCTTGGCAAAAAGAACATTCTTTCCTCTAGATATCTGTGAGGACCAACTGTGAACAATAGTAATGCCTTAGGTGATGGTGTTTCAAGGCACATGTCAACTCACTGAAATGAGAATTCACCAGTGACTCCTCATTTAAAGTTGTTATTGTCCTTACATTGGGTTTTGTGATTTACTGTAGTTGTTAGGATCATTTTCTGCCTTCCCCACCCAATCCAATCACACCACTCTTTGCTGAAGGTGTTGAAAAGAGGATGCTCAGGATAGAGAGGGGGGACAACTGCCCTGTCAATCAGGTCTAGTTAAGCTGACACTCCCTGGGAGAATGTCCTGCAGTTGAGGGAGGTGAGGCAGGGCAAGGCTGAGGGATGGTCCACAAAGAAGGGAGGCAAGAAAGGGATCCATGGTGGGTCAGCTTTGGGGTGAGTGGAGCCCCAGCCCACTGCTGTTTTTCACTGTCCACAGCCACCTGGCCCAGTTGCTTTCAGGCATTAGGGAGAGACCTGATAGCACTTCTTTTACTTGCAGAAATTACATCAGTTTGAATTAGATGTACATCAGTCTCTTCCCTTCCTTCAAGGACTAATGTTTTTGCATCTTTTTTTCCTCTTTGAGGGTGTCAATGCCTGGCACCATTAGGCAGTCAATAGGTACTTATTGAAAAGAAGGATGACGGTCTTCTTGAATCAGCAGTCCAGATATTTCTGAACATGTAAAGGGGCTTTGACCATCTGGTGGGCATGAAGAAGATTATAATGTGCCTGAACATTACCTCACTGTCTGAATATCTTTTTCTTCTTTATTTATGTGCACTTCCTTGGTGATCTCATTCAGGCTTTAAATAGTAGTTATATATGGACAACTCCCATATCTATATCTCCACCCTGAATCTCTCCCCTGAATCTCAGGCTCATATATCCAATAGTCTGCTGGACATCTCCAATTAGATGCTTCACAGGCATCCAACCTTAACGTATTCAGAATGACTCCCAATTTCTTCTTTCCTCCTGCTTCTCCTATAGAATTCCCCATCTCAGAAAAGGCAACCCCATCTTTCCAGTTCCTCAGGTAAAATCCTTGGGTTTATTCTTGCCTTTTTATGCTCATATTCACTTCATCAGTGTGTCAGATCTACATTTAAAGTATATCTCAAACCTAGCACACCCTAACACTTTTACTGCTGCCCTTCAGGCCAGAGCCACCCCCATATCACTCCCTGGATTACAAAAAACCTCCTATCTTGTATCCTGGTGTCCTCCCTTTCTGTCTGCATTTCATCTTCCTACAGAAGCCCTAGTGTTTTTCCAGAAACATAAATAGGATCACGTCAGCCTCTGCTCCAAAACCACTAGGGGGCTGGCACCTTGCTTCAAGTCCAAGCCAGAGTTCTCACTTTGTCTACAATGGCTACATGGTCTTTACTCCACCACCCCATTTCATTTCCCCTAGTTTTCCTCTCATTTCCTTTTCCAAGTCCTGCTGGCTTCTTGCTGTTCCCCAATACCAAGCATATTATCATTTCAGTGCCTTTGCTCCCCCAGTCCCTTTGCCTGGATCATTTGTCCCTAAATATTCTTATAGTTTGCTTTCTCACTTCTTTCAGGTCTGCTCCATTGCCCCTGGGTTATACGTTACCTGACCAACCACAATACTTTCATTCTGCCATTCCAATTTATTCTCCGTGGCACTTATCCCTACTTTGCATTTTTTTTTGTTAATGTTTATTGCCCAATGACAGCTCCTAGAATGCAAGCTTTCCGAGAGTAGGGAATTTATGGATTTTGTTCTCATCTTTACCTCTAGTTCCTAGAACAGTACCTGGTTTTCAGCTGGCTCTCAATAAATCTCTGATGAATAGAGGAAGGAAGGAAGGGAGGGAGGGAGGAAAGGGGAAGGGAATCATGAGTTCAATTAAGTCAGAACCCTCAAGCGCATCAGACTATGGGACTTTTCATTAGAGCAGTATTTCTTAAATTCTTTTGATTATGGACATTCAATAGGTAATACATTTTACATTACGACACAGTTGATGTAGGTCTAGATGTATTTACTATATGGCATGCACTCTATTTTCTATTTCTTTTAATTATATTTTAACATTTTCTATTTTATTTCCATAATAAAATACTGGTCTGGACTCACTAAACTGATATAACCACCAAAGGGTTATGAATCATGGTTTGAAAAGTACTATATTATACTGGAGAAACTGGAAAGTCTTGCTGGGGAATAAAGATTAAAGTGCAAATGAAGTGATCTCTCTGTACACAGTCCTGCAAATTTGTGAAATAAGACTGCTTTCCTTATAAAATTTTGGTGTTTTGGATAGAGACAGGGAGGAAAAGGCAGTTGTCTGGAATGGGTGCTTTGAGGAGTGGGAGGCATGATGACATGAAGGGCGGATGTGGGAGAGGGAGGTGGAGGAAAGTCAGTTAGGGCCAAACTCTTTCCCTACATTGTCCACCTTTCATACTGGGACAAACCCAGTTTTAAACTCAGTGCATCTCTCCTCTGCCACCCTGAGGACTTTTCCTATCCTTCCCTTCAGGTGAAGACTATGTACAAAATTTCCCCACACTTTCATCATCCATATCAATGCCTCTCCCAGGATGATATAATTAGTTCTACAATTTTCCATTCCAATGTACTCTGCCAAACTGAGAGATGACCAAGTATGTTATATTCAGGCTGTCTTCTCAGAAGCAGACTTAAAACATTTCAGTTTGTCACACGATGATTATTATCTGAGACTGTGCCTTCATTATGTGCCAGGCATTGCTCTAAGTAATTTACATGAACTCTATGAAATAGTGGTACCATTTAGCCTCTAAATTTTGCAGATATGAGCATTAAGTCAGTTGCCCCAGATTACCTTGCTAGTAAATGGCAGAGCTGAAATTTGAACCCAAGCAATCTGACTATTGAGTATTTATTCTTACAAGCTCTTTGTTCTTGAAAAATATGATGGCTGATATTGTAGTGAGATTGGTACCGGCTTGTTGCTTCTTGAAGGGAAATGAACACTTTAGAGGCATGGATGGTAGTCTGATAGACCAGGGCCAGGGCACACCCTTTACCCTGTATTTATCTGAATTCCAGTTTTGCTAGAAGTACAACGAGTCAAAGCTAAGAGACTGATTGTCTAATTCAGAGATTGTAAACTAGATTCAGACCTTTTCTGTTTGGTTCACTAAGTATAAAAACTGTAGATCGTAATACCTTTTACTGGCCATGTACTTTCCAGTTTATCATAGTTCCCCAATTCCCTACTATATTTCCACTCTTCTGTTCTGATGTTCCCTGCTTAGTTCCTGAAAGCAGTTTGTATGCATATGTGTGATAATCACTGTCTTGAAATAGGATCAAGTGCCAACTGGCTTTAGATCTCTTACCATGATGATGTAGCCATCATCTGCTCATACCACCACTCTGAGGATTAAAAGAAGGCAAACAGGATGTAGACTAGATAGTATTCTTCTCATAGTGTTTCACATCTAAGTGAAAGTGTATGGTTCCCATTTGTTGGAGGAGAGCCGATTGGGAGCACCAGACCTGGAGGAATAATCTATTACCTCTTTTCTTGAAATTGACACGGTAGTATGTGATCCAGTAATAAGTGAGTGTGAGTGTTGAGGAAAGAAGTGAACGTGATGGTAAATCACTCATATACAGCATCAGGTCTGGAGAGAGAGTGAAGGCGAGGAGATAAGCCCCCCAGCTAAGTACACAGAGGTTCAGGAACTGGCCAGGAATTGGAAGCGGACGGAAAGCAAGCGATTAAGAATTCAAGGAGAGTACTGTTGGCCTGCCAGTCACACAGCACTTGCTGGATGTTTCTGAATTTAGATACCTAGAAAATGTTTGACTTTAGTGGTCATTTGTATGTTAGTATTTAATGTGGCCCTACTAAGGATCTGAGTTAATTGTAACTGAATGAACTTTTACTATTAAAATCATCAGTTCTTAATGAACTCCATGCTGAAGATATTGAGGAGAAAATGCCAGATCTGTTCATTATCTCTAATATCTGCTCATACCTAAGCCAGGCTCTTATACGGCCAACAGTGCTTGTCCTCACTTTAAAAAAAATGATCAGTGCCATGCCAAGGTATTGTTTGTGCCAAAACACATAAACTTGATGCCAGGGTAAGAAATGAGAGGAACTGGAGGAAGCTTTTTTCTCTAGAAATATTTCAGAATGGAGAAATTAAGAGCACAGACTTTGCATCCTTAACATATGGTTTGCATTTTGACTTCAATGCTTTCTACCTGTGTGTACAGGGTAGATGCTTAGACCCTCAGAATCCCAGTTTCCTCATTTGTAAAGTAAGGTGAATAGTGCTTATAATACATAGAATTGTCATAAAAATTATTAAATCAAATAACATATGTAAAATGATTAGCATAGACCTAATACATATTATGCATTCAATAATTCTAATTTTTATTATCACTGTTGCTTGAAATACTTGGAGGAAATCTAGATGGAAGTTGTCTGTGATCTATGACTAAGATATCTTGTATGTTTCTCACACTAGAACAGTAAACAAAGGTAAGAAACCTGGCTTGCATTCCTAACTCAGCCATGTTATGTCACACCATGTAAGCTGTCAGAAGGAGTGGACAGTAGACTGTACAAAACATGGGCTTTGCTTCAGACAAGCATGGCCTTGATCTGAATTTACTAAGTGATTTTGGATAGTCTGACTAGTGCTTACGTACTTCTGTTTCCTTATCTATAAAACAGGATAATATTTTTCCCACGTTGTTATAATGAAACACTGTGACAATTCCTAATATGTCAGTGGCTTCTATTCAGTAATTTTCAATGTATATCTCTGTGTGTTCTCATGGGCATGTGCATTGTGAATATATTGTATGCAGACTCATCAATTTTAAAAAATGGAAATTTATTCTTTATAAAATTTTATATCCTGCTATTTTCACTTTATTTTGTAATATTATTTAATAACTTGTGCTTAAGAATCTACTTATAAATGGCTATATTATAATCCATTTTATGGAAGAACTACTGTTTATTTAACCATATATTATTGAAATGTAGATTGTTCCTTTTTTCATTTTTAAAAATACTATTACAGAGAAATTTCTTATATATTAATCATTTATACCACCTCTGGACAACTTACCTGTGATCAATTCCAAGAAGTGTAATTACTAAGACAAATCATATGCTAAATTGCTTTCCAGAAAGGCTGTACCAGTTTACAACTGCTGTTAGTATCGTATGAAAACACCTGTTTTACCATGGCCTCCTTAACAATGGGTCTCGTACCAAATTCTGTTCTGCAAGACGAGTTTGTCTATGAAAATTTTTTAGTAGCTAACGGTGGACATCTTGAACAAGTAACAGTGTCTCTATATTCCATTCTCTTACCTGGGGAGGCCGAGTAAAACTTACAGAAGTGTCTTAGGATTTCAGATTTCATACCAGATTGACTGGATCAGGAGACTGGAAATACGGCATTCACTATCACAGAGGGTGAATATAGAGCTATTTCTATGTTGTCTTAACTGAGAGACCACTGGCAAAATAGGTTTCTATCATCTGTAGAATGAAGACATTTATGTGTATCTCTTGGAGGGACTTTCAGTAGAATTGAATGGTGTGTTGATACATCTGAATGTCTTCAAAGCTTCATATATTACACCAAATCAGTAGCTAATAACTACTATGTGTACGGAGGTGTATAATTGTGTGACAGCAGGGAGGAATCTGGTAAGAACATTTTTAGAAGAGAATAGTAGTGGCATGAATTAGATCTAGCTGAAGTATGAGTGGATTGTGGTGGAGAACATGCAGGCAAGTCCCTTGAGAGTAACCCCCACACTCCTTCAATTAGATCATATCAGGCCCCAGCTTCACCTAGAAAGGCAGTTCTCAAACTTTTTGTGCATCAGAATCAATTGGGGGTTATTGACTATTGCTGGGTCCTGCCCACAGAGTTTTTGATTCAGTAGGTGGGTCTGGGCCCTAGTCTTTGCACTTCTAATAGGCCCTCAGTTGACGCTGATGTTGTGGTTCAGCAACCACACTTTAAAAACCAAAGGTCTACATAGGATCCCATTGCAGCAGTTTAATTATCATTAAATGAAACTACAGCCTGCTGTGGATTTGTGTTTTTATTCAATGAGAGGCCACTGGTGTTTACACATTAACTGCATTCAGCTTCACCAACCAAAAAACAGTCTTAATTATTTGACTAGGACATGGTATTGTGTTATTGGAAAATGTAAACACACTGAATGTATCTTTCCTTGATCCATATCTTAATCTGATAAATACATGTGGCCAAATATATATATCATGGGCATGTTCAGTATTGCAAGAAAGGAATATTTTCTAGCCAGTGTTAGAATCAGTACTTGCTTTTCTGAATAGAGTTGTCAAATTTAACAATTATTTACAGTGAAAAAATTTTAGCCCCATGTCAGGCAAATGGAGTATCTCCTATTTTCAAGGGCATATTTGTGATGACTCCAGCTTTAAGTAGCCTGGGAAAGATAAGGGGACATTTCATAATTTCAGAGGGGTCTTAGTGATGGTCAGTGAGCAGACGGCTATGTTTGGTTCAGCCTCATTCCAGGAAAATGGCTCCAATCTAAACACATGAGCAGGCCAGAAAGCAGGATTATTTAATCACCTGGAAGCTCAGCTTGCCACTACTGCTATTAGAGGAACCTGTCACTGTTGGGTTGCCAACAGCCCAGGGCCAGATGGCTGCCCTGGGAGAATGTATTCCCTAATTGATACCTGGGCTTTGGGGCAGCCAATGAGATCCACCAAGCAGGACAGGGGCCTAAATGAGCCAGTGTGTTCCAGTTAAAAGGGCTCACTATCCACAGGAAGAATCCTGCACAATAGGAAGCAGCAAGGAAAGAGTGCTGATGTACAATTAGATAGCCATCTCCAGCCATGACTTCCAAGCATGTAGCAGTTTGATGCTATCCACCAGGAACTCAGATGCATCTAAGACATTTCCTTCCCAAGTTTATATTTTAAATGTTTTAAACTAATATTGAAGAGAGGGAAACAAATGTCCTCATTCAGTACAGATTTATTTTAGCAGCAGTGGAGGATTAACTTGTGATGAGGTTTTTCCATGTGAAACAGTTCTGAAAAAGAGTGTTAAGGCTGATGTAGATATTAAATTCTTCTTGACTGAAATCATATAAGAAGGATGGGCAATAGGAAAGGGAAAGAAGAAGGTTGGAAGAAAAGGGGAGAAATAGTTTGTCAGTTGAGCTTTTTAATAACTGATTGCAAAAGCTATTAAATTGGGAGCTATTTTTTCCCAAAATTCTGTGTGTGTGTGTGTGTGTGTGTGAGAGAGAGAGAGAGAGAAAGAGACAGAGAGAGAGAGAGAGAGAGAGAGGGAGGGAGGGAGAGGGAGAGGGAGAAAGAGGGAGAAATTTTACATTACCTACACATTGTAGGTGGGTTATATATTCATATATTTGGCCCTATGCCTGAGACATGATCTGACAAAAGTAACAACTGATATTTTTGATGGTGTGATTGTGTATGCAGGATGTCAGGATGGAAGTATCACATACAAAACCAAAGTGTGTACAGTGTTTCCTTACTTCTGAGGACCTCCACACTGAGTGTTCTAAGGTACCAAGAGGTGATTAAAGCTTGTAGGGAAATGCTTAATCTGTTTTGGGAGCAAACCATGCTATTTGTTCCAAGTGAGTAAGATGCTTCCCTGAGCTTTCAAGAGACAGCTGGCATTAGACACCATGATTTATGCCACACCATAATTGGCTAAGGTAGAGGCAGAAGCTCCCCCCCACCCCAAATTATTAAAGCTGTTCATTTCTCCTTTGCATCTCATGGTGCACGGTGTTTCCAAAGTAAAGGAGAAAATAGTGTTTTCCCTTCTATGCCTGGAGCCTGGGGTTTAATGTCTACATCCATCTGAAAAATATACAGGGCTCAGAGAAATAGAAGTTTAGGAATTTAGATCCTGCTTGACCACAGGCTTGGAGTATGAATAATTTGCAATGAAGGAATTTTTAAAATTTTATTTATCTTTATCCTTTTGTATTTTCTCCTGCAGAGGGGCAGGAGGTAGAATGTGGTTTACAAATTCATCTCCCAGAAGCGGCAGTGATCTGGTTATATCCTTTTAGCAGTAACTCATAGGTGCAAACAGTTCACAAGGGGAAGCCAGGAGACTGGCCCCCCGAGTGTCAGAGAAGGAGTCCATGTTTTGCCCTGTGTCCTTTTCCTGATGTGTTGGCAGTGGGCTCACTGGCTTGTCTAGCTTTTCTATAGTCACACAATTGGATAAAAGGAAAAGAAAGCAATTTCATTTCAATTTTTTTGTGCTGGCATGTACAGAAGCCAAAAATACTTATGGTGTTCTTTATCCTATTTGCTGGGAATTAAAGGAATTATATTTCAACAGTGAAACCATAATGGTGGGAGAGAGAAAGGTACATATGTGACACAGGGACATTGACATGGAGGTTTGGAGTTGGACCTGGGTACATCTCAATTTGACACACAGGATTTCCTTGTCTAAGGAAGAAGGAACGTTGTCAAAATGTCAATGTAGCTTATTCATAATGGAGGGTGATATTTATTACCATGGGTGGGATGAAGGCATTAATGTTATCATTTGTTTCCCTTTACATCATATATAGTGGCAGTTTGGTGGAGACTTTGGAGCCAGTTGCTTAATTACAATTGCAGCTCTGCCCACTTGGCAACTTTGAGCAAGTTATTCAACCCATTTGTACCTCAGTTTCCTCACGGTAGAATGAAGATCATGGAAGGGTCAATCTTGATAACTGTGGTGAAGCTTAACCGAGCTAAGACATTTAAAGTCTTAGCTCTGAAAGGCTTTTGGCACATATTAAGTATTATATGAGTGTTTATTGTCATTTCAGTTACTGTCGTTATTATTTGAACTTCTGTAACTTATTTAATTATTGAAGCTGCTGCTCTGCTCTGCTTTCAGATTACCTGCTGGGTTGCCTCTGTACTGGAGCATAACCTGTGGCTCTCCAGATTGCTATTTCTCACCCTGACTCAGTGTCCTAGTTACCTCAGAAAAGCAGATTTTACTGAGGACTCTGGAGAAACCATACTTTTCCCTTTTGTACTTAAAGTTCTCAAGGTTTGTGGTTATGATGCAGGTTGGATTCTCTAGAAGCAGAAACTGTACAGTCTGTACGTTGATTGGTTTAGAGTATTGTGAGTACTGACTGGGGAGAGACACCTGCAGAGGGGAGAAGGTGACTGTGGGCAGCACGCAGGGAGAAGGAGAACAGAGCCTCAGCCACCCGTACAGGCTGCTGTGGAGTCCACATGACCTATTTGAGTGACCCAAATCAACTCAGAATTTCCTGGCCATTGTTACTACGTGGATATGCTCCACTTGGGAAAGGATGATCCCTGGGTGAGTCAAATCCTGGAGGTGCTGGCAGCTGCAGGCTCCAGGCTGCTTGAGGAGAGATCTGCATGGTGCAAGTCTGTGTTCCCCACAGGTCTATTTCCAGACTAAAAGATGAGGTCACAAAGGCACATCGTAACATCTCTTTGTAAAGTCTTCACCATTTGTCTAAGTTTTTTTACAGGGTTGGGTGGGGGAAGGCAAGGAGGTTACTGAAAGAAGGAAGGATAGCAGGGAAAATGGAAACAAAGGAATGGAATAGAGGTTTAGGTTACTGGGTCAACAGGAAGTAGAGGAAGCCAAGCAGAATTTTCATATGGGAGGGGCCCTTGGGAACAATCTGAGAGTGTTAGAGGACTTTTATAGAAACACACTAAAGGAAAGAATAAACAAATGGGACCTCATCAAATTAAAAAGCTTCTGCATGGCTAAAGAAAACAGCATTAAAATGAAAAGAGAAGCAACCGTATGGGAAAACATATTTTCCAATGATACCTCAGACAAGGGTTTGATCTCCAAAATGTATAAAGAACTCACATGACTCTACTCCAGGAAGACAAACAACCCAATTGAAAAATGGGCAAAGGACTTAAACAGACACTTCTCCAAGGAGGACATACAGAGGGCCCAGAGACATATGAAAAGATGCTCAGCATCACTAGCCATCAGAGAGATGCAAATTAAAACCACAATGAGAATGGCCATCATAAACAAATCAACAAACAAGTGCTGGAGAGGATGTGGAGAAAAGGGAACCCTTGTGCACTGTTGGTGGGAATGTAGACTGGTGCAGCCACTGTTGAAATCAGTATGGAATTTCCTCAGAAAACTAAAATTGAAACTGCCTTTTGACCCGGCAATTCCACTGCTCGGATTATATCCTAAAAACCCTGAAACACCAGTCCAAAAGAACCTATGCACCCCACTGTTCATAGCAGCACAATTTACAATAGCCAAGTGCTGGAAATAGCCGGAGTGCTCATCAGTAAATGAGTGGATCAAAAATCTATGGCTTATTTACATAATGGAATACTATACAGCAGAAAGAAAGAAGGAGCTCCTATCCTTTGTGACAGCATGGATGAAACTGGAGAGCATTATGCTAAGTGAAATAAGCCAGGTGGTGAGGGACAAATACCATATGATCTCACCTTTAATTGAAACCCAATCAACAAAAGAAAATAAGCAAACAAAATATAATCAGAGATAGTGAAATGAAGAACAATCTGACAGTAACCAGAGGAGATGTGGGAGGGGATAATGGGGGAAGGGTTTTTAGGAACAACTATAAAGGACACATAGACAAAACCAAGGTGGGGGTGAAAACAAGGGAAGGAGGTGGGTTTGGCTGGGGTGGTGGGGAGTGGTGGGGGGTAAATGCAGACAACTGTAATTGAACAACAATAAAATAATTAAAAACAAAAAGAAACACTGATTTTTTTTGTTGTGGCTTTGGGAAGTTCTGACAGAAATTGAGGTGTGTTTGCCTGTACTGAGGGGTTTCCCAGAATGCTTGACTTTTAGTGCTAAACCTGAGTGTTAGATGGGTTAATACAAAGCCTCTTCCAAGCCACCTCCTGCAGTCACAGCCAAAGTCATGGAATAAGGGGTGGATGGAGGGTTGGGAAACTGTGGGCAGATGTCTTTCTGTACAGTTAAGAGTGATAGATAGAGGACAGAGATGTTATTGATAGTTCTTGCAGTGCTCCACATGTATGTGGCAGCTAATATATATAGATCAAAAGGAAATTGAACATGAGGGCAATGAATTAGAAGGGAAAATTATTTGGAACAAACTGCTGAGGACAGATAAAGAATGGTAAAATAGGCAATAAATCTAGGATGCAAACCAGAGCTAAATGCCATAATGCACAATGCTACAGGGGTCAGGTCAGGTCCTGAGCCAGTGTCTTCAGTCCAGACTGGGGTGCTCCTGCAACCCATGTGCCCTACAGAATAATCCTGGAGCCTTCTTTCTGCACATGCTCTTGCCTTATTGATTCTGGCCCATCCTTTCCTTCTTTCCTCCCTTTCCTCTCACCAGAGGGACGATAAGTGATTCAAAGGTAGTGAGAATCACATTTTTCACCCAAAACTGTCCCCTGGCATATACCCTGTCCCCTTCTAGAGTGAACGAGTCTCTCTGGGGACTGGACGTTATTCAGTGTCTGGTATGGACGTTTGTTGCTGGGGGTGGGGAGGTTACTTGCTTCTGAGAGTGCATTACTAGGGATTGTGTAATCCAAGTCAAAGGCCAAAGGGCTTGGTGGAGATTGGTCTTGTCTTTACATTGAAATGAGGGTAAGATCTGTTTACTTTGTTTTCAAAATATGGGATGGGATGTAGGAAAGGCTCTGACCACGTGATGTGTTTCTCTAACTGTGACCTCTGGACTTTCTGACCTCATAGCAACCATAGTTGACACTCAGTCAACAATTACATTTCCATTGATAAACTGGGCTCCCTGCTAATAACTGAATTCTTTTTATGCAAGAAGCTTGTGCATAAAATTAGATGCACTTGATTGTCAGGCTACCTTAATTTTTCTGTCCTAACACACAATCTCAATTGCCAACTATCACCCATAGACTAATAGCCCCTATGCTTTCATTTTATTTTTATCAGGGGTGAAAACATATTTTGCAATGTATTTTTCCATTTCATTTCCCAATTAGTAGATACCCACAGAATATCCTATGAGTATTCATAGCAGCTCAGATTCTAAAATATGCACAGAGTCTGGAATATAGAAGATACTCAATGAGAATTTGTTATATAAGTTGTAAACTCCCCCTTATGTTGCTTGGTGGGTGACTCAGGGAATGCCTGATGAAAATCAGTAATGAAAAGATAATGATTTAAAAGATTAATGCATTGCTGTAACCTTCAAATTCACATGACATTTGTAAGACAATAATATGTTATTTTCTCTGGACTCCCAATATATCTTTCACCATTTTTAAGTGATGCTGATTGCATCTTGGAGGAGTAGGGAGGTATGATAATCTGTATCTGACATACGGTTTGGAAGAGGGGTGGCTGAATAAAGAAAAGAAAGGAGAAAAAATTTTAAAAGGCAGCCAAGTTTCCTTATCTTAGGCCCTGATGTCTTGCCTCCCCCTTTCCCCATTGCCCATTCAAGCCTAGGACTGGCATCCCAAGTTGAATCAGATCCACCTGTTCTTCCTTAAATTTTAAGCCTCCTGGGACATCTCCTTGTCAATTGGAATAAATCCCTGTTTTGTTAAACAGCTTGTATATGCCCAGCACCATGTTGACCCAGAGGAATTACTGAAGTATAGAATATGGTCTCTGTGTCAAGATGACTACAGTCTGCTTGTGAGGTAAGAGTTACCTGTATATGAACACATAAGTGTAAAAATAAACACACAAGTCCTCGTTGTATATAATTAAGTGCTAAAGTGGGTGGTACAGTAGGTGTAGGTCAAAAGGGCTCAGAGGAAAGGGGTCACTAAGGGATGAAGTAGACAGGGAAAGAACGATGTCATTTAGTTCAATTCATCTAGCCTTGTCTATGACTGTATGTCCTTTCTCTACTCTTTTTGGCAGGTGGGAGGGAGGTGGAGCTGGCAGTATGGGACCTCACTCACTGATACCACCCCTGAACTACTTTATGCAATTAAATTCTACCTAAGACTTCATTTCAAAAGTATTTTGTTGCTAGAGTAACATTCCAAAGCCTCCCTATTGTACTAACTACATTTTTCTTTTTATAAAACAAAGAATTTATTATTTTTATATATCTTCAAAAGGTATTAGCCAGGCATATCACTAGGTGATTTCTAACCTAACAATTGCATCTCCTGAGCTTGACCAATAGAACTCACCTTATTATAATCAGTCAAAATAATAAATCATAACTAGTAAATTGAATTGTGGTTCTTTTTAATTTTTTATTGATGTTCAAGTACGGTTGTCTCCATTTTCCCCCCCACCACTCTCCCCTACCCCAGCCATCCCTACCTCCCACCCTCTATACTACCCCACTTTGGCTTTGTCCATGTGTCCTTTATACATGTTCCTTGACGACCCTATCTCCTCCCACCTCCCCTCTGGTTACTGGTAGTTTGTTCTTAATTTCAAGGTCTCTGGTTATATTTTTCCTGCTTGTTTGTTTTGTTGATTACATTCTATTTATAGGTGAGAACCTATCACCCCAATGTTCATAGCAGCACAATTTACAATGGCCAAGTGCTGGAAGCAACCTAAGTGCCCATCAGTAAATGAGTGGATCAAAAAACTGTGGTACATTTACATGATGAAATACTATGTAGCAGAAAGAAAGAAGAAGCTCCTATCCTTTGTGACAGCATGGATGGAACTGGAGAGTATTATGCTAAGTAAAACAAGCCAGGTGGTGAAAGACAAATATCATGTGAATTGTGGTTCCTTTTTGTTAATAGAAAGGCTATTTGTTAAAATAATTTCACCACCATCAGAATTTTAGGTTTAACTAAATATAAGGTCTGTGCAGAAGGTATCCAGCCATGTGATATGAAAAAGAAAACATTAGCCCTGGCTGGCGTAGCTCAGTGGATTGAGCGCGGGCTGGGAACCAAAGTGTCCCAGGTTCGATTCCCGGCCAGGGTACATTCCTAGGTTGCAGGCCATAGCCCCCGGCAACCACACATTGATGTTTCTCTCCTTCTCTCTCTCTCTCTCTCTCCCCCCTTCCCTCTCTAAAAATAAAAAATAAAATCTTTAAAAAAAAAAAGAAAAAAAAAGAAAAAGAAAACATTAACTGAAGAAGATACAAGAAGTATTGAACACAGGACAATGATGCCTCAGTGCCTTTCATAGTAGGCACCTTGGGACCTCACACAGTTCTCCCAATCACCATCAGTTGCCCTACTATATTTTCCTGAATCTCATTAATGGTCTGAAATCTCTTCCCTTTCAATGGTGATTGTGGTTTAGAGAAAAGCCAGAAGTTTCAGGACACCAAATCTGGGCTGTAGGGTGACTGAGTCCCCTGGGTGATTTGATGTTTTGCCAAAAATCTCTGCATGAGATGTGATGCATGAGTGGGCATATTGTTGTGAGGAAGCTGCCAGTCATTAGTTGCCCATAGCTTCAGCCTTCTTAATGTTCAAACTTAATGCAAAATTTGATGCAGATTTGTTGCTCTACTCACTCAGTTATTTTGAATGCAATGGCCACACTGTATACATGCTCATTCAACAGCGTCTACCACCCCCACTGATTAGTACAGTTAAGTCATCATTGTTCACACACGCACATTCCAGTCCACCCTCTTTGGCTGCCAGGTTACATTGATGTCACACAAACCGTCCTTGTTACATTAATAATGTATGGACTTTTTCCGGACAGACCTCATAGATTATTGTACCTGGAAAAGGCTTAATCTGTCTTAAAGCAATTCTCCTGGATTTATTTAAGGCATAAAGTTTAAAATAGCAGTGACAATAGAACCAGGGGCTCCACAGTTGAGTGCCTCAGGTGTTCTGAGTCCTCAGGGGAATCACAGAGGTTTCTCACCTGGATTTTCTGGACCAAGGACTATGTCTCCACACCATAGTGAGCTCTGCCTGGCAATGTGAGGAAGGCATGTGCTCCTCCTTTCCTGGGAGAAAGGCTAACTGTGCGTCACCCATGCTGGCATGGTTACTACAAAAGGAGACCCTGGGAGCAAAGCCCAAGCAGCTAGTCTCCTGGAGCCTCAGCCTTGTTTCCATAGGTGCTCCTTGCACCTGAGCCACAGCTCTCACTCTGCTCACCCCTCTATTTCTAACACTTCTGTTGACTTCCCTCTCTCTCTGATCTGTAAGGAAGCCTTTTCTATAGGGCTGTTGAGGTCTATTTGCCACAGACATAAGTAAGGTGTTTTTGTAAAGGCAATCAGAGGAAAAAAATCTCATTGTGCGTGTGTATTGTGTTACATGCATGTGCATTTACAAAGGGGGAAAGCAGTTTCAACAGACCTCTGATTTGCCTTCCCTCAGTACCCCCACTTTTGCCTTTTTAGCTTGAGAATCTTTGTCAGCATAAAAGGGGGATTGCTGGCACTGCCTGAGTACGCCAAGGCAGCCCAGGGCTATGCTGGCCATTTGGCCAAATGCAGGCAGGCATCCCAGAACATAGGAGGCAGCTGGGGGCAGGGACTATTAAGTGCTGGAGCCCCAGTGTGCTTTGGGAACCCCAGAGAGCTGACTGTCATGCTATTTAAGGCAGGCTTCATTGAGGGCCCTAATCACAGGACAATCTGGGTCTCACGCACTGGGAAAGTTAGTGGCTGTCCCAATCTCCTTCCTCCCCTTAGTGCTATCACTGATTTTAATGGCCTCTCAGTATCTGGTGGAAATCGAACTCAGGGTCTTTTTATTTAGACAATCATTACAGGCCACAAACTGAGTTGCTTTCTCAGTTTACAGACAGCCGAGTCCCTTCAGACCTCCCTCAAGCTCTGGTTTCAGGACTCTGTTCTCAGGTTAAAAGGAATGCAACTTGCATCTTGTTTAATGAATTTACATAAATCTCTGAAGTAGCATTGTTGGACCCAGCTTGAAAACTGGACTTTAATGCTGTGCATTGGAGTCATGTAAAATCAAAGTTGGGGGAAGACTATGGCTCCCCCACCCCTCCCCTTTTCCCACCTACTCTTGCCCAGCCCTTTTTATTTGGGGCAAGCAAAGTAGTTAAAAATGTCAAACTCACAGTATGCACTGTCAACAACACAATGAGGAGGCTGAAATAAAATCCTCCAGCTTCACGGTGATACTTTATACTTACATAGGGCCTTTCATCCAAAGCCTTCCACTGCCTTAGGAACATTAACCCTTTCTGTACCGCTCTGGGCTGGGCCTGGAGCCTGAGCTGAATGAGAAAGCAAACATATGGGGGCATAGTACTCTGATTCTGGGAAAGGTCCCAGGGAAACTTAGTAATCAGTAGAATTTACATCTCTTCTTTCACCTCTTTAAACACACATCTACCATATCAGCCCCCACCACTAAGGTTCCTGATGTCCCAAAGCTGTCAACAGCTCAGTGGGTAGACTGCATGTGTGTTGAGAGCACCAGCAAAGCAACCTTCGCTCCCCAGCTGAGGAAAAAAAGCATGTGTCAGCTTGACATTTGATATATCGTGACATGCATCAAAGCAGTCATTATGGAAGCAATCTGAACTTTGTTGGAGTTCACACTTTATGGTTTACTCTTGTTTGTGTTTGATTTATGTGTGGGACTACTGTAACATCTGAAGCAATGAATGCCTATAAATGTCTTTATCCAGTTATATGTTTGGGACCATCAGCATGGCACCCATTTTATCTTTTCCAGGTTGCTCTTTGTGTACCAACTTTGTGTCAGATGTGATCTATTGTAGGTAATGATTACCAGGAATTTTCTATTTGATCACAGTGTTCTTTCCTAAGGAACCTGGACAAAGCAACATGATCTTTCTTAATGTCTGATTGCAGACAAGAGGGTCATCTATTCACTTCACTTGTTATAACCAGGACATCTTCAAATACGTCTGCATACCATCTGCATGAGAAGGATGTGGGCTACTTTCTTAACATGCAGTCTCAGGGCCCCTAGAAACCTCACCCTTAAAGCCAGGCAAACTGGTTTGAGAAATGCTGGGGTGTTCCTGTGTTACCTCTAACATCTCTTCTGCTTCCCATTTTTGATCATATTAATTCTTATAGGGCAGACTAGCTGGCAACAGGCTGTCTCTTTAGCCCTAGTAGAACCATTAGCTCCACAAGAGAAAACAGATACCAGAGGAAAAGAATACAAGTCACTGAAGGTCTCCATGTACAGGGAAACAGGTGGTAACACTTTTAAATGCCTGTTCTCCAATATTTTCTCCTTTCACTATTGAATCTTGCCCATCTCCAAGGGCATGGAGAACTTACTCCATGCTGATGCTCTGAGACTAATACCTGTGAAGCTGATTCTCATGGTCTTTGTACCTGTCTTTGAGGCCTACAGAACATCCCCACTAAGAGCTAAGCAGAGGTACTACACTAGTTTGAAATTGAAGTCCGAAGGTCTGTTGAATGCCCCCTGCTACATATGGTACACATGAATCAGAACTGAGTACCGAAAGATGGCTATATGCTTCTAATTCCAACTTGCCATTATTTATATTTACAATACTCAGAGGGATTTAAGTCTCCCCAGAACACTGGAAGGTTAGGCAGAATTGAAATGGTAGATCTACCTCTTACCTGTGTGATTATAGTGAAATTACTTAAGGAACATAGCTCTCTGGGCCTCAATTTCCTCAGCAGTACAAGGGATGTGATAACAGTATCTAACTCACTGGATTATTTTAAAGGTACATTAGATCACACATTTAAAGCAAATAACACATATAAGTGCTTAATAAATGGCAGTGGTTATGCTTGTTTATCAGGATAAGGCTTGGGGGTAGAGAGGAAATCAGACACTGGAGGTAGAAACTGCCGCTGTGACGATAGTTTTGATAGGTCCCTCAGTAGATCCAGTGATCCAGCAAGCACCTGTAAGAAAGACCTTTTGGCTGAGTTTCACACCTCACAGACCTGGTCTCTGACTTTAGGGATTTTCCAGTTTAAAACAGAAAACACTTCAACACGAAGAATACAGCATAGGGCATTAAAAGAAAACGGGCAGGTATAGGGACATATATATACATGTTATAATGCTGCCTGGCAGTCCTCCATTGGTGAAGCCAGCCACATGGGGAGAGGAGATTGCCAGAACGAAGGAGTAGAAGGCACTGAAAGAAGTGGGTCGAGCATCTCAACAGGTGGGGGTAGTTTTGGCTGTAGCATTAATGATCACCTGGTAGAGGTGGGAAAGACACCTTCCCCACATGGCTACCTAACCTTTCCCTTATTTATTTCGATATGAAGTTGCGAGTCAAGTTAAATACATATATTTAACTGTAACTTGGGAAAGTGTGACTTTATGACACCCAAGAGGTGTCAAATGTGCATTTAAACAGAATCTGGCCTCAGGTTCTTATAATATGTGGATCATAGCAATATAAAAACATGCAGGAATAACTATAGACATAAGATATCTTCTCACTAGGAAGTAAGATGGGACCCCAGCATGTTTTCTCTAGAGGACTGAAAATAGTACTTTGAAAACCCTATTTTACCTTTGTGGACATGTTCATTCTTTTTTATTTCCCTGAAGAAAAATGTATCTTATGCACAGCTTATGACTGAATTTCCACTGGTAGGTTAACCACATGTAGGTGTGTAGGGGAGACTGACCATTGTATTGTGCCATTATTCCAGGCCACTGACTGACTTTCAAAGCCTCAGTTACTCCTAAATAAAACTCTGAAGACTCTTTGGGGATTAGAGGTCCCTCCCCTCCCCTGGGAGAGTTCCTTAATGTTAGACCAACCATAACAGGGAGCTGACTTCCCGTCCAGTGCTTGCTAGCAACCAAAGAACTAAACCAAAACAGTTCTTGCTTGTCTTACCTAAAAACTCCACTTGTCAAACAGCAATTGCACAAAGGAAAGGTCAGCGGTCTATGTTCTGAGTGCTTAACTTTAATCATTTCCTAAGGTGGACAGAGTCTAAGAGGTTTTCAAATCACTCCTCAAATGTAATGGCAAGGGGTTAAGTAGGTCATTCAATCAGAAATGAAAATCCAGTGCCTGGTTCTCCCTCTTCTTTATCCCATCCCATCCCCATGTACTGCTGTATACTAGTAGAAACTCCACAGATATTCATTCAATCAATAGATCTTTATCGAGCACTTTCTATATGTCAGACATTTGTTGAAAGAATAGCTAGGATTTTCCTTGTGGGTTATTATGAAAATTGTACAATCATATACTTTTATTGTTATTTTTAATAAAAAAGTCAAATGACACAGAAACATACAGAATTGAATGTTCCTTCATCCCACTGCCCAAGGATAACCATTTTTAATAATTTGTTAATTCCTCCCATCGTGTGCTATGTTCTATACTGCAATTTGCTCTATTCATTCAACAAGCAGCTACCCACTTCTTTCTGTGTCAGTATACACACAGTTACCTCAATTTTCTCAACTCCTTCTCAGTTTTGTATAATATACATGGATCACAATCTGTATAATGTACCTTTTCTAATATTGATGAATATTTAAGTTGTCTCTATTCTATTGGTTTAAAATAATGCTGCAAATAACATTCTTGAGTTTATATCCTTGGACTCTTTTGTGAGTCTATTTGTGGGATCAGGATTAGTGGAATATCTAGGTCTAAGGGTTGGCACTTATAAAATATTTAGGTACTTCTAATTTGCTTTTCATAAATATTGTATTGATTTAAGACCCATTAGTGACCCAAGACATGCACTGTCAACTGATTCCTCCAACTGTTTTCCTCCATAAATGTGGCAGATGCATGGGTCTTGATACTCTTCCAAATTAATAATCAATCACTGCTCTTGAGAAAATAATTTTGGGATATGCAATGAACCTCCACTGTATTGTTTTCCAAGGGCATGGAGAGTGATTAATCTAAATACACACCTCATTCCATGGAATCCGCCGACCTTGTTCCTGTCTCCACCCGCTGTGCTCTTCTCTCCATGTTGCTGTTTAAGATTCATTATGGCAGGCAATTTGGGTATAAACAAATAGCACAACACAATATTTGCCCTCAAAGACCTTTCAAATTGAGTCGGGAGACAGACACAGATGGCTAAAAAACAAGCTAAAAATACAAGTCAGTATATAAAAAGCAGCAAATATAAATAGTCAGCATCATTGTAGAAGTTCAGAGGAAGGGAGGAAAACAGTGGGCTACAGTGTTGGAGCCTTAGGCAGAAACAGTGTAGAATTTGTGGGTTTCTCCAGGTGGGAGATGGAGGTGTGTGGGAGATAACTATAAAATGCAAATAAGAATTGTGACCAGTGTGGCTCAGTGGTTTGGGCATCATCCCCCAAACCAAAAGGTTTCAGGTTTGATTCCCAGTCAGGGCACATGCCTAGCTTGCAGGTTTGGTGCTGGTACATATGAAAGGCAAGGAATTGATGTTTCTCTCTCACATCAGTGTTTCTCTCCCTCTCTTTCTTCTTCCCTTCCCCTCTCTCTTAAATCCATAAGCATGTCCTGCAGTGAGGGTTAAAAAAGTGCAAGAGTCATCTGACAGAGGAAGAGAGATTCCATGAGAGTGTGGAAAAGAGGTGCAAAAGTGCCCACTTATACCTTGCTAGTTGGATGTGGTGGGGTTTACAGTAGTCCTTGAGATTATTAGATACTTGGCAGGGGTGTTGTTTTTGGTTTTGTTTTTTGAGGGGAGGGCAGGGGATGTGATGGGGCTGGTATAGATAGGTCATTAAAATATTGAGAATGTAAAGAAAGCTTTTCTCAGGAAACTACCTGCCTGCTTCCACATACACAACAATTTTGTCTATGATTTCAAGGAGCCCTTCCTTCTACGCCAAGGTAAACTTTAGAGTATGTCTAAACATAATTGTAACCCAGGACGATCCACCTAGAAAAAATGTGAGGCAGGTATGCATATCCCAGTAAAAGTTGTTTGGCAACATAATATTCGTATGTGAGTGAATCATCAAACTCTGAAGCCGACTGGAAACAGGTGGGTAAACAACGTGACAGGGCTGTGCTGGCATTTCAGATTTTCCTTCCCTGTCTTGCTGTCTTTAGTTTATCCAGTGTAAATTATGGGAGGAGATTCTTGGTTTTGTTCAGGAGAGAGTGTCTAACCTGAGAGAAACCAAGCTCTTGAAAACTTGAATCAATGGGATTACTAATGCATGTAAAACTGGAATCCACTCCAAGATGCTGCTTTTTGCTGCAGAAAAGATACTCTTGCTCCCCACCCCCTCCTTTTTTTTTTGACAGTCAGTTAATAAAGACTCAACAATAAGCAGCTGCCAGTGATGTCATTTGGGACTTTGTCCACGGAGCTTGTATTTACAAGCTCGGAGCAACCACAGAGCCGCAGCGGAGGGAACAAGTCTCCGCAAACTTGCTGTGAATTCTCCGCAGGACTTTGCTGCCGCTTTGGATATTCAGGAAAACTGAGTGTGTCCTTTTAGCGCAGTCTTTTAATGCTTCAAAAATAAACAGAGGATAAACTCGGGAGGAAAGTTTTAGCTGGAGAGAGGTGTTGCAGTTCCTGTGTCTGTCTCCAGGACTGTGATATGTGTTGACTGAGGCGCTAACTGCAAGTAAGATTGTTGGAATTTTTTTTTAACTCTTGTAACAGTTTTTCTTATTTATACAGCTTGCTTTCCTTTTAAAGTGAGATAATGATGTTTACGCATTTCTACAGGCTCTCTGGGCTGCCACCACAAGTATGCATTTGCTCCGAGTAATTATAGTGCGCTGAAGTTGCCTCTTAGGTGTAGAGGACTCCTTGTCTCTGAGAAGAGGCACTGGGACAGAGATGATAACAAGATAGTACTGAGTTCCTAATTACTTGCCTCTGCAGGGAGGTTGGATTTTTTTGTTGTTGTTGTTAAATAAAAAGCAACCAACCATACAAAAAACTATTAGGTTGACCTAGGAATTTTAATAGAAAACTATAAAGACTAATTTTTAATTAACTGATGTGCTAGAGGGGAAACCCACTTTTTGTCTCTGATCCTTTCTGTGGTTTATAGATTTCTGTAATATGTGATTCTTGTTTACAGTATCTCGTTTCCTCCTGCCTACACCCTTCCCCCCCCCCCCCCCCACGGCACCACCCCTCCCCACGAGTCATTCATTCTTGGAGAATTTAAAGGATAGAAAATGTTTTGAAATTGAAACCATTTCTATATGGGTTCTTTTTTTTAGTATCTGGAGAAATATTCACTGTTCTGACTTGTCTTCTGAGTTAGAAACCTGAAATAATGTACTCCTGAAAAAGTCAAGTTTTGACACACGGTGAGGTCAGGATTCAAGATCCACATCCTCTCTTTCACTTTCCTTCTGACTCTTTAAAACCTAATATTCTTTGGGGTGTAGGTAGAGTGTGCTGTGTGTGTGCCTGCCTGGATATGGGCTCCCTCTTATCACAGCTGTGCTGGGCCACCTGGCCACTTGGAAGCTGTGCTCAAGAATTCTGTGAGTTTGTCTCTCTATTGCCAGCTTGAAGATATTGGGCTTGCCCTTCAGTGCCTGCAGTTCAGCCCCTTGCAGCCAGTAGCAAATCGGGGCTGAGTCCTGCCTTTTAGAACTGTCAGCTGCACTGTGCAGATTGGCAAGAAATAGATGTTAGCCTGTTACCTCCTGCATGCAAACTCCATGCATCACTCCTGGAGACCTGGCCTGCTCCTCAATTTAGCTGCTCTGTCACTAGCCCAGGAGAGCAGTGACAGCCTTCACTGACTTTCTCTTCTTCCCTGGTCTCAGAGAGTTGTGAGAATCCAGTACCAGAAAGATCCAAAAATATTCGACTGTTTTCCATGGGGCACTAAGTTGTGCAACTTCCTGTGTGTTTGTCAGCTCCAAATTTTTCCATCAGCACACACTCTGCTTGTATATGTTTCATGGATTAAAGCTCAGTGCTTTCTGTAAATTTTCATTTAAAATAAGGGATTTGCTGCTAAAGCAGTTTTCAAAATATTACTCAAAGCTTATCCTTTTACAGAAGAAAACCTCAGGCACAGGAAGAGAAATTGTCCAAAGTCACCCGGCGAGATGGTGGCGGTGCTACAACTAGAAACTAAATCCTTCTGCTCATGCTGCGTGCATTCCACGTTCCACTTCTCACGGATTGTAAAAGAAACAGGACCCACACGTGGTTAATAGGTCTTGTAGGAGCAGGGCACTATGAAAGTGTGTAGGTAAAGGTGGTCTGGCAAAGAGAGAACATTTCTGTTTTGTCTTTGGCTCTGAATATGCTTTTTAAAGGTCTCTCTTGCCCATCATTTTCACTAGAGAACTGAAGAGAACTGTCATTATTTTGCAGTTGGTGGATGAAAGGCAAGCGAGCTGATTTCGGAAGTTGGAAAGCACAGAAGGCGTTTTGTATCGGATACAGGTGGATAGATCTCAGGTGGTTCCTTGCTGTGACATTTTCTGCTTCTGCTTTACTTTTGTCTCAGACTTTTTATTGACCTCCCTTTGTTTTTGGACTCCTCTTTGGAGCCCCTTTTCTTTCCACTTTTCCATTGATTCCTCCACCCCCTTCATTCTCTCACTATAGCCGTAGACCTCAGATTCCAACAGTCAGCTGAGTTCCACTCACACCCTACATTCCTTTCGCTCTGGAACCTGCCTTGCTCCTGGTGCCCATGCATGTGGGGTGCCACTGGGGATTCTCCAGGTCGCAGTGAAGATTTCTTTTATAGGACCCTCATGGCATCTTATGCTGACTTTCGCTGTGAGATCTGGAGCTTTTTGCCATGTAGTCAAATATCTCTTTCCATTGAAAACAAGTGCTATGTTTTAATAACTCCATATATTCATGGTACCTGGTATGGAATAGTTGTTCAATATATAATACTAAATAAATGAATGAGTCAATTGTTAATCTTATATATGCCTTTGCCTGCATCAAACACCCAGGCCCCTGCACTTTGCTGACAAAAATATCACATAAGTGTGCTGAGTGGCTTTAAATTCTTCTTCACTCTGGTTGAAGGCCATCAATGCCAGACTCCTCAGCATGCAAACAAGGCTATGCGTGATGTGATGCTTGCCAACCGAGCCTGGCTCACCTCTTCCCACTCCCCCAATTGTCCTCATACATAAGTTCTGGAGTTTCCTGGTCTGACAGCTCAACAAGAGTTCTCCATGGAGGGTTGCTGGGCATCGTGGCATTGTGATTGAGGGTTTGGGCTGGAACCAGACAGCGTTGGCTCAAGTCCTGCCTCCACTACTTGCTGGCTTTATGGCCTTGGTTAATTCACATATCTGTTTCAAGTTTTCATTTTTAAAATGTAGATAATAAGAGTGCCCACCTTATGGGGACCCGATGGAGGATAAAATAAGTTATTACAGCTAAGACACTTAGCATAATACCAGGCATATATTAGTGCTAAAGTATTAGCTATTGTCATTAATATTTATCTTGCATGTCCCAACGTAGACTTAATGAATTAGCATCTACATGGTGAAATTCAGGAATAGTTAAAAAATTCCTCAGATGATTTGGGTGGGAATTACTGGCTTAACTACCAGAGGTGTTTTTTGTATAACCTGAACATGCTGGGCTGCTGTGTTCTTTAGCACCTCTGTACTTTTATACCCCTGCCTGTGGCACCTCTCTATCCACCCAATTTATGCTGCAGGCCCTTGCCAAATTTGTAATCTTGTGCATGGCTCAGCACCTGGCACAGAATGAGTTCCCAGTAGGTGATGAAAAAAAAGTATGAATGCATGCTCAACAGGCACTGTAAAAGAAAATTTAAACTGTTTTCTTCCCCTTAATTACTACTGAAGGATTGCTGTATATCAGGCAGACTCCTAAATTCTTTGCATATGGTATCCTGTGATACTGTTTCCCAGGCAAAGATACTGAGGTTCAACAAGGTGAAGTCAGATTCAAAGGTCACTTGGGTGATAAGAGGGAGAGGCAAGATTTGAGCCCTGAGCCCATACTCATGACCTTTCATGGTACTGCTTTCTGGATGTTGGAGGAGATTTTTCTGGTGAGCTATGTCCATGATGGAACTTTGATTTTTCGTGTCTTCCCCTGAATGGATTATACTGTCAGAGCAGCAAATCAGATGAACACTTCCAGGTGCAAGCCATTGAACTGGTGATTCACATTTTCTAGTGTTTCAGAATTGTCTAAAGTCCATGCCCAGTTCTTTGCTATTTTTGTTTTTCCTTTGATCTCAAATATGAATCCTCTTGCAGGCTAGCCCAAGTTTATGGCTGAACATCAAGATTATTTGCATTCTCCGTATGGGTGTTGGTAGGCTAAGTTCAGTTTGATCAGGAGCTTAATCCAGGGGATTTAGGTTAAGAAAAAGGAGAAAGGGATAATGGTTGGCCATTTGATTGGTCCCTGGAAAAGTTTACCAAGAAAAATGGTAGTATTTTGTGATAGTGGATTTGAACAGGGTGATTGAGGCTGAACAGTGGCAAGTTATAGAACCAGTTAAACACAAGGTATCCTACAGCCTTATTTTTCTCTACTTCTTTAATTCTACACAGTTTAAAGCCTTTGGAATTTTGAATTCCTAGTTGTGCTTTCTTTATAGATGAAATAATAAATCTCTTGGATACATAGAACATTACCCACAACATTTACTACGCCTCAGTACACACTTGTCTAATGAAGTGGGTCATGTCAGCTTGGAGGTCTCAGTTATACAAGGTACTTCCCAGTAGTTACAAGTAGGACAAGAAAACAGATCACTTCTTTTAGACATACACTTTATGGATTAGTGATGCTTTTGAGTAGCATTTTGATGCACTATGGAAACACAATGGACTGAGTTCAAGAGGAAAGTCCCAAACCTATTTTGGAAAATAAGCTCAAATATTAATATGGCAGATTAATATCATGGTGTTGAAAGAAGAACTGTTAGTTCTGAAATGTGGGAACAAGTGTTACTCTCAAGATGCATGGCTGACAGGCTGCTTCATTAAAGCTCAGTGCTTTAATTGAGTTCCAAATTGAATTTTAATTCAATTCTAGGTGAAACTAGAAACTGAGCACTGATCCAGGTTAGTTCAAAAGGTATGTTCCAAATGGTTTCCATTGTCAGTATCAACTTGTTTTTAGAAACTTTTTAAAAAATCCAACAATACATGCTCATAATTTAGAAAACCAACCAGTACTAAAATGTTTATGTAAATATATAATTCTATATATCTTAAATGAGTACATACATATATAGATTATTTAGTATACAAACTGAATGATAGCACTAAATTTTTATATATATGCATATATCTCTGTTGCATATATATCTTGCAGTACAAGTCCCCTGAGCTACTTCTTCCTTCCCATTCCCCAGTCCTGCTCCTCAGGGGTTTTTACTACTCATTTAGCTTTTTTTCTGTGATATTTCTAAATAATATTTTATATCTATGTATAATATCAATTTATTTGTCTTTTTCCTATTGTGGTGGATTACAATATATATTTCTCAAACCTACCTCACCTTCCCTGTTCTCCAATGAATAATATTACCACTGTTGGTTAAATGTATATTTAGTGTTTATTTTTATCATGATTGGAAATGTTTACTGTTGAGTTAAATCATTTATTGTTGATTATATTTTTATCCTGTTAAAATTTTTTTCCTAAAATTATTAATTGCCTCATTTACAAAATTTACTTACTGTTTTAGGAAAGTATACTTAAATGTTTCCAGTCATTTCAACAGTGCTTGACAAATGTGTCAATGATAATGTATTTTTAAAATGTTCTTGTAATTAAATTCTCAAGTCACTATATATGAATTTATTGTCAGTTGTCAAGTGGAAGAAGCTAATTATTAGTTGTGGCATACCAGAAGCAGTTTAAAAGGCCTGCCTTCACTATTTCTTTTATTCTGACTGTAGTCAATTACTTACATGTGGATAATGAGACAGACATGATATGGTTTATCGTAGTTGGTAAATAACATTCATAATTTGGTTCTGTGAATACTTGATATATTTTAATGTAAGAAACACTCACTGTTTCTGAGTACCTTTGACATCTAGAATAACTTAGAGGAAACCAAATGATACTTCATAAAATGTTATTTTATAAATAGGTAAATAAATATCCCATGCAAACTGAAACCTATGTCTTCACTTCCTAATTTTCTTCTCACTCATCCTTTCAGCCTAGATTTGTAAAATCAGGAATGTGAGATTCTGTATGATTACGAGTAGTGAAAATAATTTAATTTGAAAGAGACTGTATTTTTAGAGATTGCCAGTAGAGGGCCATATTAAACTGAATAAACACATACAGACTGCAACAGTTAAGAAGCCATTGTTTGTAAGATACCTGATTAATAGCCATAAAACTACCAAAGTAATTTTTTAAAGTGCATTCTATTTCTTTCTAGCTGGAGAAATTAGAAGTCTTAGCTTTTCATTTTCATTGTTTTCTTAGGGGGAAATTGGAGAATTCAGATAAATCATTAGTAGCCTATCAACCAAACCAGGACTTTGAATACCAAGCCATAAAATCTATACATGACATTTCTTTTGGAGTTGGAGACTGTCTCAGCCTTTTGGAGAAGTAGCATTGGCTGCTAAATATGTGAAGGGAAGAAATAATATTTTCCCTCTCCTAGGAACAGTTTATACTTGCTTCCTACTTTTGAGTGAGCCCCATTCTCACCAAAACAGGTTTTCTGTTCTCTGCACCTGGACCAGAATCTTCTCACTCTATAGGATGCTATAGCTTCAGAACCATCACACTCATTGTCTAGTAAAGAAAAGAGTCCTGGGCAGTTGAGCTGGCTTTTCTAAACTCACTCAGTGGCTTAGGGCAGAGCTATTCCCTTACTACTTAACTGGCCTGTTTTCAGCTCCTCCTACTCACCAAAATCTCTCTTTCTTAGGAAGTCTCCCCTCCCTATCCCTCCATCCTCTTTTGAACAACCCCTGCTCAGCCTAAATGACCCTTCCATGGGAAAACTAAACCTACTTGTTATTATATTATGGTAGCTTCAGGTACTTGTTTTATAGCACTTCATTAGTGTAATTAAATATATGGTCATGCATTTGATCAAAAACGTCTTCCCTATCTAGGCTATAAGTTCTGTGAAGGCTGGGCCTGTGTCTATCTTGTTTAATATTATAGCCTCAGCACCTAGAACACTGGCTGGCAAATGGTGGGTACCCAGAAGATATTTGGTAAATGGGTGGATATAAGCAAGTTTTCAGACTGTAATTTTATACTTTTCTCCTCACCATTTTTACATGTATAAAAGCATTCCTTTTTAAGAACACATGGACAAAGCTGGGTGGTGGGAGCAAGGGAAGAAGGTAGGTTTGGCTGGGATGGGGGGAATGGTGATGGGGTAAATGCAGACAACTGTAATTGAACAATAATATAATTTAAAACATTCCTTTTTATAACTCAGCTGATGACGTTCAAATCTTACAGCATTCAAAATGTCTGTGGCCAGAGGGGAGAGGGGAGGAAATTTCAGGGGAGAATGGGAAGGGTTTATAGGAACAAATATAAAGGACACATGGATAAAAACTAGAGGGGGTGGAAATGGGAGGGAGGTCAGGAGGGATGGGTGGGTGGGCTGGGGTGGGAGTAAAGGACAGAAAACTGTACTTGAACAATGATTAAAATAAAATTAAAAACAAAAACAAAACAAAGAACCAAAATGTCTGTGGACTTGGCATAAAGGCATGGCATTGTTTTTTACCTAACTTTCAAGGAGTGAGTGAGTGCCTATTTATTTCTAGTCATGTATGCAACAGTATTCATGGCATTTGTTAAATGAGGGCTCTGAAGGCATGAGAATAAATGAAGAAGAGAATGAAGAAAGATTTTTCTTCTCTTGTTGATAAGGACAAGGGAGTAGAAACAGAAAATGTTCTGCCAATGTGCCCTTTTATGTTTCTCAGATTGGGCTAGAGATTTTTTGGATACCCTTTTCCTGAGAGACTGCATTATGCACTAGAATGAACAGAACCTTTGGATTCAGTTAACACAGATAGAGGAACAGAAAACAAATAGCTACAGTTTGTGCCCCCATGGCCTTTACTGTTGAATATTCCTGGGTTTCCATCTCTGTTCTGATATCCACTGATTTTGGTTATTTAACTTCATTGAGCTTGTTTTTCTTGTCCATAAAATGTAGTAGCATCAACAATTTCACCTACTGTTTATGAAGTGCTTACAATGTGTCTGGCCCTGTTGTGCTTTCTATATACATTGTTTCATTTAATTCCTAACATAGCCCTCTGTGATAGACATTACTATTAATCCCATTTTGTAGATGAGAAAACAGAGGTACCAAGAGGTTAATTTGTTCCAGATTGCACAGTAAGACTTTGAACCAGATGTTTAGACTATATTACCTTTTTATGGGATCTTTGTGAGGATTAAATGAGATAAAGTACCTAGAGAGCCAGTGCAACAGGAGACCCCCATTACATGGTGACCATTACAACCATTATTGGTTCCTTATCCTTGAAGACATAATGAGCCCTTGTAAGTAGTTGATTTCTGAAGGGAGATGAGAGGGCTGATGACAACACAATGTGTCCTGGTCACCGGGAACTGTTTAATCCCCATGCCACATGTCAGGAGCCCTATTCAGTATTTGGCATATACCAGTGTTTTCAGCCCAAAAGAACTACCAAGGGAACTGCCCAATTCTAACCCCCTCTTGGACTGTGAATGCGTTTTTTATGTTCTCACCATATGTGCACATTTTCATTGTTCAACACATTGCATCTGTTCATGTGATGCCCTGGCTTTATCATCTCTGCATTTTGCTTGGCAAAACTGCAAAATCCTGTGGTCTTTGGTGTGTATGAAACTGCTTATTGAAGTACAGTGGAAGCAGGTTATGGAGTAGGGTGGGTATAGTAGAGTGTCCAGATCCTTTTGGTGGGATCTTAACTTGATATACTTTTTCTGCATCCTTGGACCACCTTCCCTAAGTCCTCCTGCTCACTTCCTCTTCATCTCTCTCCTTCTCCCACCATATTTTCTCTTTCCTTATATTTCTCAATTTTCTTTCTCTCCATCTTTCCCTCTATTTTCTTACCTCTTATGCTCTTCTCCTTCTTTACCTTCGTTTACCTCTCCCCCTCATCTTCCTCCCCAGAAAGGAGGGTAGAAGAGGGTAGAAAGGAGGGTATAATGATGGTTAGTATTTCTCAGTGGACAGGAGGATAAAGAAGAAAGGAATCATTTTTCAGTTTTTCCACCTTTTCATAAATTTATAATGCTTATCCTGCTAAATAACACATTTAAATTATATGACAAAGTAAGAGAGAATCCAAAGGACCAAACAGCATGGTAGAGTGGAGTGTAATCCGGACAGAGAATTGAAATACCCTTGTTAAATCATGCCATAAGCCAGCTGTAGGACATGGGATCAAGTGGCCCCATCTGCAAAATGTAGGGGGAAATCAGGTAGTCCCAAGGCCATTTCTGGCCCATGGTCCTGTTTTCCTTAACGCTGAGTGCCTACAGCCTGATGCACAACAGAAAGCACTGAGGAACAAGTTTCCTCCCCCAGGACAGTGGGTGCAGGTCTGGGCTGTGTGCATGGGGACTCCCACAGTGTCTGTGACCTCCAGAAGTTCCATTTTTCCAAAGTGCCAAAGCGATTCATCACTGTTCAACACTGGGTATCCTTGCAACAGATGTTAAAGAAGCACCCTTGAAAGGGTATTTCTCCAAAGCATTTAATTATAACCCCCACAGAAGATTAACAGATGTTATAATTGTCTTTACTCTTTGATTAAATACTTTCTGCATGAGTAGCTTTCTTAGATTTTTCCTTCTCTGTTTTGTATGAGCTTTATAAAGAACTAACATGTGTCTTCAATTTTTTAGAAATTGTTCCTCAGTGGATTTGGTAAGAGTTTATGCAGATTTATAATTTCATTCTCTCTTTCCTTTGTATTTATCTCTATCTCCATACATCTATCTTTATATAAATATCTTTCTATATGTGCATATAAATAAATAAATAAATAATAAATACATATATGCATGTGCACGTGTGCACACACACACACATACGCACACACACATGGAGTGGGATGGGCTGTGATTGTAAAGGCTGAAACATTGGTTGCAAAGGTGGTAGGTGACAGGAATATGAATGTGACCAAGAAGTTGGTCTCTGTTTTTACTCTTTGTTCATTGAAGTGACTGATGCCCATGAATATTTTCTGGGGGGAAAAAGCTGTGTAAAGTGGGAAAGGAAAATATAGCAAACTTGGTGCAGCAACCAAACATGCCAGATACCAAGTGTGCAAGTGAATGTGCAAGCACAGAGAAAAATAACATTAATTTCTCCTGCAGTATTTGCTCTGGAAAGATAAATTATCAGCCAGAAGCCATATCAACATCAAAAGCATTATTTTTATTCCATTATATAGAATGCAAAATTCTTTCTTTTCATTAGAGGTGTGGTTTATATTCTATTACTCATGTATCTCATCTTCTATGTAGCCCATCAGTAAGTTTCATGCCCTTAACTATGCATGAATAAGAATGCTTCTTTCTCATTATCTCATTGTCCACATTAGTATGTTTCTTCCTTGAGAGAATTGTAAGAAAGGAGTTTAGACATATGGCCAGTTTGTGAATAATGAAGACAAGAGGAACAGAAATAAAGAATACTGAATCATATCATTTAGAGGAGTTTGCTTAATAAAGTCTTCACCTCTCCATATGCAGGCATCTGAAAAAGGTCCATACATTAGGGAAAAGATCAACTTGAGATTACAAGAGGAAAAGAAAATTTGTTTTCACCAGATAAATTAACATTAAACATTTAATTAAAAAATAAAAAAAGAAGACAATACTTGGGTTGATTTATCAAAGAAGCCTCAGGTAAATTCAATCTTTATCTGCACTCACTGAGGAAGAGGAGGGAAGAATATTTCTGAGTGTACTATGGACACTGGATATATGGGCTTATAGAGGATCAAAAGGAAAAATACCCGTGTTTATGGGGCTCACAACATGTTGGAGGAAAGGAACCACATGGACATTTAAAAATACTGCGAACCAATCAGTATGATTAATTTCCAAATGAATGGCTAGAGCTCTGCCATATCAAAAAGTTTATAAGTAGATCTTGAACATTCTAGAACCTATATCTATGAGAAGTGGCTGAAGAAATTTTATTCAGCTTATTTAGAGGAGGAAGAGGATTTTAAAATTTTTTGAAGTATGATATAAGTAAGTACACAGAAGTATACAGCTTGATAAAGTTGTACATGCTGGTCAGGTCCATACCACCAACTCCCAGTCCACGGAACATCAGCAGCACTTCAGACACCCTCCTCAAGGGCCTTTCAGTCACACCGCCAAGGTAATCAGTATGCTGGCTTCTAGGAGCACAGATTAGTTTTGCCTGGTTTTGTATTTTATAAAAATGGAAACACATAATATGTATAAGTTTCTATAAATCATTCAAATTGTATATATCTGATTCTGTCTAAACCCACAATTCTGCATTTAGTTGTAGAGTTTTCATGGATTGTATCATAGTATATTCTTTCTACTATGGCATTTGGATGCTTCCAGTTTGGGGCCATTACAAATAGTGCTTCTACACATGTTCTAGTCCATGACTCTTGGTGAACAAACATACACATATCTATGTGTCTATATATGTGATTGATGCATCACAGGGTATCTAGGAAATACTGCCAGATGGTTTTCCAAAGTGGTTGTATCAATTTATATTCCCATTAACAATATGTGAAGGTAAGGTAGTGTTTTAGTTTACTTGAGAGAACACTACTTAACTTCCACTACTTCTTAAGGATGAATGTTAAACAGAAGTAGTGTGACATGTTATTAGGCAGAACTTTTATCATTTGGAAATTCACAGAAAGAATCTGAGACCCTATGAAATAGCTCCTTGTCCTCAAAAGTGGTCAGACAGTGATGATCTTCATTGATAAGAAAGGTGAGCTGAAGGATTTCAAGGCCTCTTCCAAGTAGAGGCTTTGTAAATTTAAATTAACAATCTCTGTAGAAACTGAAAATGAAAGAGGATGAAGGAGGTCATTGTGTGGACCAGATGGTCAGATGGTATGTGACAAGATATGAGTTAACAGGAGTGATTACACAGGCAATGCTGTTTCTGTGAGTGAGAGAAGAGGCTATTCAAGAAAGGACCACAGCTACCTGAGTCCAAAAAGGAAGTGGTAAAATTGAATGTGGTCATACAAAGAGGTAATATATTAGAAGACAGAACAAAGAAGGGTTAATTTGCATGCAACCACAGGTTTATTTTAGAGTGCAAGTGGAGCAGGGGTTGACCTAGTTCACTCTACTGAATGCTTAGAATCAATTATGAAAACCATAATGCAAGGCAGAGGCATTTGATCTGCTCTATCAAGGGATCAAGTGATGGCCATAAGATGCCCAGGAGGGCAGCTGCTCCACAGGGAGATGGCCAGATAACACTCAACAATAAGAAAACATTTCTACAAGCATCTTTGGAGGCTATGCAGTGCTTGAACTTCTGCTCCTGTCTCTTCCACACATTTGATCCCTCTGATATCTAAGTTTAATTTGTGTTTGCATTCAGTATTCTCACTTTCCCTGGAATAACTCATGATGTCTCTTCCTAGTTAATATCTCTTATGGGTGTACTAGTACCAGTCCATGGTACCCAATACTGATCAAGCACCTACCTGAACACTGTTCCTATCATTGCCAATTCTCCATGGCATGGGTGTGGGGATGATGGCAAACATCCCCTACTTGACAAAGAGTTGTTTGGGATCAAATTTCACCAAACTCTATCTTATTTCTTCTACTTTTATAATGATGCTGCATCATTTTATGATTCCTTTGTAAAGACATGAAAAATATCTTGCATAAGTTAGTACTAGGAACTGATTAGAGAGTACTAAGAACTCTGATCGTGTTTCCTTTTTACTTCAACTCCCAGGAAGCTCAGAGCCAAATTCACATGCTTAATTTATGGTTGGTTCATGTATGATGCTTACTGACAATTTAAAAAAATCAATTACAGTTAACATTCAATATTATTTTATATTAGTTTGAGGTATGCAGCATAGTGGTTAGACCCCTATATAATTTATTAAGTGTTCCTCCAATAAATCTAGTACCCACCTGGCATTTGTGATAACTATTATCACAATATTATTGGCTATATTTCATATGCTGCACTTTACATCTCCATGACATCTCCATCTGTGACTACCAATTTGTTCTTCATAACTCCATTACATTTTTCACGCAGCTTCATCTGACAGCCATCACTTTGTTCTCTGGATCTGAGTCTGACTGTTTTTTTTTGTTGTTTTTGATTTATTTTGTTCTTTAGATTCCATATAAGCAAAACCCTCTGGTATTTGTCTTTCTCTTACTTTTTTCATCTAGCATATAATACCCTTTAGCTCCATCCATATTGTCATATAGTAAAATTTCATGCTTTTTTATGGCCAAGTAATATTTCATTGTATATATGTAACACCTCTCCTTTATCTAATTGTCTATTGATGGGTATTTAGGTTGCTTCCATATCTTGGCTATTGTAAATAATGCTGCAGTGAACATAGGGGTGCATCTATTTTTTAAAATTAGTGTTTTGCATTTCTTTGGACAAGTACCCAGAAGTGGAATTGCTGGATCATAAGGCAGTTCCATTTTTATTATTGTGAGTAACTTCCATAGTGTTTTCAACAGTGACTACACCAATTTGCATTTCCACCAACAGTGCAAAATGGTTCTCTTTTTTTCACATCCTCATCATATTCATTTGTTGACTTATTGATGATAGCCATTTTGTCAGGTGTGAAGTGGTATCTCATTGTGATTTTAACTTGCATTTCTTTGATGATTAGTGACATCAAAAATTTTTTCATATTTCTTAGATATCTGTATGTCCTCCTTGGAGAAATGTCTATTCAGGCTCTCTGCCCATTTTTCACTTGGATTGTTTGATATTTTTAGTGTTAAGATATATGAGTTCTTTGTAAATTTTGGATATTAATCCCTAATCAAATGCATCATTGGAAAATATCTTCTTTCATTCAGTAAGTTGTCTTGTCATTTTGTTGATGGTTTCCTTTGCTGTGAAAAACTTTTTAGTTTGATGTAGTCCCGTTTGTTTATTTTTTCTTATGTTTCCCTTGCCTGCAGAGATGGATCAGAAAAAAAAACACTGCTATGAGAAATGTCCAAGATTTTACTGCCTATGTTTTCTTCTAGTAGTTTTAGGGTTTGAGTCTTACATTTAAGTCCTTAATTTATTTTAAGTTTATTGTTGTATATGATGTAAGAAGGTAGTCTAATTTCATTTTATTTTGCTTGTATGTGTCCAGTTTTCTCACCATCATTTATTGAATACACTGTCTTTACCCCATTGTATATTCTTGTCTCCTGTGTTATAGACTAATTGACCATATAGGTATGGGTTTATTTCTGGGCTTTCTGTTTTATTCCACTGATCTGTGTGCCTGTTTTTATGCCATTACTATGCTGTTTTTATTACTGTAGCCTTATAATATAGTTTGATATCAGGTAGTGTGATACTTCCAACTTTGTTCTTCTTTCTCAGAATTGCTTTGGTTACTCATGGTCTTTTGTGGTTCCATATAAATTTTAGGATTTTTTTTTTAGTTCTGGGAAAAATGCCATTGCTATTTTCATAAGGATTGTATTTTATCTGCAGATTACTTTTGATAGTATGGACATTGTAATGAAGTTAATTTTTTCTATTCATGAACACACTATATGGTTTCATTTATTTGTATCTTCTATTTATTTCTTCAATGTCTTGTAATTTTATGAGTGCAGGTCTTTTACTTCCTTGTTTAAATTTATTCCTAGGTATTTTATTTTATTTATTTTTGCTGCATTTGTAAATAGGATTGTTTTATTAATTTCTCTTTCTGATAGTTCTGCATTGGTGTATAAAATTCAACTGATATTCTGAATATTAATTTTGTAACTACTACTGAATTCATTTATTAGTTCTCATAGTTCTTTGGTGGAATCTTTAGGGTTCTTTCTATGTAGTATCATATCATCTGCAAATAATGACAGTTTGTCTTCTTTCTTTAAAATTTGGATGACTTTTATTTTATTTTTTTCTTGTATGATTGTTGTGGCTAGGATTTTCAATACTATGTTGAATAAAAGTGGTAAAAGTGTACATCCTTGTCTTGCTCCTGATCTTGAAGAAAGAGCTTTCAGCTTTTTGTCATTGAGTATGATGTTGGCTGTGGGTTTGTCATATATGGCCTTTATTATGTTGAAGTATGTTCCCTCTATTTCTACTTTGCTGGAATTTTTATAATAAATGGATGCTGGATTTTATCAAATGCTGCTTTCTGCAATTACTAATATGAGCATATGATTTTTATCTTTCATTTTGTTCATGTAGTATATCACATTAATTGATTTGCAGATATTGTACCAATATTGCATCCCAGGAATAAATCCACTTGATTGTGGCATAGGATCTTTTTAATATATTGCTAAATTTGGTTTGCTGATATTTTATTGAGGATTTTTGCATCAATGTTCATCATGGATATTGGCCTATAATTTTTTGTTCAGTAGTGTGGGTGTTTTCCTTCTGGTTTAGGAATCAAGGTAATGCTGGCCTTGTAAAATGAGCCTGAGAGCCTTCCCTCCCCTTGAAATTTTTGAAATAGTTTCAGGATAGTTGTTAATTCTTTGAATGTTTGGTAAAATTCACCTGTGAATCTTCCCAGTCCAGAACTATAGTTTGTTTGGAAATTATTTGATTACTGAATCAATTTCATTGGTAGTAATGTGTTCAGATTTTCTGATTTTTCTTGATTTAGTCTTGGAAGAGTGTATGTTTCTAGGAATTTATCCATTTCTTTCAGATTATTGAATTTGTTGACATAATTGTATTATTTTGTTACAATTCTTTGTATTTTTGTGTTGTCAGTTATCACTTCTCTTTCATTTCTGATTTTATTTATTTGGGTCCTGTCTTTTTTTTATTTCTGTGTTTGGTTAAAGGTTTATCATTTTTTTTTTAACCTTTTCAAAGAACCAGCATTTGGTTTCATTGATTCTTTTTGTATTTTTTAGACTCTGTTTTATCTATTTCTACTGTGATTTTTGTCATTTCCTCCATTCTACTCACTTTGAACTGTGTTTGTTGTTTTTTTTCTAGTTCCTTTATGTGTAAGATTAGTAAATTGTGTACTTGAGATTTTTCTCATTGCTTGAGGTAGGCCTTTAATTCTATGAATTTCCCTGTTAGGACCACTTCTACTGTGTCTCGTATATTCTGGGTCATTGTGTTTTTATTTTCATTTATCTCAAGGTAGCTTTTGATTTCTTCCTTGATCTCATTATTAACTCATTCATTGTTTAGTAGCATGTTATTTAGACTCTATGTGTTTTTTATTTATTTCCTTGTAATTGATTTCCAGTTTCATGCCATTGTGGTTGAAGAAGGTGTTTCATATGATTTTAATCTTCTTAAATTTATTGAGTCTTATTTCATGCACTAACATGTGGTTTACCTTGGAAATGTTCCATGTGTGCTTGAAAAGATGTATACGCTATTGCTTTGGGATGAAATGCTGTGAAAATATCAATTAAATCAATCTGGTCTAGTGTGTTATTTAAGGCTGCTGCTTTCTTGTTGATTTTCTTTCTGGAAGATCTATCCATTAATATCAGTGGGTTATTAAAGTTCACTCTTTTTGCTATATTACTGTCTTTCTTTTTATGTCTATCAGTATTTACTTTATATATTTAGGTGCTCCTGTGTTGGATGCATAAATGTTTACAAGGGTTATATCCTTTTGTTGTATTGATATCTTTATCAAATATGCTTCTTTATCTCTTATTATAGGTTTTGTTTTAAAGTAGTTTTGACTGATCTAAGTATTGTTACCTAGATTTTAAAAAATTATTTGCATGAAATATCTTTTCTACCTGTGTGTATGTGACTTTTCATCTGAAATGTGTCTCTTGTAGGCAGCATATGTATGGGTCTTGTTTTCTTATTCATTCATCTATCTTACATCTTTTGGTTAGAGCATTTAATCTATTTACATTTAAAGTGATTATTGATAGGAACAATGTTATTGACATTTCATAATTCATTTTTATGTTCTCTTATCTTCTAAAACAAATCCCTTCAACATTTCTTGTAATACTGATTTGGTGATGATGAACTTCTTTAGCTTTTACTTGTCTGGGAAACTCTTTATGTTTCTACAATTTTAAATGATAGCACTGCTGGATAGATTAGTCTTGGTTGTAGATTCTTGCTTTTCATCACAGAATATTTCATGCTGATTTCTTCTGGTCTGCAGAGTTTCTGTTGAGAAATATAGCTAACAGTTTTATCATAGCTCCCTGACAGGTAACTAATTATCTTTCTCTTACTGCTTTTAAGATGATCTCTTTGTCTTTAGCCTTTGCCATTTTAATTAGATGTGTCTTGGTGTGGACCTCTTTGGATTCATCTTGTTTCAGAATATCTGTGCTGCCTGAACTTTTATTTCTATTTCCTTTGCCAGTTAGGGAAGTTTTCAGTTTTTTAATTTCTTCAAATAGGGTCTGAATCCCTTGCTCTCTCTCTTCTTCTTCTGGTATCCCTATGATGCAAATATTGGTATACTTGATGATGTTGCAGAGGTCCCTATACTACCCTCATTTTTTTCTCTTTTTTTCTTTTCGCTGTTCCAGTTGGTTGTTTTCTGCTGCTTGTCTTCCAAATTGCTGATTCAATCCTGTGCTTCATCTAATCTGATATTGATTCCTTCTAGTGTATTCTTTATTTCAGTTATTTTATTTATTTTTGACTTTTTCATGGTTTCTATGTTTCATCTTATGCTTACTATTTCTTTGTTAGAGTTCTCACTAAGTTTGTTGAGCATTCACCACAAATGTTTTAAACTGTTTCTGGTAGATTGCTTGCCTCTATTTCACTTAGCTCTTTTTCTGGAATTTTGTTTTATTCATTTATTTGGGACATGCTTCCTTATCTCCTCATTTTGGCTGCATCTCTGTGACTGTTTTTATGTACTAGGAGGTATATCTGCTTTGTCTCCCAGTCTTTGTAGGGTAGACTTATATAGTAGATATTTTGTGGCACCCTGTGGTACAGTCACCCCGATCACCTGAGCCAGGTGATTCAGGACTGTCCGTTTTGGGGGTTGTGTGTGTCCTCCTGTTGTAGTTAAGTCTTGATTACTGTTGGCATATTAGTGGGTGGGATTAAACCTTTGGTTGAATGGCTGCGTGGATTGGTTTGATCACAGTGTACAAGGTGCCATGCAGAGGCTAATCCCTTAGAACAGGGCTTGCCCAGTGGGCTCTGGTGCCCGCTGAGACCACCTTTGTGTGTTTGTTCATAGAGCTAATCAAGTGGTGCTCTGTGGTCTGAAGCTGGTCACTAGGCTGGTTGATTCTGGGATGTCTTTGGAAGGGCTCCAGTGCAGGCAAAGTTCAGCAACTGTCTGTAACTGGCCTGTGGATATCTGATAGGAGCTACAAAGCAAATAATGGTTGGTACCTATCTGTGCTGGAACTGAAGGTGTGTGGGAGGGGCGTCTCTGTGAACCAAAGCCCTTTGCCAATAGTACTGGGTCTGGAGACAAATGCACAGGGCACCTCAAGGCCTGCCCCTGCTTTCCAGCTGCTTGTAATACCCAGCTTCTGAAAGAAACTCAGGCAGTATGAAAGTTGGGTGAGATGCAGTTTCAGGGAGTCACTAAGGTGGGGATGAGTGGTTTTTGCCAGGTTAATGCATGTTCAGATGTGACACCAGTGCTGACCCTGGGTCCATTCAGTGAAAGGCATGGGCACATGCCTAGGGCACATTTAGGCCAGCAGCCACCTGTCTGGGGCCTGTGGACTTTAGAGAGGTTTTAACAAAGGGTACAGCAGGGGCTGAGGCTGGCTTCCTGTCTCCAAAATAGCCTCTGGGGGTGCAAGAGTTCGGTAGGGCTGGGTCTCAGGGAATCATCAGGGTGGAGCAAATGAAGTTCATCAGGCTAAGGCAGATTCAGATTGGACTGTGAGGGAGGAGGACTCAACACAGGGACACTGGCAGTTGTCCCTGCAGCCCTCCTCTTGAAACCACACAACTCAGTTTCTCCTTGTATGTTTCTGGAGCCTCCAGAGCCACCTTTTTCCACTGAGTCCAAGGTGAGTACCCTCGATGTTGTGGGAGCTTTTCTTCCCAGCACTGGTACCCCAGGTTGGGAAGCCTGGTGTCAGGTTAGGATCCCTTGCTGCTCAAGGGGAACCTCTGAAGCTGATATATCCCTCCTGATCTTCTACCACCACATGTGGGCCAGCCCTTTTCATGTGTCCACCTCTTCTGCCAGTCTTGACTTGTCTTCTTTATATCCTTAGTTTTAGACTTCTGTTCAGTGAGTCTTCAGGTGGTTTTCCAGGTGGATTGTTCTGTAACTTAGTGTTAATTTTAAAGTGGTCATTGAAGAGGCTCACACAGCATTTACCTACTCTGCTATTTTGACTGAAACTGCTTACTTACAATTTTTCATTCTTTTATCTTAGCACTTTGTGATAGACAGAATTCTGTGATGGACTTCAAGATCTCAGCCCCCTGCTGTTTATGCACCTGGTGTATAATTTCCTCCCTCTTGAGTGTGGTCAGGGCCTGAGAGGATAATGGATATCTCTCTTGTGATTAGGTAATATTATATAACAAAAGGGGAGTTTTACTAATGTGATTATGGTCCCTAATCAGTTGACTTTGAGTTAATTAAAAAAGGAGATTTTCCTGTGTGGTCCTGACTTTATTAGGCAAATATCTTAAAGAGAGTTTAGAGGTCAGAGAATTGAAACCTCTGCAGAGATTCTCTTGGTGACCTTGAAAAAGCAATTTACTACCAGTTCTACAAATGCAAGGAAATTATGCCCCCAATGACCTCAGAAGGAGACACCACGATTTCAGCCTTAGGAGGCTTGAGCAGAGGTCCCAGCTAAGCTGTTATCAGATTTCTGACCCAAGACAGCTTTGAGATAAATGTGAATTATTTTACACCACTCAACTTGCACTAATTTGTTATACAGCAGTAGAAAACTAATACGTACATTTCCACTCATCTCAATTTCAGTTTTATACTTTGTTATTACATATGTAGCTCTTTATTTTTTGTGATTTAATTAAAATGGAATGGATTAAGGAATGAGTTAAATAGTGTCATAGGGCCTCATACATTCACTCCAGAGTGACTAGGGATAGTACAATTCCCTCTGTGGCATTAGTTTTCTGTGTTTCAGACCCCCGTGTTTTGGCTTGTGCCCTCATCTCCCTTTGGAATGTCCTCTGTCCTCATCTCCACCCATCAAAACTCCATCTAAACTTAGAGGGCCAGCTTGAGTTTCACATCCCTCATAATTCTAGTAATCTGAGTTTTGGGTTTTTTTCTCCCCATTTATAAATCCTTATAGCTATGCTTTCTAGGTTGAGGGCTGACATCATCACTATCCCCTTCAGGAAGGTTTTTAAAAAAACGTAGATTCTCATCATTCCCTTCCTTTCTGCCTCCCCCAGGAATTCTGGTTCATTACTGAATGTTTCAAAACCTTTTCAGGTGAAATCACTGGACAGCTAGATTTGGCAATGATTACCCTCTCATTCTTACACAAGTCAGTTCTGTGTATAGTGTTTGGTGCAATTTACTGCCTGTGCTTAAGGCTCTCAAAACTTTAAGCCAAATTTGTAGATCACCTCTTGCCTGGACAACATATTGTACACTTCTTTATTTAATTTTAAGTCTGGTTTTATTATTTTCCTACTTTTATCTTCCCTTTGGCTTTACTTCCTCAATTATTTTATCATTTTGTTTTTGTGTACATTTTTGTAAGTAATCACAAATCCTTGGGAGGAATGAAGTTGGCAATAAATAAAGAGAAAAACAACATACTCGTTTCTAATACTTTAATGTACATGAATCTCATCTCCCTAGCAACAGTAAAGCTTTCTAAACCAAGACTCTGACTTATACCTTTTTTCAAGCCCTCATCATAGCTCATAAAATTTGAGCATATAGGAGCAGTGTTCAGAAAACTAAAGACTAATGATTGGATGGATAAGAAAAGGTTCTAGCTTTGTACATTGTTTTTTCCTCTCCTTCCCCCTCACACCCCTTATTTCCTTCCTGGACCCCCTTACCCATCTTTTGAAGCACTGAACAAAAAATTGCTTTTTTCCTAGCCTCGAGTATTAGAGGCTAGCACAATGCATAGTTAAGGTTTTAGAGCAATTAATAATTAAGATGACCAATTGCTTGATCACACAAGTTAATTAATAAATTTACACCTTTTTGAAGTAAAATAAATGAATAAGAATATTCTTTGTGTCTTTCAGAGTGTTTCATTTGCTTGAAATGGCTTTTGGCTGATGTGTATTTTTTTAGCCTCCTGGTTCTGTGAACAGGTGCATTCTAGATGCAGGACTGGAGGGGACCCCTAAATCATTAGGCACTGTCCTCTCCCCTTCTAAAGCCTATCGAGTGTGCTGTATTTGGGATGACAGTCATGTCCTTATGCCAAAGTATGTATCTGTGATATCACTTGAAATCTTACAGTGCAGGCCATACTTGGTAAATGGGATATAATCGAATGGGGCAGCAGGTTCATCATACAGGGTTGAAGAATCCTCTAGGGACGTTCTACAGAGGCAGTCATTGTGGAAAATCTGATAAATTGTATTCCTCTAAATATTCTGCTAAGCCTATTCTACTGTTTTGAAATTATATGATCTGTTGGGCAATGATGAGTCCCCTGACTCATACTACTTGTCCTGTCTGCAAATTACTTCTCACTTAGATTCCTTTAGCGTGGTATTCTTTTTTTGCCCATTGGCTTTGTTTTGAATGTATTTGACTGTATCTAAAGATCCAGGTGGGCACAGCGAGATGCATGCTGTGTGCGTGTACACCCATACACAGGGTGTGCACATATGTATATGGGTGTGTGCATTTGAATTCCAGGGTTCTGTTTCTGTCATTTCAGTTAGAGAAAAACAGATTATTATTTTGTGCACCCTCAGATTTACAACGTAACTAATCAAACTTAGCACTGTATCAAGCCAAAGACTTTCAAGGAATTTTAACTAGTGATATTAATCTTTTTTTTTTTTACTAAAGTTAAAAGTATTTTTTGCAGCCCTGGCTGGCGTAGCTCAGTGGATTGAGTGCGGGCTGGGAACCAAAGTGTCCCAGGTTCAATTCCCAGCCAGGGTACATTCCTGGGTTGCAGGCCATAACCTCCAGCAACTGCACATTGATGTTTCTCTGTCTCTCTCCCTCCCTCCCTCTCTCTCTCTCTCTCTCCCTCCCTTCCCTCCCTAAAAATAAATAAATAAAATCTTTAAAAAAAAAGTATTTTTTGCCTGATTGAGATGTTTTTGTGCCATTTTCTCCATTATCATTGAGGTTATGCTTAAGCTGTTATGAATCTTTTCAAAAGTAAGCATTTGAACCATTGAAATCTGCTTCTTCCTTCTCCATGACCCCATGACCCCACCCCAAGTTTTCATAAGGCTATACGATCTCACATATGACTTGAAAATGTTTTAGTTTTGTTCTTTAGGGGTGGTAGATGTTTACTTAGTGAAAGTTATTGGAAGCACTTCACAATGTAGATTCTCAGAGCTGGCATCTGGCAGTCACAAGGGTCAGTGTGGTGACAAATGACACCACTGCATTTGGAGGCTGCCCTTGTGGGACAGCAGAACCCTCAGATAGCCATACAACCCATCAGACACTGCACCACGATGCTAATCAGGTGAAACAAGAATGTATATTTTTAGAGTTCATTTGTACCTCACAATTTCCATCACTGCCTTTGCTTTTTGCCTTGGCCTCCAACTTATCAAATCTGTGCTGACTGTGGGTGGAAGGAAGTGGAGAACTCAGTTTCCTTGATAAAGTAGCTATGGATGCAGAGCCCCACCCGGGGAACCACCTTGCAAATTTGGCAACCCACCTCAACTACATCTGCAGCTCCTGCCACACTGACTTCAGAAGGTTTTGCCAAGAATAGCTGAAGCAAAAAGTGTAGTATTGTGCAACAGATAATGAAGGAAATTGGATGAAGAAAGAGTTGATTGTAGCCTCAATTTCTCCATACCAGCTGCCTTTGATATTTGGTTCCATGCCTCTCTATTTCCTGTTGAGTGGACTCTTTCCCAAGACCTGATCAAAACTTTTCCTGAGCCCCTGTTGCCCAGGAACCATAGGAGTTCTGCTTTCCTATGTATCCCTCATCAAACTGTCCAAACTATAAGAATTACCCTTAGGTTGAGGTTGTAATTAGCAGATAGAACAAGGGCACAAAGTTCAGGGTTAATGACACAGAGTGACTTGAAAATGAATTGTATAGGCAGAGGACACTTTAAGTGAGGTGTGAATTTGATTATGAAGGCTGGTTGTTACAGTTCTGGGAACTTGTGGGCATCATCAGTTGCTTAGATTAATATAAATATGGATGTATTCAAAAGTAGAGGGGACCTTTAGCTATTTATCCTTAAAAACAGTTCATCTATGTGTGCACCAGAATGCACATTGTGGCATCATTTGTAATAGTGATAAGTACCTGCATCTAAATGTCCATCAATAGAGGAAGAGTCAAACAAATAATGCTCTGTTCACACTATGGTACCCATTAAAAGAACAAAGAGGAGGTACTTTTACTCTCACATGGAAAAACCTCTTTGATATTGGGTTGGTCAAAAAGTCTGTTTAGAATAAAAGACATATTTTTCATTTTCATCAGTAACTTTGTTGATTTGGATATTTTGAGTATGTTGGCTATCTCCTATGTGGTATAATGTTGATTTGTCTCAATGTCTCAATGTGATTGCTTCCAACTTCAACTGTTCTACCTGACCATGGAGCATCATTTAGGAAGTAATCTGCAGCATGCAACTTTGCAAACCACTTTTACACGTTTGATCAGTCACAGCACCTTCTCTATACACTGCACAAATCTTTTATTTGCATTTCAGTTGCATTTTTACCTTTCTTGAAAAAATAAAATGCCAAAAATGCCAAATTGGCCATAATATGCCAAAAATGTTGGGTATTTTCTTCCATCTTCAATATTAAAATGGCAATACAAAAATTCACCAATTTTGATAAATTTTTAAATGCATGCTGATACAACAGCTGTCACAATAAAATGTAACAACATTGTTTTGAATGAAGTTAAATATATCTAAATGCTAGTAGGGCCATATTATGGAAAAAACAAATGAAAGTTTTGGCCAACCCAATATGTTATTAAGTGAAAAAAAATCAAGTTGTCAGAAAGAACTCATGGACATGGACAATAGTGTGGTGATTGCTGGGGGCAAGGAGGGTGGGGGAAGTGGAGGGGAGGGTTTAGGGGGGATAAATGGTGATGGACAGAGACTTGACTTGTGGTGGTGAACACACAATAGAGTGACAGATGGTGTATTGTGAAATCATGCACCTGAAACCTGTATAATTTTGTTACCAGTGTCACCTCAATGAATTCAATAAAAAGAAAAAAATATGTAGAGTAGGGCACCATTTATGTTTCAAAAACCTTATATACTTAAAGATGTATGTATGCATATAAATGACCATAAAAAGTTCTAGAAATAGGACCAATTATTAATAGTTTTTTCCTAGTTAGGAAGACTAGGAAATTGGAAGGGCATGAAGAGCAATCTTTTGCTATTCTTTATAAGGGTTTCTATATAATTTCAACTTTTTACTTTGAGATTATATTAACATATTACATTTGAAAAATATCTACATATATGTATTTTTATATACATGTGTAGTTATTTATGTATATTTTAATAAGGAGATATTCTGACGGAATATTTCCTGGGATTATGAGAAAGGGGTTTATTTTTTTCAAATAAGTAATCTGAGGTGCCAAAGATAACATAAAAAAGGTAGAGTATCTCAGCTTTTCTCTGTGTGAGTTGCAGTTCCCAGTCATGGTAATGTTTAATCTAAGATACAATCAAAGCTATTAAAATACAAGTCAGTGGTAATTTCTAAGTAGGTGTTAAGCAGCGTAAGTTATTTGTAAACAAATCCATTGCACAGGATTTTAATTTCATTTCAAGTAAGCATAGCTTGTCACAAACACTCACCCTGGGATTAGGGATGACAAGGTACCTGAACTGTGCCTTCTGTACTTGAGGGTAAACAATCTAGTGGGAAGGACAGACAGGTAAACACCTGTCATCGTTCACGAGTCCTCAGTACATTAGAAGACTGAATAAAGTACTTGTGAGATAACAAGTTGTGGACATGCAAAGGAAAAGAAACAAATACTGACTTTTTTAAGGATGGAGAAAATATTTTTTCACAAAAGACCAGAGGAGGCAGATATGGAAATCTAGGATGAATGCAGGGGAAATGAAGATGGGCAAGGGCTGATGGCCCAAGAGTATAACAACATTCAAAAGACTAGAGGTTTTGGTGTCAATGAAAAGTTTATTTCTGGAAGTTAGCAGTGATAATATTGTATTGAAGTATTGTATTGTATTGTATTGTATTGTATTGTATAGCAGTGATGTGAAACTTCCAGGGAGCTATAAAAAAGGCCATTGTATATGGCTGATTTTAATTGTTAATGTTTGTTGAACACTCACTATGTGCTTGGTACTCTGCTAAGTAGTTCACTTGAATTATTTAATCCTTATAGCAACCCTATAATGTAAATAATATTGTGTTCCTATCTGTGGTATAGTAGTGTTTGATTTACATTTTATAAATACAAAAAGTTGAGACTCAGAGAAGCTAACTCACTTATATAATGTCACAACTCCAAACCTAAGTAGCTCCCAACCCCCTAATTTTAACTGTTATTCGAATACTGGACCCACAAGTAGATGGCCTTGAGGTTTTTGCTTTAGGTATACCTGGGAGTTATAATTTTCAGAGGGTAAGCCCTTACAGGAGATGACTAGAGTGTAACAAGCGGACTATAAAAATAGTGAAGAGATGAGAATCACAGTGTAAAAGGTATCCGGGAAATATTTGTGAGGGCTCCGCTGTTAGTCACAGCAGTGAATGTGGAGGAACAGAGAACTGTGAGCTGGAGCTAGAGCTCCCAGACATGGCGGCATGTCCTGAAGCTTGTTACCTGGAGACAGTAGTACACAGATGGCACAAGTGGGTGGTGTGGGATGGAAGGGTAGGGGTGGAGGACATTTCAAAGTATCTCTTAAAGTGACAACTTTACCTGAAGCAAATGGTCAAGGGTGTTCCCAAAGTTAAGCAAACATAATGAAAATTTGGAAACCACCTTCATGTTCAATAGTACAGAATGGCTCGAACACATGATGGCAAATCCAGTCAATGAGATGTTATGCAATCCTCAAAAATGATACAGTAGAAGAATATTTAATGGCGTTAAACTATGCTTAACTAAATAACTATAGGTGGAGAATTATGTAGTGTGTATTCCTATTTCTGTAAGTTTTATGTTATAGACATTCGTCATGTCTGGCTGCTTGTCATCTTATGAGCAGCTTTTCTATTTTTGGGGACATTCTTACATTGTGACCACCTTCTCCCCAGTATTGAAGCTAGAACTCAGATTTCCATCCTCCCTTGCAACTGGAATGCAGGCATACGACTTGAGTTCCACCAACTAGATGTTGCTATGCAAGAAAATTCATTCCTGATGTGAGTAAAGTGTGCAAACAATTCCTGTACGAAGCTTTCCATTTCATGGCATGGGTGATGGCAGGGATATTGAGCTTTTATTAGGGGTTGCAGGGGAGAAGCTGAGTGTTGGAGGCGGCAGAATCTGTTTCCTCATCAGCTCAATTCTGCAGTGTGGTTTCGGTGATTGTTTCTGACAACTGAGCCCTGAGCCTAGTTTCCAGTTCTCCCAGTTGTTTCCTGAGCCACCCAATATTTTTTATAAATAATCTTCTTTACTTCGGAATCAGTCAGCATTGGTTACAACACATGTTGACACTAACCTTTTGTTACTGCTTTTTTCTTGTTTTTTTACAAATATATATTCAGTAGAAAATGACCAGTACCTATTGTGTGTTGAATAGTATTGTCTGGTATTAAAGGTAAAGATACTTATGATGCTTTTTTTATCATTTGCCCACATATTATTTAGTTATGAATGTTTCTTTAAGTAATTTTGGCAATGCTTTTTTTCAAGGATGCATGAGGATATTAAGAGTTTGAAGGATCATGATGTAATTAACATATCTTGCATAAAGCTTAACATTTTTTATTATGTGCATCTTTGAATTAGCTTATATTTCTAAGTTAGCCATTTTCTCTAACTATTCTAAGTTACCATAGCTATTTTTTCTGTAACTGTTGCTCTCTTATTTGTTCTCATTAAAAGCTGTAAAAAAATTGCAAACTTTACTTCCAATACATCTTTCAGTAGTTTCTTAGTGAGTGCCTGGGGAAGGTAAACATTTGTTAGTAAGTAAGAAAGCATTTAAATATTGTTTTCATCCTCTGGATGTATTGTAGCTCAATTTGGAATTCTTGATTCACAGTGACTTGCCCTCAACATATTGAAAGCTTCGTTCTCTTTTGCTCAGGCATTTATTTTTACACTGGCAGTCTAGCTATCTAATAGTCTTCATTTGTAAGTCACTTGAAGACAGCTCTAATAAGTTTTAGGATTTTCTCTTTAGCTTGATGTTTCTATAGTTTTAACATTATACATGTTGATATGGACTTATTTTTATTCATACTATACTTTCATAAAATACATGTGTAGTTTTGAAAATTTTTTAGCCATTATTTCTTAGGATATTTTTCTATGTTTCTCTCTGTTTTGGGAATTTCTTAGATGCATTTTAGAGTCTTTTAGTTGATATTTCTTATCTCCACTTATCTCTGTGCTTTATTGATTAGTATAATTTTTAATCCACTAATTCTTTTTCTCTTGTCTAAACTTTGTCTTGGTTATGGCATTTTATTTCAGACCATGATTTTGTTTTCTAGATTTATAATAGATCCTTTTTCTCACCCATTTTTTGTGCTTCTTATTTCCTGTTCTTGGGTCACAATTTCTCATCCTTTTATGAATGCTATTATATTTTGGTTTTGATTTTTGCTCATTCATTCTTCCCCCAGTTTTATTGAGGTGTACTTGGCAAATAAAAAATGGTGTGTCTTTAAGGTGTACAATGTGATGTTTTGATCTACATATACATTGTGAAATGAGTACCACAATCAAACTGGTTAACAAATACATCTCCTTATATTGTTGTATTTATGTGTGTGTGTGTGTGTGTGTGTGTGTGTGTGGTGAGAACTCTTAAGATAAACCGTCTTTAACAAGTTTCAAGTACATAATAGAATATTAACAATAGTCACCATGCTGTACATTAGATCTCCGAAATGTATTCCTCTTTTAACTGAACTTTTATGGTCTCTGACCAACACGTCCCTATTGCCCTTACCTCCTAGTCGCTGGATACCACTATTCTACATTCTGCTTCTGTGAGTTTGACTTTTTTACATTCTACATCTAAATGAAACTATGAAATATTTGTCTTTCTGTGCTTGGCTTATTTCACTTAGCATAACTTTTCCTCCAGGGTTATGCCTTGTTTTTGAAACTAGTGGAATTTATGTATTTGTTAAAGGCTGAGCAATATTCCTCTGTATAGATACACACACAACATTTTTGTTATCAGTTTATTCATCAGCATACATTTAGATTATTACCATGTCTTGGCCATTGTGAATAATGCTACATGAACATGGAAGTGCAGGTATTTCTTCCAGATAGGGATTTTATTTCCTTTGCATATATATCTAGAAATAGAATTGCTAGATCATATAGATCTATTTTTAATTTCTTGAGGAACCTCCATACCGTTCCCATAATGACTGTACTTACTTATATTCGCACCAACCCAGCATAAAGGTTCCCCTTTTCCCACAACCTTGTTAACACTTTTGTTGTTTTGATAATAGCTATTGTAACAGTTGTGAGGTAATATTTCATTGTGTTGATTTGCATTTCCCTGGTGATTAATGTGGAGCACTTTTTCACATAACTTTTGGCCATTTGTATGTCTTATTTTGATGTCATTATGTTTGTTTCATTGTTTTTATTTTTCATAGTAAATTCTCATCACTTTTTATTTTGGCTCTATTTTTTAGTATTATTTTTTATGTGGTTTTACTTTTCCATTTCTTCTTACATGAGGATTTTTTTCCCTTTCTCTCTTTATACTCTTCTTCATCTGGGGGATTTGTGGATACCTCCAGCAAGCTTAGCAGACACCCAGTACAGTGACTTGATGCATCTATCCTATAATATAAAATTGGGCACATCTTAGATGAAGCTGAGTGAGCCAATAACTTGGCTCATGTTCTGTCATTGAGACTGTCTTTCCTTCTACTGAGCAGATTGGCATCCTATACAAACTGTAGCCTCAGCTTCAAATTCTGTCTTTGAGACTCCTTCTATGGAGCAGATTATCATCCTACATAAACTGTAGTCTCAGGTTTAAATTCTGTCATGGAGACTCTTTCCTTCTAGCAAACAGATTAGCATTTTATACAAGCTGGAGCCTCAGGCAGCCATTAGTTTTCACCAACCTTTTTTCAAGATTGAGGGAGCCCATTTCCTGACTATTTTCTCATGAAGAAAGCCTGCTGTCTTTTGTCTTCAAACACTCATGGAAAGCCTTTAATACCTAATACATATTAGGTTTCAAACTCCTTCCCAATTTTGTATGTCTGTAAGTCAGAACTGAGTAGTCCAGGAACCTCAGTGCACCCTTCCTTCTCTGAGCTCAGTTTCTGCTTCATAGAGATGTTTATCGTACATATCCCAGGGAATTTATGTGTGACAGTTATATATTATTTTCAACTATTATTTAAGAGGAAGTTCATGTTTTAATGTCCATTTATCCATGAATGAACAGATTAATCATGGATCCTTAAAACTGCATAAAAAGGCATGTTAAATGTTTGTATTTTTCCAGGTTGTTGGGTGTTTAACAGCTTCTGATCCTCAAAGTTTCCAAGAGCCATTGACCTAATGTGACTCTTTCTATGTGAATGCATATTTTACTTGCCAGGAAAAAATATAATAGTAAGAATTTATTTTATTTCCCTTCTAAGATATATAATTACATTTCATACCATCAACAACAATAGCATAATTTTAAAAGTCACTGCTACAGTGGCAGTTATGGAATGGTTTGAGTGGAGTCCCCTTAAAGTAAAGTTGAAATTCAGGTTCCTGGTACAATTATTTCTTTTCTTTTGGCAATCAAAGGAAATGCTTCTTTTAATGGAAAAAATACAAATATTCAATCAAAGCAACAGGCTTGAAATGATGAAGGTATTTATTTATGTTTTAGTTTTTTAACTGTTTTTTTCTGAGGTCATGGGAGTTAAATGCAGTTTGCTTATTAGATAGGGACGAATGCATTTCCAACAAATGTGAGCTTCTGAGACAGTGCCAGTGTTGTGCATTCAGTGAATGTTTAAAGAGTGTTAGTAAAAGATGATGAAGTCTATTGCAGTTTATTCTCAGTGATTTAATTGACTAGATCAAGCATCCAGCTTAACTTCAAATTTAAATGTACTGTATACAACTCTTATGGATCTTTTCATGACTTAATAAAAAACAAAATTTTAAACTAAAACAAAGATGTATTACTTAGAACTAAAATAGAACACAATAAAATATACAGATAATATGTAGAACTTTACAATGGAAACCTATATAATTTTATTAACCAATGTCACCCCAATAAAATTGATAAAAATTAAAAAGCAAATAAATAAAAGAACTAAAATAAAAATGAATGAATAATTTAAAGCAAATTACAAAAATGTTAGAATGAGTGAACTGTGAGTTTTTCATCTTGAAGCTTAAAAGGCATACAATGCAATGAACCATCCAAAACTGTAATAAAGAAGACAACAACAGGGAAGATATTTAGCAAAAAAAAATGTAAGACTTGTACACCAAAAACTATGAAACATTGTTGAAAGATATTAAAGAAGATTTAAATAAATTGAAAGACACCCCATTTTTATGAATTGGAAGACTTAGCATTGGTAGTTAGGAATACTCCCCAAATTGATCTATAGATTCAATGCAATCCCAGCAGGCTTTTTGTAGAAATTATAAGATGATCATAAAACTCATATGGAAATAAAAGGTATTTCTATATGGAAAACAGCCAAAACCATTTTGAAAGTGAGGAATGAAGTAAGACTAATACTCTCAATTTCAAAACCTACTATAAAACTGTTGTAATCAAGATAGTGTGGTACTGACATAAGGCCATACATAAACATCAAATTAATAAACTTGAACATGAAGAAATAAACTCTCATACTATGACCCGTTGACAAGGGTGCCAAGACAAACTTATGGGGGAAGGAATAGACTTTTCAATAAATAGTAACAGGACAACCAGATATCCATGTGTAACAGGATGGATGTGGTCCCCTACCTCACATCATACATAAGAATTAACTTAAAATGAATCATAGACTTGAGTGTAAGAGCTAAAATTATAAGATTCCTATATAAGAATAAATGTTGTTTACTTTGGAACAAGTGATTATTTCTTAGATTTGACACTGAAAGCATGATCTACAACAACAACAAAAATAAATAACTTGGACTTAAGTAAAATAAAAAAAATTTTCTACATGAAAGAACACTACAGTGAAAATGCAAAGATAACCCACAGAATGGTAGAAAATATTTGCAAATAGTAAATCTGGCAAAGGACTTGTGTTTAAGATATATAAAGAACTCTTACAACTGAACAATGAAAAGGCACCAAAAAAAGAGGAGGTATAGCTGAATAGATATTTCTTTAAAGAAGATATATAAATAACCAATAAGCACATAAAAAGATGTTCAGTATTTCCATTAGGGAAATTGAAATAAAAATTACAATGAAATATCACTTCATATCCACTAGAGTGGCTATGATAAAATAGTTGGACAAAAACAGATGTTGTTAAGGGTGTGGAAAAATGAGAATTCTAATACATTACTGGTGAGAATGTAAAATGGTGTAGCCACTTTGAAAAGCTGGCAGTTTCTCAAGCTACTAAATTAAAAGTTTACATTTGACCCAGCAATTCCACTTCTTGGTATATACCCAAGAGAAGTGAAAACACAAAAAATTACAGACATATATCCTCACATTCTTCAGAGAATCTATTAAATTAAAGAAATACATAAAATTGTCTTTGAAGGAGAGACTTTTTTTTTAATCTCTGTGCTGTCATGGCATACATGAATATCTAAAAAATATTTAGTAACCTGAGTAATATTTTCATTTTAACTAAGGAGAAAAACATTTATGCCTTCAGAACTTATTCTATAACTTACAACAATTGCTTTTATATTTTAGATTCACATGAAAAAAGAAATCATCCTAAAAAAGAAAGTTTGGAGCAGGGAGGGGGATAACAGGAGGAAGGGAAGGGTCATCAAGGAAAATGTATAAAGGACCCATGGTCAAAGCCAAAGGGGAGAAGGATTGAGGGTGGGAAGGGAGATGAGTTGGGGGGGAAGTGGTGGCAGGAAAATGGAAACAACTGCACTTGAATGACAATAAAAAAAAAAAGATTAAAAAAACAAAAAAGAATTAAGAAATTTCAAAAATTAAAAAAAAGAAAAGAAAGTTTGGATTTGGATTTTCTCTATTTGCCTAGGCAGGTGATGGGATATTAAATCATCTCCTGCCATCACTGTTCTTAGTTTTGAGGGTTAATATTTAAGACTGCAGTCTTTTTGGAGTTTTACATTAATTCAAAATTTAAAAAATAATTATCAAATTTTAGGGGTGGAGAAGGATTTGCAAGAACTCACATAGTTAAAATTCGCACATTTATAGCTGAAAGGTTGCATACTTCTCTGAGATGAATTTTATTTGGCTTTCAAAGTATATTTTTAAAATCTAACAAATCTTTAAAAATTGAGAGATTTTACATAACTATTGGGATTTCTGTGTCATCTTGGAAAATGGAAGGGTTTGGTAAGATGATCTTTCTTCCTGTATGGTGGTTGTGGCAGCAGTTGGGTGCCAGCTGCCCTTTTAAGACACGATGTGTGCCCGCAGGTAGACACTGTTCCTCCAGGTAGCTTTTCTTACTTACATCACTCTCCTGACTTTTCAGCCCTTTGGGTTTGCAGCTGTTGACTTTGCTCAATTTTATTTTTCCCCCTACTTCCCACATAAGGCATTTCATCACATAAGTGTGCACCTAGTGAGATAATTCAGAACTTGTTATCACTATGGCCCCTTCTATTGGTTAAAAGCATCATAAACCTTGCTGATTATGTAAGAGAATCAACTTGAATTTCCCAGAAGAGAGAATTGGAAAACAAAGTATTTTTTTCATTTTTCAAATCTTTTTAAAATATATTTTATTGGTTATACTATTACAGTTATCCCATTTTTTCTCCCCTTTATTCCCCTTTGCCCTCTACCTGCCCCCCCCCCCAATCATGCCCCCACTCTAGTTCATGTCCATGAGTCACACATATAAGTTCTTTGGCTCCTCCACTTCCCATACTATTCTTAATCTCCCCCTGTCTATTTCGCTTCCATTTATGTACCATTTATGCATCTTATTCCCTGTACCTTTTCCCCCATTCCTCTGAAACTATTTTAAATCTTTAGATAGAAACATTCTCAATTGGTTCTTGAGACAAAAAAACTTAGAAATCACAATGGTTTGTGGTTCTACAAAAGACTGCAATACTTAAATAGATACATAGTATCTGTGGTATTAAAATTCATGGGGTAAGTGAAGGAATTAGGAAAAAAAATTAAAGGGTGCTGAGGGGGTGATAAAAAATTTTATAGAGTTGAAAAACGCTGAAATAAAGGGATGACTAAGAAATTGAAAAGACTAATGCTTGACTCAATATTTTCCTGTCACTTCTGACTCCTTCTGGTGGGAAAACACTAAATGTGTGTGTGTGTGTGTGTGTGTGTGTGTGTGTAAAGAAAGTAGTGATCAAGTCAAAGTGGAGACACTAACTTCAATCTTACTGTAGAAGATGCTAACTAATCCAACTGCAAAATTAACCAAGCATTTTTTGTATTCACTATCTTCATTGAGATATGATAGACATGCAGCATTGTATAAGTTTAAGTTGTGCAACATGATTGGGTACAATATATTTTATAAAATATTACCCCAATATGGTTAGTTAACACCTCCATCACCTTACACAATTACCATTTTGTGTTTGTGTGATGAGAACATTTAATATCTACCTTCTAACAACTTTCAAGTATATGATGTTATTAACCACAGCCATCATACTGTATGTTAGATACCCATAATTTATTCATCTTATAACTGGAAGTTTCTACCCTTTGATCAACATATTCCCATTTTCCCTACCCCCCAGCCCTTGGGAACCACCATTCTACTCTCTGTATGAATTCAAGGTTTTTTAGATTTCACATATGAAAAAACAGAGCTCAGAGAGTATTTGTCTTTCTCTGTTTGACTTATTTCACTTAGAAAAATTCCCTTGAGGTCCATCCATGTTGTTTCAAATGGCAAAATTTCCTTCTTTTACATGGCTGAATAATATTCCATTATATATCACCAGACAATGGACACTTAGGTTGTTTCCATGTCTTAGCTGTTGTGAATCACACTGTAGTAAACTTGGGGGTGCAGATATCTCTTTGAGATAGTGACTTCATTTTGTTTGGGTACATACCCAGGAGTGGGATTGCTAGGTCACATGGTAGAAAAGTCAGGGCAAAACAGGGATTTTAATATTGCTGACATAAATGTAAATTGCAAAAATATAACAATTTTGGGAGAGCGATTTGATATTGCCTGAGAAATGGAACATGTGCATAACCTATGGCCCAGTGAGATCTCTGTCTGAGAAACTTCTTTTTTTTTTGTCTTTGTTCAGAAAGATGCATGAGCAAGAATGTTCATAGCAGCATTGTTTGCAATATGAGTGGCAAAACATCAACAGAAACAACCTAAATATCCATTTTTGGAGAATTGGGTAGATGAATTTTCATAAATCTATTGAATAGGAGTTTTAAAATATTTAGAATGAATGAGACCTTTTGTCAACATGGATAAACCTTGATGCCTAATGTCAAATGAGAAAAAAATGCCATATCAGAATACAGAAAGTATGATACATATATGAGCTTAAAATGTACATTGAACAATACTGTCTATTGTTTTTGGTACATACATACATACATAGTAAAAGTATAATTCATGTGTAGTCAGGATGCCTCACCACTACAGAATAGTGGCTGATGGGGTCATAACTGTATTTAAATGGTTATGTCTTGGAAGGGAGGGACGGAGGGAGGGAGGAAGGAAGGGAAGGGAGAGAGAGGAGAGATTAAAACAAGTACGACAAAAGATGAACTTTGTTAAATTTGGGCAGTGGGTACATGAATGTTTGTTACTTTATGTACTTTTTGGGATGTTACATTTTTAGATTGAAAAATTCAAATAACACATTTTTAAAGCACTTATAGGGGTCTAGGAATATGCAGACATATCCTGGCAATTGGTAGCTAAAAAGAAAGAAAACAACCTTATACTCACTGATGAAAATATGCAAGTAATTCCACTGGGATAAGGAACAAAAGTTTCTACTATCAACTTGCTCTGTTAGCTTATGTATTATGACTAGAGAAAGAAATAAGAATTGTAAATATTGGAAAGGAAAAGCAAAAGTGTTGCTATTTCTATCTAGAAAATCCAATAGAATAAGATAAGCATATTTAAAACTAGCAAGAGTGCTCAGGAAAATGGCTAAACAAAAGTTTGAAGTTTATTAATTAGTAGTTTTTTTCTGCATTATATACAACCAATTATAGAATGTAATTTGAAAAATGTAATCTCAAGAGCATCAAAAACATAAACATGTAGGATTTAAAGAAGATACGCCCAAGTGCTAGTTAATACAAGTTATAACGGTTTACTGAAGGATATGAACAGTGACTGAAATTAATGAAGGGATATTCTATTTAAATTATCTACTGTTGCATAACAAACCATTCCAATACTTGGTTACTTAAAACAACAGTGACTTATTTTTTTTTCTTGAGTTTGTGAGTTGTCAATTTGTATGGCTCTTCCTTTGGTCTCAATTGAGATCATTCATACGGCTGTGGTCATTTGAGGGTTTGACTAGAGCTGGAGGTTTCAAGGTGGCCTTACTCAGCTATCTGACAGTTTGTGTAGCTGTCAACAAGGGCACCTTAGTTCTCCTCCTTCAGTGAGTTATAATGGGCTTCTTCATAGCACACTAGTCTCAGGGCTCCAAGAGAGAAGACAGAAGTCTCAAGTCCTCTTAAGGCCTAGCATCAGACCTCAATATAATTTTGCCATATTCCACTGGTCAAAAGTGTCATAAGCCATTACAGATTTGAGGAGTGGAGAAAGGGATGGCACCCCTAGACTGGAAGAGCATCAAAGACAAATTTCTAAAGGGAGAGAGGGCATCCTGGGATGGGAACAATTACAATTCACATCACTGAACAGGAAGATTCAAAAATATAATGATGTAAATTCTCTTCTGAGTATCTATAAAGTTAAATCTAACCTGATAAAAATCTATATGGTACACTTTGTGGAATTTAATGAGTTGATCTAAAGTTCAACTGGAAAACAAAACAAAACAAAACAAAACAAAAAAACCCATCACAAATAGCCAAGGAAAATTCTAAACAGAAAAACAACAATGGAAACTTGACCTGTAAGCGATTAAAATTTACTAAAACTTCATAATTAAAGCAGTGTGGTATTGGTGCAAAGCTAGGCAAATGGAGCAGTTTCTTTTTTACTTTTAAGAAAGAGTCAAGGAAAAGAACCATAAATATGTTGAACTTTGTTATTATTAGGGGGTATTTCAAATCATGAAGGAAAATTTCAATCACAGAATTAATGAATATCCTTTTAAAAATCGAGTTAAATCTATGCTTTGCACAATGCCCAAAGGTATGTTCAGATAGTACCATAGAATATTGAGAAAACATAATGGAAGAAGTATAAAGTATAAAAGCATAAAGGAGGAAGTATAAAGTATAAAATAAAGGGTTGATGGATTTACTATAAAAAATGAAAACATCCTACAAAATGATGAACAAAATAAAGAACCAAGAGATTGAAACAACTTATAACAAGGAATTAATATTTAAAATATATTAACAGTTTCTAAGAAAGCTAAAAATGGAACACCTTTTGACCTGGCAATTCCACTGCTGGGATTATACCCTAAGAACCCTGAAACACCAATCTGAAAGAACCTATGCACCTCAAGGTTCATAGCAGCACAATTTCTAATAGTCAAGTGTTGAAAGCAACATAAGTGCCCATCAGTAAATGAGTGGATCAAAAACCTATGGTACATTTAAACAATGGAATACTACACAGCAGAAAGAAAGAAGGAGCTCCTACCCTTTGTGACAGCATGGATAGATCTGCAGAACATTATGCTAAGTGAAATAAGCCAGGCAGTGAAAGAAAAATACCATATGATCTCACCTATAAGTAGAACCTAACCAACGAAACAAACAAATAAGCAAAATATAACCAGAGACATTAAAATAAAGAACAAACTGATAGTAACCAGAGGGGAGGTAGGAGGGGATAATGGGAGAAAAAGGAGGAATGTTCAAGTCAAGAAACATGTATAAAGGACACATGGACAAAGCCAAGGGGGAGGGCTAGGATCAAGGGTCGGAGGTGGGGATGGCTGGGGTGGGTGTTAGTAGTGGGTGGAAAATGGAGACAACTGTACTTGAAGAACAATTTTTTTAAAAAGGAGAAAGACAAGCCCCGGCTGGTGTAGCTTAGTGGATTGAGCACGGGCTGCGAACCAAAGTGTTGCAGGTTTGATTCCCAGCCAGGGTACACGTCTGGGTTGCAGGCCATGACCCCCAGCAACTGCACATTGATAATTTCTCTCTCTCTCTCTCTCTCTCCCCCTCCCTTTCCTCTCTAAAAATAAATAAATAAATAAAATCTTTTAAAAAAAGGAGAAAGACTATGATATTTAAAAATAAAAGATAGTTTTTAGGTTTAAAAAATAAAATAAAATGTATTAATTGTTTCTATGTGGCAGTAAAAAAGCAACTGGAAAATGGAGAAATGATTTAAGCAGACAGAGAAAAATAATTGAAATGAGCAATATACATACAAAGATGCCCAACATCACTAACCATGTAATGTAAATTAAAGCAATGAGATCTTTTTTTTCTTTTACCAATCAATTTGGAAAAGCTTTAATATTGATTCTGTCCAGCAATTACTATGGAAAATAGGTAGTCTTATACACTGCTGGTATACATTCTTAAAATATTTTGAAGATATCAGATAATTCCTTCAAAATTAAAAACAATTACATTGTAATTCTACCTTTAGAAACCTATACTTTATGGAGAAACTTACACAGTCAGAAAAGATGCACATGCAGTGCTCATGGCACCACTGTCTTGGATCAGAAAACAGCAGCACCCATCTAAATTTCTATCTGTAATTCATTCTACAGAATCACATGCAGCCATAAAAAAATGAATTAGGCCCATCTGTATTGAGTATTGGGTGAAGAAAAATGTAGTCACAGAACAGTAGATATTGATCCCATTTATATAGAAGAAAAAAATAAGTATTTACATGTTTACATATTTCTGCAGGTGAACAAATTGGAAAACTATTCAAGTGATTACCTCTGAAAAGAGGAGTAAAAAGGGGGAGGGTGAAAGTATGCAGTTTTCATATTATAATCTATATAAATTTTTACTGCTCATATATTTGACAAAAATAAATTCATACATCTTATGTATTTTTTAAAAGAACCAGAATAAAACACATTATTATCACATAGATTTTCAACAAGTTCTAGAAAGCTTCTTAGACCATGACAAGGAAGGGAAGACTGTGGAAACTTTCACACAAGAGAAAATGTTAAGAAAACTTGGAATATTTTGCTTGAGAAAGAGAAAACTTACTTTGCTCTAGGGAACAACTATGGCCAGTGGGTGAGAATTCAAGACAGATTGCAACTTTCTAACGATTCAAGACTCTTAAATGTGAAGTGTGCTGCTGTATATGGCAGTGTGAGCTTCTTTCATTGGTAGTATCCAGCAGAGACAGGGCCGCCCCTTGTTGGGTTTATTTTAGAGGCAATGACTATTGGTGAGTAGAGGAAGAGGAGTTCTGCGAGAAACCATTTCCACTTTCAGGATCTGGGCTTCCAAATGTCCTGAGTAGAAGCTAACATAAGTATTGTTACACATGATCTGAACTGTAGTCCATGATTATCTTAGATGATGTCAAGAATGCAGTCATCCTGACATCCAGCTAGATGAGCATAGCTTTATGAGAAAATTCTTAGAATTTCACTCTTACATGTAGACTGAGAAGTTCTCTATTTTAAGTTTCAGATCCCTTACTATCACAGTACAATCCACAGACCAGAAGCCCACCCACTTATACAGAACTTCATATTTTATTACAGACCTGCTGAATCAGAATCTGCATTTTAATGAGATCCACAAATGATCCCTATTCATCTTTTTTGCTTTGTATAATATTCTCAAGGTCCATCCATGTTGTTGCAAATGGCAGTATTTCATCTTTTCTTATGGCTGAGTAGCATTCCATTATATATTGGTATGTGTACCACATCATCTTTATCCAATCATCAATCAAAGGTCACTTTGGTTGTTTCCATGCATTGACCACTGTGATGATGCTGCAGTGTACATAGGGTTACATATAGCTTTGCAAATAAACATTTTCAGGGTTTTTTTTTTTTTTTTGCATAGCTACCCAGAAGAGGGATAGCTAAGTCATATGGTAACTCTTTTAAATGATAGCTTTGATGAATAGAGTAATCTTGGTTGTAGGTCCTTGCTTTTCATAACCTTGAATATGTTGTGCCAATCCTTTCTGTTCTAAAAACTTTCTGTTGAGAAACCAGCTAACAGTCTTTGAGAGCTCCCTTTTAGGTAACCTACTGCCTTTTTCTTGCTGCTTTTAAGATTTTCTCTTTGTCTTTAGCCTTTGCCACTTTAATTATGACATGTCTTGGTGTGGGTCTCTTTGGATTTATCTTGTTTGGGACTCTCTGTACTTCTTGGACTTGAATATGTGTTTCCTTTACCAGTTAGGGAAATTTTCCATCTTTATTTTTTCAAATAGGTTTTCAATTTCTTGCTCTTGCTCTTCTCCTTCCCACTCCCCCATGATGTGAATGTTGGTATGCTTGAAATTGTCCCAGAAGCAGCCCTGGCTGGCGTAGCTCAGTGGATTGAGCGCGGTCTGGGAACCAAAGTGTCCCAGGTTCGATTCCCAGCCAGGGTACATTCCTGGGTTGCAGGCCATAACCCCCAGCACCCGCACATTGATATCTCTCTCTCTCTCTCTCTCTCTCTCTCTCCCTCTTCCTTCCCTCCCTAAAAATAAATAAATAAAATCTTAAAAAAAAGTAAATAAATAAAATGTTTAAAAAAAAAAAGAAATTGTCCCAGAAGCTCCTTACACTATCCTCATTTTTTTTTACTCCTTTTTTTTTTTTTTTTCGCTATTCTGATTGGGTGTTTTCTGTTTATTTATATTCCAAATTGCTGATTTGATTCTAGGCTTCATGTGCTCTACTGTTGATTCCCTGTAAATTATTCTTCATTTAAGTTACTGTATCCTTCACTTTTTACTGATTATTTTTTATGGTTTTGTGTCCTTTTTTATGATGTTAAGGTTCTTACTAACTTCCATGAGCATCCTTATAATCATAGTTTTGTCTTCTATATCTGGTAGTTTGCTTGCCTTCATTTCATTTAGTTCTTTTTCTGGAGATTTCTCCTGTTATTTTATTTGAGACTTGTTTCTTTGTATCCTCATTTGGGCTGCTTCCCTGTGTTTGTTTCTATGTATTAGGTAGAGTTGTTACATCTCCCAGACTTGGGAGAGCAGCCTTGTGTAGCAGGTATCCTGGAGGGCCCAGTGGTGCAGCCTCCCCATTCACCTAAGTGGCACTTCAGTTGCAACACATTTGGGCTGTGTGCACTGTCCTGTTGTAGTTGAGCCTTGATTGCTATTGGCACACCATGGGGAGGGGTTGACCCCCAAGCCAATTGGTTATGAAGACTGGCTGCCACTACAGCAGAGGAACTGCTGTGCTGGGCCCGACCCCAGAGAACAGGACTCACTTTGGTGAGGCTTTGGTGCCAACCAAGTTTGCCCCTTGAATGTGTCATTCATGGATATGGAAGGGTTGTAATCCAGCATGTCTGAAGCTGTTTACCAGGTGCACTGGTTCTGGGGCCTTCTGGAAGGTGCAAGGTCAGCCACTGCTTGTGCCCTGTACAGGGCCACCCAGCGAGGGCTACAGAGTGATCTGCAGATGATTGCTATTTGTGCTGGGCTTGGAGGTGCCCAGGAAAGGACAAGCTATGAATCAAGGCTGACTCCTGCTAGTGCTTAGGCTGGGGCTGCTTAGCAAGAGGTATGAGGTATGCAGGGGCCAGATGCTGTTTGTTTGAGAGATTTTAGAAAAATCTGAAACATGAGCTGAAGAGGCTACTTGTATGGAAATGCCCCTGGAAACATCTTGGGTGGGCCTATAGGCTGGGTGGGGCAAGGTCTCGGGGAATTGGCAGGACAGGGTGAACAATGCTGGCAGGGTTGATAGAGACTCAGATATTGGGTCCACCTGCTGGCTCTGTGGGCGGAGGGCTCAGCAAAGGAATAATGGCTTCTGCCAGCAGTTTTGAGGCCAAACAATTCAGTTCTTCCCCTTATTCCCTGGCACCCTTAAAGCTCCTGCCCCAATGCTGGAGCTGAGAGCTAATGAGTCCAAGAAGTCTGTGCCCAGACCCATTAAGAGGAACACCTGGGACTTGAGAAGCCCTCTGTGTCCCTCAGCCACAATCCTTGCCTGTTTTAATAGCCAGAAGTTATGGGGACTGCTCTTCCCGCCATTGGAACTCTGGGCTGGGGGTTCTGATGTGAGACTGGGACCTGTCACCATCCCTCAGGAGGGACTTCTGGAACTGAGATATCCCTCCTAATTTTTAACCACTGCACATGGGTGTGGGACCAGCCTGCTTCACTTCTCTGCCCTTCCTACTAGTTTCTGCCAGTCTTGCCTTGGCTTCTTCTTTATACCCTTAGTTATAGGACTTCCATTTAGTGAGATTTCAGGCTCTTCTGAATGATGGTTCTGTAGCTTAGTTGTAGTTTTGATGTGGTTATGGGAAGTATCAAGTACCATATTTACCAACACCACCATCTTGACTGGAACTCCTGTTTTACTTTTTAAAAAGATTTTAACTTACCTCTCTGCCCACAAGAGAATAGCACTCTCAATTTAATTAAACACCAAATAGAAGATAACCTCTTAGAGGCTTTTCTTGTACCTTTCATTTTGACAGCAGCTATTACATAGGACATGTTTAATGTCATATTCTACATTTTATGGTTTATTAAAAAGTATGTCTATTGTTTTTATCATATTTTAATGGGGTTTTAAGGCTTAATCCCTTAATCTTTATTTACTAGGCTTTTAGTATTTTTTTAAACATCAGAATTATTTGGAGCAGGAAGGTTGTGGAAGGAAGTGACTAAAAAGATGAGTGAATAACCTCTTAAAGTGAAAATAGCTTCCAGGTAACTGGACATATTCTAATTATCAACTAAAGCCTTAGCAAAAATATATTGGCTTTGGATTTATTTTACTATATTCATTTTCTGAATCCTTTTGGTGTTTTTACTGTGTGCAAAGGCATTTAATGGAAAATAATGAATTCAGCAATACATGGGGACATTGCAGTTAAACCTTTTGCTGGATCTTTACAAAACATTGCTTTTCATAAACTGTTTTCTTAACAAGTCATGTTGCCTCTCAGTGGGATTTGTACAGTTTAGAGCATACGCTACCCAACTGGCCCCAGATGGAAAATACACTCTTGAAATTGGATGGTTTTTTAAGTGTAGCCCTCTACAGCATTCTCAAAGGGAAAAAAACAGATTGAACAGAATTCATTTAGTAGCATGGCCTATAATTCCCTCTGCATCTTACGTATTTAGATGTTTTTGCTTTTGGCAGTAGAATTTTTCTAATTTAATTAACTCATTAGCGTAGGCAGATGACACAGTGTGAAAATTCTTTTCCCTAGTCACTTATCTAACTGTTCTTCCAAACCACTGGGGTTATGTGCACAACTTATTTATTTTTAAAAGTTATTTATTTATCTGTTTCATTTCTATACTGACTTCCCCTAAGAGTTTATGGGCAACATGTAGACACTTCATGTAATGAACTAGAAACCTTTCTAAAGTGATAAATGGAGAAGAGGCAGAGAAGGGAACTAAACAGCAGGGAAAATCTTTACAAAGAAAAACTGGGAGAGAAAGAACAGATGGTTGGAGAAGGGCAGCCACAGCTGAAATGCTTATCCTGGTCCAAACCCCTGCCATCCTGCCTCTTAGTTTTTGGTTCATACACTGTAAAAATGTAGCAATAGTTTGTGCCTGGAAATCAGCTGAAAATACTTCAAATGACAATAAAGGCAAGTTTACCAGGATTATACAAATAGAAAGTGAATCTCCTTTATGCTAAACTCATTAATTCATTTATTTACCTCTTTTCCCCCTTTTTAAATTTTTTGCTGTGAATATATAAATAATTGCTTCCATTTAGATTTTAAACTTTCTTGAAATTTGAGGATATGTATTTCACATCTTCTTTCTTTCATTCTTTGTTCATCCCTTTTCTTTTTCTCCTCTTCCTCCTTCTCCTTCCTCTTCTCCCCTCCTTCTTTTCTCCTCTTCCCTCCTCTCCCCTCTCCCCTCCCTTCTCTTCTTCTTTAGAGCCTAATGTGGAACAAAATAAATATTGAATAAATACCACTGAATTCTGATGGGAAAGAATTCTGTTGTGTGACACTTAACAGTCATTGAGCATCTACTCCATTATGTTAAAGCAGGCATCATTTTAATCCTCAGAGCGATCTTGTTAAGGTGATTGCTGTTATTATTCTCTTAATTTTATCCATAAGGAAACTTAAACCAAAATGTTAAATTGCTTAAGGTCACTAATATTGCTCAAATGTCACAGAGCTTTCCAGTCAAAGCATTTCACTTAGCATGTCTAGGATGCTGCTACCCAAAATGATGGTGATGTGGGATAGTCAGGCTTGATGGAGTTCAAGCATTAGCAAGGGAGTTTCTTCGTGCTCATGCTGAGAGACACAGTCCCCAGTTTCTGTAGCAAATAAGTAGGCATGGGGTGACAGGAAAGGAGGGCACTGAGTTGTGCATTTTAAAAGGTGAGTTTTGTAGTATGTGAATTATACCTCAATTGTAAAAAGATTTAAAATATAAGGGTTTGAAATTACTGGATTTTGGACGTTTTAGAGGTTCCAAGAGTTTTCCCTATCCTCCATTGCTAAGGAACAGAGTTCAAACTGATAGCAGTTTTTTAACTGTTTCAGTTTACCAAAGCTGCATGTTGAACAATAGCCAAGAGTCCCACACTCAGACTGCTGTATTCCCTGGTTCTCTGTATTGCAGGGGCCGTTTGTCTGGAAGGGGCCTTGGGGCAGTGATTTTAAGGGGTCTGACCAGCTTTTAAATCATCAACTCTAAGTTACTGAACAGCATCTTGGGTGAGAGGTTTAATAAACATGAGTTCATGAAACCATTTTTTTAAAACCAGTTTTCATTAACAGGCAAAAATTTCTTCTACTTCAAAGAGAAGAGCTGCTGCCACATCCCTGAGAGAGTGTTTCCAGCCATGAATTTATCTAGTGAGGGTGGACACTGCATTTGGGGAGTATGTAAGCATTCAGTCTTCTCAGTCAGTGTCAGGGTACGGTTAGGATTTAAATAGGCACACTATGGTTGAAAATCACATAATTTCGTATTTTTTATACTCATGTCCAGAATGGAGATGGCAGTTTTTCTGTCAACTCAGAGTGCATGTGCATACACACAGGCGTGCACTCACACCCACACACACACACATATACACATGCATGTGCACATCTACACACACACCTTTACCTGTTTACCTTATGAATGTGTGTATCAATTGCAGGTTATTGAGCCCATGTATCTTCCGGAAGGAAACTGTTGTGTGTATGTGTTAAAGTGTAAGGCAAGCCCTCTGTTCTCCCTTACATAGGCTGAAAAGATAGGGATGAAGAGATTGTAATACAAGGCTTACAGGAGTCTCAAATGTTCTGTTTGGCAGCTATAAGCAAGTCTTATAAATTTATAATTCCCATTTACCCTCCTGCTATTGGCACTTTGAAATGAGAGCAAGGTGCTCACAATGAAGAATGGTGTGGAGGAAAGAGGGAACAGGATTTGGAAGCTTCTGAGTCACGATTTTCTGGCCCTCTTATCTTTGGTATCAGACATTCTTTCCCTCATGCTCTAAGTTATGGCCTCATTCTGACATTTTAAGATATTTGTACATTAATTTGGAATCTAGATTCAATAGTTCTCTTATTCAACATTAGTTTCTGCACAAAGCAAAAGACCAGCAGGATTATTAGTGAGCCTGAGAGAATGGGGTGGGGGGAGGTGCTGATCCAAATAGTTTGTATCTAACACTTGTATTCTTTGGACTCCAAGTGTGCAGATTAAGAACTGTTAATAGTGGCTAAAAAAGGTAGTTGCTGCTGCCAACAGCTGCATTTCCCTCAGCCCTTGAGAAAGGGAAGGAGATCAAGAAAGGGGGCATACTTTCCCCTCAGATTGGTGCTCAGTTGGCTGCGTGTTGGAGTCATTCTGGGATCTTAAGGTAATAAGGACTCGGTCCCACTCTTAGTGATCCTGATTCCTTTGGTCTGGAGGTGAGTCTCAGTGAATCTTTGGGTAACTCTAATATGCAGCAAAGTTTGAGAACTACTTATCTAAGCAGTAGTTGCCAACCCTGGCTGCTGTCACCATGCTCTGGCACCTGGGGCGCGTGTCCCTAGAGATTACTCTGTCTGCAATGGGGCCTGCTTGTTGGTGTATTATACAAGCTTCCAGGTGATTCTGAGGAGCCGCCATTGTGAATATCTGCTGAGCTGTCTTGTCAGGGACAGGAAACTCACTGCCCTTTTGATCTGTCTTTGGCATGCTCAATTCTGAAGTTGCTCTGTAGGGTTTGTAGGTGCCAGTGTGGTGGGTGCTGCAGAGGACATGCCAGTAAGGCTGACAGAGTGTCTGTGCCCTGGATGCTACTGAGGCTGTAAACAGTCATATTTTACACTGTTGCTTAATGAAGCTGACTGAAAAATACATTGACTCTAGATGTGGAAGGGCTTTTTCATACATGATCTCATTGGAATCTTAAAATAACCTGTTGGGAAATGATTAGGAAATGTTGACTCACAGTAGTTAGGGACCGTGCTCAAATTTAAACTTACATGGCAAAGAGGGCCAAGAGTCAAACCTTCCGCTGTGTTTTGGCTCCACCATGTATCTCCATCTGCCCTGGCACTACTGTTAAAAATTTCAAAGCTGGGATGGGGAACAGGGGAAGTAAAGGCAGAAATTGAGATGGAACAAACTGTTCTCAGAGTGTGTGTGTAAGTGCATGTGTGTGAGCATGAGAATGTGTGTCTGCATGTGTGCAACTGTGTGTGTGAGGAAATGTGCCTTTGAGATGTTATTGATACGTGCTATTTGGTTATTGGAAATTATACCACTTATTAACGAAGTCTAGCAAAAAATATTACTGACATCTCTAGGAGTATTGAAGGGCCTGTCTGCCACTGAAAGGCCATTACTATCTGTGAGGAAAATTAAAGAGAATTTATTAAGTCCAGCTCAGATTTCTACAGATACCGAAAAATATTATTTTCATCAGCTAGAGGGAAATGTATGTGAGGGGAAGAGGAGATCAGTATCAATGACCATCAGTCAAAAATAGATGCTTAATATCCTGTCTTTCTCCAACTCTCTGACCATTTTCTTCCCATGCAAGGAGGGTGAGGCTTTCAACCCATCAGTCAGGGGCAGATATGTGTTCTTTATAAATAGAATTGTGAGAAGCTACAGAAAATACATGAACACAATGGGTTATAGTACTTTGTAAGTGCAGACAGGGCCTAAACAATAATTTTTAGGTTGATAATAGTTTTAAAATAATGGTAAAATGTTTTCTTTGAGGCTTGAGTAAGCCTGTATGTTTGACTAAAAAAATTAATTTCAGTGTAATAAATGTGTATAGCATTTCTTTGCTTTAGGAATGATTATTGCTGCCCTGTTCTTTACATGTTCACAAGGACAGCTGCAAACATTCATTCATTTATTCACTCATGCAAACAACAAGTGCACATCCAGTGTGTGCTAGGCTGGTATGCATAAGGTGTTATACTATCTTAGGAGATCATGGGAAATAAAATATTGTCTCTACTCTACAGGCACTTAGTCTTGGAGAATGTTTAAGTCCATGCCATTATTTCAGAAGGCTCACAAGAGGGAAGCCAGGAGCTATACGAAAGCTGGCTGCATGTCCAAAGGTATCTCCATATGGGGTGTGCATCAGTCTTGTCAAGCCTGGAAATGAGAAACTACCCTAGATAGTTCAAGCAGAGAGGGATTTAATGCATGAAAAATTTTGTGACACTTTTAGAAGGGTTGAGGGAGCAAAAGGCATAGGGTGGTGGCACTCAAAGCCCAGGAAGCTGTGGCTGCCTGTTCTTATGCTGAGCTGCTGCAGGTATCAGGAAAGTCACTGGAGCCTGTAGCCAACCACTATTGAAGCTGGTTGCCTGCAGCTGGAAGCATAATGGCCACTGCCTTCCTGTTGCCTTCTGATCTCTCACTGCCTTGACCTGACCAGCTGACTAAGAAATCTTAATATGTAGTTTGTATCTCTTGACCTGAAGTACAGAGAAGAGTATGGTGGGGGCTGGTGTGGTGAAATCCAACAGCGAAATAACCAGTGGAGAGGGATAGGGTCACTCCTATAGCCACCCAGAGTTTTCTCTCAGTAGTTTAGACACAGAAATTTGATTATTACTACATTGGACTGTGATAAGGCTTTGAAATCTGACCAAAATTAACTGTATGGACTGAAATGGATCCTTTGAAAATTCATATGTTGAAGCTCTAGCCCACAGTGTGACCAGATTTGGCCATCAGGACTTTTAGGAGGTAGCTAAGGTTAAATAAAGTTTAAGAGTGGGGCTCTCATTCAGCAGGACTGGTGTCCTTATAAGAAAAGGAAGATATACCAGAATCATGTGTGTGAAGGAAAAGGCCATGTGAGGACACAGAGAGAAGGCAGCCAGATGCAAACAAAGGAGAGATGCCTCATCATAAACCAATCTTGCAGGCACCTTGATCTTCAACACCCAGCCTCCAGAACTGTGAGAAAATAAGCGTCTATGGTTTAAACCACTTAGTCTGTGGTATTCTGTTATGGCAGTACAAGTTGACTAATGAACTAAGCAAATATCCAATTAAGGAGTATAAAGAGTCAGATGCCAAATTGCAAATTTGTACTAAAAATTTAAATTTCCAAAAGATTTTCTACTTATATTTGTTGGTCAGCACATTCTTCTCTAAGTAAACCTACATGGGAATCAAATAAAATTAGAAGACTGCTTAATGACAGTGTTCTTTGAACATGAGAGTTTGCTGGATGATACAAATGGCCAGTGTAATACCAGAGTGTCATTGGGAGGTGACATGTTCATTTCCTCTCTAGACCAGCAATCCTTGCTGGCTATGTGCGAGTAAATGTGAATGTACCTTTTCCCTGACAGGTGGAATGCATCAGCTTGCTTGACTTCTCCTTTGTGGATCCCTCCCCTTATTGATACATCCTGGTGCCACTTTTTTGGCGGGGAGGGAGGTGTTGCTTTGACCCTTTAGTGTGACTTTACTTTGATCTTTTCCATGATTGTCTTATGGTTGAATACACAAATTTTCAAGTTCTTGGGATGGGAGGTAGTACACACTTAGGCTGAAGTTTGGCCAGGACACACTGCTACATTTATACTGCCTGTTGTCATAGACCATGTCCTTCTGATTGGTCAGTCAGTAGTTGTGCTGTGTCAGTTGCTAAATGTTTTGAATGTCAATCTTTGCCTCTATAATTGGCACCATAAAGTATAAAAAGAAATTGACCAGGTTAAGCTATACAGTCAGCCTTCCACATAGCGAAGTAGGCTATTTGAGAACTGTGAAAAGGATCCATGTTTCCCAGAATGACAGCCTCATTAGCCTATTATAGAGTATAAAATCCAGTCACCAGAGTTGCTCCTTAATGAGTTTCTTCATATTTATCAGAAGGGATAACCAACATATCAAATGTTTAAACCTTACCTGCTATGTGTTAGGCATTGCTCTTTAAATGGACCATCTCATTTATCACCATACCAATCTTACTGTGAAGGTGAAGATCTTACTACTGTCATTTGACAGCTGAATCAACGGAAGTTTAAATAGGTCAAATAATTTGTTTAATGTTTTTAGCTAGTGAGGAGTAAAGTAGAAAATCAAACCTTAAGATTAAACATTGTGTTTAGAACAAACAAGTTCTCTTGGCCTACAAGACCCTGTGTGCATAGTTGTTGCTTATACCCTGGAACTTTTTCCACACATTCTCTTTCCAGCTTGCTTTGTTCCTGAGAAACTGGTCCCCTATACTGGAACACACACAACTTTCCCAGCTCCTTCCCAGCAGAAAGACTGGTCTCCCTGCCTGGCATGCTCTTTACCCTTATTTTATTCACATGGCTGGCTTCCACCATTACCATTCTATTTAAAATATTCTCCCCTTTCACATACTCAACACTGTTACACCACATACTGGGGATTATTTCCTTCAGAGCAGGTACCTATCACCTCTTGGAGTTATTTGCTTGTTTATTTATTTTCTGTATCCTCCCAATAGAATGTCAGTTTCATGAAGACTCTCTTATACATGGCTGTGTCATTAACATCTAAGTACTGGGTCTTCCATAGTAATCACTGAGTAAATACATGCTAACTATCCAAAGATTATCTGTTGTGACTTATCAACCCTGAGGCTCTTTGGATTAAGACTTAGGAGGCATGTTTTTGATGCAGGAGGAAATCTCAGTGGCTGAGTAGTCCCTCTGGTTAGACTCAGGATTACGGAGAGTATTCCTAGCTACCAGTACATCTAGTCGCTGAGATGAGGAGGGGGCTGCAAAATGGGTGGGAATAGCTGAACATGGGAAAGATGAGCCCCCAGAAAAATTTCAGTTTACCAGTAGTTTTGCCTATAGTAATAGTACAGAGCTAATCTAATTCTGGAAAATGCTTCTGAGAGTTTATTTTTAACGATTACTAAAAAGCAGGTATTAAGAACTTACTATATTTAAAGAACTGTTCTAAGTGATGATGGTGATTAATAAGTTAAGTCCCTAAGGACTTGTATGAAACTTGGGAGAAAAAGATGCCAAATGGAGTGACTAGGAAGGTATTGTGAAGGAGATGGGACCTGAGCCAGGCACTGGATCAAGGGGAGGAATAGGCCAGATGGAGGTGAGAGGTATGATCAAAAGCGTGGTCTCAGGAATGTGCCTAGTGTGTTTGGGATTATAAAAGACTAGCTGGCAGGAAGTAGACCTTGAGCATGATGTTGGAAAATGTGGATTTTGTCCTGAATTCAGAATGGACTCCTAGGAGTTTCTGTGTGGATTAGTAATGAATTAAATTAATGTTTCTGAAAAATGAGAGATGGACTGACTCAGATGGAGGAGGGAAGCTATGGCTGGAAAAGGGGCCCATCAGTTTTCTGCAATTGAATAAAATTTGGGCAGACTCTGTCTGGGCCACAGCTGTCTTAACTCTCTTCCTGGTGGAGGAAATCAGGAGAAAGAGGCCGCATGCTGTATGTGGGCTGAAAAGTAGAGTCGGTTGCATCCTCTTCAGAGATGGAGCAGTTGAGGGAGTTGTAAAAAATATTTCTTTTCAGTTTTATTAAAAACCGATTGGTATAGAAGTTCAGCTCTTCTATCTCAGCAGTACATTGGCTATGTGTTTTGTGTAGAGTATGAGCATATCTGTATCTCAAAGTGCCTCTGAATCATCAAAGACATTAAATTATGTCAACTAGTATTTAAGGTTAACTGGTCTGTAATATGATCTGTGTATAATTATAACTTACATACTTGTAGGTTATAATTCACTGCCTTTAAACCATTTTTACATACATCATTTGATTGCTTTTGATTGCAGTTGGGTAACATAAATTTTAGAGAGGTTCAATGACTTGTTCAAGGTCACTTAGCTAATGACAAGGAAAGCCTAGACTCCAACCTATTTTTTTTTACTTTGAGCCTTTTACATCTTGATGAAAACTAAGAGCTAGTGCTTAATACATATGATACATCCTTACTAACCAAAAATACTTAATAATTTTAGAACAACTAATCTTAGTGGAGTACAGGGATTAACTGTATCTCATATGGTAGAATGCAGTGGGTGTTCAAATAATCATTGACAATAATGATGTCTATTTCCACCATTCTTTCTGAATTAACCTGTCCCAAAGGAAATGTATCCAATAGTGTTCCTCCAATATGTTTAAATTAAATATTTTTAAATTAAATATTGACAATATTGTTTGTTTCAGTTTTTCCTCATTGGGTTTTGGGCTCAACAATTCTTGGTTACGGAGCGTGGGTTTGTCAGTTTGCTCTCATGGAATTTGCAGACAGCATCTATGTGCACAATAACAGAATGATTCTGGCTGGTAGAGGACGAGCATGGAGCAAGTGTGGCATGAAATGGACTGTTTGCTTTTTTCCGCAGTCTGCTGATTCAACCTGCAAACCAATTTCCCAATACCATGAGCAAAACCTATAAAAACACAGGGGCCTCTATAAAGATGACTCTGATATTTGCAACCTGGAGAGGTTTTTGGAATTGAGGGAGCTCAGTTCTATACTTATTATTTAGGCCTGGGTATTTTTGGCTTCAGCACTTGTCCCTGGTTATAAAGTTAAACACAAGGGTCTATACACTGTTCACTTGGATAGTGAAAAACATGTTCACTTTTTGCAGTGACCCTGAAAACAGAAGGGGAACTCTTATAAATCACAAAGGAAAATAAATAACTTCACCCATGGAGGGAAAGAGACAGCTTGAGAAAAGGGACTTTGGAAAAAGGCTGTCTCTAGACAGCAGTCTTGTGGTAAGTACTAAATATTCATTTACCACTCTATATGTTTTGGCTTAAAATGCATTATTCTTTGACTGTTATTTCCTGAAGCCTGTGCTTTTCAAACCTCTATTCCAGTTACCCCATTAGCAATATCCCCTGGGATTTTGTTTCATTTATTTTTTACAGAGTCAAAAGCCAGTAAATTATTGGAATGTTTGTATAGTGTCTTAATAGGCAAATGTCATAATCTGTCAACATTAAATATAATTACATTAATTCCAGCCAAAGTAGACTTTAACCTATACAAAAACACTACTGTACAGCTGATGCCAGATGCCAAGCCTATATATAGTTGTTCCATCACCCATTTATCTTAACATTTGAGATAAGTTGAACAAGAACTCAACACAGCTTCAATTATTGAAGAGCAAAGGAACTCTGAGATCTTCCTAGGTATGTAAATTAATTTAATTGTCCACAAGCTTTCCTCTAAATGTTTTAATACTGATGAGCATCATTCTTAACCACTTGGTTGGGTTTACTTTTGTGTATGAGAATCTGGTTAATCCAGACTAAATGGTCCAGGAAATAGACTAAACCATTGACTTTTGAAGGCTGGTCACTCTTTCACAGTCACTGAGCTAAGAGGTGCAGGCACCTCTTTGATTCTATAATTCCTATAAACAGAGCAACAAATCAAATCAAGCAAGTCACTCCTTTCCCTTTTGCTCATGTCCTGAAATAGAAATTAGCTTAGCTCCTTTGTTTGCATGTTTTGTACCCTCAGCACCTGGCCCAGACTCTGGATCAGAGTAGGTGTCCAGTAATATTTTTGTTGGGTTGATTTATCAGTTGCACTTTTCCAGTTCTACTGTTATAGGTCCTACTCTGCCAATGTACAGATTAGATATTTATCCCATAACTTCTGAGGTTTCATATCACAAACTGTTCACTGGTGCAAGTTTCTGGGGATTGAGAAAAGGATTGCATTAAACTTTTTGGTCTAGTTCTTTTCTTGTTAGGGGCAACTTCTATGTCTCTGTGGGCTATGCACTGAGCAGCATTTCTTCGGAGACTAATAACTTTAATAGTACTTTAAGTTCTCTTCCCAATGGGTATCTCTTCTCATCTCTTATGTTTTTCTATTTCCAGATAGAATGTGGTGAAAATTTGTGTGTTTCTGTGTGTGTGTGTGTGTGTGTGTGTTTATATTTATTCCTTTTGCAACTTCTGGGGAGTTAGGATAAAAAGATGATTTCTCAGCCTCTCCTTTGGCAAAGAAAGTGCTTCTTACATATCAGCCTGCCATTGGGGTCTGTCTTATGCCCAGGCAGGGCACAGAAGTGCCCATATAACATGATATGAGCAACACAGGAAAAGTTCTCTTTATCCCCAAATTCCAGTCCCTAAAGTCCTAATTCTGCCTTCCATCCCAGAGAATATGCAAAGACCCTATCAAAGAAAGCATGCTAAGCTAATGTCTTTCAATAATTCATAGTAGCACTCATTAATAAAAGATCTTGGATCACCCCCAAATGTCATCCAGATAAGCAGAGTTTTGTTGAGGGAATTGGTAAACAAAAAGACACAGAATACAAAGTGCTGGAATGCAGGGCTGGGTTGGGGCAAGTAGGGAAGGGGGAAGTGGATTAGTATGAAGGCATTGGGTACCTGAAAATCAGAGAGGAGGAAACAGTGTAACTGAAGTCTTTGCCCACACTTATATTTTATTTAGTGATATATTTGTGAGCATAAATCAAAGCCCGTCATATTACTAGTGCTAGCTGGGAGCCCCAGACCAAGCCTGAGTTCCCATTGACATAAGGCACTGCCCTGAGTCATGTGGGGGCTGTAATATGTGTCTTGATTACAGCATAAAAGAACACTGTGAAACCGAGAGCTTGTTGCTTGGCACCACCTAAGAAACATAATCCTGTTAAATTTCCCTAAATGATGCTTAGGAGACTTTATACACTAGACAAATATCCTTCTTATTTTCTAGAGGCAGTTAAGTGTTACATCTACATGTGCATATTGGGAAAATCCTGAAAAATATATGCTCACCTGTGACTATGTGTCCCAGTATATGGGGGTGGTTACATGCTATTCAATGTTATACTATTAGGCTGGGAGATTATAATTTTTTCCTCTGCTTCAGTATTATGTTTTTTCCTCATATAAGATATTGTTGCTGGGACAATGACAACAACAGTACTCTTTTTTAGTTGGTTCTTTGAGCATGAGATCCATTGAAATCCCCTTGAGTGAAGTTTGTTGTGACTGTGAGGAAGAAATGAAGGAGGGGGTGAGATCAAAGCTGACTGATCTGTAAAGGACTTGAACCTAAGACTTGGCCCTCCTTTTGGCTCCGTGCTAAAATCATACAAATAACTAAGCAAGGAGAACACAAGGGTGGTCTAGAAAAGGGTTTCTAGGAAATATAAGAAAAAAAGTAAGAGACACTCAGCATCATATAACTCACTGTTCATTCCCAAGGCATGCTTACTTTATTTTACTTTGTTCTAGTTTATATTATTTTTTTAAATCATTGACTACTAAATTGGGAATGGTTTATTCAGTCCTCTCACTTTGAAGAAGTAGTTAATAGTCTGCAAAGTTAGATGCTTTCGCTGAGGTTATATAGGATGCCAGGATACAGCCAAGAGTAGAACTGAGTCCTCCTACCTGTCACTTCAGTTCTTTGTCTCTCACTATATGTATATTACCCCTGGAAGAGAAGATGTCTTTTTGGAAACAAACTAGGGGAAAGAGAAACATTAAAGTCTTTTCTTGAAATTCCAGTGCTGTAATCATTATGATCCATATTTTTGAGAGTGAGAATACCTAGAGGTAGTTTCCACTTTCAGATTTTGCAGGAAATAATTCCTCATAATGCACTGCAAGAATAAGGTACTATTAACTTCATTACATTCTTTATTTTACATAATCAAATCATGAAGTGTCTAGTAGAAATATAGCTTTCTCAAAACAGCTTTTAAATTTTTAGGTTGGAGGAATCACAGAATAAATAAACTCATGTTCAGATACTAAAGAAAACTTCTGATTGGGGGTTGTGAGTTTCTCGTTCTTACAATTTTGCTTTCAGGACATGACACGGGAGAGTTTGAGTGAGTGAGTGCGAGTGAGTGTGTGTGTATGTGTGTACACTGGTAACGCTGAAGTATTCTTTGATGTTGATGTTTTTTTTCCCCAACAAATCATCCTTTTTAAGAAGAAAGGGACAGGTAAGTGAAACCAAAATGAAAAATATGTTTCAACGTGGGGGGTAAAGGCCCTGAGAGAAAGACAAGTGACTACCAGTGTGCCTCTGGTATTAGGAGTATGCCCTGAATAGCTGCATATTGATGGCAAGTACAGTCTTCTCTCTGATAACAATAAAAATCACTCCAGAAATCAAGGCCTCTTCTTGATCTAAAGCTGTTCAGCTCACCCCAGGATGCTTTTTGATCAGTAAAAGTCAGCATTACACACTATGCTTTTTTATTTGCAAGAATCATTCCCAGGCTTCATGTACAACTATTTGACATGTGTAGCTATTTAACTGATGAGAAGGTTGGGGAGTGAGTTATCTTTTTTTACCAGCTCACATTTCAATTGAAAACATTCTCTTTTAATCGAAGGAAAAATTACTTTTTGCTTTTAAGCACACATGTGAGTAGCAGTTTCTCTTATGAATGATGTATTCCTTTGTGGTGTTCCCATCCCTTTGTCCCCACCAAAAGAAAGACAAATGTTGGCCATGCTAGACCCTCAGCTATGATAGCTGTGCAGTATTGATAGACTTGTAGGAGCAGGAAAGGCCCCACAAAGGTCCTTCAATTCATCCTTCATCCTCTTGTTGGTTTACATCCAAATCATTAGAGTAATTAGGCTTTCCATAGGCATGCATGAATTAAGCCAATCAACAAGGACTTTTGAAAATCTGCTTTATATTTAAGGTGTTTTAGTAGGTGTGGGATGTGTTGGATAGTTGCCATTTGCCCCTCCAGAACCATGCCATCCTTCTGTACCTGACAGTGCACTCCTGGAGGATGTAGCACATCGATCTTGTCAAAAGGATCTCTGGTTTTCTGGTTGGGTTTGCCTAAGGGAGGACCTAGCAGGATATCAGAATTTGGAAGGTGAAAGAAGTCAAGGTCATTGTTTCCCTGTTCTCTTCCTGCCTGGTCATGGACCGCGGTAACTGGGCTCCTCTGCCTATGATCACAGCTTTTGCTGGGCAACCTCTCACACAACCCTCATTATAGTCATAACCACAGCTCTTGCTGTGTTCTGACACTTCTGTGTCCCCACGCCTCTTCCAGGATTCTTGGTACTAATGACTGTTGGGTGTTGCTAGCCTGTCTCATGTATGTTTGCTTTAGATCTGCCTACAGTTTAATTCCTTTATCAAACTCTCCTCAGTTAGATGTTTTGAGTGGGCCATCTCCTTCCTGCAGGGTACTCCGACTGATATAAGGAGATACTCCTTCTCAAAGTATTTATATTTTATTTGTGGAAGCTGACCTAATATGCAGGCAACATAATGTAATGTGGAGGAGGTAAACGGTGTGATGCTGACAGTGATAAGAGCTGGGAGTATTGTGGGAGATGGTAAGGAGGAACCACGAAGGAGCTGTAGTTATAGCTGTGCTTTGAAGCAATAGAGAGAATTTTCTAGGTAAGAATTAGATGGAAGAGAAGAAAGATGTAACCCAACGATGTTGTCTTATACCCCTGGTGACAACTCTTTTCATCACTGAACTACTTTTTTTTTCCCCTGGGAAACTTCTTTCATATACCAAATTGTGATGGTTAGTTTTATAGGTCAACTTGACTCTGTGGCCTAAGGCATGCCCAGATAGCTGGCAGAATGTTATATCTGGGTGTGCCTGTGAGGGTGTTTCCAGAAGAAAATAGCATTTGCATTCGTAGACTGAGGAATGAAGATGGCCCCTACTTATGCAGGTGGGTATCATCTCATCTGTTGAGGGCCTAAATATAACAGAAAGGGAAAGGATGGGTGAATTTGCTTTCTGCATCAGCTGGCACATCCGTCTTCTCCTGTCCTCACACATTAGTTCTCCTGGTACTTGGGCCTTTGGACTTTGATGGGAACTTGCACCTTGTTCTTAAATGGCCTTTGCATTTGCACTGGAAATATAGCACCCTATTTCCTGGACCTTCACCCCTCAGGCAAATTATGGGATTTCTCAGCCTCATAATCGCATAAGCCAGCCTCAAAGCAGGGATCATCAGTATCCATAAAAGGCCAAAGAATAAATATTTTAGGTTTTGAAGGTCAAATGAGCAGACACAAGTACTCTGCTGTTGTAGTAGTTGTAGTAGGAAAGCAGCCACAGACAATAGATGAATAAATAGGTGTGACTTATATTCCAATAAAACTTACTTTTCAAAGACAAGCAGCATGCTGGATTCTAACAGATACCTGCCCACCATAGAGTAATGAGAAGCTTGAAAGTGCAGGTTCACTTTTTCTGAGTGTTAACTTTCTGAGTAGTGACTTGTGTCTACTTTCAGGATATGCAATACACTCAGGCAGGCAAAGGAACAGGTTTAGGCTGTTAAGCAAAGATGCATGAACCCAACTGGCAAGAGGTAGAGCATCGGGGAATAGTTTAGAAAGCTCAGAACTCACTGAGACTTTTTGTAAACACAAAATAGGGGCATTGTGGGTGTTGCTCAGTGCAGCCAGTGGATTGTGAAAAGTATGAAAAACTCTAAATCTTGCCATGCTTCAGGTATGCTTGTAGCCTCCTTTACTATCTTGGTGCTGCACCTACACCACCCCTCACCACAGAGATGATGTACAGAGCACAAACTACCAGCTTGCTAGAGAACACTTCTAGCTATCAAATCCAAGCTGCCTTTGACCCTTTCTACTATGTAAAGTTAGGTTTACTGAGTGCCTCTGACCATTGGGCAAAGGCCAAGCTGTCCAGTGGATAGCCTGACCTAGGGCACAGGTGGCAAACACAAGACCCAAAGGCCAAATCTGGCCCTCCACCTTGTTTTATCCAGCCCTTTTCTACCTGGTGGCAGTGCCAAGTTCTTGCTTTATTGTTAAGGAGTAGTTACATTTATACAGTTCTAAAGTTACTTTTGGCTCTTTGAAGGCAACCATGAGGCTGATGTGGCCCCCAGTTAAAATGAGTTTGACACCCCTGTTCCAGGGTATCAATATTGTTTAAGATTTCCCAAGTAAGCATTAAGAGAAGGAGGGTCAAGGAATGAGAGGGAGCTTTTCATTCTACAACTGCTTCTTTACCCCTAACAGGGTTATTATCCCAACCATTTCCTGGTATCCTAAGAAGAACAGAAACCATTACCTAGAGCCAGATGTTGGAAGTTTGGCGGTGTTTGAGGATTCAATCAAGGCCCCTTTTGGAAAAAAAAACAAGTGGAGAACACACCAGCTTTAGCCCAGGCTAGCAACTTTCCAAAAGTGGCATGCTGAATCTTTGACTATTCTCCCTTAAAAGTGGGAAGTGGGAAAGTTATAAAAGTGTCATGTTTTCAAATGAATATTTACCTAGTGAATCTGTTCACCAGCATCACTGAGCCCATTGTGGAAGATCAATAACATGCTGGATCCACTCATTTACATGATGGAATACTATACAGCAGAGAGAAATAAAAAGCTCCTACCCTTCGCGTCGGCATGGGTGGAACTGGAGAGCATTATGCTAAGTGAAATAAGCCAGGCAGTGAGGGACAAATACCATATGATCTCACCTTTAACTGGAACATAATCAACAAAAGAAAAAAGCAAACAAAATATAACCAGAGACATTGAAATTAAGAACAATCTGAGAATAACCAGAGGGGAGGGGAGAGTGGAGAATGAGGGAGAAGGGTTTTCAGGAACTATTATAAAGGACACATGGATAAAACCAAGGGGGAGGGTGGGAGCAAGGAAGAGAGGTGGGTTTGGCTGGGGTGCAGGGGAATTGTGGAGAGAAAATGCAGACAACTGTAATTGAACAACAATAAAATAATGGAAAAAAATATGCTGGAGAAATGTCCTATCCAGCTGCCTGCCCTCCAGCAGTAAAGATCCCTGAAGACTGTAGGTAGATTTGGGGTATATGGGCTGGGAGAAGGCAGGGGAGGCTTGGCCAGGTGGGGAAAACCCACAGTACCTGGTTGCTAAGGGTTATTATGGGGCTAAGGGTATATAGGTGGGATGAGATCAGAATCTGACAAGAACAGTGCTGGGAGGGAGCTTGATATTTGAGCAACACTGCTGCTGAGGACAGGGTCTGGATGGAGGGCAGGACAGAGGAGCTGAAGCAGAATATGTCTAAGCTGTGAGAATGTAATATGTCAACAGTGGGGGCTGACAGACTTTAACATCAAAGCCATTTTAGCAAACAGCTCAGCATATTCAGGCAGAGAATCAGGCATTGAGTTGAGGCCCTTATTACTAAGGGAAGAATGCCTTCCTTCCCTTAGTAATAATAGCTGAAATTTATTGAGGTTCACTCTGTAAAATTTATTGAGGCACTCTGCTCAATGCTTTAGATAGAAAATGTCATTTAATACTCATGACAGCCCCTTAAGGTAGGGACTCTATTCCTATTTTACAAATGAGAAATCTGAAGCTTAACAAGTTAATTAACTTCCTCAAGGCTATAGAATTGATGAGTGATAGAGTTGGAATTTCAACTCAGGTCTGGCTTCAGACTATGCTGCCAATGCATAGCTAGCAGTTTGGAGGCAGGAACCATTTCTACTCCAGTAATGGGGAGCTCCTCACATGGGGCTTCCCAATCTTGGAGAGCCCCAGGCTCAGCGGGGCTAGAGGTTTACATGTGTATTAGCACAGCTACCATGGTTTTGCCTAGTAATGAGAGAGGCCAGACCTGATTTCATAAAGTAATTTCAAAGGAGGTGGGAGGGGGAGGTTTTACAAAGAAGAAAGAAGGTATTGGGTTGGCCAAAAAGTTCATATGTTTTTTTCCATAAAATAAATGACATATTTTTTATTTTCACCAATAAATTTATTGCTAAGTTTATGGATATTTTGAGTATATTGGCTATCTCCTGCATAGTGTAACATTGACTGTTCTCAATTAATGTCACAATTTGATTGCTATCAACTTCAACTGGTATACCTAACCGTGGAGCATTGTCCAGTGAGAAATCTCCAGCATGAAACTTTACAAACCACTTTGGACATGTTCGATCCGTCACAGCACAAGTTTTTTTTTAAAAAAAAATTCAATTGCATTTTTACCTTTCCTGAAATAATAAAGCATAATATGCCAAAAATCTTCTGTACTTTTTTCATCTTCAATATTAAGATGGCTACATAAAAATTCACCAATTTTAATTTTTTTTAAATGCAAGCTGATACGACAGCTGTCACAATACAATCTAACAAAGTTGTTTTTGAATGGAGTTAAAGACAACTAAGCACTGCTAGAGCCATCTCATGGAAGAGATCAAACAAACTTTTTGGACAACCCAATACATGCTGGAACTTGGTCTAGGCCTGATATCAGGTCTTGTGTTTTTCTGATTAACCAGGTCTTGAAACCAACTTTAGAGATTCAAGTTTATAATAGTAGCATATATATAGTGTAATGTGTGTAATGTCACATATCTATAATTTTACATTTTTAGCATCATAAGGATTGATTTTAGTGTGTATGCATATAAGGTGGGATTATTGACCAGAATGGGAGTAGAAAAAGGAAGAACTGAGAAAGGATGATGGGGCACATCCAAAGTATAGCTAGATGTCCCCCAGCATGAATATAGTTTATATCTTGAGTGACAGTCCTACCAGATGGCTACACATTCTTTTGGCTGGCCCACTGACTGGTGGAGGTGGGTAAGGGGCCAACATCATCCCCCATGAGGAGATTCTCTCCAACTTGCCATTTGTTTGCTCACTACTTGCAACTGGTGCTGCATCCTCTCACACTGCCCAGAGAAATGTCTGCCTTCATTATGGTGATGGCTTACCCTGAATGACTCTTCCCTTCCCTTCCTATTTCCTCCCTCTCATCACTGAAAACAAGGAAAACTGCCATCATAACCATATTTCCCAGAGTTCTTATTCACCTGCCCTTTCCTGAGCTGCCCTAACACTTCTGGTCTTTGTCACCATGCTTAACACTTTGTCATATACCTGTCTACTCTAGAGCAGAGTTTATCAATCAAGGCACTATTGACACTATGGACCCTATATTTCTTTTTTTTTTTGTAGGGGGACTGTCCTGTATATTGTGGGTTGTTTAGCAGCATCTCTGGCCTCTACCTACCAGATGCTGATAGCACCCTCCCCTACTTGTGACAGCCAAAACTGCCTCCAGACATTGTCAGGTGTTCCCTTGGAAGCAAAATCAGACCTGACTGAACTGAACTGTAAGCCCCTAAAGGACATGAGACAAGTTATACTCACATTTGTGTCCCTGAAGTCTGACATATAGAAACACTCAGTGAAATGAATGGACCAGTGAGTGAGCTTATCAGTGAGTTCATGAGCTCAGTGCATAGTAGCAGGTGATACTGGGTAAGGAGTAAAGGAGAACTATCTGGAGAAGGCACTGAAGGCTAGTTGGGAAGGTTGGAGAGGGTAGGTGACACCCTGCTTTTCAGTTCTGAACAAAGATGATTCTAGTGTGTATAAAGATTTTTGTTTTTCATCAGAAATTGTTAACATGATATCTGGATCTCCTTAAGTCCCAAGGTGCTTGATAGGGCAAATTTATGAAAAAACCCTAAGGGTTTTAAATTCTCTGAAATATATTGTATTAGATTTTATGTGCATATGGGCATTTTCCTAAGGAGTGAGTCTATATGTATAATCAGATTCTCAAACATATCTATGGCCAAAGAATAGTTAGGTGGCTTTACCTGCCTGTAGTCTAGCAATTGTCACCCATAGCACCTGAACACCAGGTGGCTTTCCTTGCCCAGGTCACAGACCAGGATCACAGCAGCACCTGCTACAGTGATGGCTGTTGGCGTGCCTCAGATGTAGCTCTGCACATGCATCGGGTCTCACTGAACCACAATGGAAGTAGTAACATCCTGAAAGCTGTTTGCAAATATTCTTATTGATCGATGTTGAAATAATGTTGCTTCTATAGCAAAAATAAGTACAAATGGGCAGATATTTGCTTGGGATGTTCTGTGTTTTCTTAGGGCTCAGAGATATGCTTGTCATTCTCCAGGTGTCTCACCATTTTTCAACAATGGGACTCATCATATCATACAAGTTGCCATGGCATCTGAGTTTCTTGCATCATCCTCTAACAGTCTAAGATCATCCCGTGGTGGACTCTCTAATGCTTTGTCCATAACAAGAGGCAGAGCTTTCATCGAGTCCTTAGAAGCTGCTCCTCAAACCCTGTAGGCACCTGGGTGTTCTTACTGAGAGGTGCCTGCTTTTCTTTCTAGAGTTCCTAATTGATCAGCACAGGAACTGAGCACTAAAAATGTGTGGTTATATATTCACAAATCATAGTACTATAATACCAGGAGGAACACAGTGGTGCAAACAAGAATGATGGGATTTATAAAAAGGAGGCTGTTCTTCTGGCTGTACTGATCAGGGAGGGCTTCCCCAAGGAGGAGAGCTTTCATATCCTCCTCTAGGAAATTGGTACAGATTTAATCTATGGTGTCCCTGAGTTCCCTGAAGCAGAAATATATTGAGAAAGCCACGGCGTCTTAAAAGAAGAGTGTATGACTCCAAGGTACCTGGCTTATATTTGAGGAATTGCTGAGACTCTAAGAAAGCTCCATAGTAATCCTGAATTAACTGCCTTAACTTTTTTCTTGTTCCTTGTAGCCACCCCTTCCCACTCTTCTGTTAATATTTTCTTTCCTATGCTTCCTGGTACATGACAGAATTCATCGCACAGCTAAATCATTTTGATTTCTCTTTCTTTTCATTCATTTATCAGTGTATGTTATATCAACTGTATATATTAGCTATATTTCAGTAGCCTAACTGCCTCACACTAATTTACCAGCCTGTGTTATATTTCATTATTAGCAATTAATATTTATTAAGTATCCACAGGGTTCATGGCTGTGGATTAGGCAGTATTTTCATTACTTTTGGTCAAATTGCCATGTTTCATTGCCTGGGCTCAGCTTAGCCAGTATTTAGGATGTTTCTGCCAGTTTTCTCTTCATGTGACAGCCCTCATATTCATCCCAACTGCAGTTAATATTTCATGAGTAAATCCATGGGCTATTGTATTAAAATGCTTCACTTAACACTAGATGAAATGCTTCCATTCTGTCCCTTTCATATGCTACTTCTGCACTTCTCTCCTAACACGAGATCACTTGTCTCGGCTGCTCTGTACAAGACCAAACAGTGGTTTCTCCTGGTTTCTTCACATTCCAGGCAGTTTCAGATGTTTCCTCTGCATAAATTTCAGTCCCTTAACTAGGCTTAATGGATCATAATTGTTCATTTCTGAAGATGCCTCTGAGGTTTGTCTGCCTTTTGTCTTTTAGCACCTTTCTGGTTCTTAGTTATAAGCAATTGTCTTCAGCTTGGTAGGTTTCCTGATAGAATTAATTGATTGACTGCTCTCATGCACATAGATGTGCTAAGGATATGAAATCATTTGGTCTGGTAAATTCTGGGCTCCATCTGTCAGAGCCAGCAAAGTAAGCTCAGGGACTGTTGCTCTTTTTGAGAGGAGGGGCTGTTTTCAGAGGCTGCCATCCTTCCACATGGGGAGGCCATGAAGGCTGGCCATAGTCCAGGATGGATGGGTGCAAGGCTGAGCAGGAAGCCCATGAAGGCAGCAACTGTATTTGACCAGGACCTGGCTTGTACTGTCTGTCCTTCCTGCCTCCCTGAGTGCAGTCCCAGCTGGATGGCTGCAGTAGGTACCTGTTTGGAGATCTCCTGAGCTAACTTTGGAACTCCACCAGTAGGTCCCTGAGGCAGACCGTCTGACTTAATTCCTACTTGGTGAAGCATAGCCAGGAGGAAGTGAAGGTAGGAGAGAGCCAGATCTACTGTGGTTAGCATGCCTTGCCTTCTAAGCTGGACCTGAATAACTTGCCATAGTTTTGCCTACAAAAGCTACATCAGTAATATTGTTTCCTTACTCACTGTATCAGTCAAGGTCCTAGAAGGAAACAGATGGCAGACTCAAGAAGGTGATGGAGAAGAGCTTAATAAAGGGCCTCCTACAAAGGCGTGGCAGGATGTAAGGAATTCATCAGGGGAGTAGTGCAGCACCCTGAGGCTACAAACAGTGGGTGGTTGCCAATACTGTGTCTGAGGGCAGGGAGACGAAGTGGCCGCAGAACCACGTGGCATTGAAAAGAGCCACTTGGCAAGAAACGTCCTTAGGTGGAGGGATACAATCAACCAGTGTGGTTCAGTGGAGAGGGAATAAGGGCATAAAATCTCCCACTGTACTCCCCTCCCACTGGGGAGGGGCCCTGCTGGCTCCTCTCACTGGACAAACCCAATAGGAAGCCAGAGGGAAAGGAGCCCAGAGCAGGGAAGAGAAGGTTGGAGAGTGGATATGTATGGGCCAGCAGACTGTACCCAGCCCATTGATTCTATATAATATATACTCTACCTAGACCCTCTCTTCTCACATTTCTAGAATGAGAAGAAAACACTATCCTAAAACAGACTATTTTATTATTTATATATTATTAGAAATGGGTTCCTATGTATTGCTTTGTTTTGACCAGAATGATATGCTGTGACACCTTCACAACTTCCATGTGACCAGTGACATGGTCTTCTCTCAAAGGTCTTGATAAAAATGTGTAGGGAGGACTGTGTGTAGTGTGGTGGCTGGAGTATGCTATGGTGCATTGATCACTATTTCAACTCCAAGTCTGTAGATTTGAACTTGAGGTGAACCCTTTAGCACATCTATGGCCTTCTCTGAATCTCTGTGCCCTCAGTAATGGGGTTGCCATGACAGTGAAATAAAGTACAGTGAAATAAAGATCAGGAAGTTGTTTTAGACACCATAGGACTCAATGTAAAGCAAAGTTAACTGTTCTTATGGCAGTGAAGCAGCTCTACCTTCTAAGGTTCAACTTATCAGAAATATAAGCACCAGTGGCAGCTCTAGGAAGAAACATGTGCTGAGGACTCACTGTGTCCAGCATGCTCCTTTTAAAGGCTTTAGTGGCAATAAATTCCATGGAACCTAGTGGAAAGGACATGGGCTGGAGAATCAGCATGACCTGGATTTGAATCTCAGCATCCCAGTAATGCCTTGCCTATGTGAACATGGCCATGTTACTTTACCTTCTCTGAGACCCTTTGTTCTCATCTCCATGGAGAGGTGATAATGTCTTGCTCCAAGGGCTGCTAGGACAGTTAAGGGAAAGGATTCAATTAGTGCACACAGGATCATGCCTGGCATGCAGTCTCCTGCACTGCACTGAAAATATGTGGAACTGGCTGACGTGGTGACTCCAGATGGCCGTTTTCTTTGTCTGCAGATGGAAGGAGACATTCAGAAAAAAAGGTTTTTTTTTAAGTGTTTGCTTTGCAGATATTCATATATAATGTTTAAAAACTGAATGGCATATCATGATGTTATCAGCCAGAAATGTTCACCAGGTGTTAACTACAGGTTGTATCTGACCAAACCTTTGGATTCCTTTCTCCTTAGTTCAGTTGCTCAGTAGTTGCCTATTAATGAGCTGTACCCCAGACCTTCTTATGTGGAGTGTTATATTTTTCTGGAACTTTTGGCCTACTACTCTCACCCTTGAAGCCCAGCCAATGTCTATTTATAACAGGCAGTTTTATTCCAAAGGCTTCCAGAAGTGCCCAGAGCCTTCCAAGCAAGTGCACAATGACTCCCTGTGCACAGGGCTTGCTGGGTCTCTGCCCCAGGCCCTGTGCCCCTGATAGAATCAGGCTGGAGACTGGGCCGCAGAGCCCTCCTTTGTTTGTCTTATGCCTTCAATTACTTTGAGCTGTGCCAACTTGGAGCAATGGGAGATGAGATTTGGGGAAGGGGCTGGAGATCACTTCCCATGTGACTCCCTCTTTTCTCTTTGATGGGGGAAGACAAACTTGGAGGGGTCGAAGCAGGAAAGATTTTCCACTACATAAAGAGAATGAAAGAGGAAACAGGGTCCCAGTGGCCTCTTGCCAGCCCCCAGGAATGCGCCAACCCTGGGAATTGGCCCCTGGCCAGACTCCTCAGAGGCTGCTGACTTGGGAAAACTGGCCCTCTGGCTGCTGCCAAGAATACAGACAATGGTTTTTTGGGTATTTCACTTTTGAAAGTTAGCCTTTTGTTTTATTATCACCAAAGGTAACATTTATTGGGCACCTACATATGCATGCCAAGAGATAAAACGCATGATTAGAAGTCAGTGTAACTTAAACTGAGCAGAAACACCAGGGTCCTTATATAATATTCACAGCCTGCTTCTAATTAGGGCCTAATCCTTTGCTTGGGTAAGTTGCTACCTTAGATGTGAGCACAAGTGGTGCTGAACTTCTAGAATTAAAATTACTTTATAAGTGCTTAAGTGAGTTGCATTATGTCACATGAAAGTGCTGGCATAAATGGAACTAGCTTATCTAGTTGTCATTTGTTTGAGAAAGGAGTTTGAGAGAATTAAGTGCAGAACTGTTATTTTCGGAGGAAGGGAAGAGACTAAGATTTAGCCATTAGTTCAGGATGGAGTAGGACTGATGTATATATATAGTGAATTCTGGGATGGGTCATATAGTATGAAATGATGACGATGGTGTTATTGAACAGTCAGATGACCTTAAAATATTCTGTATGGTTTTCTTGTTTCCATTTGAATAAATGCTATTGATAAATACTCTAACATTGTAGAGTATTTACTATATTCTTGGTGCTGGGCTTAAATATTTTCTTTATATTAGCTCATTTAATCTTCACAACAACTCTATAAGGAGGTACTATAGTATTACCATAATACAGATAAAGACACTGAGGCTCAGAAATTGAATTATTTGTCCAGAATCACATGACAAGCAAACACTGAGGTCTGTCTTACCACAAAGCTCCAGCTGTTAATACCTGCACTATCCCCACGCATCCTTAGCTCATTTCAGAGTTGAGAGGAGTGTGCCTCTCTGTGCTTTAATCAGCACAGAGTTTCTGGCTTCTGTTTCCACAGAGAAGGGGTTGGCTACTCCCAGGATGCCATTTTCTGTATAGTTCAGTGCCATAGTTTCAGTGGCCATTTTATAGTGGCTCTTCTCAAAGCAATTAGTTCCCCCTCAGCTCAGAGTCCTTTATTCCAATAACAGTCTGGCCTCCCTCACGCACAGAAACCTTCCCTTGCTCTGTGAGGAGAGGTCCTACAGGATTCTGAACAGTCAAAGAATGGGGAAGTCCTCTCTGAAGCAGCACCAGGAAGCAGTGTGGGCCCTCAGCCACTGCAGTTGATGCCTCCATGCCTTGTTTTAAGAAAGTTCTATGTATGACTTCCAGCCAAGACAGAGGCATAGGTGGACTCACCGTACCGCCAAGATTGGAACAACAACAATTTAGAGGCAGAATAACACCCAGAACTGACAGAAAGTTTATCTGAATGGAAGTCAGACAGCCAAGAAGTTGAAATAGACCCATTCATCCAGACCAGTAGGAGGGGCAGAGACAAGCAGCTGGGCATGGGTCACGGTGCAGAGAACAGGGAGAATTGGGTGTACAAGGCAACTGGGAGCGCATAAGGCATCTGGGGCTCACAAGATCGCAGCGGGTGGACCCTGCGCAAGTGGTAGCTGGCAGACCCAGTGAGGTGGCAATTGTAGGAGCAGGGCAGAGCAGTCAACCCAGGATCCCAGGGAAGGGACTGAGGTCTCACGGAAAACAGAGCTACTGCCATTGATCCCTCTTGACCCCACCCTCACATACGTCACAATCTAGCGACTGGGGTGCCCAGCCCTGGTGAACACCTAAGGCTCTGCCCCTCACCATAACAGGAGTGACCAACCAGACCAAAAAAAAAAAAAAAAAAAAGAGAGAGAGAGAGAGAAAGATGGCTCAAACAGAAGAACAAATCAGTGCCCCAGAACTCATCCTACTGAGCAACCAAGAGATAGCTAACCTATCAGATGCACAGTTCAAAACACTGGTAATCAGGATGATCACAGAGTTGGTTGAATTTGGGTGCAAATTAGATGAAAAAACGCAGGTTACCATAAAAGAGATGAAGGAAGATGCATGGAGAACCAACAGTGATATGAAGGAAACTGGGACTCAAAACAATAGAGTGGACCAGAAGGAAGAAACAAACAACCAAACATGAAAGGATGGAGAAATAAGAATTCAAAAAAAAATGAGGAGAAGCTTAGGAACCTCCAGGACATCTTTAAACGTTCCAACATCCGAATTATAGGGGTACCAGAAGGGGAAGAGGTAGAGCAACAGATTGAAAACATATTTGAACAAATAATAAAGGAGGACTTCTCCAGTCTGGCAAAGGAAATAGACTTCCAGGAAGTCCAGGAAGCTCAGAGAGTCCCAAAGAAGTTGGACCCAGGAAGAAACACACCAAGGCATATCACAATTACATTAGCCAAGGTAAAAATGAAGGAGAGAATCCTAGAAGCAGCAAGAGGTAAGGGGACAGTAACCTACAAAGGAGTTCCCATCAGACTGTCAGCTGATCTCTCAAAAGAGACCTTACAGGCAAGAAAGGGCTGGAAAGAAGTATTCCAAGTCATGAAAGGCAAGGACCTATATCCCAGATTACTCTATCCAGCAAAACTTTCATTTAGAATGGAAGGGCAGATAAAGTGCTTCTCAGATAAGGTCAAGTTAAAGGAGTTCAGCATCACCAAGCCCTTACTTTATGAAATGTTAAAGGGACTTATCTAAGAAAAGGAGATAAAGAAAAAATGTATAGTAAAAGGACAGCAAACTCACAATTATTAACAACCACACCTAAAGCAAAACCAAAAGAAACTAAGCAAACAACTAGAACAGAAATGGAGATCACATGGAGGGTTAGCAACAGGGGAGTGGGAGGAGGAGAGAGGGGGAAAAGGTATAGAGAATAAGTAGCATAGATTGTAGGTTGAAAATAGATAGGGGGAGGGTAAGAATAGTATGAGAAATGTAGAAGCTAAAGAACTCATAAGTAAGACACATGGGCATGAACTAAAGGGGGGGAAGTGGGTGGGAGAGGGTGTACAGGGTGGAGGGGAGTGAAGGGGAAATGGGACAACTGTAATAGCATAATCAATAAAATATATTAAAAAAAAGAAAGTCCTATATGAATCCGGATTTATACAAAAGATGCATTGGGGGTTGCTTTCCCTCTTTCCAGAGAGATTCCTCACATAACAAGGGACTTAACAGAAGATTTCTTTAAATATACTTTAATGTATTTTAAATGGAATTGAATTTCAAAATTCAATTTGCAGTAGTAGTTTCTCATGAAGCTAAACATCCAATATCAGACCTTTTTTTTCCCTGTGATGGAAAACAGATCACAGATGATATTCTTTTTGATTGAAGCACTTTCTGCAGGAGCAATGAAGGGCCTGAAGGGCCTGTTGGGGGTGTGGAGGGAGATTTCACTCTGGGGATGAAGATGAGAGCTGTGACCAGGACTCCCAGGCCTCGTCTCCTCCCTGGAGGTGTCTTTTTTCCTTTCTTCACATTTTTCCAATTACAGTTGACACTCAATATTGTTTTATAATAGTTTCAGGTGTACAGCGTAGTGGTTAGACAATTATACAATTTATAAAATGATTCCTGTGATAATTCTAGTACCCACCTAGCACCATACATAGTTATTACAATTTTTCTTCACTCTCAGTAGCTCTGGTGAGGATGACCAGTGGTGTGCTCTATAATAAAAAGAGATATATCCTACAGGTAATCCAGAGTGACTCACACATCATAACCCTACTGCACATCTTTGAAGGATTTTTTTGGCATATAAGTCCATAAAAGTTCTCTTATTGAAAATTATGTCCATTTAACATTTACTTTTACACATATGATGAGTCCCAGTCTTTTGATTAGATGAAAAATAAAGAAGAAAAGGGAGTAATTTACTTAGATGTAGATTATTGGCTATTGGTGATATGTTAGGCACTATAAAGATTCATTATACATATTCTAAATTACCCTTTATTCAACAAATACTTATTGTGCTTGGTTCTTCACAGAATTCTATGGTAAACAAGACAGATGATGTCTTTCTCTCATGAAGCTAAGATTCAATAATTCTCCCAACAACCTGTGGTGCTTGTATCACAATTCCCATTTTAGAGATGTGGAAACTGAGACTGAAAAGAGTTAAATAACTTGCTCTAAGTCAAGAGACTTGACTATAAGTTGGTAAAAGTTGGTACTGAGTTTCTGAATCAGAACAGCTTGATCAAAAGCCAATTTCTTCGGTTTTCTATACTCATATTATTTGCCATACCAAATTAAAGATCAAATTTATATTTCTTTTATAGTTGAACATTGTCTGGACATAAGAAAAAAAAAACTGTCTTAAATGGGAAATTAACTAGAATGAGTCTTAGTATCCTAGGAGCAGGAAGATAGTTCATCCTTTTCCCTGCGTGGTTGCCAGATCCCAATGCAAAATTAGAAAACTAAGAACAGTGGTTATTTTGAAAGTACAGCCATACAAGTCACATATTTGTGTTCAACATTCTTTGCACTGAGAGACACAGAAGATCACTGCCACTGTTGATAAGCATGTGGCAGCAGGGCTCTGTAGAAAGGGAAATGAAACTGGCTGATAGAAATGATGCATACTTCTTAGTGTCATAAAATACCTGAGAGTCAGCTTTGTTGCTGACTAGTCGTGTGCCCTTCTCAAATCCTTTAACCTCTTTCTGAGCCTCCATTTTCTTCTGGACTTACATAAAGATCAAGTGACATGAGCAAAAAAAAGATGAGAAAATTTAAAAGTATCCCCCAGAAACAGTAAGAACTGTGATAATGAGGGCACTAGGATAAGGAATAGAAGTTTTGACTTGTTCACATTTATACCTCAGTGCCTGGTAGAGGGGGGCATTTAACCGTGTTCTGTGAATGGCTGGGTGAAATAAAAAAAATAAGTGATAACACTTACTCTATTGAAGTAAAAACAGGTGAAAGAAGAAAATGAATGATAACAGTAATGCTATTGAAGTAAAAATAGTATTATTGCTGGTGACCCTGGCTTTGTTCCTTTTTTGCATCCTTCTACGACTAAGTAAAATTTATTCTAGTGAGTTATTGTGAGTGATACACACACACACTTTCTTTTAAAAATATTATTTTTATTGTTGTTCAAGTACAGTTATCTGCCTCCCCCCAACTCCTCCCCACCCCAGCCATCCCCATCTCCCTCCCCTGATTCTATCCCCCTTGGTTTTGTCCATGTGTCATTTAGAGTTGATACTGAAAACCCTTCAACCCCTTTAACCCCTCCCATCTCCCCTCTGGTTACTGTCCATTTGTTCTTAATTTCAATGTCTCTGGTTATATTTTGCTTGCTTGTTTGTTTTATTAATTAAGTTCCACTTAAAGGTGGGATCATATGGTATTTGTCTTTCACCCTCTGGCTTATTTCACTTAGCATAAAGCTCTCCAGTTCCATCCATGCTGTCACAAAGGGTAGGAGCTCCTTCCTTCTTTCTGCTACATAGTATTCCATCTTGATTAAATAAAAGGCAGCTCTCTCTGGAGAGCTGGAGTTGCTTCTGCCCACTCTCAGTTGCCCAGGAAGCAGGCTTACTCATCTGGATGGGATCTAAGAACATTCCTGATGCTTGCCATTACATAGAACAGGGGAAGTGACTGCCTTCATTTAAGGCCCCACCTCCTTAGGGAAGCTTAGTATTCATTCATTGTGTAATCAAATATCATTGAGCACCTTATACTCAAGGCACTGTGCTCCTATTAAAATCTTTAAAAATATAATTATTTTAAAAATTTAGTATTTTTCTTTGAATTTTCACCATGCTTCCTTCAGAGCTCTGGTTACAGTTCCAGTGGGAAGCCACACAGATGCATGTCAGAGAAGCTCAAAGCATGTGCTTGAAGAGCTGTGTTCATGAGTGAGTCCCTGTCTTGGCCCTTATGAATATCAAGTGCATAATGTGGATGTATGGCATAAGGGAAGTGGGTGGAGAACTGAATCAGTCTTGAGACAGGCAGAGAGTCTTTGGCCAAAGGAAAAAAAAACTAGAAAAATAATCAAACAACAGTAACAACAACATATACACATAACTGCATTCCAATAAATGGATTCAATTCTTCTCTACTCTCTCATCCCCCAGAAATCAGCCAGCATTTATGTGATATCCCAGAGTGAAAAAATGACCAATAGCCCATGTCTGTGTGGATGAGGGTTAGTAAAAGGCCACTGAAATGGCAGATTGCAACCCAAGTATTATATTTCCTGCCCATTTCCAAAACTGGATAAATTTAGTACCTTTGGAAAGAGGCACATATGAACCAGATGAAGTGGTACAAGTGGACCAAATGAAGCCATTTTGGAGTTTTGATTGTTGGGGAAACCAAAGGCCAGGTACCAAAGGAGTAGATGATGCAGTTATCACAAGTATGTGAGGCAAATGGGCATTCAAAAATCTAAGGTGGGTTGATGCTTCCATGAAGCAAAAACTGTATGCCAAGAATTGAATGTCCATGCCACTTCCTATCAAATTTTGTAGTTCTTATCACATTTTTCAGATATTCCCAGTAGGACTGGAAAATGCTAAGGTGCCACTTGGTGGTATTTCTTGAAACTAATTATCTGAGAGAATTCACGGAAAATTGAATGGAGTAAGGTTCACACTTGAATTAGATTTACCATCATCCATGAAATGTACAAATTTGATCTGTTAGAAAAGTTAATACCTTAGCTATTGTTAATAGTAGCCAGTTATATATGAACATCAGAACTGATCAAATCAATATTTCTGTGTCCATATTCTTTGTATACACACCTAATAAATTGACTAAATGAATGAATAAACATAACTTTAATCCTTAGCATATAGTTAAAATGCTTCAGCTCTCTAAATCTATAAATGAAGAAAAATTCATTAATTAAGTTAAAATTAAATGTGCTGGAATCTCAGTTAAAAATCTGTCTGTGGAAGTTAAATTCTAGTACTTGTTTTTAGGTGAAATCTTCAATGTAAATAATTTTTATATCTCAATTACTAAGTTCCTTAGATTGAATCAACAAAGGTTAATTAAGGACTCAACTTCTGTAATTATACTTAAGTAGGTAGTCATTGTAACTACTGTTTTTTTTTTGGTTTTATTTTTGGGGCCTGGCCAAGTCACTTTGATCTCAAGCTTCTATAGGAAAAAAATCCTTGTAGTCATCATGTCATGTCCCTTAATATAATGCAATGCCCAGCACACAGTAGGACTCAATAAATGCTTGAGCTGAGTGCTGTGGGCTCCGCCATTCTCGTCCCAGCTCTGTCACTAACAGGCTGAGTCACACTGGACAAATTCTTTCTCTTCTAAGCCTGAGCCTCATCCTTTTGTCTTTGTGATCAGAAGACAGGGCCCGATGATCTGACATGTTCTGGGGAGCACACAATGGTTCTGTGGTGTCTAGTGCCTAGCAGAGGGTGAGGAATACCAAATAAAGAAAAAAATAAGATTTCTGCTCTCAGTGTGCTCCCAGCAAGAGATGGAGTTTCAGGGACAGAAAAAGCATAGAAGAACTCACCTCTGTGCTACATTTAAATAAGTGGTGAAAGTGGAAATATCTAATGTTAGAATTGCAGTGAGCAAGGAAGAGAGAGATTCTATAGGGAAGGAAATCTAGGTTCTAGGTATGTCACCATCGTGAGAAGCCTTGTATAATGATTGAATTCTGAGGAAAATACAATGTTAGATCATCTATGCTATCTGACAATGAGTTATTTGCTTAGATTCCTTTCAAATGTCTCAAGATAGACATTTGTAAAGTCAGTTTGTAATCACAGTTAAATGTTTGGACTTCACACTTCATCCCGAGCTACCCTGGCAGCTTTAAAATCAGTTTAAGGATCCTGTTTTGCTTAGAGCATCGTTGCTTCATTCAGATGTGGCCATTTCAGTTGCAATTTTGATATTTGAGATGCATTGTTGCTGTGTCTGATTTTCAGAACTCCCACTCAAATTATCTCTCAGAACTCTTCCAAGATTCTGCTGCTGAAAGACATGCATCAATAGAGTAGTCTCTGACCTGGTAAGGATGCTTGAGTTGCAAATGATAAGGAAAAGTCTTGTCAAAAGTCACATACTTTAGAGGGGTTGAAGGAATGGTAAGACCTCACTGATTTGGGGGGTTCAGAATAGACTATGTGACTGAGTATTTTTTAAAGAACTGAAGCTCAAGTTGTCTTAGATTTATATTATATTTGAATTAACACAAAATAGAATTTTCTTCATATTGTTTTGAAAAATAAATAAATTATCTATGATTGGTATTGCTTTGCAAATACAAAATCAGACATCCAAGTTTTTAAAAGCAGTGTGTGTTTCATAAAATTCTGTGTTTTATTGTGAGATTAGTTAGACTCAGCAGATTTTAGATTGAATAATCAGATATTTCCAGGTGATTGAGTCCAAACTTACAAAGATTCACAATGTTCTAAAGTCCTGTGAACGATCAGAGAAACTGAATAGATTTGACTCAGAAACAAGTTGGGATCCCTTTTTTACCTCTGAAAATTAAGAATTCTGCAAAATAACAGTTGGGTTTATGTGTCACTTTTAAATGTCAATAGTCATGGGCTGATTTTGTGATGTGCCCTCTGATGAAAGGCAGGAAGGTATGTCCACCTGGCATGTGTTTTATCACATTACCTCTTGAAAATGTGTTTAAGAGATTTCATTTAGCTTTTGCATTTTTAGAACACAGGCAACTGAGACAAAGACTTGGGTGTTTCCTTCTCTTGTGATAGTAAAGTTTAACTTGCAAATAAGTTTTACAAGTTAAACTATTAACCAGTTAAATACATATTTCACATCCAGATAATAGAAAACTTCTTCTTGACTGAAGGTTTATTCATTCTATCAATCTGGCTCTGGGTCTCAAACCAAAAACAGCTCATAATCTTTTAGTATAAGTCCTTACATGACTTTGGCCAATCTACAAAAGTTGCAAACAAAAATATAAAGTCCTTGACATCTGGTCACCCCGATACAGTAACTGGGACACTACTGATAACTTTCCAGTTAGTCTTACAGGGAAACCTCCTCCCCACACAAAGAAAACAATCTTGGGTTGGCAACCTCTATTAAAGCTCAGATAATATTGTCAGCCAGCAAACTATTTGAATCAAGAGGCTGCCGACCTGGACATGACTACTAGATTTTAGAAAGGACTGGGTTTTTCTTGGAGCCATAAAGCATTTGAAACTGTGAAAGCCGAGGTAATGAACTATCAAAGCTTGTGAGATGATCATATCAGGCTTTGGTATATGAGTTGATTACCTCAGAGAATGAGTACAGACTTCTTTACCTTCTGTAAACCTTCAGGTCAGCAGCTGCATAAAAGCTACATTGTGAAAATTACTTCTTTCTTCTCTTACAGAATGTCTTTGCAACTTTTCCTTTCCTCTTTCTCTTTTCTTTTTTTTAAATACCTCTTACCTCTGTTTCCTCTATTCTGTCACACACATTCTGCCTAATTTCATGTAAATATCCTGACTGAACCCATGAATTTGTGTGGATGGATCCCCAATAAACCCCTGACTTAGGGCCTCATTTAGCAATTTGCTTGCCAAAAATCTGTCACTCTTACCTTACCTTCCAAAATGTGAAACTCTGAAAACTACCACTTCCCAAGGAAGGCACAGCTCTCAAGTGTTAAGTGACTACAAAAACAACCCAAAATTTATGACTTATGTTGTGTATGGACTTATTTACCTTGACAAAAAACAAAAACACTAAAATGTGGCATGAAATTTCAAAGGCTTACTCCCTGTAAGAAGCTACAAGATCAGAGAAGTGGAGACTTTTAAAACTAGAAGGGGTCTTAGATATCTGAATAGAATTATAAATAAGCACAACTCTGCAGGTGGCATTTACTTATTTTGAACATTTTGGTTTGTGTTACCTGAGGTTCTGTGTATCTCTTTGAGGGCTTAGAGATAAAACCCCCTCTGTTTACTTCTCTGTTATTTATCAGAGACAGAAGTCTAACTGCATCTGAGCACAGTTAGCTCCCGTCTGAACCTCTCGTTTGCCGCCTACCTGTTGGTCACAGTCATATGTAAAAATTGGAAACATACAAATTGCCCAAGGAACAAACAAAGCAAATCTTTTGCAGGTCTAAGCAAGCTTCCACATGGCTCCCCGCAAACTTGGGAAACGGCGCAGCCCTTTCCCTGTGGGAAAAGTGACCTATGTGACAAAGTGATTAGTAGTACTACAGAAGGGGTGTCCAGAGGAGTGAAGACAGGCTGGGCCACTGTCAGTGCTCTGTTACCTCCTTGTAAACTCTCTTCTGGATGCTCTGGCAGGGTCTTGGGGTGGGAAACCCTATTTGTGAGCACCTTATTCAGTCCATTCATAGCTTCCTAATGCCTGAAACTTGGCATCTTGATTTCTTGGGCAGGAAGCCATAGCAACCCATTTAATTTCAATGTTCAAAACAGCCTCCTTGTAATTAAGTCAGTATTAAGAAAACAGAGCCTCTGCTTCATTTTGGCCTGAGCTCAGAGGTAATAGGCTGTGTTGTAGTAGAGCTTTTTCTTTTTTCTTAAATCAGATTTTGATAGTGCTGTATCCTCAAATATAGATGAGGCACATCTGATATTTGGAAAATAAATGGGTTGTGTGAAATTTTCAATGCTAATCTTTTAAAATTGGCAATTGCCTTACCTCAGTTATATGTTCTATAACCCTATCAATCTGTATAGTGCTCAGTTTCCATGGGAATAAGCTTTGCACATTCATTCAGCACAGAATCTGATTTAATTCAGGAGGTTGTGGCTGCCCGGATACTCAGTGCTAAGCAATTCTCCTGATGATTAGAAATATCATCTGTGCTGCTCTGATAAACAAACATCCCCATTTTTTGTTTTTGTTTTGTTTGTTTTTCAGATGTCTAATATTGCTATGCCTATTTCCTGTAAGAAGTAGTTCTTTACAAAGAAAATTGCATTTATTTAACTTCTTTGAATCCATCATAAGGACCTTGATCTTTTCCTTTTCTTATAAACTGGTTCAATTTTTCCAAATATATGCAGACTTGTAATCCTAATATAGTAAGTCTCCAACTTGATACTACATCAAAATGATGTGTGTGATGCGACCGTTCAAGGCCTGACAAAAGGTCATGGTATCCAGGCAGATGGAGGAATATTCACGGAGCTGTTGGGATGTCTGACATGCCTTTCTTTATTCATGGGTAGGTGAGCCACGCATACTGCAAGCTGTGTCTCCCTGCCTGTCTCTGCATGGCACATGTAGTGGCACCCAGCAGGAAGTCCCTACCTACTTAAGTACTGGAGGCAAACAAAGCTGACCTCCAGCCAGAACATTACATCACATAACATATTTCTGAGCATGTAAGCCCACTTCATGTTATGGGAACAGTTCATTGCACCCAGTCTCAAGGCTATGAGAACACTACTTATCAGGCCCCTCCAAGGCAATGGGAAGGAACACTGCTTCCCTTATTCATCCAGACACCTGGGTGAGGAAGCCAGCCTGCCTCCACTTACCCTACAACATGGAATGCTCATTAAAACACAGATTCTTGGTCTCATGCCTAGAGTTTCTGATTGAAATGGTCTGTGAGGGGCCATGATTTGCATTTCTAACAATTCCCAGAAGGTGATGATGCTGATGGGCTGGGGCCCACACCTTAGAAAAACAAGGCTTGTCAATGTTAAATTGCCACAGAAGGGCCACAAAGTAGTTGCTATATGCTTAATGAGCATTGTCCTAAATTTTGTCAGATACATTTCCTGCTATCATGATTATGTGTAAGTTACAAGCAATGTCAAGAGGAATAGACAATGAGTCCTATAATATGTAAGGAAAGAAAGATGAACATGAGCTGGAGATCTCAAAGTGCACTTTGGAGAAGACCATGAAGCATGCAAAAAATGTGATTTTTATAAAGCAGATTATTACAGCCAGAAATTAACAAGCATCCCAGACTTGGGCTCAAGAGGTGCCCTCTGTGTCACCTGCAAGGTTAACTATTTCCCAGGTGAGCGGAATTTCCACTTCTTTTTGGCTTCTTCTTGCTGCAGTCCATCAGGGATTCAACTAAGATTTAACAAGGGCTGCTTTGTTAAAACAAATAATGTCTGCTGGTCTATACAAAGTGTCAAAAAGTTGATCTTATTTGCTAGTATCATCTCCCAATGCATTTGATTAGATATATTTGACTGAAACACTGGTTTAAAAATATTTTGTGGACTTGAATTTTATTGGATTTTGTGCATACTCCTGGTTTAAATAAACTTCTAAGTAAGCATATGATCTGTCAAAGCAAGCGTGTTAATTTAATTTAGCACTTGAGACATCTTGATATTATGTGAGGCAGGCATAAAATTTGCCTGAGAGTAACCAGCAAGGAAATATTTTACTGTTTGTTTACTTTAAATATAATTTTTAGCTGGAAATTCTACCCTGGTTTTACTATTTTGAATACCCAGATAAGTTAGTGTGTTTATTTCTAGGTGCGGCTAACTGAGCCCCCCACCTTTCTACTCCATCCATGCCCATGCAGAGGATTGAATCTTTCCACATCATCCTGTTATTCAGTGGCTAGGAGGTCTTTCTCTGCACAAGTAACTACAGCCCTTCAGAAACAGGCTGTCAAGAAACAGCAGGTGTAATAACTAAACAAGCTGTTTTGTCATTGGATTTTATAAATCTTGGATGAATTGGAGCCATAATTGTTCTTGGCAGGTAACAGCTGGTTATCAGCTCATTCTGAATATGTACATCTGTGCACATTTGCTTGGTCAAGTCCCCATGTCAACTGGACAAAGGGTTAGTGTATTTCTGGTCTGCACATATCTGGTCCTTGATGGCTAGAAGACTAAGCATCCTATGGCAGAACTCTGCTAAAGATTTGTATTTTCAGTTTGTTCTTTCAAATATAGTAGTTGAATATTCGTTCTTTCCTTACCGCAGAACAGTACTCTTACCTGGGTACAGTAGGGCATATTTTCTGTCCCTTCAGTCTGCCAAGTGCTATTATCAGCAAAACTGATTCTTTAAAAATACTTACGTGGCTACTTTCTGGCATCTTGGAAATCAGAAACTAAATTATTAGCAGGAAGGATGGAAGGACAGATCTGAGAGACAGTGCTGAATTCATTCATTCATTTGGTCAGCAACCACAGTGAATATTAACTGTGTGTTGAGAAATATGCAGTGTTTCTGTGTTTGTGTGTGTGTTCACATAAATGAAACATAGTCTTTAACCTCAGAGAGAGGTAAATAAGCAAATAAATTTTAATTTAGTGTTATGGTTGCTATGGTACAAAGAGAAGGTGATGGGGAAACAGAGGTGTGTGTGTGTGTTGGAGGTCTGCCTAATGGAATGAGGGAAATCTGCTGGAGGTTTAGCCTAGATTTAAATCTCCAGTAGGTTTAAAAAATGGAGAGGAGATTGGGAGGCAGATGACAGAAGAAAGGACATTTTGGACAGTACTATGTAGGAAAAGGCATAGTAGTTGGAGAGAACAAGAGTGCTTTAGGAATGGTAAGAGTGTGGGTAGAGTTGAGAGGCAGAGTGTCACCAGAAGCAAGGTTGAATGTGAGGTTGGAGAGGATGACAGGAGCCAGACCATGAGTGGCCTTACATTCTGTGCTAGGAATTGATTTTTAACACACTGGCATACAACCAGGCCTGCCTTTCAGAATCACATCTGAGATGGAAGTATGGAAAATGGACTGAAGGGGTACATGACTTGAGATATAGAGACTGGTTAGAAAATATTTGTTAGTTTAGGGATAACCCAGGAAAAAGTTGAGCTAAGGCCAGGCAAAGAAGATGGCTATTATGAGAGACAGAATTGAGAAATTTTAGTGTGGAAGAAGTGAGAATGAGGGAAAAGCCTCAGGGTCTGGGTTTTGAGCAAGGTGGAAGGCAGGCCCTATTAACAAATTTGTTAGCAAGCCTATCTGGCTTCTGGCCTGGTAAGGATGGACGGTTAATGTGCAAAGAAGAGTTAGTCTCAAGTTGCAGAGGCAAATGTGTATCTCTCTAAAGGCAAAAAGAAATAGAAAGAGTCCTTATATGGGCGGGCCTCTTAACCCCCACTCTATTATGGTCTATAGCATTGTCTCTGAACAGGAAGTCCAGCCAAACATAGTCCATATAGAATCAGCTAAAGGACTACCAACCTATTCTCATAAACCCATCTTTTCCTGATGTAGGAATGAATTATTGGGTAAGTAAGAACAACTTAACCTCTATTTGTTTGTGATATTGCTTCCCAGGAAGTGAACAGTCTTCAGGTGATGGAATGCAGGGGAGTTGGCTGAGCTTAGGTCCTCTCTTCTATGAATTTTCTACCTGAACTTGGTCACATCATCTATTCAGCCTACTCACTTTTCTTTATTTCATTGGCACTGCACCTTTTAATCTATTTTTCTTCTTTGTAATGTAAACAAGTGGAAAAGTTAGCTATATAAAATAATTCATAGAAAGTTATGTGTGTGGGAGGATGATGACTAAACACAAATTGCTTTGTAACTACAATATAAAATGCCCCTGAATCCATCAGAAAAACCAATATTCTCATTCTTTCATTTCTTTTTTTTTTTTTTGGTTTCATAGTTACTGAGTACCTACTATGTGCCAGCTACCCTTTTTACTATTTGAGACCCATCTGTAAACAAAACAGATAAAATCCTTGCTTCCATAGCACCAACAGATTTGGTTTACAAAATATTTTAGTAGTGCCCATGCTGTCACTGGAATTCATAAGCTTGCGAAGTTGTGGTAAAGATAATATGATAGTTTTGAATGAGAAGAGTCTGGAGGTATTTGGGCATTAGCTAATGGTAATTTTTACTTTCAGGTATTTTTTCTTTTTCCTATACCCAGTCTAATTTCTTCCTGCCCTATGGACCTGTGTTGGCTTTCATGGCTCCCTCACTTTTTAAGTGCTATACATCTGGGTCTGTCCACAACACATGCTGAGGTGTATCAGCAAAATGTAAATTTCATCAAGGTCAGAGTATCATTTAGAATTGCAAAACTTAGGCAGGAAAACCTCAGACATTCCACACAGTAATATTTTCATTGATATGTCCCCTAGAGCAAGGGGCATAAAGGAAAGAATGAACAAATGGGACGTCATCAAATTAAAAAGCTTCTGCATGGCTAAAGAAAACAGCATTAAAATGAAAAGAGAACCAAACATATTTGCCAGTGATACCTCAGACAAGGGTTTGATCTCCAAAATATATAAAGAACTCACACAACTGCACTCCAAGAAGACAAACAACCTACTTAAAAAATGGGCAAAAGACTCAAACAAACACTTCTCCAAGGAGGACATATTGAGGACCCAGAAGCATATGAAAAGATGCTTAGCATCACTTGCCATCAGAGAGATGCAAATTAAAACCACAATGAGATATCACTTCACACTAGTGAGAATGGCCATCATAAATAAATCAACAAACAACAAGTGTTGGAGAGGATGTGGAGAAAAGGGAACCCTAATGCACTGTTGGTGGAAATGCAGACTGCTGCAGCTGCTATGGAAAACAGTATGGAATTTCCTCAGAAAACTAAAATTGAAACTGCTTTTTGACCCGGCAATTCCACTACTCAGATTATATCTTAAGAACCCTGAAACACCAGTCCAAAAGAACCTATGCACCCCAATGTTCATAGCAGCACAATTTACAATAGCCAAGTGCTGGAAATAGCCTGAGTGCCCATCAGTAAATGAATGGATCAGAAGACTATGCTACATTTACACAATGGAATACTACACAGCAGAAAGAAAGAAGGAGTTCCTATCCTTCACGACAGCATGGACAGAACTGGAAAGTATTATGCTAAGTGACATAAGCCAAACAGTGAAAGACAAATACCATATGATATCACCTATAAGTGGAACCTAATAAACAAAACAAGCAAGCAAAATATAACCAGAGACATTGAAATTAAGAACAAACTGACAGTAACCAGAGGGGAGGTGGGAGAGGATAATGGGACCATGAGGGAAGGGTTTTTAGGAACAACTATAAAGGACACATGGGCAAAACCAAGTGGGGGTGGAAGCAAGGGAGGGAGGTGGGCATGGCTGGGATGAGGAGGCGTTGTGGGGGGTAAATGTAGACAACTGTAACTGAACAACAATAAAATAAAATAAAAGAATTGCAGACCATCACTGGACATGTCTGTTAGGGCAAAATGACCTTCCCTAGTTAGAGCCAACTTTGCACTGCCACTTGGTGAGATATTTATTATACCATCATGTCACTGTCTCAGGTAGAGGAACTTATGCAGAAATAAATACAAAGCAATTTGTCAGGCTGACCATTGCAGAGACATTAATGACCTTCGCCTTAAAACAGATGGGATTCTGATAGCCATGAGCTGAGTCACTTGTACCTTACACATTGTCCCTCCCCTTGTGACTTCTTTTCTGGGCAACAGCAAGACAGCTTCTGATCACTTCCTGCTCTTTCAATCCAGAAATTATGGGTTTTTAAAGGAATTATGGATTAATGTAACTGGATTTTATGTTAAATCAGCAAGAGTTAAGAGTACAGAATTAAACTCTTTAAAGGAGGAGATGCTTTCTTATTTTCATGGATTATCTCATGGATTATATCTATGACGTTGGTGTGAGTTATTCCTATTTTATAGATGAGAAAATTGAGACTTAGAGTAGTTCAGTGATTTTTGGTTTTGGTCATATAACTAGTAAGGTACAGAGCCTGGAAAAGAATCTGTTCCTGATAATCAAAATCCAGTGAGTACATTTCGGAGTGTGTTATGCTACCTTCAAAGACCATTAATAGGGAACATAATGTGCTATAGGCACTGTGGTATAGAACTGAAAATCAAAGGTATGAACTCCTTTCCACAGGAACCCACAGACATGCTGGCAGCAACTGAGTGATGGATTCTCAGAGCACTCCTTTGCACTGTGCCCACTTTACAGCCATACCATGAGGTAGGCTCCTGTGCTGCCATCCCATGTTACTGTGGAGATGGAAAAACTAATTTACAAAGAGTTAATGGTAGCCCTGGAATTATAATTCACATTTTTCCTGACACCAGCACCCATTTTTTCCCTTGGGCCTCTCCAGTCATGATGTGGACATATACGAGATCCCACATCCAGTGCTGGTGGGGCAGATGTCGTTCGGAGCAGGGGAGTCAGAATGAAAGTTGGGTCAGAGAAAAGAGCAGACATTCTGCCTGGAGTAACTGGGAAGGCCTTATAGAAATCCTTCAGAAAATGGGAGTTCCTGGGGAAAATGATGAGAAGAAACAGAAAAAGAGCCCTTTGTAGTATGAACAATAATAAAAAAAAAGCACAAGAAACACTTACCATATTTTGCCATGTACAGTGCACACCCACATTTTTAGCCCAATCTTTCAGGAAAAAAAATCTTTCATTTTAATTTTTTAATTCCATTATTTATTTATATTTAGATAACTTTTTTGTACTATAAAAGAATTTTAGCATTTAATTTTGAATATATTATAGTACCAGAAATTTTATGTAATAAGTGATTATAAAACAAAAGAACAGATACAAGGTATTCCAGATACTACCCATATATAATGCATATCCTAATTTTTCCCTCAAAAATTTGGGCAAAATGTGCTCATTATGCATGGCAAAATACAGTAATCACACTTACAAAGAAGCACATTAAACTTTCCCATGTCCTTATGAATAGACATAAAGAAATTGAGGACCCGTATGTGGCAAACAATATGCTCAATTCCTTACCTAACAAAGACCTGCTAAGGGAAATGATTACATTGTCTCTTGTTTCCACTTTAGCCCTGCCCATTTGACTTTAGCCATTTCAGTCATCTTGAGGCCTTGAACTGTGCTACGATCTCAGAGCAAAGGCTCATTAATTCTTTGACATTTTGTTAAAACTCTGTCCCTCATTTTATGGATATTTCTGCTGAACTGCCACCTCCCAAACAGCCTTCCTGTATGTTTTATCTAAAATAGCTCATGCCAGGCACTCAGGAACTCCAGTTCCTGCTACATTTTCATTCAGAGCACCGGACATTAATTACATGCTTATTTAGGTGTGTATTGTCCATATCCCATGCCTATTGGCAAACTCCGCAAGAGCAGCTTTTAAAGTTTATTATTTTTAATATATTTTATTGATTATGCTATTACAGTTGTCCCATTTGTTTCTTTCCTTTATTCCCCTCCCCGCTGCAACCCTCCGACCCACCAGCATTACTGCCCCCTGTCCTTAGTTCATGTCCATGGGTCACACATGTAAGTTCTTTGGTTTCTCCATTTCCTATACTATTCTTAACTTCCCCCTGTCTATAGCATCATTTATGCTACTCATTCCTGTACTTTTGTCCCCTTCTCCCCCTCCCACTCCTCCGCCAATAACCCTCCATGTGATCTCCATTTCTGTGATTCCATTCCTGTTCTAGTTGTTTGCTTAGGTTATTTTTGTTTTTTGTAGCTTTGGTTGTTAATTGTTGTGAGTTTGTTGTCATTTTACTATTCATATTTTTTATCTTCTTTTTCTTAGTTAAGTCCCTTTACATTTCATATAATAAGGGCTTGGTGATGACGAACTCCTTCAACTTGACCTTATCTGGGAAGCACTTTTTCCTGCCCTTCCATTCTAAATGATAGCTTTGCTGGAAAGAGTAATCTTGGATGTAGGTCCTTGTCTTTCATGACTTTGAACACTTCTTTCTGGCCCCTTCTTGCCTGCAAGGTTTTTTTGAGAAATCAGCGGACACTCTTATGGGAACTCCTTTGTAGGTAACTGTCTTCTTTTCTCTTGCTGCTTTTAAGATTGTCTCCTGATCTTTAATTTTGGCTAATGTAATAATGGTGTGCCTTGGTGTGTGCTTCCTTGGGTCCAACTTCTTTGGGACTCTCTGAGCTTCCTGGACTTCCTGGAAGTTTATTTCCTTTGCCAGATTAGGGAAGTTCTCCTTCATTATTTTTTCAAATAAGTTTTCAATTTCTTGCTCTTCCTCTTCTCCTTCTGGCACCCCTATGATTTGGAAGTTGGGATATTTGAAGTTGTCCCAGAGGTTCCTAAGCCTTTCCTCATTGTTTTGAATTTTCATTTCTTCATTCTGTTCTGGTTGAATGTTTATTTCTTCCTTCTGCTCCAAACCATTGATTTCAGTCCTGGGACTTCTGGGAACCTGTTAGTTCCCTGTATATTTTCCTTTATTTCACTTTCCATAGCCTTCATTTTTTCCTCTATTTTGTGACCATACTTAACCATTTTTGTAAGCATCCTGATTACCAGTGTTTTGAACTGTGCATCTGGTAGGTTGGCTATCTCTTCCTTGCTTAGTTGTCATTTTTCTGGAGCTCTGATCTGTTCTTTCATTTGGGCCATATTTTTGTTGTCTCAGTGTGCCTATTATGTAGTAAGGAGTGGTAAGGAGTGTAGCCTTAGGTATTCACCAGGGTGGGTCAATCCATGTTGCTGAGTTGTAGCGCTGTATGTTGGGGAGGGGTCCAAGAAAGAACAATGCTGCTTGTTCAGCTCTCTGTCAGCTTTCAGTTACTCCTGCCACTATCCACATGCAAATTGGGCCCTTCTAGTGCTGATTCCCAGTGAGTAGTTTTGTGTGTGCTCTAGGACCTTATGGGTCTTTCCAAAAAAACTCTCCTGTGAGGCTGGGAGTTTCTCCCACCACCTCAATCCTCATAGTTTTTTTCAGTCAGAGATTTTGAGGCTTTATTTTCCTGCACTGGAACCCTGGGTTGTGCAGTCTGTTTTACTCCCCTGTTGTTCCTCCTGGTTTATCCACATGCAAATGTGGGACTTCCTGGACTGCTAGCAGCTGTCTCACCTGTTCTGCCAGCTACTGCCTTGCTCGCCCCTGTCCTCTAGCTGCCACCTTGCTGTGAGTCCTCTCTGCCTGTCTGCCCATCTCTGACCCTCCTACTGGTCTGAATGAATGTTTCTTCTTTAACTCCTTGGCTATTGGACTTCCATACAGTTTGATTTTCTGGCACTTCTGGGGGTTTTCTGTTTTTAAATTTGTTGTTCTTCATTTGGTTGTGTGAGGAGGCATAGTATGTCTACTATACCTCCATCTTAGCCAGAAGTCCAAGAACAGCTTTTTATTGCTGTTTCTATGGTGCCAAAAACAGAGCTTGGCTTATCATAAATTTCCAATATTTGTTGAGTGAATGAATGCATGCACAATGAGTATTGAACTATAATGATAAGATATCTTAGGTGAACGTGAGATGAATCTGAGAATTTCTCATGTTCTCTGTCTCTCAATATCAAATTCTATTCTTTTCCCATTTTCCCAGTTTAATGTTTCCCTGATTTCTTCTGGTTCTTTTGGAAAGCAAGCAAGCCTACTTTAGAGCCCTCTTTGAGGAGCACTCATAGTTCCTAACAGAAACCATAAAATAAATTGTAAACTCAGTGAATACAAAGCAAACAGCCAGAACTCGAGTCCACAAAGAAGACTTGGCTGAAAAGGAACATTTCCTTGGAATCAAGCACCAAAAAACTTGTAGTCAACTGTGTCAGTTCTGTTTTCTTGGAGCCAGCACCCTGAGCCTGACTAGTTTTGTTCAATGGTATTAAAAATATTGGCTTATTGCTGTATGATGACACGTAAGGTGTCTCCTCCCAGTGTCCTCACTTGACTTTCCTTCTGAGCAAACCCTAGTGTCTTGACTCCAGACCTTGTTCTATGCTGACAGCACAGAACATTCTCTGTGCCATAGAGATGGTGTTTTGAAATTTTTTTAAAGATTTTTTAAAATTTTATTTATTTTTAGACAGAGGGGCAGGGATAGAGAGAAGGAGAGAAACATCAATGTGTGGTTGCCTTTTGTGTGCCCCCCACCAGGGACCTGGCCCACAACCTAGGCATGTGCCCTGACTGGGAATTAAACTGGAGACCCTTAGGTTCGAGGGCCGGCACTCTATCCACTGAGCCACACCAGCCAGGTCTGTTTTGAATTTTTGATAGGACCTTTTCCATTTGCTGTTCTTCCTATTTCGTACCTGGCTTCATTTACTCAGAGATGCTCTTAGATTAGATCATAACCTTGGTGATTCTCTTAGATTTCTCTGCACATGCCACTGGTGCCATGGGGCAGGTCTTAATTGCTCACTCAGGAGGCCTGAGAAATCTAAACATGGTATTGATAAGGATTCACTTGTGTTGCTTTCTAGGCCAGCTTTGGAATCACCCTCAGGGCTCTAGAGAACTAGCATCACCATAAACTACTCCTCATGTCCCTTTCTTGGCCAGGCTGGGGATTGTGTCCTAGATAGACACCACTTGGGAAATGGGAGTCAGGGCCACTGAAGCTTCTGGGCTGGGCCTAGCACCAGGCAGAGAGAGCTTTGTCATGAGTACTCCTAATTTGGGCATTAGGGACATTTGTTTTGTCAAAAAGGACAAGATTGCCAAGGGTAGGTCCTTGACTACAAGGCCTAACTGCCTGTCACTGAGATCCCTTGGCTCTTATTCTGCTAGCATTCTGAGCCAATTTCTCCCATACTCTTCCACAACCACCTTCCTCTAGAGCCCTGAAAATCTGCCCTTTGGAGCCTGGCTAGTTTTCTGTGTGAAATCAAAACCATAGTTTTAAAAAATTTATTTTTCCTTTTTTTTAATGGTTGTGCAATTATAGTTGTCACCATCTTCCTCCCAGCACTCTCCCCCAGCTCCCACATTCAATCCTCCACACACCTGTTGTCTTTGTGCATGGGTCCTTTATACATGTTCCTTGAAGACCCTTCTCCTTCTTTGTCCCATTATTTCCCTACTCCCTCCCCTCTGGTTACTATCAGGTTGGTCTTTATTTCCATGTCTCTGGTCATATTTTGCTTGCTTGTTTTGTTTATTAGGTTCCACTTATAGGTGAGATCATATGGTATTTGTCTTTCACTGTTTGGCTTATGTCACTTAGCATAATACTTTCCAGTTCTGTCCATGCTGCCGTGAAGGATAGGAGCTCCTTCGTTTTTTCTGCTGTGTAGTATTCCATTGTGTAAATGTACCACAGTTTTTTGATCCACTTGTTTACTCATGGGCACTTTGGCTGTTTCTAGCATTTGGTTATTGTAAATAATTCTGCTATGAACATTGAAAACATAGCTTTAAAGAGTTGATCAGTACAATTTTCTCCACTTAGATTGAATCTCTGGGTTTCTGGGTGTTATGTTTTTTTGGTAGGTCTTTACACATACCTTTGCTGCCATGTCCATTTCAAATTGATGGCTCCAGCATCCTGGGCCTTGGACATTTGGACATATTTACTCAGTGTCCAGCAAAAAGAAAAAAAAAAATCAAAAGCCACATGTATGTGGTTTCTTGGGGCCGAGATTTAGGTCATTTGGGATCTACTTTAAAATACAGACAAGTAATTACTTGGGCAAATAAATTAAAGGGGTTCAACTAATGATTATATAAGATCTCTTGCTGCTTTAAAATTCTATGAATCAATTTTGCTATAAGAACACATGCCAATGTGACTTAGAAGTAAAAATTACTAGAAAATATAGTTCTATCCTGCATTCATATGGGAACTCTCATGAATCCTTCTGGCTGGAAGATTTTCTATTTGCCAAGTTAGGCCAGGAAAGATCCCCTATGTAACCTACTTGTAAGTATTATCTTCCTGAATATTAAGTAGCTTCTAAGAGTGTTCTTCTCTCACTTAAGATGATTTGTTCTTTGGGGGCCTTTTTAGATTATGTAATCCCAGGTCTACAGGAAAGACTAACATGAAAGCTAGGATCCTCACTTCAGATAAGCACATGTGCCTATAGTTTCCAATTATTGTTGGCTGATTTCTCAGCATGGTTCAACCATAGCAGAACCAGAGGAAATATTCTATCTTGTGAGATAGCTGAAATGAAGATGTCTTCTGTCCCTTTTTTTGATGGGGGTAAAGTGTAAGGGAAACACTTGACCTGTCTAGGCTAAATGTAAAAATTTGCATTTCTTGCCCTAGGGAACTCTAACTAAAATGGAGTCCCATTTTTAAAGGTTTAGATTGACTCATAAGTGGTGCACATTGAGGGCTTAAAGACTGCTTTTTGCCTGCTTGATAGGGCTTTAATGAATGTGTTATCAGTTGCTACTTTACCATTCCTTGATAGAATTAGTGCCTTTTAAAAAAATCAAAGCTGATAGGGTGATTCAGGAGGTCTAAGGACCTGGAGGACAAACACAAAAAAATTTCTCCACGCTAAACAAGTAAAAAACTCCGTGAAATAGTTTTAGCAAATAATAATATATAATGTATGAGTGCTTATTCTGTGCAGTACACTTTAATAATGACCTTTAACATGCAGAACTATATTTTTGTATCCATTTTGGGGAATTAAGAAAAAAGCAACAACGATTGAAGATGAAAGAAATATTAAGACATTTTCAGAAGTAATGAATCTGGTACTAACCAAAGTTGAGAATGCAGGTTTGTCTGACTCCAGTACATGCACTCTTCACCCAAATACTATCTGTTGTCTAGCCAGGGGCTCTGCATTCTGCCATGGTGACTTTGCAAGCCTTGGGAAGGGACTTCCCTGTGGGTGCTATAGAAGACAGGAGGGAATTTTGTGTTTGTGAGTCTCTGAGAATTGGCTTTCTGGATGTTGCTGCTATTATGTGAGGGGTGAGAGCAGCCCTCCTGGGTTCAGGGAAAGAGGTATATGAAGCTGAGTATGATTTAGTTTGCCTTGTTCAAGCTCCTTCATGCCCTTCTACAGGGAACTGGAACTTTAATGTTTGTAGGACAAACCCAGTGTTCCTCTCAACTCATCTCCTGTTCAGCAGCCCACATTCTCTATACTTTCATACAGTGTAACATTGTCAGAATTAGAGGGGATTTTTAGAGACAGCCTGGTTGTGTTTCCTCCACTCCCTTCACATTTTATGAATGAAGTCTGGAGAGGTTCAGGGGCATGTTCAAGAAAGCCTGGCTGATTTAGCGTCAGAGTTAACAAAAACTTTACAGTGCCCTTTTCTCACCCCCATATCGCTTCTTAGAGGCAACCTTTTCAAATCCTGTCCTTTCTTTCTTGCTTCCTGCTTATTTTAAATTTCTCATTGTTTAAAAGTATCTCCTCCCTATTCTTTCTACTCCTCCTAATTTTTCCTCATTTTTCCCTTCATTGTGTCTATGATTCTTCCTGTGCTATTTTTGAAGGCACATTGATGTTGAATAATGTCCATTCCTATAGCCAGTGCTAGTTTGTATTTTCTTTGTGGTGGGGAAGTATGAAAGAAATGTGGGCTATGAACAGCTGTTACTGAGTTCTCCAAACAGGAAAGTACTTGGGGCTATTTTTAAGCCATGCTTTCAAAGATTCAGGACTGGGCCCTGCCTTTCACCCTGCAGCATGCTGGGCTCTGTTTTCCAGGGTGCAGTTCAGAAAAGCTATGGCTATTGTTTCTTCAAGGGCTTGTCTTCCCCAAAGAGGGTCCCAGCCAATGACTGCCCTTGTGAAAAAGTGTGGGAAGACTGAATTACAGGAAGCACAATGACTTACTGAATGAACTGGTGTCCATCAATGATTCTAGTGAATAGGTTACTAATAGTTCTTATCAGAACAAAAACAATAAGGAGCTCTTCATCATGCCTGACCCCATTTAACAAGATCAAAACCTTGGCTTTTTGCATAATTTCTGAGAGGAAGCAATATTTTTAAAATTTCACTACTCAACCAGTTATGAAATCTAAATTTCTCATAGCCTAATGAGGTCAGTTCAGCTAGCTGAGCCTGAGTTCTGTTATTCACAAGTGGTGAATGCTAACCTATTTGTAGTCTCTGATTTGGTTTCAGACTGCCTATTCAGGAACTATTATACTTCAAATTTCAGGTAAACTTATGAGGGATTGCCAATGTGCCTCAGATGACTGACTGAATAAGGGTTTGTCATCATTGTTGTTTGGCCACCTTCACTTTGATAGTTTGAGTTTCTGTCCCCCCAAAATAATAAAAATGATGATGGTGATGCTACAGCTGATCACAGTCACAATAATGAAAGATTTCAAATAAAATCAAACCAAGAACTAAGGGGTTTTGTCCAATATTTTTTTCCTTTAGAAATAAATAAGTAAACATGACATGACGTCTACCTACGTTGGGATCTGGTATAGTCATCGGCAACTCAGCTTTCTGAGAAGGAATGCAAGGATTTTTATAGGATGATCAGATTAGCTATAGTTTCTTCTCTACTATATAACCAAGTCTCTCCCATGTGATCTATTATTGTTCTTGGACTTTGTCACTACCAGTGAGTGCTACATAGCAGCCCTTTGGTATAGACATAGAGTTGTGGTTGGTATGCACAATATGTACATGCATGCATATGCCCACAAATGTTTGTATCTTTGCTAATTAGCTACATGATTTAGAAGTGTTCCTTTTTCAGGTGGCTAGGTGATAATATATATCATCCCATCTGCTTCATAGGGTTGTTGGGCATATCACATATGGCAACTGACTTGAAGACATACTAGAAAGTTACAGTTGCTGCTCTAGTATAAAGTAATAGTTTGTTAATGGAGTTTATTAACACCTAATAATCAGCAAACAGGGGATCACAGAAGATGTTTTCCATTACTGGTTATAAATCTGAAAGCTATCCACCTTCTGTTGGGTTGGGGTTCTTTTATAATCAACTCATGCTTAAGAGAAGAGTCAGTTTAATAGTTTTTTTGACCATGACACACTTCTCCTAAGTGAGGCTAATGGGCCTAAATTTATGACTTTGATCTTTTCAGTAGTTCCTAGCCAAGTGATAATGCTGACACTTGGGCTACATCTCTTTAGTCTCTAAAGTTTGGAGATCCTACTGGTTTTCTTGGGAGATATTTATATGCTTCTGCAAGCAAATGTAGATCCTTCCTCATAAATATGATCATCCATTAGCTGAAAAAATCTAAGAAGATTAGTAAGTTTCATACTAGTAGGTAAGTCAGTTAATTTGGAGAGTTTTAGAACATACCAGCCATCTGCCTTTCAACACTTCAGTGATTTAGAGGGCCAGGTGTGCTGTCTAGGGGAGGAAAGATTCCAGCCTAAGTGTTTCCTTTAGATTAAGTAATTACAGGAAACACTATGGCCTGTCTTTTTTTCCCTCCACAATAATAATACCAATGTAACTATAATTAATGTTTGTTCATTATTTTTCTCTTTTCCATACGAGTTTATTTGTGGTCAACAAACATGTTTGTCCTATTCCCTATTTTTATGTAGCATGTAGCTCTTAAGTAGCATATCAAAGGCCTCCATGAGAAAGTAAGTGAATGATGGAATGATAGACATATACAACATCAACCCAGAAAAGGTTCGATTTTTTCAATTTGCAGACGAAAAGCTAAAACACTGAATATTAATGATTTTGTACATTCTATTAGTGGCCATGTCAGAATTCCTATCTAGATTTCTTGACTCAGTCTGTAGTTCTTGTTATGGTATTGTGCCTTTTAGAATTATAATCCATCCTTTCACATTATTTTAACTGTAGCTTCTTAGTTCTAGGAAATAAGAGAGGCATTGGGGATCAGGACATGTCAACTTGGTATAGTACCAATTGATTCCAAGGGTGAATTTACTCACCATCAGGATATTGAAAGACCAGCACTGAATTCTCCCTACCTGGAATTTCCTAGAAGCAAAGCACAACCACATGAAAATGGGGACTAAGCCAGGTGGTCTCCTGGTCTTCTCCAGGTTTCTGACTCAATCCTAGTGATTCAGCAAGGGTCCTAATACCTTCCCATCTTCCCCACAGGCCTCCCTTTTAGAGATCCATTTCTGGCAGATTAGCAGTTAGAACTACAGCAATAAAGGATCAAGAGATCAGTGGGCAAATCTGTCATTTGAAGTTCTCATTAAACTTTTTGAAGGGCTCTTCCAAAATGGAAGATTTGAACAAAATAATGACCAAATGATTCTCCATTCAGGTTTTTATTCCAACATATAAATCCAAAGAAAATTGCTATAATAAAATTCTAATCGTAGGCCCTAAAATTTTAAGTGCTAAAGTGACATTTACTGTTTAGACTCCAGACTTTAGCCATGGTTTTCAAAGTTGGCTGAATGTCAGAATAACCAGGGAAACTTGGTCCTACCTGCCAGAGATTCTGCTTCAATAGTTTGAGGGTGGGACTTGAGAATCTTCTTTTTCATTAATAGTGCCATGGGTGAGTCTAGTGATAGACTATGTTTGGAAGCTATCATTCTAGAAAATCTCCAGAAATGTTCAAAATGGCAAGTTCTATTTTTGACATTATAGGTCAAAAGTAACCCCATTGTTCAAAAGCAAACCCTTTGTTCTGGATTTTGTGTTGGAGGAGATAATGAGCCAACTTGTTTGTAAAGCATTAGAAAAGTTCTCAAAACGTATTTATCTCTGGTAAAATGCTGGATTTTTCTTCGTATTATTTCCTTTATAAACCTAACAGAGTATAAAACACATACAGCCAATGAGAGTGGGGGGAATCTTGTTCTTATTTGCAAATTTCTCATTAAGTAGATTTTTATGGTCTTGGCATTTGGTCAGCTAGACTTAGACTGCTCCTGTGTGGAGAGAATGCTGAGAGCCAAGGAGTTTCACCTTTGTTTCAACAATTCTTTAGTTTGTGTAAAACATTAACTTATGAGATAGACACACATCTGGAGACATCATAATGGTAAAAGACACAACAGATTAAGAATTAACAAGCACCAGATGTACTATAATAATGTAGATTTTTAATTTGCATTTTTAGATGAAGACTTTAGAAAATGGCCACTTTTTAAAGCTATACTTATATATTTGGAGCCACTCAGCCATTCTAATGATAGATGATAGATAGGGAGAAAGATGAGTGATAAATGGTAGACAGATGATAGATAGATGAAAGGATGATAGATATACCTGGGTATAATATGATTCTGACCCATTTATTTGATGTGACAATGGAAAACTATATAATTTAGTGGATAAACAGTATCTTGGGAAATCAAAACATGTAACTTTGAAACTTGCATCTGTTTTTCAATTCCTCACTTGGAGAAAGAGAAAACAAGTTTTGTTTTCCTCTAAGGATTACTCAATCACAGGAGTGGTCCTTATGTGAGAAACAAACAAACAAATAAACAGAAAGGTAATAATTTCAGAGAGGTGGTAGATGAGTTAGTAGAGAAGATATAAAATCATATGGATTCTTCATCTTAGATGCCCAGACAGTTACCAAGGAAATGCTGGATTTTAGCACTTCATCATGCCAGGTGTGGGCTTTCGCAGAAACACCATGAATCACTGCCAGATTACTGTAAAGCCCATCCATAATGTTAGTATTCTAAGTGTCATTTAATAATACTGTCAATGTTTCAGAATCTCTTGCCCACTAGACCAACAACCACACTGATCATCAGAAAGATATTTATAGTTGCATATGTGCAAAACTTCTGTTGTCCTATGGGTACACTTGAAATAAAATTATAAATTAGTTAGAGTGGTAAGGAACATAAATGGATTCTAGCTGACATAAGTGAAGCAAGGAAGGTTTTGGAATAGTAGAGGATAGATCAGCATCAGAGTAAACGCTGAATAATCTTACTTTGGGAAAGTTGGGCAGAGGGCAGTTTGGAAATCTCAGCATGAGGAACTGTCTTAACTTGGGTTTTCCCTAAGGCAGATCATAGGACAACAACTTGAAACAGACATTCATTTAGGAAGTAATTCCAGGGAATAAGAATAGAGGAAAAACAAGAATGAATCAGAGAAGAAGGGAAATACCATTTAAAGGTACATTATTGAAATGGCCACCAATGTGGGCAACTGGTGGTCAATCTGTCTGGTATTCCCTGAAGAGCAGAATTGTCTACCCATGGGATTGGAAGGACACCACCAATTGTGAAGTTACTTCCTCTCACCTCCAGGTTCAGCATGGGTGAGTGAGCCCTTGTGCAGGTGTTCCAGCTGCAGCATTAGGAAAGCTCCAGGGCAGAGTAATGGCAGGAGACCTCCCCACAGGAAAGATAGCAAACAGGTGCTATTACCAAAAGGTGGAGGAATACCAAATCAAGCAAAACCAACAGATATATCTTAGGTGAATCTGGAAGGTGTTTGTTAAAAGAGAGAGAGAGAGAGAGAGAGAGAGAGAGAGAGAGAGAGAGAGAGAGGGAGAGAGAGAGAGAGGACAAAAACCTTTATTAGGACCTAGCAGGTTTCTCATGGTCAGCTAGGTTTTCATTCATTCTGTTCCTTCTGCTTCTCTGTTTGTCCAAATCTTAGCCAACCCATGGTCAACATCTTCTACTAAGTCTTTCAGAGTAACATACTCCTCACCAGTGTATTCCTTTCTCCAAAGTCTTATCACAGTGTCATTCCTACCCAGCTTAACCTTTGGTTACTCTATAGGTCTTCAAAGTTTGATTCAGTTGATTTCTGTGGTGGAGAAACATGCGTTTTAACAACAGCCAGAATTGAATTAAAATTATCATTCTACCATTTACCAGTTATGCTATGCTCTCCTGGAAAATCACTCCTTACACTTTGATTACTTCATCAGTAAAATGTTTATAATAGGAAACACCTCATAAATTCATAAGGATTACACTCACATGAACCGCAAATTAACTGAATAAATGTTAGGCAGTTAATAATTACTAGTTCCTCTGTTTTGATACCAATTACCATGCCTTACACTTCTTTTGAATATTCCCCTAAAACCCTGCTTCAGAATTAGTTCTCACTAGGGCACAAGAATACTTGTTGATTATTCATACAAACTCAGCGGTTGAAAACTGCATCAGAGGTAGCAAACTCATTGCTGTCAGTGGAGCATATTTATCAATGATGTATTTGACTAGTACACATTTATTTTAAGAACTTAATTAAGGGCCAACAACTTAACAATCTAGGTATTTCACTTAAAAATATAAATTGCTGCTTCTCTTGAAACGTTTGGCTTACCTTTCTTCATGCTACAATTAATTGGGTCTACTGCCAATGCCCTGCTGTAAAAAAGACATGGTTTCTCCAGTTTGCCACAGTCCACAGCCTGACTTAACAAGATCTTAAGCCAAGTCTTCTTTACACGTTTCTTGTACCTCCCTGAACCTTATGCATTTGTTTTTAAGACTCTAGCTTCTTTATAAGGATGAGGAAGAGATAACAACTTTTAAAAGCATTTTAGTTGACTGTTGCAAAGATGGAGAAACCACTGTCCTGCCTGATTTATCTTCAATATTTGCTGATTTATGTGTGAGCAGTATTTGTTGGGCATAATTATAAGAGCATCTGTGTGAGCCTTGGCAGTTTACAAAGTGCCCTAGCAGGCTATACTTTGTATGATCTTTACCCACAGTTCTGCTTATTGAGGGGGCAGGACAGGTGACATGATTATCCTTATTTAATGATAAGAAATCAAGTCTGTGAGAGATTAATAGAAGGGCTTAAGGTCCCAGTGCTAGTAAATGGTAAAGTAACTGATTCCAAATCTAGTCTGGTGCTTATGTCTTTTAAAGAAAATCTTCAAGAAAGCAAAGGTCATCACTCTTAAGGAATTCAGTATTAAATACATTTTTTAAAAGAAAAATGCAAGGTAACCTGTCAGGAATATGTGTTGGGTATATAAGTAATGGTGCAAAAGTAGCTACTGGTATGAGCAGAGTGCAGGGTGTTTGCTGGCATGATCAAAGCTGGGTGAGATTCACGGTGATAGATTTGAAAAAGAAAGTTGAGCTTGAAGCCAGCTTCTGAAGTTTTGGGATTTTTCTACAGGGGTTCATATTTTCTCTATATTTTTAAAGGTATAATGTGAAACTGAATAACAGGAAAGTGCTTATGGAAAACACTATCTTGTGAAAGTCCTGTAAAATTCAGTAATTATGTGGAAAACATGTAAAAGTCATGGACAGGGCACCAAAAGCAGCTTAGTCTTTCTGGAGCAGATGGAGCAGAATGCCCAAGCTGAAGTAAATCAGCCAAGAAGACTTTAAAAGGGAGAAAGTATGGCTCTCCAATTGCTTTCTAAGGGCAATAGTCTTTGTCCATTGACTTTCAAACTATAGCTGGAGCAGCTGGCTAGTCAGACCACTAGGCTACAACACTAGACACAAGGCCAATGCTTCCCTCTCTTTTTTCTCTACTAAGAAAGTAAAATTAGGGTCATATTGCTCAATTTCTTTGGAAAAAGTATTTAATTGCTGTCCAGATAGTTCAGACCAACCTTAAGTTTTCTCCATAGGGAGAAGCAATGATTTAAAATGTGCTTTGTGAAAGAGTATTGAAGTTGTCCAACAAAGGAGAAAGTGAAGGAAGGGCAGGTTGTACAGAGCAAGGCTAGGCAGAGTCTGTTGTAGTGGCCTGGCAATTTCAGATGGGGGACCATGGCCTGAATTCTAGTCTGACATCTAGCTCATGATGGGAAAGGGTTCAGAAAGAGGAGAGGTAATTATAACAGCATCATCAGCAACTACCTTATTGATTTAAGCACTACATATGGGAAGATCCAGGAAATCAGATGTATTTTTATAAAGAAAATATTAATTCATAATACAAAAATCAATGTGCTATATATAAAAGCATGAAGGATATTCAGTGTGAATGTGGAAAGGCAAACTAAAGATGGATGCCCCTACTTAAACATTTTAAAATATAATTTTACCTGTTAATTTCTTTTTTTATACTGATTAATAATATCGGATCTAGGAGACGAATATATGAAGAGTAAATTAAAAGTGTAGAGATTAGTTGATTAGCTCCTCTACCAAAATGTGAAGGTACAGGAGTCAGTATATAGGGCTATGGCTTGCTGCCTGATGACTTATCCACCATTGATAAGGGTGGATAAGGAAGAAAAAAGAAAGAAAGTTGTCAGCGGACTGAACTGAAGAAAGTTGTCAGCGGAATCAAATTGACAGCTTTAATTACACTCTCATGAGCCTCTCTAGTGCAAGGTTGCCCCAGTTAGAATTGATGGACCTTGGGTAATAAAAAGCTTTACAGGTTATGAAGTTATATTTTACAAGTTAAGAAAATTGCCTTTATCTTAAAGTGTTTCCCCCCTATGCTTTAATGCTTAGTAAAAGATAAAAGGGAAACCTGCACTGAGTTTTATTTATACTGAAAGAATTAATCAAAGAGTAGCATTGACAATACCTTTTTCTGATTAGGAAAGACCTTTGGGACTTAACAAACCTTCTGGGTAAGTTTAATTTTAGCTTTATATTTGGTAGCTTTCAAATCACAAATAGGCGAGGGGGCTGGACAACTCCAAGAATAAAAGAAAGTCATGGATGGAAGATGAAGAAGAATTTTCTGGTTTGACTTGCTCTCTGTCAGCCACAGTACTGATTTTTTTTTTTTTTTTTTGGATTAAATAGGTGGGAGACAGCTGGCTCTTGGATTGATGCATAAATCTCGCCATTTCTAAATGCTGTGATTAATTGCATGCGTGTGAAAGATTACCTGGAGTTATGATAAGGAAATACTGATGCCTTTAGTCATTGTCATCAATCACACCCATCATTTCCCTCTTGAAAGACAGGCCAAGATAATGCTGCTTGATCCAAATACTTCCAGTGTTTATGTTAGATTACTTGGATTAACATTTTTCTGTACATCTGTTGAAAGCATGGCTGAAATCTGGATGTTTCATTGTGGGAAATCAACATGTCACTGAGGAAGTCCAACCAAAGGGCATTTATGACCTGTGGGATAAAATACTGTTTGCCATGTCATTAAAGAAGAGTTTACCTTCATTTGTTCGTTCAGTTAATCTTCCTTCCTTCTCTCCTTCATCAAATATTTGTTGTGTGCACTCCATTTGAAAATAAGAATAAAGGAATTATAAGACCTAGTTTTTGCTCTTGAGCTTCTTTCTTTGTGGTGGAATACTTATGTTATTGAAATATGTGCTTTGATATAAATTTAAACAAAATACCATAGGAATAGAACAGGACTGCTAAGCCTGTGTGTGTGTGGTTGGGGGCAGTGCATCAGAAAGGCTGCCCTGAGGAACAACACTGGGCTACCTTAATGGGCCTTGGGCTAAATTTAGCCATGTTTCATGGTTTGAAATTTTTTAATCCATTACCAGTAGCTAAGGATCTAGAGATTTTGCATAGATATTTTGGAATTCTGACTTTTTGGAAAAAAAATCTAACGTTGGCAATAACCTCAGGAAGATAATAGATAGAAGCTTGGTAGAGGCTGCTTCTTTAAAAAGAACTCTATGTTGTCATTTTCTTGCCGTTTGCATTTTTACTGCCTACTTGGTCTAGGTACATATTTGAGTTTATAACTTTGGATGTGAGGGCTCTTACAGCAGCTATATACAGAAAGGGGCAATTCTGAAAGCAGAGAGGAACTGAGCATAGTTGGCAGTTTCAGCATGTCAGGATAGCAGTTTTCTTTCTTTTTTAACAATATATTTAATTGATTATTCTATTACATTTGTCCCATTTTCCCCCCTTCACTCCCCTCCACCCTGTACACCCTCTCCCACTCATATCCCCCCTTTAGTCATGTCCATGTGTCATACTTATAAGTTCTTTAGCTTCTACATTTCCCATACTATTCTTACCCTCCCCATATCTATTTTCAACCTACAATCTATGCTACTTATTCTCTATACCTTTTCCCCCTCTCTCCTCCTCCCACTCCCCTGTTGCTAACCCTCCATGTGATCTCCATTTCTGTGGTTCTGTTCCTGTTCTAGTTGTTTGCTTAGTTTCTTTTGGTTTTGCTTTAGGTGTGGTTGTTAATAATTGTGAGTTTGCTGTCCTTTTACTATACATTTTTTCTTTATCTTCTTTTCTTAGATAAGTCCCTTTAACATTTCATAAAGTAAGGGCTTGGTGATGCTGAACTCCTTTAACTTGACCTTATCTGAGAAGCACTTTATCTGCCCTTCCATTCTAAATGAAAGCTTTGCTGGATAGAGTAATCTGGGATATAGGTCCTTGCCTTTCATGACTTGGAATACTTCTTTCCAGCCCTTTCTTGCCTGTAAGGTCTCTTTTGAGAGATCAGCTGACAGTCTGATGGGAACTCCTTTGTAGGTTACTGTCCCCTTACCTCTTGCTGCTTCTAGGATTCTCTCCTTCATTTTTACCTTGGCTAATGTAATTGTGATATGCCTTGGTGTGTTTCTTCCTGGGTCCAACTTCTTTGGGACTCTCTGAGCTTCCTGGACTTCCTGGAAGTCTATTTCCTTTGCCAGACTGGAGAAGTCCTCCTTTATTATTTTTTCAAATATGTTTTCAATCTGTTGCTCTACCTCTTCCCCTTCTGGTACCCCTATAATTCGGATGTTGGAACGTTTAAAGATGTCCTGGAGGTTCCTAAGCTTCTCCTCATTTTTTTTTGAATTCTTATTTCTCCATCCTTTCCTGTTTGGTTGTTTGTTTCTTCCTTCTGGTCCACTCTATTGTTTTGAGTCCCAGTTTCCTTCATATCACTGTTGGTTCTCCATGCATCTTCCTTCATCTCTTTTATGGTAACCTGCGTTTTTTCATCTAATTTGCACCCAAATTCAACCAACTCTGTGATCATCCTGATTACCAGTGTTTTGAACTGTGCATCTGATAGATTGGCTATCTCTTAGTCGCTCAAAAGGATGAGTCCTGGGGCATTGATCTGTTCTTTTGTTTGAGACGTATCTCTCTCTCTCTTATTTTATTTTATTTTTTTTGGTCTAGTCACTCCTGTTACAGTGAAGGGCAGAGCCTTAGGTGTTCACTGGGGCTGGGCACCCCAGTTGCTAGATTGTGACGTTGTATGTTGGGGCGGGGGCGGAAGGAAACAATGGCGGTAGCTCCATTCTCCATAGGACCTCAGTCCCTTCTCTGAGATTCTGGGTTGCGCATTCTGCCCTGGTCCACAATTGCCGCCTTGCTGGGTCTGCCACCTGCCACTTGCGTACTCAGGGTCCACCCGCTGTGATCTTGCAAGCCCCAGATGCCTTACGCGCTCTCGGTTGCCTTATGCACCCAGTTCTCCCTGTTCTCTGCACCTGTGACCCACGCCCGGCTACTCCTCTCTGCCCCTCCTACCGGTCTGGATGAATGGGTCTACTTCAACTTCTTGGCTGTCCGAGTTCCATTCAGATAAATTCTCTGTCAGTTCTGGTTGTTATTCTGCCTCTAAATTGTTGTTGTTCTAATCTTGGTTGTGCATGGAAGTACGGTGCATCCACCTATGCCTCCATCTTGCTGGAAGTGTCCGGATAGTAGTTTTCATTGGACTAGTTCTACACAGTAAATCTGGAAGAGTGAAATGAGTCCATACTTTAAAATGTGCACAATTAGAAACTTAAATATTGTCTTATAGACTAGTGGTTTCAGTGTGGTTCCCAGAGGCTTAGCATCAACATCGCCTGGGAACCTGTTAGAAATGCCAATTCTTTGGCCCCACCCCAGGCCCACTGAATCAGGGACTCTGGAGAAGGGAACCCAAAATTGTCTGGTTTAATGAGCCCTACAGCTGATTCTAATGCATGCTATGAGAAATAATAATAATAATAATAATAAAAACTAGTAAAACATTTAATTGTAGTAGATTTAAGATCATGCTGTTCCAGTAGTGAGAAATTGTTACTATAGAAACCACTTAGCAGACAATTATCATCTAAGTAAAAGCTGATAAATATCTGGATTAAAGCAGTGACTATGTGAGAGCCAGTGAGAAAAGCAACTCAAGGTGTGAAAGAGATTTTTGAGGCAGCACTAAGGAGGTATTATGATATTGGATATGGAAGAAAGGGAGAGAAGGCTGCTAGCATGTTATAATTGCTAACCTAGAAGACTGAATGGATGGGGTGACATGACCTGAGAATGTCTACCTGAAAGATATGACAGTTTTTAGGAGAAGTTAGTGACTAGTATTGGGGAAAATATTTGAAGATTCAGTGGGGATTATGTGGTATTTTTTACTGGTTAATAAATATAGGTCTAGGGTCATGGAGAATAGTTTGGAAAGTGAGGCCTTGATTGTAGATGAGCTCACCTAAGGGAGAAGATAAATGTGGAAAGAGATTTATTCATGAAACTCAAGAGAACCTCAACTATTAAAGGGTGGATGGTGGAAGAGGAGCTTATAAAAGGGACAGAAAAGGAACAATAATCAATCCTTATAGAATAACCAAAGTACTGAAAATCTGTGTGTAACAAAGATGGTCCTCACAGTATTTTTATTTTTTCTTTTTTTAAAATATATTTGATTTATTATGCTATTACAGTTGTCCCATTTCCCTGCCTTTATTCCCCTATGCCCTGCACACACCCCCCACCCACATCCCATGCCCCCTTTAGTTCATGTCCATGGATCATACTTTTAAGTTCTTCAGCTTCTACATTTCTTATACTATTCTTAACCTCCTCCTGTCTACTTTTTACCTACCATCTATGCTACTTATTCTCTGTACCTTTTCCCCCTCTTACTCCCTCACACTCCACTCTTGATAACCCTCCATGTGATCTCCATTTCTGTGGTTTTGTTCCTGTTCTTGCTGTTTGCTTAGTTTGTTTTTGTTTTAGGTGTGGTTGTTAATGATTGTGAGTTTGCTGTCATTTTACTGTACATGTTTTTTACCTACTTTTTCTTAGATAAGTCCCTTTAACATTTCATATAATAAGGGCTTGGTGATGATGAACTTCTTTAACTTGACCTTTTCTGGGAAGCACTTTATCTGTCCTTCCATTCTAAATGAAAGCTTTGCTGGATAGAGCAATCTTGTATGTAGGTCCTTGCCTTTCATGACTTGGAATACCTCTTTCCAGCCCCTTCTTGCCTATAAGGTCTCTTTGGAGAAATTAGCTGATACTCTTATGGGAACTCCTTTGTAGGTAACTGCCTCCTTATCTCTTGCTGCTTCCAGGATTCTCTCTTTATTTGTAATTGTGGGTAATGTAATTATGATGTGCCTTGGTGTATTCCTCCTTGGATCCAACTTCTTTGGGACTCTGTGAGCTTCCTGGACTTCTTGGAAGTCTATTTCCTTTGCCAGATTGGGGAAGTTCTCCTTTATTATTTGTTCAAATAACTTTTCCACTTGTCGTTTTTCCTCTTCCTCTGGTACCCCTATAATTCGGATGTTGGAATGTTTAAAGATGTCCTGGAGGTTCCTAAGCCTCTCCTTATTTTTTTGAATTCTTATTTCTCCATTCTCTTCTGATTGGATGTTTCTTTCTTCCTTCTGGTCCACTCCATTGATTTGAGTCCCAGTTTTCTTCCCATCACTATTGGTTCCCTGTACATTTTCCTTTATTTCATTTTTCATAGCCTTCATTTTTTTCATCTGACTTGAGACCAAATTCAACCAATTCTGTGAGCATCCTGATTACTAGTGTTTTGAATTGTGCATCTGATAGGTTGGCTATCTCTTCCTTGCTTAGTTGTATTTTTTCTGGAGCTTTGATCTGTTCTTTAGCTTAGGCCATTTTTTTTGTCTTGATGCACCTGTTATGTAATGAGGAGTGGAGCCTTAGGTGTTCCCCTGGGCAGGGCAACCCAGTCTCTGCATTGTGATACTGTATATGGGGAGTGGTCTGAGAGGGAACAGTGGTGCTTGCTCCACTCTCTGCCAGATTTCAGTTACTTTCCCTGCTTCCCCCAAGCAAATTGGGCCCTTCTGGTGCTGATACCCATGTGGGTAGGTTTGTGTACATTCTAGGACCCTGTGGGTCTCTCCAACAATCTCTCCTGTGAGGCTGGGAGTTTCTCCTGTCACCTCAACCTCCACAGGTGTTTTCAATTGGTGTTTTGAGGGTTTATTTCCCCATGCTGGGACCCTGAGTTCTGTGGTCTGTCTCACTCCCCAATTTCTCCTGGTTTACCTGTGCATGAATATGAAACCTGGTTCCACAAGGCACCTTGCATGCCAAGCCCCTCCACAAACCACCACTTTGCAGGCCTGGGGTCCACCAGCCACTGCTTTGCTGCACCCCCTCTCTGCCTGGTAGCCCAACTCTGCCCGTCCTACCGGTTGGATGAATGTGTCTATTTTAAATCCTTGGTTGTCAGACTACCATACAGTTCAATTTTCTGCCAGTACTAGTTGTTTTTGTTTCTAAATTGTTGTCATTATTTTGGTAGTGCGAGGAGGCACAGTGTGTCTACCTGTGCCTCCATGTTGGCTGCAAGTCCCATGTTCCTCACAGAATTTTTAAATGTGAAAATTAAAAAGCTACAGTCATGTTTGATATCAATATTATTTATTTAAAAAATCTAAAGGAAAATCAGACAGGCATTAGAAATGATAGTTATGAATTGCATAGTATAACATGGAAAATGCTCATGATATAAAAAAGAAATTTAAAACTATGCATAATTTCAATTAGAATATGATCATAGGCATATGAAATTACATATAAAAGGCTAGTTTGGTGCATTAAAATTGTGGAAGTAAGAGAGTTGACATGGTGAAATTGTGGGTGACTTTATTTTTGCTCTCAAATTTTTTTGTGTTGCTCTATTATAGTTACTTATAGAAGTTTGTTTACTCAGTTAAATTTCTGCATCATGAACAGTAGGTTGAAGTAAATAGGAAACAATAAGTAAAATTTTTATTTCATACTAAAGCACAACTTAAGGCCTCGAATGTTTGAGACTCAAGACAGATAATTTTGAAGGGGGTGTAGGCTTGCATGACTCCAGGGCATGGCAGTGGGAGCCCTGATGAGCAGTTGGCTAGGGGAAGGGGAAGGGGAGGGCTGTCTAATCAATAGTACATTAGGTAACATGTTTACATACAAGGAGTTTAAAAAGCAGTAGAGGAAGCCACATTGTCTTTATAACTGAACAGTGGTCCAGATAAAACACTGTCAGAAGTTCATCGAAGGTGGCGTCTTTCTGAACGTTTATCCCCTAATGACCAGAGTGAGTCTCCCCTGGCCTAGAAGCTTTGCCCCTCCATCCCAAGGTTTTACAACCCCTGATTTTAGAACCTGGTAAGGGCTCTAGCACTAGGTTTCTTGCAATGACAGACCAAATTTGAAATAACTGGATATCTAGAGAGAAATGCCATTTCTTCTTTCTAGGGATTGGCAAGATATAAGGCTGGTAAAGTAAGACAGGGGTGTTTTATGGAAGGCTGTTTGCTATCTCATCCTTTTCAGGATGGGTACTACTGCCTAGGGAGAATAGAAAGGTTGGAGACCTTTAATAACTACAACTGTCCTAATAGTACTTAAGAGTCCTTTGTCAAAGAAAATTGAAAGTCTGAGAATGTCATGCTATGAAAATAACTTTCTGTTGAAAATACGGCATAAAATAAAAAATATTAATACATATTATTGGTTAGAGGGAATTATATGATTTTATAACTGGATTCTTAGGTAAAACTATGGTAAAATTGAATATCTAAAAAAGAGATTCCTCAAAAACACTTTGTGTTGTGTTGATCTTGGTAACTTTTGGAGGAGGGGATGGCAGATATAGTGTATATATGTCCATATGTATATGATAGAATTCCAAAACCAAGGTGATGATACAAGGGTAAGTCTTGATACACTGAAATGTGACTAGAAGATGCCGCAGGAGGAGGTATTGAAGGTACATTGAAATCTACAGGGAGAATAGCCCAGGTTGGGGCAGAACTTTGCCTGGTGTTGCTGGCCTGGTGTTGCTGGCTGTCCAAGCAACACGGTGAGAAGGAAGAGCCTGGGATAGGAGCCAGTGTACCTCAGTCTACATTCTAGGTCAGTCCCCCACATCTCTATGATTCTGTTTTTTCACCATTAAAATCATCATCATAATGCCTGCCATTCTAGTAAAGATGAAATAGAATATTGATGAAAAAATAGTGTGCAAAAGTTTATTCACATTTTTGTTATCTACCTTGGATTTAACATTAGTACATTTTATATAGATTCTCTCAGGATATTGTTTCTGTATTCTTGCTCAGAATAACCCTTTGTTGAGTCTTGAGATATTCCCAGAAGCCCAAGAGGTCTCTTATTAATTGCCTGGTAAGCAGTCCAAAGCCTGGTGTGGCCCAGAGCCCATTGATGGGGCATTGGGAAATGCAGGCTCAACAGTGTGTTTGCAGTCACTCCACGTGATGATGCTGGGCTGAAATCCCCACGTGTGGTCCAATGGGATGTTCACTGAAATATATGGTTAACAGGCAGGAGAGATTGGATTATAAATCTTTGGAAGTAAGACTTCTGAGATAATATCTGATACAGGAACCTCAAGGGAAACTAAATTCTTTAATTGATTGAAAACCTGCCTCACAAAAGCTTTTAAACATTTAAACACCATCATATAAATCACATTAGAAATGTCCCACCAAGGAGTAAAAGAGTTCTTGCTATGTAAAATATTAATTTATCTTTTTAAGGCAGAACAAGCACTTCATTGGGAAGGGCATGGGCAGGAGGTGCTGGAGAGAGTAGAAAATAAACTAACTTTCTAAACCCTCATTTATGTGGAATAAACTTATTGTGTTGATCTTCAATGCCCGCTTAAATGTCTCAGGTCTTTGGGCTTTTTTTCATGCTGAAAAGTGAGAGCCCCTCAATGCTGACACTTGGTTTCAGTATATTTTAGTGGAAGTCGTTTTCATGCCTTTGATTCCACATCTCAGGGTAATTGTTTTTAACTATTTATTGGAAAAATGATCTCCAATTGAACAATTGATTTCAGCCTGGAATTTAATAGACATGTTGGATACGCCAAGGAATATTTGAAGTAACATTGTATTCTAAAATGCAGTTGTTCTGCAAAAATCAGCTATTAATGAATCACAAAAGAGCAAACATCCACCACATGGCCATTGCTTCATTTGCTATAATATAGATGCATCAGGAGTGACACTGAAGCCAGACTAGAAGACCACCAGAAAGGAAACTATATGATTAGCAAAGCTAAAATCTGATGTGCATCTAAAAAATGTTGTGTGTGATCATTTATGTGCAAATGTAATGGAAAAAGGCTGTAGGTGAAGTGGCTAAAGCCTAAACAAAATAAACACTTAATTTTCTTTTATTGTACCCTGTAACTATTAATAATATTGTGGTACCAAGTCAAAAACATTAAGCCAAGCAGGGGAGCAATAAATGTTCCTAAATTATGCACCACTGTTGATATTAGCGACTAATCGCTCCAGAGTTCTCATAAAATGCAGATCGAAGTACAAAGAAGATATTCGATAAAGTCAGCAGTGGCATAAAACTGTTCACAGGTGAAACCAGTAACTGGAGGGTGAACTCAGCAGGGGCAAGGCCTGGGGAAGATATCAAGAAAAGAGCTTTATAAATCATTGTTTTTTAGTCAGTCTGTACCTGTTGGAATATGGATGTTCTTAAGCTTATTTCAACTGGCAATATTGTTTGATAATTTGCAAAGCTTCTATAATTTGATGATCATCATAACTCATTGAGATGGGTGAGATGGCTGTTGTTCTTACCATTTATAGATGAAGAAGTCAGAGTGTGGTCACATAACAGATAAACCTCAGAATAAAACCCTAGGCATGTGATCTCAGCTATGTAAAATGGTATTTGAGACTTTCATCTGTGATGCTATCTTAGAATGGAAACTCTAAACAATCTTCCCAATAATAAAATTAAGATCTGGTTAAAATGTAAAACAAACAAAAAGTTCCATAGTTTTAAATATATTACAAAATCAGTACAAAAGCAAGGGATTTGCAAAGGTCAAAAGTTAAGTAACAACAAGAATTTAAGGAGGAAAGTGGACACCAAAACACTTCAGGGTGTCTACCAACCCATTACCTTCCACTCTTATGGCTTCGTGGTGTGATGTGACCTGCAGAGAAAGCCCAGGGCCCAGCATGGTGAAACCAAAAAGGGCTGCTGTCTCAGAGCATTGAAAGCTAGAGATAAGTGCACTGCCCAGAAGAGATCAACAAGACTTACCAATGAAGACTAACAAGAACTGAAACAAGTAATTCAGTTAAAAATTGTTTAGGATTGATAGGCCAAAGCAAATACATTTCTTTCCTGGAAGAAGGCAACTTCAACCTGGGCTTCAAAGCCTCCTCACAAATAATTTCCCATAGAATATGAGCTTACAATCAAGATTACAAAACACAAAAGGAAATGTGGCATGATAAGTGAAAAACTGAAGAAATAGTAGTAGAATCAGACATGTAAAGATTTGGATATTGGCTATTTGGGCAAATTATATTAACTCTTTGTTTCATGTTGTGGTTGAGATGGCTAGCTCTCCATAAAATTGATTTTCACCTTTTAAATTGATTTTTGAGAGAATTTGTTTTCCATCTGTTCACACATTCATTGGTTGCTTCTTCTTTGTGCCCTCACCAGGGATTGAACCCACAACCCTGGTGCATTGGGAGGACACTCCAACAAACAGAGCTATTCAGTCAGGGCATGTTTTCCAGTTCCTTTTGCAATCAGTCTTGGCAATGTCATTAGATTCTCACAAATAGAATATGGGCAGAAATGATGTGTATTACTGCCCCTTCTTGGCCTTCACATTTGGTGGGAGACCAGATTGGTGACAACCCAGCTTTAATCATGTACATGTTGTCGGTGACCTAGGAAATGGAGCAGCAATGGCTTGGATAGAACCTGGGTGTCTGGATCTCTGCACCATTCATACAGAGATCAGGTAAAAGATATAAATCCCCTGGTTCTTTAAGTCTCTGTTTTATATTGTTGAAGCTCTAGCTTTACTCTTCCTAATGCATATCTGTTAAAAATAATAATAGAGAAGCTAGAAAATATAAGCAAATCTAAAAAAAACTATTAAAAAACTAAAAAAAACTAAGGCAATTTGAAAAAGAATAAAATAGAACTTCTAGAAAAAAATAATTTCTGTTCAATTTAGACAACTCATAAAATAAATATATAGGGTCCAGCACAAATAACACCCCTTTTTATTGCAAAATCATAAACATGTAATTCTTTAACATAACAATATCACACTCAAGCACACTGTATAACATTTTAGGTGAAATGTTCAACTTGCTGTCCATCTCGTGTGAGATATTCATGTACCTTACCAACTACACTCAAGCAGGCATTACTTCCGCTGAACCCTACAGATAAATGAAAATGTTATCCATATTTCCATCTTCCAACTATAAATAATGTTTACATTTGGAGGCTCCTCTTCAAATGTGTGCAGCATGCAGGTTGCTAAAGACCAGGACTCAGACTCCTGCCATTCTCACCCATTGGTGGCCGCCTCATCTCCATTCATCCATTTAGCTGCAGGGAAATTCAGTGCTTTGTATTGTTTGGGCAGAAAGAACACCACTTAGATTTTCTGTGAACCATCAGAAGAATCATGCCTCCTTTTTAAAACTCAGCTTGGAAAAACAGAAAATAGACAATTTTTCACCATATCAAAAGAGGTAGCTTTGTTTTTCTGTAAGAACTACAAATGTATTGATTTAGCTTAAATATTGTGAAGTCCATAGTTTGGCTTACTTTTGAAATTTTATTCAGTTTAAATATTTGCTATTTTGTAAAGGAGATATTTAAGTAGAAAATATCTATAAGAGATGGGTGTTTTTCCTAAATGAAAATGTTGTTTTTCTCAAGAATAATTATTTAGCTATTATTAATGTATTTGGGAGAGATTTCTGCTGGTTAAAGGGAAAATAAAATTATGTTGTTATAGTTTATGGTTTTTATGTTACAATTCTAGTTAAAAGTTAAAATGACGTATTTTATGCTTTCATAATCATTATATCCATCTGCCCACGTTGAGTGTTATTCTATTAAATTAAATTTTAATTTTCTATAAAGTTGTAGTTGAAGTATATTGGTGGATATTTCTGAACTCCCTTTGATATTTAGTAGTAATAGTATATTTACAGCAAAATCAGTGTTAAAATATACTGCCGAAATAGGTAACATGCATAAAATTAAAATGTAATGGCTTCAGTCCTCAAATCAGGTAGCACTCAGAGACCTCCAGCAATACAGTAATTTATTAATGGATCTATTTGAGCCCTACATTTGATTCAGCAGAGTAACAGCAATTTAGAACTTTTGTTGGATATCAAAGCAGATAACAAGGAAGAGAACTATACTGGGTGAGCTAATTTTCCTGTTAGTTTTGGAAAGTTTAAAGCAGGAAAATGTAGTCAGTGGACTCTTATTCATTCAATGGGGACAGAGTACCATCTAAAATCATGAACTAAGTATTAGCCAAAAATGGAAAAATGAACTGATGTAAGTTTTATGTCTTATGTTTTCTACAATCCTGTCTTTTTTCATGTATTTATAAGTGTTTTAAATGAACACACGTATAATTCTGAACTTGATATTTGAAGGGAAAAATGTTCATTTTATATGGACTCATTCACGTTTGAGTAATACTTCACATAAAAGTGCTTCTCAATGAAAGTGTAAGCGTCACATTCCTGATGATAAGGTTAGCTCCTTATTATTAGGTATTTGTATACCTCTCTAGGCCTTTTCAAGGTCAACAACAGAGGTCACCGGGCCATTCCAGTTTTTGAGGATGCCAGTTTAATAAAGAATGTAGAAATGCCAATCAGTTAGGAAAACTGATGCATTTAAATATTTTCCACTGAATAACTACAGTTAAATTATTTATGTGGTAGCTTTTCAGTCCTTACAGCGTGTCTTGCTCTCCACAAGTATAACTTTATTTAGTGAAACTATTGGTGAAGGGGAGGCCCAGGCTAAGTGGCCACCAGTTTCTCCTGTGATAGGCCCCAACAGAAATGTTGTACTCATACAAGCCAGAGAGACAGATTGTTAGTCCATGAAGCCTTGGGCTTTGCTTAGGCTCATCTGAATATCAGAGAAATGTACACATGCATGTAGAGTTTGGCCTTGGGAGGAAGTATTCAAGAGAATCCTAACTCAATCAGTTACCAAGTGCTATGGCTGCTACCGACCAGGCCTCTTTGTTAGCTCTTCTTAGGCGCTTAGCACTAGAGAGACAACAGAACTACAGAAAGTCTCAGCATAGCTAGGACAGTCCATAACAAAGCAAAGATGTCACCAGGCAGGAAGTGACTCAAGTCTTCCTTAGAGAAAGTCTGTGGTAGTTGTAGGAAGCCATTTAAGAATTTTCTAGTTTGCCATCTGTGCTGCAGATAAAGCTCTCTATAGGCCAGCTGATATGTCCTCATTTCAACAACATTGATGAAGTGATTGTTTCAGTGGTTCTACCTGTGTTCTCAAAACCTTGCAGTTTTGTTTTTACCAGCTTCCTCTTCAGCACCTCAGTCTCTCCCCTTGCAGTCCTTGTTGTACCCAGGAGTGATTTCTCCATAACTTTTTTGAAGGAGAACAAACAATAGCAAAATAGTAACAAAAAGATTGTATTTCTCTTCTTGTGGGCTTATTTTCTCCTGTGGTAGGTTTATCAGAGGTGACACTCAGAATCAGAAGGACTTGGTGTCACATTGTGGACTTAGAAGGTATGTGTGGTGTGTGGATAGGAAATAATCAAAGTCACCACCCATTCCATATGTCATCAATTTTCACCAGATGGCAGCCGGGATGTTGCCATGGCCCTTCCACTCCTCTGCTCTGTCACCCAGTAGATTTTTGCTACCTCAATAAATGTGATTCTTGCTAGTACCTGTCAGTACCTAGTCCAGTGGCAGTGATGAGCCCATTCCAAACTTAAAGTTCCTTTTTAACTTTATTTATTTAGCTTAAACTGCACACATCTTTGTTCATGCCCATGAACTCAGAATTTTTAATGTAGCCACTAGGCATGGCTGTACCTGTTAGTCAAGTTCATAATGGATTCACTGGCTGTAGTGAGGGGAGGGGAGCAGAGGACTGGCATCAGGACTGGACCCAGGCAGTGGTGAAAAAGGGGTATGCATGCTCACACACTCATTTAAACAAGAAAAATGGTGGGGAGAAAATACAGACAACTGTAATTGAACAACAATAAAATAATTTAAATTAAAAAAAAGAAAAATGGGGAAAATTATGTTTAATTTTTGTCCTAGCAGAATTATCAGAGATTTCAAGGAATATCATTTTCTTTCTATAATTATTTTATAAAGCATGTAAAAACTGGAAAAAATTGATTTACTGACACACAATAAAAAAAACAGGAGGGGGAAAAACTGGCCCTTTAAGAATGGACTTTGCATTTCCTTTTTCAAATTATACAAATGGATGCTATTAAGTGTTCTTATTGAGTTGCCTTACACCTCTTCCCATTTGGCAACTCATGAATGTTATATTTGATGTGTATTATTGATTGTTCTGAATGAAATAGTTTCCATAACATTTTGTTCCTTCAGGGTATCTAAAAATAATTACTTTAAAATTTATCTTCTCATCTTAAATATTTTACACTTGTCCTTGAGCCAGCTATCGGATTCTTTAAAAAATATCTTGTTTTGAAATAAGATTAAGGCAGCATTGCTTTCTGCCTTGGATGTAGCATAGTGTTTCTGTGAACATCTTTCCCTTCACATCAAATGGGAAAGAATTCTCAATGGCAGCATTTGATACCTCACCAAGGGAAGGAGTGATTCTTTGAGGTCATATTTTAGCTTTGGCTCTGAAGACTCTAGAAGCCATTATCTTAAAATGATATAAATTCAGTTACAAAATGGAAAGATGATTACATGATTAATGAAGGTTAATAAATATCATTGAAATCTTAGCCTGGGTGAGGCCATCAGAAACTATTTAATCCAATTTCCCCTGGCTCCAGGCAGGCCAAATGGGAACCACTTTGTCAGATGGAATCTCTCTCCTCCTTGTAACTCTGGGAGGAAGTCAAGTCCCCTTTTTGCATGAAATACGATGCATCTCTGTCCTGAATAAGCACACACTCTTACCTGGGGCTTCTTTGCTACAGTGTTGCTCACTAGAGATTAAACTCATGGCTGTGGAAGAGTTCTGAAAGGAACTGGCTGGACAGTGCAGGGATTGAAATACAAAGATCTCGTTACACTAATGATGAACCCTACTATCCCAGTTAACTTAATAAGCATTCATGTGTCTGCTGAGAGAAATGTGGTTAAATGTGTGGGGTTGACACTTACGTGAGCTGGTAAGTTTTTCCCTCCTTTAGTTCAAAATATCTAAGAAATATGTACTTCTGTTAAAAAAAATCAACAAAAAGGGCTGATTGAAAGAAAATTGCTTGCTTTATCCAACCTGTTCTTGCTAGCAGAAAAAACAGCTTAATAATTTTGTGTCAGCAGCCTTTTTCAAATTCACTAATAATAAGGCTATTATGTTAGTTAGGAATTGTGTACCTCTATAAGTAAGAAATCTTAAATATGACTTAGTCAAGAAAGGATTTATTCTTCTCCTATAAAACATGAGTTCTGGAAGAGGCAATTCAGAATTGATGTTGGTGACTCATGGATGTTATCAGAGCCCTATACTCCTTTTATCTTCTGTCCCACTATTCTTATCATATACCTTCTATTTTTAAGGTCTGTCAAGGCCAACACAGGCCACAGTATGGCTAATGGGAAGTCTCAGCAGGAAAGGAAGAGGGCGAGGGGAGGATGAAAGGGCACCTGCCAACTCATTCGCCTTTAAAGAATTTTCCAGAAGCCCTTGCACAGTGGCAGTGCCTTCAGCTCCTATCTCAATTGTTACCTCTGTCCCGAAGTGAACCTAGGAAATGTTCTTTTTCAGTTGATACATTGCTACCCTTGCAATATTGGGGTTTTGTTAGTGAGGCATAAAACATTAACAAGAGGTTTATGTTCTGTTTTTCTGTAAGGAAAACATTAACTTGGTTTCTCAAAGTGCAAGGACTTTTTCATTGAGAAAATTTTTCCCTGCCAGAGGGGTGTGGTGGTAGAAGTGGTAGAAAGGGTATTTGGGTGTAAAAGAATCTTATCTTCTGATCAGAATTTGAGTAAGCAGTCAACTCCATGAAAGAAAAAAAGGAAAAACAGCTTGTACATTTGACCAAATGGAGATTTATTGTCATATAGAATATTTTGGATATAATAACTCTATTAGCTAGAACCTTCTGAGCAATAGATTGCTGTGTAGCACCCAGTGGTGAAAGTGTTGATGAAACTGGAGTAATAGTAAAGACATTGGAAAATTTGCCCCATGAAAATGACTAAAGCCACTTGCCAATGACAAAGCCTAGAAAGAGGAAAGTCATAATTTTAATATTAATAAAGACATAGCGAACAATTGACTTTGAATTTCATGAGGAATGAAATGGACATGAACTGTACTGACATGTGTCACTTTAGACTTTACAAAAAAGAATCTTAATTGTAAAGACTTAAGATACTATAATTATTTCAAGAAAACAATTATGGAGCCTTTCCCTTTGGACTATCTCAATAAAGAATACCCTGTTCTTTCTGGTATTGCTTGAAACAAATCTAGGATTGATTAAAATTTGTGGCTAGTACTGTAGAAAATTATGTTTCATCCAATATTTTAACAAAAATTCTGACACAGATCATCTTGAGATATTTTTTGAAAACTGACACATACATTTGGGTTAATTTGATCTGCAAAATATCTTGGTTGTCACATAACTACCATTAACCCTTTGAGAGCACAGTTGGTCTACAGGTCTGGGTTTGTTCTCATGGCTCTAGGACCTTCTTCGATTGCTTTGAGCAGAGTTGATCTTCTGACCAGTGAAGTGCAATGGATGCAAATATCCTGTTAGTCATATTTCTCAGAGAAAATGTGTTTATGCCTTTCTCTTTGAACTCCTTAAGAAAGGCCCTTTTAAAAATTACTGTTTGGCTTTTTTATCAGTTCCAAGTAGAAACTGTATTGTATTTACAATATGAAGGAATCTGCTCTAGTCATGCATCTCAGTGTTGGCTTGTTGAACCGACAAAGGCATTTGGCTATACATTTCCAAGATTGGAAATCTTTTCCTTCATTGTACTCTCAGTTGTGTTTTCTTTAACAAATCTCTTACAGAAGTCTCTACCTCTGGCACTAAGTATTAGGTATGGTTAGCATATTGATTCTGAAAAACTCAGCTAGGACTTCCAATTCTTTAAGACAATTTAAATGTAAAATTCCATGGTTAACCATCAATGTAATGTATTGCAGTGTGTAGTTTGGCTATTGTATGAACAGCTAAGAATTATCCATTCTAGTGCCAAAGATCACCTGTTGCTAATTTTGTTCTTTATAGTTGATATAAAATTTTATGGTTAGGGATAGACTCAGTGGTGAGGGTCTTGTCTCTAGGAAGATTTTTTTTCAGTTCCAAATGTTTTGTCAGTTCAAAATACAGAGAAGATTTTTAAAAAAATTCTAGGATTTTCCACCCATGCTACATATTTGCTCAAGTCACACCATTTGACCATCTCTCCAGGTGTTTTGTCTATGTCAACATGCAGTGTCAAACTCATTTTCACCAGGGGCCACATCAGCCTTGTGGTTGCCTTCAAAGGGCCAAATGTAATTTTAAGACTGTATAAATGTAACTATTCCTTAACAGTTAAGGAAGAGCTTGGTGCTGTTGCAGGGTAGAAACAAGGTTCTGGGCTGGATAAAACAAGGTAGAGGGCCAGATTCAGCCCAGGGGCCTTGTGTTTGCCCCCTGTGATCTATGTGATAGGTGACATCCCAATTGTTTCCATTTTTTATTGATTCCCAGAAGCAAAAGACTATGTTGTGCTGTGTAAATAGTCTTCATAATTCTAGGTAAAATGTTTCAACCAATTTAAAAAAAATGTTAAGGAACAAAATCCCTGAGAGTATGTGGGCTCACACAACCTGTTTATCCCAACAGCCTTGAAATTTTGAACCAGCTATAGAATGTAGAAATGTTGATATTTAACCAGGCTTCATTGGTGTGACAGGTGTGATTATTTTCAAAATCTCAGCCATGTCAAAAGCTCTTCAATTCGTTTAGAAGCTAAGATCTGTAATGCTGAACAGACTCTTTTCTTGGGCAGAGAAGGCTTGAGTTTGCAAGTATGTTGTTTGATTTGTAATGTTGATAGCCTATGCTAACACAAATGAATGTTCAATAAATATTGTATGGCCGAATATGAGTAATAATAATAAGTCCATCTCAGTGGAAATTAGAACACTGTTACAGGTTTCTGAGGTATTCCTCCATTTTCTGAAGTCCTTTCTCTGATGACCTAATTCAGGTAATCAACGCAGTACTTATCAATATCTTCAGACTGTTGAGGTATACTTCTTTACTAAATTCTGATTTCAAGGTAAGTCCACATTGTTCTATATATGCTAATCACATATAGAGTGGCTAATGCTATTTAAATTACTGTATTATCCAGTGTGCATACCCTGCCCCCAAAAGCCAAATTCTCTTTTGTTAACACAGTTTTATGACAGAAATGTGAACATTATTCACATAATTCTTAGTTTCTAGTTGTAGGTGTCTAGTACTTAACTTGTAGACATATTATTAAAAATAAACATGTATAGTCCCTATTATTTGAAACTGTGGACTGACATGAAAGAAATTTAACTAATAGAAATTATTGCCATTTTAGGTAATTATTAAAGTAAATTAAAATATGATAAATTCTAACATGTGACAGGTTTGAAAATTATTAGAGGCGTTTCTCAAATTCTGCTTCTTTCTGCTATGTCACTTATTTTCTACTTTATTTTTTGCAATTTATCATAAATATATTTATTATGAAAATTATCTTTTCATTATAAACATATCCATAATAGTTCAAAGAAAGAAAACTCACCCAGTGTTTTAGCTGCTCTACTTGCTTTCTTTCCTTCCTTCTGACTGTCCATCTGTCAATCTTTCTAATCATTCATTTATTAGAGGTCATATCAGGCATATAATCTTTCATTTTCCTGTTTTCATGAACACTATCTTATCTATGTTTTCCAGTGGAATTATAAAATTTAGATAAATGTTTTTACTGGCTACATTATATTCCATTGAATGAATAGATCTTATTTTGTCAATTTCCAATGGATTGCTTTCTTTTCTTTCTTTTCTTTCTTTCTTTCTTTCTTTCTTTCTTTCTTTCTTTCTTTCTTTCTTGTTATTTTAAAGCAATAAACATCTTATTCATAAGGACATGTTCATGTCTATTACTAATGTCTTTGGAAATTTTATAAGAAATAGAGTTATTTGATCAATTCTATACAAAATACTTTCTTCACTTTCTTTAAATTAGGTGAGTTTCCCCCCTATTGAGATTATTGCAGTTCAATTGAAAACTATTGGTTGGTTTAAGGAAATAGAAGATTCTTGCATTTTTTATTCTGTGGTTCTATAAATATCTTAAAATAGATAGATGATACATTTATTTTGATAATCTTTGCTTTTTAGGATTTTCTAATTATCATAATGTTTTCTGAGTGAGATGATCTGGTGACTAGGGAGAATCATTGTAATTGCTTAATATAACAGACTACTGTTTGACCTTTAGTGTTAGGTAATGAAGATAATAAAACACTTTAAGTTCTATAGTTTTTCTATAAAATGGAAACTTTTTATTTATTACTGGATAATTTATTCAGAGATTTTATATCCCTGTGTTTTGTATGTAAATTAACTTATTCAAGAATGAATTTATTTATGGAGCAATACTAGAAACAGGAGGAAAAATGTGGAGGATTCCTCTGGGATGTCAGGATCTAGTGATACAAAGAAATATATCCTACTAAACTGTGGTAAATTGAAAAGTAGCAACTTCTATTATTAAGTATATTTTATTGATTATGCTATTATAATTTTCCCATTTTTTCTCCCCTTTATTCCCTTCCTCCCTGCAACCCCCTCTCACCATCATTCCCCAACCAGAGTTCATGTCCATAGGTAATACATGTAAGTTCTTTGGCTTCTCCATTTCCTATACTATTCTTAACCTTCCCCTGTCTATTCTGTACTTACCATTTGCAATGCAATAATGAAGGGTAAAAACATGAAGAAGAGAGGATTCCTCAAGGAGGTCAATATCTAGTGATATAAAGAAATATATTCTACTGTTATGGTAAAATGAAAAGTAGCAACTTCTAATATGAAGGAATGGCAACTCAGAGGGAACTGCAACTCAGAGGGAAGACTTTGGCTACTAAAGGTAGGGCTTGGGGATCTGACTGTACAGTAAAAGCATGTAAAAATGTGCCTTGCTTTGTTTACTTTTCCTGCATATTTCACAGTCTAACTCCTGATGCACCAGTCTTGTTCTGAACAGATTGACAAATTGATTTCACACTGCTTCCTCTGATAGCCTTTCTGTCACATCAACATCCCACATTTTAGGAATTGTTAAATGGGCCATTGGTGGGTGGGGGGTGGATTGTATCTTGGCAGGAAATGCATCAGTTGGTCCCCACTTCCTTCTCCCCACCTTTGTGCCACTGAGATGTATGATTGTGAGTGACATTTCCTAGTGAGGTTCGGTGACAATTTTCATATTTCATATTATCAGCCATAGATCTAATTTAGAACACATATATTATACATCATCAATGGATTTCCTTCTTGGGCACATACTCCTTTGAGTCAGGGCTTCCTCTTCTCTCATATTCCCCTTCACATGGGCTGCCTACAGAACTCCTGGTTGTTTTCCTAGTCACTCAGTCTCTCCCGGTCGGCTGCATTTCATGCTATGATCCTTCAAATGGTTCCTTGTCTTGGTTGGGAACAGGGATGCCCTTTATGTTTCCTGAAGTTACATAAATGGGAAACAGTTTTTCTCAAGGAGAGGAGGTTGTATTTGACATTGTGTTGTTTTTGCTCCACATGTTATTGTTTTTGGCCAGTTGCTCATTTTCTTCTCTTTCTCATATAATTGAAATGTTAATGTAGTAGAGTGAGCTGGGTAGCTGTTTCAGGGGACTCATTTGCTCAGTCACCTGTCCTAAAGAATGCTAAATAGAATCTTTCTTTTCTATGAAGTTCCTTTTCTCCTATTGCTCGTGCAGTGCACTTGTGGCCCCCATTGTTCAGTGTGTGTGTGATTGTGGCATGTGAGGGCAAACCACCTATAGTTCCATTTTAGAAGGGAAATGTTTGAAGTTCCTAGCTTTCATTTGGGTTGAGGAAACTTGTCCTCTGTGGTACCTATTAGTCAAGTACCAATTGGCAAAGTCATATAGGTGCTTTAGCACATAAGAGTCAAAGTCATAACTCATTTTCAGGCCCAGGTCTTAGACATTGTTAGGTTACCTGGCATCAGTCATCAGCAGAGATGCAGGTCATCTGGTTGATCGATGCTGATATGGTCACTCTGTCTGCTCTGATAGGAAGGGACAGCTCCATTAAAAAATCAATGTGTTCTATATAAAGAACTCACATGATTGCACACCAGGAAGACAAACAATCCAATTTTTAAAAAATGGGCAAAGCACCTGAACAGACACTTATCCAAGGAGGACATACAGAAGGCCCAGAGACATACGAAAGGATGCTTAGCATCATTAGCTATCAGAGAGATGCAAATTAAAACCACAATGAGATAACACTTCACACCAGTCAAAATGGCCATCCTAAACAAATCAATAACCAACAAATGCTGGTGAAGTTCTGAAGTAAAGGAACCCTAGTGCACTGTTGGTGGGAATGCAGACTGGTGCAGCCACTGTGGAAAACAGTATGGAATTCCCTCAGAAAACTAAAAATGGAACTGCCTTTTGACCCAGCAATTCCACTCTGGGTTTATACCTTAAGAATCCTGAAACATCAATTCAAAAGAACCTATGCACCCCAATGTTCATAGCAGAGTTATTTATAATAGCCAAGTGCTGGAAATAGCCTAAGTTCCCATCAGTAAATGAGTGGATCAAAAAACTATGGTACATTTACACAATGGAATACTATGCAGCAGAAAGAAAGAAGGAACTCCTGCCCTTCATGACAGCATGGAAGGAACTGGAGAGTATTATGCTAAGTGAAATAAGCCAGGTGGTGAAAGAAAAATACCATATGATCTCACCTATAAGTGGAAACAAATCAACAAAACAAACAAGTGAACAAAATAGAATCAGAGACATGGAAATAAAGAACAAATTGACTGTGACCAGAGGGGAGAGGAGAGGGTATAATGGGGGAAAGAAGGGAAAGAGTCAAGTTAAGAAACAGGTATAAAGGACCCATGGACAAGGACAGTGGTGGGGGAGGATTGAATGTGGGAGGGGGTAGGCAGGGTTGGAGAGAGTGATGGGGGAGAAATAAGGACAACTGTAACTGAACAGCAATAAAAAATTTAAAAGAAAAGAAAAAAGTCAATGTATTTTTAGTGAAATGGATATGTTACCTTAGTGGGGGAAAAAGTACTTTGCCTTTAAGTGATTATTACATGGCTGTGTGTGGCATTCCAGGAAAAAGATCCATTAAAAGACAGACAAGATATCATGACTCACTTTTCAGCAGAAAATGACTTGGCTTTCATAGATAAAGTCAATTACTGGAAAGGATATTCATGTGAGACCAGGGTATAAGCTTTCTGATATCTGCATATGAATAAGTCCTGGCCCAGTTCACTGAAATTTTGGCCTTTAGTTTTTTTGTCATATGAGATGTGGAAAGGGTGAGGAAAGAGCTGGTATACTTGCTTTGCATTTAATGAGTGCTGCTGATGAAAAGGACATAGTGAGATCCATGATCATAACCTTAAAGTGAAGGATGGCTTCTGGATGTTCCTTAAGTATTCCTGACTAGGTTTTACAGATTGCAAGGCTTCCTGCTTGCTTAGAGAGAACCCCCATGTTATGGAACAGTCTATGTAGAGCATATTCATAATACAGAAAGATTTTATGATAGAATATTCATATACCATAGTTAAGACTAGGATAACACAAAAGACCAGGAAAGAGGGAAGAAACAAAAACATACTAATTTATATATTCCTAGTGTACATGAATTTTGGGGGCATGCTATAGAAACTATTACTCAACCTGTATTACTCATACAGGTTGAGTAATACAATAACAATTTTTTTTCTACTTATTTCCTGGCAAAACATTCTTTTGGGTTTGGCATGTGAAAACCTTTCTCAAGGTTTCTCATGTTTTCCCTTGTGGAAAAGATGGAGAAATGTGGTCTGGGTGTTAACACTATGTGATGGATTAGATCTTGCTTGAATTATTGCCTCCAAAGGGAGATTGATGTCAACCAGGTTTTTGTGGCATGCTACACACTTCATTTTATGGTCCTGGCCTGTTCAAGTTTTTGGTCAATGGTGAATAAAGATAAGACTAACTATGTGTCTCCCATTTGAGAATAGCACATGGTCGAACTTTTAAAAGTTTTAGCCAAAGAAAATGTTAAAGGCTAAAGAAAGATGAAAAAGAATATTTAATAGGAATAAATGTAAAGCTTGACATAGTTCCAAAATCAAGTGTACAGTTAGAGCATCAGAGGACTATTGGCTCAATAACAATATTTTTTAAATAGTCAACAGGAATCTCAATATGAATGGCTCCCAAAAAGGTATGTGTAAACCAGAGGGTGAATTAATGGAAGGAGGGGGGTCATCATCTTCCTTCGCTTCCTTCACTTCCTTGGGCTACTCAGATTATACTGAAAGTAATTATGTTCAATGGAGGTTACCAAATATTAAAAGAAATTTGATAGACATTTTGGAATGTGTTCAGAGAAGAATGGCCAGGAGAGTACATGACTCAAGGAGTTGTTATTTGAGGGATGGATGGAACTTGGAACATTAGCTTGAAGAACAGATGGGAAGAATCAGACTGAACAAATAAGCTTTCTATTAAATCTTCAAGGGTTGTTTGTGTGTGTGTTTGGAAGAGGGATTCAAATTTATCCTGTATTGTTGCTACATGAGGCCAAATTTGGACAAATTAATGGATGTTTCTGGGAGGTATATCTTTGATACATTCTAACAGGCCCTCTTTGGGGAAATTCATGGATTATCTGAGAAGTCGTGAGTTCTGAGATCTGTAGTGTTTAAGCACAGGTGCACAGCCATTTGACAGAATTGTCATGGCAATTAGTCAACAGCCTCTAAGTGACCTTATGTCTCTGTGTTTTATAACTTCTTTCGAGAGAAAATGTCATAAAACTGTGAGATTTGCATAAGACATAAGATGTTAATTGCATATTTTAACCTCCCATGGTTTGAATTGATGTGGCATGTAAAAGAGAATAGATGATAAAGTCAAGATGATACTATCTATGATCTAAAATTTGACATGAAATCCCATTCAGATGGGCCTATAGATCTTGGAGAAGGGGCATTATGGAAGTTTAAAAGTCATATTTTCAAAAGCAACTGCTGTGCCTTAGGGATAATCATTATATTTCCTTCTTCAGAAAATTCTCAAGCGTGGCAGGAATGTAAAAGTCCACTTCTTTCAAATTTTAGAGGTATCTGGATTTAGTATTCTATCATCAGGAGAATATATGTTCTCTGTGTGATGTATAAAATGCTATTCACATATTTTGATACTTTCCCACTTTTCTAATATATCATAATTTTTTAAAATATTCTGAATATAAAATAGATTATTTCCAGTCACTTTTGCCTGAGGCACAATAGCATTGAATCTTCAGGTTACAGTTAAAGAAGACAGAAACAAAATCCAGTGGCAGAAATCTAGTTTCTCATACATATGAGAGTTAACAGCAATTTAGGGGACATTTCATTCATTTATTCATTCATTGATCCACCAAAGACTTATAGAGCAGCTACCCTGTGATAGGCAACAGCAGTGTAAAATGTACCAGAAACCCTCCTTGATCCTGAACTTTCCATGCAGTAAGGAATAATCATTTTATATAGCATAATAAGTGCTCTTCTGGAGGAATATACAAAATGCATGGAAATGTCAAAGATCATCAAATTCACAGTAGGAAAAAATAAAGTCCACTAAGAACAGCCTACGCCTTCATTCATGTCTACATCCAGTGTATGCCTGTAGCATCTTGTCTACCTATGTTATTTTACAGAAAGGAGAAATGGCTAGAGAGATTGCATATGGACTAAAAGGCTATAACAGCTACAGAAATTTGGGTTTCTCTCTTATCAATGGGCTTTTTCAAAGGGGGGAAATTTTTTAAGAAAAAGCTGCCTGTCCAAACATGCATTTTTAGGCAGAGTTCAATTTGCCACCTTTGGAGAAATCTTGAAGCAAACTAAATCAAGCACTTACATGTGCTACTTTTGTTTTAGATTTAAACAATCTTTCCTCTCGACTGCTCAGGATAAACAATTGGATTACTTGACGTGACTCTGTACAGAGTGGATTAGTTAAATTTGGGCTTGTTCTCTCTCAAGTCAATGAAATACATGAGCTTCCCCATGCCAGCATGGTTCAAAGGTTTGATTTCTGGCAGAGTTTCCAGAAGCTTACAAATTGCTCTCTTCCCCCTTCATTTCCAGAATACATATCAAACCTCTTATCAGTAAGAATGCTGATAGAAAAGAGATTTCTTTTCATTTAAGAAGTTAACATAATTTAAATACTATGGAGGAGTAAATTAGAAGTTGAAATTTTAAATATATTGACGTAAGACACGGATCTGCCAACCAATCTCTGCTTTATTCCTTTGCTCTGTCTGTTGCTTTATTTTGGCCTATTTTTAATATGTTCAGTAGGTGTGTTTGGTTTAGTCTGATGAGTATTCTCAGCAGTGAACTTAGGACTGTGTGAGGAAATGGGCCACACATGTGGACAGACCATTGGAATTATCACACGTGGAGCCCTGTCTCAGCCAGCTGGACACAGACTGGCTACTCTTCAGGACACCAAGATGAGGGCCACAGATAGAGGTTTATGAGAACACTGCCTTGATACTGTGACTTTTCCTCCATGAAAAATAAACAGACTTTCAAAATATGTTATTAAACAAATGAGCTTTGAATTTATTATTTACATAAGAAGACTATGTTACTGAAAAATGAGTTCAGTGACCTTGTCATTTGTCTCTGAATTCTACATGTAGTCAGTAGAAATTCAAATGGAGCTTTCTCTTAGAATTTGAGCTTCTCTTGAGTCTGTGACAATATGCTTACAAACCATCAATGTCATGATTGCAGGCAGGGCAGTGAGTAGGTGGTAGGCAGTGTCGGAATTTGAATTTACACTGTGAGAGTGTGTATATTGGTGCTTTTCACCATGGAGCCAAAAATGTTACTCACACCTCATGTAGAATCACCAATTTGGCTTTGACATTGACCCTTGCTTCACTGCCTCTTTCCCTAACTGATCTTCCACATTTTATGTTATTGGGGTTATGCTGGAAACTCTCCCAAGGGTCTTCCTTCATTAACCACACTCGTTTATTTAGTCTCTCTGTTTTCTCTTCTTTCTCACCCACTAAGTGTCTACATTTCCAAGTTGTATTCTCTGCCTTCTCTCCCATTTCTGCTTTTTCCTCCCCCTTAGTCTGTATTCAGACCCCTCCTCCCCTTCACTATTAACTGCCTTTCCCTGCCCCTCGCCTATCTCCCTTGGTCACCTCATCCTCTCCCCAAGTCCAGCTGTCCCCTCCAGGCAGATACTTCATAGTGGTCAAGGGCATAGACTCTGGAGCCAGACTACCGGAGCCCACCTCCTTCCTGCCCCTCTCACTTAACTAGCCAGTGATCTTGGCGCAAGTCGTTTTAGCTTTCTGTGCCTTGGTATCTTCGTCATTAAAATAGGTATAATAATACTACCTATCTCAAACAGTTGTGGTGACAATGAAATGAGTTATACCACATAAAGTGCTTAGAGATGCCTGGTGCTGACTCTTTTTATTGTTTTTACCTTCCTTTATCCTTCAAAGTCTCCTGGCTCCTGAGAGCTTCTCCTTTTTAAGATCATATATATTTGTGATATCCATCTCTCTTTTAGTTGCCCAACTCGAACCATAGGACTTACATTATTCTCTCTCCTTCAACTATCTATGAATTGTTAAACATTTTAGATTTTCTATTTATTATTCTTTTCAACACACTGCCTCCCCCAACCCTTTTTTTTTAAAAAAAACAGTCACTACATTAATCTCTTCCCAGAAGAGCTTCCTACCTTGTGTCCTGCAATTGTATGGTTCTCATCTCCTCTCTTTGCAGGTTTGTCTTGCGTTGAGACAAGGTGAGTTTCTCTGAAACACAAGCCTAATCATGCCACCTTCATTTGAAACCACCACCACTCTGCCACAAATACATGCTAGATACTGAATGATGTGTAAATCCCTTAGCCTAGTAATAAGGTCCTGTACAAGCTATCTTTTTGACTTATTGTTTATTTGTTGTTTTCTCCAGGGCTCGATTTTGTAGCAAGCTGCCTCAATTGCTATTCCCTAAAATTGTTGAGCTTCCTTTTACCTCTGTGATTTTGTTCATCTACTTCCCTGTCCTCTTCCCTAACTGTCCATCACTTAATCACTCTCCCAGTGCTGTCAAAATTCCATTGTCCTCTGGGACCAACAGAATGACAACCCTCCCCATTATGCCTTCTCTGATCATTACAGTAAGAAGTGATTGCTCCCTGGAAGAACCAAATAGCACCTTGGCTTTACTCTCTGAGGGACACTAATTTCTTGAAAACCAAAGGTCTGAGTATTATGTAGTGAGAAAGATTTGGAATCTAAAATTAAATTTTAAATCCAAGGTCTGCCAAAGTGAGCCTCCATTTTCTCATTTATAAAATGGTGATAACATTCATAAGTATATCAGATTTTTATGAGAATTAAGTCAAATATATATATATATATATATATGTATTTTAAAACTAGCATTTTTTTAAACTAGCTTCATTTAAAAACTAGTGGGCTTTGCATTTTATTTTTAATGTTTTTATATCTTCCACAACACCTTATATAATGTTGGCTTTTCAGAATTAGTGATGAATAATTACTTGTGAATTAATCCATAGATTCAACTTGCAAAACATTCTTACCATGAGTTTCTTCTTTTGAAAAAATCACTTCTCACACTACTGGAGATCAGCTTAAACTTGGGAGCTGTTTCAGGGCAGTGAAATACGAATGTGATAAAATTAAATTATCTAATACTTCTACAGCTTTACCTTCTTGTGTAGGAAAATAACCTTTTAATAAATTATTTCCTTTTCCAAATTAATCACTCAGTTACAAGAAAATGCTTAGTGGCCTCATGTGAAATTAACAAAATAAGCTAAGAACTCATTCGTTATTGTCATATAGCATTTCTTTTGGCCTCTTGCATCTTGAAAGGCAAACATTGAATTAAAGTTAAAATTTCTTCACCTGGAGTGCAGCATCCATGGGGGTATCATAATAAGAGAAGGTCCAAGAAGTCACTGAGGAGGGAACACTCAGAGAACAGATAGATGCAAAGGAGCAAGGAGGCCACCACCTGGTTCAGGTGTCAGGCTTTGGTTTCAGAGATGCTGGCCACCAACTCTGACTCTCATTTTGCTGGAGTCTATAGAGTAGAAAAGCAAAGATCAGAGTACAAGGAAGGCAAACACAGAATCCTGGCAAATCCTCAAAGATAACACCGAGGGATATAGAGGGGCTTCTAATAATCTTCTGATTTTAGATTAGTGCCTCACATCTGCTATCTCACTTTACCCTTTTAACACCCCACTGGGATAAGGAGGGCAGGGTTTTTTGTTATCTTGTTTGACCAGAAAGAGAGAACTGGACAATGGGTCTCAACTTCCCCCTGTGCACTGAAAAGGTATTTTTAAGCAAGACCAGGAGATGAATAATTCTAAAAAAAAATCCCTGTTTTTGTCTTAAATAGTTATTTACAACTTGGCAGAGCTTATGGGACCCTCATGCCATTCGTTAGCTGTTGGTTGGTGCTAAAGCAACCTGAAAAGGCTGTGGCTGCTTCTCTAGAGCATATTACCAAAGCTGGAGGGAATCAGACCTTTGTTTTTCCAGACCTTCTCTTTTTTCTTCTTGAGAATGGGCCAACGTGTTGGAGTCCTGGACACCTACCAGCTTTATTTAAAGGCCTCAAATAGGTCAGTCATGAGAATGGGAACATTTGTAGGTTTTATTTTGTTAGTTTGTTTTTAAATTGAGATATAATTCACATATAACATTATATTAGTTTCAGCTATACAATATGATTCAATATTTGTATATATTACAAAATGACTAATAGGTCTATTTAACATCTGTTACTGTATAGAGTTATAATTTTTTGTTGTGGTGAGAACTTTTAAGATCTATTCTCTTCATAACTTTCAAACATGATATTAACTATAGTCACCATGCTGTACATTATATCCTCAGGAGTTACTTATTTTATACCTGGAAGTTTGTGCCTTTGACTCCCTTTACTCATTTTGCCCCTATACCCCACCTCTGGCAACCACCAATCTATTCTCTGCCTATAAGCCTGGCTTTTTTGTCTGTGTTTAGGTTCCACATATAACTGAGATCATATAGTATTTGCCTTTCTCTGTCTGATTTATTTCACTTAGCATAATCTCCCCACGATCCATCCATGTTGTCCACAAATGGCAAGATTTCCTTTTTTACGCATCTTCATTCATTCATCCACTCATTCATCCATTGATGGTCATTCAGATGTTTTCTATTTCTCAGCTACTGTGAATAATGCTTAATTCATCCTGGGGGTGAATTCATCCTGGGGGTAGGGGGTTGCATAAGAATGGGAACATTTGGGGGAATGAAGTCGACTGAAAAAATGCAGGCCATTTTTAAAAACAATATTAGACATTTAAAAAAACAATTTTAAACATTTAGAAAATATTTAACATGAGTTAGAATGTCACAAAACCCTATACTGAGGTTTTTTGTGTGTATATTGATCAATAATCCTATACTTGCAATTAGGAGCAGCCATTTGCCCTGTGAAAGAGTTTGAAAATCATCCAAAACATATCAATGAATAAATAAGCTTGCCAGAATCTTGACTTTAAGTTCAAAGTGAACTGTCTATGTAAAAGACAGAAAAGGTCACCAGGAAAATGCAAATAGACTCAACAGGTCCCTTTCCTCATCCTTTCCTTTCCTCTCCTCTTCCTGCAAAGAAAACAGCTTTGAGGTATAAAGAAGAAAGAATAGTTTTGAAGTGGAAACAGGAGACTCAGGGGTGAGCTGGGCAGCCACTGATGGAAACTGCTTGAAGCTTGGGGATCAGAGGAAAGTGTGACTGTCCAGGGGCGTGGCCTGGCAGGGGGGCAGCCACCTTGGGGCACATGCTCTGGGCTGTGCAACACAATAGAAATAGCAGCAGGGTGCTTCATGCCAGAGAGACTGCATCAGCTCAAAAGTCTCAGGAAATTTCCTCAAGCAGAGTCCAAAGTGAGCTTCAGGAGACAGAAGGAGAAAGGGAGAAGGGCCAGTCCCTTAGAGGTGCATTGGGGTGAAACTGGCAGGACCCTGGTAAGGATGAGCAGAATCCAAGTTCTTGGCCATGCCAGATACTCTGAGTGGGAGCTAGGGATCCTGAAGACCAGCCAGTGGCCCTCCCTGAAAGAGTACAGTTGTTTGCTTTTGTTAAATTCTGGATGAAAAGAGACATCTAAAGTAAAGGCCAGCGATGAACCAGGAGCAAACAGGACCAGGCAGTAGACGGGCTCTTCACTGCTCCTGTATGAGCTTGTGAAGCTCACACTGACCCCTGGCAGGCAGGGAAAAAGACTCAAGAGAGAATCTTAATGCTGAGAGTGACAGTCCTCTAAACCTGGAACCCTGAGGAAGTTGACTTAAGACTAGTTTAAGATTTTGTTTTGTGCCATTAGACAGGATAGATGAGAAAGAAAAGCAGCATCTTGACAAATGTGTGTTTGAAAGTATACAATTCATATCACTTAAAAAATCTAACATCTAAAGGCAGCCTCAAATGTCCTTTATCTTTATTAGAGATGAGTACTCAGAAATTGACATGTAGTTGATGGTAGGGATGTTCTGGGAAGAGAACTTTGTGACTGCCTTTTTCTCAACTGGAAATGCCTTCCAGCCTGCAGGCTTTGCCATGAGTGCAGAGATCTGAGATGGCCCAACCTGCAGCTGCCCAGCTTCTGGGCTGTACTGGCTGGGTTTTGGCCCTTTAACCATGCTTTGGCAGCCTCAGAGAAGCATAAGTCTTCCATTCCAGTAGTTCAAAAGCACTTGGCAAGCATGTAGTATATGCCTAGCACTTCACTTGGTGCTGGTAGACTGAAGGAGGATAATGCAGGGTCACAGCACCAGGGAGCAGCTGGCCCACACACCAGCAGGACAATCACTTTAGAACCATCCATTATGAAGCAATACATTAGGAGGCCCACACTCACTGGGGCAGGCAGTGTGGGGGAAGGGGGGCTTTGGAAGCCTTGATGGTGTAGCTGATGCTTCAACACAACCTGGTGTAGTGATCTGTGCTTTTCTTAGATAGAAAAGATGGGCTGAGAAAGAGGGACAGTGAAAAGGAGAGAGAGAGACTATCCATGCTATATCTGCTTAGCAGAAGCCTCAAAAAGCCCAAGTGCATCCAAAGTAACTTTCATGTGAAGGACCAGTGGATACCCAGCAGATGGTAAGGTGGAAAGATCAGTTTTTACCTGGTTTGTAGAGCATTTGCCCTTATCTCTAAATTGTGTTTAAAAGCATCATTTAAGAGTTGAGATCCCCATTTATAATGTAATCTTTCACTGACTATGGGATGTTATGCTGCAGCCTAGCCCCCACCTCCTCAGCCCTAGCTGACTTATTTCCTGGCCTATCTAGCAGCATACTCCTTGCTTGTTGTTCAGATGGGGATGATGCTTTTGTCAGGCCATTCCTTGCCCAGCAAGGCTTGGCAATAATGCTACCAAGAGTGACTTCCTCCAGCCTTGGGTCACAGGGAAACAAACACATCTGTCTTGTCCCTTCTCCCACATACTTCTGCACACAGCCCACCTACTGTGTGCAAGACACTCTGCCCAGGATGCTGGGTCATGACCAGAGTTACTAAATGTGGTCCATGTTCCGAAAATTCTTATAAGCTGGTCAGAGAGACAAGACACACACCCAGACAATAGAACTAGCATTCAAAGCCATAAGGATTTGGAGTGCAAATAAGATTTTTCAACTACAACAGTGTGGACAGTCTATGCTGTGGGGTGCTCCGTGCATTGTGGAGTGTTTAGTGAGGCTCCAGTTCTCTACTCATTAGATGTCAGTGGCATTCTCCCAGTTTTAATAACAAAAATGTTTTTAGAAATTGCCAAATGTCCCCTGGGGGGCAAAGTCAGCCCCAGTTGAGAAGCACTGGTGCAAACATGAAGTACATTAGATGTCAGAGGGGGGCTGTTAGGGACCCCCTGATCTATAATAGTTACAGGGTCCCTGGATCTCAGCGATGACCCAAAGATGGAGCAGGCTTTGACAGGTATGATGGAGTGGGGGAATCTTTGCAGAGGAGGCTTTACCCTGTTGTAACCCACCCACTTCCTCCACTTGTATAACTCAGTTTAGAGACATTAATTTAGCTCAGTTGCTGTAATTCTTTTTATTTTGTTTCCCCTGTACCTCCTGTCTTCCTGCCTGCCTTTACTATCTACGGGACTCCTTTTCTCTCACTGAACGGAGCTCAGGTGTGAGACAATACTTGCCCTTTCAAAACACCAGAATAGCCTCCTTTGTGTCTGATTCCTCTCACAGGGACTCTGGTTTCATTTGACATCTACCGAATGTTCCTGCGGAGAGCTGCAGATAACTCTCTGGTGATCTGCCTTCCTCTCCACTGGACTTGGATTCGTCTGTGACATTGCATTGTGTCTGTGCTTCTCCAGTAGGTCCTTTTTGTTGCTAAAGTTTGTTTCATTCTGAAAGCAGAGAATGTACAGTTCTCATTTCCCCCCAAGTCTGAAATGCATTTGAATCATATTTGGAAGTAAGAAAAAGAATGGTACCAGGCAGAGTTTTTAAGGCACAGACTGAAAGAACAAGATTGATACAGAGAAGACTCTATAAACATATAAATAAAAATCTTGGACAAGGTATTAATTTCCCCTGAGTTTGTTTGGGAAATAGCTAAAGCAACAGGGCTACCCTCTGAAGATTACATTTAGAAGGAACAGTGACTGGAGAGGGGAGGCATTCAGGCCGCAGCATGAAGCTGTGTGGAGTGTGATTGGTAGAAGAGGTCCATTTCAAAGAATTTAAACACTAAATGGGTCCCAAAGCTAGTTTACTATCTTAATTCATTGATCATCTCAATGATGAGCTCACTTTATCCTATTCCTCTGAATCCCTAAATTATTTTGCCAACTGTAAATTCACTGATAGGTGACTATGTGAGCAATTTGTGCCTAGTCTTTTTTGGTGGTGTTTTGTTTCCCGGACTGTGAAGACTTCCAGCTGGTTCAGCAATGAACCTTGTGCTGACCTAGCCCAGGTGCTAGAAGTGCCTTAGTTTTTAGATGCTGGTGAACTTCACTGGAAAATTTCTTGAAAGTCCAGTTCACTGCCAGACCCTGGGTCGAGGCCTCTCCTCGGGCACCTGTTTTGGACACGTCACTTATGGCTCTCCTACTCCTACCATCTCTAGAGAAGACTGACATTCTGATAAACAATCTCTGATATAAACCCAACATCAGGCTTGGCTTCAGCTCTCTTTTCCAGGTCCAGCTCTGTAGCTGGTTATGGCAGGTCATAAAGTGGTTGGGCTTTCACACTACAGGTAACAGGTATACACGTTGTGACAGAAAAAGGAAAAAAAAATTAGGCAGTGGATGCTTTCTCAGAATGAATGTTATATTATCTTATGTGGGACTTAAAAGGCAAGAGTGTATATATTTTAATCACAGAACAATAGATCCAGAGTTTTAAGAGACTTTTAAAATTAACCAAGTTCATGTGTGTGTCTTAAGTAGGTTCATTCTTAATAAAACTAAAGCCAAACGCCTGTCAGTGTTAGACACTCATATATATTACCTCATTTATCCCACACAGCCTTGAGAGGTAAATACCATTACTATCCCTGGTTTATAGGTGAGGAAATTGAAACACAGAGATATTAAGCAGTTTGCTCAAATATCACAGCCAAAGAGTTTAGAATTGGGTTTGAACTTAGAAAGTTTGTTCCTGGAGTCCATGCTCATGAGTCCACACTTTATTCCCTCTCATATTCTGAAACCTTTCTTATGCCAGTATTTCTTTTCAACAAGGGAATGATATGGTTTGAGTTCCTCCTGCATGCACTGTATAATGTTATATAATATCATAACAATATATGTATTATTTTGTATTATGCCCACTCTACAAATGTGGAAAATTTTTTAAAGATTTTATTTATTTATTTATTTTTAGAGAGGGAAGGGAGGGAGATAGAAAGAGAGAGAGAGAGGGAGAGAAATATCAGTGTGTGGTTGCTGGGGGTCATGGCTTGCAACCAAGGCATGTACCCTGACTGGGAATCGAACCTGCGACACTTTGGTTCGCAGCCCGTGCTCAATCCACTGAGCTACGCCAGCTAGGTCAAATGTGGAAACTTATTAAGGCTCCCACAGGTGTCAAAAGTCAAAGCTAGGATGAAAATTCCAAATTCTATCTCCCAGACATGGACCGCCTCCTATGTGCGTGCACACACACATACCAGCTGCATTTCTAGAAGTACTAATCATGCTCCTACTATTTGTTTTGTACTGTGTGAACACTGAAGAATAGAAGGGCTTGCCAGTTTGCCCTTAAACTTAAATCATCATTATGCAGGTAATATACAAACAGAGATATGAGACAATTAGTAAAACATGTGAGGTTCTAGTGGAGTAAAATGCCAGTCTGTAAAAGATTGAAAAGAAAATACCCCCAGGAAAGCTTACAGAAGGAAGAGTTTTGTACAAGTATTAACTATATGATCTGTGATCCAGGAAAGTCCCAGTTTTGAAACATTTGGACTAATTGTGCTAATTTACTTAGCAGAACTGATGTCACAATTATTAGTCCATAAAACATGCTTCTGTGGGTACTAGTACTGCATAAAGACTTATGGAGGTAGACAGCTTTGAAACTGAGCTGTGGTGGCTGGGAAGTGGGTGAGGAGGCTGAGATGGGGGCGTGACAGCTGTGCACTGCATCCACAAAGACAGGGATCATGGTACACTTGCTGGATAGTCAGGAGATGAGGCAGATGAGAATGGCGTGTCTGGGTTATTATTTGCAGCATTTGTAAGTTTATTTTTCCTCCATCGGTGATTCTCAGTATCACACAACTTTTCACTCAGACCTTGAATTGGCCCCAAACAATGGTCCTGCATGCTCCACAATCATATAAATAAATGGCATTGAAATAGATCTTTGTTCCTGTATATACCTAGCCCTTTAAGTGTTGAGTTGGCACCATTGCCTCCTCCATCTTTTTCTAGCTTTCTTAATCTTATTTGCAGCTTCTGCAAAGAGCAATATATCCAAGTACTATCATTAATTGAATATGATTCAATCTGGTCCTATCTTTAATAAGAAACCAAAGAAGGAAATTCAATTAGGCCCACCCTTTCCATTTCAAAAGATCAAGCCCTCCCCTTTCACAGTTAAAATTATGAAAGATTATCTTCTTAGTAGAAGGTTACAGGAAAATTTGGATTCCTGTCAAATATTTATTGTAATATCCTAGGATCTGGATTAATATAGCCTTTCAGCAGCTTGCTCTGAATGTCTGTCAATGCAATCTCTCTTTTGGAAGCTTTTGAATAAAAGGCACTCTATACCCTTGCATGACTCAAAGTACTCAACAGAAATGGTAACAAGATGAAGCAGTTTTAGGACAAGTTATCGTGTCTGCTGGTCATGAAAATGCAGACACCTCAGTCTCCTTTTCATAGCTTTGTGTTGGTCTTCTGACTCCTTAGAGAAAATTCAAATTATTGAAGCCAGATTTTAAGTCTATGTGGGTATTTTGGAGCTGATCTAAAATTACAACAGCAGCAGAAGTAAAAAACAGAGTAGAATAAATATGACTTAAGCATCTTTGTTTTGTATAATTATTTCAAATACCCCTAGAGAATATTATTAACAATTACTATTATTATTACTGTGAGCATTAAGATTTATTGCGTCTATCTTAAGTTTCAGACACTTTAAGTGCTTTATTTTCTCAAACTTACTTCTGTTTGACCCCACAGGCTTTGGCATTACCCCTGGACTGTAATCCCCATATTCAGCTTTTTCAACCCTTGTTGATGGATCTGTTTTGCCAAGAATGAAATATCTTCTATTATACTAGATGCAAAGTTATCTACAAATCTATTGGGAATTAGAATTTTGTGTAAATAAGTGGGATTATTTTGTCCTCCTAAGCTTTATTTTGCAGTCTGATGGTATGACATGTTATAAGTATAATCATAAAAGCATGAATTTTTGAAAAGCTTTCCATGTCATTTCAAGGAGTTGTGCCTCAAAGCACTGTTCAAACAGAAACCCTAGTGTCCCATGGTATTCCCGCTAAAAAGGTAAATATTTGTAATAGACATACTGAAGTCATATTCCCAACATTGGCAAGAGATTCATTTCTTTTAATGCCATGCTGCCAGCAGCTGGCACCCACCAACACCTGTGGCTCACACTGAAATTTGAGTCTTGGGTTGGTGTTTTCTTTTCCACTAACAGGTTCTAGTGAACAAGCAAGGTGTGGACTTCAGGCTCTGCATTGCAGAATGAAGAAACAACACTGGCTCCTTTAGCAACTCAAGTTACAAAGATCCCAAAGGAGAAGTGGCTTGGAATCTCTGCAGTCACAGCATTCTAGATTAGTGCATTCACAAAGTATTTTTAAATGCAGGCAAATCCCTTCTTCAAATGAAATATTATTGGTGAGTACAGCAAGTAAAATAGATAAAATAATGAAGACTACTGTTTATTCAGGGCTTTCTCTGTGAGAGGCACCATGCTAAACTCCCTACATCATTTTCCTCATTTAATTCTTAAAAAGCCTACTTGAGGTAGGCAGGTTAGCATTCTCCACCTGGCTTCAAGAGTTTAAATAACTTCCCAGAGTTTGTCATTCTTGTGGAGGAACATAGTTCAAATACAGGCAGGTTGTCTCGATCCTGAATTCTTGGCTGTGAAAATCTGACCTGCGCTTGTGAGAGCGGACATGTGCTGAGATTGTCCCCAGAAATTATGTGTACTTCGGTCCTCACCTATCTGATAACCATGTGGAACTTCTCCAACACCACTGGGGTGAAGAGAATGCACAAAAATACAAAAAGTGATATTAAACTGAGAGAGGACTTTTGTTTACTCTCTAAAATCACATTTTAAAGGAGAAGATAGGTGCCTAATTATTTCTTTGTTTAGTTAAAAAAATCAGACCTTTGTTTACTAGCTTTATTGAGATGTAAATTGTATATAAATGATATATATTTATGATATACAATTTGGTATCTTCATATATATATGCATTGTAAAAGATTACCACAATCAAGGCAATTAACTTATCCATCACCTCACATGGCTATTATTTTTGTGCATGTAATAAGAACATATAAAATCTAATCTCTTAGTAAATTTCAAATGTAGAATCTGCATTATTATTTATAGTCATCATGCTATACATTAGACATGTAGCACTAATTCATAATGCATAACTGAAATTTTTTACCCTTTGACCAACATTTCTCCATTTCCTCCACCCCCAGTCCCTGGCAACCACCATTCTACTCTGTTTCTGTGAGTCTGATTTTTTTTTTATATTTCACAGGTAAGTGAGATCACATGTAGTTAGTATTTCTTTATCTGTGTCTGGCTTATTTCACTTAGCATAATGTCCTTCAGTATTACCCATGTTGTTGCAAATAACAGGATTTCCTTCTTTTTTAAGACTGAATAACATTTCATTGTATGAATATATATAGCATGTTTTCTTTATTCGTTCAATGAGGGGGCATTAGGTTGATTCCATATCTTCAGTATTGTGAATAATGCTTCAGTGATCATGGGAGTGCAGATAATCTCTCTGAGTTACAGTTTTGTTAATGTTTAAAATAGAGCTTCTTAAAGTTTGCTTCTGAAGATAAGATAGTTTGCCAGTTTCATACTTCATTCCTTGCTTCATTTTTTGAGCACAAAGTGTGTACCAAGTTTTAAGAACTGTATTAGTCATTGAGATTATTAATTACTAGATTATAAAAATTGTAAGTTTTTGGTCTCATCATCTCTCAGGTAAGGTGACCACCAATTTATCATCCATGTTAGGGCATCCTTGGAAATAAAAGGGGGGCACAGTTAATAATTAAAAGGGGACAATAGGCCTAAGCCTGAGTGTCATGCCTCCTATCTCCTGAGTGTCATGAGAAAACCAGTGTGTAGAGGAGTAGAGGGTCCATATACTTTTGATGTCTTATAAATACACTGCTGTACCATGTGTGCACAGAGAAGTGGTGCCCAAGCAAGGTAGGACAGAACAGACTTCTTAGAAAGTGATACAGAAGCTGAGTCATTACAGTTGAGTAGGCATTCACCAGGTGAAGAGTCAGGAAAGTCTTGTGGAGTAAAGAAGAGGGAGTGAATGCAGGTATGAGGTAGAGAGTGTCACAACATGCAGAAAGGCAGGAAAAGTTAAGGAATTTGGGTTTCATTTTCTAGATGATGAGCAGTCACTGAAGGATTTTAAGCAGAGTGGACAGATGAACATTTTAGGGAGAGCAGCTTCTCAGGTGTGGCCATAGGGGGCCAAAACTAGAGCCAGAAAGGGTGAGCAAGAAGAGTGATTCTCAAGTCTGATTGCACAAGAGTAACTTGGAAAGCTTTAAAAATACCAGTGCCTAGGTCCCATCCCAAGCTGAATAAAACCACATTTCTAGGAGTGGATCCAGGCACAGGTCATCTTTTTAATTCTCTCTGTGGCTCTAATGTGCAGGCAGAACTCACAGTCCCTGAGCTAGAAGAATGTTGGCTGAGCATGGAAAATAGAGGATGATTTTGGAGTACACAATGGTAGTTAGGGTGCAGGGGATGGATCTGAAAAAAATTGGAAGGTAAATATACCTATAGCAAGAATTGGAGGAGGGTGGAGGAATGGAGGTGAGCTGTTGAGGATGGTTCCTTGCTGGGTGTCTGGGTAGTTAATAGTGCCTACACCTCAAGTAACAAATTCCTGAAGAGTAGCTGTTTTACACAGAAATATAAAGAGTTAGATTTTGGTATTATAGAATGCGAGGTGTCTCAAAGACAGCCAAGGAAAGCATGCCAAATTATAAGAGCAGGGGGCCAGTGGGGAACCCCCATATTTAAGTAGCAGGTGAGAGAGGAAGACATTGTGAAGGAGACAGAAAAAGAATGCAGATGACAAAGGGACTCATCCAGCCTTCCCTGTCTAATATGGTAACCATTAGCTACATGTTGGTATTTAAAGCAAAATTCATTCTTTGGCAGATTTGATTGATGTGAAAAGCCCTGCTTATTTCAACTAAAATCTTTGTAGGCCAGTACCTTCTCTAACTTTATTGTATTTGTTCATTTAGTCATTCAGTCATTCTCTTACTAGTACACTTACCCACTCTTGTATCCCATTTTTGTCCAAGGAGGAACCTGGCAATGCCATGCTCAGAACATGGTGAGCACTGCAGAGGCTGGCTGTGCTCCGGCTTGGGAAAGCCAGTCTGTCTCCATTTCAGTGATTTGAGCTGTGTGTCTAGTCACCTTTTATCTTGTGGTATCTATGAAAAGTAATAATAATAACATTGCTCTCTTTTACCCCAGAAAAGAGAACTGCATTTTAGTGGTAAGTGATGTGACTACTAAATACATGGATTTAAAAATAATTTAAATGACTCCGGGATTTTCTAGGATAAGAAGTGGTTACAAATACTGTGTTGTTTCAGATGTCTTAGGGATTAAATAGGCCTAATCAGCTCCTGAGCATTTTTATTAGTAAGTCTGTGTCATTTGAAAATCTTTCTCTGAAACTTTCCCACCCACTCTCTAACCCCCACTTGAATAAAAAAGTAATTAGAGGTGAGCTCAGAATCTCCACTTCATCTCGACCCATCCCAGGTGGTGTCATAGTCATGGCTCTATCAGTAAAGCACAGAAAGGCAGGCTGGGCAATGCCAAGAAAATAGTACTTGCATTAATTCGGAGTCATTTGGATTTGCATTGAAACTCTTACTTGTCTTTTATTTACTATTGTTTATTGCTGTCATTATTCATTCTGCTAATATACACAGGTGGACGTACACTGCATCCTAGAATTGATTCTGAAAGTTGCCTCTCAGTTCTGTATTAATTAAATTGTCATGCTTTGAAGATACAAGGGAATGTTGTCCTTTAAAGGAATCCTGGAAGAAAATCCTTTAGAGTCAACCATGCATTCAACAATTGTTTACTGAGCACCTACTATGTGCTGAAGTGATGTTGGGTGCTGGATAATACAGTTTATAAATTATATTTTTGGGATATTCATAATCTCTTATGGGAAAATAAATAATACTATATGCCAGGCACCGTTATAGAATGTTTTTAGATATTTAACTCAGCTCATCTTCACCCCAGCACTATGAGGTGGGTGCTGTCATTATCAACCCCATTTTATAGGCGAGGAAACTGAGATATAGAACTTAAGGACATACCCCACATTATACACTCAGTAAAGGCAGATCTGGGATTTAACTGATGTTATCTGTCTCCCACCTGTGTTCTTAACCACTGTGCTTTACTTCCTTTCCCCCATTCAGCTGTGATCTTCACTGGGAGACAAAAAGAAAATTAATGTATTATTAATTAAAATTAATGTATTTATAGAACGTGGTTTATTGGTTTATCTGTGGTTGATGTTTAACTCTTTATATCTTGATGATTCTTGAAAAGGAGCATTTTTAAGATAAATACACTTTCTCTTCCTATCGAGCAGAGCCCAGCCAAATAGAAATGAAGGAAGAGGTAAACATTCCGTTCTTCACCTTGGGTTATCTTTGAGATGTTTGACCTCTTAAATCTAAAATATTTTTATAGGGATTCTTGGAATCTTTCATTCCAAATGTTTAAGCAATAGGTATCTAGAACAATAAGAGAAATCTTTGTTTTAAAGTCATATAAACATTTATACAATTATATTAACATTTGCTGCACTACACAAACCATATTCTACCTTGGGCCCCATTAGGAGTTTCCCAGGTTGCCTGCACATGCACAAATGTCCCTGTTACCCAAACCAAACATCCTTGAACCCTAGGAACATAAAGAAGTTAGATAGACTAGTAGCCCCAAAGCACTTAAAGAGCAATTTTATTAAGACTTGGGTTTCTGGGATGATTTTATTTTATCACTCAGCTATTACCTTGAATCTGCCATTCACTCAAAGGTTTCTGTTGGCCTCAATTCAATTCTCTATCTTCTGGGCTATGAGTATTTTACTGATCACCTCTCCACCCAGACAGCTAACGGGATTTGGTGACAGCTTTCAATTGTATTACTACCGAAACTTTTGTAAGTATAGGATTTCTTTGTGTAGGCTGAGCTCTGACTGTGACTTATTTAGGTTGTTACTTACTGCCCTACATCTGGCCTGACTCTGCAAAATAACCCACTAGTTTTTCCAGAGTGAAAACCTCTAAAGATGTTCATCAACACACCCATAAATAATCTAGATGACCATCTGGGAGCTCCTGGTCTATCATATAAATCCATTCAGTAAAGATATTCCTTGGCCTATAGAAGCACAGGTATACCCCACTCTCGAAAGTAGAGCGTTTGTGTGAAACCTTTTCTAAGTCAAAATAGCATAAAGCAAAGAAGCAATTGCCATTAATTGATATGTTTTTATTTTGTTCACTGTGATTGAAACTATTATGTCCAGTTGTACACTAAGCATAATACCCTTATGAGCTCTTAGGCATTTCTGATACCTTAGGACACATCTTGCTAACAGACACACAAAATAAATTGAGATAAAGCCCAGGTGCTCACAGGGACAGTTAAAATATGGTGTTCATTGATGCTGAGAGGCTGAGTGTGGATCCTGGGGAGGGAGCTTGGTGGGGCCCTCTCACAGCTGGGGTGCATGCTGCTCTATAATGGCCCATGCAAAACAAATGCTGAGTGCTATGTTCTTTTCTCATCTTTTTCTGTAAAAGTAAAAGTCTTCTTTGGATTTTTTTCTCAGATAGCAGAAACAGGTATGATGTAGGTCTTTCATTAAAGCAAAGTAGCATAACACAAACTTTAGAAAATCAAGGGAGTACCTGTATCACCTGAACTCTAGCATCCACAGCTCCTGTTAGACTATTGAGAAAGTGTGCCCTAAGTAAAAGGAATCAAACTGGCAGAGAAGTCATGGTGCCAACGTTTCTCTAAGCATCTGAAAAAGGCTCCTATACACAGGGTGGTGGCCGCGGCTGCTTATACTGTAATATATCTACAAAACAGAAAATACAGATAGTTAAATAAACAGAAAGATATTCAGTTTGCCAAATTAATGACATTTAAATTACAGTAAAATATTAGATAGCATTCCAATTTTACCTTAAGTTATCTATCTTTAAACATTTTTAATAGCTGATCTGCATGGGCAAGTGGTAAAACACTCATATTTTACTTGCAATATGCATCCATGGGGTATTTAGCACTATAATATTCTCATTATTTAACCCATTAATTCTCCTTTTGGGAACTCAAAATATGGAAAAATTATGTGAATAAAGGTATTCATCACAACAATAATTCTATAAGAAGGAACTTGAATGCCTAGCAATGTAGCAATGGTTATAGAAATTATGATATCCCAATTTTACAGATGCTTATCGTATGATCTATTTAACATAAATATTTATTGTCCTCTATATGCCAGGAACTCTTCCAGGTTCTGAGACTGCACTCATGAGCAAAATTATTACGGTTTGCTACTGAAGACATAAAGCTTATAGGTGGCAGAGGAGTTAGATATTAGTGAAATTAACATGCCACCTTCTGGCCAGGTATTTAGGGGGGCAGTTTGATTGGTTAAACATTTGTTTAAACATTGGTTAAACATTTCTTTTTTCATTTCTTAAACCTGCTACTTGGCATACTTATATATGGAACTGACTCACTGTACAGGATAGATAACCTTAATGTTGTATCCATCTGTGGCTTACTAGCAACAATAAGCAATGGAAACACTCAAGCAGCATGTGGGAAGGGAGGTGTGGAACTCTCAAAGCACTCAAGCATTCAGTGTTTTTAGGAGATCTGAAATCCAATGTTTTAAAGCTGGGCTGAGTCTTCCGTTGACCTAACTAAATGTTTAGGGTAATAGCATTTCTGCTGGTCTTGTCTATGTTTTTTTTTTTTTAATCCTGTGTACTAGAAACAGAATATGAATAATGAATGAGTAATTTTTATTGTATCCCATGAAACTATAATGATGCTAAGCTTGTTGCATGATACAGATAATGTAGGAGTATTAGTTCTGCAATTTGACTGTAAACTGTGATGTTCCCTCTTCAAAATTTAATGAGCTCTTGCTGTGACAAAGGGCAGCATTAGGCACTGAAAGAAAATTCACTTTCAACCTAATTTGCAGATATAGAAGCAAAACTTAAGGGATGATGTAATGATAGATTTTATGATTTGGGGATTTGTTTGGGAAAGGTCTATATTTCAGAGGGTAAAATTTTTTCATTTCTTTTAAACAGGAGCCTCTCTCATATGGATGGCTTTATAAAGTTATGAATCACTAACAACCCTTGGGTTTTTGGGTTGTGCTTTTTTAATTTTTATTTTCACATAAATGGATTTGATTCTTCTCATTCACATTGCCATTTCTTATTTCAGTGATAAAGGAAATTGGTATTACTCCCCTCACTTTCATCTTTATTAGCATCGCCTTTACCCCCTCCTCCCCATTTGATATCACTGTCATGAAGAAGCCCTTGCTTCTGAGGTTTAAGTATCATTAATGTTCATATAAAGTAAAGTAATTCTGTCAAAGATACACAAGTTACAAACCTTGGTCTGCTATCAAAAAAACCACTCACTAACCAGGTCACCTGGTTCTCCATGCCAAACTGATCTTTTCAACAACTTCAGGGTGCATTCTCCCAGAATGAGTCAGTGAGACAAAAAGGCCACATCAGGAAGCAGCCTTGACGACCAGACCACTCCTTCACCCCCATCTGCCTGGAATGTCCTGTAATCTCAGTGCTCTCGCTGCCCTTCATTGGGTTCCATATTTTCCTTCCCCCTTCCAAGTCTAGCTGGATTGCAGTTAAGTTTACGATTATGAAATAAAAACTCAACAACAACAACAGAAAGAAGCAGCCTTGAGGGCTTCCAAGCCATGTACCCTGGAAATGGAAATGGATCTCTACCTCCTCTTCTGGCTCTGAAAGGCCAAGGGTGAGACTGGGTGGGTAAAAATGTCACATTAACATGTAGTGATTAATTCTATGCTGGAAGTAGATGACATCTGAAAACAAGTGGAAACCACCAGCTTAAACATAGGAAGCATGAGAGTGGTACTGACCAACTTGGCAGCAATCCAGGTTCTGCTGATATTTACCTTCTGGAAAATTATTTCAATATCATGAGGTTCTACCAAATTCAACACTAGTTTCATATGTGTCTTGTTGGCAGCACTTGGGCATAGAGGCAGAACAATTCCCACTCTTCCTCAAAATAAAAAAAAAGAATTTTGACATTTTTATCTCAATTTTCTTTCAGTAACTGTATGATATAAATAAGCACTATTGTTTTTTATGTTTATCTTATTTTCAGTTGCCTTAATATGGTCTTTGATTTTTAAAAAGATTTTGTTATATTTCTTAAATATTCTAAATGTGCATAATTCCATGTATAATTATTATTTTCATATATTATTTTCTATATTTGTATCATGCATTTCCTCATCTTATTACATCTGCTAATTACTCTAAAAATGTTGAAACAGAGCAGTGATAGAGGACATTTTTATCTTATTTATGACTTTACTGTGAATGTGTTTTATATGGTTTTTGGTAAATACTTTCAATACTTAGAAAGAGTCCTTCGATGCTTAATTCACTTAAAGTATCATTTTGCCACATTTTTCCCAGAATGCCACATTCACATTTAACTTTTCTGTACCTTTAGGTTCCTCTTGGCTACCATAGTTTCTCAATCTTTCCTTATTTTTGATGACAGTTTTGAGGAATATTGGTCAGGGAATTTGTAAGATGCCCTTGCATGGACACTTGTTTGATTTTTTTTCTAGTGATTACACTGGGGTTATGGGTGTTTGGGAGGAAGGCCACAGAGGTGAAAAGTGCCATTTCCATCATAGGATAACCAGGATGCGTCCCTGTTGGTGCTGATCTTGGTCACTTGGCTGTGGTGCTGCTAGGTTTCTCCAAAGAAAAGTTACTGTTTTCCCTCTCTTTCCATATGATGCTCATTTTTAAAGAAGAAGGAGTTTTGCCCCTCCTCTTCCTTAAGGGTGGAATATTTACAAAAGTTACTTACCCATTAATTTTTGTTCATCTATTGTCAGTTATTATTCATTGCTATATTCACTGAATATAGAAGAGTTCCAAAAAGTAAATAAACAACAACAAAAAACAACTCCTGGTTTCTGTTCAATAAATGTTTATTGAATCAATTAAATATAAATTGATTATAAGCCAATTTATTTTAGTTTTTTTGTATCTTCTTTTTTTAAGTTTATTTTTCTTAAGTTTTTTAAATTTCTTAGGTTGAATATATAATTCATTTATTTTACTCTTTTAAAAATAAAAACACTAAGGCTGTATATATTTTTCTGAGTTAAGCTGCATCCTAGTTTTGTTATACGAAGTATTCTCAATTGTACTTATTTGTAATAAGTGGTACTTCGTAACTTTATTACATTTCTGATTTTTGGTTCAGTTAGAAGACTATCTTTTAATATAAAGGCACTTAGATTTGTGTGTGTGTGTGTGCTTTACATTTCATTCACTTCAGAGAATTTTAGTGTTTTCCATGTGGCCATATACATAATCATTTTCTGTAAATTTACATCCTGTGGTCATTAAAGGAAGACTAATGTATTTTCTGTTCATAGCATACAAATTGTCCACTTATACATGCATAAGTGAAAGCTTTGTTTTCAACCTCCTTCTGGCCCCCCCATTGGGAATATGTTGAATATTAGTTACACACTTGTATTTGCCATTGTAGTATGTACCTTCTATTTCTTTAAGCTTTATATTATTGGAATTCACTATATGTTAGTGTCAGCCATTTAGATTTTACTTTTATTTTTCTTTGCTTTTTTTTTAGCTTTGGCTTCTTTTTCCTTTTTGCCACAGGGCATTAATTTCCACTACCCTCTAGTCCTGAAACACTTTCTTCTATAAAAACCCTTTTCCCCTTATTATCTGATACAGTCAATATGCTGATGGTTTTCTAGATTATTTCACAAGGAGGAATCAAATACATACTGTTTTGTAATTTGCTTTGCCTCAGACTAGTGTATCCAAATACCAACTTCATCTCCACATTAGGTCTTTATTAGACCCCTCAACCCTCTCGTTCTAAAGACACTTGCTGTCCTGCCCACTGATATTTCAGTTGTAAACCTGCAAGTTAGGAGTCATCCCAAGTAGGATCCCTTACTCAGGGTCATTCTAGGACCAGAGGATGGTGACCAGCCACGTGCACAGAGGGGATCCCTGCACTCTATTCTGATGCTGCCCTTGGAAGTAATCCTGGCATCCTACCGGCTTCCTTGTAAGAAAACCTTTGAATCATTGGGCTTACTGACTACGAAGTAAAAAAATTCATAAGGCCTAGAAAGCAGAAGTTACAATGCCTTTCATTTTTCTTGGTCAAAATGCTTTGAATTGCAGAAATATTTTTTGTATGACCCTATCAAATGTTCTTACAGAGGTTTATTCCTTTTTACCCCAGGCTTAAACAGATTCTAAAACAAGCCTTATCAAACTGTCATGTGCTTGGCACCAACAGAGCCTTTACGGACGTGCAGGTTCTGGTTCAGGAGGTCTGCAGTGGGTCAGGTTTGAACATTTCTAACATGTACCAGTGCTGTCAATATGCCTAGTTCTTTGGTCTATACTTTGAGTAGCAAGGTTATAAAGTCTTGGGTGATTTTTAATTTTTGTTTTTGGATTTAGTTTTTGAACCCATCAAAAACAATCTTTATAATTTATGGACACATTTTATTTTTTACAACAAAGTTTTCATCCATCTTGAAACCAATATTATTTAATAGGCCTGGCTACAAATGATATTTGTTTCAAAAAATCAACTGAGTTCTTAAGAATTAGAATTTGTTGGCCCAGATGAGTGCAAAATAATTTATCATGTAATATGAAGTCATTTCCCAAGACGTTGTCCTAGCATGATCTGAATAATATAGCAAGTGGCCTGACCAACCCATGGTCTGCCCAGGGCTGTCCTGGGTGTAGCACTGAAAGTCCTTGTCCTTAGGGCACCCCTAGCCCTGGGAAAACTGGGACAGTTAACACCATTAGAAAGAGTCTTCTGTGACCTTGGACACAGACTTTGCTCCTGAAGTGACTGTTTTAAAAGGCACAGTACTACTTGACACACGAGTGTACTTTGAACAGCTGGTCACTTTTCCTGAATTACTTCTCATAACTAGTAGGTAGGACAGGCTCAGGCCCTCATCACAGGAGAGAAGTGCCTTGTCCCAGGGTCATATCCTATGGACTGAGGCTTCAGTTTATCTGTAATCTTTCTTCGTGATGTGCAGTACGCAGTGCCACTTGCTTTCTAAAACAGAATATTTATTAACTTGGCTTGTGGGCAATTAGTGGTTTGAAATTCTCTTTAAGAGGACTTGTTTAAAACAACACAACTTCTATTTTTAAAAGATGGGTATATAATTGATGAAACAGGATATATTTTAAATATTCTGTCTTTTGAAAATTGAAGTTCTTTATAAAGAAGTTTATATCTGAAAATATTAGTCATATTTGCTCATAATTTTCCATGGAATGTTAGTATCTTACCACTCAGAATATTAATGATGTTATTTGAAAAAATTTAGCAAATCTCCCATTTGCTAAGATTTACTAACATTGTTTTTAAAAACAAATGAAGGTCATATAACATCTCTTCTTTCTATCAGGATTGCAAGATAAATGATACAAATCCATTCTAATTGAATCCAGAAATCCCTGGGCATTTAGCAATTAGTACTAACAGTTGTTCCATTCATAATGTATAATATTACTAATTCCAAATGTGTTATGTGTTATTAAGTGAATGGTTCTGAAAAAGTCTGGATTTTAAAAAAGAACAAGCTTTAGTGTGGTAAAACTTGAGTTCAGTTTCATGATGGCTCAACATGCAATGCGGGTTTATTAAAGACTGAAATCAAACTGGGCTCCCAGGGTGGGCGAGAGGGGTCCCACACTGTGTTCTGCTTATAATTCCTGGCTGCCTAAAACAATATCTTCAGCCACAGTCAAGTAGCAGGCATTAGATATGGGTCATCAGTTTCAGTTGGAATGGTGGCAGTGTCAGTATTTGTCAAAACCCTAAATACCTTACAATAAAATATTGCAACAGACTGTGAGTTTTTGCCTTGGAAATGCTGGGGAAGTGTCCATGTGGAACTGGAAGATTGCCTGAGAAACTGACTAATAGAGCTGCTTCCATGCAGAGATGCTCTGGAGCTTGGAACGTGTCCCAAATTAAATGTACTGAGATCCCCAGGCTTTGTTTTGCAATTCAAATAATCCCGCACTTTCCACCAAAGCCTCTTAGGCTCCCCTATGGTGGGGTTCTTTGAATGTTCACACATAAATTGGGGACTTTGTTCTCTGAAGCATGAAGCTGAAGTAAGTTTTGGTAGACAAGGGATTGCGTAGGCATATGTGAGAGCTATGCTTTGAAAAAATCCCAAAGTGAGTAGTTTTTGAGGCTTCTGATCACAGATGGAGTTAAGAACTATAGTTTAGTATTGCCCAGGGGCTCTGCAAGCCTGTTTATATTACTTAAAAGAGCCATCAACTGTTCATTAAATGTCAGGAAATTTTGTGATGATAAATTCATGGGAAGATCAGAAGGGAAGATAGTAGATCCCTGATTACCTGTGGCCAAGCCATTTTGCCCAGATTGATTCTTTTGATCAAGGAGGAGTGTTACTCTGTTACCTGAATTCTTCTTTCTCTGGCCTTGAAAACAGGTCCCAGGTAACTGCCTTTACTCACTAGATGTATCTGCTGTTTCAGAGATCCGAGGACTCTTTCATGTTTGTAATACCAGTAATTACAGGCTCCAGTCAGCTTTCCCTCTTGAGACAACTTTGTTCAAATATTCTGTCTAAGAAACAACTAATGATACAACTCATCAAGGAAAAAAAATGGGAGCCCTGGCCAGGTGGTTCAGTTGGTTGCAGCACTGCCCCATGCATCAAGAGGTTGTGGATTCAGTCCCCAGTGGGAGCACATATGAGAGACAACCAATGTTTCTCTCTCTCTCTCTCCTCCCCTCTTCCTCTCTCTAAAATCAATAAAAAAAAAACATATCCTCAGGTGAGGATTTAAAGAAGAGAGAGAGAAAGAAATGGCTGCCCTCTTTGGTTTAATATTCTGTAGTTTGCCTATGACCCTTATGTAAGCAGTCCTGGTAGTCTGTAGAATGGAGACCTCCCTGTGTTGAATCTTAGCTCATGAATTGAGGACAGAGTCCATGTATTCGTCATCCTTGTTGTCTTCCCAGATCTACTTTGGCCCAGTAGAGATGACCGTCATTATCTTTGGGAATTTTCTGGACCCATTCACTCAATCTCTTGGCTGCCAGCCTTGTATGGTAGAATCCCCCTGCACGCTGACTGTGCTCTAGCATTGTAGCTCATACCACAGTGTCTGCCTCCCCAACTAGACTCAAGGGATCAGATTTTTTATTTCTGTATCCTCAGTGCCAAATGCAGTACACATTCAACACATGTTGAAAGAAATGAATAAATGGAAGGTACTCAATAAATGTTAGTTGAGTTGAATTGAATAGAGTAGGCACACCCTTTAGCTATCGATGGGGTGGGATTTAGTGCAGGTGATGTAATATAACTTGACAGGGTAGTTAAATATTGACAGGCAGGAGGAAGCATACAGGCACTGTTCAGAAAGAGGAAAGGGAAGTCTGACTGTAGCTGTCAGATCAGAGAGTTGAGGCTGTAAAGGACCAACCTGAGTAGCTGCAGTGGTCCTGATGACCCAGCAAGGTCACTCACTAGTCCACTTGGCTTCTGCTTCAGTAGAGGTGAAGACTGGACCCTGGCTGGGAAGATAATGGATTGTGATGTGAGTAAATGCAGACTCTGAGCCTGTGGCTTTGAGATGCCTGGCATCCCAGACACTCTCTGCTAGCTGCCCATTTATATATAGCTTGGGCTGATCCTCATTTAAGACAAGAAGCATGAGATCTATTTGAATCTGTCTCCTCTCTCCCCACCTTAACACACTCCCAAATGATTTGTGCTTTAATATAACCTCTTACAGTGATTGGGGTTGGATTCTGGTGCATGCGCTTTGAATGCTTACTTGAGGGATTTGTCCATATGATTCATTTGTAAGTACTCTGATGCTAACAATTAAAGACATGCATAGCAGTAGAATTAGGATGCCATTAACATGTTCAGTGCTATCAGGATGCTGCTTTATATGTGTGGGGGTGGGGTGGGGAGGGAGAAGTACATTAGGCAATGTTTTTAGCTCTAATATTGAATGAGGGGACAAGCTAAGGTGAGTTCAAGGAGAATATTGAGTAAGTGAGAAAATGCCAACAGACAGCAGACAGAGAAATGATTTAGGCAGGTCTAGCTCTGCATTTACAAAGGACACGTGTCACCTTGAGAAATAAAAACGCCCCATTTGACTTTAGAAATACTGTTTAGTCAACTGGCATGTCTCAGATTAGCTTTTAAGAAAAGAAAGCTAGTATCTGCTCAAAATTAATAGTTACATGCAGCAATAAGAAATATAAAGCAAATAGTCTCAAGTTCCTTTACTTGGATTTTAGAGGAGAAAATGATGGGTGACTGACATGGGTTCAAATCTCAACTAGTTAAGGAAGGCTGTGCACCTCTATTTCTTCATCTGTGAAATGGATAGAATGATACAGGTTACTATGAGGCTTGAATAAAATTACATATATACGATGTCCGGGAAAAATCCAGACATTGTTAATATTACAAGAAAGTTTGCATAATATCAATGTAACCTAGCAGCCAAGGAGAGTGGACTGGAATGCACATGTGTGAACAATGACAAGTTAACTGTACTAGTCAGTGGGGGTGGTAGGCACTGTTGAGTGAGCATGTGTACTGTGTGGCTGTCACATACAAAATGACTGAGTGAGTAGAGCAATGAATCTGCATCACATTTTGCATTAAACTTGAACATTCCTCTGTGGAAATTATTTGGATGATTCAGAAGGTCTCAACTAGGGCATCTAGTGATTGGCAGCTTCATCACGACCACTCACCCACTTATGCATCATGTCTCATTCAGAGTTTTTTGACAAAACATCAAGTCACCAAGGTGATTCAGACACCCTACAGCTTAGATTTGGCACCCTGTGACTTCTGGCTTTTCCCAAAACTAAAGTTACTTTTGAAAGGGAAGAGGTTTCAGACTGTCAGCAAGCTTCAGGAAAATATAATGGGGCAACCAATGGCAATTGGGAGAAATGTGTGAGGTCCCAAGGTATCTACTTTGAAGGGGACTGAGGCATCATTGTCCTATGTACAATGTTTCTTGTATCTTTTTCAATAAATGTCTCTATTTTTCATATTAAATGGCATATTAAATGGCTGGATACCTCTGGACAGACTATATATATATATATATATATATATACATATATGTGTGTGTGTGTGTGTATAATTTCCTTGGTATCTGCCTGGCCAGAGCAGATCCTTCCAAATAATTATTCCCTTCTTCCCAATTTCAAAAGTTTATTCTGTTTTTTATTTCTTTAAATAACAGACTTATTGAGAGATAGTTCACAAATCATGATATCCACTCATTTACAGTATACTATCTATTGGTAGTTGTTTTGAGGATATTCATATAGTTGTGCAACCATATCACAATCAATTTTATGAACATTTCCATCATCACAAAAAGAAATCTCATACCACTAATGGTCATTACCTATTTTTCCCAATGTCCCGAGTCCTAGGCAACAGTGACCTGCTTTCTGTTCCTATAGATTTTACCTATTGTGGATATTTCATATAAATAGAATTATACAATATGGTATCTTTTTTAAAAGTATTTTATTTATTTTTAGAGAATAGAAGGGAGGGAGAAAGAAAGAGAAACATCAATGTGTGGTTGCCACTTGAACTCCCCTTGCTACAGACCTGGCCTGTAACCTAGGCATGTGCTCTGACTGGGAATCAAACTGGTTACCCTTTGGTTCAAAGCCCAGGGCTCAATCCACTGAGCCACACAAGCCAGGGCATAATATGGTATCTTTTTGTGACTGGCTCTTCACCATAATATTTCGAGGTTCATGCATGCTGTAGTATATATCAATACTTTACATTTTTAAATTATCAAATACTATTCTACTATATGCATATAAAACATTTCATTTATCCATTCATTAGTTGATGAAAATTTAGGTTGTTTCTACTTTTGGACTACTATGAATAATACTACTGTAAAATTCACGTACAGGTTTTTATGTAGACAAATGTGTCTGTCTTATGTTTTTAATATAATTCTAAAACTAGATTCTTTCACTCCTCTTTCTGAGAAGTTATGAGAAATCACATTAGAAAATAGGAGGGGCTTCACCTTTAACCCAGGAGAAATTGAAGAAAATGACAAAATGGTCAGCAATGTCCTTCAGAATATTATGATACAATGAGTGGGTCTTTGGCAATGTGTAAAGTCTTATGCAAAAGTAGATAAAATAAGCTAGACTCCTGTACTAGCATATGTGAGTTTATGAATGTCTTGATTCCCATACACATAATTACTGTAGGATTAAGTATTTGTCATGCATGAGTGTAGACATTATATTTTTATTGTTCTTTGCAGAAATAATCATGAATGGTTTTACTGATTAGGAAAAGAGAAGCAGCATATGCCAGGGAAGGAAATACAAAGTCAAATTCAAATGGCCTGAGAAAATGAGATAACTGGATGACATGGATGGTTAAGTTAAACAACTGTGCGAGCATGATGATTCATTCTAAGTCACCTAGAGTGCATTGTCATCTGGAGACATTAGGGAATGATGATGACTATGGCAAACTAGAGAGTACAGTCATGACCAGCTTAATGACAAGAATGAGTTCTGAGAAATGTGTTGTTAGGCAATTTTGTCATTGTGCGAACATCATCGAGTGCACTATAGCCTATGACAAACCTAGGTATACTGCAATCACACACGCAGTCCATCACTGACCAAATGTTGTTTTATGGTATAAAACAGTACATATTCTATCTAAAAGGGGCAGTAAAATGTTGGAACCCTAGTTATTTGTGGCCATGTATGTACATGAGCTCATCTGACAATGTCTTCTAATTTTGCAAGGCAATTAATTTTAATGTAAAAAACCCTCTTTGTGGGCCAAATCATATTACCTGGTAAGCACAACATTTTGGGGCAGTTCCAGTGTTCCTGTACTAATTGCATTATTCTTAGTTTGTTACTGTTTTTTTTTTGAACCCTCTGTTTTCTCTTTGGAAAATAAGGGGGTTTGGAAAAATGTGCTCAGTTGGCCTTTTGCCTCTAATGTTTTAGAGTTGCATAAGGACTGCCCCAGTTCAGCAGTGAAATTAATGTGTTATGGGCAGAAAGACGCACAGTGTTCCAATTGATGACAACCTTAAAGGGCAAGGAGTGCTCTAAATGGCCCCCTCCACATCTCTCGTAATGTGGAACTGCTTGTGAGAAAAATCTCTCTGCTTATAGCTGAAAATGCTCCTTGTTATACCTTCATTTTGAAGGATATCTTCTCTGTAGGTAGGATTCTAGGTGGACAGATTTTTCTGTTTTCTTTCTTTTGCTATGACTGAATATTTCCTCAGCTAAAACCCACTCTAGGGGTAAAAAAATCCAATACTTTATTACTATGCTAAAACACTTATATGTATGTATTTGTATGTGTTTATGTACTTAACACTTAACTATTATAGGTACCAAGGGGAATGGAGTTCCCTAGTTCTGATATTTGGAACATATTTGAAACGCGGCTCTGTGCCACCCAGTTGTGTCCGATGTTGGACTACAGACCTGGGGAAGACGAGAAGGACATAGCAGCCCAGAGACCAGCTTGAGTTCTCAGCTTGTCTCTCTGATCCTCCTTTTTTTCTCACAAAGGGGCTGTTATGGGAAGTGCCAAGGAAGTCATTAAAACAAGACTAAGAGAGCTGCGTATTTTTCTATTTGAGAGTAGCCCTAAGGTCTGAACAGTCTAATTACTACATCCTCAGGTGCAATGTGCTTTTCATTCCTTTTGTGATTTGTTCCTCCAAGCAGTCCCGTGAGGTAGAGCAGAGCTATTGTCCCCGTTTGACAGTTAAGGAGATTGAGGTTCAGTGCTTGTTGGAAGTCTCAGAGTCGATTAGCAGCACAACTGAAATCAGGATGTCTATCACCCAAGATGCTTGTCAGTCACTTGGCCACAAAGGTAGTTATGATTTCCACTAAGCAAGGTCTAAGAAGCCCTGCATAGCAGCTTCTAATACTGTCCTCTGAGGAAATGTCAGTGGTGAGAGCAGTTGGTGAAGGCCAAAATCCTATGTTATGCATATTTTAGTGAAGTGAGCCTTAAAGCTTCTTCCTGTCCACCCCCTGCATTTAGGCAAATTTGTCTTAACTCTTCACTGAAAAATCTTAAAAAAAGAAATGTGTTCCTCCATCACCAATTTTAGTGTTTAGTGGCCCTTTTGTTTATTTTTTCCTTTACAAATTAGAACAAAATTCTTACATTATGGTTACATTCGTTTTCTCCTACTCCTTTTCTTCTCACTCAAAATGTTGAACAGCTGGCCACACTCATGACATAATAGCTTCTCTACCCTTATGGCCCCTAGATCCACTCCACCTCCAGCCTTCCCTTCTCCAGGCAAAATAATATCAGGGCCATTTAGCCTTTGCTCCCTGGTCCTATTTTACTATCTTTTGATCAACATTGTGGTTCCCTTCCAAATCCTCTTCAGAGGCCTGACGGGGGGCAGGCAGTGGCAGGGGTGGGAAGGGACAATAGCTCCATCTTGCAAAAAGTGCACTGAGACCTCTCAAATGAGAGGTCACAAAGCCCAGGGCTCCTGTCCCAACCCCAGGGATTAGCATATTTCCCACATTGTGTGCTGCAGCCCTAGTGCTCTGCTGGGAAGGACACCTGCCACACCATTCAGGTGGTTTGCCACTCACAAAACCAACCTGGCAAAGTGAGTCAGAGGTTGGTTACACGCTGTGACATCTTTGGGAGTGCTGGAGGCTCACCTTGTGAGAGAGAAGTACATGTGTCCAGGGGAAAGGCAATCGGGGTTAATGGGAAATTGCCATTTTGGGTTATCACAAATCATGAGATGCTGGAGGAGCTGACTCTTCTGGATCCTCTGGGGCTCATCTGAGTGAAGTGCCAAACGTTGGGGGCTAATAATTGGAAAAAACAGATGAGTCCAATGGAAGAGACTATGGTCCTCAAAAGATACAAAAATAAAAACAAAACAGTATGTTCTTTTTATTTAAAATATACTCTCTGGGGCAAAAAGAAAGATGCTTTTATTATTCACAATAAAGCATAAGAAAAAATAAGAAAAAAGTGTTTTTCATTTTAATCAATGCTGTTAAAGCAGGGTATCTGGCAACCCTTATACTGAAACTTGTATTCCTCACTCTAATTCATAGCATTGCTCCACCCTTACTTAGATGCATGTACAACAAAATGTTTGGCAGGGAAAGGAATTTTATAAAATAAAAAGATGCTGTACTTGGACACCTCTCTTTCTTAAACTTGAAGTTGCATGTTGCTTTAGAACCGCAACTCTCTCTGGGATAAACTTGTTGGATCCAGGGCATGTTTCTCACACTAAGTTTAGAATGGTGAGTCTGGGTGGACTCAAAATTCTCATGAGTGATTAAAACAGAAAGTCAGCCTGCAGAAACCCTGTAGGATATTGCTATTTCAACAAATGTTAGTACCAAACTAACGTTTTTGGAGAATGCCAAAGCAGAGTACTTTCAACGGCAAGTTGGACATGAGCCCTTTTCCTGGAACTGCCGATTAGCGGTGAGGGGAGCCTGCATCTCTCAGATGGGTCCCGGGTGCTCTCAGGACGTCTGTGGTTTCCATTTGCTAGAACCCTTCTCATCGAGATGGCACAGGGGATGGATGGCTTCTGTATGTTCTAAGGATGCCAAATTCTCAGAAATCCTGAGGCTTTTCACAAATGTGAAAATTTTGCAGAGAATATGTTTTTTTCTCTGTAGTCTAATAAGTGATTTCTGATAACCAAATCCAAAGGTCATCTCTACTGAGCCTGTGTGGGAAATTTCTCATGTTTCAGAGTTTAGAAAACAAAACACACACTTGCATGGAAAGGATAACTAGAATGGCATTTCTATTAGTTTCATTCTATGAAAGAAGGGACCTCATCTATCTTGTTCCCTGCTGGGCTCAGGGCCCCCAGTAGACTCTGGCACAGAGGAGGGTATTCTGTAGATATTTGTTTAATGCCTAATAACCTGCCACATTATGAATAGGCAGGGGAGACCTGAGGTTTATCAATGCTAAGCAGAAACCTGAAATCTCTTAGTAGCAGAGAGAACTGGCACTAAATGACAATTAGAAATATTCTACTCAATGTGACTGCCAGTCTAACTCACTTGTTCTCAAAAATCAAACCAAGTTACTTTTAATTTATGACTCAATGAAGTTTTACTTTTTCTCAGATAAACTCATCTTTGGGAATTAAAACCATATTGATCAATGTCTAGACCTATTTGATAAATTTATAGCTATATCTATATATCCATTCAGAATAAGTGCATAATTTCAAAAATGGAAAGGAGGCTTTTTTCCAAAAGCCTCAAAAAAAGAGCTTTTGTATACAGAGAGATGTGAGGTAACAAAAAATATTTGAATAACAAATAAAAATGCCATTTTGAGGTGCTCTACTTTGAGCATTAGAATTTATCTTAATTAAGGAAGCTGTAAATTATTTGCATGTTCTGCTGCCCAATGGTCAATGGAACCCTGGCGACCAACACACTTGTTCAAAGTAAGAGCCAAAGGCTCTTTGACCTTTCAATGTATTGTCTGAGGGAGTGATGGTCAGCTGGCTCCCACAGTGAGCTGGGCCTGCAGCTGCTCTGCCAGCTGGCTGTTACACATATGCAGAAGGAACTTGGAGGGGCTCATGGCCTCACCAGATGCCTTATAGCAGACTCCAGCTGATGCCACACAGAGTGCAAATGAATTCCATGTTTCATATAAATTGTTTTCATGCGGATGTCATAGCCTACACTTTCAATCCAGCACAGTGACCACTTCACATTTATAATTTAGTGTTCCAGATGCAAAGCGCTATGGTCAGATCAGCAGCCACTGGAACAGCCACATCATAGACTGCAGGTATGTTGCAAGGAATTTCAGGTATACAATCTCTTTGATTGTGTGTGACATAGAGCAAATGGCAACATTAATAACCCACTTCTGCCAGTATGAATTGAGGCAGCATCAGCGGGGACTATAGGGTTGAATTAACTTCTGTATCCAAACTGAATTAATACAAGGACATAAGGACAGAAGCAGCTTGGTCTGTGTATTAACTGATTTGGAAAATGGCTAAACATAAAGGAAGCATATTGGGGGTCAAAGTTCAACACCAGGGAGGAATGAGAGAATCCTATCAGTGAATCCTTGACACAGCAGGCCACTGGAGGGACCATTAGCAAGGACCTACATCTGCCCCTGAATTATAAATGCAATTTAAGTATCTTGATAAGTTAACTCATGTGTTAAAGAAAATATAAAAATATAATGCCTTCTGTCTGTTGTTAGTTTGAGTGCTGAAATATTCCACCCCTAAGAGACACCTTATGGGGGAAATCTGGTTTTCATAGCTAAAACTGTGAGCACACATCACCATTAGAATATTCTAACCAGGAAAAACAACTGTCTGAGCATGATGTGCATGGTGAGGTGATGGTACTAGCCAGGGTGTACTGTATATTGAACAGATTGTACAAAGTATCCTTTTTTTTTTTAATCCTCACTCTGATCAGGGATTAAACCTGCAGCCCAGGTATGTACCCTGACCAGGGATCAAACCCACAACCTTTTGGTGTACAGAACAATGCTCCAGCCAACTTAACCACCTGGCCAGAGCTGAAGCATCTTTTAATAAACACAAAGATGGACCTAAGTTTGTGAGCCAGTTTCATGCCTTTTTTTTTTTTGGTGCAGCAAGAAATGGCCTCAATTCATCCTCCCTGTCTTTACCCCATTGGCTTTTTTGCCCTTTGCTGCTTAGTGATAATGGGAACATTGCATTGCCTTTGGGGTAAATGATTCCACTTGAGCAATTTACCATGTGGAAAGCAAAGGGGACATATTTTTAATGTGGAAAATGTTTTAAGTTCAGAAAACCAAAAAAAAAGAATCAATTTGTAATAACACCTTATCTTTGAATCATAGAGTGTATGTACATGGAGAGTTCCAGTTAAACCATGTTTCTAGATATTTTCTGTTTTGATAAATTGGTTTTTACCTAATTCCTATTTCATAAATAATTTCAAAGCATTCTGGACTATAAGAACTCACTGTATTTTATATGGCTCATGAAATGTTACGACAGAAATTGCTATAGCATGGCATTTAGTATGTCATTGATTTTTCTTGGAACCCATCCTAAGTGGTTCTGTGACTATGGAAGAATACTATAATGATACCTATTATGTGCACAGCCCCAAGGGGACCAGGGCAGTGAGGTGTCCTTTTGTTCCCATTCATGATGCAGTGTTAAACTCCAGACAAATCGTGCAAACTCAGATGACCTCCTGGATGACCTAGCCTTCAACGCCATCACTCTTCATGGAAGAGTGGAAAAATCTGTTGTCCACTGGGACCAGAGAAGTATCATAAATAAACAAAGCAGGCTCTGGGGAGAATGGGGCAAAGTGAAGATTTTAATGCCTGTCTTGAGGAATCAGATGCTATTCTCATTTCCCTGATTGCTATGCTGGGGTAACATGTTTTTGTGGGAACACTGTATGGGCCTGGTATTGCCAGATCATCTAACTTTTCAAGAACAGCTGGAAAATGGGACTTTTATATGAAGTCTTATACTTTATAAAGGTTAGCTCATTTTCTAAAACTTTTTGTTTTATGATAATTACAGATTTGCATGCAGTTGTGAGAAATAATACAGAGAATGATTCCATACACCCTTTTTCTGGTTCCCCCAGTGGTAACATATAACTAGTGTATCACAGCCAGTAAATTGACAATTCACTGACCTTATTGGCTGATTCTTTCTAAACTCTATATATAACAATCAAAACACACTTGAGAAACAGAGTTAACTTATCTTACTACTTCTGTGTACAACCTCTGTGTATTATAGTCTTGCTAGATTTAAGGAACTAGCCCATGCCTCTGGGTTCTCATCACTGAAGTGAGAAAAGCTGTCTAGACTTTGCTAGAAGATGGACCTTTCCCAACTTTTTATTCCTAAATGCTTTTCTAGTCTTCCAGTCTGAATCACACACCCTCCTTGCCTGTTAGTGTATGCTCTTCTTGAGCTGTGCTGAGATATTTGCACCATCCATCCCTTTTGTGCATCTCCACATGCTGGCCTCAGACTCCACTTGAACTTGGTGAGCTCTGCATGTGTCCCTCAGGCAGGCCTCTTCCTGCAGGCTCTGGCCTCAGACATGCTCTCTGGGCTCACAGGCATCTCATGTTTGTTTGCTGCAAATTCCTTTCTACCTCTTCTTCGCTCTCCCTTCCTGCTGAAGGCAAACACTTCAAGGTGGTAGATACCCAATGTATTTATTTGTGCTGGGATTTTGAAATTTCACATATTTATTTAAATAAAGTGAGCCACAATTTGGGGTTTATAATTATGGGGTTATTTTGTTTCTCTAACATCTATCATAAAAAGCCAGTTTTCTTCTATAAATGGCTTTAAGATCTCTATGATAGTGAAAAATGTCAATAAAGTCTTAGAGACTTAGGGGTGGAAATATGCTTCTAAATTTTCTTATAATTAATGAATGAAAAATAGTCTTTACTTTTCTCCAATTAACCAAATGTTTCTTGGTTTTCTCAATGACTGAGGTGCCTTTTCCAACCCAAGTGTAGGAATAATTCCCATGACACAGTGTAGTCATTCCTGGCTATCGTGACAGAAGGTGGAAGTGGCACTGCTGGAGAAGAAGGCATGCTAACTGGAAATCAGAACTCACTGAGTACCAAAGGCAAGGTCAGAATAAGAGGTTCAGAGTCAGGAGAACATGTCAGGGAAGAAAAGAAGAGATAGAACCTAATGCCCACACTAGCACATGGTGACCATTATGACCAATTACCATTCAATATATGGAGGAAACTGAACCTCAGAGAGGTCAAATCTATGTTTCTCAAACTGTGATATATGAGGAAGTAACAGGGTTTATGAAAATGACAGAGTGGATGGCATGCAACTTCTTGGGCCATGAATTTCATTTGCATCAGCTTACTCTTTGCTGAATGGGCTTGAACAGTTTGAGGGGGAAATTTCCCCATTACCTGTGCATTGATTATCTTTGATGCATATTTTAGCCCAGTGGAGCCAACAAGCAGCTGTAAATACTAAATCATTGATGTACAGTCTGCCTATTCTACTTTATACTTCACATAAAGAGGCAAATGAAGATGAAAATCAGGCCTGGGAGTTGTTACTATTACCTGATGGGCATTGTAGCATATCAAAGCAGCCTTGAATCCTTGCTTTCCTGGGTCTGTGATTGATTTTTTATAATAAAAAAAAAATGGAGTTTATTTCATTAAAACATCTCTAGTGCCATTTTAAATTTATTTTTATTGTATTTTTTTTCCATTACCATTTAGTCCCCTTACCCCCATCCCCCCAATCACCACACCATTGTCCATGTCCATGAGTCCTTTTTCCTTTTTGTTTGATCCCTCCTCTCTACCCCACCCCCCCCACTAGCTATCATCTGCTTCTAGTACCATTTTTATTAATCATTAGTCCTGTTAAGAGGACATTTCTTAAGTAAGCTCTTACCTTATTCTAGTTATTATGTCTAAGGGTTTTTTTGGTCATTTTGATAAAAAGCCTATCTTTATATGTTCTGCAGTTTGATCTTTCATAGCAAAGTCTATATAAATGCATTTATTAGAAAGTCATCTCTTATAGGTTTTCTCACAAACATTCATTTTTTCACCCTTTTGGAATCAGGGGCTTCTTTATGAATTTGATGAAAAATATAGACTTTTCCTCTAGAACAGCAAACATACACACCCACATGGGCCTTGCTTTTCAGTCTGCACAGGCCACTCCATCTGTGGATCATGGTCATGGGTCCCAGACTGAGAAACCCTGCCTGACTCTGTAAGCTTCTCCATGACTAGGTCTGTGATTTGTCTTAACTTGTATCTCTGATGTCTGATTCACTGGCTAGCTAGGAGGATAATCGATGTCAGAGAATGAATGATTTCTGTAAGACTGATGAAGTAGGAAATGTCTTTGAGCACTTGTAGTTATTGTGACATAGGTGTTGTGTTTGTGACAGCATGTTAAGACATCACAGATGTCACAAGACATCCAGGACCTCTGTCAGCTGGCCAGCAGGAGGAATATGGGGAACATTCTGTCTGAGTCTGACTTTAGCACAATGTCAGTGTCCTCTGCTCTCTGACACCAAGCCTGTTCTGACTCCTTGCCTGGTATTTGCTGTGCTTGACTTGGGGCCATGAACACTTGCTATGCTGGCTTAGGCCATCAAAGCTACCTTCTAATACATCTTTTTATTTCATGATTTTTGCTATAGTCCTGGCTTGAGGTATGAGTTCCTAAATCAGACCTGGTTTGCATAGTCAGACCGTTGTAGGCAGGAAGGCTCTAACCCTGAATATGGAAGGCTGGATACTTTGGGTGGTGAAGCAGGGAGAGCAATCCCTGTGTTATATCTGTATTTACTTCAGAATGCTTTAGGCCAGTGTGATTTTAAGTATGTGCTAGCTGGCTTAAACTTCTACTTCAGGGACAATCAGATTCCCTAATTGAGAGTCCCCTTCCAGAACTGGTTAGTCACACTATGGGGGTAGCTGCTGCAGGATTTTGGCCATCTATGTACCTGTTAATACCTGAGCTTTTTTGAATGTCAGAAATTGTTTTTGTTTGTGAAATTAGTGAATTTCTAATTAGCTTCATGAGTTAGAAATGGTGTCATCAGTGAAATTCAAGGAATTAGGTATTTGATATGTATGGATGAGTTACATATAGACATGGAGACATTCACCACTGAGACATGAACAGGGTAGCCAAATCTGTAACTTGCTCCCTCAGGAATGGCTCTGAAGTGTTTTTCTCAGGCCTTGTCACAAAGCGTTTTAGGCACCTGCTGACTACTAAAAGGACAATAGCATCCTGCCTCTAGGATGTCTGTCTCTGGAAAAGCTTTCATGAAAAGTGTTGAGGGGAGCACTAAGTGGACAGAGATATAGGATTTCCTTTAGCCTGCACAATAGGTTCTAAGAACTATTTTTATGCCTGCTTGCTAATACATGTTTATTTATTAAGTGTGTACCCATATGTAGGAAATATCTGATCTGAGACTGCTTTTATTATAACTCAGTAGCAAAGTCAAACTTCTTTGATATGTGTCATTATGTACCCAAAGAAACCTGTGTTTTGTGTGACCAAATGGGCTGAGGACAGTACTACAGAGAAGTTGCTTTCAAGAAAGATTCCATATATTGGCTTCTACTATGGTAACAGCTCAGAAAAATGCAGTGGGTGCAATAAGCAGCATTGATTTCTCAGTGGTAGCTCTTAGGGTCAGCTGTGGCTCTTCTGGGTCCCTGCCATGTTTGGCTAGGCTTGAGTCCAGGCTGCAGGATGGGATTGGGCCTGCTCTCTCACCTCATCCCAGAGTCCAGATCAAGTAGCATCCACACCCACTGTTCAAGGGCATGTTGTTCTCAGTGTGCCCAAGAGGGGCAGTCAGAAAGGTGGAGCTTGGAATTGCCACCCTGTGGCTTCCTCCATGTTTCAGTGGTTAAAGCCAATTCAGTGGCAAACCCTGAAGTTAGTGGAGGTGGGAGGTGCTTTATACTTCTCCCACTAGCAGGAATGGGGAGAAAATGAGAATTATGAACAGAGAATACAATCTATCATCCTCAAGTATGTGTTAGTTGCCATACATTTTGCAGAAATGTGGAATGCGTAGACCTTTGCCTTATGTCTCAGAGAGGAGAAACTATTTTTGCTTCTGAAGGCATATAGGTTTGCCTTGGAACAACATCCAGATGGAGTTGAAAAACATGCACACACCACACAAAGAGAACACAAAATTTATGCTATCCAGAAATCCTCTGTTAGTGTAGCCATGGTGGGCTCCTTGTTCCATTTTAGCACCAGCCATACTCTGCATCTCTAGGATGGAGGAGAGACCAAGGGTTTTATGCCTCACTTCTTTGTAGTCACACCTCCAACTGGATGTTTCGCCCCCCACTCAGCAGTAGGGAGAAAATAAAAAAATCTACTAGAGGGCCAGACCCAGGTCCTATCTTTTCAATGGGCTGTGGAATTCTAGGCAAACCACTTTAGGGCCCTCAGACTTTTCACTTATAAAATGGGATCTGTACACTAGCCCCTGAAGCCTGGGACCCCCCAAAGATAGGTATGATGTGCCTTTGGGTTCCCTTGGGCCTGCATCCCTTCCCATTAGGGCACCTAAGGATTGTGAAACTATTCCCACTCTCCTGATGCTGCCTAATCTTGACCCCCTTAATGCTTTCCGTTCTCAAGCATGAACTATAAGGTCAATCTCACTTGTATATGTGTCCTGTAAGTTTCTTTTTATTTGTAGTCCAACATCAGATTCTTTCTTTATTGCTATATGACTTGAAGCTTAAGAAACTTTACTTGTAATGTTTTCTGTGTTCTGCACCATCAGGGATGGCATTTATTTTTATCCTTGCTTAGGATAGTTAGTGTGACTCAGCTTTCCAAGCAGCCAGCTTGGGAGCTTGAGCGATGCTCATTCGAGGCATTGGACTCTTCTAATATGGCCTGGGCTCAGCTTGTGAAGTGGATGGCCCAGTCACCTCACTGCATAAAGGGGTGGGTGCAGGAAATGTGATTGTTGCCTCCCTCCACCCCTGCTCCCCCACCCCTCCCAAACCCCCAGCCCTACCTCATGTCAGCTTTCTTCCCAGATTTGCTAAATTGTTTTGAATGCTGTGGTAAATGGATTATTCTTAAATGGAAGCCTGGGCAAATCCAGTTTGGGCTGGAAACCACTCAAGGATTTAAAAGAAGCCAACTGGGAGGAACTAGGATTAGTTTGTTTTCTCTGTTTTCATGGTGAGCAGGCAAGCCCGAAAGGAAAACAACACAGTTATACTGAAAGCAAACACTTGTGTTTCTAAGAAAACTTCAAAATCTACTCTGATCAACACCTGAACGACAGAATCTCCTTCCTTGCATGTTAAGGCAAAATTCCTGGAGCTCTTATTTCATCTTTAATACCTAGCAGATAAGCATAGCTTATCACAGGACTCGGCCTCCTGTGCTTTTCAGATGTTTTGGCAAAAGAGACAGAGCTAGAGTCAGGTATGAACAGGTGGCACATAAATGCTGTTTCCTATTTGAGGGAATGTTTTCTAAGGCATCTTCATACTGGGCTGGAGGCATAGAGAAGCTCAAAAGAGTTGTGTGAAATGTTAGATTCATGTTACAAACAGCACTAAGACAGAAAGCTTCCCCACCCTCCTTAGGAGAGAGAAGAGTTTGGGTTTGAAAAGAGAAGGAACAGGCCCAAGAAGGCAGGGCCAGGTGCAGCTGGATGTGGACTTTCCTTCTTTGCTCTGAGGCTGAGGAGCTAACTGGTGGTCTGGGTCGGTGTCCTGGGAGTGAGACAATGTGGTCAGTGTCTGCCCAGGTTCGTGAGTGAAGTGAATTAGGTCAGCAGAAAGCTCTATCTGCATTCTTACCACAAATGGAGTCCTAATTTTGATCTTTTATTAACTTCATTAATAATTAAACTTTTTTTCATGAAACTCATTTTCCTGTTTTCCAGTTTCTGTCTCTCTGTTCTCTTTCCCTCCCTCCCTCCCTTACTTTTTTTTCATTTTTATTGTTTTATTTTTTTTAATTTTATTTTAATCATTGTTCAAGTACAGTTTTCTCCCATTTACTCCCATTCCAGCCCACCCACCCAACCCTCCCCTCTTCCCCCCCATTACCCCCCACCCCTAGTTTTTGTCCATGTGTCCTCCAAATTTGTTCCTGTAAACCCTACCCATTCCCCCCTGAAATTCCTTCTTCTCTCCCCTCCGGTCACCGTCAGCCTGTCCCCTATTTCAGTGTCTTTGCTTATATGTTGCTTGTTTCTTTGTTTTGTTGTTTAGGATCCTGTTAAAGGTGATATCATGTGGTATTTGTCTTTCACTGCCTGGCTTGTTTTGCTAAGCATAATGCTTTCCAGCTCCATCCATGCTGTTGCAAAGGGTAGGAGCTCCTTCTTTCTTTCTGCTGCATAGAATTCCATTGTGTAAATGTACCATAGTTTTTTGATCCATTCATTTACTGATGGGCATCTAGGTTGCTTCCAGCACCTAGCTATTGTAAATTGTGCTGCTATGAACATTGGGATGCATAGGTTCTTTTGCACTGGTGTTTCAGTGTTCTTAGGATATAGTCCCAGCAGTGGAATTGCAGGGTCAAAAAGCATATCCATTTTTAGTTTTCTGAGGAAGTTCCATACTGCTTTCCATAGTGGTTGTACCAGTCTGCAGTCCCACCAACAGTGCACTAGGGTCCCCTTTTCTCCACAACCTCTCCAACACTTGTTGGTTGCTTTGTTTATGATGACCATTCTGACTGATGTGAAGTCGTATCTCATTGTGGTTTTAATCTGCATCTCTCTGATAGCTAGCGCTATTCAGCATCGTTTCATGTGTCTTTGGATTTTCTGTATGTCCTCCTTGGAGAAGTGTCTGTTTGAGTCCTTTGCCCATTTTTTGATTGGGTTACTTGTCTTCTTAGAGTGTAGTTGTGTAAGTTCTTTATATATTTTGGAGATTAAACCCTTGTCTGAGGTATCATTGGCAAATATGTTTTCCCATACAGTTGACTCTCTTTTTATTTTGATACTGTTTTCCTTAGCTGTGCAAAAGCTTTTAATTTTGATGAGGTCCCATTTGTTTATTCTTTCCTTTATGTCCCTTGCTCTAGGAGACATGTCAGTAAAAAAGTTTCTGTGTGAAATATCTGAGATTTTCCTACCTACGTTCTCTTCTAGGAGTTTAATGGTGTCACGGTTTATATTTAAGTCTTTTATCCACCTTGAATCTATTTTTGTATAAGGTGTAAGTTGGTGCTCGAGTTTCATTTTTTTGCACGTAGCTGTCCAGTTCTCCCAACACCATTTGTTGAAGAGGCTATTTTTATTCCATTTTATGTTGCTGCTTCCTTTGTCAAATATTAATTGACCGTAGAGACTTGGGTTTATTTCTGGGCTCTCTGTTCTGTTCCATTGGTCCATGTGCCTGTTTTTATGCCAGTACCAGGCAGTTTTGATTACAGTGGCCTTGTAGTATAGTTTAGTGTCAGGTATTGTGATCCCTCCTACTTTACTCTTCTTTCTCAAAATTGCAGCAGCTATTCGGGGTCGTTTATGGTTCCATATAAATTTTTGAAGTGTTTGTTCTATGTCTGTGAAATATGCCATTGGTACTTTAATAGGTATTGCATTGAATGTGTAAATTGCTTTGGGTAGTATGGACATTTTGATGATATTAATTTTTCCAATCCATGAACACGGTATATGTTTCCATTTGTTTGTGTCTTCCTTGATTTCTCTCCTCAGTGTTATGTAGTTTTCTGAATACAGGTCTTTTACCTCTTTGGTTAGGTTTATTCCTAGGTATTTTATTTTTCTTCTTGCTATTTCAAATGGGATTTTTTTTCTTGATTTCTGCTTCTGCTATTTCATTGTTGGTGTACAGAAATGACTTTGATTTCTGGGTATTGACTTTGTATCCTGCTGTTTTGCCAAATTCATTTATTAGGTCAAGCAGTTTTTTGGTGGAGTCTATAGGATTTTCTATGTACACTATCATGTCATCTTCAAACAGTGACAGTTTTGTTTCCTCCTTTCTGATTTGGATTCCTTTTATTTCTTTTTCTTGTCTGATTGCTGTGGCTAAAACTTCCAGTACTATATTGAATAGAAGTGGTGATAGTGGACATCCTTGTCTTGTTCCTGTTCTTAGTGGAAAAGATTTTACTTTTTGCCCATTGAGTATGATGTTGTCTGTAGGTTTCTCATATATGGTCTTTATTATGTTGAGGAATGCTCCCTCTATTCCCACTTTACTGAGTGTTTTTATCATAAATGGGTGCTGTACCTTATCAAATGCTTTTTCTGCATCTATTGATATGATCATGTGGTTTTTGTCTTTGCTTTTGTTTATGTGATGTATTACATTTACTGATTTCCGAATATTGTACCATCCTTGCATTCCCTGAAATGAATCCCACTTGGTCATGGTGTATGATCTTCTTAATGTATTGTTGGATGCGGTTTGCCAGTATCTTGTTGAGGATTTTAGTGTCAATGTTCATCAGCGATATTGGCCTGTAGTTTTCTTTCTTTGTTGTGTCTTTATCTGGTTTTGGAATTAAGATGATGTTGGCCTCATAAAAAAAGTTTGGGAGTCTTCCATCTTTTTGGATTTTTTGAAATAGTCTGTGAAGGATAGGTGTTAGCTCTTCCTTAAATGCTTTGTAGAATTCTCCTGTGAAACCATCTGGTCCAGGGCTTTTGTGTGTTGGGAGTTTTGTGATTACTGCTTCAATTTCTTTTGCTGTTATTGGTTTGTTGAGGCTTTCTGCTTCTTTTTTATTGAGTTTTGGAAGATTATATTTTTCTAGAAATTTGTCCATTTCATCTAGGTTTTCAAATTTCTTGGCATAAAGTTCTTTATAGTAATTTCTTACAATCCTTTGTATTTCTGTGGTATCTGTTGTAATCTCTCCTCTTTCATTTCTGACTGTGTTTATTTGGGTTTTCTCTCTTTTTTTCTTGATGAGTCTACTTAAAGGCTTGTCTGTTTTGTTTATCTTTTCAAAGAACCAAGTCTTGGATTCATTGATCTTTAGAATTGTGCTTTTAGTCTCTATGTCATTTAATTCCTTTCTGATCTTGGTTATTTCCTTCCTTCTGCTTGCTCTGGGCTGCCTTTGTTGTTGTTCCTCGAGTTCTTGTAGACGTAGGGTTAGGTTGTTTGTTTGAAATGTTTCTAACCTTTTTAGGTGGGCCTGTATCGCTATGACCTTCCCTCTCAGGACTGCCTTGGCTGTGTCCCATAAGTTTTGGGTTGTTGTGAGTTCGTTTTCATTTGTTTCCAGAAACCTTTTGATTTCTTCCCTAATATCATTCTCGACCCATTCATTGTTTAATAGCATGCTATTTAATCTCCATGAATTTGAGTGTTTTGGGTTTTTTTCCTTGGGGTTGATTTCTAGTTTCAGTCCCTTGTGATCCGAGAAAATGCTTGGTATGATTTCAATTTTTTTGAAATTCTTGAGGCTTGTTTTGTGTCCTGTCATGTGGTCAGTCTTTGAAAATGTTCCATGTACATTTGAAAAAAATGTGTATTTAGCTTCTTTGGGATGGAGGGTTCTGTATATATCAATAAAGCCCATTTCATCTAGGGTATTGTTCAATGCCACAATATCTTTGTTGATATTTTGTTTGGAAGATCTGTCCATTTTTGATAGTGGGGTGTTGAAATCCCCCACAATAATTGTGTTGCTGTCCATGTCTTTCTTGAAGTCCTCTAAGATTTTCTTTATGTATTTGGGTGCTCCTATGTTGGGTGCATATATATTTACAATATTTATGTCTTATTGGTGAATTCTTCCCTTGAGTATTATGAAATGACCTTCTGGGTCTCTCTTTATGGTCCTTCTTTGGAAGTCTATTTGTCAGATATGAGTATTGCTACCCTGGCTTTTTTTCCTGTCCATTTGCTTGGAAAATTTGTTTCCAGCCCTTCACTTTCAGCCTGTGCAGATCTTTTATCCTGAGGTGGGTCTCTTGTAGGAAGCATATGTGTGGGTCATGTTTTCTTATCCAATCAGCTATTCTATGTCTTTTGATTGGAGCATTTAATCCATTTACATTTAAGGTTATTATTGATAGGTACTTATTCATTGCCTTTTATGTACATGTGTTCCTCTCTCACTCTCTCTTTTCCTTTCTTTCCTTAAAGCAGTCCCTTTAGCATCTCTTGCAGAGCTGGTTTAGTGGAGGTGTATTCTTTTAGACTTCTGTTGTCTGAGAAGCTTCTTATTTGGCCTTCTCTCTTGATTGAGATCCTTGCTGGGTAAAATAGTCGTGGTTGCAGGCCTCTGGTTCTCATTACCTGGAGTATTTCTTGCCATTCTCTTCTGGCTTGGAGTGTTTCCATTGAGAAGTCAGCTGTTAGCCTTATTGGGGCTCCCTTGTATGTTACTTCCTGTTTCTCCCTCGCTGCCTTTAAGATTCTCTCTTTGTGTTGAAATTTTGCCATTTTAATTATGATGTGTCTTGAGGTGGGCCTCTTTGGGTTCCTCTTGATTGGGACTCTGTGTTTCCTGGATTTGTGTGACTTTTTCTCTCATCAAATTAGGGAAGTTTTCCATCATTACTTTTGCAAATAGGTTTTCTATCCCTTGTTCTTCTTCTTCTCCTTCTGGTATCCCTATTATACGGATATTATTACGTTTCATGTTGTTTTGCATTTCTCTTAATCCCTCTTCATTTTTTCTGAGCCTCTTTTCCTTTTGTTGCTCTTCCTGGGTGTTTTCTTCTACTTTGTCCTCTAGTTCACTGATCCGATCTTCTGCTTCATCGATCTTGCTTTTCATTCCTTCTACTGTGTTCTTCAGTTCAGAAATTGTATTCTTCATTTCCTCTTGGCCCTTGTTGGGAGTTTCTATTTCCTTTTTTATGCTGATGTAGTTTTCAGTGAGTTCATTGTAGCTTCCCTGTAGTTTCTGGTAGCTTATTGTGAGCTCATTGAGCTTCCTGACAATCATTGCTTTGAACTCAATATCTGATAATTGAATTGCCTCTGTTTCATTTAGCATTCTTTTGAGGCTTCCTCCTTTCCTTTCATTTGGGGATTATCTCTTTGTCTTCCCATTGTTTGTGAGACTCTTCTTGTTCACCTCAGCTTCTTAAATTGATCTGCTCTGGCTCCCTGGGTTTATGTTGTGAATTTCTTTAGTAGAATAGCAGTGAGTTTCAGTGGTGCTGTATCCTTGATCTCCCAAGCTCACTGGTCTTGGGCTGTCATTTAAGTTGGCTTTGTGTTTGCCTTTGGGTTTTTGTTGTTGTTGAGTCCTTCTTTGGTGGTTCCTTCCCACCAGCTGGTTAAATGTGGGTCACTCTGTCCACCACCTCCTGTATTTTGTTGTGCTGGTGAGGGCAGGTTGTGTTGAAGCTGGTTCTTCCGTGTGTATAAGGTTTAAATTTGCTTGTTCAGTTGTTTGTATTGGGTACTGTCTCTACTGTTTAGTTGTATTTCCAGATAAGTCCTGGATTGAGGTTTGTGTGGTTACTACTCCCTCCTTCACCTTCTTCTGTTGTTATCTGTTAGTGGTTCCTTTGTTGTTGGGTTTCCTCTTCCAGTGGGTATCCTGGTGTTCACCTCCTCCACCTATTCTTTTTTGTCATCAGTTGGAGGGGGAAGGCAAAATGGTTTAAGACAGCAACAGAGAATTCTATGCTATTTACAGTAGTAGCAAGTAGGGGAGAGATAGGAGATCCTTTGACTATGTATAGCGTTAACCGTGATCTTCCACCCAGCTAGCTGATTTTTAGAAAGGATGGAAAGAAGATAAGACTCTTGTTGGGGAAGAAAGGATTGTGAGTTGGATCTATAAAGCAGGGAGATTGTGGGAGGTCAGATTCTGGTGTAAGGTGAGAGTAAAGGATAGTAAATAGGTGTAGTGTGTGAGAGAATAGAGTTAACCACTACAGTAATAGAGTTCAGGAAACTTTAAAATGGGCTAAGATCTGGGGGGGTGGGTGTTGTGAAGTAATTACACTTGCATGGAACAGCAGTTATTTACAATAATATTATGGCAACATTCATATGACAGAGTCTATGAGATCTAGGTAACAAGAATAGGGAGTACAGAACATTGAGTAGTGTGCTAATGGGACACAGGTGAGTTAAAGGACAGTAGATTAGTAATACAGTATAGAAAGAGATTTCAGGGGAAAGCTGTCAGGTCATACAATATATCCAGCCTAGCAAAGCAGACTATACAAAAAGAAGAGGGATATAAAAATACTATTAAAAAAAGATGTAGGAATACTGGAAAAATAATAATAATACAAATATGCAATAACTTGCAGGTTCTCTGTAATAGCAGAATGACATTTATCTCACTGTCCCAGCTGTTATGATGCCCCTTCTTTGGGTTCAACTTTGGTCTTTTCACAGATCCAGGCTTTTGTCTCACTTGTAGGTATTTAGAAAAAAATTTAAAAAAGTAAAAAATAGAAAAGGCAGATGAAGGAAGGAAGAAGAGATAAAATTGGAGGACAGGAAGGAGGAAGGAATAAAACAAGAAATCAGGTAAGAGAGGAAAAAGAAATCAAAAGGGAATAAAAACAATAAAAATTTAAAAATTAAAAATTGTTAATAAAATAGAATCAAATTAAAAAGTCTCTTGATTTCAAAGTGGCCAAACCGGTTTTTCTGCTCTTGCTGTTTGAGGCAGGCTGAAGGATGATTTGTTTGGCTTTTCTTCCTTGGCCAGTGGAGTTCACACTGGCTCCTCAGCCTTGCACCCTGGGTGTGGGAATCAGGTCTTTCCCCAGGGTTACTGCTGTGGGCTGGGGTGCAGGGATGCTCTCCCTGCAGGTGCGCCTGTGTGCCGGTGCGCCCGTGCGCAGGCACTACCACGGCTGGGTAGCGGGGAGGCTGGCGCCACTGATCATTTTAGGAGAATTCCCCAAACAGTGTCTGTGTCTACTCACTCCTTCCTCTTGAGAAATTCCTCCCGTTCAAGCCTGCCGCTCCCCACAGTGGCCTGGCCTCTCCCACCGTGGCCTGGCTTCTCCCACCGCCAAATGCTCCAGCCAGACCGGTGACCATGGGGGTCTGGGTCCGCTGCGCGACTCAGCCCCTCCGGTGTCCACCGCCTCCAAAGGTGCTCACAGCCCCCATGTGTTTGCCAGCACCTGGATTCCTCCCAGAGCTGGTCAGACCTTGTTTCGCTGGGGAGAGAGCAGTTGACCTGGCTCTCTCCCAAGGACCCTATGGCAAACCCAGCAGCGGCCCGGGCCTGGGGCTGTGGGCCTGGGGCTGCAGCCCCGGGACCACAGGCTGGTCCTGGGACCCTACCTTGTTGCAGCACTCCCCTTAGGGTCCGTTCTTTGGTCTTTCAGTTCTGCCACAATCCTTGGTCCTCTATTTTCAAAAATGCTGAAGTATGTTGGTTGCTTGCCTCTCTACTCCATAGATTGGTCAGGATTTTCTCCCCTGAGCAGAGGAAAGCCGAATCTGCTCCTTCCTACTCTGACACCATCTTAGATCTCCTGAGTTTTATTTTTAAAAAACAAATTGGTACCAAAGCAAAGCAAGATGGCAAAACTGGGCATGAGGCAGGCCCAGTTTTGAGCAAAACTGGGAAATGGGGAAGCTGGCTTTAAAGCCCTTGCATGTCCCTTCCTTTCCTCCTGTGTTTAATCTGTGTCACCTCTCATCCACAGGGGTCCAGTTCCTTCATGTAGAATTCTACTTTTCCAAAGTGACCCGTTGCTCCTCTAACCCATTTCTGAATACCTTTTCTCCAGAAGCACTCCCCTAGATTTATCAAAATGACCCCCCGCTTTTTAAAGTGCAAATCAACTTAGTTAAATGAAGGGAAATTGTCTTCATTCATTTGGGAGATGAGAGAATAACAATCAATGTCCAACTAAGGTAAAACTTCTTAAAATCCCCTCTTCCCTCAGTAGTTCAGCACTGCTTCTGATTTGAGATGCTGCTTTTGATTTATTGATGACATGTGTGATTAAATAATATCTCAACATGATAGAAAAAGATGACATGTTGGAGATTTGAAGAGGATGCTTTTGAAAAGGAGAAAATCTTCAAATTAGGGATTTTATAAACCTGTAAATTATTCCTCTGAAGATAGAATACCATCAAAGCATGGCCTATGTTATTTATTTTGACAAGAAGTGACATTTTATTAAAACAATTGCCATTACTTATTTTATTAATGTCACAGATATGAATGAGCACATGCTATGTTGGTTTCTGTTGTAGATACTGGGGATTCAATGTTAAGGAAGAGTGACAACACTCTGCCTGAATGGGAGGCAGCAGAGGAACACCTGAAGGAGGTGGATGCTGGGAAGGAAGTTAAACAAAGGGATGAGATGAGGCTGGACCAGGAGGAAATTGATGATTTGTATGGTGAGGCAGTGAAGGCCCACAGGATAATAAATACAATAAATATACTACTCTAATAAAGAGCCAAGCCTTCAAAAATTGGGGGGAGGTACAATCTAGGCAAAGGGAACAGCAAGTGCAAAGGCCCTGAGATAGGAATGAGCTTGGCATGGCTGAGAAACAGAGGTCAGTGCAACTGAAGTATAAAAACAAGGGTATTTGTAGGAGATGAAGTAAGAAATGTAAGCAGGGGTCAGGTAGGTCTTGTAGGTCATGCTAGAGAGTTTGAACCTAGCTTTAGCTGAAGTAGGAAGCCTAAGGATTGGGGGTGATTCCCCCAAATAATGTCATTTGCACAATCTGATTAATTAAATGCTGGTGCAGAATTAACAGAAGGTGAAGAAGTTGAAAGTCAGGTCTGTAATCTGGGAGTAAAAATAATGGCTGAAGAAAGGAAAGCAAGGGGTTGCCTGCTATTACTATTACTTAATAAAGGAAAGGACCTATTAATGTTTCAGAAATCAAAGATAAAGTCATTTGCAAAAAAGAGTGATTGACAAACTTCCCCTGACATAACACAAGCATATGGAGGTGTAGACTTTATGCTTTTAAAATTAAAACTATAATAAAATTTGATTTCTTAATATTGTTTTGCAGGTAATTGTGCTTTTGATACAAATTGCTCAATTTGGGGCTCTGTTTCAATTGTTCAATAGGACAGGGAGCTTGGATGTTCACTTCCTCCCAGTCATGGTCAAAAAGTAGTTTCAAGTAAGTATGTTGACAACTGAAGGCCAAACTCGTAGTCAGTCAATTCAGACTATTCGGGGAAAGGTGAGGGAAGCTGAGGCATAACAGCTATAGTATCTGACCCTGGAGAAAGCAGGCTGCTGGCCACCTGGGTGCAGAGCAGGGTGCAGAGGCCCGTGACAGGGCAGGCAGCAGATCGAGGTCTGATTGGGGAAAGGCACGTCCTTGCACTCACTGCCTGGCCTGGCTGCCAGCCGGCTGTGGAGCCTGGTGACTCCATGCATTGCTCAAGCGTTCTCATTTTCTGTGCCCTCTGAAAGGTGATATAAGGGTGAATTGAAGATGCAGGCCCTCTTTGTCTTCTTTTTACTCAAAAGGGATTTGAGGGCTGGCGGAGGGGAGGTGGGAGAGTGCTTAGAGCATTACAAGAAACATGCCCAGAGTGGGACCTTCTTCAGGGCAGCATTTTGTAAAGCAGGTAGCAGGAAGGGCCACAATGGCAAAAGCAGTTTGCATCAACCCCTAATGTCAGCCTAGAGTTTTTATGATGACATCAATATATGAACTTTCCTGAAAATCTAATACCTTTCACCTGTAGGATGAAATGCAGTCATTTTGAACCAAGAGTCTTGTGTTGAATGCTAAGACATTCAGATTTTTAAAAACTCAATAAGACATTGGTGGCTACACTAAATACTTTCAGTAACACATACAAGAAATAACTTACAGCATCATGTGGTCACACATATCCACAACAGGACATTTACTTTACTCTTATGAGGTGCTGGCTAAAGTAAATTTAGTTAAATCAATTTCTGTATTTTTAATAATGTGGAAATGCCAATTGTCACCAATAATCAGTGATGCATGGCATTTTAATTGTCCATTAATCATTTCCTTTATAGAATGGATGTCTTAATCCAAATGAATTTAGTTTTATATTATTTGTTTCAGAAAGGAATTTTTACAGACCCACTTCATTAATAATGACTGAGGACTTTCTTAGCTATCTGAAGCAGAATCAACAAATCATATTAGTACCTGCTTTTTGTGGTAGGCTTCTTTTTTTTCCCAAAGCTATTCAAAGATAGTTGGGCTTGGAAATGTTTCTGCATTGGGATGTGAAACTTAGCTCTGGTCAGTTACTTTCTCAACTAAACTAATTTTTAATTAAAATTCACTGGAAATTCTTAGTGAAATGTGACAAGATGAGAAAATAAGGATAGTGCTATGGAAGAGCTTTGTCTTACATTTGAGATTGCTGTTACATCACTGCTGTGGGTGACGTCCAGCTCTTCTCTCATATTGCAACTTCTCAAGTCCCCACGTCTCATCCAAGCTTCTTCCTCATCTCTTCCGCCCTGGAGGACCAGCTACTTGGAGCCTAGTTCTCACAAGGCCTTTCTCGGTGGGTCTGCCTTCAGTATCATCAGCAGGCCTGAGAGCACCCAGGGCCAGTCTTGGGCAAAATTGCCAATGCAGTCACCCTTCTTAAGTACCTGTGGCCTCCTAAACATATGAGGTTTCTGCTTGTTTTTCACTATCTATCTATCATAGTAACTTTCTGGATTGAATCCTAACTCAAATGCTCACAGAGTATTACTTTGAAAGACAAAATTTTAAAGCATCCCTGGTGCAACCATAGGGACTACAATAGAGGCTGGCAGGATGGTACCCCCGGAAGGGCATATAGGATTCACAGTCTCATTCCTTGAGCTAACTCTTGAGAGACCAAGGAAGGTGGGTTTGAAAACCACACACAGATTCGATGAGTGCAGTTGGTGTAAGAGAAGGCTGTAAGAAAGAAGAAGCTTGGGGAGGCTAGTAAGAGTGAGGCCCTCCTTTTCAGGCTAAGATCTAACTAACTGTTGCACTAGGGGCACAGAAAGCTAATGGAAGTGAAAGGGAGGGAGGAGGTTCTTATAAGAACCTTCATGTGGAACCCTGACTTAAAAACCAGGAAGGAGGGAACACAGCACTTACCATAGTTCTTTATTCCCAAAGCAGTGCTAACCCAGCCCCTCAGAGCTGCCCTGCCTCCTCTTTGAGAGAGATGCCCACCGTTACCTCACAGCTTGGCCTGGCTGATTGCCTCACCATTCACTAACCCTCCTCAACTTCAATTGCAACTTACCGATAACACTTTGCCTATTCTCTTACCTGTCTGTCTTAATCTCTATTCTCATTTTTCCTCATTTTGGCTTTTGCCCTCCAGTAAAATGTCTGCAACTTATGTCTGATCTAAACCTGCACTCAGCTCAAATCCCAAATTCCTTTGGTTTACTGTAAGTTTCTCTCACCAAGTATCCCATTTACACACCCACACTAAATGCCTCTCTTCCCATTAGGCAGCCATGTCACCAGACTTCAGTGTTAATTCACAGGATGCCAAAGGTTCATATGTGCTTGGACCAACCAGGTTAGAAGTCTTTTTTGTGAGACACACCGTGCCAAACCTGCCACCTTCCAGATCCTCTGGATCACAGGCCCCTCTGGTGACAGATGCATTTCAGTTGGAGACAAAGGAACTCAGCTCTGATAGTGACAGATGGTGAATTAGTGCATGTGATGGGATAGGTAGTTCAGGGGTCCCTCCCCCAAATTTGTGGTATAGATTATTTGGAGAATATATCTGTAAAGTCCATTTTATTTTAGGTTCCTTGGGAACATGGCCCTGTAAGTTAATGTTAGAACTGTCATTTTCCTTATTTAAAAGAAGTGATAAAATTTTACTGTGGAAAGAATGAGTAGACATTCAACAATAATTGATTATATAATGTTATGTAGCCCTCTGCCAGCATCACACTAGATGCTGCCGGGATTACACGTAATGTAAATTCAGAGAGAATCGTCACACATATTTTGACAGAGTTGAGGTTATACCACAGTGAGGTGCCCTGATTCTATCACTTCTCCTTATTTCATAATTATTTCATGTGATTAAAATATATGGGCAAAATAGGTCTATAATTGTTTGTATGGAAAAATATGTGATACAAGATGAACTTTGTTTCAGGTACTCACCACCATGACCCTCCCTTTGCCCACACCTGTTCCCATAGTCATTTTTCACAGCTGAAGAACATGAGGTAATATATGCAGCTGATTGTTCTCCATGCACAGTTAAATCTCTCCTAAATTTGAACAGAACTGCTTTCTATCTACAGCATCTAATTGTATTGCTAAAGGATGCATTCTTAACCTTAAAACAAATACCATATTTTTCCATGTATGTTGCACACCCATGGTTTTGTGTGCATTATACATGGGATTATTATACTCATTATTATACTCGTGGTATGTAATCGTTATACCCATGTATAATGTGCATCCTTATTTTTCCTAAAAAATTTGGGCAAAAAATATGCATTATAAATGATAAAATATGGTAATAGGGTTGTTATTGGTTCATCAACCCAAAACTAATTTCAAATATATATTTTAAATATATATGCAGCAGTCTACCAAGGTTTCTCAAATGTTATTAGTCAGATTTTTAATTTGTAAACATGTTTTGTAGATTTTATCAATACAGATTAAGTTTATATCAGTTATTTTGAGTTTAATTTTTTAGTTACAAAATACATTATGACTCAGAATCACTAGGTAATGCACTGAGTTAAGATATCTTCAAAACCCCTGTGTATTATATTTTGAACTTATGGATAATTTAGAAATTAGATAATATATTTACATACTTATCCCCATAGTAGAGTAAATGCACCCTATAGAGGGTATGATCTTTCTGTGCATAGCACGATGCCTAACACATACTAGGAATTCAATAGATCTTTTGGGATTGAATTATGCTACCTACACCATGGACACCATTATTTTTATGCCTTTTACTGACTTTATTCAGCTCCTATCTTACAAAATATATCTTGTGGTATATTAAACTAGAGTTGTGATCTGTTATGGGTTACAGATTTCATTCAATTGTTGTGGTAACTAGCAACATTCAGCTGTAAAGTAGAAAACTGTTTCAATACCACTACCATTTAAAACTATTTTATGACTTTTTTCATTTAGGTTTTAGCTTTATCTTGGCTTCTGATTTTATTAACACATTGTATGCGGGAAACGTATTTATATGTTTTATGTTGACTGGTAGTAGAGCGCATGATAAAAACTATCCACAAACAATGTGTTAATAATGGTTTACTACAATATACTTGTTTGTCATGTTAGAGATTATATTGGCAAAAAAATCAGCATTTCATGTAAGTCATAATATTAATGAAAAGCAAGTAAAAATAATCAAAATAAATGGACACTATGTAATCATTGTATTTGTTTCCTAGGACTTCTGTAACAAATTGCCATAAACTTAATGGCTTAAAACAACAAAAAGTTCTCTCTCACAATTCTGGAGTCTAGACATTTGAAATCTGGGAGGCTGTGCTGCTCAGGAAGGCACCAGGGGAAAATCCTTTTTGCCTCTTCCAGCCTCTGTTGGTGTCCAGGCATTCCGTGGCTTGTGGCTACATCACTCCAATCTCCGCTCCGTCTTCACGTGGTCCTTTTTACTGTTCTCTTCCCTGTGTATCTGTCCTCTTATAAGTGTTTCTTACTTATCAGTGTCTTTGCCACTGGATTTAAGACCCACCAGATAATACAGGATCATCTCTTCTGGAGATTCTTAATTTAAAAGAATTCGCGAAGACCCCTTTTCTGAGTAAGACCAGAGTCATAGGCTTCAGGGGTTAGGCTATGGGCATATCTTTTAAATGGGGGGGGGGGGGGGGACCACAATTCAACCCACTGTAATCTTTGACTGATAACATCAAACTTCAGATGTTACTCCACTGACAACTGGAAGCTGAATGTTGAGGGACTGAAAATGTCAACCTTCATTAATACCAAACTATATTATATGTAAATTTGCAAAGGAAAAGAATGAAGAAGTGCAGAATGGAAAAGGGTGGTGGAGCAGTAGGTGAGGGGTGTGTTGAATACTTAGAACCCAAAGTAATTTTAAAATATTCAAGAATGCTGGGTAAGGAAGATTGAGATTAAAAATGGAAAGACTTTTATTTGCCAAAAATATGTTTTTGCAGACATATAGTGTTACAGACCTGCTTTATGTATTTATGTAGCAATTTAATAGGAGCCAAAACTGGTCAGTATCAATGGAACTTTTCTGTTTTAAATTGGCGTGACTTTATGTGTAAACTGACCAGTTTTCACAGTTACTTAAGTGTATTTAAATTGGGAGAACTGCTGAGACCCCCAAGTTCGCCTTTTAAAATGAATTTCGATGCACAAAAGTCTATCTGTACTGTGCCATATGGGCAAAAATGGATCCCATTTCATTAGTTGAAAATCTGATGAATGAATCAAGTTAGTTCTCTTACATGGATTTCTAAATATTATTGAAGGTTTCACACTGTCTCTTTTAATAATCTGCAAGAAGTGTTCTTATTCAAGGGGATTTCCCTTTAGGGGAAACATTACTGGGGGGATTAAAAGCCTCATATAAAATCTTGAAGTCGGCTTTTCAAATGTGAGTTCTAGCCTATCAGTAGGTACCAAATCTTAGGAGAGCTCTTCTCTTTCTGCCATAACTGCCCTCCACCCCAGCCTTGCAATATTAGCTGGCTTTTTAATGTTAAGTTCAAGGACCCCTTCTTGACCTGGGCAGCAAATACCCTGGTTCTTATCTGGCTACACAGGCCTCCATAACCCTGCTTCCTCCTCCTTTCCACAGGGACCTCCCCTTGCCCTGCTCCCTCCGCCTCCTTAGCTTTTCTCCTCCTCTGCCTGGTGTTCCTGTCACTTTTGTTACAAAGATTGTAAGAGCAGTTGTTACAAAGATTGTAAGAAGCAGAACCTTTCTGAGGCTAGTTCAAATAGAGTGAAGACATTTCATTGCAAGGCTCCAAGGCTCCCTCTAAAAAGCAGCGGACCTGGCAGGCATCAAACCCGGCACCCATGAAGCCCACGGTAAGCTGGGAGACAGTCTCTATGTTGATACTTCCCTGATTTTCGGTGTCTGTTTCTTTATTTCTACATGGCTGCTCCTTTTTCAAATTTCCTTTACTCTCTGAGAAGTAGCCTCTGCAGCTGAGTCCTAGTTTACGTGACTTTCAACGCTATTATCTGTGATGCCAACTTGCAGCTCAACTGCTTGTTACAAATTTTCAACCACATTCTCACACTCTCTGCTTCCTAATGCTTTTGATTGGCTGGCTGACTTTCAGTCAAGTTTTCAGAACTTGTTTAATCACATCCATCAAGTGTGCCCTGCCCCTCTGTGCTACAGGGGTTTTCATATTTGGGTTGCTCCCTCCACTTTGCTTTCCACACACCTGCATCCACTGGGCTTTGCTCACAATCATCCCATATGTTTTTCTCCAAAGACATCAAGGTTGATGTATCAGACAATTTTGCCACCCTGGAAAATTTATTCTTTCCATTTTTCATAACTCTCCAACTAAGAATATGTGTATATTTAAAATGGACATGTTTCTACTTTCTGTGCTCATTAAAATTTTCAAAATATGATCCAAAGAGATTCCATTGACTGGCCTTATTGGTTTGACTGCTATTTTGTATTGACACAATTTGAATAATTCATAAAATACTCTCCTTTTTGTATTAAAATGCACCAACTAAAGGCCTTGATCATATATCGGTATGCCAGATTTCTACCAAAGAAACCTTATGCTAGGGTTTCCCATCTTGAGAGTTTCTTCTGTTGAGTCTGAGGTTCTCATCTAGGTGAACCAACTGTGATGTGAGTAAAGAAGACACAGTTGTAAATTGCCTGGAGATCAGCTCTCTTTTCTGAGGTAGAAAACAGAGGGTTGCTCATTGGCCAAGAGAATATGTACTTGAGCTCCTCCATCTCTCTGGTGGCAGCACCAAGTGCTGGCAGACTCTCCACCAACCCAGAGTCCCTCCTTGTTACTAACAGTTTTCTCCATGAGCTGACACTGGGAGGGAGGCTGACCCTGCTCTAGGATGTTTCAGAAGATGCTCCCCAGTCAGCTCCTCAGAAAACTGACGTTAGAAATTGCACAGAGCTTGCTTTCTTAGGTTTAGGTCTCCTTGCCTGAGAATCTTCTGAGGGTCATATAAGAATTACCAGCAGCAAGGACAGTCAGCCTATGTGTTGCCTTCATGCGAATTAGGAAAATCATCCTTTCTTGAACAGATTAGAAAATTTTTACAATGTACAGATTTATATGAGAACAAGACTTACAGTCATCTGCCAGAGAAGTATAATAAACATAAAACCTACAGCATTATATCAGGGTGCCCATGTGCAGTCTGTAACCTGTCTGATATTGCTCAGCAGCCCCAGAGTAGTTTATTACTTAACCCCCAAAATATGTTAGTATTTATTTTCTGTGAGCATTTTTGACAATCAGGATAGAAGAGGCAACAAAATAACCCAGTAAAATAGACAGTGGGCATCAAGGTTAGAGAGGAAGAACAGACTGGGAACAAGGTACCCTTCACAGTTGCACTAAATTCCAACTGAATTACATAGAGAAGGTATTTAACAAAAGTCTAATTTTGCAAAACATTTTCAGACATCATTGAATATGCTGGTCTTTCATTTTAAGAGCTTGCAATCAAATGATCAGATGTACCTAGTTATGAAAAGACAGTTTTAGATTGCTTTCTATGGAGTTGGGTAAACATCTATAAACAAGAAAGCTTTTTAAAAAATTATGGGAAAAAAGGGTGTTTAGAGTTTCCAGGTAAACAAAGATATTTGAGAGATTGTTTTTGAATGATTTTTATGAGGTTTCCTCTTTTTGGAATAAAAGAGTAAGGAAACAACTTTGATTTTGTTGTGTTAGGTTTATTAGAAGAGTAGTCTCACCTGACATGGATTATTCTAGTTGGGTGTAAATAGTTAACTGGAAATCTGTAAGGTGCAAGGTTTTGTCATTATTTCTTTATAGAAGTTGCTTTCCCCATTTAGTCTTCCTACCATTCATGCATGACAGGGATTTTTCTCCCTATCTCACATAGAAGGGAAGCCCAGAGCATGTATGGTAGAGCTGAATTTCAGTCTAAGTCCATCCAACTCTTCCCCTTTATAATTGCTGCTCCAGATGCAGCTGAATAATAATAATGGTAAAGCTATTACTGTGTGTTATGGATTGATGGATAGCCCCTAAAAATCCATATTATTTAACAGAATTTCTATGTATTTCTATCATGAAGTTGAAGTTTAACTCCCTGTACTTCAGCATGTGAGCTTGTGTGGAGGACGGGTCTTTACACAGGTAATCCATTTAAAGTAAGGTAGTTGGGCCGGGCCCAATCAGATATGAGTGGTGAGCATATGAAAAGGGGAAATTAGACAGACACACAAAGAGAGTGCCATGTGGAGACAAAGGCAGAGATGGAGTGATATGTCTACCAGCCAAGAATGCCAAGATGCCAGCAAACTACTGGAAGCTAGAAGAGCAGCCTAGAACGGATTCTCTCTCACGGCCCTCAGAAGGAAGCAGTGCTGCTGAGACCTTTGTCTTTGGACTTCCAGCCCCAGGAACTGTGGGAAAGCACATGCCTGTTGTTTAACCCATTGAGTTTGAGGTACACTGTTACTGCTGACCTAGCAAACTGATAAACTGCGTGTCTTAAATGGTCAGACATCAAGCATAAGTACCTGAACCCTATGAGGGATGCCTTACTGTGATGTGAGAAGCATATGGGGAATGCTCTGGGAAGCGACCCTTATTTGGAGAAAACCAGCTGGGGTCTGCTTGGCTGGGAGAGCTGACCTGGCATAAATGGGAGCCCTCACAACCACATAGTTCATTTAGCTGGAGTTTTGTTTTATGCTTGCTGATTTTGTTTCTGCCTCTTATTGGAATGGACAAAGTTCATTGAACTTTATGTGCCTTGATTAAACCCCAAGCAGAATTTTATGATGTTCCGTAGACGACTTTGCTGGCCATAGCTATTGTACTTTACACGTCCTGGTGGTTCAGCCATTCTTCCATGATATTCCCACAGGCAGCATGTGGAAAAGTTGAAAGAGAAAGAAAATATAGGGAGAAAGGGAAACAGTGAGACCTGTGAAAATGGTGTGTTGGGTGGGGGGGTAAATTATCTGTGTTATGTATGCAGCCATTTGGGTCTTGAGGAAAATGGGTTTGTGGATAAAAATAGGATAACTTTCTAGAAAACTAATGGAAACGACTACACAATGATAATTCTAAGGCTCCCCTCAAAATATTTATGACTCACTAGAAGGGCAGTCTGTCTCCTGCACGTTAACCATAAGGCCAGAAATTATCCAATACCATTCAATGTAGAAGAGACTTACTTGGTCTTATCTCTTCTGACCGAAACAAGTCTTAGATATTTTGTTTTCAAGAAAATGTTGAGCTTTACGTATTACATATGAGGAGAAGTGTTCCTCATAGTGCTGAAGAGTGTTCCTGTGAATGGGAGCTTATGGGTGACATCAAGTTTTTCCTGTCTGCCTTAGATGGGCAGTGCTGTGAGGACAGAAGCAGGCAGGCTCCCATAGGCACGCTCCTCATGCATCTCAGCCTGTGTTCTCAAACTAACCTTTTCATGCGTGCATCCGAACTCTGTGTTTCTTAAGGAAGAAATGCTTTTCCTATCTAGACTAATGGTTACATACATTATGAACTGGTTTCTCATAGGTCATTGTAATAATAACAACAGTAACAATAACAAGAGCAGCTAACAGGTATTAAGTGTTTACTATTCACAGGCATACTTCTTAGTATTTTATTTATCTCATTTAATATTTCAAAGAGAATAGTGGAAATGATCTCTTACATTATTTCAAAACCAAGTAAATAAAACTGTTTTTTAATGATTTCTGTTCACTGAGGTTAGTCAGACCCTGGGTTAGGGATTTTCACACATGATTTAAAGTTTTGATTCTGTCTCCCTGGTCTAGCTTTGGGGCCAAGGAATTGTAATTTCTTTGGTCTGCTTTCTCCTCTTGCCTTCCTGGTGACTTTCTTTGATGAACTGAGTTGCCTCTCCCTTTACATTACCTAATTTTTAAATTTTTTTTTGAGATTCGCCCTTCAAAATGGCACCTGGGGTTTCTGTGAAGAATCCTCACTACTTATTTATGGAATTCATTTGGATAATGTTAATCATTTTCAAAGCCCATACTGCAGGGTTCCAGTATCTCTTGTTGCTTTTGCCACCAAAGACCTTTTGGAGTCAACACTATAATCTGAAATTTAGTCTTTAAATTGTTACAAAATGTATATTCTTGTTGATTTCCAGCTCCCTCAGCCTGCAGCCTCCACACCCACCTCCTTCATCTGACTATGCGTTTCCTTGTCTTAGCTGCGCAATCACTGCGGAGAGTTTTCCTTGACTATGCCTGAGTTGGAGGACCTGCTAGATGTTCTCATGTACTTGGCCTATTGTAGCCTGATCTCACTATTTTGTAATTGTCTGAACACCTTCTACAAACAATGCAAAGACTAGCTTTAGTTCATAGAGCCTAATAGAGTATCTGACTTATAAAAGTTAATCCAGAATATTTATTGAAAGTGAATGAATGTCTCTATCCTTATATTTACCACATTGTGTGATGGCTTATGAAAATCTTCTGTTATACAGAGAGCACTTCTGGATAAAAATTAGGGTTCTTTCTAACTTGCCTTTGTGTTCTGAGTGCCCAGTCCATGACATGTTACCAAATAGGAGGAAAATGAAGTAATAAGCAAATGGGGACCAAGATCCATGATCAGACTCTCTTGTGTCATCTTCTATCATGTTTCCTGGAAGCCTATGTTCAAACAAAGGAGAAGCTCAGATACTTGGATTGCCTGTTGATTCCTTCTTAGCACTGATGACCTTTGGACAAAACATTGCACTTTGCCTTCCCAATATTTATAGCACCAAGGTTCTTAGAAATCTTTTGTTTTGCTTCATAGACAGGAAGATGACTTGGAGGAGAAAAGATCCCCATGGTAGGAAGAGTGAGCAAAGTTGCTGTTTGTGAATTTCTATTTGTTTTACAGGCTGGGTTACATGGGATTCCTGGAACAAGTGGCAGAACTGACATTTCTTTCTAATATGAAAACTGCTGGCTTTTTACACATCAGTCTGTGATGCTGCACTGACTCAGTATGAAAGGTGAATATGATTTATGTGTGGTGGAAACAGCAACAGTTCCCTAGATATTCCAGATCCATTTTATAGAGTTTAAACATGCTTGGTTTTTGTTTGTAATTAAAACTGCAAGAATTTTTTATTAACTACTGCTCACACTTCAGTGGTTCTCTGAATATTTCTAGGGCCTTTGGTGATGGCTGCTAGGTGAGTGCAGATGAACGTGAAATAATGTGCATATATAAGCACATTGTTGGTAACTGAAAGCTTTTGTGGGCTCTACTAAATTTCAAACAACTTGGATTAAAAGAGGTGGAACCAGCAAGTTCTCAAAATGCTACTGGATGTAAGATTTTGATGAGGCCTTATAAGACTGAGTTTATTTCTCAATAGCTTAGAGGTTTCCACTCAAATCTCAAGTAAAATAAGCATAATGTATAACTCCTCCCTTAGAAAGGTCTGTTCACTCACTCATATCTTTGGTGTACATCCAGATGTCTCATTCCCAGAAAGAGCCGGCTGATTCAAATGCGAGACTGTCGGTCAGTAGATCTTGATTCAGCAGACCAGCCTTGTTACCACTCTGTATGGAGATGGCCCTAGACTCAGTTGTCTGCTGAGAACTTTTCTGAAAAGCAATCAAATTATGAGACCCTACAAGGTCAGTTTCAGGCTCTATTGCTTCTAAGGGTATTATTTTACATCAGTCATAGGATTTAGTAATACACATAATTCCTTTACATTCTTAGAAGTTATAGTAAGCTAGATTCTCCTGATGAGGGATTAAGTTGTCTTGTTTGTATCTTAGTGTCTTGGGACTTTGGGATACATGTTAAGAATTTAGAAGAAAAGAAACTATTTGTGGACTTTAGTGAACAAAAGAGCCAAAATAAATTTCTTACATTTTAAGCTTCTTAGGTGGAGCCAGCATTTTATTCATTCTATAAGTAGCTATTGAGTACTTGAGATGTACCAGCCATTGTGCTAGGTTCTGAAAATATAAAGAAAAAAATGATAACAATACAATCATAGTCACTGTCTTTAGGGAATTCATCATCTACTCATGAAAACAGAAACAAAGACAAGTAATTATACTTGTTTTTAGTGTTATACCACTTGAGATATGAGCCCAGTGTATCTGTGATACAACTGATCAGAGAGTGCATATGGGTGACTTTCACAGATAACCATGACTGAGCAAGGTCATAGAATGCAGGTGAGAAAGACCCTAGGTGACAAATGGAAGTCGAAAGATATCTTCTGTTACAGTAGCCTTAATTGCCGGTTATCAATTCATTCTAGTTGAGGCTGGAGAAGTGCATAGGATGGGATCTTGGAGAGCATCGAGTGTTAGGTTAAGGACCTGAAATTTCACTTGTAAGCATAGGAAAACCAGTGAGTTAATTTTCCATGTAGACGATTTACTCCAGTGATTCTGTCAAAGACAGAATTATAGTTGGCAAAATAGAGGCAGACGACTCAGCAACCTTAGTGTGAAATGATGAGGGCTGAGTTCAGAAACTGGGCCCTGGCTCTGTGGATGGACATAATGTTCTAGAGACAACAACCACAAATTTTGATTATGAGGGGTAGGAGTGCAGGAGACAGGGATGAGAAGCAAGCATCTCAGGTTTGAAACTTGAGTTGAGGCCAAGAAGAGGAATAGGTTCAGTGGGAAGTCAAAACAAATTTGACAAGTCAAATTTGGTTTGTCCATGGGTCACTCAAGACAGTGTTTCTGATAGGTAATGAGATAAGCTGGTTTGAATATCAGGGTAGATGTCTGAACTAAATATTTACACTTGGGAGCTCTCAGGACGTAGGTGATAGTTGGCACTATATTATAGAGGCAGAGAGCTCTCTGGGGAGGAGAACATGGAGTCTGAGAATAGATATATTCAGAGCATCAACATAAAAGGATATATCTATATATCCAGATACTCTCAGGGCCCAGCACAATTCTTGGTGGTTGTGAAATTTTCAATAAATACAACTTCATAAATTATTCATTAATAAATCTTGAATGTGTGAATAAAAGTTATAAGGTACAATTAGGTGACCAGATTTTAAGATAGTAGTTCTCACCCTGAGTATGCAGTGGAGTCACTGAAGGTCATTTACAAAATTATCAGTGACCAGGACCCCTCTCCAGAGATAGTGACTTAACTATCCTGAGGTGTGGCCTAGACACACATACATGCATGTGTGTGTATGTTTTTAAGTCTAACAGTAACTCCAATGTGCAGATAAGGTTAAAAACTATTCTGAAGGAAATAAAAGTCAGCTGGGAAGGGTAATTAGGAGGTGGAAGTGCTGGCTGGAGAAATGGAAAAGGAGCCAAGAGAAAACCAAGAAATGTGTTGCTTCAGGAGAAAGGTAAAATTAGGGAGAACATATTGTATAGGAAAGCAGACAAAGACCTTGGCCTAAGAAAGAATTAAGTCCAGGGGGATGATTAAAAGGAGGAACTAGTGTGCAAATGGGTCCATGTTCCTCTAGGCATAGGGCCGTATGTATGTAGCTGTATGTCCTCTCTGGTGTGTACCTAATAGTTCCATTAAACTGGAAAGTCCAGGAGCTAGTCATCACTGACTGGTGATCAGAACATTTTCAGGGGTTAAAATGGTCTCCAGTTACAAAATAGAAGCTCCTGGATGCAGTCCTTCCCATCTTGGGCCCTGAAAGGTACTAAGCACGTACTTTTCCTGAGGTAGAGGTATGTGTACGTGGGTATTGACAACAGTGGTCCTGGTTGCTAGGAATTGCCCACAGGGCATAGCCTAATTTTTTTGCATATTTTTACTGATAGGCAAGTGCCACCCTGTGTATGTTACCTCCCATTCTTACTTGTGTGTATATGTGGGGGTTGAGGTTGAAGGCTGCTTTGGTGCTGAGGATTTCATTGAGATGCTTCAAGTATTTTTTCCAGAGGGGAACTATTCAAATCAAGATATCACTCAGGTGAGCTGGAAGCCTTACTGTTGGATTCTAAAGCTAATTTCAGTTTCAGGATTTGGTTGTTGAAGAAACAAACCCCTAGATAGTCACTCCAAAAGACCAAGATCATTTTGTGTGAAAAGGATTTAGTCTATTTCTCAACAATGGAGTTCTCCACCAAATGAGAGAGACAGAGAGAGACAGAGAGAGCGAGAAGAGGAGAGAGGATGAGCATGTGCCCATGGGGGGTGGAAGAGAGCCTGCACACCATGAATATATGCACAAGCACTGGACCATACATTCTAATTGCTTTAACTCTCTTGAAACACTTTGATCCAGTCAGCTGGGGCTGAAATATGTACCTCAGAAGTATGTGGATCATTTAGAGTAGTTAATTATCAACTTTGGGTGTTTGAAACTGCTTTAAGGTAATGATATAGAGCAGGAGAACCTTGTGTTCTCTGTTGTCCTTCATGCTGAGACTCTAATAAATAACAGAGCATTAGGAATTGCCCTCTAGTATGTTCTGTTGTTGTTGGTTCTCCAGTTAATCATTGTCCTGTGTCTGGGACTAACTTAAGTGACTATGCATTTGGTATCTCTTCCTTATTTGACTGGGTGGAAGTATCAGTCTGAGATGACAAGACATAAGGCATCATGGTAGTTGTCACATCTGAACCCAGATGAATGGCTTGGCTTGGATCTTAGGATATAAGTTGTTCTCAATAATAGACCATTTTTCATAAATATACTGGTGACCTTTGCTGATGCAGACACTGGCCCACAGTGTCTGCATCATTATAAATGAAATGAGACACTCACAAGGACTACCAAGTCTGGTGGAGGAAAAGGAACAGCATGGCTTTTTTCTCAAGGAGAGCAAAAGCTGCAGCCTCCACCATGACAGGCCTTTATTGGGTTTCTCCGCCCATTACATGATGGTCCTCATTTACTATGCACAGGTTCACTTTAGGTGGTTACCTTTTACAGAAAACAAAGGAACCAATGCTGCTAATCACATCACAGAAGAGGGATATTTGCAAATGAGACGGCAAAAGTGGTTGAACTGGTTACACTCATCCTTGGAAGGTTTGGCATCTTTTTTAGGAAGCTGCTTTGCAGTAAATGTCCTCAATTCAGGGTGAGGGAGTTTTAGCAAAAAGCAAGACTCATAGCGGCCTAAGGTACATTGCAGTCCTGATTCCCCACAAGAGAACCTATCCGTGGGCATGGGTCCTGTGCATCTCCAAGTGGGTGCTGGGACCACACCATGCAGAAGGGTCTACTACACTTTATGAATGGGTATTAGAGCTAAGGAGCTACTTTACCTCAAAAATCCTAGATGGATCACTCTTATATATGCCTGGAAGCTATGAATGATTATACTTGTTTCTTCATAAGCAGTGGCATAAGCTTAATCGCCAAGCCTTCATTTTTTATTCATTCATTCATACAATATTTACTGGATGTCTGCTGTGTGTCAGCTTTTGGTTAGCCACTGAGGATAAAATGTGAACTAAAAAGGACACAGGCCCCTGCCTACAGAGTCTGCAGACTAGCAAGAACAGGGTGATGGGTGTGGAGAAAATCACTGATCAGAGAATTTCCTAATGGATGTATAATTATAAACTCATGCAAGTCCTCTTAAGGAAACAGATACTTATCCATGAGAGTATATTGCAGAGCAGTGCCCCGTACTGGGGAACCTGAAAAAGCTTCTGAATAGTGGAGAACTGCAAGAATGTCTGCCTGCTGGCACAAACAGGCTTTTGGGAGAGTTAAGGGGTGATGCAAGAAAGATGAATGGGGTCAAATCAAGTAGGGACATGAAGGTCCTGTTAAACCTGTAAGAAGGTATTAGATGGTTTTAAGTGGGGGTGAGCGACATTGTCAGAATTCTGATTTGAAAAAAATCACTCTGGCCACTGTGTAGGGAACAGATTGGGGAGAGGGGAATAATAAATATGAGAACCCAGTTAATAAGTTATTGCAGAAGTCTAGGCAAGAGATGACAGTATTTAAGACTAGCACAGGAATGAGAAGATACAGAGAATTGGATAAGCCCCAAAATATTTAGGGATAAAATTGATGGTGATGTTGATTGAATTTGAGATTGAAGAAGAGGGAGGGATCAGAGATGACTCTTAGTCTTAGCCCTCCATAACTGTATGGATAATGATTTTATTGACAGAGAATGACTAAAAGAGGAGAGGTTACATTTAATGGTGTTATTGCCTTGGAATGGGTGTGCAGTGAAAATCATGAGTTTAGTTTTTAATGTGTTAAGTTTGAGTATATTTGGGAAATCCAAGAACAGATGTTCTGCACGTATTGCCTCAAAGCTGACCTATGGAATTCCTTTCTGACACACTTGTGTACAAGGCTTTTAGTAGTAGCTGTGCAGCGCCCCCTAGAGGGAATTGTTCATTTTGTAGCTTATCTCTACCTGATAGCTGGCTATTGCCTTGTACCATGGAACAGAGTCCACCATTACATGAGTTTTTTTGTTTTCTTGCCTGTTTGTTTTTTATACCTAGAAATAGCAGGTGATGTGGTTCTCTGTGTCCAAATCTATATGCATATCTGTGTCCACCAGTGGCTGCTGTGGCTTTAGGAGCCATTTGGTTCCTAAATGGGAGAAATCCTGGTTGGAATGATTCCCAGTTAGCCTCTGTAATAACTAGCTGTATGCTTTGGCCATTGTGATATCTCTAGATCAGCATTTCCTCCTGTGTGAGAGAAGCAGTTGAACTAGATTATCTGTAAGGGTTTTTCTGTTTCTAATGTCCAGAGATTCTAATTTATAATCTTTATCTCTACTAATCAAATAGTTGGGGGAAAGAGATAAATGTGTTTCTAGATATGGGGAGTAACCTTTGGCCATTTCAGAATCGCTCACATTTAGTTTGCTCACCCAACATGGCCTTAAATCACCCATGTTTTATTTGTCATCTATTAATCTTGTTATTTATCATTTTAAAGCAATTTTTAGATACAGATGGAGAAACATCGCTATTTAAATGCTGGCTTTGATCCATGGCCCTTGGACACCTGTGGTGCTCTGTTGATGTGGGTTCAGGTGCTGCATCTTGGTTGGGAGGAGAATGGGTCATAATTACTTGATGATGTTTGTCATTGGTACAGGATGGGGAGTGTTAGCACCATAAGTGCATGCCTTGTGCCCCAGGCCTGATATCTGGTACATTTGCCCTGCTGACATGTGAACACTACCTGGTGATTCAAACAAGTAATTGCAGGATTATACCTTTTCACACTGTTCTGGAGCTGAAATTTTCCACTATCTTTTACAGTTGGGTTTCTAATGTCATTTCCCACAATTTGGTGGGATAATAGGAGGAAGATGACTATATGTCTAGTTCATTTTGCTTACTGGTTAACATGGTTTAGCACTTTCTGCAGAAAATATAAAACATCTACTTTTCTGTTTTTGAAAGGATGATCTAATTGGAATAAATCTATCTGTGTGGATTGAGAATCATGCAGGAAGTCATGATTAGTCATCTAAAGTGGTGTTTCTCAACTTTAATGTGCAAACATATCAGCTTGGGATCTTGTTAAAATCCGGATTCTAAGATTCTAGTCCCAGATCTTGTGACTCAGTAGGTCTAGGTGGGCCCTGAGATTCTGACAAGCTGCTTGTTTGGGACCACACATGCACATAGAAGAGCAAATGCCTAAGCAGCACTAATAGTTGTCCTCAAACGGAGGTGGGTGTAGATAAAAGAGAAGAGCTGAATGTTTGGTGGTTAGCCATACCCTGAAATTGCTTACTTTTGACCAATAATACTGCTTTATAAATTCTCTGTATACATTTATTTTTATATGATTTTCTTGTGTTTGTTAAGGGTGGAATGCAGGGAAAAAATAGTAGTTGATTGAGGTCTTCAGTTAATTGCAATCCAAACTATTGAAGATTTATTGAGCTTCTAGAACACTCAGTATATACCACAAAATGTAGTTGCTTAATTGTAACTTTCTTTTTATATTTATTTCTTTTGTTCAACTATACAAACAATACTTGCTTATCATTAGAAACTCAGACAATACAGAATGCATAAAATAAAAAATGAAATCATATCCTCTCCCAAACCCTACCCCACAGATTTAATAACATCATTAAACAGTTTGAACAGTTTGGGGTGCACATTTAGACTTTTCCCTGCTCTTGTGTAAGTCTTGTCTGTCTGTATACTCACAAGCAAATGAGTAATGTAGAGGGGAAAAAACAAATAAACATCTTTTTTCCTTTCTAAAAGGGACAAGTGAATTTTAGATCCCACAGGGTTAGATTCAAAGGGGTCCAAAGTAAAGATTTTTCTCTCTTCTTCTCTGTCATATGTCTGCAGTTTGCTTTTTGACACTTAAAATACAATATTTTAAGCCTCTTTCCAAATATATATATATATTTCCAAATATTTTTTATATATATAAAATTTGCTTGCCAATGCTTTAATTGTGCTAGGCTGGTTCTTTTCATCTGATTATAAATCCTAATTTTTATTGTTTTACATCTCACAAAAATATATAGGGATGGGTATGAGATCCTTAGTAAATAAATATATTTAACTGCATTTTGAAGTATCCTGACATCACAGTGGTTGATTTTCTCAGATCTAAGTTATAATATTAATACTTTTCATCTAGTTAATAGACGTTTATTGAACACTAACTACTATGTGCCAGGCATTGAGTATCTACCTTTACCAGATGCCAAGGGTCACTACCCACTTCCAGCTCACCATCCAGTTTTACTTTAGAAAGGTGAGACTTGGTATTTTGTATGGTTTAAAAGAAAAAAGAAACTCCTCATAACTTTTCTTTCTTCATTTGACACAAAAGGATGCGACTATCACTAGTCCTGAGACTTCTTCTCCAGCCTTGGCCAGAATCCAGTTTGGTGAAATTCATCTAGAGGTCAGATGCAGGGTAGGGCAGTGCAGAAAATAATTCTCTCTTTGTGAAAGCTTCAAAGGACATGCAAGGGCAAGGCTAAGAAGCTGTTTTTATTTCAAACCGAGAGAGATACATATGCACATTGGGATTTACAGGAAAAATGGTGAGCTTTATTAACTTATTTGTTAGGTTAATGGAGTGTGAAATAATGTTGGGTTGTTTTTTTTTTTTGACCAATGCAAAAGTGGAATAATGAATTCATGCTGCAAGTTCAACTAATGTTATATGTAAACCCTATTTTGCATTAGGCACCATTGGTGTATTATGTAAATAGAGTTTTATCATTATACAAAGACTACCATTATTGATGAGGCAGCTCTTAATAGCATAGCTACATTATCTGGATATTGAGAGAGCCAGGATTTATTCTTCTGTGGCATAAGTTACTCTATTATCAGGATTTCTTATAAAGCTCATTTATTGAAATAATTAGAAACCAATTGCTCACATCCGCATTGGTAGGATAAGCTTCTTAACAAATCGCTACTTCACAATCGTTCCAGATTGGGCTTCTGGAAAAATACCCTTACAAACTTTTATCAGGGAGCATGAAGACTATACAGGTTTTAAATTTAATACTTGATAATCTTCTGACAACAGTTGAGCAGCACTTAATGAGCTCAGCCTCTCTGCAATTAGGATGTTCTGAACAGGGTGAGAAGGGATGGAAAGAGGCTTATTCTTTTCAGTTAATTCCCTAGATGGCCTAAGCTGCTTTCCCCCTGACAACCTCTTCTTCCTGTGGGCTTCAACCTGTGCCAGGACCACAAGGCCTGGGAGGGAAGGTCGGACAAGTGAACAGCACCTGCTGCACCTTGGTCCCGCACCTCGTGCCTATGGTTTGCATGCTTTGGAGGGAAGCCAGGCATTTGGATGCAAGAATTGGCAAATGGGAGCTAAGAAGTGGGATTCAGATTCTCCAAACTGGTTATTCTGTGAAAATTTGAGTTTACATAAGAATTTAAATTGTTTTATATTTATAATTTATAAAGAGCAGAAAAAGCTCTGCGAATATCATTTTAAGATCAACAATAGATTTTTTTCAATCCACTGACATGCCTGCCTTCTCTTATCTCTTTGAGTTCAGATTTTTCAGATTTTCTAAAGTTCAGATTTTTCTAAACTTTAGAAAAGTTTAAATATTTGGGCATAATCTTCACAATTTTCCATATCCTAGTAAGACTTGGCTATAATTTTTTTTACTTATATTTTTTCTTCATGCCAGTTTTAAACTTAGCATAACCATAAGTAATAATATTAATAAAATCATAAGGTTAGTTTTATTATAAAGCAATTATAATAGGTTAGCTTTATTTTAATATAAACAAGAATAAATGCATAGCTATTAAGATAAAAGTATATTTTTCTGTGAACTGCCTGCAGTCATTCCATAAAACCTCAATGGTATACATAATGCACCTTGAGAATCTTATAAAGGTGCATTATGCACCTTTATGCACCTTTATGCTTAGGCAGTAGCTTTATACACCAAAGCTACTGCCTAAACCCATTTTCAAACTCCTTTTGCACATGCTCACTGTCCCTGTGATTGCTGATGTTTGGGACAGTTGTAAAAGCAACCCCTGTCACTGGCTGATCATCCTGCTCTAGGCCCAGGTCAGAGCTTTCATTGATTCATGACACCTGGGCTAGCTTGAGTTCCACACCTTGACTGCCTCCATCATAAACCTGATCCATTTCTCGCCTCCCTCTTCTCAGTACCCAGCCTCTGTCTTCCATGTCACAGGCTCTTTGGAACACCAAGATTGCTGCTGCCTTTCTTCTAAACTTCAGTCTGACTTGCACAGGGTAGATGGTGTGGATTATTTCCAGGTAAATAAGGGAGCACTGGATGCCTGGTCAGGCAGAAATCAAAGCTACTGCCTAAACCCATTTTTAAATTCCTCTTTGCTCTACCTCTGAGTTCTTTATGTGAAATGCTTTTTGTTGAGTGTTTCCTCTTTGCTTTTCTCCAGGTTTTGATTCAGGCAAGGGATGATAATGGGAATAATTCATTCCTTTGTACTTGCTTAGTGAATTTTAAATAGTGTAGTTGGTGGCAAAACTCTTGGCAGCTAGCATTTAATAAGATTACTGCAATATTTTTACTGTACTAATTTCAGCTTGTATGCTTTTCAACATCCATCGATATACTTAATAACTTAAAATTTGCTAGTCCAAATAATTTATATTTGCCTTTGGAATTAATGGTAGTGGGGTTTTATGGCAGATTTTCTATTTTGAATGTATATTAAATATTATTTTGGCAGTGTTATACAACTAAAATAAGGGTTAATAAAGACATGTGGGTTCCCACTGCATGGCTATAGTTGAATGAGAGAGCCCAGTGTATAAGGAAGGATACATTTTGATGGCCAAAAAATAAAGAAAAAAAAACAGGACCGGGCACTCACCTGTAGGACTTTTGTTAGATTTCCCTGATACATGTATTAAGGAAACTTCTAAACATTATGTCTTATATCTCAAGCATTTCTGCCCATGCTGTTATATGAAAACAGTCCCCCAAATTGATGTCAGGTCTTTCTGCAGGGGTGTGTGTGTGCTTGTCCAGGGAATCTGAGACTTCTCCAGGAATGGGGCATATCAGTGGCACCTTTGCCTTTATTTTGTATGGGTATCTGCAGCGGTATGTCATGCTGCTTCAGACCAGCTCTTAACAACTGTGCTGTTCTGCCTTTCATACGTGTAGCCTCAGTGGGATCAAGATGGGAAATGACAAGAGATGACAGTGGAAATATGCGTAAGGCCTAAATGCTCTGGGCTTGATTCTGTAGACAGTGGGAAGCCGATGGAAGGTTTTAAGCAGGAGAGTGCAGTGATTGAATCTGTATTTTAGAGAGGTCATGTCAGTTGCCATTTGGAGGTTAGGTGAATGGAGGGATGAGACAGGCAAACTAGTTAAGAAGTCTTTGCAAGGGTCTCAGTAAGGCTTAAAAGAGAAGTTTAATGACAGTGACCATGAATATGGAAAGAAGGGGAGGTACAGGGTCTGGCACAAATAACACCCCTTTTTATTATAAAATCTTTCATTACAAAATCATAAACATGTAACTCTGTAACATAGCAATATCACACTGAAGCACACCATATGACATTTTAGGTGAAATGATCAATTTAAAACTATAAATTATTACAACCATATTATTACCTACTAGCCACACTCAAACTGATGTTACTTCTCCTGCACCCTGTATTTCAAGTGTGTTTAGAATGTAGATGCACTTCCTGGCATAGGACTCCGGTAAGTGGGAGAGAAGGGAGAGTTGAGGATAATGCCTCGATTCTGGATTGTATCGGTGGGTGACTAGTGATGCTACATCTCACATGGTTCTAGTCAGGTGTGAACACACTGAGTTGCAGATGTCAGTTGCTGTATACTGGAATTTGCTCCCAATTTCTAATACCATCCTTTATAAGTATTTTATTTTGGTTAGGTTTAAGTATATGTGTTTAAGTTGAGATATCAGCTGTCATTTATTGAAGATAATTCATCATGTCTGATACTGACCTCTTTACAAATTAATTAATTCACTCCTTAATTTATCAAATGTTCATTGGGTATTTGCTAATAGTATGTGCCAGACGTGTGTACTGAGAGCAGAGCTCTGACGCTTCTACTCGTCTCTGTTGTACCTGTGTCTGATTACATTGCCCAGCCCTTCTTGGCAGGGATCACCACTCCTCCCTCACCTCCCTTCCCGGAGTGCCTAGCCAGGCCTATGGTCCTGGAGAGCCAACTTCCCTGCCTCGGTCTTAATGGGCCGAGCACATTCTGAAGCATTGTCTTTCCTGTTTGCATCAGCCTTTTAGACATTAGACTCGTTTCCCTTTTTAAACTTCCTGTGTTTGTTTACATGCCTACTCTTTAAAATACTGGCTTTCAGGTTATTATCTGTTTCTTTTTCAGAGGTTTAAACATATACTAGATTAATTTTATTTGGCTCATTTCACAGTTCTGGCCACCCTGGCCTACTTTTATCTTCTTAAAATATTACTAATACCCTAGAAGAATACCAATGCAATATCATGTTGGAACAAGAAAAAATTAAGATCTAAAATTCCAAAGAGAGCATAAGCTTATGGGAGTAGAGTGTTTTTGAATGAATAACTAACATTTCAAATGACAGTGAAAATTGGAACAGGGTTCCATTTGGGATTTTTGCCCTGTTGATAAGCACTACTCTCTGCTTCCTGTGGGACTCCGGCAGTGCAACCGGCCCCCTCCCCAACTTTGAAAAGGGTGTAGATAAGTGAAGAAAGCCAGTCAGAGAAAGACAAATACCATATGACTTTATTTATAGGTGGAAATAATGAATAAAATGAATAAACAAAATAGAAACAGACTCATAGATACAAAGAATAGACAGCTGTCAGAGGGGAAGGGGCTTGGGGGGCTGGGTGAAAATGGTGAAGGGATTAAGCTGTACAGATTGGTAGTTGCAGAACAGCCACACAGATGTAGTTTACAGCACAGGCAATGTAGTCAATGATATCCATATCAAATGATATTGAGATAAAGAGGTAAGGGGCCAGGTGGGCATTTGAAGGGACTATGATTCTCCCCCTAGAAAATCATGTCTAAAATATAAAGTATATGATTTTCTAACTACTTTGCTATACATCTGAAACTAATACAGAATAATACCAAATTGAGATTATAATTAAAATGTTAAAACTTATTCTATTATTCTTTTAAAAAAGGGAAAAAAGGAGAGCATAGGGCTGGAGAGTGAGTGAATATATGAATTTGGGGCTTTTTCACTAAGGAGAGTTTGAAGTCCAGGTGTCAGAGTGCCCATTGACTTTGGGGTCTATCCTTAATGGAATTCCAGGAGTTCTCTATATTTCTGAACAGGGAAAATGTGGTTAATTTGGCCTGAGTCAGAAAGCATGTGAGTGTTTTCCTAAGGCTGATGACTTCTCCAGTTCTGTTGCCCATATAGTAATGCACTTTGGGGATGCTTTTTCCCTAAAGAATGACAGACAGTACAGGGAAAAGTAGATTCTATGCTTATTTTGTGATTGGCTTGCCACCTGATATTAGCTGGAGATTGGATGGAGGTGGTGGAAGGAGAAGGGATATAAAAGAAGACAAGAAGAAATTTTCAACTATTGGAAGGCAACTAATGTATGCTCAGTTATGAAATGTTTGGAAGCATTGAAAAGATAATGAGGAGAATTTATCCAGGTAGAAGGGCCCTAAGAAAGATGGGTTGGTGCAAGAATTATGGAATCAACTTTAAATAATGTAGTATATTGTTAACAAAGACATTTCTTCCTGAAATAGATGAGGCAACACAGCTGGATCCAAGCAAAAGAGACTTGTCCTCCTTAGATCTAAGAAGAGGGAGCCGCTATCCTGGAGGGTTCCAGAGAATCTAAGGCAAAGAGATTCTGTCCCTTTCAGTCCTTCCTAGTGCTACCCGGGAGACCTGAGTCAGGGGCTCTCCTCCTGGGTTCGTGCCTCACTTGCAAGAGAAGAATTCAAGCAAGAGACAACACGTAGAGTAGAAATGAACTAGCAAGTCTATTTATGAAATACACTAATCTGAGTGTATTTCACTCAGCTAATCTGAGTGCAACTATTTGGGGTTCAGGGATTGTATAGTTTAACCAGCTTCTAAATACCTCTTTTTCTCCCCCTTCTAGACCTTGCAATTAGTATACAGTTACAATGGACTTCTTTCTTAGCTAGTAAAGGCTTTGTGTCTAAGTGAAATTGCTACAGAGGCTCTCTTTCCCAGCACAGAGACTTCCTTGCCCAGCACAGAGTCTCAGGGACACCCCTCCTCCTATGCTATCTTTGCTTGTGATGTTTGGAACACCCGGCACTCTTATTGGACCAGGCTCAGGACTGCTGGGTTAATGGGTGAGACATGTCTCCCTCCCCCTTCCTGCCTTGATTTACTATCTATCCTGCCTAACACTCGCAACAGTGTGCCATGCTGGATAGAGTGTCCCAGGTAGTCCATCAGCCTGGATTAGGTTGTGCCCTAAGGTCACCCTCAGTCCTGTTTGAGGGGAGGACTTGCTAAAGGAGGAGGTTATATAGGAGAGGGGAAGAGTAGATATTAAGGTTGAAGTCCAGGCAAATATTTCTTTTGCTTGTGAGAGGTAGTGCACAGTGATGGATGCCCAGGGAGTCTCCCTACCTCTCACAGAATGCAGACAGAAAAGCAGCAAACCTGCTTCAAAGAAAAACTGTCTTTATTCCACATCTGTGGTTAGAACCCCATATATGCTGCTCAGTGGGTTTTTTAAAGGAGAGATGTGCATAAATCCCTTCCCCTGGCATTGTGACAGTGAGATGGTTTGGAAGATGATTGCCAGAGATCTTTGAAAGCCTCTTGCACAAGCCAGACCTCATGAGAGAAGAGAGGCCAGCCTTTTAGTCCCATGTGGACTATTCACCCTCTGTGACATCCAGAGTTCTTCGCAGAGATGATAAACCCAGAGAAGTACTGGGCATTGGCCTTGCCCTTGGGGATCCCTGAACTTTCACTTCCTTTTTTTAAAAACAAAATAAACTATGTTTTTAATTTTAACCAGAAGAAAACTCATTTGGTCCATCTTGTAAGGACACTTGAAATATATTTGCTAATAAAGACAGCCAACATTCTGTATTACTTTTCTTCAGTTTTTTCTGGGATATCTTTTTCTTTTGTGCCACCTCCTCTCCTGGATTAGGAGCAATCTGCTCTTTTTCAGTGAGGACCATCTTGACGTGTCAGGGAGAGCCCTTGTGTGGGTTAATCTGCCCATGAAATCTGCCCATAGGTTCTGTGCTGTGTCTTGGGAGCTTTGTTCACCTGGATGTGCTCAGTGACCAGAAAATCTACATCTAGACCATTAACTTCAGCATTACTCTCTGCATTTTTAAGCATGTGCAGCAAAAATTGAGCACTCATTTTGGGCCCCTGACCACTGCTTGGACTGGGCACACCTACCTGCTCCACCACTATAATGACGGACTGGCTCACATTGCTTCTGTACAGTGACATCCTTCAGGTGCTTGGTGGTGGCTTTTTGGATATATGCATACACACGATGGCCTAGACAGTTTCATGAGTGTTATTAAAGTGAACAGGAAGATTTGAACCTCTTGATTGGCATGATTTTGTGGGGCTTCCTCTGTCAAGTGAATAGCAAGCCATTTTCAGAGGTCACATCAGGCTGCTTACAGGAAGGAATGAACATAGGAAACAAAGGCCCAATGAGTGGTAGTAGTTTCTTTAAACTAATAATTTGTCATGTACAGTACTTTATTAACAAGTCTGTTTTCATTTTGCTTTTAATGGAGGCATTACAATCACTGAGATCTCTGTAGAGGTATAGAGGAATAAACTCTGTGTGTTGGTTGTATTTTGGGGAGGATGAAAAAAGACATAGAATGGAAATACAGGAAAATTTCTGTTAGTTAATTTGAGTTTTGTTGTCTGGAAACAATGAGTTTGCTTAATTACCTTTTACTATTACATTTCACTATTTACCTCTTTTCTTTTTTTTTAAGATTTCATTTATTTATTTTTAGAGAGGGAAGGGAGGGAGAAAGAGGGGGGGGGCATGGCCTGCAACCCAGGCATGTGCCCTGACTGGGAATCGAATCTGCGATACTTTGGTTTGCAGCCCGAGCTCAATCCACTGAGCTACGCCAGCCAGGACAACCTCTTTTATTTTCTAGAGGCCGATTGTTGTGTTTGAAAAGGGGGAAGCTATTTAATAATTGATGTGCATCTTTTAGTTTATTTTCCTACAAAGTAAATACAACAATTTCCCATATAACCTTTGAACCTAAATTCTATGTGCCTCTCCCCTCATACTGGTGCTCTCAAGGGTATTTGTACATACATGTATGTGTGCGATCATCTATCTTTAGTCCTTCATATGATTCAATCCCTATGATAAGAGAATGCTTGGTGGTATGGCTAAATATATTACTGTATTTTTTTACTCCTAAAATAATTTTTTTGAAAGTTAAAAACATACTTTTCTTCCAAGGAGATGAAGAAATTTCTTATGTAGTCCAGGTGGAGTCCATGGGGTCCTCACTTTGTCATCTGTGTCCTCTCAGCCTGTCTGCACTCATCTTTATTAAATAAAACCTTATTTTGCTTAGAAAGCTAATCTGGCTTACAGAAGTCTCTGCCCAAGGCAGGGCCAGTCCTGCCTCAGACAGTAGCACAGGCAGACCTGGGGACCATTCACCCGCCCCCTATCTTTTCTGTATGTCATATGACCCTTGGTGGTATTCCTTCATCCTCTGGTGTCTTGCACCTGTAGTCCATTTCTGCCATGTTTTTTCAACAATGTAAGGACTGAATACACACATGCCTTAATACTCATGGATAAGCATAAAAACACAATGGAATACTAATAATATCTAGCTTTAGTGAGTATCATGTGTCAGGCCTTTTGACAAATATGTACATTAAATCATCTCAACAACCCCATATTTTAGGTGGTATTTTATCAATTTTATTTAATAGGTAAAGAAATTGAGACTTGAAAAGGTTACATAACATAATCCAAATCATATGAACCAAGCAGAAGAATTAGAACTGGGATCCAAGAGAATCTGACCCAGAAATTTTCTTTTTAACTTACACTGTATTATAAATAACAAATAAGTCTTAAAAGAATTCTGGGAAATGTAACATTTTAAGGCAGCAAATAGTAAGTCAATTGAATGTTTGAAGAGAGATTGGCACTCAGCCCTTATTGATTTAGAGGTTAAAACAGATATGCATGAGAAAATATTTTTATAGTAACATAGAGGACATACAAACTTTATGTAGCAGATTATATATAAAAGAGCTCACTCTTCCATTCAAATCTGAATAGATAATTACTGCGTGCTTACTGTGTGCCAGACACTGTGTGTGCTATCTGCCAATATTATACACAGGCCTGTTTCTAACTTCTGAAGCAAACAGCATTGCAGGCAATCTCCATGCTCCTTGGTGCCATTTGAAAACCATAAGTTATGTTATTTCATGTTGCATTTAGGAGCACATGGCATTCATTTTCATGGAAATCTAACTAAGCACAGATGTCTGATTGTGCCTCCTTGCCTAGGGATTTATCTGCAAAACATGGGCAACTTTCTTTCTTTCTTTTTTTTAATCTCCCACATGCTTTGATTATTCACTTGAGTACTGAAGTTTTTTTTTTAAATGATGGTTAAAAGAATCATAATGGCAAGAAGTGAGAGTGATTTCAAATCCATGACTGATGGTATATTGTCCACCTATTTGTTGATGCAAAACCAGCAGACTCCTCTTGTTCAGGCCCAAGGGTTTTGTCTAATTAGAGACAACCCCTTCTGTTCTGAACAACACATACATGCTTGCAGATCCTGCTTCTTGTTTTCTACCTGAGACTATATCAAGAAGCAAAAGATTGATGCCTTACCAGTCTGGCTACTGAGGATTTTTGCCTTCCTGTAGTCTGCATTGGATAAGGAGGCATATTATGAGACTTGGCAAATCCACTTGAATGAATTTCACTTGTTACTTCCAGGTCAATAAGCATCTTTAAGCATTCTAGGGCCTGTAACATTCCCATAACATCTAAGCAGGGCTCTCGCTGGAGAAAAGTTAACCAAAAGAAATGTAATCCTTTAAGTCTCACATAGGACATGCTTGAGTTAAGAGAGAGAGAGAAAGAGAGAGAGAGAGAGAGAGAGAGAGAGAAAAGAACGAACAAGATGAAGATGAAAGGGTGAATCCATTTTGATGATCAGGTATTTTTTTAAAAAATGCTCACAATATATTAGCTAAACTTTTTAAATTGAGTTCATTAACTTCTTGAAATTGCATACACATTAATAGGATTTTTATTATTAATTCCTCCAATTTGTTTATACTAGGTTCTGAAAGAGGTCTTATTATTTTCTTGAGTCTAGCTATGCATTGATGAGACTCATTAAGCATAATGGAATCTGGCAATTTATCACCCAGGTTAAAAGCCCTTTACATGTAACCGCCATTTACCCTTTGTATTTAGAGGCACCTCCTTGGCATCAATCAAGGGCCCCATGCAACTTCCCAGTTTTCTAAATAACAGAATTGCTACATTGTTGGACATGTCCTTCGTTTTCTGCACTGCCCTTCCTCCTACCCACATTGACATGAATACGAAATTGTTTTATTCAAGCAAAGTTGTAAAAGTATACAGAGTTAAGCTGTTTGGATAAATGTAATCTTGCCCTTTCTATCATTTCTTTCCCAAACATTTTCTGGTAACATTTCTTCACTTGAGCCTTGTTCTTTAGGGAACTCTCGGAACTCAATGCCCTTTACAAATGCTAAACGTCTCTTTCTTGTTATGAATGGAACATTAGCCACCTAAGGTCTCTGTCTTCGCCCATCATGACTAATGCGATTGTAATTTCATCAAGGTCTCTCCTGACATCAAATACCAGGGCAGTGAAATGCTAAGTGGATTTGGATGTCACCTGATCTCCAAGATGAAATTCAAAGCCCTTGTCTATTTAAAGGTTCAGAGGCAGTGGGGTCCCAGCTAAGCCAATGGAGGGGTCCCTGATGGGGCAGACTGAATGAAGAAAATAAGTAATTTCTTAAAAGAAAAAGACACTTCAAACAAAATATAGAGTACCTAAGCAAATACGGGGAAGACACAACTACTTCAATTTTAGTCTATCTTCTACCTTTAATGGTTTCTCCTTTTCTCTTTTACAAATAAATCAAAAGAAAACATTTCAAAGCTAAGTAAGCTGTATACGATCCTATTCCAACATGCAATCAAATGCTATTGACCTAGTGTTCCTATTTGGGGGATTTTTGCTTGTATTTTTAATCATCATTTCCCTTTAATTGGGATTGGCAGGTCTGTCTTCTGTATTTTCAGGCCAGCCCTGAGTCTGTGAGAGGTGTATGGGATGAGAGTGGCACGGCTTGAGCTTCAGAACAAAGTCAAACTCTATTGAAAATTGAAAGTTTGAACCTGGTCCAGTGGCCTCAGTGCTCAAATCAAAGTTTAGTATCTCAAAGCTAGTTATAGTATGATTTTAATGAACATAAGCCCTTAATATTTTCCTTATTCTTCACTGTCCCTTCTGAGATAGTGAATGTCACTTAAGCCATCTGCCTCTGTCAAGAGATCATTATTTTCAGCCCTGGCTGGTGTAGCTCAGTGGATTGAGTGTGGGCTGCGAACCAAAGTGTCGCAGGTTCAATTCCCAGTCAGGCCACATGCCTGGGTTGCAGGCCATGGCCCCCAGCAACCGCACATTGATGTTTCTCTCTCTCTCTCTCCCCCTCACTTCCCTCTCTAAAAAATAAATAAATAAAATCTTTAAAAAAAAAAGAGATCATTATTTTCAGAGACTGTTGTTAAAACCTTGGGATCCTTGTGGCTCAGTCATTTGCTTCCATCCCTAATTTTGACCCTTTGTCCATTTCTGTGGCCCATCATCACTTCTGTCACTCTGTACCTGGCCTCTTGGACTCCAGCCTCCCCTGGGCGATCCCCCCAATACCCTGCTAGAGGATGCATACCAGCTAAGTGGCTTCTGCTACATGGCAGCTTAATGGAAGTTGTCCATGGCTCTCATTTTTTTCCACATCAAACCCAAACCATTCTTCCCTGGCTTTTGAAGCCTTTCATGATCTGCCCACTGCTCCCTGCCCCCCAGCCTCATTCCTCCAATTCCCCAGCACAGACATCTCATCTCCACTGTGAATCATTGGTCATGCTGTCCAGAAATGTCCTCCCGGAAATGTCTTCCCTGATCTTGGCCTTTTCAAAGTATATCCATGTTTGACCCATGAAGGCTTTCCTGGTATTGCTAAATCTTATCTTCTATTCCTCTCAATTTATAGGGATTTGTGATATGTGTGATGCAACACTGCACTTCATTCTCTCTTATTTCAGATTTTTATGTGCCCCTCACACCTTCCAAAAGGATGTGCAGCATGACTTAAGTAGATAGTATCTCATAATGTTTGATCATTGCTTCCTACCTAAGTTTCTTATCTCCTCTGCTTAGTCATCAGCTCTTTCAAGATAGGTGCCATATCTCATGCTTCATTTTGAAAGGTATCATGGAAAGACAGAGAAGACACAGAGCTAGGAGCCAGAAGACTTGAACTAAATATAATTTTGCTACAAATTGACAGTGTGACTTTAGGTGAATTGCTTGAACCTGGACTGACTAAATTATATAAAAATTGCTAATAACTGCATTTTTCATCAAAGGAAAAGAGCTTTTTTTATCCCGTTCTTGAAAATAATACTTTCTCGTTGTGAAAAATCAAATAATAGAAAAACACTTAAAGAAGAAATAAAAAATTACCTGAATTTATACTATCCTGAGATAAACATTATTAACATTTTAGTATTTATCATTTCACATGGATATTTTTTCTTTTTTTTAATCCTCACCCAAGGACATTTTCATTTGTTCTGTTAGAGAAGGAAGAAGGGAAAGAGTGAAGGGAGAGAGGGAAACATCGAAACATCTATGCAAAAGAAACATCGATTGGTTTCATTCCTAGGTACCTAGGTAGACCTGGGATCTGCACTGGGGCCGGGATCGTTTGCATCCAGAACCGGGTGTCAGATCACACCTAGGCACGTGTCCCAACCGGGAATCAAACCTGCAACACTTCGGTTATGGGTGGACATCCAACAACTGAGCCACACTGGCCAGGGCCACATAGATTTTTTTTTTATCCATGTGCACATATGGATAGGAGATTTCTCTGTCTACCTATCTATCCATTTACCTGTCAGCTCATGAGAAAAATACTTATTTCTTGGCAGTTTTTCCTTCTTAACAATACAAGGTGGACACATTTTCACTTCACCAAATTATTGTGGTATTGTATGGATATTAAAGAATGTATAGTCCCTTCCTAAAAACGTGTTTAGAGAATGATGTAGGAATAAACATACATACTGACTGCTGAAATGGGTTTATTATCTCCAGTTTACTGTCTTTGATGAGGTATTTCTACCTTTGTACAGAATCTAACCTTTTACTCTTTGCCTTCCTAATCAAACATTTGTTTCCTGGGTTTAGTTCAGTGAGTGTCTGGGCTGAGGCCTCCACCTTCAGCTCCTCCTGCTCTGGCTCCATCACCTGGGTACATGGTCCCTGAGACACAATCCCAGTATCCAACAAGCTCTGAACGTCAAATGTTCACTTTTATTTGTTTTTGAAATATTTGACCTAACTCAACTGACAGAAAAATCTAATGAAATTTGGTGTGAGTCAACTTACAGTTTGTATTTAATTCATTTGGTGTAAACATTTGTTTCATTTCATACACATTCATGCATTTGACTATGAGTTGCAGCCCAAGTCTTTGCTGGGAGTGATACATAATATAGAATATATGTTATCTCTTAATTACATAAATGAAAGTATTCTGAATTTCAAAATGCACCTGGTACAAAAAGTTTTGAGCAGGAGATTGTAGCCCTGTCTTAAATTTGAGAGCTATAATCCCTATAATAAAAATTAACACTGGTTTTCTGGTTTGCTCTCATGTACAGAGAGAGAGAGAGAGAGAGAGAGAGCGAGCGCGCAAGCGCCAGGATCAAGCATTAATTACCACAGTAGTTTTTAGACTTGTATTTTCTTTTTAGACTTCAGAAAATATCTTCAAGTGAAATCTCATCAAAGTGGAGATAACAGTCAAGGCTCTGTCTCTAGAGGGGAGTCTGCTGGGTCCCTCCTCCACACCCCCGGAGGTCCCCTCTGCTCTGATTCGGGGAAAAGAGCTTCAGTGAAAGTGAACAGTTTCTCAGGCCTGAGATGCCAAGGCGGGCAGGGCTGCCATCCAGACTGTAGTGACCTGGAGCACTGGCCGGGCAGGGAGTGCCGCCTTCCCATTTTGTGGTTGATGTTTCTGCTGTTGTTTTGTCCTGATTTTCTTTTTTAATCAGGTGAATAAGAATTCACATTTAGCATGTAGGAAGGATTGTAAGGAGGTTCCATGAAAGCCAGGTCATTTCAAGGTCACACTTAAGGAAGTTCAGAACCACCGGACTTAAAATGTATTGACCAATCCCTATCTGGGGCAATTATATCATTTTCATGATAAATAAAGCCTTGGTGAACATAAATGTACTTGCATTATTGTCTCTTTGTATTACCATGTTCTTACGATAAATTTTGAGAGAAGTGTTTTATATACACCTTAAAACTTTTGTGCATAGTACCCTCCAAAAAGATCATACAAATTTATACTCCGTGTGATCCTTAAATTCTCTTCAAATCCTGATTTTAAGAGACATTAAATCAGTAATAAGCATTTAACTATGTTTTATTAATATTTTTTAGTGTCTAACGCATAATTTTGAAGTGCCAAGTAAATTTAATAAACACTGCAAAAGGAGGTTTCCTCAAAACATGTTTCTTTAGTTGAGGTATTTAAAGTCTTTATTTAAGATTTAAATTACCCAAGTGTCCCAGGTTCGACTCCCAGCCAGGGTACATTCCTAGGTTGCAGGCCATAACCCCCAGCAACCGCACATTAATGTTTCTCTCTCTCTCTCTATCTCCCTCCCTTCCCTCTCTAAAAAAATAAATAAATAAATAAAATATTTTTAAAAAAAGATTTAAATTATCAGTGTTTTAAAAAATTCTCTAATAAATTTTTAACTTTACCTCTTTTACTCCTTTATTATTTTTTAATTAATTTTTTTTAAAGATTTTATTTATTTTAGACAGAGGGGAAGGGAGGGAGAAACAGAGAGGGAAACATCAGTGTGCGGTTGCCTCTCACACGCCCCCTACTGGGGACCCAGCCCCCAACCCAGGCGTGTGTCCTGATCTGGGAATTGAACCTGAGACCTTTTGGTTCCCAGGCCAATGCTTATTCCATTGAACCACACCAGCTAGGGATACTCTTTTACTATTGATAAGCAATTTGTAAAGAAAGATTCTCAGAAAGAAAATTGTTACTTACAATGATTATCAAAACTTACAAAACTAGCCCTGGCCGGTGTCGCTCAGTTGATTAGAGCATCATCCCATAGACCAAAAGGTCATGGGTTTGATCACCTATCAGGGCACACACCCAAGTTGTGGGTTTGATCCCCGGTCAAGGTACATACTAGAAGGCAGCCTGGCAATGTTTTTCTCTGGCATCAGTGTTTCTCTCTCTCTCTTTTTCTCAAAGTAATAAAAAAATGCCCTCAGGTAAGGATAAAAAAAAAATTGCAAAACTAAACTATCAACAAAATTTGTCCATTAAGCTACTTCTGTGGGGTTTTGTTTTTAAGATGAACCAATTTTTTCCTGTATTGATTTATTATATGTTTTAAGTGTACACTATCAGGGAAGTGTCTATAAGTGATATAATAAGAGCATAGCATTGAATAAGACATTTTCTCTAGAAATATTAATGGCTAACATCTTACAAGAGCATTTGAGTGCCAGCAGGATTCACCTCTGCTACTTTAATTATTGAAGGCTTTTTTCCCTCCTCACAATGAGTGAATTATATAGTGAACACATTTCAAATTGAATGAAGCTATAGTTTTCAGACAGTATAAATCTAACAAGAAAAATGTTGAAATCCAGGAAACTTTTAGAAATCAGATTAATAAATAAAAAAGGAGCCTCTTTATGGCCTCCATAAATATGCCTGTGTGATTAGAGTGATGGATCGTCAAAGCATTCGCAGCAAGCTCTTTTTGAATTCAGTTGCAATTTTGAAGTTGTTTACATGCTGAATAAGATGTTAGAAAATAAACTCCTGTTGCCTTCATGGAACTTATATCTTTCAATCTAAATATGCAGTCTATGGAGATATAGATATAGATATAGTCTCTGTTGCATCATGTATGCATGAATCAAGTTGTATATATATATATATATGTATTTTTTCTATGTGGTAGGATTCCAGAAAAATCCTCCTAGTGCCCATTTTCTGGTAAGCCTGGTTCATAATCAGGACAGGCCTTCAGGGGCTATCCTGGCACACATACTAGGCACTGAATGAGTATTTGGATCATGACCCAAGCTGGCCTTGCCATTTGGGGTTCAGATATATACACATTTAGAGTTCATTTTTGTCAGTCAACACGTAGTTGGGATACAACATCAGCTAATAGGGATCCAGTGAGGATTAAAAAGTAAACCCATGTGCTCATAGCCCAGTGTTTATTCCAATAATTTGGCCATTGTTAAAAAAGGCAGGACTGATGCTACTTTTGCCTGTGGGTCGCAACCGTTTCTTAACTGGAACTATTATGAAATTTTATGTGTGTCTGTGTTAGTGACAAAGCTATGTGTTAGCTTACTGCGAATGTAGTCTGTTAAGACAAATAAGACATACTGACCCTGTGAACCCCTGGTATGAAGGTAGAACCCCAATGTCTGATAGGTAGAAGGCCAGAGACAGGAAGAGAGAGTTTTGATGCCAGGTCTGTCAGTTATCATATGTGTGACCTTGGGATGTTACTTAGCTTCTCTGAGCCTTATTATCTCTCCTATGAATGATGATGATGATGATGATGAAGATACCAGCACCTAATGAAACAGATGAGAGGATCTAATGAAATAACATTTTTAAGTACTTAGCATAGTGGCTAGGACATACTAAGTGCTTTATAAATATTAGCTGTTGCTTCTTACATTATTATTTAAATTTCCTTACCTATACTCAGCAGTAAAGTGTAAACAATGTCCACTTTTGTTATAAAGAAGAAATGAGCTATTGTATCTAAAACACTATGTGTCCCTGACACATAGCTAAATAAGGTATAGTTACTACTCTCATCCATCTACCCATCCATCCATCTATCCACACATCGAATTAGAAATCTACCCAGTGTTTTTAGGGGAAGGGAGAGAGAGAGAAACATTGATGTGAGAGAAACAGTGATTGGTTGCCTTTCATTTGCACCCTGACTGGGAATTGAACTTCAACCTTTTGATGTATGGGATGATGCTCCAACCAACTGAGCAACCCAGCCAGGGAACCAACCAGTATTTTTGAGGGTCTCTCATGTATTGGAGATTAGTATGTCTTATTGTGAAAAGCACTGCTATTAATCTTTGAAAAGGCAGAGTGATCATAGTAAGATATACCTTCTGTGTGGATAGCACATTATAATCCATTAAAGAGCTTTCCTATACATTATTCCATTAGAAACCTTCTGAAACATTTGTTGTAGTTATCAATTTCTACTAATGAGGATGATAAAAACAAGCATCAGAGGGGTTATGATTCATCCTAGCTTATGTGACTAGTGAGGGGTTGACAAACTTTTTCTGTAAAGGGCCCAGCTTTTGTGGGCTATGTGGTCTTTCCACAGCTGTTCAGCTCTGCCCCTGAAGCAGACAGCAGCCCTAGACAATAAGTAGACAGGTATGTGTGACTGTGCTCCAGCAAAACCTGATTTGCAAAATCAGGCAGTGGGCCAGATTTGTGGCCCCCTGAACTAGTCAGTGCAAAGCAGTTCCACAACTTTAGATTTCTGACTCCAAGTCCAGGCATTTTATGATTCTGTTGCATCATTTCAACACAATTGCTAGGCAGAGAATACTACAGTATGCCTTTATAATATTACTTAACAAACATGATCATCTAGTCCCCATTTCTGTATCCTGCTTCCTGATCAAGAAATATTTTATTAAACACAAGGCAGAAATTCAGTTTTACTTTGCCCCTCAGTCTTGTTACCTTTTTCTAAAAAGATGTGAATAGGAGTTCTTTTTTTTTAGGGAGCCCCATTAACTTCTAGTGACCATTGATTTCTTTTCTAATTGTCAGAGTCTTGTAACATACTGCATTCTAGAAATATGGGGTTTGTGTGTGTGCTGGGGTGGGGGGTGATAATCAGCCTAAAAACTGATTTATAGCTTCTAAATGCAGTTTTTTTCCTTTGGTTTTGAAAAATTAAAAAATTCTGAAATGTTTTTTTAAAAAATAAATACATCATCCTAGCCCTGGCTGGCGTAGCTCAGTGGATTGAACGCAGACTGGGAACCAAAGTGTCCCAGGTTTGATTCCCAGCCAGGGTACATTCCTGGGTTGCAGGCCATAACCCCCAGCAACCGCACATTGATGTCTCTCTGTCTCTCTGTCTCTCTGTCTCTCTGTCTCTCTCTCTCTCTGTCTGTCTGTCTCTCTCTCTCTCCCTCCCTTCCCTCTCTAAAAATAAATAAATAAAAATCTTTAAAAATAATAATAAAAAAATAAATAAATACATCATCCTGCTTTCAATATGGGCCCTTTCTGACTCATTATGATTCCCCAAAGATTGTGAACAATACTTCCATAGTCCCTTCTTAGGTCCTTTATTATTGCTGAGTGTAATTTATTGCTGGACTTGAATTTACGCAACGCAGCTGACTGATCTCCCTTGGCTCTTCTTACCTACCTGGGATTTCATGTTTTCCTCTTCTTTTCCACTTACAGATCATATGTCTTGATAGTAGAGGTAGAAACAGCACAGGAATTGATGATTCTGCTCTATTAACATTATGTATCTGCATCAAGCAATAAGTCAGTCCCATCCTTGTTCTCTTCTGACTCCCGACACAGTCTTTTTTTTTTAAAGATTTTATTTATTTATTTTTAGAGAGGGAAGGGAGGGAGATAGTGAGAGAGAGAGAAACATCAATGTGCAGTTGCTGGGGGTCATGGCCTGCAACCCAGGCATGTGCCCTGGCTGGGAATCGAACCTGTGACACTTTGGTTTGCAGCCCGTGCTCAATCCACTGAGCTATGCCAGCCAGGGCCCGACACAGTCTTAACCTAACAGTCTTTGCAGATCTAAACAGGCTCTGTAAGCCATGTCCAACCCTGGATTTTCTGACACTGTTTTTACAGATTTTTGTCTTTGATTATTTGTCCTTCCTTCCACACATCCCAATGCTTATTATTCTTTTATATTTACAGAGCATACGTTTACAAATTGAAAACTATAAAAGCTATAAAATTTTTAAAAATAACATGAATTTAATATGATAGATAGTACTGTTTTGATGAAACATTTGCTAGACTTATGATTTGAGTGTGGCTTTCTGTGGCCTTTCCTAGGAGGAGTAGGTTCTCTAGAGTTTGGCTGCCCTGTAGTCTTCTGGTGGATAATGACTCAATTGTCTCTTCTGTTTTCACTCTTTGAGCTACCCAGTGTTTATTTTACTGTATATTAACTTTGCCTTTACTGGTGTCAGGGATGTGCCATTTGTTCATTAAGTCTACCTCTGTTCTCTTTTATTGGCTTTTAACAAGAACATTGTGATCAGAAGTACAAGGGTGGTATTGGGCTGTATGATGGCATTTGTTTGGAAGTTGTGCATGAATACATTTAGGGTGCACTTAACATTCATTTTTATACCACTGAAATGACATCAGAAGTCTAAAGGTACTTTTTGAGATCTTGTGGATTCATAAAAAATATGACTTTGTATACTGAGAAAATCCCTGAATCTATTTTTGTAGCTCTGTTTAAGGAATATTGACTGAGATATCCAAACTCTTTTGACTTTTTCTAAATATCCAGCCCTTTATTCCCCAGATTATACTCCTGTCTCACACTTATGTGTGAGATGGTTATGAATCCTCCCTCCCAGCTGGTATCTTTCCTTTAATGGGAGGACCCTCAGTCACGTACTGGTTCCAGTTCCTCCCAGCTCTCTTGATTTGCCATGATCTGCCACTCACCAGCCTTTGGAAACTTGTTTTAGTTTTCATTCACATCCTTATATAGTTTTTTTTCATTTTTCCCTCCATGACAATTTTTTGTTATTTCCGTAATCATTTCTCCCTTTTAACAATTGGAGCATAGAGAACAATTTCCCAAGATTCACCACCTGCTGTGGTGCTTATCAGAAACTTACTGGCATGTCTGGTATGACAATTCTCAGACTCTGGGAAGAAGGCACTTCATTGCATTACCATCAGAACAATAAAAGGAATCCCCTGCTGTTCAGGTTCACCTGGTACTTGATTGAATTGGAGCCCTTCGTCAGCCTGCCTAAAATTCCTATGGGTGCCCTGACAGGCAAGCTTCCTCTTTGCTAAGCCTGTTTATTAAGGCTTCCCTTTTTGTACTTTATTGAGCCTAGGAGTAGGCATTTTCATTATGTCTCTTTTCTTCTCATTCTTTTTTGTTCCTTCTCCTTTATCTCTCAATCTTTAATGGGTTACTCATCACCCTGATTAATACAAAAATAGCAAATCTTCCTTTAAAAGAAACACATAAGCCAGCTATGATCTTTCTGTTCTAGAGCATCACCCTTGGGCCCTCCAGCTCTGTTCACCTTCCCTCATCTTCTCTTTCTTTTTATCTCTGTTCCGATTGGATTTCTTTCTGGGTACCCATGGGGTCAAATCATCCTGGGTTTAAACCCTACTCTCTTTCCAGAATTAGTTGTTTGGGAAACTGTTAACTTGGTTGTGTTTTAGATGAAGTTGCTTAGGGATTGTCTCCATAATTGGTCAGCTTTAAGTTGGAAATTTCATTCCTCTATCTTCTGTATTTAGCCTCTGGATGTAACTCTCTTGGTGGCCAGCAGCTAGATTCATCTACATTCTCTTCCACTTAGAAACATTTCTCCCTAAAAATCAGTTGTGATCCTAAAGTCAGCTTTGCTGATCAGGAGACCAATAGAGAGATCCGTGTGAGTTGTCTGATGATAATAATGCCATGTATCAGGAATTTCCCCATCCTAACCTGATAGTGGAGATGTCAGGCAAAAAAGCTATAAAATTATGACCCTTGTATGGTGTGAAGTTTGCCTTCTGTTGTTTAGCTCAGCGTTGTTAGTCTGAATTGCCTTTGACTAATGTCTAGTAATCAATTTTACCCATAGGTCCTACTTCCAAATAGTTTATGCTAAGTAGAAGGACAAATAAGTGATTTTTAATTAGGTTGTTCTATTGCCCTTAATTCTGCACAGTGGTTTAACACATTCTCCAAAATTACATTTTCTAATTACAAGATAACACAAATATATATAGAACTCCTTTGGGGTCACTTTCTAAAGGACGCAGGCAAGAATTCATCTGGTATTCAAAAAGTACCACATCAGAAGTTCTTTCTAAATCATGAGGAGTTGACTTGGCTACACGGAAATACATCATCTTCTTGGTGAATTTAATACTTTTTGAGTCATGTTATTAATAAGATAGCTTTTGCATATAGATATTCAAATATATGTACTCGGTTATAGTCCCAGAGAAAATAAGGGGCAAATGAGATTCCTGAGTCATTAATATGAAGAATTACCTTAAACACAGTAGATTTTCCTTATGTCACATCATGCAAAATCTCCATAGCAACTTCACATAATTATGCAGAAGATTTTGGTGTAGTAGCAAAACTAACCCCAGAGGAAATCGTAAAGAATAGTGACATAGGTGAGACAGATATGTGGATAGGGTGAACATAGGAAAATTGAAGGGGGGCAGGTCTAAGATGTGAAAAATACGCAGAGGACAAAAAAAGATTGCCTGCTTTGTGCTTTGGAGAGTACTATTTATATCACTGTATTGTCTGGAAATTGGAGACTGGGGGCTTCTATATCTATTGATAATACCACCCACTAGAACCACTATTGTTAAAGGAATGCCAGCATTTCTATTATATTTTTTCTGAGTTTATAACAATTATAAGAAAGCTTCTTTAGGCAATATGTTGGCATACTTGCTTGAAATAGAGAAATGATTTTATAATTATTTTTTTAAAGATTTTATTTATTTATTTTTAGGGAGGGAAAGGAGGGAGAGAGAGAGAGAGAGAGAGAGAAACATCAATGTGCAGTTGCTGGGGGTTATGGCCTGCAACCCAGGAATGTACCCTGGGAATCGAACCTGGGACACTTTGGTTCCCAGCCCACGCTCAATCCACTGAGCTACTCCAGCCAGGGCTTTATAATTATTTTTGAATTCATAAAACTTGCTTGAGTTCTTACATTTAAAAGAAAATAAAAAGCTTTAGACACACTCCAGGTAGGAAAATAACATCAAGTTCAGTCACTGTGAAACATAACTGAGATGCCCCAGCACAAACATCTCTTGCAGTTTACAAGAGATGATTTTTCGCAAATATTAACATATAGAGCTAACTCATGCTTGGGTATTTTTTCCACCTAAGTTCCCAACATAAAGTTATTTACTTATAGGGAGCTACTAAAGTACTAAAGTGATTAAAGCAAGATAGCAACATGGCCAGATCTGCATTTTAGATACCTTGACTTCATTTTGGAGAGTAGAATTAGCAGGTAAAGATTAAAATCACAGAGATTGTTAAAGAGATCATTTTGAAACACAGACCTTTCCAGTGACCCATTCCCTTTGTCACAAATACCAAGTATAAGCTCCATGGAAGCCCATTTGTGCTGCCTCTAACCATGAGGGCATTTATGTAACTTCATTATTTTGAGGGTGATCTTAGCTATGTCTTCTTAACATTAAGGTGTTGATTAAATTTGTTTAATTTTGCATTATGGAACCTAGTCTCATTTTAAGGCCAGATTTAGTCCATTTCTTTGCTTTCAAGCAGAACATCTAAGTGATTATGAGTACATAAAAATTTATTCTATTTTAAAGGCTATAAGAAAAAATACATTTTCCTACTAATCTTTCTGTGTGTGTGTATAGGCATGTGTATCAACCAATTGGTAGGAATAAATGTTGGGCGACTATAGTTTTGAAAGAACAGACAAATAGGACAATACCTAGGGTTGGAAAAGCATGCATTTATTACGTTTTGTCCATCCATCCAACCAACATTGTTGAAGGTGATTATAAAACAGACATGGAACTTAACATTGTGGAAATTACAATCTAGCCAGATGGCCGGCATCAATCAAATATATCTGCCTTTAAACAGTTAATGCACACTTATCTCATAATGCCACTTATCCAACTCTTGCTTTTCAAGTTGATCAAGAATCTCAGGTCCTTGGCATTTTTCAGATGTCTACCAGTTGCACTTGAATTGTATGAGAAGGCATGTGGACAGTGAACATGGCTCCCCAAGTTCCCTGGAAAACAGCTAAAAGGCATCCCCACCTTGCTGTTATAATGCTTTGATTACCTCTGTTTTCTAATTAAAAAGTATAATAGCCTCCAATGTCAATCATAAAAATTTGGGTATTTCTCAAGAAACATAAATATTTAGTTTTGATTCCTGGACGGACAACTTTCTCATTTGTGGGCTGTAGGGCTTCTTCCAAATTTCAGCTTAAGTAATTAAATTCCCAATGTGCAATAATGTCATGCTTAGGTAGTATAGTCCTAAGATACCACTTAACATCCTGTCCTTTAGTTCTTCTTCAGTGTGATCCCTTAACTCTAGGCAGTTAGATGCATTGAACAGAAAAATCAGAGTTCAGTCTTCAACACTGATGCCCTTGAACTCTCCCATGTGCCTCTGACAGCTCCAGGCAAGGACAGGGAAGCTGCAGGGCAAGTGGTGAAAATGGTGATTAAATGCTTTACTTTTTACTTCCTTAAATAGTCTGTATTTATCTCTCATTGTTAACTCTGCTCTGATAGGTACAAAATATGCATAATATATATTTTTAATAGTTGTTCCACAGCCCCAAAAGAGGTGGTTAATAAGAATAAAAGACAAAGGTCTGAAATGGAATTTGAGACATAAGCACATCATCGTTCCTTCAAATGTGAAAAGCAGAATCATAACTTTTTCTATGGTACTTTTACTTAAAGATCAGATTCAAAGAAGATGGTAGGGAAAGGAAAGAAAAAGCAAATGCAAACATGTGACCTGAATGATTATACCCCATGCACGACGTTTGTGGAAGCTCCCCTTTTTGCTGGACTCTAAGGTGTCTTTGCAGTACAGTGTCTGGAATGAAGTTGACTTCCCAGGAGTGTGGGTATGTAGCCAAAGGATTGAAGATGAATCAAGATCAGGAGGAAAAATAAAGGTTTGATGAGTAATCACAATACCATACAATCTTTTGACTTAAAATAAAACCCAGAGCATACATCCCAAAAGTGTGCTAGCTAGGAGGAAAGAAAATATTTGCAGCTATATGTGACCATCTTGAAAACAAAAATTCAAGGAAAGATTTACCTCTTGTTTTGTATAATATTAGCATCTCATATTTTAAGAAGTTCTCTGTTAATATAAATCATAATAAGATTATTTGTCAGTTGATATATACAGAACTTTTTATTCAAATCTCAGGACATTTTATTTGCATATAAAATGGCATGTTTATACTCCACAATAACTAGCCCTGAAGGAGTGATATTTAGTAGGAGAATACAATTATCCCAGTTAAGCCATAAACATTTTCTTTAGGGCAGTGGCTACAGTTTCAGATAGTCTCATAATCATTCATGTAAAGTACCAAGCTATTACCACACCGAGCTAGATAAGAAGTTAAGCTGCAAAAATGTTGTGATTTCATGTGAATAAAATATGCTTTTACTTATGCACCATTTTAGAAGTTATAAACATAAAGATCAATGAACTATTAAATTTTTATTCTGGGTTCCATATGAAGGTTCTAAATAGTTATTTTAAGTACAAATGCTAAAAACTGTAAATATTGTATTCCATGCCATGTTCACCACCCAGAATTACTTTATTTTTCAGTTAAGGTGATGACATTATATAGAAAGTAGTTAGAATAGATCTAGTTAATAATTTGGGACATTTAAAGTAGCCTGTTCAGGATGTCTTGCTGTGTGCCTCGCTCTTTGTCCAAGCATTGTTTTCTAAGATTTTGGGACATGTTTCCTAGATAGTTAAACTGTCTCAATGGTTTAGAAATCACATATGATCTTGCCCACAAACTAGAAAAAAGTTTAAATTAACTTTGTTTTTTAATCTATCCTAATTTTGGAAGAGGTATTCTATTAGAAATTTGGAGGCTTGGCCTAGCAAATGGGTTCTATCGTTAATAAGCTGGGTGACAGTTCATTTATCTTCTATTGAAAATTCTTATCTCTTAGTTGATGTATCAGGCTGACTTCTAAGAGTAGATCAGCCAGCACTGCTGGAGATTGTGTTCCTTACCCCAACCTGGTATGCAAGGATAAGATCAAGTGAGTGTGCAGGCAAGAATCGAAAAGAAAACGGAGATCTCTGAGGTGGAGAAGGTGACTGAACAAGTAATGAAGGAGCCTGAAGTGAGCGCTACTGAGCACAAGAAAGAATCAACAAGTCAGAGAAATATGAGAACAGTCATAGCAAATGCCTTAATTTGCCCTGTCTGGCCACCTTTTAGACAGAACTATGCTCTGAAGTCTAGGGAAGGAATTGTTATGGGAAACCTAGACTAGAGGGTCTGTAAAGGGCTTTGTACCATTAAAAACTGTATAAATGTCTTCTTTCTTAGGACATTAGGTAATAATCCAGTTCGTTCCTTCCAAAGTTGCTTCATGTCTTTTGGTGACAGTAATGCATAACTCAGGCTTCAGGTTTGCAAGCTGATTTTATAAGGTCTCATTACTAATACTCTTGGATTTTTTAAAAAATGAAGTTCACTTCCATTGAGTTTATGAATAACTGTACCCTAATTGGGAATTCAGTGTCGTCTGCTGAGTCCCAGTTTGTTTAAATATGACCCAAAGTTTCTTTCAGGGCCTGTCCAGTGAGAGCCTGGCTCTGTCTTTAGCTTCTAGCAAGACAAGCTTCTTGTTTGGCAGAAAGCTGTGGAGTCACAAGACAGGCAGCTGACTTTAAATAGTCCTTTTTTGGCTTTTATTTTGTCAACATCTGGACAATGGATCCTGAGCCAGTTTCCCAACATATGTTCTTCTGGAAATTTCATTCAAATTGGCTGGGAAATTAATTTGGCTAGTATATAACCTGCTTCATTTTGGCCCCCAACCAGTGGGATTTCTGGCCAGAGCCTTCTGTGGCAGACATCTATCTCCCTGAGTTTAGGCAGTCCGTATAAATCACTGGCCGGCCCACCTGGTCAGACCATTCTCTGAATGAGAAAACAGGCTCTCGTTATATGCACAGAGAGCACCTACCCTCATCTTTCTGCACTCAGCGACACACCCACAGTGCGGGGTCTGGTGTTGCCAATATCAACACACCACCTTTGGCATGTGCTTAGGTATGCCTTGCTAACCTTCTCCCCTTCCTGGGCCTCTGCTCAGCATATTCTTAACATGGGGTTGGTGTGATAGTTTGTGCTTCATAACTCATACCAAATTGTGTCTGGGTAGTTCTTGCCCTGTGAGCAATGGTACCTCATTCCTTCATTCATTCATCCATTCATTCTTCTATGTATTCTTTCAAGGTAGGTTTATTAAGCACTTACTACACACTTGTCAGGCACAGGTTAGATACTAGGGAGACAGCAGGGACTGAACAAAGAAAAACTACCCTCATGGAGCTTCCATTCTCATGCGGAAGACAAATCATAAAGAAAATAAGCCAAATGTATAGAAGGGTATGAGTGCTGTGGGCAACCAGAAGCAGAGAGCAGATACAGAGTGTTGAGGTTTTAAGCAGGATGGCGGGGAACTCTCTCCTTTGAGGGAAGATGTTAAGGAGGGAGGAGATGAGGCAGAACAAATTTAAGGGAGGAGGCAGGCTTCAGATTTAAGTAAGGGAGGCGGTGCTGTCCCCACTGCAGAAGCACACTGTGCTGTACTTCATGAGTGTGGGAAGTCTTGCAGCAGTTTGAGCAGCACAGTGGCCTGATGTGGCTTACATTTGAACAGCACCATTCTAGCTGCTCTAAATAAAGCAGAAGGCAGAAGCAGGGAGACCCTTGCAGAGGCTGATGCAGTAATCCAGGTGGGTCAGAGTGGTGGTTGTAGACATGGTGGGGACAGTGAGATTCTGGGTGTATTTTGAAGAGAAAGCAGACAAGCTCTCCCAAAGGATGTGATATGTGTTAGACTGAAAGGAAAGAGTCAAAAAGTCACCCAGATGTGGCCTGGGTCACAGCAGGGATCATATTGCACACTTGAGACAATGGAGAGACAGAGGCAGAGCAGGTGACGGGGAGGCAGTGCCAGGTGAAGAGCATTAAGCCCTGACTGCATGTCTTTTATGAAACAAGGAAATCCTCTCAGACCCAGGGAAAGTGATACATTTGAGGTAGCTCTAGCCAAATATTAATAGGTAGCATTCACCTAATAATGCCTGAATGTTAAGCATTATATATTTCTCATTCAACACTCACAAGAATTATATAGGGTAGACAACTTTCTTAATAATTATTATAAATAATTATAAATTTAATTGTGTGATAACTGTTTTATAACTTTATCATTATAATTATCATTACAGTGTAGATGACTTTATCATTATTTTTACTATAATATATTAATTACACATTACTAATACTATTTACAGATAAAAATAAATTAAGGGCCAAAGAAGTTAAATTACTGGTATAAAGATTCGCAGTTTATGGATACCAAGTTTTAAACTTGGGTCTGTCTCATTCCAAAGCTGAGTTTTTAAATGACAGTTGAGCCACATGGGTAGCAGCCTACAAAGGTATCACAGTGATTTTTGCTTTTGCTTTTTCTTGAAGCAACTGAACCACTTTGCTTTTGTTGCTCATGAGCCTGTCAGCCGAGCTGTTATCCACTCAGTCCACAGCTGTGAAGTAATCGTCTCCTGTGTAGCAAGTTCCATGCTGGCTCTGTCGATATGATACTGTACAAAGAGAAGTACAGCCCAACCTTCTTACAGCTCATCCTTTATTTATAGAAACAAATATAAAATTACAACTGTGATAAGCAGTTCAAAGGAGAGGTCCAGGGTGTGGTGACTCCATTTAATACAGGAATATGAGCTAGTCTGGGGAAGGAGTGATGATTTAGCTGAGCTAAGACAAATAGGAGCTAACTAGGCAAAGGGGAATGGGAAAGGGGTATATTCCAGAGACCAAAAATATGGGCCTGCATTTCTCATGATTGAGAGCCTACAGACTGCAGTACTATGTGAAAGTTAGGGGTGGCCTCAGTGGCTGTAGGGGATGTTTGGGGATATAAGAAGTAATGTTATTGGCATAGTATTGCTATAACATTGTCCTTCTTAGCTTCAAGAATTACTCCCATCCAAAAAATTAAATGAAGATTTTGTGTTTTGTCACACTAGAGAGCTGAGTAAAATAAATGGATAGAGATTTATAACATTGGAATGATTTCTAAACAATATTATCCAAATAAAAATTTCTATAAGAATAGCCTCCTGCTTACTAAAGGAACTATTCTATAAGTCTTGTCTGAAACTTGGAGTGAAATTTTTTCAGCTTTATTGAGGTATAGTTGGCAGATAAAAGTTATATATATTTGTTTTTGTGTGTGTATGAGAAAACTTAAGACCTACCCTCTTAGCACATTTAAGAAACTGTTGTGATTTGTGACAAGATGGATGAGTCTGGGGGACACCATGCTATGTGGAATAAACCAGTTACAGAAAGACAAATACTGCATGATCCCCCTTACATACAAAATCTAAAAAAAGTCAAATTTCACACCCTGAACAACTTCCCAAGGATTTCCTTCACATCCTTTATCCCCAGTAGTGATCTTTTGCTCTACTCTTGTGTCACATCCTGAACCACCTTCAAAGTCACAATGCAATCAGTCTACTGCAGACCACAATCATCTCTCTTTCCAGATGACTTTGGCAAGTAGCCTCAATTTTGTCCAGGCCTGTGGTTCTTTGTTTCATTGCTGTCTTTCCTGTCCCTTGTCCAATTTAACTCCTTTGAAACTAAATCCATACCACCTATAACTGCAAAGAATTACATCAGAATTTCTTTGGGTGGGCCCCAGATGTTTGTATTTTTCTTCCTGGTGATTATGATGTGTAGCCAGGGTTGATAACCATTGCTCCATCTTCTGAACATCAGAACACCCAGTTCTGTCGTTAAACTGATACAAAAGAAACATCTTTTAGATTGTAAGCACAGATTTGAACATGATCTTTCTGGAAAAGGAGTATCCCCAGTAAGAGCTGTAGCTTCAGGAACATGGAGAGCTTAACAGAGGGCATGTCTGCCTATAAGAGATTACTTCCTTCCCAGGGGCTTCTTAAAGGCTGAGTCTCTGTCATTATTCTCTGATACAGTGGTTCCTAAACAATGCTCCAATGGCATAATCACTAAGATCATCAATTTGCATCTTCATTCTTTCTTGAGCTACAGACTTTGTATTTTCTGCTTCTTCCTTGGCACCTCCACTTGGATGTCAATAACTGCCCTAAAATGACCAAAGCTGAACTCCTGATTTTCCCTCTGCACCTGTTGTTGCCTCAGTGTTCTCCAGCTCAGCAAATGATGCCACGTAGTAGCTAAGCCTATTTGTCACATAGTAGCTAAACCTAACAAATTCTTGAGATTGCCTCTGACCCTTCACTTGCCCCAGTTTATCCAATACCTAAATGACTTCTGGTAGGTCTACCTGTCCATTGTATTCCAAACTGAGCATTCCCCATCATCTCCACCTCTACCACTCCACTCCAAGCTACTTTTACCTCTTATGCAGATTACTACACCACTCTGATTGGTCATCCCATTTTCTCCTTTGTAGAGCACTTTGGCTGCAGTGCAGTGTTTCCTCTGCACAGCAGCCACATTGATTTTTAAAAATACAAATCGGGCCACATCACTGCCCAGTTTACAGCTCTGCATTGACTCCCCCATCTCATACATATATTGATGCAATTTAAATTCCTCGCAGTGCCGACGAAGCCGACGAGGCTGTATGTGACTTAGCCCTTGCCCACCTACCTCCTCGTACAGCAGCCTTTCTGTTCCTCAGACATAAAAGACATTTCTTGCACCAGGGCCTTTGTGCTCACTCTTTCTCCCCCACTACCTCCAACTTTTACTTCATGATTTTATGACTTCTTTTCTTTTCATTCAAGCATCTGCTCAAATGTCATTAGCCAAAGGTTTGCTCTGATCATCTGCCTAAAAAAATCCACCATTCCCTGTAGTATCTGGTCCCTTACCACACCTATCTCACATGCAGGCATGAGTTGGATCTGGCTGGTACTGCTCTACAGAGCCAGTTGTACATATCGCATCATCACATTGATTGTGACATCACATTGGTAGTTTCAGTCATCCAGGGTGGGAGCATTGTAGATTCCACACTATGGCAGAATCTACAAATTAAGCACTCCCTCCCCCAAACTTGTTAAACATTGGCACCACTGCTCCTGACTACATGAATTCAGTTTATATACTCCTGTATTTTTGGTCTGACTCTCTCAGTAGAATTTGAGCTCCATGAGCACAGGGACTTTGTATGACTTTTGCATATGATCATATCCTATTTGTGATAGTACCTGGACATAGTTGGCACTCATGCACTGTTTCCTGGATGAAAGGATGGGTGAATGGAGGCCAGATTTTGGCAGTGTCATCCCAGTTTTTAGAAATAACATTTTTCAAAGGGTGGGATTTATTATATTTTCTCTCTTATATATTTTTTACACTATTGGTTTTTGTAATATTCCTCGATTTTGAGCATAGGTAGGTAGCACAGGGTTTTTTTTTTTTTCTTTTCTCTCCTTTTCTTCTTTCTTTCTTTCCCTGTGTGATTTTTTTGTGGGTTTATCATATCTGTCATTTTCTGTTAATAAAGTTTTTCTTTCATGTATCTATTTAAATTAAACATGTTCATTTTTTAATATTCTACAGAGTAGCCATAAAGTCTGAGGACCCAGGCAAATATACATAATGAGCAGTATATTGATACTACGCCACACTGTGTGATGTGTTTGATGATCTAACATAAGTTTAATGTGTTGTCCCTTGTGAGTAGTACCTAATTTAAGGGAACAAGCGCAGTTATTAGCACACATGTCCATCAATCACACCTGCATCATTGCCTTAGAGGATTTGAGTCACTGATTTTCACTGAATAAACATTCACCTTTACCCTACCTGAGAAGATGGAAACATGGAAGTTTAGATCTGGTGACACAGCAGCCCACTTTTCAGGGTCACTGCCTTGCACCTAGTTTTGCAGGTCATCTTCTCACCTGTCTCTCACAGCTTTGACAGGAGCTGCTGCACCATCTTGTGGAAAGCACCTGATGACCTTCCTCTAGCCTGTCATTTGTGGGCACTAATGAATCACAACATGGTGAAATCTGTCCAAAAGTCCCTTGTGTTTTCAGACTTTGAGGCCACCTGAACAAAGTACACAGTGACCTCTGGGTGCTTTTGTCTCAGAGCATATTAGAGAAAATTTTCCCTTATAGAATCCACTCGGAGATTCAGGAGTTAAATGATTATACCCTGTGCATACTCGGTGCAGACTGGAATGGTGTAAGGAGACATTGCTGAATGATAGTCACAAAGCTGCTAGTACTTTTCAAAGGACAAAATGCCTTTGAAAACAGCATTATTATCATAAGGCCAGTGAGGGCAGCCATACAAACTGTGCAGGACTCTTTGAGTCTCATGCCACAGCTGATTCTGGGTGGATGAGCATAATCTTTTTGGAAAAGAGGAGATAAGAGGCAGGTTTCTCTCTTGTCTCCTCCTGACTGGCCAGAAGTATATTCTACTCCATTTGTGTTCCAAAGGGCAGCATTTGTCATGATGTGGTCCATGCATCATCTGCATAAGAACATCTGTGATACTAGCTATAATAAAGGTGCCTGGATCCCAACCCAGACCTATCCCATCAAACTCTCAGTAAATATGAGTTTTCTTTCCTTCTCCATTTCCTTTCCCTGAAGCCCTAAAGAATGTTTAGGCTCATCTTTTATTGTTTTGTTCATCTATCATTGCTCCCAATGATTAGATTGAATTTAATGAAATTGCCAAGATCTGGCCATGTTTAAATGGCAAAAGTGATAATTTAATTGTTTTGAATAATGCTAAGTTCCAGGCCTGTCTCAGGTGCTGGAAATGCAAAGGCAAAAACAAAAACACAAGTAGTCCTTAACCTCAAGATGTTCAGAGTGTAAGGAGAGAGACACCTAGGTAAGGAGAGAGAGAGAGATAGCTGTATGATTATGTGTGGTCAGTGCTCTTCTACCTAATAGTTGCTAAGTTTTAAAGGATATTTGAACACTGGTATTGTGAAATATAGATATGTTTAAAATTATTTAGATAAATTCTCAGATTGATTATAGGTTATTAGGGAAGATAGCATGGTACTCATTGAGCTTGATTTTAAGAAGACACATATATGGTACAGTGATGATTTTCAGTGGTGGATATGTAGATGAGGAGCATAAGAATATCAAGATCACCTGAGGGTCTCTATTAAATTATGTAATTCTCTTCCCACAGCAAAATCTGCTGCATTACTCTAAGAAAGGGAGCCATTTCCCCACTCCTCTTAGAAGCAAAGCACTGCCTGTAGGAGTTATAGTTAGTGGGGGGAGTAAGTCATAGCCTTCAGGGGTGAGGATGCAGAGGAAAAGCTGAGAACTACTGCTCATTTCCAGAGTGATAAGTCAGATATAGGTGCTAGGTCTGACTAAGTTGGTCATTTCTCATGTTGTTATATTTAGACATTTTTACAGCTATATATATATAGACTCTAATAAATGGTTCTTTATGGGATAAATGAATGTGGTTGTAGGAAGTAACAAGGAGTAGATTTGATTCAACGGTCTTAGTGACTTTATTCAGAAGTGGGTATTGGTTAAAGGAACTGACAATAGTGACACAGGATAGTATCTAAATAAAACAATTTTGCAATGCTCTCTGAGAAGTCTAGAAACAGTGATGCCCCTGAGGGTGTGAGCTGGCTACTGAGATAGGGAAGAAAATAGGAGTGCAGTAGATATGAGAAATGGAATGCTTAGGGGCCAGAATGCCTTCTCTTTTGTCCAAATATACTTTTAAGTTCCAGATTAATACCATTCTTCTACAAAGAAATCCCTGTCTACTCTAACAGTAGGAAATATCACCATCTCTGAGCTCTTGCTTCCTTTTATTTTATGTCACTCAAGTTATGTTGATTAAGGCCCATTATTATGGTCATTCATTACCACTTTCTTGGCTTCATCAAAGAGGTTGTAAAGAACTTTGAGGGCAGGTATTATATCTTACTTCTCTTTTCTTTCTCCATATTTTGTTAAAAGATATTCAGAGCTATTTTTGTAAGTAAAAACAATTTAAGTATAGAAATTATATAGGATCCAACTTAATGTGTAATGAAGTTTTATCTTAATAAATATTTGTGGATTATAGAAAGAAGAGAAAGTAAAGAGGAAGACTGAGATTCCCAATGTTGAAAATACTGTGAGCTTTTTTTTTTTTTTTTGCGGGGGATGGGAGTGGAGGGGAGCATAGAACTTTAGCCAGAAGAAAGGACTTTTGAGGGGAAATGAATTCTTTGAACATTCTTTAAGGTGGAGGAGATAAGAGTAGTTTTTAAAATTTAAACAAAAAGACATTTACCTCAGCTATTGAAAAAATGCTAGCCAATTCCAGATAATTGTGAATAACTTGCTTTATTGTGAACTGATGTAATGCTCAATGCTTGCCCTTTGCTTCATGAAAAGCCAGTCTTTGTATGTGTCAGCTGGTATAATTAAAAAACAATAGTTTGCTGGCCAGATAGTATGTATTTTGGGAAGTTCTGGAAAGACAGAATGTGTAACACATTTTGGAGGGTGGAGATTGGCCTTCTAACTACAGGAAGTTAAAATAACCAGATGTTTGTCAGAAGTGGGCACTGTGTTTGCTTCTGAAACCAAACATCTAAAACCAAAGACCATGCCAAGGTTTCTAGAACTGTAGCCAATATATACTGACACTCTTTTAATTAATTTGTTTTCTGTAAAATGTATGGTCTACTTACAGGATGGGACAGAAAGGGCAAATATCAGTGAAAGGCAGTTTTTTAAAAAAGTGAGATTAGTATTTTAAATAACCAGCTAGTCTTCCCAAGTTGCTAATTACAAACTGAAGAATCACCTTGTCAAAGACAGCCTATCTTTTTCACTCTGCCTCCAGATTTCTTCATTATTTTCCCCATCAGTTTCAAGCAGAAGGCTCTCTGTCTTAGTAGAAATAAATTAATGGCTGCCATGGAGCATATTAGGATGTCTGGTTAAAATATCACTACTCCATCTCTGTTCCTAGCAGCCCCACCCACTTTTTCAATTAGCTACTCTTCACACACATAAAGATGCTTAAATGTCAAAAGTCTAGAGGCCAGGCCTTCAAAGGCCAAAGAAACTCACTGTTTATATGCTTTATTAAAAATAGCTCAGGGGCATAGATACCCACAGCCCAGGGGACCTATTTCATAGAATTTTTTTTCTTAGTGACTTAACCTTGTGTTCTTTTTAAAGATCAAAAGAGAAAAAGTTCCATAAACTTTTAATTATTTCTAGGATATTCTTTATTCTGTCATATTCATTTTTTAAAAAGTATACAACTTAACATTTCTATTTGTTGCTAAAGAGGACTGAGGGAAAAGAGAGAAAGAAGATGGGTTGTTAAATTTTCAGGAATTTATATTATATTAGTGACTTTGATTTTTCCCTGCATATAACCATAGCAGGATCATATGGAAAGGGGAAGTGACCTTGTACTTTAAAGAAGCATATGTGTTGTTGTAATACCTTCTCTTGGAAAGAAGGAGTACTTGGCTAACATAAAACAGAATTCTTGGGTTCTCATCTTGATGACACCACTAACCACTTAACAGATCTTGTGCTTCTGCAAATCTGTTATACCTCAGTTTTCTTACATATGAAACAGGACTTGATATTCATTGTATTACCATTGCTGGAGTGCTGTAAGAATGAAAAGAATTGATCGGTGACTGTGCAATAAGATTTAATCTCTTAGAATTAGAACTGCACTGTAACACTGATTGTCCAGGTTGCTTGTATGTGAATCTAGGCTTTCTCAGGCTGTGGCTGCTCATGTAGTTTTCTCTATGTTAATAAGTTGGAATGCAGTGATAGTCCATGTGAGTGCACTTTTCCCCAGAAGAATCCCTTTCTCATCAGTAAGATCTGGTATGTTTTTATAGACCTCTCATATCTTTGAACATTTATTGGTATCCCTAGAGAAAAGCATGTTGCTCTCACTTTGTGCAGAACTTCACTGCTTCACACCATTAAATCCAATGCCTGTGATGACAAATTGCCATATTTTTCTTAACCAAATTATTAAATTTAGACATTTAATTAAAACAAATAAAAATGCAATAAATCTGTGTAATTTGTTTTTTCTATCTTTCATGCCCTTTAAATATTCTGCAAAACTACTATTATTAGCTAATGTTAAAATCCAGACTTCTTGAAAATCTGATTTAAGCCTATTATTTGAAGTAATAAAACACGTTTAAATATCTGAATGTAGCACATATCAGAGTGTTTGTTTATAGTCTAAAGAATAAGTTACTAACTTTGAGGGTGAAATTGTTTAAAGCATATGTATTCTCCACTATAGCATGAAAAATTCATCATAAGAATGGTTCACTCTATCCAAGGAGGTTGATAATTTCTACAATAAGTATATTTGTTTGCTAGGGCTTCTATAACAAAGGATTTCAGACTGAGTGATTTAACCAGTAGAAATGTATTTGCTCCTTGTCCCGGGAGCTAGAAATCTGGGATCAAGTCATTGGCATGTTTGGCTTCTTCTGAGGCATTCCTCTTAGGCTTTCAGATGGCAGTCTTTTTTTTCTGTGTTCTATGGTTGTATCTCTGTGGTGTGCACTGATTTCTCCCCCTTTCTGTGTCCCAATGTCTTCTTAGAAGGACAGTCACCGGTCATGTGGAACAGGGACTATGCTAACAATCCCATTGTAACTTAAGTACCCCTTTAAAGACCTGTCTCCAAATGCAATCCCATTCTGAGTTACTGGGGATTAGTGTTAATTTTGGTGGGATACAGTTCACCCTAAAACAATATCCTCACCCTAAAACAATGAGGATATTCTTTCTACATAAATCTGATTTGAACCCATGTCCCGTAACAGAGACATTTCCCAAAGCATTAATGCAGAACTCAGTTTATTAACTATTCTGTCCATAAACCTTCATCTTAAACCAAGTTACCCTGAATTTGGGCCATTAAGGACATAAGAAATACCAAGCCAATGAGGACTCAAATGCTAGAGAAGCTTAGATGAATTTCAAATAGTACAAACAATGATAGAGTTAGGTTCAAAACCCAGGTATGCTGAATCTGCCATGTAGAAAATAAAAACTGTTCACCATACTGACACATTTGTCAGTCACAGTCTTTACAATAATAAAATGAAGAAATTGGGGTGGGGTGGAGAGGGGTCAGAAAGCACAGCTGAAAACTGACTTCTAGTACAGCCACAACAGTTTGTTCATTGATGATAGAAGCCTCTCAGGAATCTGACAATTTTAGTTGTTTGGGCATTTATCATAACAGTGTTATTTTTTGTCTCTCTACTAGGATCATGGGGACAAAGCTGGGTGACATTATTTAATGCATGCCTGCTGTGTTCCTTGGAGCAGTGAAAGGAGGGAGGGATGTACCTCTGCCCACCAGACGCCTACTGCCTATCACCTTCAGAGGTGGAATCAATCTTATCAGCCATTTCTGTAGCAAAGGAGAAGTTGTTACCTCAAAAGCATAACCTTTCTTTCTACAAAAAGCTATTTGAAGGCTATAGTGATGGGGAGTTTACTCAAATCTCCCAGTTTATTATTACCTCATCTGGAATTAGGATTACTGTTTTGCCACACTGAGTGGTTCTCCCTTTCCTTTCAACTCACTAACTCCGTATATATATATATGAAACTCTTATTTCAGTCTTTGTTTCTAATGCATCTTCTGTGTTTTCATGCACTTTTGCCTCAATTCACCATAGTTAGTGTAAAACCAGGTTAGGTTACTTACTTTGATTTGAAGCATTATCAAGGCACTTGTGCCAAAGAGCAAAATCATCAGGAAGCTCAATCCTGTGTTAAAACATATTCATTTAAACTGTTTGTACCTGGTGGTGTTAAAGGAATGAAGAAAACGTGGCCTTTGACCAGCAGACCTGTGTTTGATTCCCAACTCAGCCACTTACCAGTTGTTGGATAGTGTACAGATTACATTCCTTGTCTGAGTTAGTTTCCTTATCTGTAGGAATGATAACAATAATTACCTCGCCAGATAACTGTAAGGAATGGAGAAAATATGTTTTGTTTACTTTAATGCCAGTAACACCTTTGACTTTTATAAAATGGCACCTCTCTCTTTTTAGCTTTTCTCTTGAAGTACTAAGAAACAGTGGCTTTCTTAGTAATTCGAAGGTGTGATTTCCCAAACTTCTATACTGGTCCAAGGCCCACACCTCTTTGTTCTTGGAATATCAAATACTTTAGCCTGTAAAACTGAGAAGTTTCCACTTACTTCAGTGCTGACATATAATAATCAGCAATATGTTTTCAAGAGCAAAGTTCTTTGAGAAACACCAAATACTATATACTGTCAAACATAAAGCTTGACTAGCCATTTATTTTGCTTTAATAAATTTATATCCTGATTTTTATAATCTAATTAGCATATAAAATCAATGTTTGGAACTGAAATAGAAAATAAAATATCAGTTCTAATTACTTCACTTAGCAAAGTGAATTCTAAAGATGGCAATAATTTTCATAATAGGCAATTAATTTAATGGTAATGTTACATGTGAATAATTATTTAAACTCAGCTTTTCACAGGCCTTTTTATGATAGTACAAGAATATGCAAAAATAAAAATATGTATGCACAATCAATATATCATTAGGCTAAAAATTTTATTTAACTTTTTTATGGCTCCTTATTCTCTGGGTTTGTATGGAATGAATAACAGATTTAATGGAGATTTACAGTACAGGTAAAATATATATAGGATTAAGAAGCTTTATGCAATAACTTTCTGTTGGCTACATACACAGCTCCCAAACACCAAACTGATTTCTAGCTCTATTGCCACATAAATTATAATATTCATGGCCTTTACTTGCATATGCTTTTACAACTAAAGGAAAGGAAAAAGGTATTCTCATCCCAGCTAAAGCAAGGAAGAATTACAGTTTACCCTTGAACTGTGCAGGAGTTAGGGGTGCCAATCCCTTGCATAGTCAAAAATCCATGTATAATTTTTGACACCCCAAAACCTAACTACTGATGGCAAACTGTTGACTGGAAACCTTACTGATAATATAGTCAATTAACACATTTTTTATGTTACATATATTGTATACTGTACTATTATAATAAAGCTAGAGAAAAGAAAGTGTTGTTAAGAAAATGAGAATGAAGAGAAAGTGCACCTACAATATTTATTGAACAAAAGGCGTGTATTAGTGGGCCCCTGTAGTTTAAACTTGTGTTGTTCAAGAGTTAACTGCACTAGCAGTATAGGAACTAGGATTTGGGTTACATTTCTGCTGTGAGGATAGGAGCTTGCTTGTTTGATGTAAAATGTTTTGCTTTGATTCAGAGTAATAGAGGAAGGAACAACATGTATCATAGTGTAGCTCAGAAAGCAGATTACCTACACTTGTATCCCAGCTCCATTGAGACATTCCACAGACAACCTAGGGAAGCTGGGCAAGTTACTCTTCCCCTTTGTGCCTGGCTTAGAGTGTTTGTAAAATGGGGATAATGACAGTGCTTACATCATTGGGCCACATGTAACTTAGGGGAGATACCTTATGTAAAACACCTAGTACAATGCATGTCACATAATTATCACTCAGCAAATGTTTTCCATTATTAAAGGAGATAGTAAGCCACCACAAACAAATGGACATGCACTTGGATCTGTATGCATTTCACAGCAGAGACCCAGCTCAGCCAGAGTTTAAAGGAGCTGATCCCCAAGCTTACCAAGGTGAAACATCTAACATCAATAAGCTGTTTTCTGCATTAGTGTGAGGGGCACTCTAATTCAGGGAGTTTACTAATTACTTTCTAGCAAATCACCTGGTGCTCCATACTTTAATTAGCCTTCACTATTTCACCTTTAAGATATGTAGCAGCCCTCTTGAAGGGAACAGTTAAAAAATGGGAACAGGTATAAAGTGGGGGCTATAGCTTGATAACAAAGCCAAATGTATGTACACTCAATTGAAGTAAATTCTTTTTATGTGCAAATATGAAGAAATGCAAAAGGCAGTGTAGAGCGATAGGAGGAACATGGACTTGGGAGCTAGATAGCCATGGGATTGCATCCCCACTCTGCCATTCACTGCCTATGTGATGTCAAACAAGTTATTCAACTTTTGTAAGCAGTTCCTTAAAATTAGGATAGTAATATCTACTTGCTGGGAAGATTCAATAAAATAAAGTTAGGAACATAAGGTGCCTGAGCTGGCATCTGTCACATGGTGTGCTTTCCATGACAGATCCTTTTAATCGTGACCACCATGATGATGGCACTGTGCTGTGCCAGTTCAGTCCTTAAGAAAATGGCTAACCCTTACAGAGTCAGCCTTTGAGTATTAATTCACATGATCCACTAAAAGTACATGTGGATTAGCAATCATCATCAGTATTATCCCGATTTTACAGATGAGGAAACTGAGGCACAAAGTGGCTGAGGGCCTTGCCCAAGGTAAAACAACCTGAGATTTGTAGAACCAGGCTTGGAACCCAAGTTAGGTAACTCCAGAATCCACACTAACACTGAACAATAAACCACCTCTCAAGGGATCAGGAACTGGCTTTCCTCCCCTGCCTCTCCTTTGGATCATAAACCGTCTCTCTTCTTATAGACAGTTTCACATGTGTCACTATCTTATACCAGATTCACTTGTGCATGTGCCTGCCCTGGGAGTTGCAAGGTCTTTCCTTGTATCTCCATCACTTTCGGTTCCTCAAGGTACACCGTGAAGTCCCCACACTATGTAGGTGAGCAACAAATTGCATAAAAGAATGAGGCCAGGAAGATGTGAGAGGTTTTCTCCACAGGACATTCTTGCTGCAAGGTGTTTAGCAATACATTCTGATTAACCGTCAGCACTTTTTCAGATACAGTTACGGAAAGTGCTGACAGAAGATGGGACAGTGCTAGATTGCCACCACTCCCAACTTTCCTGCGAATTCAGTGGCATTAAAAAGATGAATGTCTGACTAATATGGATAGTAGTTGTAGAAATCAATGACCATTGAGTATTTCTGTGTGACTTCACTTCCACACTCTATTTGTTGAGTTCCTCAAGGCCATGCACAGTTCTTCCTAGTTATGGGAGGAAGGAGAGAGCATTAATGTTCATTGGTAATACATTAAGTACTGACTGGGCCTCAAACTCAGGCTAAATGACTCCATAGCCTGTGTTTTTCCAATGTACCACTTGCTCACCAATGACCTCTTTGGACACCAGGACCTATCAGGACCTAGGTTTTATCTTAAAAAGAAGAAAAGAGTAATTGGATCTCCGCATAATCATCTCCTGGACTTGTTTTGTTTAGAATAACTGAAATGAATTGTTTCAGAGTTGTTCTAGACTACCTATCACCTAAAAACTCTTGTGGCTCCTAGCCAAAAGCAGTAGTAATTGCACTGGAAGATTTAATGTGTACAGGCTTTGTGTTCATTCTGTCCGTGAACATTCTGGGAAAATTCAGAGACCCAATGGCAAATTTTAGGCTCATAATTATTGTGAAGAGAACTGGCAAGGAGTCAGTCCCATTGTTGGATAATAGCAACTCTGTTTTTTTAAACCAGAATTTCCTCTCAAAAGAGAAGCTTTTAGAGAAGTGGTGTCAAGTGGTGATGGACTTCTGTAGTGATGGACTTACAGACCAGATGCAGGCCCACAGCCCTTGCATCTAACCCTACTAATGCAGGTATTGGCACGCTGTCTAACTGAGCAAGTCACTTAACCTCCCTCCTCAGGTCACGTATTTGTGAAGTGAGGGAAAGGTTGCAGCTCTCCCCAAGAAGTAAAGCAAATAGCAGGATGAAGGAAGCACTTAAATTTTTTGTGTTGGAACACTAGAGGCTAAGGGTAGATGCATAGATAAATATTTCTGTTTACTTTATTACTAACCCCAGAATTCTTTAAAATATTTTTAAAATGACATGAAAAATTTTCTAAAATATTTATGTCATAACCTCAAGCATTCCACTAATTATGTCTTTGTATAATGACCATGTGATTATTGCCCCAGGTTTGTATTCTAAAACCTGGTTATCTGTATAAGAAGCTAGATAGACACTGGGCCACTGGCCTGACTCCATGAAAAGCACTGAAATTTGTTTCTTGGGCTGAAATGAGAAGATGGTCTTGAGTATTGATTCCTTCTTCTAAAAATGGGGTATTAAACTTGATTCTGGTTAGTTGAATGCATCAGTTCATTGGATTCTGGTTAACAGAGATTTGCTGGATTTACTAAAAATGGAGTGTTTAGTGTGGTGCTAGACAGTATTTGCAAGGCAGTTTCTTTAGCACAGAGAGGCAAAGGCGCATTAAAAAGTAACTCCTGAGGAAATGTTATACTGAGCACGTTTTGTCAGTGCACTTGACTCTGCAGCTTAGATACAGTTAAGACTTTCCCATCAGATGCAAAGCTCAGCTCTGAAGTTTTCCTGAGGGCACAATTTTCTCTATCACTTAGAATCTCCTTTGTTGACTGTTCAGAGAAGGTGAAATTAGACAGGAGTTGACATATATGTGACACATACATGAGCTAACATAGCTGCCTGGGAAAGAAAGATGTAATTCCTGACAGTTGTGTAAATAGCATCCACTCGCACCAGCAAGGAGGTCATCAGAGAAACAAACAGCCCAACCTTCACTCCAGGGTCACTGTTCTCAAACCAAGGGAGCAGGAAAGGAAATGTGTTATCTTTCCCAGCCATCACTTGTCACTTTATGTGTGGGAATGTGGCATGCACATTCCCTTGTGGGCTGGATCGCAGTTACTGAAAGGGCACCCTTGTCTGGCAGCTCTCCATATTCTTAATGGGCGCCGAGTGTGACATCCACATGCAGCCCTGCTGCTGTTCCTGAGGTTTAACCACTGAAAACCAATCCTGGGCTGGTTGTTTATGCACTTAAATGGGAAAGCAGCACCCAAGTTGTCCTCGAGATTTAGTGAGGACACAATAATTGCTTTCCTTTCAACGGCAGGTGATGCATTTGCCTCCCTGGAGTATGACACGCTGCTGCTCTCAGTCATAACAGGAGCAACGGGAGAGCAACTCAGGAGGAAATAGAAAATGTCAAAGAGCGCGGGTTGGAAATTGCATTTTGCAGATGCCATTAAGCTCTGTCAGGAAAGAAGATGAAAATGCTAATTGGCAGATTTAGTTATGTTTTATTTTCTTCAAGTTGCTGAGTAAGTCATCAGATGAGGCTGTTTAATCATTAACATAAAACTTTAGAAAAATCCTTCAATTGTTTGCTATTCATCTTTTATCCTCTCCACAAAGGTGTCTTCAACTACAATATGCTGCCAGCTAGAAAAGGAGAATATAAATATTTACATCCAGTGCAAGAACTGATAAAAGTTAATCTGCACAGTGCAAGAATATTAATTATAGTATAAAAAAATTCTGTACAGTCAAGGACAATTAGGATATCTTTTCTATTTTACCTGAAACTGCACACACGTACACATGTACATGCATCCACCCAGAGTTTCTTTCTCTGGAAAATAATTATAATAATAGTATATACCTCATTGGTGTGTGTGTGTATGCATCAAATAGGTTAATATATGTGCATGATGCATAGTATATGCTCAATATTTTTTATCTGTCACTAACACTACATGATGCAGAAAGTTACACATCAAAATGAAATTATAATTAAGAGACTTGCAAACTATTTTTATGCCATAACCATATACTTTTAAAAGGCTACACACAATGCATCTTTTTTAAAAATAATTATTGTTATATTTAGTAAAGAAGAAAAAACCCCTTGTTTTCTTTCTCACATTCCCTTCCAAACCTGGAAAATAATGCTCAGTATGACGGCCTCTGTACTTTTCATAGCATCTTAGCCACGGCCCTTTCAGGTCGAAGGTTTATGTTTAGGGATAATTGCAGAATCTTTAAACAACACAGCTTCCTCGGACTTGTCCCAGACCCACCATTGAAAGACCAGAAATCCATATATTAATATCCCTGGTAATTTTATGAAGCTGAACAGAGCAATGGATTGGGTGACCTCTCCTTTCCTACACATTTGAGGTCCAGTGTAGGGGGTGTCTGAACAAGTTTGCTAGGCTACCATAACAAAATACCAACTGCCTTAGACTAGGTGGCTTAAAAGACAGAAATTTATTTTCTCACAGTTCTAGAGGCTAGAAGTTCAGGGTGAAGGTGCTGTCAGTGTTGGTTTCACTCTAAGGCCTCTCTCCTTGACTTGCAGGTGGCCATCTTGGCCTGGTCTCTGCACATGGCATGTCCTCTGTCCCTTTCTGTCTACATTTCATCTTCTTATAAGGACTTAGTCATTTTGGATTAGATCCCACACAAAGAGATTATTTAATATTAATTACCTCTTCAAAGGCCATATCTTCAAATATATTTACATTCTGAGGCAGTGGGGTTTAGGGCTTAACATACAAATTTGGGGTGGGAGGAAAGAATTTAGGCCATAACACGGTTCTTTGTTTTCTTTAGTGTATACAAAATTCTGGAACATTCAGGAGTTACAGAATGCACACAATCTATCTCAGCATTAGCTTTGATGAATAAGTTAATTCAGTAACCATTTAAAGTGTCATGGTCAAATACTTTCCCTTGCATCTAACCTGAATTTTGACAATTTGGGTGGGTTTATGTTGTGTGCACTGTTCAACTCATCCTCTCCTTCCGTTTCTCTCCAAACGCCTTTCCCATCTCTCCCCTTTGGTCTGTTGGATTTATTCCCTTTTTCTCTGCTTTAAGGAATGGCTATTCTTTATTAAAACTGATGGCGTCCTTAGGAGGTAAATTCTACCTCCAGCTCCTCTGCTTACATCTCTATTATATTTTCTTTTCTTAAGTCAACTGCAGAGCTCTGAAGTATTTGAGGCATATCCGATACTCCCTGTTATTTTTAAGTGCTATCCCTAGCCCCCCCTCCCTTGCCCACTGGTCACTTGGCTATCCCATGCTTGCTTCTTGTCCATCCCCAGGCATGTGGACAGAGAAGTGGGAGCAGCTAATGAGGCGACACAGGAAGGCAGAAGCAATCCCGATGGCTCTTTCAATGTAGCCCCTGTCCTGAATTAGCTCAAGTGTCCCCTTCTGCTTCTTCAGCATTTGGTGAAAAAGTTGATCTACTTTCTGGAAAATTTAATAGGAAAAAATTTAATAGCTGATATATGTGGGTAAAGGAAACAGTTAAAGAGAACTTCAGAATGCTTCCTTAAAATGATTCCTTTTTATTGTCTTACTTTTTCTTTATAATAAGAAGTTCATAGTAACTACAAGGCATTTCTACATAAATGGTATATTTAATCATTTGTCCTATGATTATGGACACCCTAGGGGAATAAAATTCTAATATTATGATTGCCATAAGTTTTTTTTCCATGTAAGTTCCCAGTATTTAATGATATTTCAGTACTGCTCATCTAAAGTTGAAATGCAAGTTCATTTTAAATTAAACATAAGGCACACATCTCATCTACCCCTCAAGTAAAATGTATATATATATTTTTCCATTTGCAGATGCATCTGTAGACCTCATTGGATGGGTAGTTTGCTTTTGCTCCTTGTTACCAACACATGATAATTACATTCACAGAGTCTGATTTTTTCTCCATCTTTCTATTATGTGTTCATTATTTGATGCTCTTAAATATTTAAGAGTTTGGCTGTCAAAATGGGTCAAGTACTGCCCAGGCCATGAAGATTCCAGGAGCTGTATCTGTTGGTGTTGGGCGAAAGCCCCAAAAGTCTAAATTCAGGATTGATTCCAAAGAACTGACATGTAGCCTTATTCAAATTCATAAGAGCTTTAATAGGAGAAACATACAGGGCAAAGCAGCTGCTTCCACAAGTAACTGGCCTGGAAAATCCATACCTCCTCCCCCAGGACAGAATCCCTTTTTATAGGGGCTTAACAGTAAAAACATATACAATGCATTTGTAAATTAATAGATAACATCAGGAAGTTATCACACTCCATACCCTCATTAAACTCCTTTCTTGGGGCACCCCCGCCCCACACTGTAGTTACCCTAGCCTGAGGCTACAGAGAGTTAAACAGAGTCTCACATTTCCTAGATGCCTTTGCTGCTGGAGCCATGTTGCATCTAAAGAGAGTTCCCCTATAGGTGGCAAGACAAGTCAGAAAGTGTTAATCACTTTTAACTTCTAGCTCTGCCTCTGTCCTGAGTCTCAAAATTTTTCTATTAAAATATATTAAGTTTTTAAAATATTATTTATTTATTTATTTATTTGTAGCGCCAGGGGAAGGGAGGGAGAAAGAGAGGGAGAGAAACATTAATATGAGGTTGCCTCTCAAATTCCCCACTGGGGCCCTGTGCCCTGACTGTGCCCCAGGCATGTGCCCTGCCTGGAAATTGAACTGGAGACTCTTTGGTTTGCAGGCTGGTGCTTAGACCACTGAGCCACACCAGCCAGGGCCTTAAAATATATTAAGTTTTAAATGTCTTGATCCTTCTAAGAGCTCCATTGCTTCGTTTAAAACAAGACTGATGCAAATCCCAGTCTATGCTAAGCTTCGGTATATTGTGCTTCTTCCATTTCCCCAAGTCTCCATTCTCTATTTTCCACCCAAATCTGGTTTAATAAGAGTGGTGATCAGTGAATTTTGGGACTGAGCCTAGGATTTCCATTCTGTAAGATCCTTTATAAATCAACATGGAAAGATTACTGTAGTCTACTCTGCAATGAGAGGAAACATGTTGGAATGGAAAGAGTGGAGCTTTGGAGGCAGAGGGACATGGTTGAAAATCTCAGTTCTGCCATCTAGATAACCTGGGGCTGAAAGGGGGTATCTGAAGAGTAGATTGATGATCACTGATTGAGCTCTGAGGATGTAGATGTTACTTGGACTACATCACAGTTTCTCAACCTCAACAACATTGTTATTTTGGACTCGATAAATTCTCTGTTTTGGGACGGTCCTGAACGTTGTAGATGTCCAGCAACTTCCCTGGCTTCTACCCACTAGCTCCCAGCACACATCCCATTCTCCCTCAGGTATGACAACCAAAAATGTCTCAGTGGTACAAAGTCACCCGCAAGTGATAAGCAACAGTCTCTACAAGTTTACTTGTAGACTTCACAGGAGAAGCCCTGCAAGGATAAGGAAGGGAAAATATTAAGGACTTTTGAAAGACTCTATAAATTTTAGGCAACTTAAATATATTTACCAGCTTTTAAGATATGTAGAAAATCTTGACAAACCCTGTTTTCTCAGACCCTAGAGATGAAAGGTTTACCATTTCTGTCTATTTTCCCATTACTAACTGTCTTGGATATTTTGAGTCCTCAAAAAAATTATTTACTCAGACCAATTAGCATATTAGGTCTACAACCTACAGAACAATCAGGATCAAGAATTTACATTTTCTCTTTGAAACACTGAGACCATTAAACAGCAATGCCACTGGGTTGTGGCTATTAACAACTTTTTGCCTAGGGGATTTAAATACTTCTGAGGTCCTTTCTCATGTAACAGTATAGAGCACAGGTGGCAAATGGCCGAATCTGGCCCTCTACCTTGTTTTATCAAGCTCGGCACCTTGTTTCTGCCTGGTAAACCTTACCCCTAGTTAAGGAGTAGTTACACTTATACACTCCTAAAATTACATTCAGTCCTTGGAAGGCAACCACGAGGCTGATGTGGCCCCCAGTGAAAATGAGTTTGACACCCCTGGTATAGAGGAAAGGTAAAAAACAATTGCAGATGCTAAAGGTACAGCATTTGGCAGCAAACTTTTGGGAGGGGAAAAGAAATAGCCCAAGTAGGAGCACTAGTGTGTTCCCATCTGTTAAGACCAAATTCCAGCAGGCTAAGAGCTAGCAGCTGAGGGCACAGCCTGGCACTCAAAATTCCATTCCCCATGTTTTCCATTTGCTTGCCATTAAAAATCAACTGGGTTACCTGGTAAATTCCCACATCTTTTTCCTGGACTTTCTGATTCAGAAGGTTTGAGGTTGTGCCCAGAAATGGCTAATTTTAAGAAGCTCCCCTGGTGAACTTTAAAATCAAGTATGATTAGGAAACACTGAAATCTAAACCCTTGCTATTCAGCCTGTGACCCACAGGCCAGCAGCAGCAAGTGGGAGTGTGTGAGGATCAGATTCTGAGTCCATAGGTCTGAAGTGGTACCAAAGACTATGATTCTAACCAGCACTGAGGAGATGCTGATGCTTTACTTGGAGCAGCGAGGATCCTGGTGACTTTGGGCAGGGGGAGTGAGGGATGGATGATTGACCATAAATCCCATGCTGTGGCTGATGCCTTGGCTCTCACAGATGGGTTTGTGGAGATGGTGGGTTAGATAATAATAGGATCCTTAATTATTAATATCATAATGTCCAGAATTCTGGGTTCTGCAAAGTATTTCAAATGAAGAGCTGAAAGGTGTCTCTGAGGGAAGGTAGAACTGCTATCTGCTATTTCAGGACTCTGGCTATCATTGTCCCCACTTGATCAGCTCTGGCAGACTTTGTTGCTCTTCAATTGAGGGTATCTTAAGTAGCTGCTCTAGCAGAAATGCTGAACCATTCATCCTTAAAATCGTCCTCCCTCCAGAACAAGTGAAGAAAAACAGCTAATTATATTTCTTTGTTATATAAAGATTGTATTTCCTTATTGATTGTAACCACTGGGAGTCAGCATAATTACTGGGCCCATAATGACATCCATTGGATGGTTTCATCTTCACTGACTATAGTGCACAGCATCAACCCCTTTTTATTGATGAAAGTCAGGTGAAAATGAATATTCCAGGTATGTTGAAGAAGGTGAAGGTAGCCAAAAGACACCATGTGATGGGCCCAGGTGGTAGTGTTAGCTGTAACAAGTGCTGAAACTGCCACCTCAAGAATAGCAGAGAACAGAAGATGCCCTTACATTAGTTCCAGCTAAAACTCATTGCCTGTAACTGGGTTCAGGGCCCACCCTTGAACCAGTTGACATCTCCAGAAGCGAGTAATTGCTGCTGACTTGCACTTGCATTCAGGTCACAGGCTCCACTCTGAGAATGGAGATGGAGAACCCCAGGGTAGTGGAGGAGTGAATCCCCAAAGAAGGAAGCTTCATGCTGCCCAGAATCATACATACCCACTGCATGCATCCACCAATAACTTGGAGCAATGCAATGCCCCTTGAACTAATCTGTATAGAGTGATGCTATAGACTAGGGATGCAAGAGTTTAGGGAAGACAGGGATGAAGTAATAAAAATGAACTATAGTACCTGAAAATCCCTCAGGAAACATCACCTCAGAGATCCTATGCTCAGAAGGAAAGCCAGTTTCTGTCAAAAGAGTTCCCTGTTGTCAGGCTGATGCAGACACTCAGGAGATGCATCCTTTGCAAGCTGAAGTAGTCTGATTTTCATAGTGTTTGAATACATCCTTCCCCAGAGGTTAGAGCACATATGCTTTGGAGACACAAAGTCCTGGTTCCAATGTCTCTGGCTGTGCCTAATAGAGAAAATGGTTTAACATGTTTAAGCTGTAGTTTCTCATTTATAAAGTTACAATTAATGGTGCCTTCTCCCTCCCTCCCAGATAGTTGTAAAGATTATATATGGCAATGATGAAAGGGACCCTATATATCTTTATCACCATTTAATCCAGTATCTTCTTGCACTACATGTAGCAGATGATCAGCAGTTTGTTGAGTGAATGAACAAACAAATTCTAAAAGTGGTTGGCATACAGCATGTGCTTTAAAATATGTATTTCCTTTTTTCTTCCTTGATTACATCTGATGCTCATGTGTGCTGTAACAATTTGCTTTGACTAAAATCAGGCGTTCTTTGTGAAATCCAAGTGAAATCTTTGAAGAAATGCTAGGAACTTCTCTTTGTGCCTCAGTTTCAGAAGCTCACCTCCAGCCGGCTCTGAGAGGAAGTTACAGCACAGCTGAAAGTTCCCAGAAGTCTTTCTGACAGTTTGGTCTGATTCAGCGGCTGTGAAACAGACTTTCCTACCCTGATAAAATTCTTTAAAATATATTTTGTTTAATTCCAAGTAAATATTTTTAACCAATTTCCTCAGTGAGTTAGTTTTGTGGTCACAAATAAGCTCAGAGGAACGTAGATGTTATTCAGGCGTCTACACCCCCAAAGTGCAGTGTTTTCATTCTCTTGTGCCTCTGCAGAGAGGGAATTGATGTTTGCACAGGAGGCCTGTTTGCACCTCACTTGTTTCTGGTTTATACAGGTATAGGTAACTTAAATTTAATGCAGTTCAGACCTCTACTTGAAGTTTCAATTTCAAACTTGGGTTGTAGCTTGGAAACATATTGGGGTCAAAGGATATATGTGAGGTCAGGTCTTTTTAGAATTCAAACCTGGAAATCAGTATTTCTCTCTGGAGCTCAGGGTCTACCTCACACATCTAAGGTGAGTTTATGCCACTTCCAGAGGAGTTTCTGGGAGTTTCTTTGGGCATAATTTTAAATTGCTGATGTCAGGCTCTGGGTAGGACAAAAAGACTTGGGTCTTTTTATAAAAGAGTGTTATTATTATTATTAATTTTAAAACATGTGTCTGCAGGGCCGCTACCCTTTAAAAATGTGATTTGGTCTCAGACCATGAATAAGTTTAATTTACCTCTCAGATTCCCTCGATGATTGTGCTGGTTCTGCACATTTTTGCAGCTGTGACAAAAATGTGAGAAGTGACATATAATACAAGGACTGTCTGTTTCAATGATTCATGCAGCTAATGTTTGCTGAGTTTTTTCCTTGTGCCAGAGACTATCTTGATAATTTTACATTCTTTTTCTGAGTTTATTTTTACTGTTTCCATATAGTCACTAAAATGGAGTTAAAGAGAATTGTCCAATACCTATAAATTATATAAATTACCTTATTTACTAAATTATTTTTCCTTTTATCCAAACCAGGGACTATTTGAAAACATACTTCCAGTAAACACTCAACTAATGTTTGTTGAATGAATGGATAGAAGGTTGAGTGGATAGGTAAATAAATGAACACTTATTTGCAGCTGACCTGTAGATGTAAAAATATTAATTGAATCTTTCTATTAGCAGCAGTGAGAACAGAGCCATGTGTTAGACCAGTGGGGTCAGACTGAACCCTGGTACTTGAGTTCTGGCTAAGAAGGAATTCAGAGCCAAGACTCAAGCTATAGCAGAAAGTTTATTTAGAAAGTCATAGAATGAGAGGAAATGAGCTATAGAAGAAAACGGGCTGAAAAAAACAAGTTACAGAGGCAAAAGGAGGGCCCTTGGAGGTTAGGAGAGAAAGTCAAGGAAAATGCCCCTGGGGGTGGGGGACAGGAAAAGCATGGGCATGCTCCATAGAGAGAGCCCCACTGGGTCCTCTGTCTTGAAGGTATATTGAGGGTATTTATCTGGAGGTTTCAGGGGATAGTCCCAAAAGAATATGCATCAGCTTTCTGGGTGTGTCCTTTCATGGTCATAGTCTCTGCTGATTGGTTGGCACCAGGACAGGGTATCATTAGTCAATGCAGCTGGCCCTGATGTCGGCCATGGTGTTGCTTGACTGGTTCTGCTGCTTTTCTGTACCTGCAGCTGAAACAACTGATGCCTAGGTGTTATACCTACGAGTTTTAATGTTTAAGGGGGTGGTTGTGCAGGGGCCCTAATGGGAATCACAGGAGGCTACTCTTCCACCTCTCCCCCACTTGGTCCTCCTCTAAGAGGGTTACCACATGACTAACAATATACCAGGCAAGGAAAGGTCAGGGGAGGGTCTAAACCACATGACCAGTAATATGCCAGGGGAAGAAAGGTTACCCTAGGGGCGAGGTCCTTATTTTCTTGGTTTTGCCTGTCACTAGGCACCGGGGGTTTTTCACCCTGGTGATCTTCTGTACCTGGCTCGTCATCCTTGCTCTGCTCTTGTGTGTCTAACTGCCTACCACTTTTCTACACTGAAAATCATACAGGCCTTAGAGCCTAGATCTAAGGTTTAGTCCAGTGGTTCTCAAAGTGGTTCCTAGACCAGTAGCACCTCCATCACCTGGGAGTTTGTTAGAAATGCAGTTTCTCAGTTTTGCCCAGGTCTGCTGAATCAGAAACTTGAGGGTGGGACCTAGCAATCCATGTTTTAACAAGCCCTCTAGGTGATTCTTGTGCTCACTAAAGTTTGCTATCCACTGATTTGCCCCATAGCCTCATTTTATAAATAAGAAAATGGAGAATCAGAGGAGTCAAGGTCCATAGAGCTTGTATATGCCCTAGGGCCTGATGCTGGCACAGAATATCATTGGCATAGTGAGTACTAAAATAATTGTTGATTTAACTGTGGGTGCTTTTTACAGATTAGCAGGAATATGCCTATAAATTAAAGTCCATTGACTTTCTGCTAAGCAAACCTCGCATATATATATATATATATATATATATATATAAAATGAGCTGTATAAAAAATGATGAAGGGTGATACTCACTTTACCAAATTGATTCTATTTAATGTATAAAAATTAGATACATGTGAAATATTTGCAAAACAACTTTTGAGTAAACTAACACAATTTAAGATTTAGCTAATTAAGTTTAATATTGGGCTAAGACAAGGCATAGTTAATGCTGGGAAAGTAACACCGTTAAATTGGAGTGAATTAAATAGTTATTTATTGCTTTGGAATTGAAACTTGTTCTGGTTGCTACCCTGGTTTTGTTTAGTTTTGTTTTTTGAAGTAGAATAGTGGGAAAAAGCTTGCAAGACATTGTATGTGGCTAGGGAATATTATATTGTCAAGTCTGGCATGTAGCAAAAAGGTAGGTGACAGAGCTACTGAAACCAGAGAAGTCAGGTGCTTTTCAGAGTCTCCCCTAATGGGCACCTAGATGCATCCATGCATCAACACCAGGCAGACATGGTCCTTTTATCATTCATTTTACCCCCCTCCCTTTAAAAAAAAATATCTCTACCATGTCTGTCTTATCAAGTCTGTCCAAGAGATAAATACAGCTTTCAAATAAGTTTCCTCCTAGCTTTAGTGAATTTTGGCTTCCTCCTTTTAACAAAAAAATTCTACTAAAATCTGCTTCTGTCATTATATACTCAATAATAACATGGCAAAGTGGACTTCCAGCCAAGATGGAGGCATAGGTAGACACACTGTACTTCCTTGTACAACCAAAATAAGGACAACAACAATCTAGAAATAAAATAACAACCAGAACTGACAGAAAATTGAACTGTATGAAGTCCGACAACCAAGGAGTTAAAATAGACACATATCTCCAGACCTGTAGGAGGGGCAGAGTCGGGAGGATGGGCAGAGAGGGCTCATGGAACATAAGAGGGAACAGTGGTGGCTTGCAGACCCGGGATGCACAAGGCAGCAACTGACAGACACCGGGCGCACAAGATGGCAGTGGGCAGACCCAGTGGGGCACAAAGTGGTGGGCTGACATGGCAGTCCCACATTCACATTGAGATAAACAAGGTGAAACTGGGGATCGAGACAGACAGCACAATCCAGGGTCACAGCTCAGAGAAATAAAGCCTCAAAACACTGATTGAACACACCCGTGGGGGGTTGAGGTGCCTGGAGAGACTCCCAGCCTCACAGGAGAGTTCCTTGGAGAGACCCACAGTGTCCCAGAACATACACAAGCCCACCCACACAGGACTTAGCACCAGAACGGCCCAGTTTGCAGCAGAAGGGACTGAAATCTGACAGAGTGCAGATCAAATGCCATTGTTCCCTCTCTGATCCCTCCCCCACATATAGCACCACAACCCAGCAACTGGGTTGCCCCACCCTGGTGGACACCTAAGGTTCCTCCCCTCATATGTAACAGGCACATCAAAAAGAAAGAAAATGGCCCAAACAGAAGAACAGATCAAAGCTCCATAATAAATACAACTAAGCGACGAACAGATGGCCAACCTATCAGATGCACAGTTCAAAGCACTGGTGATCAGGATGCCCACAGAATTGGTTGAATTTGGTTGCAAATTAGATGAAAAATGAAGGCTGCACTAAGTGAAATGAAGGAAAATACACAGGGAACCAATAGTGATGGGAAGGAAACTGGGACTCAAATCAATGACTTGGACCAGAAGGAAGAAATAAGTATTCAACCAGAACAGAATGACGAAACAAGAATTCAAAAAAGTGAGGAAAAGCTTAGGAATTTCTAGGACATCTTTAGATGTTCCCAACATCCAAATTATAGGGGTACCAAAAGGGGAAGAGGAAGAGCAACAAATGGAAAGGTTGTTTGGACAAATAATAAAGGAGAACTTCCCCAATCTGGCAAAGGAAATAGACTTCCAGGAAGTCCAGGAAGCTCAGAGAGTCCCAAAGAACTTGGACCCAAGGAGGAACACACCAAGGCACATCATAATTACATTAGCCAAAGTAAAAACGAAGGAGAGAATCCTAGAAGCAGCAAGAGAAGAGGGGACAGTCACCTACAAAGGAGTTCCTATCAGACTGTCAGCTGATTTCTCAAAAGAGACCTTGCAGGCAAGAAGGGGCTGGAAAGAAGTATTCTAAGTCAAGAAATGCAAGGATCTACATCCAATATTGCTCTATACAGCAAAGCTTTTATTTAGAATGGAAGGGCAGATAAAGTGCTTCTCAGATAAGGTCAAGTTAAAGGAGTTCACCATCACCAAGCCTTTATTTTATAAAATGTTAAAGGGACTTATCTAAGAAAAAGAAGATAAGAAACATGTATAGTAAAAGGACAGCGAACTCACAATTATTAACAAACACACCTAAAGCAAAAACAAACTAAGCAAACAGCAAGAACAGGAACAGAACCACAGAAATGGAGATCACATGGAGGGTTACCAACAGGGGAGTGGGAGGAGAAGAGAGGGGGAAAAGGTACAGAGAATAAGTAGCATAGATGGTAGGTAGAAAATAGACAGAGGGAGGGCAAGAATAGTATGGGAAATGTAGAAGCTAAAGAACTTATGACACATGGACATGAACTAAAGTGGGGGAATGTGGGTAGGAGAGGGTGTGCAGCATGGAGGGGAATGAAGAGGGGGAAGTGGGACAACTGTAATAGCATAATCAATAAAATAAATTAAAAAAATAATAATATGACAAAGCACTTGACTACTCCAGATTCTACAGCAACAGGATTATTCCCAGTGCTTTGTGATCCTTTGATAAAAGACAACAAAGAAGTTGAAAAGTACATATTCATTTCTAGTAGGAGACAGCAAAGTATATTTTAAGTAGTAAAGGTGGGACCTCAATAATGAATCAGCATGAAGTAAATGTAAACCAAGTATCTAACTAAGTCCGACTTGGTTGAGGGGCTGGTCCCACTGAAGTGTTGTGTGTAGTAATAGATCTCACAGTATGGTGGCTAGGGTGAAGGCATGGCTGGGTTGCTAACTGATCTGTCTGTGACTCTGACCTGGGTGTAGAGCCCTCTGAGAATGAGCCTTTAGGAAGAAAGTGGTTCCTTAGGTAGTTCCAAAGTAGTCCACCTGGGATTAAGCAACACCTGGACCAGTGATTGGGTTTACTGGAAGCATCAACTTCTTTAGTAGATAGTGGATGAGCAAAACTGCCTCCTGGAGTTAGCTCTTGTCAGTAGCACTGAAGTTTAGGGCTGAGCCCACTCCCAAGGAGAAAATTGGAGCATTTTTTAAAGAAACTGAAGCCCGGGGATGAGGAATGGAAAAATAAACTGGGTAATAAGGGGTAGAGTGACCAACTCGTCCATGGCTTCCCCAGGGTTCACACTGAAAGTTTCATGTCCTGAGAAATCTCTCAGTCCTGGACAAACAGGCTGAGCTATAGCTCAAGCAGCCAGGAGACATTTGGAGCCAAATTCCCATATTTCCTAGCATGGATAGCAGATATAAAACTTTGCTAGCAAAGAGGAAGTCCAGAACCCACTTACAAGTGGGGATGCTTACAGAGTGAGTCAGGGAGAGCCAACATGCTAGAAGTCCAAATTTTCTCCAGCCTGGGGCAGGCAGGGAGTGACCAGTAATTAGATTTCAGAGATACTCAAAAGTAGAAGTTTGGCTTTCTTTTTCTGGTAAATAGTAAATGATAGCACCGAATGCTTCCAGAATAATTAGAATCTAAAAGACACTCCATCTGATCAATGATGGCTGAGACAACTTAGACTAAAAGCAGAGGCTCCATGGCTTCTACTTGTTATATTTTCATCCACACACATGCTGTGCACAGTCAGCAGAACCCTCCATCTCTTTTGCAGGTTGGTTTTGTTTGATCCGAATGAATAACAATACCAGAGGCCACAATTAGATTCACCTGCAACTTATCCTCAATTTGCAGCCTTTCAGTCATAAAAAGGAGTGCCCTTTTCATGTTAAGTAGCCTTATTCTTGAGTGTGATTTGTTATTATACAATTTTAATTTTGCATGCAAAGCATGATTACTATGTGGCATTTGCATACTCAGAACAAATTCCAAAAAATATTTGCATAAATTTTCTGATGTTCTCTTTGACTCAACAACCTCATCATAGTAAATTGCCTTTTTAAATTGATTTAACACATCTGCCTTGTCGAAGTGTGGCTGATTTTCATCAAAAATAAGAATTAGGATAGTTAAATTTTTATTCACTGGTGAAAATCCTCTGAGTTGCAACCCCAAATATCTATTTGTAAAAATGGAGTTCCTGTCTTGGGTGATTGCCCATGATAGACTCTTCAAATGCAGTCCATTCATTGAAGGGTTTTAGCCACTTAACACTTTTTAGAGGGGATACTTCAAAAAATATTTTTTAAAGTAACAGCACAGGTGCACCTGCTATATACTTATCATGAGTACTGATCTCATGCTGATTTTTAAATTGGCACCTTCATTATTACTACAAATGTCAGCTTCCCAACAGTACATCTATTGCTGGGTTTGCACTGAGATATTTTTTAAAATGTGATATTATGTAAGCTAGATATTCAAAAAACCTCAAATTGTTATTCAATTCTGAAGGCAATTCAAGAAACTGGATTTAAGAGATTAGTTGGTCTTAAATTTGGGGAGGGCACAGGTGGATAATGAGTGAATATAATAATGATTGGCTGTTAATTTATTGATCATTTATGGTTCTCCTAGGCAAGTGGGATGAGAATCCCTTGGAGGACTTTCTGAAAGCATATTGCTGGGTCCCACCTATTCAGTTTCTGATTCAGCAGATGTGGGGAAAAGCCAGAGGGTTTGCATTTTTAACAACTTTGCAGGTGATGCTAATGCTGCTGGTCAGGAGACCACACTGGGAGAAACATTGAATTAGATTCTAATTATTAGAAGAATGTGTTTTTGTGAAGTAGGTATTTAGCTGAAGCTAAAGGACTATTTTGGCCAGACTCAGCAAAGCCAAGAGGAAAGGGCCAGCGGGTGCTCCAGTGATGGGCAATGATGAGTTGCTGGGTTATTTTCTTCAAGAATGAGCTGGCACAGAGACGGGAGCTATGAGCAAAGATCCCTTTCTTAATTAAAAGTTGTAATGAGTTTATAATATTTCTCTCCAGATTTTCCAACAGGGTCATTAAAGTCTCCTGAAATCACATACTTAATTTGTCTTGCCCTTTGAGAAAGAAGAAACTTCTTTTCTCCTGAGTCAGAGACTCTCCACTGCCAGGGCAAAGGGTTTTCTAAGTACCTTTCAAACAAGAGAATAGTACTGTCTCTTTCATGCTGTATCAGCCTCTACATTATCACCAATAAAAGTACTTGATAATCAGAAGTGTTAATCACTTACCCCACAAGAATTTGGGGCGCTTTGGAGGAGAATCTCAAATTTCTACACATTTAACAATCTACAGAGCTGAGGATGGAAGGTGCCAGGAAGTGGATTGTATTTAATCCAGGCTCTTTTTTGAGAAAAATGAAAAAGGTTGCTACTGATTTTTTTATTGGGGCATCTTGTACTTCACAAATTCTGTCTCTCCATCTTCTAAAACTGTGCTAAAATTTTTCTTGTATGATTGGTAGTCGATTCTATAGGCATGCATCTCCTGGACGCTGTTTATTCTGATATTAGAAAATCAACTATGGTGTAGACTCAGGGTCTTTGTAGGCAAAGTTGAAGGAGATTACTGTGTAATTTCAGAGGAGCGAGTATTTTCCTACTGCTCTCCTTTTCCGCTTTCTCCCTTGGCAGAACTAAGACTGCAAACTAGAAAGAAGAGGCTGAAAATAGTAGGCAGCCCTCAATGCAGTCTTTCTTTTCAGAAGGCAGGGGCCATTGTGAAAAGAGGGTCCTCACTCTTACCCTCTTATCTTCTAGTTCCCACTTGGCTTCTTCCTGATCATTATTTAAAGATCTTAAAATCAAAATTGGCAGCCAGACATGTCCTGCTTTGACCCCATGACACTTTATCATAATGGTCTTGGTGTAGGGAACCATATTGAAATATTAATTAACTGTGATCCTCAAGGAGCTCAGTTTTGTTCAGCAGAATTGGCCTCTTTTCTGGAAGATATTGGGCAAGTTCAAGTGTCTCCAGCACTAGGGTTGTCACAGCTAAAGAAATGACCTAGGGCTCTGCACATTACACTCAAAGGCCTCCTAGATGACAGCTCTGGCTGAGGAGGTTCTACTGAATAGGCCCATAGTGTCTGCTGCAGAGGCTCCAGTGGAGACAAGCTCTGCTTTACTGCTTTCTTAGGCAACTGCACCCACACAGAACCCAATCCCAAAACCCCACCCCAGCCTCATGGCCCTGCCTCCCTGGGATGTAATTAATCTTCAGTAGAGGACAGTTCTTTATTATTCTGAAAAATGAAGTAACAATACATTATTCCATGTTCCTTTCTCTTTAGTATGTGTGGGGAGGGGTATGGTCACAGCCTACTATATTTTTAATTAATCACACAGACTGTTGCCCAAGGAAACCCTCTTATCCTTTCTGTGTTCCACCTGAGCTTGGAGTTGCTCTGTTTTGGCCCTTTATCTTCATGGTAATTTTCTCTTGGGAATGTTTCAGGTTGTGGTTTTGTAGCTTTTGCCAGTAACATTTAAACCTCTTTTTGACTCCCAGAAATCTTCATAATTGCTAGTCCACTTTCATATTTTGCATTGACAATATAGATGTGTTCTGTGTGTGAGTGTGCACACACACACCCTGCAGATTGCACCTGGGCAGATCCCTCAGAGAGGACAGCATATCTCTTCAGGGCCTCCATTCCTTATCTTCTGAGATATGTGTCAGGGGGACACCTGTGGTCTTCAGTAGCACATCACTTGGTGTTACAATGGAAACCAGATTTAGGAGTAAGAGGAAGACTTAATGATCAGTGGTGGTAAGTCATATGTTCTGACTTTTTTGGCTTTAGGAAATGCTAGTGTTTCTCTCTTCATCAAAACAAGTCTGAGTGTTTGAATACTTAATCAAAACAATAGCCTGCAGCCACATGAAAGTGAGAAAAACTCATTGGGTCCATTGCTTACATTTTTCTCATTTTTACAATGAAAATATAGTCATTATTGTGATCTGATCCTGAGTGCCACCTAGTCCCCTCACCTCCCCGTCCCCCACCACCACCCAGAGGCAGTAGAGTGGAAATCTTTGAAAAACGTCACACCAGGAGAAATGCTCTTTCCTTTAGTGAGATTTATGCACAGGGCCTTAAAGTAAGAGGTGCAGTTTAATAGGCAACATCCTCAAATCCTTAAATCCACAAGTCCTTTCAAGCTCAGAAAATAAAATCCAAACAAAGTTTATGTGTTAATGCATACATGCATAATCTTTTCAACCAGTATAAAGTAGACCATTTCTTGAGGGAAGCCCTAGACTGAGGATGAATATGAAAACAAAAAATATTTTTCAATAATTTTACAGTCCTTCCATGTGGCCACAGGCATTTTCCTATGATAGGCAGCCTGAGTTTTCCCAGGAGAGTTCCTGGCTCCAACATGGGTAGATCCTTCTTCTCTTGTTCTAAAATATCTTCATGTTCAGTCTTGTTCCCTACTAATATGGGAATGTCAAAAGACCTCAAGGCCCTGACTGTTCTCAGTGGTGAGGTGTTGTGGGTGGTTCGGAGAAAGGTTTGCTTTCTTGATTGATTTTTGGTGATTGGTAAGTTTTGTTTTGTTGACCTAATAGGTCCTCAGAAGTGACAGAAACTTCCATTTGGGAGACCATTCTCCAAAGGTGCTCTAGGGAGAAGTAGCAATGTCTTCCTTCCTAGTTCTTCTTAAAAGTAGAAGATCTCTGGGCTTAACCACACTCCCAGACATATCTGAATCTCTGAGCTAAGGCCTCGAGTCTGGCATTTTTCAAGTGGCTGAGTAGCATCTCAGGAATACTGAACTTTAAGAATCATATAATATTTTCTATAGAGTTTTGTTTATATTTTCTCCCCCCAACCCTCTGGCACCAGATTTTCTCAGTCTCCCCAGTGAGGACTTTGGAAAGCCCATCCCAATAAAATAGCATTTGGGAGGCCAAGGCAGACCTCTGTTATGGTAAATGCAATGGTCAATCTGCAGCCTGCCTTACTTGATCTTTGTAATCAGCACTCTCTTTTTCTTGAAACACTTTATTCTGGAATAGTTGTGTTTGCTGCTGTCTCACTGGCTTCTCCTTCATTTATTGGCTTATTCTCCTCCTCCCAATTCCAATTACTGGGTCCTTTTCTCTGCAATATCATTCCTTCATGAGGTGATATCATTATAGTCTCATGGTTCTAAACACTACCTGTATACACTATGGGACCTCAGATTTCTGTGTGGTATGCCTGATGCTTGAAGACGAATGTCCTTATCAACATCTCCTCTCCTACATGCAATAGGCATCTCAAACTTTTAACTGCTTGAAAGAGAACAATTTATTAACACCCCTTGCACAAACATGCTTCTCACCTTTCCCCTGTTGGTAAGTGTCACATAATCCAATTGTTTAGGCCCCAAACCAGATATTATCTTTGATTCTTTTCTTGTCCTCATCTCACATTCAATCCATCAGTAAATTCTGTCTCATTGGCCTTCAGGTTACATCTTGAGTACAACGACTTATTATTCTTCCTGTGTTGCTTCAGGTCCAAGTGACTATCATCTCCTTCCAATGGCCTCCAGCTGGTCTCCCAGCTTCTGTTACTACTTTTGCCCCCCACCCCCATTCCTGCAGTGAACATTAGCCAGAGGGATCATTTTCAAACTTGAGATCGTTTGAATCCTCTTCAAATTGAATCCCCCTGAGTTTGCTCCCTACTTCATTGAGAACAAAAGACAAAGTACTAACAAGGGCTATGAGACCCTTATGTTCTGTCTCCTCCCCACACCTCATGTTTGTGCTCTAGCCACACAGGCCTCAGGGTGTTCCTGGAACTTGCCAGCACATTCTGACCTTTATATCTTACCTCAGTCTTTGTTCTTCTTTCAGCCTAGGATAGGCCTCCCAAGATAGTTGCCTGGTTTAGTTCCCTCATATCTATTGGGTCTTTCGTCAAATGTCTCTTCCTGCACTGGTCTGTGTTAACCCACTTCCCTACTTCAGTTCCTCCTTTGCCCTTCTCTCTTTAATTTTTTTCACATAACACTTTCATTTACTGATTTTATCTCTCCTCCACACAAAAAAGGTAACTTTTACAAAGCTAGAAACTTTTGTCTATATTGTCATGGCTGGATGACCCAGCCTAGAGAGTGTCTGACCATAATATCTGTTGAATAATTGAATGCAGCATTATTTACACTGGTCTTCCTAATTTCTGTAAGAGGACAGTTGATGGCAATGGAGCTAAGCAAGAAACTATTCCCTGTTACCATAGCCAGTGATTCTCAGGGACTGGTCTCCAGACCAGTGGCATTGGAAGAACCTGGGAGCTTGTTAGAGATGCAGATCCTTGGTCTTCATTCTGCACCCACTGAATCAGAAACTCTGGGGTTAGGGCCCAACAGTCTGGTTCTACCATCTCTCCAGGTGATTCAGGTGAATGAATGAAAACCATTACTTTAAGTAAACAAATGTTATTCTCCTAGGTGATGCTTCAACCAGTTCAAGTGCCTCAGTCTCTTCAAGTGCCTCAAGACTCTAGCGGTGGATAACATTGATGCTGACTTAACCTTGATATCTATTTGTAGGTCCTTTGCTAGGTGATGGGATTACAGAGAGTTTATATCTGGACTTTACAGGAAAAGCAAGGAGCCTGGCTTCACCAGAATCACAGGACAGTGTTTGGGGAGTAAGTAATAGGAGATAAAATTAGAACATAACTGGCCAGATTTTGAAGGACATTGATAATGGTAGGCTCAGGGGGCCATGACACACTGTAGTGAGTGCAATTGGCATTCTGTGATCTAATATTAGAGTAGAAGGAATCATGTGAAAAGTACAGTGCATTGCTGTGATGGATGCATCAGTCAATTTCTGCTGTGATACTGGGATTTGGAATAGTCCTTGACCTTTCTGTGGCCAAACTCTTCTACTTAAAATAGTTGGTGCCCTAATTGAGGCATTCTGCTTATAAAGGCTCTGTCAGTGCCTTCATAAAAGCAAGAATCAAGGTTGAAATGAGGACTCTGCTAACCTTGTCATTTTTATTTTTATGGTGACTGATCTCTCATATATATATGATATATATATGTGTGTGAGTGTGTGTGTGTATCACCTACTGTCATGCTGACAAATGATATGTTACTGACTTGCAGAACTTTAGGAGAGATTGAATTATTTTCCATTTCCACATCAGGAGAAAAAACTTAAAATAAGTCAAATTATTTTTTTCACCTAAATGAATTCCTTCATTTGCCCAATATACTCTATACTTATCTCCTACTCAGAAATATAATAATCACTTCTTTTTTCAATTAAAACCAAATGTAACTCATGTGTTTTCCTCAAAGAATATCTAGATGTCAGTAGTAGCATCTTCGTCAAATTTAATATAAATTACAAGATGCTGTGTTAACATGCATTCCACTTATTAGAACAGAGTGCTGAATATGAGACTACAATTTAACTTCTGCCTTTGTCCTTGCTGAGCCAGGGAAATCAAACAAAACCAAAGCCATTGTTAATATAAAGAGACATTGAGGTAACCTGGCAGCCAAGGAGAGTGAACTGGAATGTGCATGTATGAATAATGAGGATTTTACTATACTAGTCAGTGGGGGCAGTAGACACCATTGAGTGAGCATGTGTACTGTGTGGCTGTCACATTCAAAATGACTAAGTGCGTAAAGCAATGAATCTGCACCAAATTTTGCACTGAGCTCAAACATTCCTCCATGGAAACTATTCAGATGATTGAGAAGGCTTTCAGGGATGATGCAATGAGTGCAGTGCAAATAACAGTGTGGCACAAATGCCTCAAAGATGGTTGAGAATCTGTTGAAAGTGATCTACTCTCTGGAAGGCCTGCAACAAGTAGAACACCTGAGAATGTTGAACGTGTATGGGCTGAAATCAACAAAGATTGGTGACTGACAGTGTGAGAACTAGAAGCTGAGCTAGGGATTTCAAAAACTACTGTGTCTGAGATTTTGATGCAGGATCATGGAATGAAATGTGCTGTGGCAAAATTTATTCCACAGCTTCTGCTACCAGAGCAGAAGGAATATCATGCTGTAGTTGCCAATGGCCTGATTCAAACTGCTACCAGTGAACCAGATTTCCTCAAGAAGGTTATAACTGGAGATGTATTGTGGGTCTATGACTATGATCCAAAAACAAAGGCCCAGTTGTCCCAGTGGAAGTCATCTGGTTCTCCCCACCAGAAGGAGGCGTGGCAAAGTCACAGTAAGATCAAGTCCATGCTAACTATGCTTTTTGATTAGGAATGTGTTACCATTATGAGTATGCCCCTCCAGGCCACACAATTAATAAGGAGTTATGACCTCACTGTTCTTTGTCATTTGAGAGATGTATGATGAAATTGGCTGCAGCAATGGGCAACTGGTGATTGGCAGCTTCATCACAACAACATTTCAGCTCATGCATCACTTCTTTTTTTAAATGTATTTTATTGTTTGTGCTATTACAGTTGTCCCATTCCCCTCCTTTATTCCCCTCCACCCTGCCCACCCCCTCCCACCCACATTCCGCTTTAGTTCATGTCCATGGGTACTACATATAAGTTCTTGGGCTTCTCCATTTCCTATACTATTCTTAACCTCCCCCTGTCTATTTTCTACCTACCATTTATGCTACTTATTCTCTGTACCTTTTCCCCCTCTCTCTCTTTCCACGCTCCTGTTGATAACCCTCCATGTGATCTCCATTTCTCTGGTTCTGTTCCTGTTCTAGTTGTTTGCTTAGTTTGTTTTTTGCTTTTATTTTTGTTTTAGGTGTGTTTGTTAATAATTGTGAGTTTTCTGACATTTTAGTATACATGTTTTTATCTTCTTTTTCTTTAGATAAATCCCTTTAACATTTCATAAAATAAGGGCTTGGTGATGATGAACTCCTTTAACTTGACTTTATTTAGGAAACACTTTATCTGCCCTTCCATTCTAAATGAAAGCTTTGCCGGATAGAGTAATCTTGGATGTAGGCCCTTGCCTTTCATGATTTGGCATACTTCTTTCCAGCTCCTTCTTGCCTATAAGGTCTCTTTTGAGAAATCAGCTGACAGTCTTCTGGGAACTCCTTTATAGGTAACTGTCTTCTTTTCTCTTGCTGCTTCTAAGATTCTCTCCTTATTTTTAATCTTGGCTAATGTAATAACGATGTGCCTTGGTGTGTTCCTCCTTGGGTCCAACTTCTTTGGGACTCTCTGAGCTTCCTGGACTTCCTGGAAGTCTATTTCCTTTGCTGGATTGGGGAAGTTCTCCTTTATTATTTGTCCAAACAACTTTTCCACTTGCTGCTCTTCCTCTTCTCCTTTTGGCACCCCTACAATTTGGATGTTGGAATGTTGAAAGTTTTCCTGGAGGTTCTGAAGCCTCTCCTCATTTTTTTGAATTCTTGTTTTTTTATTCTGTTCTGGTTGAATGTTTCTTTCTTCCTTATGGTTCACACCATTAATTAGAGTCCCAGTTTCCTTCCCATCACTGTTGGTTCCCTGTACATTTTCCTTTATTTCACTTAGGATAGCCTTCATTTTTTCACCTAATTTGTGACCATTGTGAGCATCCTGATTACCAATGTTTTGAACTGTGCATCTGATAGGTTGACTATCTCTTTGTTGCTTAGTTGTATTTTTTCTGGAGCTCTGATCTGTCCTTTCATTTGGGCCATTTTTTTTTTGTCTTGGCATGCCTGCTATGTATAAGGGGTAGAGCTTTAGGTGTTCACTAAGGCACGTCAACTGACGTTGCTGCCTTGTGATGCTGTATGTGGGGAAGGGGTTGAGAGGGAACAATGGCACTTGTTCTGCTCTCTGCCAGATTTCAGTCACTTCCCCAGCTACCCACAAGCAAAGTGGGCCCTTCTGGTACTGATTCCTGGGTGGCTTGGCTTGTGTATGTTCTAGGACCCTGTGAGGCTGGGAGTTTCTCCCACTGCCACCTCAACCCCCACAGATGTTTTCAATTGGTGATTTGAAGCTTTATTTCCCCACGCTGGGATCCTGGGTTGTGAGGTCTGTCTCACTTCCCAGGTGTTCTTCCTGGTTTATTCGCAGGTGAATGTGGGACTGCCCACTCTACCAGCTGCCACCTTGCCCTCCTCAGTCCTCCACCACTACTTTGCCATGAGTCCTCTCTGCCCAGCTGCCTGTCTCTGCCCCTCCTACCGGTCTGGATGGATGTTTCTTCTTTAACTCCTTGGTTGTGAGACTTTCATATGGTTTGATTTCCTGTCAGTTCTGGTTGTTTTTTGTTTTTAAATTGTTATTGTCCTTCTTTTGGTTGTGCGAGGAGGCACAGTGTGTCTACCTATGCCTCCATCTTGGCTGGAATTCATCATGCATCACTTCTTATGTGGAGTTTTTGGCAAAACATCAAACCACCCAGGAGATTTCAGACTGTTGATGAGATTCAGGAAAATACAATAGGGCAGCTGATGGCAATTACAACAAAGGATTTTGCAGAGTGTTTTTAAAAATAATTTTTATTTAAGATTTTTTATTGTTATTCTATTATAGTTACCCCAATTTTTCTTCCTTTGCCCTTCTCTGCCCATCCCACCCCCCATTCCCACAGTCAATCCCCACACTGTTGCCCATGTCCATGGGTCATTTATACATGTTCTTTAACTAGTTCCTTCTCCTGCCTTCCACCTTGTCCCCCACTCCCCTCCCCTCTGGTCACTTTCAGTCTGTTCCATGTTTTCATGCCTGTGGCTCTATTTTGCTCATTAGTTTATTTTGTTCATTAGATTCCTCTTATAGGAATCATATAACAATCATATTTTGAACAGTGGAAGAGATGCTGAGAGAACTGTGTGAGGTCCCAAATTGCTTACTTTGAAGGGGACTGAGGCATCATTGTCCTATGTACAATGTTTCTTATATCTTGTATCTTCTTCAGTAAATGTCTCTATTTTTCATAACACATGGGCAGATACTTTCTGGACATACCTTGTAAATTATACAATTAGTGTGCTTTTTGAACTTCATTCCAGACTTTGTTTTATGACTTTGTGTATAGCCAGATATCCCTAAGTGAGGGTGACTGGGATTCATTCTGCCTCTAGTCTCCATCTCACCAATATAGAATCTACTATGAGGGCAGTCACTGTGGGTAGGTTCTCTGTTTTACTCTGGCCTGGGTTAGTGAAAAATGTGCTAGATCGAGTGATTGTATTAAGTGTGTCATTGTTTGATCAGGGGAAAATCATTTAACAATAATCTGAGCCTTAGTTTTCTAAGTTGAAATGTTGACCATGACTCAAAGATGTTGAGGATCAAATGAAAATGGATACCAAAGTGCTTGGAAAGGATTATAATTTTGATTAAACTATATTTATAAGCTATAAACTATATTGATTAAACTATATTAATTAATCAAATAATATAGAAATGTTAAGTTGTCTGTTTAGTATTTCACTTTGTCTGCTTTCCATATACATTTATTGATTAATATTCATTGTGTTATTTACAGTATAGGCCAACCTGCAGTAACAAAGAGGCCCCTGAAGTACAGTGTTTAAGTAAGATACAGACTTATTTCTTTTACATGTAAAATGCCAAAGTGAATGATTAGGGCAGATGAATACCTGCTTTTTAAATCAGTGAGGTTTGCCACCCACAACATGTATGTCTGTCTCTGGGCCCAAGGTTGTTATTATTCCCAGGTAGGGGAAGAGTGTATAATAGGCAGGAAGCTTGTTTTTGGGTTGGAGATACCTCAGATATTGTATGGACCAGTATTGCTCATACCTTATTGGCTTGAACTCAATCACATGTTTACACCTAGCTTGCTGAGAAATAGACTCTCTAGTTCAGTAATCATGTGTCCAGCAGAAACTGGGGAGGAGTGGAAGCTGTCTTTTAAATAAATAAGGGGAAATATGTGCTGGAGGACAATTTAGCAGTCTCAAATGAGATATTTTATAGTATAAAGTTTTGCTAAACCATGCTCATGGTTTCTTTGGCATTGATTGCATTGCCTTGATACCAAATAGTAAGAAATAAACCTTTTCATTGCTGTTTTTACTAATATATGTTTATACTTGATCTTTGGTAATTGATATTAATATAATTTTCATCCATGACAGAAGTTGTGGAGATGTTTTCACTCTGTGGGTTTCACTATTCCTCATGCTATTAATTATCCTCAATTTAATAGAACACTTTGGTTATGACTTTATGCATTGTGCTGATCTTTGACAACTCATATGACTTGCATGGCATAGATGCCCAATGTACCTAAATCTTCCTCAGGATTATGAGATCAAAAGTACACACTGATTTTGCAAAATTGTCAATAGGTTATCTTTGAGATGTCATTTATGATTTGTACTTATAGAATAAAAGTGGGTACATAATAATTTTGGAAAACTGCCTAAAGTGTCTATAACCTTTATAACCTTTTCAATTAAAAAGTAGGTCTGGAAGATCAGGCTTGATAGTCTTGTAATTTCAGATTCTCTTGTTATAAGACTGATTACATCCAGCTAATGAACTAATTAGTCCTTCATGTATTTTAACGTACCTTTACTGACACTTGCAATGTTCTAAGTGCTCTGTTAGTTGTAGAAGGATACAATTATGAAGTGAGATGCTTTAAGGAGTTGTGGCACATCTAAAGGGACCTGTTTGGTACATAGTCAGATACATAGGATTGGACATCAAGAGGGAGATCTAGCATGGAGATAAATTTTTGGAAGTCTTTGGTAATTGCTGAAGGCCTAGTAGTCTATTGGCTTTTCCAGTAGAAAAAGAAAGAGCACCTGGAAGAGAACCTTCCTCTTGATACACAGTGGCTGGAAGAAGGGGGAAGGAAATAGGCAAAGATCTCAGTGATAGAAAGAGGCAGGAAACATTTTCAGAGAATACCAGGGAGGGAGCAAGCATGATGCAAAATGTCAAGTCCTGCGGGAAGTGGTCAAGAGATAAGGAACAAGCAATATCCCGAGCTTTGTGGAGGACTTTGGTAGCTGTGATGGAGAAGTTTCACTGAAGAGTCTGCAGTGGAGGTCAAGTTCAGTTGTTTCAAGAGTGATTAGAAATGAGGAATTGAGGATGGCTAATGGAGAGATAATAGCATTGGGATCAATCTATTTAAGGCTGGTATTCCTGAACTGATTTGTTTGTTGTGTTTAACATGTCTCACTGGAAGAATTAATGTTGGAACAGATGCCAGTCCGTAATGAAGCACTTATCTTTACCTTGCTGTGTAATTTCAAAACTGGGTTTTACTTTTTTACACTCACCATAGAGATGTATCTTCTTGTTAATACGACAAAATAATTTTGGAGGGAACCATCACTTATTCTGTAGTAATTTCCTAACTGTGGAAATTCCTATAGGGAATGATAGTTCTGTTGATTTGAAGAACTGGCCTCCTGGCCTCCTGGCCTCCTGGCCTCCTCGTCTGTGCTTCTGTGCCCAAAGGTGAATTGGGAACCCTGCATTAGTGACAAGAGTGCTGACAGCATTAATCAGGCTCTGCCATGAGTTACACTGATCACAGCATGAAGATTATTTGCAGGGATTTTGGATCTCTGCAAGCTTTGATTTAGTATTATATTTTAAACTCTACTTAAACAAATGATAAATGAAATCCTATCATTAGAATTCATTTTTAATGGACTTTGCTCAGAACTGACCCACATTAAACAATAGGAAGTTCACATTAAATGGGCTTATGTGACACAAGTATGCAATGTTCAGTATTCCTATAAACCTCTAAATGCTTAATTGTTTCATACTAATTGCCTTGAAACTTGCAATAAAGAAGTGAAAGGCAAATTTCCTGAAACAAAGCTCCAAGATGATTCTAATTTACATAAGTTTTAGCCAAGGAACAGATGTCTTTTTAATGCTGTACCTTTGTAAAAACTTTTAAAACATATTATATGTCTTAGTGTAACTTGGTGTTCCTCCTAATTTCTAATGTGAGTGAAATGCTTTTAGCAGAACACTGGCAAGGGCAAGTTAAAAAAAATGGGACTCTATTGTTTCAAACACCAGCTTAGCTTTAGAATAATATAAAGAAACCCGTTTCATTGTGGTATGTTAGATCTTTCTGTCTAAAATGTAATTATAATAAAATCTTTGTGGATAGTATTTTCTGGGGCTGTATGTTTCTAAATAATCACTTTTTAAATTTGTATAGTGAACATATAGTATTTTAAAATTATAGAAAGAGAAAAGTATACAGAAGAAATTAAATTACCTCATAATACTACCATATACTGTTGACTTTATTTTAATCTTCATATATATTTTCAAAATCGTGATATATGGGATTGTGCAGTTTTACAAACTACTTTCATGTAACATTGTACTCTGTTTTCCATTTCATTAGACATTATTTACCAATTTAAAGAATTGTCTATCTCTCTAGAGGAGTAAAGCATGTTTTATTTTAATCATACCTCAATTTTTGGAAGCTAAGAATACCCAATTTTTTCATATCAACATAAATTTTGAAGTTTAATTATTTACTCAGGAGGATTCCTAGACATGGGACTTTTGGATCAAAGGTGCATGGATCTTTTAAATTTCATGATATAAATTACCAAATTACTTCCCCAACTATTACTTAGGTAGGCAAAACACACACTGACATACTTAAGCTTTTTTATTATCATGTATGAAAAACATTTTTTGTCTCTAAGTACAAATAGATTTTTGCATCTTCTTATTTTCTGCTTTCTCTTCCTCCTCACAGAAAGACAAAATGTATATCCAATATATTTCTTCTGGGGCTTTCATGTTTGTTTAATTTTATAATCATATTTATATCTTTAGACATATAATTTGCTTAAATTCTTTTGAATCTTTTATATTGTGAATTTCATATTTTTAAAATTTTATCACTCAGTATAGCATGTATGTACATACACATGCATGTACACACATATACATATCTTCCATATATTTTATTCATCTCTTGGGTATTTGGTATATATGTTTATATACACATACTTTTAAGTTTAAAAAATAAACACATAAACACGCACATTTTACATGTTTTAGTTTTTCATTAAAGTAGATGCTTTATATTCTGAATTTATGAATGCCTGGGAAGGGCTTTTTGTTGCATTGTTATATAGCAGCTACTTGATTAGCAATATTTATGAATTAAAACTGAAAGGTCTGTCTCCTCCAAAACAATTGGGAATGAAAAAGACTAAAAATATCAGGTATTGATGAAGATGTGGGTCAACCCTAACTCTTATACATTGTTGGTGATCATGTAAATTGGTATAATCACTTTATAAAACTTTTTGATAGTATCTATTAAACCTAAAAATGCAATTTTACTTCAAGAGAATCCACCCGACAGAAATGAATGGATATATCTGTCAAAGAATATAAACAACATATCAACATATGTAAAATATGTTTATAGTTCTTTGTTTTATCATAACAAAAATAGAAACAATGCAAATGTTAAAGGATAGTAAAGTAAATAAACAATTTTAATGAAATCATTTTTAAAAAAAGACTGAAAGGTCTGTCTATGTAACTCATGTCAGTGGACAACTGGGGTGGCCAGAAGCTATGGAGCCAGCCTGTTTTAGTTTCTTAGTATGAAACCCTGTTTGTCTGTTTGAATACTTGCAGTATTTTTGCCTCATGATTGTTATTCAGCTCTTGTGCCAGTGACTGTGTGGATAGTTTTCCATAAATTCTACCTGGAAAGTGCTTAACCCCTTTAATGTGCATAAAGTTTTTTTTCTCTTTTTTCCTTCTATTCAGAAATGTTGCTTTAATTATCCATTTGATTATTATTTATGTTCAAAACCTTGTAAATACTCAAAAGCTATAATTGGTAGCCAAACCTACATTTTCTGCCCAATATCCATCATGTTTCTATTCATTTCCATCTTTATTCTTTATTTAATGTAGATTGTTTGCCCTCAACAGGACTGTGTATGTGTTTTTGTTGTCAATTATACTATTATATCTCACAGATTTTGTGACAAGAAAAACGAGTAGAGTGTTCATCCAGTTAATAACTATAGTTCAGTAGGGTCTTATTGCTAAGTGACTTGAGAAGTACACGCAGGGCAAGGCCTGGTAAACTGAGAGTTTTCATAGCTAATGTGTTGTAGAGAGTGAACATTGACACCAAGGAAAATGGGGATATGGTTTTATGTTTTTCTTCTAGGTTACAGCAGTTTTAGGCTTCACTAACTGAATTATACATATATTAACTGAATCATACCTTAGAGATGGCAGAAGGGTTGCTGAGTATTTAAGTATCTGTCTGGGCTTGAGAATTTGATTGGTTTCCACATAACACTGAAAAGTAGACATCATCAGTGTGACAAGGTTTAGCGAGAATCCATTGCCCGCTTTTCTCTGAAGCACGGGGGAAAGCCTACACATAGGAAAATCACAATGTAAGCATCAACAGTTTCCAATTCTGCTATTGCAGTCTGTATTTCTTTGAAATTCTAATTTGACTCACTTCCTTATTTTACTATCTTTTTAGCTTACCCTGTTGTTTTATAAAATTTAATTTGTTGTCTTTTTACCTTAGCATTTGTTAAATCTTTCTGCACATGTCATAGAGACCAGGTCTTTCTGGATACTACTGAAAATATTAAGGCTCTGTCTAAAATGCGTTCATGTTTTTCTTGTTAACTCATTTTCAGAGTGACACCATTTTCTGTGATTGAGGGTGATGTTCTCTTCCTCTTGTGCCCCAGTACTTCTTCCTGGGTACTATTTGTATGTCTTTACTTATTCTGAAATGATCCATCCAGGCCTTGGGATAGTCAGTAGACAGTGTAGATTCCACTTTTTGTCTACCTGCATTTGTAGAAAACTTTTCCCCAAGTTGTCTCAATATCCAGTGTCTTTTAGGCAGTTTGGGAGTTCTACTACACTAAGATGGAATCTGGCCACACTTCTTCTTTCTGCCTGTGCATTTCATATATTGAACTATTAAAGTCCTTGTAAAATAAATAACATCAATATTGTCCTTTACACCCAAGTTCTTGCTATAGGTGCAGTAGCTACAACCTTGTACTTGCTGTGAATACAGTTCCACTGTACTGCTGCCATCACACTGCATTGTTTTCTTGGAGTTAATCTCCAAGTGGATGGATAACATTGGTTCCCAATAGATAATTCTATTTGGTTCTTACAGAATGGTAGACATATCTCATTAGTTAACAAGGTTCTCTAATTCAGGAGCCAGATAATAAATTTATAAGAGCACTGATGAAGTTGTCTAGGTGGGGAGAGGAGGGTGTATGGGGCATACATGGTGATGGAAGGAGACTTGACTTGGGGTGTGAACACACAATATACTGTGCAGATGGTGTGTGCTAGAACTGTACACCTGAAACCTGTACAATTTTGTTAAGCAGTGTCAACCCAATAAATTCAATAAAAAGGAAAAAATAGTTCTCTTGGTAAAAAAAAATATTCGTTAACAAAAAGCACATATAAGTAAGTGTCATATCTTTTTTCCCCCTTCAATCTGTTTCAGTTGGAGTCAGAGAGGGAGGGGGAAGGGAGGAGGAGGAGGAGGAGAAGGAGGAGGAGAGAGAGAGAATTCGGGGAGAGTTTGGTGAAGTATAGACAATACCCAAATAAATACCCAACTGAAATATATTGGATGTGAAAAGTAAGATTGCTATAGAGAAAAATAAAGATAAAAAGGCAGGGAGAATTCATAATTCTCATTCCTATTGTTACATGGTTTAAGGCTTGTCATCATAGTTATTTTTATAGGATATTGGGTGAAGCTACTTTAAATGCAAACAGCTGGAATTGTTGTTTGAAATAGCTTTTAAACCAGAATCCAGCTATGCTTACATTTAATGGTTGAAAAACTATTATTACTATTAATCTCTGATGTGTGATATATTGTGAAAAAAAACTATGCTCACTGCTTGGCAGATACTATGATATATGCTTACTTAAGCTATTTTATTTAATCCTTACAACACCTCTGTAAATTAAGTATTATTTATCCCTCTGAAGATAAAGAAAATAAGGCTTAGAATGATTAAATAACTTGCCTGAGGGAGCATAGCTAGCAAATACCCAAACTAGGATTTGAACCTAAATTTCTTTGATCCAAAGATCATATTTGTAATCACTATACCTTTCACCTTCAAGTTCTGATTGAGCTAAGCATAATGAACACATTAACAAATCGATTGGTTTTAATCCAACTGTTTTCCAGAGCTTTTACGTAATTTGTTCTCTGCCTACCTCTCCAACTTCATTTTAGATTACATACTCCAGGCTGTCTGCTCCCAGCCCCACTGGCTTCCTTTCTGTTCCTTACATACCATATTTTGGAGACCTTTGCATGTGCTGTTTCCTTAGTTGGTAGTGCTCTCTTTCCTCTCCCCTTCTCTCTCTATGCTTGCCTCCTCCTCTTCCAGGTCCTACCTCAGGTAACATTTGCTCAGTCGTCTTCTGGCTATTGTGTATAAAACTGCCCCTACCCCTGTCACCTATTATTTCCTTCATAGTAACCAATCTGAAATCAATCTTTTCATTATTTGTTATGTCTCTCTCTACAGACTGTAAATTTTTTGAGAGCAGGAACCTTCTGCTCTTGGTTATCACTGTATTTACTGAACTTATACATCAAGTACTGCTCTAACAGATGTGGAAAAGGCAATTTAGTGAAGAATGGATGAATGACTTTGAAATGTATATATTTGTTTCTACTTAGGAACAGTGCCTTAAAATTTTTCTAATGAAATGTATTTGAAAATGTCTTTGATAATTTTGAATAGTATTCCAAATCAAGTTTAAAGTTTGACCAGGATACTTAACATGATCACAAACCATCATGATTTCCTGCAGTAACAGATTTTTGCTTTGGTTTTGACCTTCCCAGTGGTCTTATATAAATAACCTGAAAATGTGTATTATTTAATAAGAATAAGACTCTTTACCTAATTATCTGCAATAGAATGATAGTGTTAGATAATCATAACAGTTTTTAGCTAGATAAGTACTTAGTACGCTCTATAGTAAGACCAAAATAATGTAGAAAGATAAGAAGCCTTCTCAAAAACTACGCAGGTAGATTCAGGTCCAGAAACATGGAACAGAACCCTTTCTATATACTAGTGTTCCTTTCATTTGCCCTCTCCCACACCATTATAGTGAATATTCCCACAGGAGCAATGGATTACGTATAGCATTAAATCAATATAAATAAATCTGTATTTAAGGAAGAAAAGTATGAGTATTAATCAGAGTTCCCAGGTTATCTCAAATCCATAAGAAATGAAGTGAACTTTCAGGGGCACCATAACCCTGGATTCTCTGTGCATAGTTGCATCTAAGGCAGCTGTAATGGAGACAGAGGGGGTGCGCAGGCCAGATCTTCAAGTAGCGGGGAAAAAGTGTGTCAGGTTCAGGATGAACAAAATCGTCATGCTTTATACGTTGTATTTTGTTCCACAGTTCACAATCAGAACTACTACACTGAAACCTAATATTCAGCAATCAATTTTTTTAAAAAATCAGATTTAATAACCTTTGAATTTTTGTGGATCAGTCTTATATAACAAAGGAATTCCTCATTCTCTAGAAATATTCCTTGAAACTATGGTTTGATTTCCAAACATAAATTTACATGCATGTCTAAAAAACAAGATATATCTTGCCTTCATGTCTTCTTAGCAGCTAAAGATTTATTTTCTAAGAGTCAAAGAAAACAAAAGCAAACTACATTGTCTTGTTTCTATAAAGAGATAAAGGAAAATGGATATATGTTTCATCAATGGAAATGATATGTCCAGTAAATGTGGACAGTGAATATATAAAGTATTCTAAGAAGTTCAAAAATAGTGCTTTTTCTAGGAAGTGACTCTTGTAAGACCAATGTAATCAAGACCTGTACTGTCTATCTTATTATTCTCTTAAGGTCAGCAGCAACATTGGCTCACATATTTACACAGCAGAACACAGACCCCTGTGCAAATGACTATGAAATTTACCTTTTTCTTGTGAAGAGAATTTTTATGCTGACTCTGTAGAACTTCAGTTCTCTTCAGTGCTTTGGTTATAGAACGATCACAGGCTCTAAAGAAAATACTGTTTATCCCCAAATAACTATGCATGTCAGTCATTGAAACTTTGACTTCCAGAATCCAAGGGATTATCTTGTCAAAAACCTTCCTTGTAGAGAGATAAAGCTTGTCTTAGAATTCTGGCACCTATTGTAATGAGGATTTATTTGTCTTTATTTGTATGTCTGTGTGTGCAGGAATACATGGATTCCAATAAATATATTGAACATCTGCTAACTCAACTTGAGGAGAAACACAGAAGTCTCTGGAGGTGAGTTAAATCCATGTCCTCACTTATAGCCACTAGAGCATTGATCTTGAACATGGAGGCAGGGAATTAGAAAACAGTTTCTTGTTCCATTTGATACCAAAAGCATCACTGGAGACAAAAATCACTAGAGGTTACCTAGAGAATTTTATTTCTTTAGGTAAACTAAAGCAGCAATGCCAAAAGTTGTCTTTGAGTTGAGGACCTGCTCAGAGCTAGATGGATGGTAGAAATTGTGACACACATTGGTCAAGGTCAATGAGTTAATTTGCCCAAGGCCACATGGCAACTTTATATGGTAGAAACTGGAACCTGAATTCTCTGGTCCTTGCCTGCTTGAAGATTATTTAAGTTTTTCTGTAATTAAAAAGGTAGGACATTTCTACTTAAATTTTCTGCTTCTCCATATTAAAGAGGGACATTTTAAGAATGTTGTTGAATAGGTCTCTAATGTTTTTTTTTTTTCCTATATGGTGGGTCCAATTTTGAGTAAAGAAAGATATGTGAGAATATTTGTGCAGGTAAGTTGGAAAAAAATTAATATCATGGAAGTCATATTTTCAAGTTATTTATTCACTGGGGCCTCTTGGAAAGTGATACTAACCAAAGATGGTTGTGATGTTATTATCTAGCTCTTTAGGGTCTTGTTCTTCATAGGTGCTGCTATAGGATTTGAATTTCTTTTTTTAAGTTCCTATAGCTCTTGTTGTCAGGAGTAAATATACTAGTGCTCATTTATATGATGCCTCACTTTGCACTGCAATTGTTTCACGTAATTAGTTTTGTCTCCCAAAGGTCAATATCCCCCTAATGTCCTTTATTGCTTATCTCCTCAAGGCAGGGAACAGAGCACATTCTATGTCCACAGAGATGGCAAGTAAACATTTATTAACCCTGTGGTTCTTTTCCCCAACCTCATCCAAACCCATCACCATTGGTACCAGGCTATGCTGCTTGACCCCTCCTTATGCATCCTGTAACAAATCCTAATAACTTTGCAATTCATCTTCCTGAGAAATTCTAGTTCTTGGGTAAAGTGCCAGATATTTTCATTTGTCCTTCTCTTATATTACCATATTTTGCTGTGTATAAGGTGCACCCACATTTTTGTGTGCATTATACACAGGATTGTTATATCCATGATATATAATCATTATATCCATGTATAATGCACATCCTTATCTTTCCCTCAAAAATTTGGGCAAGAACACGTGCATTCTAATGACAAAATATGGGTAATTTTCCTACTGGAGAACAAATCTGTGGTTATAGTAATAGAAAGTATTCTATTTCTCTATACAAAAACAATTGCTGGTAGGATACAACAGAAGTATATAATATTTGTCTGCTTGCCACTGGCAGGCACACCAGTTAATTTTATATAACTTGATGCAATATTTGTTAGATTTGTTTTTGAGAGCTATAACCTGGTACTTATATAATTTTTTGTGAATAGTGTATTGTATTAATAAAACCAATAATAATAATGTATTTATAGTTATGTTCCTTTTAAATTATGTCTTCTATTGATCTACAAAGTGTATTGAAAAGGTTATTTAACTGAATTGTAACATTGTCTTTCAAGTACTTGAATATTTTTTTATCTTCCAAGAGAAAAATACACAAAAATGATGAATACCACCTGACAAAAGAAACTTAGAGTTTAATTTGGTCAGTAAGTGTGTCTCATCCACATCATTGGAAAGGAGTAATAGCTTCATGGGTCTCTGAACCAAATACCTGCATGGAAATATTTTCCTGCTTTCTCAGGGTCACTTATAAAAACCATTTGGTCTTCTCCACTATGATTAAGTTAAAATCATATTTCAGGCACAGAATTAAACTAACATAAAGAAAGAGCTCAGAATTTTGTGTGCAATCTCTTCCATTATCCTTCAGAAATGGAATTATTGCTGGTAAAGAAGCATAACCTTATATATAGTGTCAGTGGATCTAATAAAACTACATTTGAATAACAATAAAGGGCAATAATAACACTTGAATAGTCAGAATAACTACCAGTGAGAAAATGGAAATGGGTAGTATTGAAAAGAAAATGAAACCAGTAATAGCAGATTTATATACTATTTATTGAATCATGAAATTATACTTGATTATATTTTGCAAACAGATCTTGACTGACTGAAAGTAATAGCTTTTATGGTGATTATTACAGTGTCATAACTGCAACTGTAGCTGAATTGTTTTTGGTGAAGAGTATGTTAAGTGACAGTGAGCAGTGTGGAAAATCCTTTCTGGTTGTGATTAAATTTTTTAAATGCTTTCTTGAGTTAGAATAGAATCTGTGATGTGCAGAGGATCATGGGAATAGCATGTGATGTACCCAAGCACAACTGGATTGTCTGAAGTTAAACAGCCATTCCCATAACTCAGTGTAAAAGCTTTTCTCTGACTTTATTATGCGTTTGACTTGTATCTGGTGTAATCTTCATGGATGGGGCTACTTGTGATTGCTCCTAATAGTAACTGATGACCTTCCACTTATACCTAAAAGAAAGGACAAGTTCTGAATACTTAGTTCTTCCAACAGTAATGGTGGTCAACATTAATTTAGAGCCACAATATTTTAGGATTGATCAAAATCATGGTAGACACATATGCTGTTATTGACACTGAAGATTGGGTACAAGGATTAAAAGTCTTCCCTTATTTTTGTAGAGGGAGCTACTTGTCTTTAATAGTTTTTAGACATTTCTTATAGCATAACTAGTTACTGTGACAGAAATATATTGTTATAATCATACTCTCAAGATAACTGGTTATGGGGGATCCTTTAGTATTCTACTGAAATAGACCTATTATCTATCTCTGGGTGTTCTAATTGCTAAGGAATTTGTGAAGTCCAAAGATAGCCACCTAGCAATAACCAGTCATTTATCTCAACTGTCTTTTTCGATACCAACAGAAAATGTGTGTGAATTAATCTGAATGGGGGGTGGAGTCAGAATCTAGGGTTTGGTCTAAGACTTGAGTACATGCCTGGGTGTGTTTAATCGGCTCTGCATCTCCCTGCTTGATGAGGAAAGGAGTCTACCAACGGCACCTTGTTTACCAGCTGATGTTGAAATGTGAGAATGCATTTCTGCATGTTTATTTGTTTTAATGTGGGAAGTGAAGATTAGAAGAAAAAGGCTCATTTGCACTTAATGATTTTTATATCATCTATTACTATTTCTGATTTGACTAAATATGTCTGTGATTGACAAAGATCATAATAAAACAATTGCTGAGAATGTCTTTCTCCTACACTTGATAGCCTCAAATTAAGAGTTTAGAACAAAAACAAACATTTGGAAAATACAAATTGAATTCATGAATATTTATTGTGTTAATGACTCTTTCATGTCACATATGTAAAATTATGTATAACAATGGAAACAGCATAATACTATAGAAATGCAATGAGGACTGAATTAGAGGTTTTGAAGACTTGAACTCTTGCTCTGGCCTTAACTCACTGTTAAAGGAACATCTGAGACTGAGTTTCCTTATCTATAAAAAGAAGGTATCAACATAGTTAGTATTTAAGTTTATGGAGCACAATAGTTATATGAAACATGATGTCTAAAGTAGTATTACATTTATATAACATGTCAGACATGTATAATCTCATTTTTCTGTAATACTTAAATACTACATTATTATTAATCAGTATGGTACACATGTCATAGAAGTATCCAAGAAGATGAGTAGAAATGACTAATACAACAGAAATACCTAACAGTTTGCCAGCAATGAAACCAGATAATGTCGAAGTGTTCATTTTAGATGTTCCTAGCTCTAATTGGAGACAGCACTAGCAATAGCCTATAAATGAACAAAGTTGGTCTGCAGGGCCAAATTTAAATGACAAGATTTGGTAAAGGAAGAGAGCTAACTGCCCGCCCCCAGACACCAAATCACCAAAGACCTATCTGAACAAGCTCTATCTGAGCTGGGGTTTCACAGTCAAGGTACTATTGACATTTGGGGCCAGTCATTCCTTATCATGGGGGCGTGAGAGTGGGGTTATGCTGTCCATTGTAGGATGTTTCTCATAATCCCTAGCTTCAACCCACTACATGCTAGTAACATTATGACAACTGAAAAAAAAAAGTGTCCCCAGACATTTTCCACATGTTCCCAAGGGGTCAGAATCATCCTTTCTCCCCATTGAGAACCAGTGGTCTAAATCAGCAGTCCCCAAACTTTTGGCACCAGGGACCGGTTTCATGGAAGACAGTTTTTCCACAGGCTGGGGTAGTGGAGAGTGGAGACAAGAGGCAGAGCTCAGGCAGTAATAGGAGTGACATCCATGGACAGGGAGGAGGGAGGTTGGGGACCCCTGATCTAAATCATTGACACAAGCATTTTTCTAAGCACATGCCAAGAAATACTAATACCCTGGGCCACTTTTATAGGTGTTTTAAGAAAAATAAAGGTCAAATTTGAAATACACTAGGTAAAACCAAGTTTTAAAAATGTTTTAATTGTAGAACTTTTCAGAGCCAATTACATTACTAACATGCACTGTACACATTAAATACAAGATATAAAATGTAATTTTGGCTTCTTAAAAAATTGACTCATATCTCTCTTAAAGTGTCTACTCTAAGGTTCCAGGAAACATATTTGGGAAATGGTCATCTATCCAGTCTAATGGCCAAATATAAATGTGGCTTGTGTGCTCCATTTCACTGGTACTGGGGGCTGAGGGACATAGTGAAAGAACAGTTAGCACTGTGAGGAGCCTGGGTTGTGCAAACAAGAGGGTAGTATGTACGTGGAGAAGCCAATCCCAGGTTCTTTGCCATTTCCTTGAGGGATAGTCCAAGCCTCAATACGAAATTCCAAGAATCTGAAGAACTGTTGATTATCAGCTATGTGGGCCCTAGTGAAGCACTTACCTCCTGCTTCCACAGGAAGAAAAATGATGGTTTCTATACAGCCAGGGGGAAGAAAACACTTGATTGACAAGCATGTATGGATACCTGGTCAGAATAAGATTCCCTAAGGCCTATCCCTTTTAACAATAACATAATGGTTTTAATGTATCCAAAATTCTTAAAAATAGACTTTTACTTTTGCTTTGTGGCTTATATGTGATTCTTATTCTAAGGAAAGAGAGGGGGAAATGGGCAAAAACTTCATTTTGATTTTCATCACAATTCAAAATGTTGCTTATCTAAGAGTGAACACTGAAATAAAATGATCTACATTCCAAATACTGATTCATGTACTCTGTAATTTTGATATGTTTTTATCTTTCAGGGGTATAAATAATCAGCACCACTGCCTACAGTTTATTTTAGCTCCAATCTTAATTTCCATAAAATGTGAGTGATATTAAAATTGCTTACTGAGAGGTTACATGCTATTCTCTTTCTCAGAAAATAAAATTCTTTGCTAATGTGTTATCTAGAAATTGTCCTGCAGTTGTAAAGAAGAGATAAGAAGAAAAAGTACATATGCCCCAAGAAAAAGTCAAGCCCAGAGCCTCTTGGAGAGTTACCTTTTATGCATCCTGGGTCTCAGAATTGTATGATCTAGGCATCTTCACAATTAGCATTTCTCTGTCCTCATGGGGTTAATTTATATAAACTATGGAGATGGCCAAGTATTAAACAGGTTGCCTTTGCTATAATCATGGACTTCCACTGGGAGATCTTAATTGGCAACAAGTAAAATTGCTCTGCATGAATTCTTAATGGTCGATACCACATAAAATAAGAATTGTGATTTGTTTTTTAAATCCCTTCAAGAGAAAAGAGTCTATCTCTGGGGGACAGAATGTATAGCCAACAAAGAGAGAGCTCAGTGCTTTGCAATAGCAATAAAAGCTCTGAAAGCAAAACCTCATGCTATGCCAACTCACTAACAGCACATGGTTTCCCAGCTCTGCATCCCTGTCTCACTATACTGAGGTCAAAGAAGGCCAGGGTGAGCAAGCTTTACATTATCTTCCCTTCCTCTCAACCCCTGGGCTGGATTTCTAAATCATAGCTATATTCGTGGGCAAGTATAAGCGCAAGGGCAACCCTGGAAACCCATCAATGTCACTTCTCAATTACCCACCAGGGGTTGTTTCCGAGCTGCAGCCAGTCCTAGACCCCTGCCAAGATAAGAGTCTTGCCTCTAAGTCATGCCCTCTGCCCAGCACAAGGCAGCATAAATCAGGGCTCTGGAAATTGGGTATTGCACATGCTTCAATGGTTATGTCATCCCTGGGCAGTGGTGGGGAGGGCTATGGGCTGAGCTATTTCCCAAAGGATACTTATTATAGACAGATGGTGCTGCTTTATAGGAGCAAAGCAGCACTGAGGCTTCTTCTCGTATCTTTGGTAGACCCCTGATGAAATAACATCGCTGTCTTTAAGGTGACTGGCTCAGCAATAGAGAGGCTTGTAGGACTAAGTCCAGAAAGATATCTGAACTGACTGAACCAGAAGATCACCCAAGTTCATATTTTACCTTATACTTTAGGAGTGATCAACATTATAGTTAATTTATATGGCCTGTGTCATATATGCTTGTTTATCTACTTAGGTGTTGCCTGGTGTTTGAAACTAGCAGTTTCGGGGCAAGGAGACACCAAAAATGCTAGACAGAAACTCTGCAGGAACTTAATATACATGAGTTCCTGTTCCTTATCCAATGTGTCCATGCTAACCCAGCAGAGAACATATACTTAGATCCTAACCTAGGAAGGGTATAAAATAGACTATTTTAAATCATGTGAGTTGTATTTCATTTTCTTCATTCTGGACCTTGTTTGCAAAAATAATGAACATGAATTTATCTGTTAAACAGAGTTTCTGGAAACTGCCTTCAAAAGTCCAAAGGTTTCCCCAAGAAGTTAATGTTTTCATCGGAGTTGGAGCAGCTCTTGTGGACTGAGGACAGTTGAAAAATCGGTTTTTGAATAGATTGAATTTGAACTGCCTTTACGGCTTTAGTATACATAAATAAGATGATGGGAAATTCAGGTCTAGAGCTCTTTACAGTTTACATATAAACCACAGTATAGATAGAGGCATTAGGTTAAGCTACAAAGATATAAAATTGCCCTCTGCAGCAACTGGGAAAATATCCCCACTTTAAAGGTGGATGTACTGCAGCCAAGGGTAGCTCAAGTTGAATAATGTTGTACAAGTAGGTCCACAGATGATTTGAAAGTCATTCTACTTTTAGTTTAAACAGGTTTGTGCTTTTCAAGGAACACTCTCAAAGTACCAAAAATATTTCAACATCAATAGGATTTGGGGGTCACACAGAAAAACTTACCTCTGTTTAATCTGAAAACATTTGACTTGAAATATGTTTGTTATTTTTAGATCCATGCTTATCTTAATATGACGGCCAGAAACCTAATGTGATTTATTTATCTGAAATTTAAATAAAGAACCTCAAGCAAAAGGTGTTTTTGCAGATTTATTTGGGGTAATAAAGATCACAAATATTCCCCACTAAGTTGAAAGAAGGAAAACTCCAGCAGGCAACCATGTAAACGACCTGCTCAACAGAGACGCCTGTGTTCAGGCTGAAGTGCACCCGCAGTAGGAATGACCAAGTGCCTTTTTTTTTTCTTGAAGGAGGAATGAAATGAGTTATTTACCATGACCTTCTATTTAAATTTTAATTTTAATGGGAAAAAACTCACTAACTTGTTAGAGCGTTAGATAGTTACGATTTTCTTTTAAGGGATGATTGTTAGGATTTAATTCTACATGTCTCTACATGAGTAACTCTGGAGTTAAAAGGAGTGAGTGTTTTTTTTGTTTGTTTGTTTGTTTTTTTTTTGCTCACCCCTTCCTATTTATTTATTTATTTATCTATCTGTCTATTTATTTTCGGCTTTCCATATTCAGAGTCCTGGGAGGGAGTTCTAGTCCTCTCTTTCACCCCCCACCTCAACTCTGGGGAGAGGTGTTTGGGTCTCTGAAAAGAAGAAATACAAAATGGAAAATTTCCCCTCAGAGGCTTTAATTATGGCACAGTGTATATACTTTTGTACTAAAAATTAGGCCTCGAAACTAATCCCACAAAGAACTAAGGATCAAAGGATCAAAGAATCAGGAATAGGTTGGTGAAACTGCAAAGCAGTTTGTAGAAAGCACATGTTGGACATTTCAGGGCAGAGAAAACTTCTCAGAATGTGAACATTGTTGCAGAGTTGGTCGAGGTTGGCAGCCTGTGGCTGATTTCATGGCCCAGAAACCCTCATGAATTTGCTTTACTGGAATCTGGCTTACTTACTGTTCAGGGTGTGCGCCCTACTGAACACTCACTGATTCAGAATTACATGTGTACTCCCTATGGAGATAATTGCAGATTTTTCACCAGATGTAAAAGTCTGCATTGGAGAGAAAGTAAAAGCCACTGTAGCTCTTAACTCTGCACTGCTATGTTAACCAGCTTTTACTAGGCAGTCACTCTGCACTGCTATGTTACCCAGGTTTTACTAGGAGATCTACTGACTCAGACCCTGGGGATGCTCTGGTTCTTGCCTCTTCTTCCTCCCCCAGTTTATGAGGACAACCCTTCAGCAAAATACTCCCAACATATACCTAACAGTGGTTCTATACTTACCCTCAGTCCCAGCCTGCATTATTTTCTAATCATCTCATGAGGGTTGGTCCTGTACCCCTATAGGTCTTTGACCTGTAGGATCAGCTCTTCTCATTCCTCATTGTTCTCACAGTGCTTAGCATAAGACATAAAACTTCAAGATAAAACTTCGCTTATCTTGAAAACATAGAATTGGGAACATGCTTTAGTCATCTTTGTACCTACCAGACTTGTCTTAGTGGCATGTAAATGCTTAATGAGATTCACAATTACAAGATAATGACTCTTAAAGATGGGACATTCAATGAAAATGTGAATGTGTTTAGTGATATGTAAAGCCAGAAAGAAAGCTTGCTTCACTAGGCTTGTTTATGTTGCTTTCAAAATTCAATCATAAAGAAAATTTGGGGTGTGTCATGTTTGCCTGATGGGTCAGTGCACTTAACGGGGAAGGATCTTATCAGCAACAGTAATAATCAAGTGTACATCTCTGCCTAGAATTTTACTGTACTTATCTACCAATTTTATCTTGAGCTGCAAACAACCTTATCAACAGAAGTAATAAAAGGGTACCTCATAAGCCCTGACTGGTGTGGTTCCGTTGGTTGGGCATCATCCTGCAAAGCAAAAGGTTGCCGAATCAATTCCTGGTAAGGGCACAGGCCTGGGTTGCGGGCTTGGTCCTCAATCGAGGAGCATGCGAAAGACAACAGACTGGTGTTTCTCTCTCACGTGGATGTTTCTCTCCCTCTCTTTCCCTTCCCCTCTCTAAAGATTAAAAACAAAAAAACCCTTTTTAAAAAAGGAATATCTTATAATTTTGAAAGGAAGGAATTAAGAAGAGCATGTGAAAAGTGAAAATAAATAAGTAAATAATACATGATAAAAATCATTGCCTGGAATAGTACATGTTTTCAGGGATTTTTGCCCCCCACCTTGGATACAGTGAGTTAAAGAAAAATTACAGACACATAGATCATGTTACTTTTAAAAACAGAATCATGGCTTAATCTGAAAGGTGAGCAGGTACTTACAGAGAAGGTCTTGAGAATTTTGGCAAGACACACATAAACTTGAAGTTAGAGGGAGCTCAAAGTAAATAATAATGACATAAGCTGCCAACAGAGAGCAAGTTTTCAAAGGATTAGGGTCATGGAAGACAATGTGGGGAAATAAAGTAAAAAGGTATGAAAAGAGAACAACTAACAACCAAAAGTAAATCATCATTTTATTAGCTAAGTGCTTTAGACAACCTAATTACAAAAGTAGGTATTTTCTATCTCCTAAAATACTGCTGATACACATTCTGCTCCAGGTGGGGCTGGTATGTGTTGGCATACCAGTACAGAGTCTCTGTTCTGATTGTTTGCTGGCTTTGTTGTACTGTTACTAAGTTTTAAAAGTAAATATTTCTAGTTTATTCTTTGCAATGTGCAGTTCAAGTCCTGATTCTGCCACTTACCATGTAGTCCTGGGAAAGTCATTTAGGCCCTTCTGGACCTTCGTTTCCCCTTTGTAATGAGATAGGGTCGGAGTGAGTGATTTCAGCAGTCCTTTCTTTGCAGTTATCAGTCTCTAGTTCTTACTGACCATCTTGGTGGGACAGTTGAAAGGTTGGGTGATAAAGCCAGAAGAGAAGTGAGTGATACACAGAATTACTGAGATTTGGAAGTGACAGTTTCCCTTCCTGAAAGAAGGGAAACTAGTTTCCTTTAAGTTGTAACTCTTGGGCTGTGTCTTGGCACTGAACCATCTAGAGGTAATAAAACAGCATGTTGGCAGACCCGGGCACCAGAGAAGGGCCTGAGTCTGTGACCACTTTCAAAAGATTTTCCAGGAAATTGTTCTATTGAATAATGTTTAAGTTTCCACAGGAGCTATAAGCACAGCACAGTGCAAAAAGAAAGTCGATTGCACAATATTTTAAAAAAGCAGCTCTGGGGTTATGGTCCCTATTAAGGGAAATTGCATTGTCTTATGATATTTCTTTAGTATTCCCTGGAGATTCATGGACTCAATTGCTAATTAAAAGTCATAATGTGTATTTACCTGGATTTATTCATTTTTCTTATCTAATTGATTTTCCTGTATCTCTGCTCTGGAAATAAAGATATAAATAGAGTCAGTTACAGAAGCTCTCTAAAAGAGAGCTTCCTCAGATCAGGCACACAATTTAGGATTTTGGCCTTCAGGACCATTTGTTAGGAAGATGATATAATTTAAAACATACCAAAGATTGCATCTATCCAATGACACCTCTCCCACTGGTCTGCCTAGAATTCGCAGGCTTGAAATAAAGGAAATTGAGTGCCCAGGAAGTCACCTGTGACATCTGTACTTGCCACCTGAGGAGAGTCCTGGAATTACTCTCTTAGCTTCCTGTAGTATCTTACAAAGGATCAGTTTTCAAATTAGATACCTGTGGAAATCTGAGTCCTAGACAGTTTTTAGCAAAGGCAAGCATGTTTAGAGTAGAATAAAGGAAGTCTATTAGAAATGTTAGAGTGCAAATGTAAATATTTCTGTTCCTAGCCACACATGTGCTTACCAACCTTGATCTTTTTAAAAAATTACTCATTATTCCTTCAAATGCATCCCTCATTGTCTAGGTCTCCATTCCAGACATGTAAAGCCTAGGTCTTCCTGATGGACAACTTCTTAGCTTGATTCTTCAGCCCACCTAGGCTCCATTCATATCTTCATTTCTTACTCCCCTTCCCTCTGAACTGGAGACTGTACTACACATGCACACATAGTGATTTACATCTTGTGAAAACTCCAAAATTATTTCATGTACTTTAATTTTAACTCTATAAATGCTGTCAGCACCTGGCCTACCATTTATGTTCTATATAGAATGTTGATAAGCATGGGATTGAGCATAATAGCTGTTCAGCTAACATATTGACTGATATTTCCTAAATAGTTCTATGTGGTACTCTTGCTGATAACACTGTATGAGTATTTATTTCATCTGTCAGTTAAGAGCATTATAAACTAGGGAGTTTCCAGAAGGCCAGTGACTAAAATAGAATAAGGTAAAGAATACTAAGTTAGTAATGATGAGAGGAATTGGAGACATTTAGTTTGACAAACAGAAAAATTAGAAATAGACCTGATATCTGGTTTTAAAATGGAGTGTGTGGAGATGCATTGGTAGCATCCTGAGATATTCAAGAGAAAAGAACTGGTAAACCAGTTGTTTAAATTAGAACCTGAGAGATGGAAACTCAGCACCAGAAAGAAATACATATTACCCTCTCACATGGAGAAGGATGTTTGAGATAGTGAGCTCTGTACCACTGCCAGTGTCAAAGCAAAATCTGTGTGACCCTCTTTCAGATGTCATGTTGAATGGATTGTCACAGAAGACAGGAAGAGTCCAGACACCCCTCATGTAGGATGCCTCATCATCTGGCTTCTACCCTCTGGCCCTGATGCTGCTCTACTTTTAATGCCCATTCCCTCTTATCTGCACCATCCCTTTTAAATAAGCAAAGACACTTTTACAGTCTTGTTCTTAGTCTTCACTTTTCTAACAGAAGCAATGCAGGTTCTTCCATTGTTCCTAATACAACTATTCTTCAGACTCTGCTTAATAATGGCCACCTGCTGGACTTATTCTAGTTCATCAGTTTTCCTTTTAACATGTGGGGCTCTAATATAAATATAATATATTTTACTATGACCAGATTACAAGTCCAGTTTCAGTCATCCTTTGAGAGAAGGTTGTTATTCTAACTTGATGATATTCCCCCTAGTGGTACTAATTGTTTATAACCTTTAGGCAAAATACCTAAAATTCCAGCATTACATCATGCATATCTAGTTACTCTCTTGTGAACTCAAAGAATATAAATCATTATTTCAAAAAAGGCCAAGGAGTGTTTTAAATTTAGAATATCTCTTCTTTTTTTTGCACTGCTTCTTTATTCCCTGATTTTTTTTAAATGCCTTGTCCTGTTTTGCATCTTCTTTTGCCCAATGCCAAGGCTTTATTTATGGTTAAGAGGTCAGAGTAGAATTAATAATTATGAATAAATTAAGTCATTCCTTATATATTATTGGACAATTACTCAGGCCTTCAGAAGGAAGAAGGGAGTGAGCTTCAGATTATCACTGAAATGAACAATAACTAATTTAACACTTATAATATCAAGGTTAAGGAATACTAGGAAAGATTAATGTTAGAAAGAAGAAACAGAGTTTGTGAGAAAATATTTACCTAGAGAACAGCTAAAGTGAATGGCACTATTGGATGTTCTGCTGAAGATAAAGATTAAAATCAGGTATTGTAGATGCTTGTTGTGATTCACATGTAGATTTTTCCAATTTCAGCTGTATTATGACAGTCGTATGTACATTTTACAGAAGAAGATACTAATTTTTTTTAGATTTTATTTATTTATTTTTAGAGAGGGAAGGGAGGGAGAAAGAGAGAGAGAAAAAGAGAGAAACATCAATGTGCAGTTGCTGGGGGCCGTGGCCTGCAACCCAGGCATGTGCCCTGACTGGGAATTGAACCTGTGATGCTTTGGTTCGCAGCCCGCACTCAATCCACTGAGCTATGCCAGCCGGGGCTAAGATACTAGTTTTTAAACATATTTTATGCTAAGAGTTTCAGATCTTTTCTTTTGGAAATACAATCCACTATCCCTTTTTTGTGATCCCTCCTCCAACCTATATCTCTGAGAGGTTTATTTTGGGAACATTTACTACATTAGCTTGCAAGTTTTGTTTTTCTGGGTTGATGCTAAACCATTGTTACAGAAGCTCCATTTCTGGGCAATTTTACTAAAGTAGAATCATTATCTTCTTCTTTATAATTTTAAAGTTACATTTGAAAATCACTGTTAACTTCACTTTGAACTTTGGATAACAGCTGAAAAATGATTATGTGAAGTTTGCCTTTATTTTTGTCACATTGGTGAAGGTCTTGCAATAAATACATTGTAGATTATTTTTCCTGTCAAATGCTGCTAGACATTGTGGTAAATTAATAATCTGGGAATGCTGTCAGATGGATGTCCAGATGCTGTCACAGAGAAGGCATCTCTGTGAAATGCCTTTCACGGGGTCAAAATCCCGTGAAAGGCAAAAGCTGATCCACTTGTCAGCAGGGAATGTTCTGCAGGGGTCAGTTAGGGTAGCTTGAGAAGATCACTTTGGAAACCAGAGAGGTATATATGATAGTGGGCTTCTGATATTTCTGAGCCTATGAGATATTTTCTTTCCTGAGGAATATCCAGTTCTATCCATATTCTGTAGTGGGTTAGAAATATGAGTGCTATAAATATAGGGATAGTATAGACCATTCTAGTCATACAGTAAGAAGAGACTCTTGAATTGCATGGCTGTTTGCATATGTTTATGGGAAAACCACAAAAAGGTCAGCATCAGCATGTCCGGAAGGTTTCCTGCTTCTCATCTGAGCAAACTCAAGACAAAAAGTATGGATTAATCCTTATAAAAAACTTTCTCATGGGATTTCCAAGAGTTGACTTTTCACGTAAAGTGAGAACATGGAAGTATCCCTTAAGCTTCTGTTTGGGGAAAAGAAAATTTAGATACTATTGTCTGGGGAACAAGAAAATGTAGATATCATTGTCTGGATTAATATAGAGTCAAAGACTGGTTCCTTGAACATCTACCTTCTATTCACGAACCCAGCAGTCCAGCAGTTTTTCATGGCATCAACATGCTGCATCTGGAGACTGTTGCACATGGATCCAAGAATTGTGGAGCATCATGGCCCTGGGCTGTCTCTGTCTTCGAAGAGTTGGCAAGGAAGGGCCCCTTTGATGTTCTGACTTCAAACACTCATAACATGACCCAAACATAGCATTTTTCTTATTAACTGTGATAGGCCTCTCATAAATTTTTATAAACCATTTAATATCTGTTGGTATTTCTAACTTCTCCCACTTCTGGTTGGATAATAAGTTCCATAAACATAATCCTTACTTTGTTGATGGGATTTTCTTTTATTTGGCCTAAACACACACAGGCTTCAAATAGTGACCCCTTCAATTAGACATTTTAGGTTTCAATGAGTAAATCCATGTTTACTCACTTTTTTATAAGCTCAGATATAGAAGTTACTTGCATCTGACAAAGAATACTTATAGACTAGCTCTGGACTCATTTTTGGTTTTTTGATTGTTTTATCTTTATTTAAAATTTAGAAAATGATTTTTTTCTTCCTTCCCTTCATCCTTTCCCCTTTGGACACCATCCTTTCCAGCTTGTTCTGTGTATCTATGGGTCTATTCGCTTTAGTTTGTTTATTCCTTTGTTTTGCTGTTTTAGGTTCCACATATAAGTGAAGTATTTGACTTTCTCTGTTTGACTTATTATTAGCAAAGTATCTTCTAGTTCCATCTATGTTGTCACAAAAGGCAAGATATTATTTGTTTTTTATTGCTGAGTAATACTTCGTTATATGTATTCCACATCTTTATCCACTCTTTTGGTAGACACCTAAGTAGGTCTCATATCTGCTATTGTAAATAATGCTGCAGTGAACATAGGGGTACATATATCTTTTTGAATTAGTGATTTTGTTTTCTTTGAATAAAAACCCACAAGTAGGATTACTAGGTGCTGCGGACCCTGGCTTATGGGGTCCATGGTACTATGGATGAGACACAAGACAAATTCACACAGACTATGGAGTCCTGTGGAAGAAAAGGGACAGCGAGGCTTCTCTCTCAAGAGGAGAAAGCCTCGGCCCTTGCCTTCACAGGCTTTTTTAATTGCTTTTCTGGGCATGTTACATGATGTCCCTCATTTACAATGCACAAATTCGATTTAGGTGGTTACCTTTTACAGAAAACAAAGGAGAGGATGCCACTAATCACATCACAGAAGAAGGATATTTGCAAATGCAAAGGGAAAAGTGGTTGAACTGGTTACACTCATCCTTGGAAGGTTTAGCATGGATTTTAGGAAGTTACTTTAAAGATCTGCAGTAAGCACTTGCTGCCTCAGTTCAGGGTGAGGGAGTTTTAGCAAAAGCAAGTCTCATAGCAGTCTAGGTACAACGCATGCCTGATTCTCCACAGGAGAACCTATCCATGGGCGTGGGTCCTGTGCATCTCCAAGTGGGAGCTGGGCCCACACCACGCAGAGTGGTCTCCTATACTAGGTATGGTAGTTCTATTTTTAATTATTTGAGGAACCTCCGTACTGTCTTCAATAGTGGCTGCACCAGTGTACAATCCCAACTTTTTGAGGAAATTCCATACTGTTTTCCACAGTGGCTACAACAGTCTGCATTCCCACAATAGTACACTGAGGTTCCCTTTTCTCCATGTTGTCGTCAGCACTTGTTTGTTGATTTATTAATGATAGCCATTCTGGCAGGTATGAGGTGATATCTCATTGTGGTTTTAATTTGCACCTCTCTGATGGCTAGAGATGTTGAGCATTATTTCATATGTCTGTGGACCCTCTGCATGTCCTCCTGGGAGAAGTGTCTATTCAGGTCCTTTCCCCATTTTTTGATAAAGCTTATTTCTTCTATCTTCTCCACAAAGCATTCCCTTATTCTCCACTGAAAATGGAGCTCTCCATCTTCTCTATGCCTATAAAATTTGGCATGTTTATACAGTACAGAATTTATTTCATTCTGGCTTATGTTATAGGTGAGTTCACAATTTCTCTGTCTCCCTTGTTAACCAGTAAGTTTATGTCTGCATATCTCTTCATCTGGTGCCCAACAATCCAGAATTGATTAAGTACGGATGTCTGTGTGGTCCTGTGTGATCATGGATGGTCATGGGTAGATGGCTGTGGATTCAGAGCACTTGCACGGGTGCCAGTGCTGAGGCAACAGAAGCTCTGTGGGAATGAACAACGCCATCAGACCACCACTTGCTGTGTTTCTATGGATCCTGGAATCTGGGTCATGGTCTAGTTTTTCTTTATTTTTATTCCTTTTCTTTCATTTTTACCTTTGCCCTTTCTAGTGGGAGTCTTCTACTCTAACTCTAATATTGATCCTGATGGAAGCCTTGTAAGCCACATATTAGAAGGGATAATGTATTACCCAAATGTACACAATATGTTCTCACCCTACCCAGCATCCTCCACTCACTGTGTCTGTATGGTCACACCCTAAATCCATCCTCTGACCTTCATATTTCATAAGAACGATTATCAATTTTTTGTCTTTATTTCCCTGGTCCTCCATCTTCTCTTAAACTAAATTATTATCCCACTAATGGCTGGTCTTCTGTTTCCAGGGTCAATATTACTTAGAAGAAATACCTGTCATTTTGATCTCTTTCATTTGGTTATAGGTATTTATTTACTCAAGAATATTTCTCATTGACATCCCTGCTGGGCCCAAGTCAGCATTCCCTAAGACTGTCCTCCTCTCTGTTACTGTCTTTAAAAGCAGTGTGGCACATGCAAAGCTATAAATGAAACAGTGGTAATTCTTGACTATATGCCAGTACTCTTCTAAGCACTTAACAAGTATTAACTCATTTAATCTCTATAATTCTATGAGGTATAGCTTTTTAAAAAATTATTTTATAGTTGAGAAAAATGAAGCACAATTAACTAGTCTAGCATGAGGGTTTGGTCCTTAATCCTTATTCTAAACATTTAGTGAGTTTCAAGTAAGTATATCCAGTTCTGTCCCTTGTAGGCACGTCATAGGATTGCAACTCCTGCTCCCTTATGACTGGAAGGGGTCATGTGAATAATTCTGACCAATAACTTTTATCAAAAGTGACATTTAAGTTAAAGCATTTGGTTGTGGATGTACAGCCCTCCAGTGTGCTCCTTTGTCCTGGTACGGTAACCAACAGTGCTCATGATAATGGTTTATCTGAACCTCAGGTCACAGAACGACTACTGTGAGCAGAGGCCCCTGACAACACGTGGTGTGAGGAAGAAATGAGCTTCTATGGCAAACCACAGGTATCTAGGAGTGGTTTGTTGCCATAGTATAACCTACCCTGTCCCAACTCTGTATATAGGCCAAAACAGTATAAAGGCAGAACAGATTCTTTGTGGGACCTAGAATCTATCTCCTAACAATTAATAATTTATTAAGGTACTACCTCATTTTAATCCACTCAGTACCAATTTTAGCTTTAGTTTTTTCCTTTATTTTATCCCCAGTAGATCTCCAGAATATGTTTTAAAATTCTATTACTTTTATAAGAAATTCTGAGGCCTGTTCTTCTTAATATTGCTTTAAATTTACTGTAATTGCCCAAATTACAAAAAATCTTTGCAACTTTAAGATATTACAGGATATCCTAGAAATTTAACAAATGTTATAGTTCTAATTCATAAAAATAGATTAAAAATCCATGTTTACAATTTGGGAAAATATAATAATCTTAAATGCTCAGAGGATACATTGAAACTGTGTAAGTAACTACAATTGCCTTTGTAAAGAAAGTTGTAGCAGAAACCTATTCATTAGGAGCACTGTATTTAATTATCTGAAAATAATCTTAGCTGTAGTTATTGCAGGCTATAAAAAGTTAATTTAGATTTAATTTTTAAAAGTTAATTAGCAAAAATGACTCTTATTCTTGTTATTAAAAGTAGAATGTCTCTGACATCCCACAGGAATGTATAAGCTGTACAACAACGTGTATCAGAGATTTTAGGGCTCATTAAAATTTATAACATTATTTAAGTACCATAGTCGTTTGAAAGTATAACTCAAAATTATAATCATTAGTAGTTTTTTAAAGTAGTTATTCATATGTAGCTTCTAAGAGGGCATTATTTTCTAGAGTTGGGGTTAGCAAACTTTTTCTGTTAAGGGCCACATAGTGAATGTTTTTCACTTGACTGGCTGTATCCTGACGGTCACTGTCCCAACGGCCCAACTATGTTTCTGGAACTCAACACAAGTGATGCAGTGTCTGTGTTGTGATAAAACTTTATTTGGTAAAATAGGCAATATTTCGTGGTTAGGTGCTAATTCCTGATCTAGAGTGAGTTTTAAAAAAATCTTTCTTGTATTGTTTTGCAACACTCTACACACCAACTCCTGAATAAATAAAGAAAGATTGTGGGCTATAATAAATTTCATTTTTTGTCTCCACATGCTTCTAAGGCATCCTTTAGAACCACTGTGCTCAGCCCTGAGCACTAAAAGCTCCACCAGGCTGGTGGCTGGAGTGCTGTAAAGTGGATGAGGAAACCTCGCCAACAGCTCTGAGCTGTGTTTATGAATCCCTTGCCTGATCCTAAATATTATATAAACTCAATTTCTCTACATATAAAGTAAGCAGGTATAGTGTCACTAGGTTCTTTTCAGCAACCATATTCTTCCTATAATTCCATTATTAAAAACATTAAAAAAATGTAAACCTGTAAATCATCGAGTAAAAATTATAAGGATTAATAGATCCTTGTAAAAGGCTTTTAGCATCTAGTGATAAAGATACCATATTACTAACTTTGTGTTAGACTTCCCAGCAGTAATGTTTACATTTATTACTTTTGTAGGACTGCATTCCGTAGGTTGTTGGAAAACAAAGAGGCTATCCCCATGTTAGAGTAGATGATACATAATGAATTTCCTAAGTTCAAGTTTAGTTTAACTGTATCCTGCCTTCACCTTCATGCAGCTATTTCAGGTATGTGTGGGTACTGATCTGAGACCTGACTTTGATGGGCTCAGGCAAAGTTAAAATAAGCATGTGTGTACTTGAGGGGACTTTTCTCCCTTCTTTGCATTTAGATTATTGTTTTCCTTATAGATACCCAAACATAAAGGGGTATTCTGACAAAAGTAACATATTGGCATGAACTATATACATTATTCAAGGATCAAATGTATATATACGGACTGGGCAAACATAGGTTTACAGTGATGAGTACATGAAACAGATTTATTCTTGCATTACTATTTATTAATTATTGTATTATTTTCCATGGTACATTTACACAATGGAATTCTATGCAGCAGAAGGAAAGAAGGAACTCCTACCCTTTGCAACAGCTTGGATGGAGCTGGAAAGCATTATGCTAAGCGAAACAAGCCAGGCAGTGAAAAACAAATACCATATGATCTCACCTTTAACAGGAACCTAAACAACAAACAAAGAAGCAAAATATAACCAAAGACACTGAAATAGAGGACAGGCTGACAGTGACCAGAGGGGAGAGGGGAGGGAATTTCAGGGGAGAATGGGAAGGGTTTACAGGAACAAATTTAAAGGACACATGGACAAAAACTAGGGGGAGGGTGGTAATGTGAGGGAAATGGGGAGGGTTGGGTGGGTGGGCTGGAATGGGAATAAAAGGGAGAAAACTGTACTTGAACAATGATTAAAATAAAAAAATAGGAAAAAATTATTGTATTATTTTCCATACAAACAACTGCAGACCTACTTTTCCCCCACCCTGTATATACACAGTTGATCCCTGAATAATGCCTGGGTTAGGAGTGCCAAGGCTGCTCACATTTGAAAATCTGTGTATAACTTTTGACTCCCCCAAAACTTAGTTGTTTCTCAGTATCCTTGGGTGATTGGTTCTAAGAGCCCCCATGAATACCAAAATCTGAGGATGCTCGAATTCCCTGTATAAAATTGTGTAGATTGGTCTTTTGCATTCATGGGCTCCCAACTGCACATCAAAAACAGTACAGTGTAAAGAAGACCTGCAGATCAGAAATAGCATAAAGGAGACGTGATATGTATACATAATGGAATATCACTCAGCCATAAAAAAGAATGAAATCTTATCATTTGCAATAACATGGATGGACTGAGAGGGTATTATACTAAGTGAAGTAAGACAGACAGAGAAAGACAAATACCATATGATTTCACTTATATGTATATGGAATTTAAAGAACAAAATAAACAACACAGAAACAACTCATAGATAGAGAAAACAAACGGATGGTTGTCAGATGGGAGAGCGCTTGGGGGCTAGGTAAAAAGGTGAAGGGATTAAAAAGTACAGGTTGGCAGTTACAAAACAGTCATGGGGATGAAAGTACAGCATAGGGAACAGGGCCATAATATTGTAATAGCTGTGTGAGGCCAGGTGGGTGCTAGACTTATTGGGGGATCACTTCACAAATTATATAAACATCTAACCACTATGCTGTATACCTGAAACTATTATAATATTGAATGTTGAAAGATAAAAAAGGTAAAAATAGTATAGGTATTTTTTGAAGAAACTACATATAAGTTCAAAGCGGCATTGTTCAAGGATCAGCTGTATGCACACAAATTAATATATTTATGTGTATACACATATATACAAGACCATACTAACATCTGTAGCATATGAACATGCAACAGTAATTTCAGGAGGCAGTCTAAGGACAGAATGTGAATACCAACAAAATATTCAGAAAATAACTTTGTTAAAATTTGAGGTCATAAAATTTTTTCAGCTTAAGGATTACATAGACTTTTGATTTTAAAAACCTGGCACAATATCTAATGTAATAGCTGATTTAATGAATGATTTTTGGGTGAATAACTACATTAATGAATGGTCATTAATCCTTAAGTTTAAAAAGTGGAATGGTTGATAGAGCATGGGTGTGTATTCATTGTTTTGTTACCAAGCACTAGAAGAATAACCAGGCACTACTTAAGTGCATTCCATGTATAAATTTCATTAATGATGATAATCCTATCATAGAACAATGGTCTGCTAAGTTCTAAGTGTGGAAAAGTCCCTTGAAATCTTGCTCTGAGCTGCTGAGCTGAATCCAGCCTTCAGCCCTAACCACAGAGGTTTAGTGATTGAAGAAACCAAATTGCTTTAATGAAGATGTGCTGTGATAGAACAGAAACAGTAAGAACCACGAGAAAAGAACAGTAGACAATGATCTGGAATAAATTCAAACTTAATAAGCCATATTGCATTAGATAAGAGAGCTTTATTCCAAAATGAAATTTTTTATAACAAAATGATTGCATAGCCCTAATAATTTCCAAATTATCAACCATTTAGTCAGTGCTACCAGGTAGAAAATAGTATAGAAATTGCCTAATGAAGGATTACAAAGTTGAACAGTTTATAATATACCCCCAAAAGATACGACAGACCATAAAACAAGGATGAAATGGAATACATGGAGAAAAAGGATGAGCTAGAAACATTTTAAACAGCAATTTATAATTGTAAACAATGCAGCAGTGAGTAACCATGTGCCTAGTATTTTTGTATTGTTGGAAGTATACTTTCAGGGTAAATTTCAAAGTGAGAATGTTTGGTCAAATTGGAAATACACCTGGAGTTTTGTTGGATGTTGGATTTTCCTCCAGGAAGGGTACAGCAATTTATACTTCCACCAGCAATGTATCGATATGAGTCTGAGTGACAGTCTCATCAGTGTAATGACTCATTAAATGTGTACATTTTCTCCAGTCTGAGAGATGACAAATGTTGTCTCAGTGTTTAATTTGTATTTCTCTAGTTACAAGTAAGCTTGAACATCTTTTCAGATGTTCAAAGGCTGCTTTTATACATTGTCTGTCCATGACGTTTGCCCATTTTTTTTAAGTAAAATTTTGGCTTTTTTCCTGATTTTAAGAGTTCCTTGTATATTAGGAATATTAACCCTTTCTTATGACATATAACAAATATTTTCTCCAAGCTTGTCAGTAGTCTTTTAATTTTTTGTGTTTGTTTGTTTTGCTGTCTGTGGTCAGCATAGTCATTAATTCCCCCAAATATGTCCATTTCCTAATTCCCAAAACCTGTAAATATATTACCTTACATGGCAAAAGTACTTTATAGGTATGATTAAATTAAGGACCCTCAGATGGAGTATTCTGGGTTATTCACATGGACCCAAAATAACAGAAGTGTCCTAAAAGCTAATAATTACTCTTAGCTGTGGTGAGAGGAAAATACAACTCTCGAAAAAAGATCAGAGAGCTTCCATGCTGCTGACTTTGAAGATGGCAGAAATGCCATGAGCTGAGGAATGTAGGAACATTCAAGAAGCTAGATAGGCAGGAACCCTTCTCCTCTGTAGCCTCTGAAAGTAATGCATCCCTCCTGACATCTTGGTTTTAGATGTTAGACCAGTCTGAATTCTGACCTATAATTATAGGGTGATGACTTTGTCTTGTTTTAAGCCTCTGAATTGTGATAATTTGTTACAGCAATCATAGAGAACTAATATACCATGCTATTATATTATTTAAAAAATTAGATAGTGAAATTTATTAATCTTTTATTGCATTTGGAGTTTGAATCATTACATAATCCAAGTTGTAAAGGAATTCACCTGTGTTTTTTTCTTTGTATTTGTGTGGTCTCATTTTTTTACATTTAGACTACTAATGTATTTGGAGTTTATGCTTGTGTGTGGTTTGAGGTTTGAATGTCATGCTATTTTTGGTCAAAAGACCAACCAGTTATTTCAGCATGTTTTATTAAAATACTTGGTCATTGACTCAGTGATTTAGGACCTTCTTCACTATATAGTGTATTTCCATATGAACTTGGGTCCGTTTCTGGGCTTTGTGATCTGTCCCTGGCCTGTTCATTCATGCATCAGGCACCACACTGTTTTTGTTGCAGGAGCCTTATAGGATGTTTGGAATTATTTTTCCCTTTGCAGCTTTTCTTCTCAGTGTTTTTCTGACTATTCTTGTAAGATTTTTTATATGAACTTTAGTATTAACTCACTTAGCTCAAAAAAATCTTGTTGGTATTTAAATTGTGTTAATTTTATATAGTAACTTAGAGAACACTGACATCTTTATAATGTTCAATCATCTGTTGAGAATAGTGAGTGACATTTTTTCAGGCCTATATTTGTGACTTTCAGGAGTTTTAAAGTTGGTTTTATACATTTCATTCTATGATATTTCCTAAACATTTTATCTTCTTTGGTAAATGACGTCTTCTATAATGGTATAACCTCTAACAGGTTATTATTAGTGTATATGAAGATCACTGATTTTTGTATATTAATTTTTACTAAATCTGAATTTTTATTGATTGAGTTAATTTTATCCTTGATTCATATAATTTTTCAGGCATACTACCACATCATCAGTGAATATGGTTTTGACTTTTTCTTTTCCGTGAATTCTTAAAATCACACTTGATTTATGTTGTGTAATTTCACTGAATACAACATACTGTTGAATAAGTAGTGGAAATAGTGAGTATCTTTGCCTTGTTCCTGATCTTACTAGAAATGCCTCAAATATTTCTCCATTGAGATATTGGTGTTAGGGGAGAGAGAGAGATTTATCATGTTAAGAAAATTGCATCAATTTCTATCTTCTTGAGTTTTCACTAGGGAGAGTATTAAGTTTTTAAAAAATATTTTTAAAATTTATTTTTAGAGAGAGGGGAAGGGAGGGAAAAAGAGGGGGAGTGAAACAGCAATGTATGGTTGCTTCTCATGCATCTGTTACTGGGCACCTGGCCTGCAATCCAGGCATGTGCATGGACTGGGAATCAAACTGGCAGTGCCTTGGCTCACAGGCCCTCACTCAATTCACTGAGCTACACCAGCCAAGGTGAGGGTGTTAAATTGTGTCAAACTTCTTTAAATCATGCAATTTTTATCATTAGATTTATTAATGTGGTATGTTATGATGCAGACATTGGTCTGCAGTGTCCGCGTCATTATGGATGAAATGAAACAAAAAAAGGGACAGCATGGCTTTTCTCTCAAGGGGAGCAAAAACCTTGGCCCCTGCTGTGACTGGTCTTTCTTAGGTTTCTACATAATTTACTCATTTACTATGCCTTTGTTGGCTTTAGGTGGTTACCTTTTACAGAAAACAAAGGAGCCAATGCTGCTAATCACATCACGGAAGAGGGATATTTGCAAATGAAAAGGCAAAAGTGGTTGAACTGGTCACACTCATCTTTGGAAGGTTAGCCTGGATTTTAGGAAGTTACTTTGCAGTAAATGTCCTCAATTCAGGATGAGGGAGTTTTAGCAAAAAGCAAGACTCATAGTGGTCTAGGTGCATTGCAGGCCTGGCTCCCCATGGGAAAACCTATCTGTGGGCGTGGGTCCTGTGCATCTCCAAGTGGGGGCTGGGCCCATGCCATGCAGAATGGTCTCCTACAATGTTATATTAATGAACTAATTAATATTCAGCCAAATACAAGTGACCTTTGGTCCTGGAATCCTTTTTAATGTGGTATTGCATTGTTTTACTCTTGTTTAGTATTTTTGCATATATCTATATATACATTTTTGCACTATGTATATACTTTTGATATATATAGTGGCATTGGTACACATACATATGTGTATATATATACATATATAATTAGGTTAATTTTTTTCTTAATTCTCACTGCTATAACAAAACACCATAAAATCCATTGTTACAGAACAACAAGGGGGGGCCTGGGACGATATACTATTACTGAAAGAAGCCCCCAGGTCCATTATGCCTGCCGCCAGAGGAAAGACGTCTCTCAATGCCAGATTCATGAAAAGGAAAGGAAATGTTTATTTAATGCTATACAAACTTAAAGTAGTGACCTCATGTCTTCATCAAAAAAATCCTAAAATCTGCCCTGGCTGGTGTAGCTCAGTGGATTGAGTGCGGGCTGGGAGCCAAAGTGTCCCAGGTTCGATTCCCAGCCAGGGTACATTCCTGGGTTGCAGGCCATAACCCCCAGCAATCGCACATTGATGTTTCTCTCTCTCTCTCTCTCTCTCCCTTCCCTCCCTAAAAAAATAAAATAAATAAATAAAATCTTTAAAAAAAAATCCTAAAGTCTCTTAAAAACACCCACAAACAGACACATTCCTTCCTTCCCCCTTTGCCCAGTCCAGAGTACCGTATCTCAGGAAAGGAAATAGAAGTCCATGGCTCAGGCAGTCCTCTGGCTATTCCCAGTTAGTACTCCATCTCAACTGGGAGACCTCCCTGGATTCCTAGCACCCTCAGCTGTGTCGCCGGGATCTCTGCTAAAACCAGGTGGTGGTTCCCTGTTCTAAAGCTGCAGGGGTCCCCACTCTGGCAAAGGCACGTGGTACCCTCTCCCAGGGCCACAGGAGTCCCCACTCAGCCCAAACCGCGTGCTTCTCCTCCTCTCAATGGCTGCAAGGAGGGGGGGTCACCACCCTGCCAAAGCTGAGTGGTGATTCTCTGCTAAATCTACATGGTGATCCTCTCTCTCAGGGCCGTGGGAGTTTGCACTCTGTCAAAGCCATGTGGTTCTCCCTCCTCAGTGGCTGCACTCCTCCCTGCACTGCCACGGCTGCACAGTTCTCTCTCCTCAACAGCTGCTGCATCTGGGTTTAAATCCCCGCACCAGTCTTCCTCTGCAGCCCCATTTCAGACTCCTCCTATAATCGGCTACACTTGTCAGCACTCTCATATCCTTCCAGCTTTACTGGACTGCCATCATGAGTCTGGGCAGGTGTGGCCCATGTCATGGAGCCAATCATCTCCAATCTCCCATGCAGGCGCTGTAACTCAGGGGACCTGCCCCCCAGTTATGTCTTGGTGGGGAAGTTACTTCCATTTCCCTGGCTCAGAGCATGGCCACAGCTATTTAATGTATCTATGTAAACAGTCAAAGGTTATAGATATGTTAAATGACCACACCAGAGGGTAGCTACAAGGCTGTTGCTATGCGAAACAGCTCTCAAAGGCCCTGCTCCATTTATCCCTTCCCCCAACCCATATCTGGGGGGTGGGGGTGAAGACATCTTAAAATCTCCTGGACACCTTGAGTTCTGCACCCCATTTCAAATGCCCATTTGGGGTCCCCCCTCTTGGCTGCACCCTGTAACACCATGACTTAGCAGCAACAGAAATTTATCTCTTACAGTTTCAGAGGCTGAGAGTCAGAGATCAGGGTGCCAGCATGGTGCAGTCTTGGTAAAGACCCTCTTCTCTGTTGCAGACTACTCACTGTATGCTCACATGGTGGACAGCAGAGGGAGGAAGCAAGCTCTCTCATGGCTCTTAAAAGGGCACTAATTTTATTAATGAAGGCTCACTCTCATGGCCTCATCTAATCCCAACTACTGTCCAAAGGCCCCCATTCTTATACAGTCACTTTTGGGGGTAGGGTTTCATCATGTGGATTTGTTAGGTATGAAAGCATTCAGTCAATAACAACTTTCAGTGTTACCCTTCCTTCATAAAAATAATTAGAAAATTTTAAAAATTTTTTCATGTTCTGGAAAAATATATGAAATGGTCAGGGTGGTCTCACCTTGGGGATTTATTTGTTAGAATTCCCTGTGAAATTATATGGGCCTATAATTTTTTTGGTGGGATAGTCAATTACTTTCTCTATTTCTTTTTGAAAAATTGGGCAGATTAGGCTTTCTCTCACTAATAGAGCCAATTTTGATATATGTCTTTTCCAAAGAATTATTCCATTTTATCTGTTTTCAAATTTATTTGCATAGAGATGAGATCTATAAAGTAGCCTTCTATTTTTCCTGTTTCAGTGGTTATTTCTTATTTGTCATTTCTTATCTTGTGTATTTCTTAACTTATATATCTTTTACTTTTCCACCTTTTCTTTTTTGATTAAATTATGTATTCATCTATTTAAAAGAAACAAGTTGGCTTTTGATTTCTTAACTAGGTTTATTGCTTTTCTGTTTTCCACTTAATTACAGTTTGGTCTGTCCTTATCTCTTGCTTTGTTCTTGCTTTGCTTATTTTTCTATTTTTGGCCTTTTAGGTGAGAATTAAGTTTCTTTATACTGTAATTTTTATTGTCAAATGTGCTTAGAGATATTTATTTATTTTTTTTGTTACCACTGCCAGTTAAATGCAGCCAGTTGTTTTCATTATTTTTTTAGAAACTTTTAACTTTTAGTTTGAGTTCTTTCTTTCATTCTAATTTATAGGATGGAGAGCTTTTTCATTTTTAAATTTTGTCGATAATTTATTGTTTAATTGCACTGTTATCAGCAAGTGCTTACATTATTTCTACTTTATAGAACTCACCAATGTTTATTTTGAGGCATATTATGTAATGAATTTTTGTATTATTCCATGTGAGTGTGTATATGTGCATGAGGCTTTTCCTTGTGCACATGCACAGATATGCGGCTGCTTCATCTCAGAGTATGAACATGTCCAACTTTACTACATAGGCCCAAATTGTTCCAACCTGAAATGTGTAAGAGTTCCTATTTGTTTACATGCATCCTCACCAATGCATTCTGTAATCAAAATGATTATTTTTTAAAGTTTTATTTATTTATTTTTAGATAGAGGGGAGGGGAAGGAGAAAGAAGGGGAAACATCAATGTGTGGTTGCCTCTCATGTACCCCCTACTGGGGACCTCGTCTGTAATCCAGGCATGTACCCTGACTGGGATTGAACTGGCTACCCTTTGGTTTGCAGGCAGGCGCTCAATCCACTGAGCCACACCAGCCAGGGCTATTTTTTCTATTATGATAGATATGAAGTAGTATGTCATTGTTGTTTTAATTTGTATGTACCCAACAATGAGATTGCTCATTTTAATATAGTAATTGCCATTTAGTTACTTTCTGTGAACTACCTATTTATATACTTTGCTTTCTATAACAATTTCCTACTCATTTGCAATTCTTTATAAATTTGGAATAGTGATTTTTATTAAAATATGTTTCAAAAATATTCTTCTAGTCTGTGCCTTGAATTTTTATTTTCTTTATGGTAATTTTTTTCTTGCAGAGATTCAAAAATGAAATGTAGAGTAATACTTCAATATACTTCCCAGCCTGATAATATAAAAGTGTTCTCCAAAGCATTCTTCAAAAAGTTGAATAGATTTGCTCTTCATATTTAGTGGGAGTTTTTTAAGACTTTTTTTTCATGATTACATTATTTTTTTATTGTTGTTCAAGCACAGTTGTCTCCATTTTCCCACCACCACTTTCCCCCACCCCACACCCACCCTCAATCCTACCCAGTCTTTGGCTTTGTCCATGGGTCCTTTATACATGTTCCTTGACAACCCTTCCCCTTCTTTCCCTGTTGTCCTCCCTCCCTTCTCCTCTCTGGTAACTGTCAGTTTGTTCTTTATGTCAATGTCTCTGGTTATATTTTGCTTGCTTGCTTGTTTTGTTAATTAGGTTCCAAGAGAAGTTTTAGGTTTACAAGAAAATTGAGAGGAAGGTAAAGAGATTTCTTAAATACTCATTGCCTCCACAAATGTATAGCCACCCGAGTTATCAACATCATTTATCAGAGTGGTATATTTTTACCAAGGATAAACCTACCCTGACACATTATACTCACCCAAAGTCCCTAGTTTACCTCAGGATTTACTCTTGGTGGTGAATTTCCTTTGGGTTTGGATAAATTTATAATGACATATATCCATAATTATAATACATGAGGAGTATTTTCAGTGCCCTAAAACTTTCTGTGCTCTATCTATTCATTTCTTCTTCATCCCAACCCCTGGGAACCACTGATCTTTTTATTGTCTGAATCGTTTACCTTTTCCATAATGTCATATAGTTGGAATCATACAGTATATAGCCTTCTCAAATTGGCTTCTTCCACTCAGTAATATGCATTTATGGTTCCTCCGTGTCTTCTCCTGTCTTGATAGTTTGTTTCTTTTTAATGCTGAATAATATTTCATTGTCTGATGCACCATACTTTATCCATTCACCTACTGGAGGACATTTTTGTTACTTTCACGTTTTGGCAATTATTAACAAAGCTGCTATAAATATCTGGTGCAGGTTTAAAATATGTATTTTTTAATCCTCACTGGAGGATATGTTTATTGTTAAGAGAGAGAGAAAGGGAGGGGGAAGGAGGAAAGAAGAGAAAGAGTGAGAGAGAGAGAGAGAGAGAGAGAGAGAGAAATGTGAGAGAGAAACATCAAACAGTTGCATTTTATACACATCCTAACTGGGGTCTGAACCTGCAATGTAGGTATGTGCCCTAACTGGGAATTGAATTCTTTACCTTTTGGTGTATGGGACGATGCTTCAACCAGTGGAGCCACCCAGCCAGAGCAGGTGCTGGCTTTTATGCAGACCTAGGTTGTTAACTTCTTTGGGTAAATATCAAAGAACACAATTGCTGGGTTGCATGGGAAGAGTGTACTTAGTGTTGTAAGAAACTGCCAAACTGTCTTCCAAACTGGCTCTACCATTTTGCATTCCCAGCAATGTATGAGGGGTTCTGTTGCTTTACATCCTCACCACTTTTTGTGTTGTCACTAGATTTTGACCCTTGTAACAGGTATGTAGTGGAATCTCATTATTGTTTTAATTTGCATTTCCTTGATGACAAGATGTGTAGTATGTTTTCGTATGCTTATTTGCCATTTGTATATCTTCTTCTGTGAGGTGTCTTTTAAGGTCTTTGGCCCATTTTTAATCAGGTTGTTTTCTTATTGTTAATTTTTAGGAGTTGTATACTTAAATAATAGGGTTTTTTATTAGATATGTCTTTTGCAATTTTTTTACAGTCTATGGCTTGTTTTCTCATTCTCTTGATTTTGTATTTCAAAGAGCAGAAGTTTTCATTTTAAATGAGTCCAGGCCATCAACTATTTTTTTCATGGATTATGTTTTTGGCATCATATCAAAAAAGGCATCACTATATCCAAAGTCATGTAGGTTTTCTTATAGATTGTTATCTAGAGGTTTTACAGTTTTGCATTTTACCTTTTGGGCTGTGGTTTATTTTGAGTTAATTTTCATGAGGAATACAAAGCCTGTGACTGTTTTTTTTTTTTGCTAGTGAGTGTCCAGTTGTTCAAACGCCATTTGTTGAAGAGACTGTCCTTGCTCCATTATATTGCCTTTGCTCATTTGTCAAAGCCCAGTTAACTGTATTTGTGGCAGTCTTTTCTTGTCTTTCTATTCAGTTCCACTGATTTGTTTGCCTACTCTTTTGTCAAGACCACACTGCCTTGCTTACTGTAGATTTATAGTACATCTTATAATTGAGTAGTGCCATACATTTAGTTTGGTATGTGAGTTTATTTTTTGAGAGCGAATCTTAGGTAGGGTTCTAATTTTTTCTTTATTCAGATAGAAAGTTTACCTGATACTGTTGTCTCAATAGTTGATCCTTTGCCCGCTAAATAATGATGTCATTTCTGTGATTACCTCTATTTCTTATACCTGGGTCTGTTTCTAGCGCATTTTCTATTCCATTGATGCAATTACTTATCTCACTTACCTGTTTAATCACCTACCTTTAAAATACAGTGTCTGATGCTTTTTTGAATGTTAGTGGTGTCACCCCTCTAAAAGATTAATTGGTTATTTTTGGCCTTTTTCTGTTTTATAAAAATTTGGAGACCATTTTACAGAAGAAGCCACATTTGCAAGCACCCACCTGGAGGCAGCTAGACTAAATATACCTGAGGACATTTGCTCAGTGACCTCAGACCTAGCACTGGCAACAAGTTTGAACCTATATCAGTATTGTGAACATTACTGGCCTCTATCTGGTGACTCACTGATAGGAAGGGTGGGAACATGAAAAGGGCTGGCCACACTCCCATGGCCATGGGCATGGGTGGCAGATGAGGTTCTGGAGGGATTATCTCAGCTGCGGGGTTGTACCTCCTGAGAAGCATGGGATCTCTGCACCAAGCCAGGCTCTCCAGCCCAGTGCACCAGAATTGGGAAGAGGTGCCCACATAACATCTGGCTGTGGAAGTCAGCAGGATTTATGCCCATCAGGGAGAGATGGGTGTCCACTAGAGAGACAGACTCCCTGCAAAAGGGCCAACACACAAAATCTCATTCATAGCCACTCACCCTGGGCTCTGGTGGAGGGAGAAAGGGTGGAGCAGATTATAGTTGCATGAGGAGAGTCTGGGGTTGGTGGTTGTGGAGAGAGAGCTGAAGAAACAGCTTCTAGTATCCCTGTGATGAGTCGCCCTCCCATACCTCAGACACTATCTTTCTTGGGTAGAGTACTCTGCTCCTAAGGCATCAGCCTGGGTGAATACAGTAGCCCCACTTTTTGGACTCCCTCTCACCGCACCCTGTGGAGCTTACAAGCTTTGGAAGAGTCAGCTGTTTTGGCCGGGGTATAGAGGTCTGGGCAGAATCGGGGTGTCAGTGACTGAGTTGTATGACTTTGGGACAGGAACCATTCCCCCACTTTTCCATCAACCTGACTGGTTATTCCCCTTCAAGGAAGATCAGCTAGAATGACCCTCTGGGCTTCTGGCTGACCCGTCCTCTAGGCTCTGGTGGCTCCACTAGCCAGACTTCTATTGGCTCTGCTCTGCCAAAGTCTGGACAAAATCTGGGACAGACTGAGTGGTGTGGCTCTGAGGCTGGGGCCACATGCCCCACCTTCCCTAAAGCCTGACAGGACCTTCCCCTCATGGAGATCCACTAACCCCATCCTCCTGGCTCCCTGATGTCCCAACCTGCTGAACACTGTCTCCTCCCAGTGGAATCTGGGACAGACTGAGTTGTGTGGACAGGGGTAATATTTTCCTTGCACACCTGATTGGAGTAGAGTCCTTCACATGGCCAAATTTTGGTCTATTTGGGCCTTATAAACTCTGCTGGCTTCATCTTGATGATTCCCTGAGACCCCACTCAAACACAAACATTTGCAAGCACCCACCTGGAGGCAGCCAGACTAGATATACCTGAGGACATTTGTTCAGGGACCTCAGACCCAGCACTGGCAACAAGTTTGAACCTATATCAGTATTGTGAACATTACTGGCCTCTATCTGGTGACTCACTGAGAACCTAACTCATTCAACTTGAGTATAGCCAGAGGCTCTTCCAGTGACCGAGTCTAATTAATGGGCAGCTGAAAGTTGGAGGCAGGTGGATCTTAGGGTGCCTTTGGGCTCTTGCTGACCTGCCCTAATGCCCAGTGCTGATAAAAGCCAGGCATGGTGTACAGCTTGGTCTGTCCTTTGTGCAACCAGGCCCAGTAGAGGTGGCCACAAATGGTGGATCTTTTGTAGCTCAAAACAGGTTGCACAATGCCAGGCATAGATAGCATCTGACATTGGTCTCCACCAGTATCCCTCCAAAAAGTCTTAAAGACACTGAAATAGAGAACAGGCTGATAGTGTTAAAAGGGAAGAGGGGAGGGAATTCAGGGGAATTTCAGGGAAAAAGGGGAAGGGTTTATAGGGACAAGTATAAAGGACAAATGGATGAAAACTAGGGGTGGGTAGAAATGGGAGGGAGGTGGGGAGGGCTGGGTGGGTGGGCTGGGATGGGAGTAAAAGATAGAAAATTGTACTTGAACAATAATTAAAATAAAACTATTTTCAAAAGAGAGAGAAAAAAGAAAAGAAAAAAAAAACCAATAATACACTCAGTGTCCTGTTTCAGACGATAACAGAGCAGGATCCAATAAGCTTCACAAGTGGCTTATCCAAAGCAAGATCTTAGCAGGCACCCGGCCTGCTGAAGTAAATTCCCCTTCTGGTGGTTAGCACCTTTACAGCAGCTCACATGCTGTGGTTATGGTATAGTCTCACAATCAGGCAGCCTGAGGGCTGGCCCAACACATGTATAAGCAGATAGCAATCAAGACTCAATTACAAGGGGGAGGTCCACATAACCCACACAAGGGACATTCCTGCAACACGCAGCTCAGGTGATCAAGGAGACTGCACCACTCAGCCTCACAGTAAACCTGCTACATAAGACCACCCCATGAAGACTGGGAGTCGTGGCAGATCTATCTAATATATAGAAACAAACACAAAGAGACAGCCAAAGGGGAGACAAAGAAACATGTCCCAAATGAAAGAACAGGAGAAATCTCCAGAAAAAGAAATAAATGAATGGAGGCAAGCAATTTATTAGATATAGAGTTCAAAGCAATGGTTATAAGGATGCTCAACAACATGAAAATGGACACAGAAACCATAAAAAAGGATCAATCAGAAATGAAGAATGTACTGGATAGAATAAACAGGGTGTCAGATGAAGCACAGGATTGAATCAATGATTTGGAAGACAAGGTAGAAGAAAACACCCAAGCAGAGCAGCAAAAAAGAAAAAAAGATTTTTAAAAATCAGGATAGTTAAAGAGACCTTTGGGACAACATGAAGCACAACAACATCTGCATCATACAGGTACCAGAAGGAGAAGAGAGAGCAAGGGACTGAAAACTTATTTGAAGAAAAAAATGGCTGAAAACTTCCCTAAACTGTTAAAGGAAAAAGACACATGACTCCAGGAAGTGCAGAAAGCCACCCAAAAGATGAATCCAAAGAGGCCCACACCAAGTCACATCATAATTGAAATGGCAAAAGGTAAGACAGAATTTTTAAAACTGCAAGAGGAAGACAGTTAGTTACCTACAAGGAAGCTCCCATAAGACTGGCAGCTGATTTCTCAGCCAAAACATTTCAGACCAGAAGGATTTGGCATGAAATACTCAAAGTGATGAAAAGCAGGACGTACAACTAAGACTATTCTATCCAGCAAGGCTATCATTTAAATTAAAGAAGAAATAAAGAGTTTCCCAGATAAGAAAAAAACTAAAGGAGTTTGTTATAACCAAACTGGTATTACAAGAAATATTAAATGACTTCTTAAGTATGAGTAAGAATAAGAGTAGGAGGAAGAGGAAAAGAAGGAGACAGATGAAGGAGGAGAAGCAAAGAAGATGACAGAGAAACACAGATTTAAAAAATGGTAATGTATTCCTACTTGTCAGTAGTCACTTTGAATATAAATGGCTTAAATATTCCAATCATTCAAAAGACACAGTGAAGATGAAAGGGTAAGAAAACAAGACTCATATATGTGCCGTCTAGAAGAGACCCACCTCTGAAAGAAAGATACACACAGACCAAAAGTAAAGAGATAAAAAGGATATTTTATGCAAATAGAAATGAAAAAAATCTGGGGTAGTGATACTTATACCTGGCAAAATATATTTTAGAACAAACACTATAGGAAGACACAAAGAATGACACTATATAATGATAAAGAGAGCAACCCAAAAAGAAGATATAACCCTTGTAAGCATTTATACATTTAACATAGGAGTAACTAAATAGGTAAAGCAAATTTTAATGGACATAAAGGGAGAGATTGACAGTAATACAGTCCTAGTAGGGGATTTTAATACCCTATTTATATCAATAGAAAAAATCTTCCATATAGAAAAGCAACGAAGAGTCATTGGCCCTAAAGGACAGAATAGGTCAGATGGGTTTAATTGACATCTTCAGAGCATTCCACTCCAAAGAATCAGAATATGCATTCTATTCAAGTATACTTGGAACATTTTCTAGAATAGGCCACATATTGGGACATAAACAAGTGTCAATATATTTAAGAATGTTGAAATCTTATCAAGCATTTTTTTTACTATAATGGATGAGACTAGAAATCAATCAAAAGAAAAAAATTGAAAAACAGACAAAGATGTTAAGGCTAAATAACTTGTTACTCAACAATGAATGGGTTAAAATGAAATCAAGGAAGAAATGAGAAGACACATGAAACAAATGAAAATGAGCACATAACAACTCCAAATCTGTGGGACACAGTGAAAGCTGTCCTAAGAAGGAAATTTATATTACTGGTATACCTCAAGAAACAAGAAAAATGTCAAATAACAGTCTAACTTTACACTTAAAGGAACTAGAAAAAGGACAACAAACAAAGCCCAAAGTGAACAGAAGAAAGAAGATAATAAAGATCAGAGCAGAAATAAATAAAATTGAGTCTAAAGAAACAATACAAACATCAATGAAACCAAAATCTGGTTCTTTGAAAAGATAAACAAGATTGACAACCCATTATCCAGACTCATCAAGAAAAAGAGAGGGAACCCAAATAATATAACCAGAAATGAAAGAGAAGAGTTAAAAACTGACACCAAAGAAATGAAGAGGATTGTAAGAAAATATTATGAACAACTATGTGCCAACCAATTGGATGATCTGGATGAAATAGATAAATTCCTAGAAACAAACAATGTTCCAAAACTGAATCGGGAAGAATCAGAGAATCTGGACAAAGACTGCAAGTAGTAAAACTGATGCATCAAGAGAAAAAACTTCCCAACTAACAAAAGTCCTAGCCTGGATTGTTTCACATGTGAATTTTATTGAACATTTAAAGAAGAACTAACACCTATCTTTCTCAAACTATTCCAAAAACTTCAAAAGGAGAGAAGACTCCCAAACTCATTTATGAGGCCAGAATGATACTAATTCCAAAACCAGATAAAGACACTAGAAAGAAAGAAAATTATAGGCCAATATCCCTGATGAACATAGATGCTAAAATACTGAACAACATATTAGCAAATCAGATCCCTCAATATATTAGATCATACACCATTGTCCTGACCTATATGGATCAATTGGTTGGAGTGTCATCCCACAAACCAAAATGTCATGGGTTTGATTCCCAGTCAGAGCACCTACCCAGATCACAGGTTCAATCCCCCACTGGGGCCCATATGAGAAGGCAACCAATCAATGTTTCTCCCTTTCCTCTCTCTAAAAGCAATGAAAAAAATGTACTTGGGTGAGGATAAAAAATAAATTTTTTACAGGATCATACACAATGACCAAGTGGGATTTATTCCAGGGATGCAAACTTGGTACAATGTTCACAAATCAGTCAACATGATACAACACACAAAACGAAGGACAAAAACTACATGGTCATATCAGTAGGTGCAGAAAAGCATTTGATAATATCCTGCACACATTTATGATAAAAAAAAAACCTCTCAGCACTAAGTGAGAATAGAGGGCACATACCTCAATGTAATTAAGGCTATGTATAACAAACCCACTACAAGTATTTCCCTTAAGATTAGGAACAAGACATGGATGTTCACTTTCACTACTCATCCAACATAGTACTGAATCCTAGCCACAGCAGTCAGACAAGAAGAAAAAGTAAAAGGCATCCAAATGGAAAGGAAGAAGTAAATTTGTCATTATTTGCAGATGACTGTATGTAGAGAACCCTAAAGATTCCACCAAAAAACTACTAGAACTGATAAATGAATTTAATATAGTAGCAAGATACAAATTAATATCCAGAGATCAGTTGCATTTTTGTACACCAATAATGAACTATCAGAAAGGGAAACCAAGAAAACAATCCCATTCACAATTGTTTCAAAAAGAATAAAATACCTAGGAATAAATTTAACAAAGAATGTAAGAAGACCTATATTTGGAAAATTATGACACTAAAGTAAGAAATTGAAGAAGATACAAATAAGTGAAAGCACATACTGTGTTCATAGATAGGAAGAATTAACATCATTAAAGTGTCCATACTACTCAAAGCAATCTATAGATTCAACATAATTCCTATCAAGATACATATGACCTATTTCACAGAACAAGAATAAATGTTACAAAACTTTATATGGAACCACAAAAGACCCCAAATAGCCAGAGCAACTTGAGAAAGAACAAAGTTGGAGGAATCATGCTACCTGATGTCAAACTATACTGCAAGACCACAGTTATCAAACAGCATGGTACTAGCATAAAGACAGACATATAAATCAATGGAACAGAATAAAGAGCTCAGAAATAAACCCACACCCTTGTAGTCAGTTAATATTTTACAAAGGATGCAAAGACATACAATGTATTTAATAAATGGTGTTGAGAATATTGGACAACTACATGCAAAAAATAAAATTAGACTACATTCTTACACTATACACAAGAATAAGCTCAAAGTGGATTAAAGGTTTAATGTGAGACTCAAAATCATAAAAATCCTAGAAGACATAGGCAGTGAAACCTCATAGCAATATTTATCTGATCTATCTCCTCAGGCAAGGGAAACAAAACAAAAATAAAAAAAATGGGACTACATCAAACTAAAAAGGTTTTGCACAGCAAAGGAAACATAAACAAAATGAAAATACAATCCACTGAATGGGAGAACATATTCAGCAATGATACATCTAATAAGGAGTTAAAATCCAAAGTTTATAAGGAATTTACACAACTCAACATCAAAAAAAAAAATCCAATTACAAATTGGGCAAAGGACCTGAATAGACACTTCTCCAAAGAGGCCAGTAGACACTTGAAAAAATGCTCAGTGTCACTAATCTTCAGAGAGATGCAAATTAAAACCACAATGAGATATTACCTCACATCTGTCAGAATGGCTACCATCAATAAATGAGACAAGCCTTGGTGAGGATGGGGAGAAAAGGGAGCCCTATTTCACTGTTGATGAGAATGCATACTGATGCAGCCACAGTGGAAAGTAGTATGGAGTTACCCCCCAAATTAAAAATGGAACTGCCTTATCACCCAGCAATTCCAATTCTGGGAATATATTTGAAGAAACCCAAAATACTACCTTGAAAGAATATATGCACCCCATGCTCACTGCAGCATTGTTTACAATAACCAAGATTTGGAAGCAGCCTAAGTGGCCATCACTAGATGAGTAAATAAAAAAATAGGAAATGGAGAAGCCAAAAAACTTATATGTGTGACCCACAAACATGAATTAAAATGGGGGAATGATGGTGGGAGGGGGATACAGGGTGTATGGGAATAAAGGGGAGAAAAGATGGGACAACTGTAATAGCATAATCAATAAAATATATATTTTGTAAAAAGTTGTGGTACATTTACACAATGGAATACTACTCAGCCATAAAAAGAAGGAAATCTTACCTGTTGTGATAAAATGGATGGACCTGGAGAGCATATGCTACATGAAATATGCCAGTCAAGGAAAGGCAAGTATTATACTATATGAGTTCGCTTATGCAGAATCTAATGAACAAAATAGATTAACAAAATTGAAACAGACTCATATAGACAGAGAACAGACTGACAGCTGTCAGAGGGGAGGGTTGCAGGGCTAGGTGAAGGGATTAACCCCACCTCCAGCCAAAAGAGAGCCAAACCTCATAGACACAGAAAACAGCATAGTGATTATTAGAGGGAAAGGGGATGTGGGGGAGCTAGAAGAGCATGTAGGCAGCATAAATGGTGGCAAATGGTGGTGGAAGGAGACTTGACTGAGGGTGTAAACACACAGTACAATATATCGTATTTATTGTAGATGGTTTATTATAGAATTGTACACCTGAAACATGTATAATTTTATTAATAAATGTTACCTTAATAAATTCAATTAAAAAGTTAAAGAAAGAATTAGAAGAGCAGCTGGTTAGTTTTCTTTGTATTTATCCCTATGTACCTTCTAATTTTTTAATGCTTTTTTAAAGATTTTATTTATTTATTTTTAGAGAGAGAAGGGAGGGAAAAAGAGAGAGAGAGAGAAATATCAATGTGCAGTTGCTAGGGGCCAGGGCCTGCAACCCAGGTCTGTGGCCTGACTGGGAATCGAACCTGCGACACTTTGGTTCGCAGCCCGTGCTCAATCCACTGAGCTATGCCAGCCAGGGCTACCTTCTAAATTTTTTATTGTACTATTTTAAGTTGGGTTTTCTAAGAAATGTTATGCTTCTAATAACATATGAATATATTCCCAATGATTTTCTAGTAATAATATGGACACTTTGTTTTATTATGCTGCTCTTTTATCTAGTAAACATGCTACTCCATTAATATATCTGATGATTTGCTCTAAGTTCTCCATAATTTTCTATGGAAATAATAATTTTTACTATAAATAATGATAGTTTACTTCATTCCTTCTCATACCTTTTGTTTTCTTTATGTTATTGCTCTAAGATCTCATAGAAAACATTGAACAGAAGTGATCAGGGGGCATCATTGTCTAGAGCAAAAATTTAAAGGAATTGTACTTAAATTTCACATGCATGTTATAGATTTTTTGTCACACATCCTTTATCAACTCAAGAGACTTCCCTTCTATTCCTAGTTTGTGAAAGATTTTTGCTCTGTTGTTGCTTTTCTATTTATAAGTAAATGTTATATGTTATGAAAAATTTCAAAATCCAGTACAGTTCTGTACCTGAACAACAATTAAAAAATGTTTTAAAAAATTCAAAATCCATTCAAATTATTATGTCTTTTTAAAATCTTTTAAAAATATTTTATTTGGAATGAATAGATATTTCTAGGGCCAAATCATTTTTGCATTACAGAATAAACCATATTTCATAATGCCATATTATAATTACCATTATTATTGCCACTATTACTGTTCACATTGATGGATTCAGTTTTATTTAGGGTTTTTGAGCTTATATTAATTTTTCTTTTTCATATGACCTATGTTTCCTTAGTATTGAGGTCATTCTAGAAGAGTCATAAGTCTTCTTCCTCCTCCTCTCTGTTCTCCTCATCCCCTCTCCATTTTCTCTCCCTTCCCTTCCTTCTTTCTCTTCCTTCCCTCTTCTCTTTTCAGTCCCTGGGACTCTTTCCATAAGATACAGTTTTTTTGAGTTTTTGTATTTTTTCAAGTTTCAAAAAAACTGCCTTGAAAAATATCTGGGCCCACAGTTCAACAATAAAAATATAAATTACGCTATTTAAAAATGGGCACAGGACTTCAAAAGAAGTTTTTACAAAGAAGATATACTGATGACCAACAAAGCAAATGAAAAGATACAGAACACATACAATATGTGATCATTAGCCATTAGGAAAATGCAAATCAGAATCACAATGAGATACAACTAGATACCCACTGTGATGGCTATAATCAATAATAAATATTAATAAATGTTAGTGAGAATGTAGAGAAACTGAAAGCTTCATGCATTGCTGGTGGGAATGGAATTGATGTAGCTGCTTTATTTATGCACATACACACACATGCAAGAAATGACAACATATGTCCACACAAAAACTTGTACATGAAATTTGTTTACAATAGTCAAAGAATGGAAATAACCCTAATGGCTATTGACTGATGAATGGATAAATAAAATGTGGCATATGCATGCAATGGAGTATTATTTGACAATAAGATGGAATTGAGTACTGATAAATGCTATAACATAGACAACTCTTGAAAACATCATGCTAAATGAAAGAAGTCAAACACAAAAGTTCATATATTGTATGACTGTATTTATATGAATTGTTCAGAATGGGTAAATTTATGCACATAAAAAGTAGATAATTCATTAATGGAGTACTGATGCATACTATAAAATGGACCAATCTTGAAAATGTTATGCCAAGTGAAGGAAACCAAACATAAAGATCACATATTGTATGATTGCATTTATATGAAATGTCTAGAAAAGGCAAATTTTTAGAGATAGAAAATATGGCTAAATAATGAGGAGTGACTAGTAATAGGTACTGTGGGTTTCCTTTTGGAATGATAAAAATATTCTAAACTTAAAAAAAAATATTCTGAACTTAAATGATAATGAGTTTTGCACAATCTGCACATACAAAAACAAATAAATTGTACACTTTAGGTGAATTTTATGGCATGTCAACTATATCTCAATAAAGTTGTTAACACAATCTAGGCCTACTGGTTGCCCATGTAATACATTTATTTGTCAGCTACTGAGTTGACCTATTGAATTGTTTAAGATCCTGCTTATTCTTAAGTGAATTTTATTAAAAGTTTTGTATTAATTTTAGGATATTGATCAGTTTACCTATGTTTTAAAATTTATTGTCATAAAGTTAATAATAGTAAAGTAGTTATATAATTTGAAATTCTGTTTTATCCTTAGTTTTAGAGCCTTTATTCTTGAGCTTATTGATCTGTCTCCCCTGTTTATCATTGATCTAAGCAGATATTGTTTTACTAATCCTTTATCAATGCTTTGTGTTATATCTTATTAAACTTTTATTTTGTCTTTATTATTTATTTTATTTGGGTTTTTTTTTTGCTTTTTATCCTGTTTGGTTGGATGTTTTGCCCATTAATTTTCCATTTTTCTTAATTTGCAGAGGATGCACTAGAATTATTAATTTATTTCAATGTACTGCTTTCGTTTCTTTTATTTCATGAGTTTTGATACATAGTGTGTTAATTTTAAGACATGAAATTCTAATTTTTTCTAATAATTCTTTAATAATTAATTATGTTTCTATGGGCTTTTGAAAGTATTTTTATTTTTTATGAAAAATTCAAATATATAGAAAAATTTAAAAACCAAAGCAATAAAATATTAATCTCTCCACAATTTAACATCAACAAACATTATTTTTGTTTCTCATATATTTTTGCAAAGTGAGTGGTAAACGTCATACTTCAATCCTAAATACTTTAGTATATGTCTTTTAAAAATAAGAACCTTTTTATAACCATAATGTTATATTTTCTCTTAGCAAAGTTAGCAAGAATTATTATATCTAGTATGAACCTTACTTAATTTTCTCTATTTTTTTCCAAAATGCCTTTTATAGATGTTTACTTTGGACCAAGGTCTATTCCTAGTAGTTTTAGTTTGTTATGTTTTGGGTCTATTGTCTCTTTAAATCCGCTTCAGTCCCTGTACTTTCTTCCATCCATGGACATTGACTTTTAGAAGGTTTTCAGAGCATCCTGTTCTTTATACAGCTCACTGTTGTCTTTGGGTGTCATTTATCTGATCCTCTATCTTCCATATTTCTTTTTTTTTTAAATATTTTATTTATTTATTTTTTAGAGAGGGAAGGGAGGGAGAGAGAGAGAGAGAGAGAGAGAGAGAGAGGGAGAGAAACATCAATGTGCGGTTGCTGGGGGTTATGGCCTGCAACCCAGGAATGTACCCTGGCTGGGAATCGAACCTGGGACACTTTGGTTCCCAGCTCGTGCTCAATCCACTGAGCTACGCCAGCCAGGGCTATCTTCCATATTTCTAAGTTGGAATTCATGTCAAAGGTCTTGCTTAGATTATAATTAAACTTTTTTTTTTCAAGAATACTTCAGTAGCAATGTTATGCACTTCTCATGAAGCATAATATAATGAGGAATCAGTGAGGTGACCTCCCCCTTGTATAATATAAGATTTCTCTTTTGCAATTAGAAAAAATCAGGAGGTGATATTTGGTACTGTATGAATATTCTATTTCCCATCAATCTTTTACCTCAATGGCTTTAGCATCTATTGGTAATCCTTGTTTGGATCTGTTATTTCACTGAGGATTACAAACTGATACTGTTTCTGTGGGAAGTGTCCTCTTCTCAAATGGGTAAGCACTATAATTTCCCAACCAAAACAATATTCTTTAGTTTTTTAAAAATCTTTGTATTAGGGTTAATTTATATGCAGTAAAATTCACCAGTTTTTATGTATACAATTTGATGAGTTTGATGAAATATGTACAGTCTGTGACCACCACCACCATCATGGTGTAGCACATTCCCCACTTGCCAAGTACTTCTTTTTTGCTTCCTCTAGTCCATCCCCTGTTCATCCCCAGCTCCAGACAACTGGTCTGCTCTGGTCTCTAGAGCCTTTAGAGTCAACAGAATCAAACAAAAACCAGTCACAAAAATATGTTTGTTATTCTTTTACTTAGCATAGTGCCTTTGAGACTCATGCATGTTGTTGTATTTATCAATAGTTGTTTCCTTATTATCGCTGCGTAGTTTTTTATGGTATGGATGGATCTACCACAGGTTGTTTTTCTATTTACAAATTGATGGAAATTTGACATATTTCCAGTTTGGGGAATGTTATGAATAACGCTGCTGTAAACACTTGTGTGCAGGTCTTGGTGTCAATACATTTTTACTTCTCTTGGATAAATATCCAGGAGTGTGGTTACTGGGTGTATTTTAAGTGCATTTTAACTTGACAAGAAACAGCCAATTGGTTTTCCAAATTTGCTGGGTCATTCAGCATTCCCACCAACTATGTAAGAATATTTAAGTTGCTCTACATCATTTTCAATGCTTACTGTTGTTGGTCTTTGCAACACAGTTTGCAGAATGAGACATTTAATCCCTTTATGATTCCTTACTTGATTAGTACATACTGAATACCTATCCTGTGCCTGATCCTTACCTAGGAGCTGGGGCATCCTGGGTATTATATTGCAAACACAATAGCTGATAAACTTATCCAATAATGGATAAACTCTGTCACTGCTTCCTATGTGTTCTTTTGGGTTTTCTATGGAGACAGTCATATCAGGAAATTATGACCAGCAAGTCATTCTCTTTCTTCTGGAACTACCTTCTCTACTAGGTTCCTAGGGGAGCGCACTTTCCTGGTTTGCCTTCTCTTTTACTGGCTGCCACTCAGGGTTCATCTGTAACTTCTTGACTTTTTACAGTTTGAATGCCTTTCATAATTCAATCCTCGAACATTTTTTTTCCTAACTGTACTCACAGCCTTAATGAATGACCTACCCCATCTGATGGATTTAATTTAACCATTTATATGTTATATACCTCCCAAATTTACATCTCCGCCCTAGACTGTACCTTGAACACGATACTTGAATACTTATTTGACTGCCTACTTAATGTCTCATTTTGGTTGCTAATGTCAATAATAACAATAACAACCACCAACACCAACCCAACTAACACAAGCTTACCACTACATGTATTTATATAGTGCTTAATTAAGTCAAGGACTTTTCTGAGAGCTTTACATACATAAACTATTTTTTAAATTTAACTTAATAGGTATCCCAATCTTAATACATACAATACTGAACCCTTGTTTCTTCCACCAAAATTGATTCTACCTCATTTAGTATTCTTCATTTAAATTAATAGCATCTTCATTCTTTTGACTGATAAAGCCCAACACTTGTAGTTATTCTTTAATTCTTCCTTTTCTTTTCCAAACCCTTTGTTCTGAGCAAATTTTATTGGCTCTTAATTCAGAACAATCCCAAATTCCTACACATTCTCATTATCCTTCTTGCTATGACTCTGTCCACACCATTTCCTCTCATGTAGATTCCTGCAATAGCCTAAGAACAGATCTACTCCTTTTTCTCCTGAAATTAATTCACAACATGATTGCCAAAGTGATCTATTAAACAAAAGTCAGGTCCTAAAACTCCTCTGCTCACAGCCCTCTGCATCTGTGTCCTCCCATATGATTCAGAAAGAAAACCAAAGTCCTGCAGTTGCCTGTACTGTCCTCCCCAATGAACTGTCCTCTAGGCCTGCCCACATTAACCTCTGCCCTCAGTGTGTTCCATCCCCTCTGCCTAATTGCCGTTCCTGGATCTCCCTGTGCATATCTAAGTAGTTGTCTTTGACTTACATTTACTTCCTGGGGGAAGAAAAGTAACACTGAACTTCAGTTTACCTCACCCTTCAAGTCATACCAATGTATATGATTTTAATCCTCAACTGTAAATGAAAACTTCACACTATCAGTACTCAGGGTATTCTCACAGTGCTGCTGTGAGCACCGCTGAGCCATAAAACAAGTGGAAAGCACAGCTCCTGCTGGATAAGTGGGTGCTTAATGTGGCTTGGCCACATTTCTCAGCAATAGCATTAAGCAAAATAATGATTCAAAAAGAGTTTTAAATTAAGCTGTATTCAATTTCTACAGTAGAGTGTACCTTGTCCACCTATCTGAATAAATGGCTTGCCAATTTACCCCTTTAACTTTAAACTGGTGATTTGTTTACCCAACAAATTATTTCCCTGACAAATGTGTACTGTGTCGTTCAGGTAACCGAAATTCCCCAATACTTGAGAAAAATGTACAAAACCAGGAATGGTTTAATTGGTTGTATTCTTTATGTTTTAAGACTTGTTTACGTATATCTAGGACTACTGTTATTTTTATTATTTAAAAAGATTGCCATAATCTTTATAAGCCTATCGCCAGTAGAAACATGTGTAGTTATACTAAAGAGGTGTATTAAAATAGGTTAAAGTATACAATTGAAAGGAGCACACTATTTTACCTGTAGAATAAACTATTTTAGTTTTAAAAGTATCAGTTTTAGAATTTTTCTAATAAAATAGCATTGCTTTAAAAGGAATATTTTCATGAGAAAATGGAAAAACATTATGAGAACATTTTTTGAAGTATATTTTATTGATTATATTATTACAGTTCTCCCAGTTTTCCTGTTTGCCCCCCTCTGCCCAGAAAATGACACTAAACTGAGTTCAGCATTTTCTTACCCAAAGCAAATTTTCAATTTGTTTCCCAAATGCCAACAGGAGGCAAAGGGCCCAGCTTCTTTTCCAATTATAAGTCAGTACTCCCTCCACAAGCTTTATTCCCAAATGTCCTTAGAAACCAACTTCTGACTCTCTGAAGGACTATTAGCTCCAGCTCTTACCAGCCAATTATAATAATTTGGGTATCTGTGCCAGCCGCCAGGTCAGCCTGATGATAAGATTACAGGACCTGTTTGTTTGATTCATTAGCAGAAATTCGTTCCACTCAGACACAGCAATGGGCTGTTTGGGGGGGAGGGGGGGCGGGGCGTGTGGTGGTGGCGGCGGGGTTGGGTATGCCAGGGGCCGCCAGAATGGGTTGGTTTTTCTTACTAGGATGTGGGAAAGGAAAGCACTGTTTCCTCTTTGGTATCCCCATTTCCCCTTTCAATTCCTCTGTTGGGCCAGAAAACAGAAGCCTCTATGGCCCTCTCTCCCTTCTTTTGGCACCCAGTCCTTATCGCCACTTTGCCCCCTCGCCCCCTCCTCCCTCTCCTCCTCCCAGCACCCACTGGTTTCCCTAACTCGGGCTCCAGGCGGAGATTTGTCAGAACCATTCGGTTGAGACTGATTATGATTGCAGCAGATGGGCTGTATTTGACAGCCCGATCCTAAGCAGCTTCTGAGTGGGGGGGGTGCTGCCGCGGAGGGGCGGGGAGGAGAAGGAGGCGGGCGGGGGGGGGGGGGGGATCTATGGGCCGAGCCGCGTAGTATGAGCGCACCAGTCCAGCCTAGCCAGGCGCTCCTGGGCAGCTGTTTAACATGCGCCTCCAGGAGGAAAGTGGCACACAGACCCAAGGGGCTCCCAGAATGCCAGTGAAACGTCCCATTGCCTAGAGGGCGTGGAGACACCCAGAGGCGGGCGCAGGGGGGACCAGTGGAACACAAAGCGGAAGAAAGCAAGGGAGCGTGGTGTCCTGGCTACCCGAAGCTGTGGGCTGGCTGTGGAGCGCGCGTGACCCATGCTACCTCTGCACGCTCCGGGCATGGCAAGTTTGCCAAGTCCGGGCTCTGCGGCCAGCACCTTGCTGCCCACGAAGTGACAGCACTGCAGGCTCTGCCCCTAGGGGGGCGTCGCCCACCCACCCCCTGACCCACTGCAAAATGCTCCAGCACAGGCCAGGTAAGGAGACGTCAGTCCGCTCCCTTTCTAGGCGCAACCCTAGCGCGAGGCTGCCGGAACCTCTCCCGGTCCCTTTACTCCCAGTAATCCCTGCAGTCTCCCTGCTTCTGTTACTCCCTCCGTGGTTCCTTAGTCCATCTCTGCCCTCTACCGCCCTCCCTCACTGTTGCCCTTCTTTTCTATCTTAACCAACAGCAGGGGGAGAAGTTCGGAAGGTGGCTCTAGGTTATGAGCGCCCTTTCCTGTGCGCCCGCACCACTGGACACCCTGAGGCTGGAGGGTGGGTGGGAACTGGGTGGGTATGTGTGCTTTCATCCACCTTCCCGGTCCCATGCAGCCTTTGCCCAGAACAACACACATACCCTTCTTTGCATCTGTGGGGCCTCCCTTTTGTGGTGGAAGTACGAATGAAAACATGCACACGTGGAAACACAATTCCATGTCGGCATCCTTTAGAGACTCCTCAAGGGTGTGGGTGTGGAAGGATGGCAGGCAGTGGGCGGACCTCGAGTCCCCTGACTCTCTGAAATAGAACCAGCACCTCTCCTGCCCCTTGGCTCTAGCAGAGTGAGGTGCTTCCAAGAGCCCCAGGTGGCTGCTGTACTTGGAGTGGATGTTGTTGTGCCACCAGAAACCCCACCCCTAGGGACCAGCAGCCTGGACCACTGCCTGGCCTAGCCCCAGCAACCTGTGCCCACTTCCACCTGCCAGGGAAGCCACCTACCCTCTCCCACCCCCATCACCAGTGGCCCCTGTCCCTGTCTATCCAACAGCTCAGGTCCTCCAGCTCCCCAGGAGCTAAGAGCATGTGCCCTGTTGCTACTGGCAACTGCCTCTGCAGAAAGCTCAGCCCCCAAAGTAGCTTAATGCTGATTGATGGACAGAAATACAATATTTTCTGGAGCTTAGTGGGTGTTGGCACAGGGCCCCTCCCTGCTGCTGGAGCCCTTTAGCCCTTTGGACTAAAGGGTAGTTGGCAGTATTCCTTCCCTCCTAGGCCCCGCCCTACCACACCCTTAGTAAAAAAGGGGGCTTTAGGATATCCCCATCACCTAGGGTTAAATTCAGTGCCAGCATTTGCTTTCTGGAGTAACCAGAAGCCACTCCGGTTTTCCCTTCCTATTCTCAGGCTTCTGTTGAGTCAGATAAATGAGGCCCCCATTCCTGGACTCTGTCATCTCTTTTCTGTTTCCATTCCCCACCTCCGCACATACCCCTTCCTACACATAGATACTTAAAATGGACCAACTCTTTAATGATCAGAACTATTCCAGCAAGTGCTCATGACAGCATTTTCAAAAAATTGTTCATTTCATATCAATTCTCCTTCCTCAGCTTCTCTCTTCTCTCAGAGAGTCTGCCATTTCCACCCCTAGAAATACCTGGTTGTGGAATGAGTCTGCACTTGGAATGCTCAGTGCTGACACAACCTTTCCTGCTTCTATGTATTTTCATTTTACCCCCTCAAACTCATTGCCCCTTCCTTTTTCAGGGGTGGCAGCTTCTTCCTTTAGGCCATCTGAACTAATACAAATTTCCTGGGCTAATAGAAGTTCCTGTCCCAACCCATACCCCTTTCTTCCCTCCTCTGTAGTGACTACAAAGAGCCAGATTTCATAATTAAAGAAGTTATCTCAGGAGAACTTCTTTTTCTACAGTATTTTTTTCTCAGCACCCCCATGTTTTTGGCAGAATTTTTTAATTATCTAAATTGTCATACATAGCACTCTTTTGCCCACTGACATCCATTTAAAAACCATGTGATGTTTTAAAGTCATTTATTTATTCATCCCAACAAAACTTTGAGAGCTCTGCTGTGTTGGGTACCAAATGCAGGTTGGGAATGAAGCGAAGGCAAGGCCCAAATGGCTATGAACATTTTAAAACCTACGTACTACTGGATTGTGATTATTGCTGTGACAGTTAATATTATAACAGCACACTACATTAGATCAGGATGCTTTAGTTTATAAAAGACTTTCATAGGCATTATCTCCTTTAATCCCAGCAACAGGAAATTTAAAAAGCAGGGATTCTATTGAAAGGCCAGTAATGCTCATCAATCCTGCTTAACCAAAAAGAAAAAGAATCTTTCAAATCATCCCAACAGCTGATGGAGCTTTAAAACACAGAATAAGCAATTCAGAAGGCACTCATGAAACTTAGGTACAGGACTGTGGCTTGGAGAAGATAAGTGAAATGCATGTGACTTGCACATTACCAGGAAGACATCACGGGAAGAAACTCCACCCTAAGACTGTGGTCCCCCAGTGTACAGTTGGCTGCTGGGTGTGGAGACTTTCCAGGGTTCTGGATTCTTGCCTTTTGCTAGGACCTAAAATGGGATGAAATGTTAGTACAAAGTTGCTGGGAGATTAGAAAATTAAGCAAAATGAGTAGGCAATGAAGTTAATTTCTTGAGCTACAAGGCATTCTTGAGATATTTGTAAGTTTCTAGTATATATTTGCTTTATAAATGGAGCAGTTTTCTGTATGTAGAACATAAAAAAATGAGTTTGTGTACCTTGTCTGAGCCATATACAGACAATCAAGGTTTGGATCATTTTTACCCGTTACTTTGAAAACTGGTGATATCTCAGGTGGATAAATGGCAGCTTCTCTATGTTATTATTTACATTCTTTCACCACTTAGTGACAGGGATGTGTTTTGTGAAATGTGTCCTTAAGTGATTCTGTCATTGTGTTAACATCATGGAGTGAGTGCACTTACACACAACTGACTCCTGCTACTGTCCTCAGACGTGCTGTCCTTTCATACAACTGGCAGTGCAGCACGTTTGTTTGCACCGGCATCACCCCAGACACAGCAGTAATGTGTTGGGCTACCATGTCACCAGGTGAAAGGAATTTTTCAGCTTCTTTATGCTCATATGAGACCACTATCCTGTGTGTGGTCTGTCATTGACACACACATTGTTATATGGCATATGACTGTGCCATATAACATATAAATGTGCAGAAGACACATTTAGATCTGTTCATGTAGATCTGTTCATTTTCTCATCTCCTGCAACAAGGAGGGTGGCTGTTTTTCACTTTTCAGCTGAGAATATTTTTCATGACTTTCCTCCAAAAGTGATTTCTAAAATGCCAGCTGATACTTATAAAATTTGGTTGGTATTTCAGACATCATGCTAATGCTCTTGTTTTTTTTAAAGATTTTATTTAATTTTTAGACAGAGGTGAAGACAGAAATAGAGGGGGAGAGAAACATCAATGTGTGGTTGCCTCTCCCAGGCCCACTACCCAGACATGTGCCCTAACTGGGAATTGAACTGTTGACCCTTTGGTTCACAGGCTGGCATTTAATCTGCTGAGCCACACCAGCCAGTGCTAATGCTCTTGTTTATTATTGAGAAAAGTTTTATTAAAAGAAGTTTTGCAAACAAGGTGTTATATCATACAGAGCTTATTGTGGTGAGAGGTTGGCTATGGGTGTGGCTAGGTAACAGACAAGCCAAGATGTTAATCATAGGTTAAGGTCTGTTACTAGGAAATAACAGAAATACTCAAAGAAGCTTTTTATTGTTTAGTACCATTAGGATTTGTAGGAACTTTTTAGATGTGTAGTGTTTTTTTGGTTTTTTTTTTTGGTGGAGAGTTTGTTACTCATGGCTATTACAGCTGTCATGCAGTATCCACAGGAGATTGTTCCAGGACCTCAGCAGATGTCAAACCCCATGGATGCTCAAGTTTCTGACCTAAAATGGCATCATTTTGCACACAACCTATACACACTTTCCTGTATACTTTGTCAACCACAACAGGAATTTCCAGTTTGGGGTGCAGTGAAGAAGGAAACTTTATTCAGTGCAAATGGCTCAGTTGTGACACAGCATAGCTATGGAACATCTCAATAGTATTACAGCTCAATTATGAAGCAGCACAGCATGGCTCTGAAGTAGCTGTGAGGAGAGACAGCCCTGGGGCAAGGCCCCCTCCTGCTAGACAGTTTTGGTCTGCTCTTGTGTGCTCCACCTGTTCTGGTTCAGTTCATGCCATTGTTCCCTGTGCCAGTCTGCTCCAGTCAGGGAAAGGCAGTTTTAGGTAGAAATTGAAAGTGTGCTCCCTGAGCCAGAGGGGAGCTGATTTATATAAACAAAAGTTCCCACCTGTGGTCCCTTATTGGTCTAAGTGAGGACTCCAAACCTCTCAGTTTGATTGGCTCAAAAGGCACTGTCCTGATTGGTCAGAATGGAGGTGCTTTGATTGGTCAGTGAAGACATGATGGGGATATAGCTGTGCAGCTCCAATTGAATGGGGAAAGCCTCAATTCTATTGATTGAAATAGGATTCCAGCAACTCCTTTATAAAGGCTAGTTCAGATGGTAGGGGCATAGTTCAGGAAGCAGACAGCATAGCATAGGTTTCTCCCTGAAGTACAGTTTGAGTAAGAGGCCTCTTACAGAAATGGCTGCAATGCTCTATTGCTTTTTTTTTTTCTTAATTTGAGCCCAGTTAGCCACCAGAAGTCCTTCTTAGTAGGTATCTTCTTTCTCATGATTTACCACTTTAAATCATTTCTAGGTTACTGACATACCTAATGCAATGTAAATGCTATAAATGCTTGCATTTATACTAGACATGAACAGACAAGAAAAAAAGTCTGTACCTGTTCAGTATAAATGCAAGCATTGTAGGCCTAACTACATAATACTTAGCCATTACAGTACATAGCATATGTCAGCAAGAATGTAACTTTTTTGAGTACTTCTCATCTGCCATTGGTTGAATGGAAGGTTGAGTGTATTCTGTATTTGGCATTCCTATGTATTATTGTCATTCTTAAACATTATAACACCTTCAGAGGTGAACTTACATCATTAGGTTGATTGAAAGTCAATGAAAATCACATAATAAAAAATATATTTGGGGGGAAGGAGTTACATTGGACCCAGTGGGCTGTCCTCCAATGGGGGACTTCATCATCTGCTGGGTCCCAGAGGTTCTCAAATGAAGTTTAGAGAGAGGTGCAGTTGATTCCGACCTTAGACATACTTTTCTGATTTTTGTATTTCACATGAGGGACTTGAGTGGAGAAAAGTTGTGGGTACTTTGATAATGGCTGATGTCACCTGATTAATGGGTGTCAGTCTTTTTCATGACTCTCTAAGCTTGGGCTCCATCATTTGTGCATTCATTCAATGGATGTTTGTTGAGGAGAATTTTTAGAAAACAGGCTTTGTACTCCAAGCCTCCTTGCTTTCTCTGCAGAATTGTGCCATGTAATGCTTAGCCAATAGACATGTTCCTTTCCAATATCTGATAGTTTTGTCCTTTGAGGTTCCTGTAGGCTTAGTTTAAAGAAGTGGAAGAGAATGGTGGAGAGGCTTTCTTGCTGCAGTGGAGCAGTACAGTATCACTTTTGAGGGCTGCTGCCTTCAACTGGAGTTACTTCCTGAATTGACACATTTCCACCTTTTTCCCAGTGAAATCCATTCTCATGTGTCCCCTTCAGCTTAGACTTCTCAGATAGTAGGTGGTAATGGATTAAGTAAACAGTCCCTGTGAATTTGTTGGTCATCTCAGAGAGCATAGCTGTTTCATATTATTTGAAATGAACATAACCTACAGAGTGCTTTAAGGGGGATGCCAGGACCGAGATTCTCATGTGTGAATGTGTGGTATCCAACTGTTGGTGTCTCTGAGCCACACTGGAAGAAGTTGTCTTGGGCCACACATGAAATACATTGCGACATATAATCACAGAAAAATCTCATAATGTTTTAAGTAAATTTATAATGTTGTGTTGGGCCTCATTCATAGCCATACAGAGCTACATGTGGCATGTGGGCTGCAGGTTGGACACCCCTGGGAGGAAGGAAGAGAAAATAATCGTTTTGTGCTGTGCTGGAAGATGCTGAAAATAGGTAACAGCACTTGCTGCTGTTGATGAGACTGTGGCCTCTAAATGGACTGTGAACTCAGAGTGTTACTGAAACTGCAGGTTTCATAGCAAGTGATTAAGAGTTCAAACTTGGGAGTCTTATAGAGCTGAGCTCAAATCCTGATACTATCACTTACTATTGATTTGATTTGGGGCAAAGTTATTAATTTCTATAATATCAATTTCCTTATTTGTAAAAATAGAAAAAATATTGTATATGTTAATAAGTTGTTAAGAGTAAAATCTGATATATATCAAGGGCTTATGCACAAGAAGACTAGCATTTGCTATCTGCTATGGTATCTTAGTGTTATTTTCATAGTTGTTGGGAACTAATAAGACTGCCCTTTTCATATGCACCTCATCTTTGAACTCTCTGAGCACACCACAGAAAACAACTATTATGGGAAAGTTATAGGTTAGCAATTACAGCTACTTTCAGAGCCCTTGCCTTCCACAAGTATGGTGGAAGATGGTACCCAGTTTCTCTTTGAGGTGCAAATAGTTTTGTCTATAAGATAAACCGAGGAAGCTTCAGTTAACATTAAATTCATCAAATACCTGTGAGAGGCACTGTGCTGGGCTGCAAGGGATGCAGACATGAGAAACAATTCTTGTCCTCAGCTTTCAAGCTAGAAGACAGGAGTTAACATGATAAGAAATAATAACAGCATAATAATAACAGTCATCATTATAATAAAGACATTTCTCACTTACCATGCCCTGGTATGTATCAGACACATTCTTTTTTAAAACAGCAGTCTTGATACCTATGAGGCAGATGTCATTTTCTCTGTGATAGGGATATTATATAATAAGTTGAAGTTAAGATTTATAGTGGTGTTATTAACAAAATACCGTGGGTTTCAAAGGAATGAGTTATCTTTACCAGGTACGCCTACCTCAGGTGATTTTTGCTCGTGCTTAGAATGAATTGTTTGGAAATGTTGAATGTGATTTATTTAATAACTACATTATCCCTGGTTGTATTTGGGTTCAACAATCTCTTGATCCCTTACATTCTGTTCATAGTATTATAGAAATGAGAGAAGGAAAAGACTGGTCTTTGTTCACCAGCTAGCAGTGAATTTATCCTCTACCCTTTTTCACCAATTTGTTCATTTTTCTTGCAAATTCTTTGGGGATAATTTCTTACTTGCTTCCCATGGAAGGTTCTGCCTCAATCTAAAGACCACATTATCATAAATAACTTTTCTGGTTTATTTGTTTGTTTCTATACAAGTGATTTAGGCTATGAAAATTTTCTCTAATTTAATGCATATCAAGTTTTATGAACACTCACAAGTGTGCATGTGTCAAATAGTAAGTGTGGCATTGTGAAACAACATAGATTAGTTCAGCCTATAGACATCTCAGTCCAATGTAGTTCAGAATACATATTTCACCCGGTGCAAATTCAGATCAACCTCTCCCAGACTGTTCCTCTTTTCTTTTTCTTTTCTTTTTGTTATCTAAATACATTATTATTCTAATATTATGGTACAGTTTTCCCTATTTCCCTACCTCCTCCCAAGTGACATGTATCCAAACTCTGCTGTCACTCTTTTTTTTTTCTACTGAAATTATTTAAGATGGGCTATATCCTTACATTCTAAAGTGGTACTTTTTTTCTTTTGCCTGAATCACCATAACTTGAAAGGGGAACCACATAGGCTACCTAACTATTTTGTGCATATGAATTTTAATCTTTCATAATGATATTTTTTAAAGGAAAAATGTTTAACTCAAGAAGGATTTGATTGGTTTTTACAACTCACCATATACTCTGTTCCAGTTTAAAGGAGTTACTGCACCAAAAACTTTCAGCCAGACATTGAGTTTCCATGCATAACCAGAAGGCCTCCTTTCCTGCTTTATTTCATTTACCTGTTCATTCATTAATTGACTATAATTAAGATCATTAACTACCTACCTACCATGTGTCAGGAAATGCATTAGATTTAGAAAGACTGTGACCAGTGTGCTTTATTCTAATACTAAACATTTAGCAACAGAAAGTCATTAATTCTTAAAAGAAAGAAATAAACAAAAGAAAGTACAAATTTGACACTGCATACTTCTGCCCATTTCCTGCTTTTGGCAGCTTTTAGGTATTACTTATTTAGGTTATCTCATCCTCATTACATTAATATGCTATTTTAAATTATTCTTTCTTTTCTCTAACACTTTCAGAAGGCAGGAACCTTAGTTCTGCTCTCAGAGTGTATTCTGATTTCCCAAGACATTTCCAGTCATTTTTGTTGCTCAAAACCTAGTAGGTATTTGATAAATAGTTTTTGAGTAGCAGACAGGAAGAAAAAAAAGAAGTCGGGATATTTAGGAATTTACTGTATTAAGAATTAGAAAATCATCTGACTTGTTATTTAATGCACATACCAAAAGGTCTTGTTCTTTTACTTTTCTTCCTGAAAATTACCATGCCTTCCATAGTCTGGGTTAGAGAATGTGTTCTCTTGTGCACTAGACAATCCATTTCAGGGTTTGGTATACATGGCCACATGTCTGTGGTTTCTCCTTAGACATCTCAGCACTGGTGATTATTTTATAGAAGTTTGGAATCCTGTGCTTTCATGTGGAAATTACTCACCCCCTTTAATGAGTTATAATTTTTCTGACAGTTTTATTCTGCCTCAACATGATCTCCCTCTTCTACTTCCTACACTGACACATTTGGAGAAACCACCTTATTTTCATGAAAAGATATCATTTATTTAACACTTGCACTGCACAAGAACTTACCCCAGATTTCATGAATTCATAGTAAATTGTTATCAAATATAGTTATAACATAGTTATACAGTGCAAATGCCTTTAAGGAGTTTACAATTCACATGGAGAAAAAGGACACAGACCCATAAGGTACCAAAAATACTTAGTGTGGAGCTGGTGAAGTAGAAAAAGAAGTCAGTGTAACAGGTTGGAAGATGAAGTGATGCATGAGGGCCAGTGTGATTGGAAGAGGCCCCCAGAGGATGGAGAACATGAGCTGTCCCCAACTGGACTTAGACATGAGGCGGGGGGGCTATAGGCAGGAGAGGGCTTGCACTCTGGCCCTAGGGTGGGCACTTGAACAGCCCTGGAAGAAGAGTGAGAACTAAAGATGGGGAGGTAGTGAGGATCCATTAATATGGGTCAGCTCCTACACACTGAACAGCCAGGACTTTATCCTTTGAGCTAGCATTTTCCAAGACTTCTCTCCTCAGAAGAATAGTTCTCCTGAGTGTTGTAGGTATGTTAGTCAAAACAAGTTCCCATGGTTGAAAAATAAGAAAAGCTTAGAGAAAGTTTTAAAAACAGTTCCTCCTGGAAAGGTTCTCAGAGGTTTAATATGCTGATCTGCACTGTTAATCTTTAAAACTCTTCCCAAATATTTTTGATCACTGAATGCATTTTTTTATTGAAGCATCTTAGAAGAGTAGTTTCCTGTGGCACCTATTTTGGGAAATGCTATTGGATGCCATTGCTAATTTTGATTCATAGGCTCTGTGTGTGAAACATGAGCCTGAAAGTGGTACATGATGGGATCTAGGGAGGGAAGAGACTGGCTAGGTCCAGCAGGACATGATAAAGGTCTGGTTTGGGGTGGCCCTGAGAATGGAAAGGAGAGGATAGATTTCATGAGTTTTTAGGGTGGATAAACCCTACTTTTTTGAATGTTCAGATTTAAAAGGATTACCAAGATGGGAGAATCAAGAATGGCTCCAAACTTTGGATTTTCTTGCATTAGGAGCCCCATGTAACAAACTCTACAGATTTATGAACTTCTATATCTTCTAACTGCCATTCAAAAGCAATGAAGTACACCAAGTATACCCCAAACTTGAGACAGGGATGTCTTTGAAGGCACACACCATTTTGGGGTTTCTTCATAGTCAAAATGCTTCCTCAATAAAGATGCACTACAACATTGCCCTATCATTTCCAGCCACCCATTAGGTGTAATGTTGCCATAAATCAGAGCTCCCTGCACTGGGATGTGGCCTGTATATGCCAAGAGAGTGTCTGCAACACAGAGAAGGAAGACACCCTGCACCCACTGTTGGGAATCTGGTTCTTTGTCTGGCTAAGGGCACTTCATTGGTTTCCTTCATCATGGGGAGCTTTATTAAAAATGACAGTGAACACATTATAAAAGTCACACAAATTTTGCTGCCAGCTCCCTTGAGTTTATTGATCCTTAGAGATGCCAAGATTTCAGCATCTGATGTTGCATCCCATCATTTGTCTGTTTGGTCTCCAAGGACTGGACTATAGGTCTGTTCACAGTCTTCACATTCTGTTTAATCTGTGTGCAGGAAGTTATGCATCTGGCTTTTGGTTTCTCATGAGATCACACAGAATAATGATTTTTCTTTTCCTATGATTATTTTATATTTTTGAGAAATGTTCTTAACACTTCTTTCTAAAATAGGCAGTAGTATAAACCAATGGTATAAAATGAAAACCTTTGCTGCTTTTCATCTAGATTCATTCATCAGAGTAATCAGTTAATTAAAATAAGCTTCCCAGTTTTCTTACATGTTTATGAATATACATGCATTTAGCTGTTTAATAACTCATTCTTTAAACTTAATTCTTTCTGTTCCTATATGTATTGTACCTCTGTTCATATATTTGGGAGCTTGCAAATGATTCAAAGTAGTAGTGATCATTAGTGTAAATATTTCTGAATATTGTCCTTTCTGGTTTGGAATTCCATAATGTATCTTAATCTTTTTGATTCTTCAGATATATTACTTATTTGCACTTCCCATGGCCTTGAAAACTCTGAGTTATATTTCAATGTGCTTCTTGCTTGAGAGATCTCTGCCCACTGATGTTTTATTATTAAATTCACTGTGTTACCTAATGTAGACATACCAGTGTCCTTGAGCATGTTGACTACTTCAGGCTATAGAAGTTTACATCAATGCCTGAATTCTTCATTTGGCTATCTATGTTGGCTAAATTTACTATATAATTGCAAAATTACTTCTTTTCTTTGGTGACTAGTGATTGTGTATGCTCCATGAGTCTGTTATACACTGATGGCTATTCAGGAAAAGATGGGACAGATATGTGTCTGATGCAGACACTGGCCCACAGTGTCCGTGTCATTATGGATGAAATGAGACATTCACACAGACTACCCAGTCCGGTGGAGGAAAAGGGACAGCATGGCTTTTCTCTCAAGGGGAGCAAAAGCCTTGGCCCTTGTCGTGATCGGCCTTTATTGGGTTTCTCGGCACATTACATGATGGTCCTCATTTACTATGCACAGGTTCACTTTAGGTGGTTACCTTTTACAGAAAACAAAGGAGAGGATGCCACTAATCACATCACAGAAGAGGGATATTTGCAAATGAAAAGGCAAAAGTGGTTGAACCAGTTACACTCATCTTTGGAAAGTTTAGCATGGATTTTAGGAAGTTACTTTGCAGTAAATGTCCTCAATTCAGGGTAAGGGAGATTTTTAGCAAGAGCAAGACTCAAAGCAGCCTAGGCATTTTGCAGGCCTAATTCCCCACAGGAGAACCTATCCGTGGGTGTGGGTCCTGTGCATCTCTGAGTGGGAGCTGAGCCCACGCCACGCAGAACGGTCTCCTACATGTGTCCAGCCTAGTTTTGCGGCTATCAGCATTGTTTGGTTAGTGGCAGTTTGATGGCCTTCTGTTGCTACATGAATCTAGGAGAGAAGCCATGGAGGAGGACGGATACAGAGAGAGAGGGTACAGCTTAGAAGGAGATGCCTGTCTGGGCAAAGGTGTCAGAGAATGGTTTCTAGTGTGCTACATTGAAACAGGAACATTTGCTTTGTTTTAAACTATAGAACATTTTTCTTCCAGTTCATTAACTGTAGAATGGTCATCTTTAAATGTGAAATAATGATATGTAATCTACATATATATTCACATTAATTTTCTAATTTGCTGATTACCATACATTTAAGATTTTCATATTTATCTTTCTTTTTTAAAACCACAATTGAATATGCTTTTGAGAATATTTGGCTTGACTTTTACATATCAATTTAAGAGTATTTTTCAGAGTTTCATACATATTATTTGATTAAAAAGCAAGCATGAGCAATATATTATTAATATTCATTAATAATAAAGCAACTATAACAGCATTTTAGGAAGTTTGAAACAAAGACATGCCAAATCAACCATAATCACTCTACAGTAGTTATTTTGTGGGTACAACTTTTACTAATGGGGTTCTTAACTGTAATCCGGGCTTTAACTGTCTTCCTACTCACAGTTTCAGTTTTTATATGATTAATTTAAGAAAAGTGGTTAAGGTTTTCCTTTTGTTCAGTGAACAAATGAAAATGTCATATAGTAACTGTACACATGTGTTATACATATTATATATTAACATAAAGATGAAGATTATTCCCCAGAAACTAAGTCACATATTAAAAATTAAATAGATCAGATTATATTTTTAACTTGGTTTATTTAAAACTTTTTATTATGATGTTAAAGAGATTGCTTCATTTAGTCTTAATTTATCTATTATCCCTTCTACTTTGAAATAGAAGTCACAATATTTGGTTTTGTATTTCCCTCTTTTTTTCTCACTGTAATACACATAGATTTACTCTATATCCCCATTTTACAGATAAAGAAACTGAAAGTAAGAGTTTAAATGACCAGTCCAAGGGCACAGATTTTGATTAGGCAGAAATAGACTTCTAACCCAGGGCTTCTGCATCTGAGACATTGGTCCCCATCTTGGTTCCATTCTGGGGATGAAATGGAGTGGGCGTGGGGGTGGCCATTGGGAGTGGCAAGGAAGTGTACTGAGTGGAGATATTGAAAAAAAGAGTGAAGAAGTGGATAAGGTGTGGAGTCTCAGATAAGGTATGGAGTTTCCTAGTCTTGCCACTTTTAGTGTGTTAATTCTAGCTTTCAACTTCACTGTTCTATAGCTTTCTTTTTTTTGAGGGAGGGCAGGATATACTGTCTATTCCATGGAATAGGAAAGAATAATAAATGCCTTAACACTTTGCTGGCTTGCTATCACTGTTAAATGAAATAAATCACTTAAAGGGTCCAACAGAGTGGTTGATTGTCAAGACATGGTAATTCTTTTTTCCTCTTTCCCTATATTTCTTAAGGAATCTGCTTCCTCAGGCCCAGGGCTGAGTGTGGATCACACTCTGAAATGCATGGTGCACTGTCTGTGTGCTTCGTGTCCTCATGGGTGAGAAAGGGGAGGGCTGCTCACCTGGATTCCCACCAGGACTTCTGTGATGGTTGCTTACTTCACAGAGAGGCACCTTTGCAAATGTGCCTTTAGGCCTTTTTACCCTAAAATACAGACCTGAGTAGTCTGCAAGAGGGCTGGTGATGCGAATGAACCCCTCTGTCAAGAATGCAGCCTGCCAGGGGTCTTGGTCTCACATGCCACAAAAGTCACAGTCTGCACACCCACCCCAGCTCACCACCTTCTTGAGGAGGATGGGGGCTTGCTGTTGTAAAGCTGCATCAGAAGATTGTTCTGGGCATTGGGATGAATTCCTCTAGCTGCATGTCAGTCCCAAATTTAACCTGGTAGGCATCATGCTCCAGGACTTTAGGCGCCTTCCAGCCCCTGTTTTTGGCTGGCATGGAAAGAGCAGCTTTCTCCATTCACATTTGGTGTTGCTTCTGGGCACCCTGACTCTGGCTGAGCCAATTCCCATAAGGACATAGGGAAATGTTAGTGCATCTTTGCCTCAATTAATGTCAGGGCTGAAGAAATGTGTCCTTGGAGTTTAAAAGTGAGTGGCTCACGGTAGCAAGTGGTGCTCACAGACTTCTGGTGTTCTGATTGGGGTTTGTCTGGCAGTGCTGGAAGGGGCCAGCTTCAGCCAATGACAGGACATCTGTGAGTTGTGATGTTGGGAGGCTGTGTTTTTGTGTGTCTGCTTGGCTGTGACTAGAACAGAACCCTGTGGTGAAAATGGAAGCTTAAAGAATCTCTTTTTTTTTTTTTTCATCCACTTCTAGGCATGGTTATATCAAAACCCAAGTGAGTAGATGCATTGATTTCTTTATTTTAAAGACCTCTTGAAAAAGTGTTTTTATAGCTTTAGTGCTACGGACCCTTCCCTTATTGCTAATAAACATATCTCCTGTCTAAATACCAAGCTTTTGTTCTGTTGTTTGTTTAATCAGATGTGGGGATTAGACTGTCATTATCCTCTGAATAATGACACCAGGTATTAGAAGGACATGATTACTCTCTGCACCTACCTTCCTTCTACATTCTGCAGTTCCAATTTTGAACTCAAGGTCTGTGAAATAATTTTTTCCTAAAGAAATTAAAATAATATTTTAGTGGGTTATGGCCAAGGCCAAACATGAAGAGCCTTCCTTATAGTTTCAGGTCTAAGACTTCCATTTCAGAGAACCACTCAAATCAACCAAATGGGGTTGATTATTAATGGGACAGAGATATACATCTTATATCTGGTCTTCATTGCTATTAAAAGGAATAAGCTTTTAAAAAATAAATATTGAGAGTTCATGTTTCTTTATATACACTGATTTTATTTGTATTTCCTCAACTTTACATCTAAAATCTTATTGGGTAGCAAACTTCTGCTTTAGGTTAAAGTTAGGCATAGTGCTTTGCTTAGTAATAATGAATAATTTTGTATCTTTTTAGATCTGCATTGTGTTGTTTACTGTGTTTAGTGTTACTGTCTCCCTTACAACCCCTGTGCCTGGCACAGTCACCAAGTGGGGCCAGTGTGTGTATGCAAGGCCTGACCTGTCCCGGGAAGGTCTGACCTGTTCTTGGGGGAGCTCAGTGGCAGTTATGGGGTCTTGGCCAAAATACATACATTTGTCTGGTTTTGGTTCCATTGCTCTGACTGTGACTTACAGCAGATATTTGCTTTCAAGGCTAATAAAAATAAATCTGAGGGAATATGTTTTCAGTGTGGGCTCTTTTCCACTGAGGAAGTAGCAGGCAGCGAGATGCCCAGGAGGGCAGAGGCTGCCTAAGAAGCAGATGGCCTCGTCCTCTGCTTGCCTTCGAGGTCTCAGGAGGCATGCCTGGCACAGTCTCTTAGCACCCCGTTCATGTGCCATGTGCCCAGATTCATTTGCTCTGAGGCTCTAAACTCAGCCAAGGAAAACATCACGTCCATCCCTGTGGTGAATCCCCCGAGGGGGAAACCAAGGGCTCAGCCATTTAGGGTTTCCCCTAGGAGTAAAATGGGAAGTGGGTCATCATGCCCTGCCTGTCCTCACTTGCTTGGGGCCTGGGCTGCTCAGCAGCTGGCCCGACAGCAGGCCAGGGTTCCGTGGGGCTTGGCCTCCTAGGGGCCATGCTGGCAGCACATGCCCTTCATTCTCCACCGCATGTTTCCCCCACTGGCCTGCTTCATTGGGATACTGCTCAGCGGCAGCTCAGTGAGAGAAGAGTCATTTCTAATAAAGGTTTATCATGCAGCAGTGGATTAGTATGTACTCTGCCTAACAAACATTTGTACATTTCATCAGAATCTCAAAGCTCAAATGCAATGTTTTGTCTTGTGCTGGGGCACCCATTCCCTGCTGTGGTCTTCAGAACCTGATGTTTTCAGATATCCTGTCATTTCTCTATTTAAAACTTCTCCCCTTAGACTGACACAAAGCAAAACAAACAAACAAACAAACAAACAAACAAACAAACCCTTTGCTGTGACCTAGGAATTGGGCCTGATTGGGCCTACCTTCTCCTCTGACTTCTTTTTTACACAACCTCTTTCTCTGCTTGCAAAGCACACTGTTGGCACCTGTGTCCTTTCTCCAGGCTATACCAGTCTCCTCATCCCCCTGGTAATAGGTTAAGCCTCTTCCTTTACAGGTGAGGGCTCAGCCCTCTGCCCCCACTCAAGTGCTTCCATGGGCGTTGTTGTAGTCAGCTCTGGCTGCCATGCCAAACTCCAGACTGGTGGTTTAAAACATGGACGTTTACTTCTCTTAGTTCTGGACACTGAAATTCCAATATGAAGGTACCAGCCCTTTCCATGTCTGTTGAGATATCTCTGCCTGGCTTGCAGACTGCTGACTTCTCTCTGGGTCCTCTCTCATGTCTCTTTTTATAAGGGTGCTAAATCCATTCACGAGGACTCCACCCCCATGTCTTCATTACCTCCCAAAGGTGCCACTTCCACATACCTTCCCATGGGGGGTTAGAAGTTGAACGTATGAATTGTTGTGGGCGGGGAGCAGGGGGCAGTACATGCATTCCATAGAAAGCATTATATGCCTCCTTTGTAACTCTAGTAACATTGTCTGTTTACTGATTTGGGGTCGGATGGTCAGTTGCATATATGGAGACTATGACTGTGTTGTTCTTTAACTAGTATCAAGTACAAAGCTGACCCATGGGAGGTGCTCAGTAAACATTTACTAGGAAGAAGCAAGATGACAAAGGAAGAAGGGTGTTGGCATTGGGTCTGACTGGGGAGAGTGGTGTCCACAGCAGTCTGGGAGAGCATATAGTTTCCTATTGCTGCTGTAACAAGTACCACAACTTTAATGATTTACAACACAAATGTATTATCTTACAGTTCTGGAGGTCAGCAGTATGAAGTGGGTTTCACAGTTCTAAGGTCAAGATGTTGGCAGGTCTGCATTCCTTTTGGGGGATCTTGAGAGAAACACATTCCCTTGTCTTTTCCAGCTTCTAGAGACCACCTGCATTCCTCAGCACATGTGCCCCTTCCAGCAATTGAATTATTCTGTCCTCTGCTTCCATTGTCACATGTCCTCTGACACTGCTCATCCTTGCCTCCCTCTTATAAGGACTCTTGTGATAAAACTGGAACCACCCAGGTAGCCCAGCTCATCTCCCCATCTCAAGATCCTTAACTTAACCACACCTTCACACCTTTTTGCCAGGTAAGGCAGTGTTTTCACAGGCTTCAGAGACTAGGCTTTGCACATGTTAATGGTGATAGGGGACATTATCTGACATCCCAGAGAGTTCTTGAGATATGAAGAGATGCTATCCAAAAGAGCACCTCTAAATTAGAGCCAGGAGAGTCAGGAATGTGCTCTAAGTTGGGGCATGATGACTGCCAGAAAAGTCATGAAAAATAAAATGAGGGACACATTTATAATGGTTTAAGCTTTTCTGGGACTACAGTAAGAGGCATGAACCAGCAGGACATTTTAATGTGGGCTCCACATAGCAGAGTTTATGCCAGGCTGAAGGCTCACTGGCGGCATTGCTTCCAAAGAGCAAGGCACCGCAGGCTGGATGCAGAGCCAGTGCTGAGCCAGGGTTTGCTGATGGCCAGACGGAGTTCAGCTCCACAGCAATGCTAGAGGGCCAATTTGAGTGATCCCAGAGTGTGTACATGGTCCTCTGCTTGCATGTGATTCAGCTCCAGTCATCTATGTAGCCTCCCTGACTGATGAGGATACTTTGAAGTTATAGTCCAGTGTAGACCACGTACCTTGGGACTTGACTCCCTCTGGAAATTCATGGAGGATCCTTGGCCAGCCTGGGGTTTCCCAGAATATATCTCCTCACTTTGGGGAGGTTGACAACCACTGTGGTCTCTCGGACATGAAATGGAGCAGGGATCACCAGGGCCTGCCTGGACTACGGTTGGCAAGAGAGGTTTCAGGGGCACTGTATTTAAGAAGGCATAACTCTGGAACCAGCTCACTAAGCCATTCCTTTTTCCCTTGGGACCTTTGTGTAACTGCAACATTTGCAGGTGGATGATACAGTTTCTCATTTCTGTGTATCCCAAGAGAATAGCTGTATTAATATTCTCTATACCAGAGTTGTGAGTATGAAGGCTTTAGATATATCAATTTTTGTAGCAGAGTCATGTGATTACTAGTAGAGGTACAGGATGTAATGGGAGGATGTCATGTATCTTCATGTGTAGGGTTCAAAATTAAAATAAATAATTTAATGATGACCACTGTGTTTGTTTCCTACTTCCACTGTAGCAACTTACTGCAAACTTTTAGTGGCTTAAAACAATACAAATGTATTATTCTACAGTTCTGGAGGTCAGAAGTCCTAAAATTAAGTTCTTGGCAGGGCTGTGTTTTTTCTGGAGTCTCTGGGGGAAAATCCACTCCTTCCTTCCCAGCTTCTAGGGCTGTTCCGATTTCTCAGATCGTGTCCCTTCCAGCTATGGGATCACTGATTGCTGCTGCATTGTCATATCTCATTCTGTGGCTCCACCTCTTCTGTATCCCTTTTATAAGGACACTTGTCATTACATGGAACCCACCCAAATAATCCAGGATGGTCTCCTCTTAATGATCTCCTGCAAAAGCCTCTTGGCCATGTAAATTAATAAATTCACATATTTGGTGACTAGAATGTAGGCATCTTTATATGGGGGGAGGTCATTATTTTGCCAGCCACAACTACCTAAATGGGGATAAGAAGCCATCAGAGACATGGCACAGATTGTGGGCTGGGGAAGGGGAATGACAACAGGGACATCCACAGTTCAGGGCGAATGGGTTTAGAAGCATCTCCCTTGACAGAATCTGAGGAAGGAAAAAAATGAGAAAGTAAGATATTGAGAAACATGAAAGGGTAGTGCCAATCGAAAACTCGGCAGTGAGGAGATTATTTCTCTTTGAACTGAGAATGTATAAACTGGAAATTAGGAAGGAAGAAATGGGTTTTCCCAAGGACCAGGACTGGTTTTGGTGAGCTGGTGGAGGAATGAACAGGAACAATTAGGAGTTCAGTGTGCGATCTGTGCTGTGTCAGTCTGAGCAAACATATAAACTATTCACATATATAGAGAAGAGGCTATTTAAAGGTGAAATACAGTTCTGCATTATCCAGTCTTGCCCCCACTTTTTATAAATCAGAAATCTAAAGCTTACAATGTTCAAATGGGTTGACCAAAGGTATATGGCAAATTAGTGTAAGAATTTAGACTAGAATCCAGGGCTCTTCACTCCAACCCTGCTTTTTTCCAGTATGCCAGAATTCCTCTCTGAAATTCTCTCACGTGGTACTGCCCCATATACTGCCCAGTGTCTGATGTAGAAGGCATGGAGGAGGAGCCTGGGGTAAGGGCACATGCCCACTGTCCTCGTGCAAAAACCACAGGTGGCCTTTGGTTTGATGGCTCCCTGGGTGGTTTTGTTTGAGGAAGAGATGGACAAGAAGAAACCCTTCCTGAGGAGCATGTAGCAGGGGAACATGCATAGCCCCAGTGTGATTGGGTGGAGAATTTAGGAATTGGTAGTCCCAAACAAAAGCAATGCATGTAAACTCACCCACTTAGTCACTATAGCCTTACAATTCCATCCTTTTCTAAAAATGACTGTAATGAAGTCACAGGAGGCCATGTGACTAGCTGATATGAAAGCAACTGCCCCATGACAAGTTCAGTACTATTTCCCTTTTTTAGCATGGAGCCCATTTGCTTCCCTGAGAGCAAGAGAACAGTTTACCCAGAGTGTTCACGGAGTTTGGGGGGTGAATTCCTAAACTGCTTTGAACACTTCCTCAGTAATCTGAGGGGTCAATTAGTAAGGAATCAACACATGGCCTCATTGGCAAAGAAACCAGTGATACCCTGGCAGGACGTAAAAATGTTCAATACCCTTCTCCTAATATAGTAACGTATTTGAAGCTATTTTAGAGTAATTCTGGAACAAGTAGCATGAGCCAAACATGGCTTTAGTAGCCTCAGCAGAAAATAGGATGTGAGGAGGAGAAAAAAATTACACAACCATGGGTCTGGGGGAAGGCAGATCTGTGCAGAAGGGGAAGTGAATATATGCTTGAGCTATTCCACACCTGCCCACTTCCAGGTCACCTGGTTTCAGAATGAGTGAAGTTCTTCTCTATTCCCATGTGAGCTTCTATAAAGAAAACATATATTCATATATTTAAAGTGGGTCTTGAACTCTTCATGGATCTTGTCCCACAATAAAACCTTTGTGTAGCTGATTGAAATGCTTTTCTGCACAAGACCTTGGGTTCCTAGTGAGTTTTCTTTTTAATATAAAATGATGGGGGTGGGTGCATGGATAGAGTCCTCATATGGAATTTTAATCTAATACTGTAAAATTTGAAGGGGTTGGAAAATTTTTATGTTATTTTAATTAAATGCTACAAACATTTTAAGAGGTAGGAAATTAACATAGAATAAAATTGCTCTATGTAAAAATTGTTTTTAACATTTGTCAGTTTTTATATCAACATCATTAATGGCACTATCATAAAACGGCCATTAGCCTCCCTGAAACTAAATTTGTATAGTGAAAATGATATAGAAACATAACTATCAAGATCATTTAAGGAGAAGACAACTCCCAGTTATGCCCCAAATTGCCAGTTATTTGGCCCTTCTCAAGCTGGGCTATGCATAGTGGGTGTTACCAAATGGAACACAGTCTAAAAATATGAAGTAACATTACTTGCAATGGTACATGTGATTTAAATGGTTTTATTTACAAGGTCTCAGCATTTGCTAGGTAGATCAGGCAGGAAGAACTGGTTGTAGGAAATGGTAAAATTCCATCCTCACATCATGTTATTGAAAGGATTGATGAGCCCCTGCAATACAAGGCTTTAGGGAGGAGGAAATGACCCCAAAGGCTTCAGCAGGAACTGGGAGGGTCTGACTGTCTTTACTCCAGGCTTTTACTCTAGATTCACTCTAGACTCAGCAGCACCTGGCTGCTTATTCATTTACTGTGTATCTCTTCATCATTTATCATTCTTTGGCACGCACTTAAGCCTTTCCTTCTCCAAATGCATTCTACAGAACTCTACTTCTAGGGAATGTTTAACAATGTTTTTTGACTACAAATCACAGAAAGAAATATATTTTATATTTTAATTCAGTGCACATATACAGCTGACTCTCGAACAATGTGGATGTTAGGGGCTCCAACCCCTAGCAGTGTCTAAAATTTGCATATCACCTTTTTTAAAATATATATTTTATTGATTATGCTATTACAATTGTTCCATTCCCCCTCCCCTTTATTCCCTTCTGCCCTGCAACACCCTCCCACCTGCATTCCTCCTGCCTTAGTTCATGTCCATGGGTCATATGTATAAGTTCTTTGGCTTCTACATTTCCTGAACTATTCTTAACCTCCCCCTGTCTATTTTCTACCTACCATTTATGCTACTTATCACCTGTACCTTCTCCTCTATTCCCCCCTTCTCCTTCCCCTTGCCTGCTGACAACCCTCCATGTGCTCTCCATTTCCCTGATTCTGTTCCTGTTCTAGTTGTTTGCTTAGTTTGTTTTTGTTTTAGGTTCGGTTGTTGATAGTTGTGAGTTTGTTGTCATTTTACTGTTCATAGTTTTGATCTTCTTTTTATTAGGTAAGTCCCTTTAACATTTCATATAATAAGGGCTTGGTGATGATGAACTCCTTTAATTTGACTTTATTTGGGAAGTGCTGTATCTGCCCTTCCATTCTAAATGATAGCTTTGCTGGATAGAGTAATCTTGGATGGAGGTCCTTGCCTTTCATGACTTGGGATACTTCTTCCCAGCCCCTTTGTGCCTGAAAGGTTTCTTTGGAGAAATCAGCTGACAGTCTCATGGGAACTCTTTTGTAGGTAACTGTCTCCTTTTCTCTTGATGCTTTTAAGATTCTCTCCCTTTTTAATCTTGGGTAATGTAATTAGGATGTACCTTGGTGTGTGCTTTCTTGGGTCCAACTTGTTTGGGACTCTCTGAGCTTCCTGGACTTCCTGGAAGTCTATTTCCTTTGCCAGATTGGGGAAGTTCTCCTTCATTACTTGTTCAAATAAGTTTTCAATTTGTTGTTCTTCCTCTTGCCCTTCTGGAACCCCCATGATTCAGATGCTGTAAGGTTTAAAGTTGTCCTGGAGGTTCCTAAATCTCTTCTCATTATTTTGTATTCTTGTTTCTTCATTCTGTTCTGGTTGAATGCTTATTTCTTCCTTCTAGTCCAAACCATTGATTTGAGTCCTGGTTTCCTTCCTGTCACTGTTGGTTCCCTGTGTATTTTCCTTTATTTCACTTTTCAGAGCCTTCACTTTTTCTATTTTGTGACCACACTCAACCATTTCTGTGAGCATCCTGACTACCAGTGTTTTGAACTGTGCATCTAATAGTTTGGCTATCTCTTCATAGCTTAGTTGTGTTATTTCTGGAGCTTTGACCTATTCTTCCATTTGGACCTTTTTTTTTGGCTCAGTGCTCCTATATGTAGTCAGGGGCAGAGGCTTAGGTGTTCTTCACGTTGTTCTTCACGTTGCTGCGCTAACGATGCTAACGCAACGTTGCTGTGTTGTGGTGCTATATGTAGGGGAGGGGTCTGACAGGGAACAATGCTGTTTGTTCAGCTCTCAGCAGGCTTTCAGTCACTTCTGCCGCTACCCACAAGCAAATCAGGCCTTTCTGGTACTAATTCCCAGGTGGGTGGGTTTGTATAGATTCTAGGACACTGTAAGTCTCTCCAGTGAACTCTCCTGTGAGGCTGGGAGTTTCTCCTTCTGTTTCAACCCCCACAGGTTTTTTCAGTCAGAGATTTTGAGGCTTTATTTCTCTGCACTGGAACCTTGGGTTGAGCAGTCTGTCTCATTCCCCAGTTGTTCCTCCAAGTTTATCCACTTGCAAATGTGGGACTGCCCAGTCCCCCAGCTGCTGCTTTGCTGTGAGTCCTCTGTACCTTGGCTGCCCATCTCCACCCCTCCTACCTGTCTGGGTGAATGTTTCTTCTTTAACTCCTTGGTTGTCAGACTTCCATACAGTTTGATTTTCTGGTAGTCCTGGTTGTTTTTTGTTTTTAAATTTGTTGTCCTTCTTTTGGTTGTGCGAGGAGGCACAATATATTTATCTATACCTCCATCTTGGCCAGAAGTCCATAACTTTTGCATATGACTTTTGACTCTCTCAAAACTACTAGTAGCATTCTTTTGATTGGGAAGCCTTGCCAATAACACATAGAGTCTATTAACATGTGTTTTGTATGTTTTATATATTATATACTGTATTCTTATAGTACAGTAATCTAGAGAAAGGAAAGTGTTATTAAGAAAATCATAAGGAAGGGAAAAAACATTTATAGTACCATACATATTTACTGAACAAAATATGTATGTGTGTGTGTGGACCTACACAATTCAAACTTGTGTTGTTCAAGGGTCAGCTGTACATGTAAATACACACACACATACTGTGAAAACATAAGTTTTATGAAACAACGCTATAGCCGAAATGAACTGAAGGAAAGCTTGGTGAGTCAACATTGCACATATTCCTCACATTGCCTACCTCTGCCATGTCTCACCCTCTGATGCAGCTTGAAGGACCCATTGCAATATGTACATTGTTGCTAAGGATCTGTGTAGTGCACTGTGGTCTTTTCTAGACTGTCCTATTCTTAAGGAACATTGGTAGCAGCAAAATAGTTGCAGGAAATTAGTTGCAGTAAAATAATCTCACTCCTCACTAGTATATATTATCACAACCCACAATTTGAAAAGAATTTAGAAAATTACAATTCATGTAGTTGAATAAATAAATACATCTTTAAAGAAGCCATTATTCTAATTTTCTACTAGAAAACAGCTTGGTATTCATTGTTTTCTTGGCCAGTGGCTCCTCTTTATCTACCTTGCCTCACAAGTTTATTCATCTTTACTGCTCATCTCCCCAGCATCCTCCCTCCCTGGAATCGTTCTCATTGCTCTCTCCTTGGACTGTGAGTTCAGTGCTGCACTAGTTTGTCTCCACTCCACGCTCACACCTGCCTCTTCCAAGAGGCCTTTCTTGATGATTTCAGTCCTCAACCACAATACTTCTTCAACACCCTCAGTGCAGCAGTTGGAAAGTTTTGGTCCCAGCATTATAATCATTTAATGCCCACTATCATTCTCTCTTTTTCTCTTTGTTAAAATTAAATCTTAGTTTTCCTTTTTATCTAAGTTATAAACTCCTGGATAGCAGTGGAAATTCTTCTGTTTATAAATTTTTCCATCGTCCCTAAAACAGTGGTCACAAATATGGGAACTTGCTGAATATGTGCTAATCAAAACTAGTTGTCCAATGTTTCTCTATATGCTCTGATTTCAAAAAATATGTTTTTTAAAAATGGTGTTTTAAATTTTTTTGAAAACCTTTTATTGAAATGCAACTTACATATAGAAAATGTACAAGTCAAAAGTGTTAGTGAATTGATTTTTTACAAAGCGAAAATACCCATATAACTAGGCAAAGAACCCAAGAATGTACATTATACCCAGTTTTAGTTATGGGTAAATATTATCTTGATTTCTATAAGCAGAAATTGGTTTCCCCATATTTGAACTTTATACAAGTAGAATCATTTACTATTTACTTTTTTTTTCTGACTTCTCTCACTCAATGTAGTATGTATGTTTACCTTTGTATAGGAAATAGTTATAGGTTGATTATCCCCGTTATTGTACAGTATTCTATTAACTGTACACATCACAATTTATACAGTTGACTGTTGATGGCTGTTGTGTATTTCCTAGTTTGGGGCTTTCCTAGAATGTTGCTGTGAACACTCCTGTACATATTTTTAATGAACATGTTACATATTTCTGATTATATTCCTAAGAATGGAATTGCTGGCTCTAGAGGATACACATGTTCAGCTGTAGTAGATACTGTCAAACAGTTTACCAAAATGGCAGTACCAGTTTACACTCCCGCCAGAGCATAGAGAGCTCTGTGTTCTCCACATCCCTGCCCACCTGTACTTGGTATTTCCCTTTTTCCTTCACCTTAGCCACTCTGCTGGGTAGCAGTAGTGTTGAATTTTGGGTTTATTTATGTCCCTGATGACCAGTGAAATGGAGCCTTTTTTCATATGTTTATTTACCAGTCAGATATTTTCTTTTGTGACATGGTCTATTCACATTGTGTGCCCATTTTTGCAGTGGGTTAATTATTTTTTCCTTTTTAATTTGTAGTAGTTCTTTATATATTATGGACTCATATCCAGGATTGGATAGAAGTACTACAAATATATTTTCCCTCTCCAAGGCTTACCTCTTTCTTTTCTTCAATGTGTCTTTTGAAGAAGAGAAGTTCTTAATATAGTAAAGCTGATTTATTAGTTTTTCCCCTTTATGTTTAGTACCTTCTATGTTATCTTTAAGAAACCTTTGCCTATTCCAAAATCTTAAAGATTTGTGTTTGTATGTATTTTATATGGATGCCTTGTTGTTTTGTCTTTTATATTATAGTCCTTCAGGGATTAATTTTGGTTTATGTTTTTAGTAAAAGATCAAGAGTCACTTTCCCCAGTATGGGTATTTAACAGACCCCAAATCATATCATGAAAGACCATTTTTTCTCAAATACTTTCCCTTGTTATCTTTGCCATATAGAGAGTAACTCTGTGTGAGTCTGTTTCTGACTCTCTTTTGTTCCATGGGTCTATCTGCTTATTTTTCCCTTCAAACACACTGTCTCAATTCTCTAACTTTGAAATACTTCTTATTGTAGTGTAAGTCCTCTAGCTTTGTTGTTCTTATTTAAGATCATCTTGGGCAAGCAAAGGACATAAATAGAGGACTCATGGGGCACGGACAATGGAGGGGACTCTCTGTTAGAGTAGAGGAGGAAGGGCAGGGGAGACCAATGGGGGGAAAGGTGGGACAACTGTAACTGAACAACAATAAAAAATTAATTAGTTTAAAAAAGATCATCTTGGGTATCATAGCCCTTAATTTTTAAGTGTCATACTAGCTGTGTACAAAATAGGATTCTACAAATAGACTGAGAATAAATTTTATGAGAACAATTGAAGGTTAAAGAGAAGGATGATATTGAAAAAATCAATAAAACAAATTCACACATATATAAGGTTATAGTTACTCTATTTCAGTTTTTCAAATTTCAAAATTGGGGTTGATAAGAGAAGGTGATATATTGAAAAATAGATTTTGAGAGGATTTGACTGAGGAAAATAAGAGACAATAAAGATGAATTAAAGTAATATTTATAGTAGCAAAATGAGCACAAAAAAAATTTATCTTTATCAAGTTGTGTACCAAACAAAACATTGAAATATAATTAAGGACATATAATGGTATACCTCAAAAAATTAAGAGTGGATATTTCTAGAAATAGACTACTAAGAGTTCTACTTTGAATAGATTATGATTAAAATCCACATAGATAAAAAAGTCAGACCATAGACTTGTTTTAATATTTAGCTTGTTTAGTATTTTCCTACTGACAGAGCCATGAAAGAAAAATGAGACTCTTGGCCCTGAATTGCCACTTACGGCCTATGGTGTATGTACAGCCACGGAAAAGCAAACATGTGGGCTGATGACATTACAAGTGATGGGAATTTACATACATTCTTACTTCAGAGAAGAGAAATAGAACAATGTAAAGAAGCAAACATTATATTTCTTGGAGCATATCAAGCAGATTTAACAAATGTTTACTCCTTGTTGTTAGGGTGTTATGACTCCTTGCAGCCTTATTTAGAAACGCCTTGTGGGTTTTCTAATTTAAATCCATGGTATCAATCAAATATGATAGCTTCAGCTTATAAATACTTGGGCAAAAGTGAAAGAGGGCATAGATGAGTTGAAAGTGTTGAAAAATGAAACCTCCAACCATGGAATCATGAGGGTAAGAAATAGTTTTATTTTATACGGTTTGCAGGGAAGAGGACCAAATGGCATTTAAAAGATAGTTTCCATAGCTACTGGGCTGAATCAAAGGAAAATGCTGTCACAGCATTTTTTCCCTCACTACCTTTACTGTTTTATGGTAGCTACTAAGGCAAGTGTTTTTCAAGAGCCTAGTTATTACAAAGATGAAATGCTCTGAAATGCTTCAATCTACTGCCTGTTAGAAGCAGACTTGCTTTGTTCTGGAAGTCTTGTCACGAAATCCAGATTTGACCAGAGCTGCCTCTCTGCTCAGAAAAGATTTATAGGAAAGGTTCTCTCCAGGTACAACTCTACTGAGCAGTTCCCTGCTCAGTTCCCAACTGAAATTTTACTTTGCGATTCAAAAAATGGGAGCTGCGCTTAAATTATAAAATAATCCAGGCTGTCTTGTTCCTGACTTTTTTAAAAGATGAATGTGAAGAATGATTTATCTAGGGACCCTAAAAGTGATGTCTTTTGACTTTTCATTGTAATAAGGTCTCCCAAAACAGTATGGGCTTAAAATGTAAAAGAAAGATTACTATGATATAGCTCTTTTATTTTGGGACACCAACTATGCATGGAGTTATATCACATTAATGTTTTACTCACCTAATATTTGTGCCCATGCAGCTCTGACTTTTTGTACACAGTACTCTATCCTATCAGCCTTCTATGAAATCTTCCTTCCCAATGTAACCTGCAGAGTACAAGAGGAGAAGGAATAAACATTCACTTTTTGCTTTAATGTTTACATGTCCCTCAATTTAAAATTGTATGATATTTAAATTTTTTATTGTGTTTCAAAAATGTTTTTCCAATCATTTATGTTTCTTTTTAAAGCAGATAGATCAAAGTTGATCTAAGAAGGGTCTGGCTGATATTGCATGCAGCAGGTGTATCATTTGCAAGAGTATACCAAGGTTTGCATTGGAATGGTTAACAGGGGCATCTCCATTAGCCATCCAACCCAGCCACCCACTCCAGCCACCCTTGTAAACCCACAATCCAGTTCAGAAGTGTGAGCTGGTTTAGCAAATACAGCTTCAAGACAAATTCCCTGCGTCCTCATAACAACCAGGTTGCTCCTTTGAAGCCCTTCTAGAAATTCTGGAATCACTACTGTTTTTCTCAGGGTGTCACCACCATGCCTAGAGCCCATTTCTTATTTTTAAAGCACACTTACTTTTTGGACACAAAGCCATCCCCCTTCTTTGTAGGAGACTGTGATTCCAGGAACAAGTCAGAGTTGACTTTTCTGAATACACTATCAACTGTTTTTATTGTTTAAAGAAAACAGGGTATTTACCAAGTCAGTTCTGACAGCATAGGTTATTTTCAAAAATTGGATAACTCAAAATAGAGGCAAAGCTCTGTTTATTTTTAATGTCCAAAATGTCACTCTAATCCATATTGCTCATCTCATTCTGAAGTTCAGTTATCTAGGAACATGCCTGGGGAAGGCCACTTGGACAAAACCACATTCCTGGGATATCTGAAAGAAGGAGGGTGATTAGCCCCCTACAGATGTGGGGAGGGACAGAGAGCTATGTGGCAGGGGAGATAAAAGTAGGAGTGGAGAAAAAAACATCATTCCTCAGAGAAGAAAGGATCTCCATAGGCAAGCATATCTCATGTCTCTGGGAACTTCTGTTGGAAATGAATGCCAGTCCCAGGATCTGACTGACTTGTATCCGTTGCTGAGTTCTAGACAAGTGCCTGTATTTGTAAATACACATTATATTTTAAACATGATGTAAATAAATCTTCTGGGAAAGATCCAAAAGTCAGACTTTGGGCCTGGAAATCACCAGTGAATTTGATAATGTTCATTAAATATTTTGAGTTCCTCATCTGCAGTATGAAATGTTAATGTATATCTACATGAAATTTTTTATTTATTATGTCTGAGAAGTACCACTATTTATGAAGTAAAACCCAAAAGTTGGAGGGGGAGACAGTTCTTTGATATTTGAAAGCAAACAATTTCTGGAATGAAGTCCCGGAAAATATCAATAGTTGTTTATAAGCATAGCATGGGAATGTGGCACAAAGGCAAAGCATGTGAACTTCACTAAACCCTTTAACTTGCTCTCCAAAAGCCAGTTTTCTTAGCCTGCTAGTTCCAGACTTGAAACAGAAGGTGAAGCCTGTGTTGAGGATTATATTCAACAATAAGAATATGGTAAAGTAAGAAAGCTTAGAAACTCATGATTATTTCTAGGTATACCAAAATTGTAACACCCAATAATGTCGGGAGGGTGGATGCAAGGGAGCAAAATATGGTCAAATGTTTTTATCTAAAATAAGATTAATATCCCGTCCTAAATGAAAATAGAGGCCAACAGCAGCCATCCAGTGTGTGTTTTGCAAATCACATTATTAGGGATTTCTCGAAGCATTCACCTAGTATTTTACATGGAGGTGTTTGGTGGGACTGCCATATGCTGGTTTGGGCCAGAGCCAGGGGAGTGCACAGCACAGGAAGGCTTTTGCATCCCAGCCATTTACTCCTGCCTGGCAAAAAAAGCACTTTTTGTAAGTGGCCAAGTTATTTGTACACAATGGGAAGCTGAAATTTCATTTCCACATGAAATTAGTGAATAATGGCTTTCAAGACTCACTGAATAAGCATGCCCAAAACACAGTCAGCATTTTAAGTCTGTCTACATGACGCCAGCCATCTGGAGGAAACTAAATCAGTTATGTAGCTACTTCGGGGGCATCAGATGTGAGGTATGGGGGTGGGGCAAAGTGTATGAATGTTGTAGCAAAGCTTTTGCTTTTTGCCAGCATTTGGTGTGGTCAAGGTTTGTTATATCCACGATTTCATGTCACTTGTACTGACCGGATTTACTAAGCCACAGATGCATATGCCTTGATATCTAATTGTAATGTGTTTGCTCTGTACCTGTTTAATGCTTCAGTATTGCTATTCTGTTACTTTTATCTGTTCAAAATACCTACACATTAATTTTGGAGTTTAGGATCCAAGAGAGTAGATTTTCTTACTGCACAACTAAATTCATAACTACAGAAGTGCACAACTCTAGAATTAACACTTTTGATGATGGCGAAATGTGTATTTTCCCCAAATGGTAATGAGATCTCCTTTTCTGCTAAGTTAAAGATTTGTTGTTAAAATATGATTTGAGGAAAGCTGATTTCATTTTTGGTGGAGTGCAATTTGAAAAAAATAAGACCAAGATTATTCACTTTCAAATAGTGAAAGTTGGTAGTTTGTCTGTGTGTAATAATTAGTTAAAACATGGAAATCAAATGAGAGAAGCAGAGGGAACATCCCCCAGGTGAGTGTGAACATTTGTTCTAAAAAATAGAACAAGTGCTAGCAAAGTGCATAATCATTTTCTTTCAATTACACCTGATTCTGATTTTTAAAAGAAATGTTGGAAAATAGTTTCAGCTTTGTTTATCTTGCTTCGGGTTTCTTTAACAAAAAATGCTTGGAACTTCACATATAAATAGGGTATTAATGAAAAAGTAGTTGAGTTTTAAGGTAATCAGTTAATGAGCCATAAAATAATCCCTTATTCTTTTTTTTGAGAATTTGGGCGTGGGGGGCGGGCACAGGGAAAATCAGAATCTAGCTGGTACCATAAGACCCCCTTGATTTTCATATAGCCTGGTTCTATAATAGTGAAGGTTAACTGTGTACAGTAAGAAATAAAGTACAAATGGCTTCCTTAATTGCTAGAATTATTTCAAAATGTGCATCACAAAGAATGTATTATTCAAAATGTGCATCACGAAGAGATGAGAATTATTTGTTTCATGCTTCTCTAAATTTGTTGATTCACATACTACTCTAAATAAATGGGCTGTCAGCTGAAGTTTTACTATCCTTTACAATTTGAGCTATACGGTGATCATGTATTAGTTATAATGGGATTTAGCTTGTAACTTTATAGTGTGAGCTATATATTAATTAATTTTGAGGCAGCTGCTCATTAGAAATTCTTTCTGGTAAACATAATAAGTGAGCATATTTTGGAAGATGCCAGCACATGATCTATTAAATGGATTATGATAAGTACATTTGGTTGATTTTATTGGCAGGTATGAAAATTCATATTTATAGGAATCCAGCACAATTGGCTATAAAATGGTATTTTAATACTAGTTTTTACATTATTGATTTAATGGATAACATAAGGACCTAATAAAGGAATTGGTGTTGGTAGAAGTAGAAGATATATTCCATAGACTTACAGATCTGGAAGGGGATTCCTCTTTCATCCATTTCTCTTGCTTTGCAATGAGAAAACAAACCAGAGAGGCTGTGATTCATGTGGAGTCATATCTGCATGGAAGAAGAACTGAAACCAATGAACCAAATCTCTGATGCTCTACATGCTCTTCCTGTCCTCAAGCAGGACTTTAGGAGCCTTGTCTTGCCAAGAGAGAGATTAGGTGATAAGTTACCACAGAACCAATTCATTTGGAAATGAGGAAGAATGTTTTGCTTTGGAGGATACTCAATAGGGGCTGCTAGCTTTTTTGGGGGGGGGGAGGTAATTTACTAATTTTAGAGAAAGAAAGGAAGGGGGAGGGGGAGAGAGAGAGATCGATTTGTTTTTCCACTCCACTTATCTATTTATTCATTGGTGGGTTCTTGTAGGGGCCCTGACTGTACAAGACAGATAGAACTCACAACTTCGGTGTATCAGGACCACACTCTGATTAACTCAGCTACCAGCCAGGGCAGGTTTTGTTTTAAATCTATCCTGGGAGTGAATTAGTGGTTTTGGGAAATTATATCAATGCAGTTTATGTTTGAATTCTTGATCTACTTTACTATCTTCTTCAAATCATCCCTGATGTGCTGATTGAATTCTTTTGTCATAGGACATATACCCAGAATCCTTACAGATATCTGAGCGTTCATCTTCTTTGTGATTTCCATCAGCATCTCCCTAGTGCCTAGAGTGCGTGTGTGTGTGTGTGTGTGGGGGGGGGGGGGCACTAATGAGTCAGAGGGCTCTAAGAAAAGAAACCTGATTACAAATGGGCTGTCAAAGTCACCTGGGGCTGACCAATGGGGCTGAAACACAGCCCCATTGGTCAGAGCAGGCAGAGGGGAGCCTCATGCTCTGCAGCAAGACCTCCTCAGCCCTCAGGTCTCCTCAGCCGTTTAGCATGAGGGGCCTCCTTGGCAGCGACCACTGGGGTGGATGAGTTCTTGTAACTAATCCTGTTTCACTTCAGCAGCCTCAGACAGATGAACTATTCAGATCCTAAGTCTGGGAAAGGACATACAATCACATACATATTGTATTAAAAGCAGAGGGAAATGAGAAAGAGATAAAAATAAGTGTTAATAATATTAAGTGTCACTTCTTTGAGGGAAACTAAAGTGAGAAAACTTTCCATCACTTGACTAAGCCAACTAACCTCAAAATAATGGAAACCGTGTTCTCTCTCACTTGAGAGCCCAGAACAAGTTTTCATCATCAAGAGTGGGGACACACTCCTTCCAGTGCCTCTACCAGCCAGAAACACCGCAGGCAGGAACCACTACCTACACCTTCTGGTGAACTTACTTATTTTTGCCTAGCTTTGGTTTAGATGACAAAAATGACCGACAGTGAAGTTGAGAGGTGTTGCTTCAAACTAGTCTGAGTTAGTGAGATCTCCTTCCTACCCTTATGGAATTGTAGCTGCATTATTTTTTAATATTCCTGTTAACTGGAGCTGAGCTGATAAAGTGGTCTCTGGAGAAGCCTTACTTTAATGTGGCAACACGCACCCTTTTAAGGGTTATTTTGAAAGCACCAGTCTCATTTCTGCAACATTTTTCTTACTTTGAAGTTACATCTTCAATTGTACTTATCACCTTGCAATGCATTTCTTGTCTGTCTCACCTACTAGATGGTAAGCTTCAGAAAGGCTGTTCTGTATTGTGTTCTCCTGGGAATCTTTGATAGCTGGCCCAGAGCAGAATTCAGTGAATATGTGTGGAATTAATGCACATGGAATGAATAGATAAATAAGTTGTATATAAATAGACTTTTAAAAATATTCTTAATATAGTGCTCAAAAACTTTAGTCTCCCTTAATATCATTTTACCATTCTTTTATCCATCTAATATTTTTATTAAAATACCTGCCTAGGCCCTGGCTGGTGTGGGTCATTTGGTTGGAATATCAAACTGTGGCCAAGGGTTGTGGGTTCGTCCCCCAGTGCAGGTGCATACAGGAGGCAACTGACCAATGCTTCTCTCTCTCTTTAAAAGCAATGAAAATAAAATGTCCTCCAGTATGGATAATAAATAAATAAATAAAAACATACATGCCCAGGCTCTTGATTCTGAGTTAGTTAAAGCTGAATTGAAATGGTCTTATCTCTCTGCCATGAAAGATTTACTTTGTTACCCTTTTAAACACATGATTTGTCTCTGCTTAGGAATATCATATTTTGTCATAACTAATCAAGGTACACCTCTTTTATTTTTTCTAAGCAATACCTTTTGTTTCCTAAAGTAAAATCCCTAAATTTACGGAGTAGGAGTGCCTCTTGTTGGTGAGTTTCTGCTCTTACATGTGGTTTATGTCACAACCCTGCATTCGTTACTAACAGGACCACTTTGTAATTAAACCTGTAGTGGTAATAGACTTGTCACTAACATGCTCGTGTTTTAATTAGATTTATGTGAGGGTTTATGCATAAAAGACTGTGATTTTCTAACTAGCAGAGCTGATAGCCTACCTTCTGACAATATTAGCCCGACTTGGGACTCAGATGCCTTTTGATTAATTATAAATATCTTATATACCTTTTGTCTAATATATTGACTTTAGTGATACATTTAAGTGCAATTTAATTTTTATATTTTCTTCTATGAAATGTAGTAAATCTGAGTTTGATATTTTCAGTTGTATTGTTGTAGTCACCTAAGAGGATATTGGGTTTAGGTAGATAAAATTCCTTGAGTGCCTGCTTGTGCTGGTCACTTGACCAAATTAACTACATTTTCTCAGATGTAAAAACAACTGGTAGAGCAATAATTCATGATAGTTACATTCTCTAAAGTTGCTGCAAGTACTGAATTAGTGAACACTGAACCATCCCTCCTAGGAGAAGTATACAGATTCCTGTGAGCCTCTGATCATAACATCATCCTCAAGTGATCAGTACATAAACTTCATGTGTGTTCTATGTGTGTTTCTCTTTAAAGACACCTAATTTAATACATACTGTTGGTTTATTAACCTTGAACTCATGGCAAACAGCACTGAAACTCATACCTAACAGAAGCTTATCTAACACAGGCATTTTATCTGTAAGAGACATCACAGCCTTTATGTTATTAGGACAGACTTTGCCAGAGATGAGCAATGTGTAAATTGTACAGGATGGCTGGGATTGGAATTACTGGTCCTAAAGCTAGCTTATTCCTCTTGGAGGATCAGTGCTATAGAGATCTGGACTGGCCATTTTTCAAAACAGGCTCATTAGGGTCTAGAAAACTAATAGTCCTGTAATTTGAACAGAACTGTGAATTAATACATTTTACTCAGTGACTGAGTTTTATTGAGAAGTAAAATTAAAAGCACCTAGAAGAGTGTTCAGATTGTTCTTGTTGCTGATTTGCTCCATTCTGTGTGAATGCCTTGAAATTCCCCCATGTACTTCAGTTTATCTAAGGGTCCTATCTCATTGCCATCATACCTTGCAGAAACTGCAGTTCTGGTCTTGAACATTAAACCTCAGCTGACCACCAGCTTGAAATTCCCTTTTAGGATCCCCACCTTTAATGTCATTCTGGGCTTCTCGAAGTCTGAACTTTTACCCACACACTATCAGAATATGCTTCTCTGAACTATGTGCCTGAATATCCTTCTTTGAACTCTGGTATCTGACATACCTGGGGGTGTGGCCTGTGTACAGGCCTTTGCCTTGCTGTCTGGTCCTTCTTACTACAGATCCTGCTGGGGAATCGTTGCTGGAATCATTTTCAGTGTGATTGTATTTCAGGAGCAGAGTAAAATTCCACTAAAAGCCAAACAATGGCCAGGTTGCATATAAATCTCTTGTGTAGTAAGTGACTGGGAGGACTATAGCATTGTGGTCTGGAGGCTTCGCTCTGCAAGGAGAGATTTGTTAGGATTCAATACAAGAATACATGCAGGAGCGTATAGGATAGTAACTGCCACATACCAATGGCTCAATAAGTACTAGCTAATTGTATTATGGATTTTTTCACTCTTTCTGAAGTCTAGAAAATTACCAGCTTAGCCTTTGCAATATCTGATCAGGTTGCATTTAGTGTGTAAAATTATTGCATTTAAATGTAGTTATGTGTACATACTATATTTACAAAGTTATGAATAGGAAGCATCCATATTTGATAGATTGTTTATAAATTTGCACTTGTGAAAATGTTCACTTTATTTCAATTTTTTTATTTCTAAATAATTTAATGTGCTATATTAGCAAAATAATACAAATATGGGAAGCTGGCCAGAATATGGAAATATGTTCACTTACAGCTGAAAATTCTACTTATACTTGCAAGAAATAAGCTTTGGTAAGGTCATGAACCAAAGTAGCATTTTCTAAGTTCTAGCTTTTGAAGGGCAGGGGCCATTGCATATGTATGTACTTTGCAAAACCCTGTCTTCTGTATTGGCTTATATGTAATAAATCAATGAATATAATGTTGAATGAAGAAGTATAAGGAGTTGTCTTGTCAGCCTTTTCTCTGTTTCTCTCTAAACTTTCTTCTTTTCCTTAATGTTTTTCTCCCCCCAGCCACAGACTGCTGCTGGCTGGTTTTTACAGCACTGCAGGTTTTCCCCAGGAGCAGCAGCGATCCATTCTTGGACACACATAACAGAGAAGCTGGTCGGTTGAATAGATTCAGTGTGGCTCCTTCTGCAAGTGCTTATCTTGTTCACTGGTTGCTTTGTAATTGTTATTACTTTGAAAAAGCATTTCTTTTTCATCTCTACAATCAGATTATATAGAAGGAGACTTTTTCCTATTGAGGTATATTCTTATCAGGATCTTTTTCTTCCATTTTATAAATACTGGTATTATTAAACATAGGATGAAGCTCTCTTGCAGTCAGTGCCAAAGGAAACAATACAATAGGCATGTGCAGTAGGGGGTTAGCTAGATAGAGCGGCTATCTTGTTTTTCTTGCTTGCTCTTAATCAATGTGCATATTCTTTTAAAACTTTCTTATCCATCCTTTGTGAGCATTGTTTGTGAATTTCCTTCCTTTCTTCCTTTTCTTTTTGTGACAAGGTTTCTGTTTCTTTAATTTATCAAGGTGTCACATACAACAGTCATTGTATTGTACTAGAGACATTCTCCATGTGCAAGAGAGTCTGTTTGTTGCTGGGTTTGCTTTTCTTTTGGACTAACTAGGACACTGCTGGTTATTTTGACCTTGATCTTACAAATGTGTTTCAGCTCTGGACTTTGTCTATCAGTATTTTTTTTAAATGGATTGAGCCCTTCTCCAAAGCAGATATATTGTGCTGCTTTAATGGAATCCCCCATCTATGACAATCTATTTTTATTGTGACTTTCAACAATTGTGCCTTTCTTATATGAATGCCTACAGAATCCATTTTTCTTTGTTTTGTTTTCTCTTTTGTCTTTTAGATATGAGAACTTAGCCAAGGAACAAATTAAAAACACAAAGCTTTTGTGATCAGGAATGTTTTCAGCTACAAATCTCAATTTTATCATTAGTTACTAAAAAAGCACATTCTTTCTTTACCTATTTAGTTAGAGAAGAGTTGATTTTGCTAGAAGCCACACAAAGCTTTAGGAATGCCTTTCTTTTGGGCTTGGGAAAATAACTAGAATAAAAGGAAATGGAACAAATCCCTTAGCAATTTACACATTCTATTTGCTTTTGTGTGAAATTTATTTATATCCAGTATTATTTATTTTAGAGAAGCAAATTTAGAAATCATTACAATAATAAGTGCTACAAATAACGTTTATTTTATTTGCACTAACAACAGTGGAAAAACAGTGATAGCTACCTTTAGTATTTTTATTTTCTGAAGATTGAGCCTGTATGTTACTTGTTTTAGTTTTTTATTGGATGTGGTAGCCATTCTGATCATTATTATTTAAAAGAAAATAGCTAGTCAGTTATTTATATAGTAACTGCCAAATAAAGCTTTTTAATATAATGAATAACTTTGTTTCTGTTTCATGTCTGAGTTTAGCTAAGCCCTAATACTGACTCATTCCTACCTACCTACCTTAGTGTTTGAGTTAAGTAAAACGGGGCTCTGGTCTTGTATCTTTCTCAGTAACCTCTTTGGCTCTTGTGAATAGGTCAGATTAAAACCCAGAAAGATGTTCAGTCACATGGAGTGAATGAATTTGTTGATTGTGAATGGAACATGTTTTTCAGCCTATTCAAATGTGCTCACATTTCCAAGCATTTTTTTAAAGATGATCAGCGTTGGAAATAGCACTAATTTGGGCCCTGTGGACAATAGCTCTGTTCTATTAGGTTTAGCTCTTCAACTGACTTATTTTGTCATTGAGTTATTCAGCCTCTTTGACCCTCCATTTCCTCATCTCTAAAATGAGGGTGGTGTGGTCAAAGATCACCTCAGGGGCCCCACTTTAGTAACTTGTAATTTCTGAGATAAATTAGAAGGAGCCTATAGTATCTTTCTCCTGGGCATAAGAAGTCATAATATCTGCTTGTTAAACATTGGCAGTGGTCATTAGCTGTGTCGCCTCAAAGCAAGTTGTGTAGAACATCAATTAGCAAGAGCTTTCCCATCAGACTTTGCACAGTAGCAAATTAAAACTGATCAAAACTCATGAAACTAAGAAACTTACCAAAATGATCTAATTCTTCACCCATTGAAGCCAAGAGATAGCAGTTATTATTATCTCACTAAAATTGTGTTCCACAGGTGGGAAAGCTAGTGTTCAACTCTGCTTCCAAAAAGATAGCTGAGTGGAATGGAGGAGGAAGAACATCATGGCTAACATAACTAACTCACTACATTTTGTGCAAGGAAAACTGTCTGGAGCTTTTGGGTCAGCAACAGTAAATCCCTGAATTGTCAACAAGTGGATGAAATTACTGTGTTGATAATGGAGCACTGAACAGAAGTTTGCAAAAAGCCCAAAGGGCAGCCAGTTTAACATTAGAATGGAGTTGACAGGATCTGAGAACCAGAAAAACATTTAATTTCATTAGTATTGGGAATATTTGCTTTAGCAGTCTTTTCTCTACTTGTATTTTTTTTCAGATAAGTATCTGACTTACTAATACTTGAACCATTTATAGATAAAAATAACTCTAAGAACTAAACATTACTGTAGAGCTTATCATGTGCCAGCCACCATTCTATATGTTTTATATATATAAAAAAAACCTCATTTAATTCCTGCAAGAACTTTAGAAGCAGATAGGATATGGAGTCACAGAGAGTGTATGAGTCAAGAGGGGCAGTTATGTCTTAGTAACAAGCAGCCCTTGTGTCCTAGTGAGTTATAACAATAATGGTATATTTCTTATGCCATGAAATGTCTGAGGTATCTGCTACTCTGCTCCAAGTCATCCTCACTCCAGGACCCAGACCAGTCTTTTTCTACAATATCGGTAGCCACAGTGAGAGAAGAAAATGGAAAACCTTGCCCTGACTTTTCAATTTTCTCCCTAGAAGTTACATGTTTTCCCATTCACATTTCATTGGCCAAAGCAAGTTCTGTGCCAAGCCTGGTATCAATTGAGTGGGGAAGTAAACTGTACCCACAAAAGGGGCACTGTATATTTGTAAATAATGATACATCCTAACACAGAAGGTAAATAACTTTCTCTAGGTCAATGAGCTGGTAACTGAAAGAACTGGGATTTGAACTCATGAAATCTGGCTCCAGAGTCTATTTTATTAACCATTATTCTATTCTGCCTCTTCAACTATGTGACTCCCAAGGGGAATTTAAATGGGTTTTGAGAGCTTCTTAAGAAATTCTTGTAGAATTTGTAGTGTTCATATTTCTGAACACCTGCATGCAATGTAAAAAATGACAAGTCCAGCTAGAATCATGTGGCTAACATTGCATTAAGATTAAGAATGGGGACTTTGGAGCCAAGTGTGCCTGCACCCAAATCCTGACATCTTTGCTTACTAATGCTGAGAACTTAGGGAAGAAGTGTTATCTCTCTGTGCCTTATTTTCATTATCTATAAAATGAGAATAATAATAGTGCCCACCTCATGATTAGAGTGAAGAGTTGATGAGTTAATGCCTAACTGTGAAGTACTTGGATATAATCACTGTATGAGTATTTAGTTTTATTATTACTCTTATTTCCTTTTATCTTAAATGTAATTAAAATTTGTTCAAAGACTACCACTCACCACTTCCACTGTCATCTGCTGTTGAGGGTGGTGGAATCACATCTTTCAGAAAGTGGCTTTGCTGTTGTCTCAGAACCACTCACTGCTTGTCTTTCCCTTCTCTTGTTTTAAGATGCAAAAGATACCTTTGCATTTTTATTTTTCTCTTTCATTGTGTCAGTAAAACCTTATCATTATAAATTCTTAGATTTATTTACATATAAGCAGAAAGTTTACAATAACCCATTTTGATAGAATTAATTTTTATGCCTGGTTGTTGTACTGTTATTGTTCTTCAAAAACATCTGCTGTTGTTTGCATACTAGTTGCTTTCCTGCTTTCTAAAACACTTTTACCTCTGTTGAGAGTATTCTAGATGGTCATATACCTGAAAATATTTTTCTTTCCCCTGAGGGTCTTACCTGGTGTAATATAAATTATTTCACAGATTGTCTTTCATTGATTTCCCATCTCTTAGACATTAGGCTCTGTGTTCTTATCGGTGTCTTCCCTTTTCCCTCAAAGCTTTCCATTGCTGACCTTTCTGTTGGTAGTGCTTTTCAGCTACTGGTCAGCTCAGATGCTAATCAAATATTACATATATCTGGCCACAATTAGATTGTTTACAAAGAATGTATGGAAGTATGAGTTTCTCTTTTGTTCTCTAGAATTTCTAAATTGACATTTCTTTAAAGAGGCTCATGTCTTTTGAAATCTTATTGTTGGTATTTTTGAATAGTCTTGCTGGTAATGGTTTGACTGACAGGAAATAAAGGAGGAAGATACTTCCTTATTTGTTTGTGTCTCCTGGTAGTGTACTCTCTGGTTCTAGTATTATATATATTGTGTGAGCATTTATACAAAGTTTCATGGTTGACAATATTTCTAGGAGTATGTTCAATATAAATTAAGTCATGCTGACAGTGGAAACAATAAGACAATATACAGAAAGCAATATATTGACTACAGGCTAGTTATGTATTCTAGAAGGAAGAAAGAGGAATGTACTCAATATAAATTTTTAAATCACAATAATAGTGGTGGGGTCAAGAAAATATGAAGAAAGCAAGATACAGGCTCAATTCTAGCCAAGTATTTTAACAGGAAATAACTCAAATTGAGTTAGTCCAATAGAAATGAATGCAAAAATTATTGAGTTAAAAAATAAGATCTGGTTGTATATCATGTCCAAGTAAAGATTAATCGGGAAATTTATAGGAAGCATTTTCCCAGGAAGGGGCAATGTATATGAAATACAAATGTTCAACCCACATGGTAGATGCTAACAGTTGTTTACTTCCCTGAGAACAGTCCCTAGCCCACAACAGGGAGGAGGATATCTAAGACTGTGCTACATGATCCTGACCCCCAGGCCAGAGCTGATCAGGTCAGAGTGTGTTCCTCACCCTAAGCTCTGCCAATCAGAATCTTACTCCACAGAATTTAAAATGTGAGACTGATGGGAGCAGGAGTCTGCAGTCTGGGGGCAGGGCATCATGGGAGCATCCACTGCAAACGGAGATGAATTCTTAATGCTGAGGCCCCAGAGGTGCCCTGGTTCCTGTCCTTCCTAGGGTTTGGTGGTTCAGTTGCTCCTGAAATATTATAAACTGTTTAATAAAATTCCTCCTCTTTCTTATTTTAGCTGGAGTTTCTTTCAGTTACTTGCAACCAGGGGAAACCAAACTCCTACAGTTCATACAGAAAGATTAAAAAATATGCCCTGGCTGGTGTAGCTCAGTGGATTGAGCACGGGCTGGGAACCAAAGTGTCCCAGGTTCGATTCCCAGCCAGGGTACATTCCTGGGCTGCAGGCCATGACCCCCAGCAACTGCACATTGATGTTTCTCTCTCTATCTCCCTCCCTTCCCTCTCTAAAAATAAAATAAATAAAATATTTTTTAAAAAAAGAAAGAAAATATGCCCTGACTGGTGTAGCTCAGTGGATTGAGCACAGGCCTATGAACCAAAGAGCTGCTGGTTCAATTCCCAGTTAGGACACATGCCTGGGTTGTGGGCCAGGTCCCCCATAGGGGGTGTGCAAGTGGCAACCACACATTGATTTTTCTCTCCCTCTCTTGCTCCTTCCCTTTACTAGCTCTCTAAAATTAATTTTAAAATATTTTTAAAAAGAAAGATTAGAAAATAATCTAATCAGGCCACAAAGCTCAATAGTCAAAACAATTCCAAGAGGAAAGTAGAAGAACTCAGTTCTGTTAGGTATTGGACTCATCAAAGTGAGTTGACAGATGATCAAAACATCAAAAATTACTCTTTCAAATGCTGTAGGAAAAGCTATTAAGTTGAATGGTTTATACAAATCAGAAAATGTATTGCGCCAGATAATCATTCAGTTGGGTAGAGACCTGAGTTTATAAGGACCTGGTTATGGGTTCTGTCTCTAGACAGACCAGTTCTAGGGCCACAGTCACCAAACTCCTTACCTTGTGCAAGTGACCAGTGCACATCCCTGTAATGAGGGTGGCAGCCAAAAGCAACTGTATTTGTAAACTGTCCCCACTCTGGAAGACCAACTAAGTAAGTCGATATTCTTGTAACAGAGCATGAAGTCGGACCTTATCTTACACTTACCATCAGAGTAGGCTTCATAAAAACACTATGAAGATGAATATGGAAGTACTAAAAGTGTCTTTCTTGCTAAGATAATGGTATCTGTGGAGTTTTAGATACGAAATATGCCATTGAATCATATAGTTTTCTTGAACTCTCTTGAGAAATGGAATATAAAAGATGTGAGTTCTTTAGATTAAAAAATAGCTTTGCAATAAATAGTTTTAGTTCTGCAGTCATAAATTCCTACGTTTGGCTTCTGACTTTTTATGGGTCTTACCTTGTGTAAAATGTGACTGCAATTTCCTCTATAAAGACTTCCTTGAGAAGTAAACACTCCTTCTGCTGAAAATATATTACACTCTGCTTAGGGCACCCATTATATTTTACCTAGGTATGTGTATATTTTTATATAGAGATGGATTACATCCAAACATATATAGTTGATAGACTTTATATTAAAATGTAAGCATATCTGAATGTGTTAGTTTCCTAGGGCTGCTGTAACAAAGTACCAGGATATGAGTGTCTTAAAGAACAGAAATTTATTGCCTCACAGTACTGGAGGCTAGAAGTCTAAGATCAAGGTGTTGACAAGGTTGCTTCCTTCGGAGGACTCTGAGTGTGTGTGCCTGTTCTGTGCCACTTACCTAGCTTCTCATTGTTTGCTGCCAATCTTCAGTGCCCTTGGCTTATGGAAGCATCACCTTGTTCCCTGCCTTCATTGTCACATGGTGCTCTCCCTTTGTGTATCTATCCTCACATTTACCCACCCCTTTTTTTTAAGGAGTCTAGTCCTAATGGATTAGGACCCAATCTAATGACCTTGTTTTAACTCCATAACCTCTGTAAGGACCCTCTATCCAAATAAGGTCACATTCTGAGGTTTCGGGGGTTAGGACTTCAATATGAATATCAGGGCTGCACAATTCAACCAAATATACTGTATATAGGTACATTCATCTGTTCTCTGAGAAAGAATGCTCTGTGGCTACAGGGATTAAGCCTTAGTCATCATTGTGTCTTCCACAGAACCTAGCAAAGTGCTCCCCAACATTGTAGGCAGAGCATTTGTGGAATGAGTCAATGGCATTGCCAGTCTATCCTAAAAGCCACCTTTTTGCTGAGCAGAATTTACCTTGTGTGTGTGGCTTATTCTACAAATGAAGGAAGGAGCTTTTATAATATAAACTCTGCTGTATTACAGTCCACTTCAAAGTGGACTGTAATATAGTCCACTTTCTTCAAAAGAAGAAAGTGGACTTCTTCTTTTAGGAACTCATACGCTTTATTTTTCTGAGCCTAGACAGATGGCTTAAATCAACTCAAAGAGACTGTCTGGGGACTTTCATGAAAATAGAGACAGAATGAGATTTCAAGGCTGTTGATAACTGAAAGCCATGACACTGAATTAATTGTCGCATAAGGGCTGTGGTCACACATACCCTCAGGTATGTGATGCTCCTTAGAAGGTGGTTCCCGTGTGTTTTCCTAAGAATCCCCTTTCCATATAAAACTACATACAGCCTACTACTTTTGAATGCTATCAGAACCGATGGAATAAAATGAAATATTATTCAATTTTTCTTAACTGCCAGAAATAAGATAGACCTAGATGTGCCTTTTTAGTGGGATTTTAATATTAAGGAAATACATATGGGGCAGTGCATGGAAAAAGCTTTTTAGAAAATATGGAAACAGGGAGAATCATTCAGAAATCTCAGTTTTTCAGAAGTGAAAATTCAGTTTAAGAAATTAAGTGGTTCTTCAATTATTCAAAGAAAGTATATCTCAAGGAAATCTGTTTTGAAGTCCTTAAACTGACTTTACACTCAAGGAAGAAGTTACTGCAAGAATTAGGAATAGAAATTTCTACATTAAAGTTTAAGGAGTTTTTTGTTCTAATATGTATTTCAGAAACATTTTAGGTATGAGAGTTTCTGGATTTCCCTGTGCCTCAGACAAAGAGAAGAAGAGAAGGAAATGGGGTTTCTCCTCTTTTAAATGGTCTTTAATTCTCTATGGTGTTAACTAAGTTAGTAGAGCCTGCATTTATCAGAGACATTGTGAGGAAAGCGTGCATTATTTCAGTGAAAGCTAACAGTTCCAAGCAGGGACAACAAAGGGAAAACCCAGAAAGACAAGTTCATCTCTTCATTGGTATGTTTATTTACTAGCATGTACCTCTGAAATGTTCAGAATGCTACATGTATGACAGCAGTACTAGGGATTACAGGTAGCTCATGTGGTCTTATTGGCACACTTTGTTAAACTCGGTGGCATGAGACAGACTGCCAAGGCTAAATAAGTGAAGGCAGCTTGTGATGTCGCCTCAACATCGTCTTTGCCCCAAAGCATGATCTTTAATTCACTGAGGATGTGTTTGTGCCTTGGATACACACAGACCATGAAGTTCCAGCCCTCTGGCTCTTAGGACTCAGTAGTGGAGAGAAGTAGGTAAACAGGCCATTGTGATGTAGTGGATGGCCCAAGTGACTGTGAGGATGAATCAGTGAATTACTAAATGACAATGTGGTTGTAAGCTGAGACTCCAGTGTTGAGTGTGGAAGACCATTCAGTATACAATTGTGAGAATACTTACATGGGCATAAAAGTTAGAAAACTTTTAGAAAATACTCTAGAGATGTAGAAAATTAGAACAAAATTAGAAAGCTTCAGACATCTCAATAAGGCCAAACATGTGTATAAAAGACTTTCAGAAAAGCAAGCAACTAAAATTAGGGTGTATGTTCGTTTTTCTAATGATCTCTGTATTCCAATGCACCAAATTCTTTTAAGATCACCAGTTTTGCGTGTGTGTAAGAGAGGAGGGAGTTTGTTAGTCAGCACAGCACAACATTATGCGACTCCCACTTCCTCCCAAGTTCAGTGGGATGTGCATGTTGGCCCTTTTGAGTCCTCTTGCCTTTTAGTTATTGTTGCACAAAATCATGTAAAAGTTATGGATTTAGAATGCACTCTCAACTTACTGAGTTGTATGCATTGTGGCTGTGAAGAGATTCCCTAAAGTATATAATGAAATGACAACTTCTGGTGTTTCAAAATGTTGGGACCAACACTGATATCATGTGTTGGAAAAAGACTATGAAGAAGTTTCTTTCATCTGGGTTGTAGCTCTAAAGTTTCTTTGAAATACCCTCTCACCCTGCATATCTGAGTGGATGAGTAATTAAATAATCTGCTTTGGAAAGGCTAATTAATTTAGCCATTACTCAGGGACTGCTGCCACCGGTCTCCCCATCTGCCCACTTGACAGGCACACCTGGCACTCGGCATTGTCTTGCCTCCATGGTGGGCCACTCCCTGGGATGCCTGTGTGTGCGGAGAATGGTCCCCGGCCTCCAGGGCAGCAGACCTGCTCTCTGCACACACACACCAGGTCACCACCATGCTTTGATTCTTGGGGCTCACTCAGAAATGGGGAAGGCTGATGATTTATTGAAACTTTCCCCCAGGATATTAGAGTGTGACTCTGCCCCAAGGTATAAGTGAGAGTAATCATCTATCTAATTTCCTCTGAGGCATTTAGTGAGATCTTTGTAGGGGAAAAATATGGAGCATGCTAACACAAACAAAGCCTAAGCCCAAATACAGGTTCATATTGGGAGTTTCATTAGTATTTTTCTTCTACTCTGTCAGAAATGCAGGTTCATAGTACTTGGAATTCAATGTGGAAAGTTATATCAGTGGTTTTCCTACTGGTGGACATCACAATGGTCATGAATGTGTTTCATTCTTGGAGACCCTGACCATTTCTTGCATTATATGTGATTTCTTCTCTAACAGTAGAGGCACCGGTAACAGGTGATGGTAAATACAGAGGCACAAGTTCTAACAACCAAGATTTTACCTAAGTAAACATTTATTGCTATTTTTCAAATTTGACCAAAAAATCACCCATGTATAGTTGTATCTAAACTTAAGAGCCGTGGCATGATGGGCAGGTTTTCCAGCCTGCCTGAGCCTCAGTTTCCCCATGGAGGGTTAGTATCACTACACATCAACAGCCCTTACTCTGTGGACCAGGGGTTCTGTGAGCTGAGGTTTGTTTGTTTGTTTGTTTTTAAGATATATAGATCAAAACTACTCTTATTGGAATATTAAGGCATTATTTGCTTTTTTCACTCTCATTCTCTTCTGGGCATACAGAGGTTTGCCAGAAGCTACTCAACATGTGACATTGCAATGTACTAAATATAGAAACAGATATGAGAATCCAGATGTTGTTTTTGTTAGCCAGACATTAAAGACATTTGCAAAAGTATAAAATTGTGCCACTCTTTCTACTAATGTAGAATATACATTACTATATATAGTAATCTATATAGTATTGAATATACTATATTCAATACTCTGTTTGAATATAGCAAACACCAGTGGATATACACATAAACAAAAGCATGTTGGAGTCTTCGTTTTTTTTTTTTTTCAGAGTGTAAAGAGGTTCTGAATCTAAAAAGTTTGAGAATCATTGTCTGTATATCACAGAATTGATTATAATATATATTTTCCTCATGGGATTGTTTGAAGTTTAAATATGTCAGGTAAAGTATTTAGAATAGTGCTCTACATAATAACTATTCAATACCTACCCATTACTATATTTTTAAGTTATGATATGATGTATTGCAATGGAAAGGGCTGAAGAAGTCAGTAGAGTATCTCTAAAAAAGTTACCTGGACAAAATTATGACCCAAAAGTTGTAGAAATTGCAACTGGACTGAAATCCAACACCATCACATTCAAAAGACTTAAAGAATTTAGAGTTCATGCAACCAAAATATGTAGTAGAGATTCTTTACAATTAAAACATCTGTGGGGTCAGACTTGTTTTGCTATATGACCTTTTGCTAAAAAGCATGAAGTTTAAAAAATAACTTTCTTAGAAATAGCAGAATGTGCCTTCTCATTTAAAGGAAGTTACTTTTTAAATAAGATTACTATATAATATTCATTTTAAGACCCAGTTTTAATACAGCTCTGCATGGCCAGAGCCTGTGTCATGTTGGCTACATCTCATGACATCAGTGTGTGTGGGTGTGCTCTCTGTCTATAAGACCATGAGCTTTTTGATTTTGCAAATGTTTTATTTATCTTTATTTCCCAGTTCCTAGAACTGGGCCAGGCCTAGAATAAACTCACATTAAGTATTTGCTGAATTAATTAAAGTTTTCATCATCATTGGATTATGTAGACACAGCAGGATATTATGGATAAATTCAAATATGTATTACATATATATACACATATATATTACATATTACACATTACACATATATATGTAATACATGAAATAACAGAGTTTAAATATTTTAGAATATAGGAGCTTAACCTAACAAACTAACATAAAGTCAAAGTTTGGAGAGTTATTATAGGATTCTCTAATACCACAATATATTTATTACAGTAATGGAAACTGACTTTGAGTTCATAAGAGGTCAAGGACATTTTTTAAATGTATATACGAGCATGTTATACTTTATTTTTCTAGAAAAGTGAAGCAGAAGTTGCACAAATTAGTTAGCAGTTTCACCAAGACCCACAGAGTTTTTGTTATATTGACAGCTTGCTTGATGTGCCTTTAGAACCACACCATTCCAATTACACTATTTGTATAGAGTAGTCTGGGGCAATGCAGCTTAGAAAGCATAGAAACAATTCTTCACACCCTGAGTGCTTGTGCTGCTCTTCCTTCAGGGCATCCTCTGGGGGCAGACCATCTGCCTGGTGGAGAGCATGGCAGCACAGTGGTTTTATTCTCACCCATTCAGGATGGGTGCTGGCTTTCTTTAGTGGTAATAGAACATAGATTTGTCTCCAGACAGGCCTGCCGTCCACACTTATGCAACAGATGGCTCTGCAGTGCCCTTAAGTTTGAGGTCTCCACACATCACAAACTGAATATATTTTCTCTTTGCAAGCTGCTTTCTCTTGGGGAACATTTTTCTAAACATGCAAACATTTCGGGTCTTTTCTGGATTTCACAAATGCCAACATCCTGTTGTCTTCATCGAGGATGATCTTTCCCATGGGCTTAACTTTCAGATCCATCAGTGGTATTCTAAAGATCTATGGCTTGCATTAATAATTTGTTCTTTGTTACCATCTTTAGTTGAGATTGTTTGGGTCTCTATTAAAGGACTTTAGAAACCTGGGACTAAGTCACCATTTGGGTATAAAATTAAATAAGTAGCTCTGTTTTATTTTTCTTGGAAAGAAAACTTCTCTTTGTTTTTAACTGAAAGAGAAGTAAGTATTATGGTCTCCTTTGTTTCACTGTGCATATATTCTTTATATCCTTCTTTTATTCCTGTTTTGTAAATAAGGTTCCACAGCTCTCAATAAAGTATCCTCAGGCATTTGTTTTGCAGTCATGAAGTCAGTATCCCCTTCATAATGAGCTTTGCTACAAACACAAAACAAAACAGTGATGCATTGCAAAAGCGCAATTGTTAGTTTCTAGCAGATGAGCTAAGGCCTTCAAATAGGAGCAAAAGTGTATGTGTATGTGAGTGTGTTTAATTTTCCTTGGGTTGCACGCAAGTCAAGGATTCTTTATTTTTTACACAAAGCTGTTTTTAAGAACCCTGAATTTGCATGAAAAAGATGCTGGTCCCAGTCGGTTTCACACATATATTGGAACCATGGGGGTTTGAAGATATAGTTTGCTAAGGGACTACTAAACCATAGGCAAAGGAGATTACTGTAAAAAAAAAAAAAAAAGACAGACCCATTTATTTTTAACACTCAAAGTTGCTCATTTGAGCCCAGATATGGTTTTTTTGAGCCCAGAAATGTCAACATCTAGAAATCCTAAGAATTTTATCAACTCCATCACTTCCTTAAGTTTAATAAAAAATAAAAAAAAATGTTTCTTCATGGAAAAAAAATACAATTCCACTGATAAAAACTCCTACTGACATAAAATGCATGCACATGGAATTTTAAGGACTTGAAGATTTTGGGAGATAGAAAGTATTGAATCTCAAAAAATAATATTTTTTTGTTTGTTTTTTAGCCTTGAAACCCTCTTTTCAAAGGAAATATTTTAGAAGCCTAATATATAAGATAGCTCAAGACATGGGTGCCCTTGCTGTAGTGGGACTTAGAGGCACTGCTCTTGCCCCTCACCCCATAGAAGGCCCTGCGCTGCTGGAACCCATAGGAGGTCTTTGCTTCATGACATCATATGCATTACATTCCCTGAATAACTGGTTTAAAACAGTGATAGAGCATTGTCCCAAAGAAACACTTGTATTTGCTCTTCTTACGAATTTTGCTCCTTCACCACCTAACTAGTTTGAATCAAATAACTGGACTTAAGGAATGTTCCACCTTGTCAGTGAGGAGGACTAGGTTGCAGAGCTAGGACTGGGGAAGGTCTTTTCCGCGACCCAGACTACTCTGAGAGTTTGTGTGCTTACATCACACATTTCCACCCAGCCTTTTGAAATTGGGCACATCTCTGTTTACGTGGTGGTAGGTCAGGTCAAAACTACACTTGATGTTTCTAGTTTCTTCATATTTTATTCTCTCTTCCTCCAAATCAAATGGCTAATATGCTGCTACTTTATCAAGGATCCTTTTATGTTGGTGCATTCATTCACACTCTCTTTATTGAATGCCACAGAAATATGATGTGTGGGCACTTCACAAAATTTCATGATATGTTAATATTTTTCTCTTAAAAACTATGTAATGGCTAAAACCACTGAAGTTTTTTTTTAACTGAATATGAATTGACAAGCACCTGGACTATGAGCTAATCCTTAATAGTGTTATAAAGGCAATCTCCTTTGAGGGTAAAATATGATGTTTCTAACCTTTAAACTATATTCGGACCTGTCATTTAGAAGGGTGACAGTGCTAACATTAGACTCTTGCTGTTTCTAGAAAGGTCTTTGTTATGCTTAACTGCTCTTGTAAAAAATTAACATGCTATTAACATATATATTAAATCTTTCTCTGGAGATTCAGCCATCAGGAATGATGATTCCAGGAAAATTTCCAGAACATTCCTTCATTTCTAATTCTGTATCTTCTGGGCGGACGGAGTTCTCAAAGTGTGGTCCTGCAATCCTGGGTGTCCCCAAGATGCTTTGAAGGGATCTACAATGTCAAAATTATTTTTGTAATAACATTAAGGTGTTATTTCCCTCTTATTCACTTTCTTACATAAGAGTATAGTGGCATTTCCTACAAACTACATGATGTGCTATCTCAATGGGTTGAATGCAGAAGTGGATATGTGAATCCAACTATCTTCTTTTAAGCCAGATGTTAAAAATATTTGCAAAACTTTAAAGCAGTGTCTCTCATGATTTTGTTTTTGCTTTTGGAATATAGGTTAATTTTTCATTTAAATGTTTTATTTGTGTTAACATGGGTTTATTCTTACTTTTAATGAATTAATAAATAAATATTTTATAGCTATCTGCTTTCATTTATATGTGATAAATGTCAATAGATATAACCCATATAAACTCATGCTCTTTTCAGACCTCAGTAATTTTGGGGGTGCAGAGGGGTCCCCTGACTCAAATATTCAACAATGGCTATTCGACTATCCCCTCATTCTATATTCTTATATAGAAATTCATTTGGTTGAAGCATAGTCACTATTTACGTGGTAGCCAGTGGGAGCTCTGCTTTTCCTAATTTTAAATGTATGTAAACAAGCTTTTGTGGCCACCAGAACCAGAAGGTGACCTATAGGGGTCATTTGTGTGAGAGTGTATGTGCAGTGTAACATGTCAGTGAAGAATGATAGTGTTATTGAAATGCTATTATACTAGGCAGTTGGTATTAGATTGTGCAACTGATTCCTCATTCAGCAAATCACAGACATTTTTGTTCCTACTGAATAGCCCTTAGTAGGTGTTATAGAGATGAACTGACTATGGTCTCAACATTCAAGCAAACAGTTGTTACAGTGAGGTATTAACTACACCACAACTGACCATGTGCAAAAATATGTCAATCAGCATTGTTTCGGCTGCCACTGCTATGGCTGAGGAGGAATTTATGGGCTTATTTAGAGGAAAACATATACTGATTAAACGATTGAGGAAAAATACAAGTCTGCATAATTTAGTTTAGACCAGAAGTTAAATGTGTCTGTATTCACTATACAAAGGAAACCATGGGGCAGATTGAGTTTGGACATTATTACATTTATTTAATTATGATCATTAACATCATAGTAGCTTCTGGGGTTCTTAACACTCTAGTTATTTACTTAGGTGGTGGCAACCAGGTCATGTTCACTTCATGATCACTCATCAAGCTGTGAACTTATGATTTCTTAATTTCTATGTATATTTTGTATTTTGATGAAAAAATAGAAAAATTAAACATCTTAAATTTAAAATATCAGCATAAGTGTTAAACTGTTTATAGTATATACTTTAAGATATTTATCTGAAGACTCCTTGATGCTTCTAGTTAGTCCTTATTTTCCTTCCATCTACCAAAGCCTTTAATTAGGTTCTTCTTTTCGGGACCATGATAGTGAATCACTTGGTGCCGAGTTTTCAGTTGGTAAATACTTGTTGAGATCTCTCTCCCGCTTCTCATCTCTATCTGTCTCTACCTCTCAATTTATCATCATAGTGTTTTTAGTAAAAATGAAAGGAAATGATCCAACCAGTTTCAAAGTGCACATATTTTTGAAAATTTTGTATCAAAATAACACATGTACATAGTTTGGAAATCAAGTGTAGTGATAAAATTTATAAGATGTTCACCCCTTCCTCCCTACCTCCATATCTTTGTCCTGAAAACCACCTTCCATTTTTTTAGCTCTATCTTACAGATTTTTCATCTTTGTATCTACAAAACATACTTGTACTTTTATTTTAAAATTTATCATTTTGGACATTATGGACTGTCTCCCTATTGTAGAAGATAAACACTTAGTACTCCTCTCCCACCTATCTCTCTATATTTCCCCTGCTCCTTGATTTTTTTATTATTAAAAATTAATTAGTTAAATTAATTATAAAAATGAAGTAAATAGTATTCATAACTGAGTCTGGTAGAATTCTAAAATTGCATTTCTAGAATAACTTCAATCTTTCAAGAGTTAATAATTGCCATGGCTTAGGTTTTCATATTCCAATCCCTGGTTCTTAACAGACTTTCCCCCTGAAACTCTAAAAGTCCTCTCAATATTTATAAACATATAGATTAATTTAGTTTTGATCCAGTTTGTTTTTTCTGGGAGTCATCCATTGGAGACTCTCCATCCTCTTGCTGAAAACAGGACTGGCTGTTTTCTATATTCCTGTATAGCTCTTTGTTCTGGGTCATCATTTAAAATTTTTTTTTTCCTCCTCTTCTATATAGGACTTTTTGTTTCTTGCTCATGTCTTTCTCTTTACTCAGTTGGATGAAGGTATTCATCCTGGTGAGAAAGACCTTATAGAGTAATTTGGCATGTCAATGGGAGAGATTTGCCCCCATGTTGATTGGCTGCAAAGACTGGCTATGACCACTGTGGAGAACCAGCTGTGCCAGGACCCACCCACAGAATGGGACTGACTTCGGCAGGGCTCTGGTTTCCTCTGAGTGTGCCCCTTAGGGGGACACTTGTGGAGGTGGCTCTGGGGCTTCCTGGGAGGTGTATACCAAGGTCAGCCGCCACCTGTGTTCTGTCTGGGGCCACCCAGCATGAACTACGAAGCAATTTGCAGATGGCTGCTACTTGTGCTGGGCTTGGCAGTACCCAGGAGAGGCCAAGCTGTGAACCAAGACTGGCTGCCACTAGTGCTGGGCCTGGAGCCACTTAGTGAGGGGTCAGGGCATGCCAAGGCCAGATGCTGCTTGCCTGAGAGATTTTAGGAAAGTCTGAAGTATGAGCCAAGACAGGCTGTTGGTATAAAACGCCACTGGAAACAGCTTAGGTGGGCCTGCAAGCTGGGTGGGGCAGGGTCTCAGGGAGTCACCATGGTGGGGAAAACAGTGGTAGTCAGGTTGATGGAGACTCAAATATGGCACTTCTGTCAGCAGGGAGGGCTCAGCAAAGGAACAGTAGCCTATGCTAGCACTTCTGTCTAGGAGAAAGCTGCCCCTCCAGTCCTGGCCCTGATGCCAGACAATTAAGTTCTGGCATCTGCATGACTCTGGTCCCTTTTAGAGCTGCTGCCCCAGTGCTGGAGCTCAGAGGGAGTGAGTGAGTACATCCGTGCACAAACCCGTTGAGAGGAACACCTGGGAATGCGGCAGCCCTCTCTCTCTCTCTCTCTCAGCCACACTTTCCACTGGGTTTTACAGCCAGAAGTTATGGAGACTTCTCTTCCCAGCATGGGAACCCTGGGCTGAGAGTTCTGACGTGGAGCTGGGTTCCCTTGATCCTCAGGAGAGGACCTCTGTAGCTGAGATATTCCTCCTAATTTCTAACCACCGCATGTGGGTGTGGGACCAGCCCATTTTGCATCTCCACCCCTCCTCTTAGTGTCTATGTGGCTTCTTCTTCATACCCTTAGTTATAGGACTTCTGTTCAGCTAGATTTCAGGCAGTTCTGAATGACAGTTTTTCTGTAGTTTAGTTGTAGTTTCAATGTAGTTGTGAGAGAACACGAGTAATGCATTTGCTTACACTGCCATCTGGACCGGAACCGAGCACATGCCTTCTTGGCAGTCATAGGCATTTCAGAGGCCAATGCAGTCAGGGAGAAACTGTCTCACTGTCGGGGAAACTGAGTTGCTTCTTTGCTGTTTGCAGATAGCTGATCCTGTGTAGAGGGAAGGCTGAGGGATTAAATATCTTTTCAATAGTTTTACATTTTCTTAGCAGCAGAAACATTTCAGGGAAAATCCTTGCTAAAACTAAGGTTTAAGGATTGCTGGAAGAGTTTACTTACCCTTACTTCGCCTACCAACCATTCAAAGAATAATTGAAATGCTGTCTAAAATGCAGATATCTATCAGTTTAAAAAATATTCTTAAAATCTTGGTGAATAGTAGCTTTTTTGGAAGTGAAATCAGAATTCCAGTGATAAAAGATACCAAATAAACTCCATTGTAAAATAAAGAATACTAAAATAAATAATCTGATTTTTAATTGTACATATTTCCTAGATCCTCACAAATGACTTACGGATTTTTCCTGGTCCGTGAAAAATGATATGCAAAATTTTTAGTCTTTGAAGTAAGGCAAACCTTACTTCATAAATATTTTATTTATTTAGATCATGATATACTACATACCAGCTGGGGCCTCAACTTGTTGCTTTGCCTTTCTGAGCCCCTACTTTTATATCTATAAAATGGAGGTGATACAACCCATTACTGCAGGGCTCATACAAGATCAGGTGAAAGTCCCAGTGTGGCGCTAACATTGCTGTTGCATAGCAAGCCTGCAAATGATTTCCTTATATAATTTCAAGAAGGATACACTTATGTTTTCTTTGCTTTTCAAAATTCAGTACCAACATAGATCAACAAAGAAATAAAAATAATTAAAATATATATGAGGAAAGTTGATACAGAAAGGACACAGACAATTCTTTTACAAATGATATACATTAATGGATTTAAAGTAAAGCTTTCACTCAACATTCAACATTTATTTGGCTATGTTAAATTTCAAGGCAAAAAAAGTTCCCTTTCATGACACTCAATGAAAACAATGCATGATGACCGTTCAGTTTAAATATTTATAGAAAGTTTAGTGGAGGAAGTGAGCTAAACCAAGGAAGGAGTTCCTCTGGAGACCTCACAAGAATGTTTCCGAGCCGTGCCCATGCCCTCTGCCTTGAGAAGAACGGCGAAGTAATTGTGCTCTTTTGTTTCTCTAGGGAGAAGCTGGCTGTGGCCCGGCTGCAGCGAGAAGTTGCCCAAAGAAGAAGTGAGGGGGCCATGGTAAGTCCTGGCTGCTCTGTCCTGGTTCTGGAGCTCCCTTCCACAGGTGTCTGACTTGAAAGGCATTTTTCTCTTTAAGGATAAATAAGGAAACTATTTGCTTGCAGCAAACTAAATGCTGTATCTGTAAATAATGTGTTTATACTGTAGTGTAGACAGCTCTGCCATTTGCAGAGAGAGGGGGAGAGAGAGAGAGAAGAGAGAAAGATTGATTAAGAGATATTTGGGCTTTGAAGAGGATGTTCAAATGTTTAAAGGGTAATAGACTTTATTTTAGTAAGGTCTATTGATGCCCAGGCTTCAAGCAGTGAACACAATATACATAAATGAACAATCTTAGATTTTCAGATAAGGACATTTCAGCACAAGTCAAGCTTCTCAGTTCTCCAAACTTAGAAAAACAAACAATGTAAAAGAACACTAAGATGTTTGCTACTGTCATTGTCTTAATCCTCTTGCTGCTCTTACTCTCTGCAGTGCACCTCTCCCTATCCTCTTCAGCATGTGCCATTTAGAAAACCGTGTTTTGAATTGTACTCAAAATCAATATGGTTGTTTTGGTCCATTTCAACTTCATTTTATAGTCTCTGTTTTCCAAAGTGTCTGCCTATGTGTTACTGTAACATCAGAGATGACTGTCTGGGGACCCGGGGAATGAACACTGTGCATTAACTGCTGCTGCTGCTGCTACCTCTGGAAAAAAAATATCATGCCAGATTTTGTCCCCACTTATGACAAAACAATGGCACCTGTGCAATTTTTCAGCAAAAGAATGAGCTTTTTGAGAAAGGAAAGTGATGCATTTTTAGATCGTGAAGGATTTTTTGAGAGTTAAGATAACCTAGCCGCTGAAAAGAGTAAGAAATTGTAAAAGTATGCTAGCCGCATACTTCTCTGAACAGGGAAAGCAAAGGGCTGGATGAAGAGGCTGAGTGCTGTGTGGGTCCTGGATGGTGCAGTGGCCCTTGAGCATGCAAAAATTCTTAGATGATCACATTGTTTGCTCTGTTAGTGATCTTAATGCAAAGAGAATCTTGAATGTTCAAATAATACGAAGCAACTGCTCACACTCATTTTTGAGCTATGTATTGGAAATAAGTTGGAGAAAATGAAGGTTTAGTCAAATGATGAACTAAAGATTTTCAATCTGAAATTTCACTGCATTGCAAAATGTTTAGGGCTAGGCCATTCCTCAGTGTTTCAGTCTTTTGGTTAGGGCTACACTTGTTTGTCAGCTGTGTTCGGAAGTAACTGTGTGGAAGTAACTTAACTTTTCCAGGTCTCAGTTTCTTTGTTTTATTTTTTATTTTTTGTTTAAGATTCTATTTATTGATTTTCAGAGAGAGGGGAAGGGATGGAAAGAGGGAGAGATACATCAATATGTGATCACCCCTCATGCACCCCCTAGTGGGGACCTGGCCTGCAACCCAGGTATGTGCCCTGACTGGGAATTAAACCAGTGGCCCTTTGGTTCACAGTCCGGCACTCAGTTCACTGAGCCACACCAGCCAGGGCTCAGTTTCTTTATTTTTAAATGAGGAGGTTGGAATTACATGATTCCATTAGCTCAATGTATCCTGCTACCGAACATTGGTTCATATAAAGATTTTATGATGAGGAGCTCTTTCTGGTAATAACTGAATGTTATTTAAGCTCATAAAAAGAACAAGCCTCTAAAGAATGAATGTGTCTTTCTGACTCTGACTGTAAATGGGCCTGAGGAGAAATCATCACAGACAGATAACTCTCTTGTATTTACAAAACAAAACCCTCTTTTTAAAACATTATTGAAGTAACTGTTCAGTGCAGAAAATACTCAGAAAACATAGACAATCAAAAAGATGACTCTTGCTCAAAAAGTAATGTCGGAAAAGTTTCCAATGTTTTATCACACTTACTATAATGATGATAATGAAAAAAATAATATTTGTGCATTCATTGACTTAACAGATATTTACTGAGCACCCACTACATGCTCAGTACCATTCTAGGCACTGGGGAAACATCAGAGGAAAAAAAAAAAACACAGAAATCTGAGCACCTGTGTCCTACTGGTTGTGGAAACAGACATTGACTGTAGTGAAGAGGGTTAGATGATGGAAGCACCTATGAGAAAAATAAGATCGAAGTGGGGAGATTGGGAGTTCTAGGGGCTCAGTATTTAAAATGGGGTGTTTATAGTATTATATCACCGAAAGGTTAGTATTTGAGCAAAAACTGAAGGGGTGAAGGGGTGCACCATGGTGGTGTCTGGAGGAGAGGAGCCTTCCAGGCAGAGAGATAAGCGAGTGCAAAGGCCTGAGTCCTTGAGAAACATTGGAGACAGGATGGCTGGAGGGCAGAGAGGGAGGGTGTGAAGGGTGGGAGATGAAGTGGGAGAAGTGATGGAGGCAGAGGAGAAGTAAGTCATCAATGGCCCCAGGGACCTCTGGCTCCTGGGCTGCGTGGCTGGAGCTCTTGGAAGGCTTTGAGTGAGGCAGTGATACGACCTGATGTGCTGCTATTCACTGTTTCCCCCATTCTGGGATTTATCACATTTCAATTCCTTGGAGACACCGTAAGCCCTGATTTTCATTAACATCCTTTATTTTGTTTTTTTTCTCCTTCTTTTTCAATATTTTTTCTCTTTCCTTACCTAGTCAACCACCACCATGAGTTTTATACTTAACTATATGCTTCAGCTTTTCTACTCATAGGATTCATTTATTTCTGAAGTCCTGATTCTTTTATCTGACAGCTCCATAAATTGGGCAGTTCTATTAATCCTCTAAGTTTAATTCTTGCTGTTACAAGTCCAGAACTTTTGTCATGTCTGTAGCAGAAATGGGGAGGAGTTCATCACAACCAGGTCACCTTATCTTTTAAGACACTAATATTTATGGTATTCTATATTTTTATCTACATGAAAAAAATGGTATACAAAAAGTTATTCAACAAATATTTTCAGAAAGCTATATAATTGAGGCAGACATTTATTTTTAAAACCACTGAACCTGTTTAAACAATGAACCTGTTAGAATCAAAGCCTTTCATACAAAGCATGCCCTTAGTAACATTTGACTTTATGTAGTAAATCTCTTTACTTATAAGTTTTAAGAATAACACCTAAGGCACCATTTTTGGGGATATTTGTTTTATTGTTAACATATTCTTTATTTTGGAATAACTTTAGACTGCCAGTAAAATTGCACACCTGCATACCCTTTAACCAGTTTTGTAGTGTTAACATCTTAACATATTGATGGTATAATTATTATCAAAACTAAGAGATTATTAACATTGGTGTGTTACTATTAACTAAACTCTAGATTTTATTAGAATTTCACTGGGTTTTCTAACAATGCTCCTTTTGCTGATCTAGGATTCAGTCCAGACACCATACTCCAGGTAGAGAGACTCTGTTTTAATGGCTAGTTGACACATGTGTGGGAGGAAGAAAAACTGAGCCTGAGAATGAAGCAGGCCTGGACTAAAGTCCAGCTCTACCAGTTGTTACTTGTGTGACCTTGGACATGTCATTTCACTGTTTTTTGTCAATTTTGCATGCTCTGTTTTTCTGTTAACTCAAGTCTTGGGAACACTTTCTTTCAATATATAAAATGTTTCATGTTTGTTTCCTTTGTTCTTAATATGTATAGGAAAAACACACACTAAATTTAGGACAATGGACACTTCTGGGGAGGGGTAAGGGCTTAATTACATTCATTTACTTATTTTTTAATGAAGCAAATATCATAAAATGTCTTAAAAGTCTGTTAAATCTGTGTGGAGTTACGTGATAGCTGATATTTATAAGTATTTTCTGAATTTTAAAGATATTTCACCTTAACAATCTTAAGTGAATTTAAATAAAAATGTTGAAATTAAAAAAATAGGAGAAATTAGAAGAAACTATTAGATCATCCAGAGGAATATATTAGCCAGTCTGTTATTTCTATGATTTGGATATAGTGAAGGCACATCTCAGCAGGACACTAGGGTCATAAATTGTGAAGGGAAAGGATGGAGATTAGACGCAGTGAAAAACACAAGTACAAAGGACACATGGACAAAAACTAGGGGGGTGTAAATGGGAGGGAGGTGGGGAGGGCTGGGGGATGGGCTGGGATGGGAGTAAAAGACAGAAAACTGTACTTGAAAAACAATTAAAATAAAAAATAAATAAATAAATAAAACACTTCTGTTGAGTGGAAGATTACACTCTTAATAAATTACACACTCTGTTTTTATTTTATTTATTTATTATTTTTTAAATCCTCCCCTGAGGATATATTCGCTGATTCCAGAGAGAAAGGAAGGGAGAGAGAGGGAGAAGGAGAAGAAAGGGAGAGAGAAACATTGATCAGTTACCTCTGGAATGCACCCCTATTGGGGACCGAACTTGAAACCCAGGCGTGTGTCCTGACCAGGAATCAAACCCACAAACTTTCTTTCAGTTTATAGGACAATGCTCCAATCAGCTGAGCCACACCAGCTTTTAAATTGTAACATATACGACAGATATAAAGACATAAAATTCTGGGAGTTTTCAGAGACATCCTCAGAATAATGCTGTGAATTACATACCCGAGTTTGATCTTAAACTATGTTTGAAAAGTTGGATCAATCTACAGCCTCTTAGTTTTCGTTTAGGATTCTTCTGAGTAGAAATGGTATTCCTGATGAGAGTGTACTCCCCACACCAGTTAACATCTGCTAACCCCAGGACTGGCTGACAGTAAGACTTAGGTTAAAATCTTCCTTTTATTCCGAGTCAGATATTGGATGGTATTCTACAGGGATCTTGGAAGCTATGCAGAATCTGTTCCACTTCTAACAAAGCAGGCATTTTAAAGAGTACTTAAAGCACAAAGCGTCTTACAGTCTCTCCGGTGGCTGACATGGCTTTGCACGCATCTGTGTTTTGTGGTTGAAAAGGGGATGGGAGGAGTAGGATGTCATCTGCATGGCACTTTGCCTTCTTGTATTTTAAAAAGTGGAAGTCAAATGGATACACAGTTAAATGCACATATCTTAATTGTCCAATTTGATAAGTTTAGATAGATGTATTGACTTGTGAAACCAACACCTCAATTGAAGTATAGAAAATTTTATTACCACAGGAACTTCCTTCTTAACACTTCTTTGTCACACATTTCCACCCCTGCATAGCAACCATTGATATACCTTATGTATATCATGTATTAGGTTTACTTGTACTTGAATTTTTATATAAATGTATGTATATAATATATAATATAAGATTTTTTGTGTGTTTGGCTTCTTTCCTCACATAATGTTTTTGAGATTCATCATGTATTGTGGGGATTTTTTATAGCCAAATAATAATTCATTTTATGAATATATCACAATCTGTTCATCCAGTTTCCTTTTGACAAATTGTTGGGTTATTTCCAATTTGATCTATTATACATAAGGCAACTATGAAATCTTTCTAAAATTCCTTTTGTGGACATAGCAGTTTGTTATCAGATATATGGTTTGCAAATTCTTTATCCCATTGTGCAGGTTTTCTTTTTTACTTTCTTATGGTACCCTTTAAAACACATTTTTTTTAATTTTGAAGAATTTCAAATTATTTGTTTTTCTCTTTTCATGTCCTTTGGTGTCATATTGAATAAAGCTTTGCCCCACCCAAGGTCACAAAACTTTTCCTCTAGGAGTTTTCTTGTTCTAGCTCTTACTTTTAGGTCCATGGTACATTCTGAGTTTTTGTGTGTTTGAAGATGGTGTCCAGTTTCATTCTTTTGCATGTGTCTATCCAGTTGTCCTAGCACCATTTTTTGAAAAGACTGCCCTTTCCCCCATTGAGTTGTCTTGGCACTCTTGTTGAAATCTGTTGACGTGAATGTGAAGGTTTGTCATTGGACTTTCAGGTCTATTCTGTTGCCCTCTACATCTATCCTTACACCAGGAGAGGTTGCCTGAGGGAGAGCTGATTAATACTGGGTAGAGGTGGGAAGTCTAGACCTTCCAGCTGGTCCACTTACATTGTGGGTGTCACAGAGCTCATTACTACCTGACAAGGTTGAGAGTCCTGGCTCCCTATCTGGCCTTCTCTGACACCCCGTTATGTTATGAGTATTTTGGGGTGCCTCATTATAACCTCGCAGGGATGGAAATCTAGACTATAAATTACAAAGAATGGAAGTGAAAAGCTCAAATATAGACCACTCTTTCATAAACTTGTAATATGAAAACAGCCAAATATTGAGGTGATAGCTGCAGGGAGGTATGGGAATAAAGGAAGTGGGGTGTGTGTGTGTGTGTGTGTGTGTGTGTGTGTGTTTTAAATGGCTGGCACAGTGGGTGTTTACATGCTGAGAACACCTGCATGGTTGAAGAGGGCAAAGTGAGGCTGGGGGAGGCTGCACAGGCTTGGGAAGTGCATTCTGGATCCCTACTTCTTCTCATTCCTCTTCACAGTATAGTGGGTGTGTTAGGGATGGGGACAGAATAGGGACTGTGATTAAATGGGGACAGTCTTTGGCACATAGTGTTCCTTTCTTTTTTTCTTTTTCTTTCTTTGCTTCCCATTGCAACGAACTCTGCAGGGCCTGAATCATTATTAGCCTAACCAAATGCTGTGATCGCAGACAGGTGGAAAACATGCACAGTGTTGTAGCATATGTGTAGGGGAAAACACCTCCTGTGTCATGAAAATGCTTAGAGTAGTACTGACTCTGTTATTTCCAAACTGAAATCATCTGTAACCTGGATGGTTTAGCTTAGACCCACAGTAACTTTTGAGATGTCGTATTTATATGGGGACTTTTTAGTTTCATATTTTTAAAATACTGGTCTTCTAAACACCTTGGGGTTGAGCATTGGATATAATAGCAAAGTTTTCAGCTTAAAGGGAAATTAATGAGAGAATATTACTTATTTAGGCTTAAGTGCATTTGCTTCTAGCATGTAGGTGAGACCCCTGTGGTTGGAGGAAGGGAGAGGGGTCTGAACAGGCTGGACAAAGAAAATTCTGCAAAGAGCTATTGCATGGAGACTTTAAATCTACATTTAAACTAGATTTATAAATAGACTTTTTAATTTGTTTTTTCATGTACATACACTCATGATTTTCATATTGATGTAGATATGATTATGACAAATTAAATACAAAATTATTTAAAAGTGAATCCATGGTTATTTTCCTTTTATCAAGTGTTTTCTAATCAAAGGATACAAAAGAAACACAGCTACCACATGGAAATGTTTAAGGTTGGATATAATTGTTAGGCAATTTCAAAGTTATATCAAAAAAATACAAATTTTGTGTTTAAAGGAATATGAGTGACATCCTATCCCAAGAACACAACAGAAGTGTAAATCTTAAAGCAAGTGTATTTAATAAAAGGCTCTAGCAATTGCAAAGGTTCTTAAAATGATGTTTGGTGTATTTTAAAAAAAAAAGAAAGTGGTTCCATCTGTTACTTTTTATTTATAACAAAAGGGGGGAAAGGAGATCATTTTGATCAATGTCCTTTTAATTCTTGGACTTGGTATAAAATAAATCACAGTGTTATGGCAATTCATTTATAGAGGTTAAAGTGATATGTTGTGGCTTTTCACGGTAACATGGGTTTCACTTGCTGAGTGCCTGGGACTTTGATTTGCCACGTTACCTGCTGTGGTTTAAGTGATGCAAAATAATTATTGGGGCTTCCTTGTCATAGGAGCCTATTCCACACCTGCACCCTTTTGTTGGGAGCCCGACAGGGATGCTGGATTTGAGGTCTCCACTGAATAGGCATCCTCCCTGCGTAGAACTCCTACACTGGGTTGATTTATGGATGCATCAAGGTCTTTGTTAGCATGTAAACCCCTAATTAATTTAAAGCCCTCTGTTGAGAAATTAAACTCCTAGTTAAGATTTTTAACAGACTCAGATGGTTCTAATAATGGGAAGCAAGTCCTATTAGTAGATTTACCATGGTCACTGGCATCTGTATTTCACAATGAGGGCTGGTATATGGAGCTTGGGTTGTGCCCTTAAATAAAGGATGGGCTGTCAGGAAATCATTCCGTTGTTGCCCCTAACCCAATTAGGCTCATCATTTGAGTTCTAGCTTCCCATCTGTAGGGTGAGAGAGGAAGAGGCAGACAGAGGCAGACACGAGCAGGAGACAAAATAGGGGAAAGAGAAAAACGTGTTTGGATTGCATAAAGTTTCAATCAGCTGTTTCTCTTCAACTAGTGATTCCATGTTTCTACTACTGGAATTAGCCTTGTTCTAGGTCAAAGTAGGAAAATCAAAACAATTCTCAGACTATTGTGGGAATAAATGGATAATAGGTCTTTAATCACCACCATAAAAATTCTGTGTTTCTAAGTTATTGTGAGTAACAATGAATTCTAAATGGGTTCGGTTTTTAAATGAAACAGATGAAGTGATTTACATACTTGAAGAAAATAGATGAATTCTTCTTTAACCTCGGTGATGGAAAGGCTTTCTAAGTGTGACCCCAGCTCCAGATGCAATAGAAGTCATACATTTCACATGAAAATTCAACAATCTCGCATGACCAAAAATACTATAAATGAAGTCAAAGGACAAGTGACATACTGGGGCACAATGTTGGCAACATACATCACAACAAAGGGCTAATATACCTCACATATAAGAACCTTTAAAACTAAGAGTCAAAGGACAAAAAATTCAACAGGAAAAAATGGGAAAGGACATGCACATATAACTGACATGAATGTCACCCACAGGCATTTGAAAAATATGTTCAAGCCCAGTCATAATTAGAGAAATGCAAAACAAAACAGTACTGAGGTATTATTTCTCACCCATTATGAATTATTATTCATAAAGTAAAAACTAGATAATAATTACAACACATCCTGTTGGTGAGGTCATGGGGAAACATGCTCATACATTGAAAATTGGTACAATCCTTCTGAAGGGAAATTTGGTAATGGCTAACAAAATTACGCATGCACTTACCTTTAGACCTAACAATCCTACTTCTAGAAGCCTGTTATGATACACCTGCAACAATCTAAAAGTGCACATGCACAAAGATTATTCATTTCACCCTTTTTTGTGTAATTGCAAAATACTGGAAATAACCAAACTGTCCATACATAGGAGTTTGTTGAATAACCTATAGTACAGACACAATGGAGGGCTGTGGGGATGGGACAGAATCGCTATGAATTGATGGGGAGTAATTTCTAGGGCATTTTTGTATGGCTCTGACTCCTCATTTCATATTAATGTTTCACATATCTTCTGTATACCCCAAGATAAATATGTAATTAAAACCAATCAGGATATAAGGGGAGCCCAAAATGGAATACAAATAGTAACACATTAACTTAACTATATTATAGATTATTAATAAAGTGAAGTGGGTGAAAAAAATAACCTATGTAACTGAAAAAAAAACATTTTGATTGGGAACTGTAAGTTGAAAGAGAACTGTACATAAATGCTATAATCTAGTAGCTAAGATGATTCTCACAAGGGTGTATGCTGAAACTACTTTGCTTACTAGAATTTGATAATTATATTGTAAATAATTGTAGGTGAGGAAAAGGGTAATGCTGAAACAAACCTTGTAGTGTTTAGGATCAGAGATAGTCAGTGAAAACTCCTTTTTTACATATGACACATATTTGTATTCTCAACTCACACACAGAGATCTGTATACAGGCAGATGAATTATACAGAAGTGTAGATATATGTGTATGCATACATCACTATATATGTGTATTTCCTAGCTCTGTCCACTGAAAGGACTTAAAGCATTGGCATTCCAGAAACAGTGGTGCAACTAGAGCCCGGATCTTGGTTTCTAAACACTATCTCCTAAAAAAAATGAACTGAGACTCTTTGGAGAAGTGATTGATTCCAGAGCTGGAGCAGGAAAATACCAGATGAACTTGAAATTGTTTGTCCTGTTAGAAAGTAAGGAACTGATAGAGGTAAGCGTCCACCAGTGTTCAGATGTAGAGCCACCCTGGCTCTCCTGATGGGCGCACTGAGGAGAACACAGTCTATGTGTGTGCGTGTGTGATATGCTTGCCTAAAAATACCTTTCCAGTAATGAAGTATCCAAGAAACCCAAACTGAGAGGCATCTACAAAATAATTGACCAGTACTCTTTATGATTTTTAATGTTATCAAAGTCCATGAAAAACTTATAAACTGGAAGGGATCCTAAACAGGATCATGCAAAAGGAAAAGGATATTAGTAGAAAAGCTGATGAAATTCAAATAAGCTCTCTTTAATTTAGTTAATGGTATTATAGCAGTGTTAATTACATGCATGCATGTTTTATCACAGAAAAATATGTGCTGCATATTTTCCTATCCTCACTCCAGTCTCTTTATCCCTTTTACTGGTTTCCAGATTTCTGGTAAATCTATTATATGTGAATATGAATAATGCTTGATATTTCCATATTCATTTCCTTTCTTCCAGCTCCCCCCAGAGTTGTAATACATGTCTTTATAAGAAAGAACAGAAAATATGACATCTACCCAAGTTATCTCTGGGAATTTTCTACCCCAACTCCCTGTCATCCCCAAATCTTGAGTGTACCTAATCTTCATTGAGGAAGGAGGGTAGTTGTCCTTAGAGACAAAACAAAGTATCATGTGGGTCTTCCTTGGTTGCCTCTGGCATGAAGGTGCAGCCTTCTGCCTTCTTGAACTTGAACCTTCTGCATGGAACTGCAATACATTGCTTTCAGTGCTAACACTCTTTCATAAAGATATGATAAATCTGTTTGTAACCTTCAGCAAGTGGCAGGATTTGTGATCCAGAAAGATTGGGATCATTAGGGGGTGAATGTAATTTAGCAATCAATGAAGTATTAAGAGACAAAATGTGGTGGGTTAAATGGACTCTTCTGTTTGGAGCGTTAGGGTTATTTTTGTTTTATTTTGTTTTGTGTTTAACCATTTCTTAGGCTTCTGTAGTACTCAACAAATTAGGATTTATTTAGGAAGTGGCACATCTATGCATCATATAAAATATATCATTTGGTGTTACTGCTGAAATTCATGTAAGTATAGATATTTGCTGCTGCTATATGGTTGCCTATATTTTCAGATTAATGAAAAAATTATATTGCTGGGGCTCAAGTCTTTATTTTTAATAAACAAAATGCACTTTCTCGAAGTGTCCCTTTATAAGACTTACCTGTAGCCATGTGATGAAAGATACTTTCAGTATTGAGGTTTGACCTCATTAAAAATTGAGGTGTCAAATAGGCATTTTGGCGCGTCACTTACTTGGTCTCAGAAGAATGCTCTTAAAGGTACTGCTTTCCAAAGCAGTATCTAGGTTTCCCCTCAATCCCTACATCCATGTATGCCTTTGTAGGAATGGCTTCTTTTTAAGAGAACCAAGGATAAAGAGATTGCTTTTTATTATTTATTTAAAGAAAAACTTCGTTATTTTAATCCCCTGTGTCTTCTTTAAGAATTCCTTTGCTGGTGTCTCATTTTTCTCTCTCCCAAGGCAGGATTTTCTCCCTTTCCCATTGGTGCACTTCACACCAGCACTAGTATCAGAATACGAGAACTTTGGAGGGCGTGCCATTGTCTGCTTCATTTGTGATGGTTGTTGTGTTGGGAAATATTTCTGGAGCTGGGAAAGACACAGGCTAAGCTCCTGCTCTCCTTCTCAGAGAATTTTATTATTTATTCAGCCTTTCTACCAGAAGAGGGAGCCACATTCATTTAAAATCCAAATTCAGTTCTTGTTCTCAGGCACTTCCAGATGGGATGCAATGTGGCCTGGCACTCAGTGGATGGACCCAGACCTGGCCTTTGTGGTGGGAGCGGGACTGTCAGAGACAAGCACCAGATGTTGAAGGTGTGAGGATGCTCTCAGTCCTATAATGAGTAGATATGTTCTTACGCTTTTCTGTATTATAACAGCAGCAAAAAACAAGTAAACAAAAAAAATTAAGTATGTTTATCTCCAAAGCCCACATTTCATCTCAGTTGGAGGATCACATACCTGTTGGATTAAAAGGATGGGATCTTTAATTAAACATGTAGTAACCTATTTTCCTTAGCATTCCACAAAAAACAACTGTCTCTTCTTTTGGGGGTTGATATCACAGAATGAAAAATAGGATGTAGCCTTTATATTATAATTTGACAGATGTCTTTAAAAATATCCTGCATACAAATTCTCCCCTTATCTCTCTACCTTCCTGCTCAAGTGTTTAAAATTGAAGTGTGAAAAATTAACTCACTTGGAGTATTATAGTTTGCTTGAAAGAGTCTTAAAATTATAAATATTTCCTTCCTGGTAATATATTAATCTATCAAGAGCCATTTAACAGTACATACTAGATTAGTTTGTTAAACACAGGAAACTTGTCATCTTAGCAATTAAAGTAGGAGTTCATTATGTAGTTTTTTTATTTTTATTTTATGTTCTGCTAAGAACACGTGAGATCTACCATCTTAACAGATTTTTAAGTGGCAATGCAGTTGTCTCGGCGACAGACAGTGTTGTACGGCAGATCTTTAGGGCTCACTGGTCTTACTAAAGCATGGCTGTCCCACTGATGAGTAACGCGGCCATTCTACCCCCCAACCCCCAGCCCCTGGAAACTACCATTTTACTCTTTGATTTGAGGAACTTGACTACTTTTTAAAATTTTAATTGAATTTTTGGGGTAGCATTGGTTAATAAAATTATATAGATTTCAAATGTACAATTCTGTAATACATCATCTGTATATTGTATCATGTTCACACTGAAAGTCAAGTATCCTTCTGTCGCCATTTGTATTCCCTTTACCCTCTTCTACCTTCCTGCACACTCTTTGCCTCGTTTTTCTCTTTATCCCTTCACATTTTTCACCCACCTCCCTAATCCCCTTCCACCTGACACCTGTCAGTCTGTCCTCTGTATCTATGAGTCTTATTTCTATTTTTTTTGTCCATTTACTTTATTTATTAGATTCTATATACAAGTGAAATCATATGGTATTTGTCTTTCTCTGACTGGTTTAATTCATTTAGCATAATACTCTCCATGTCCATCCATGCTGTCACAAACGGTAATATTTCATTCTTTCTTATGGCTAAGTAGTATGCCGTTGTGTAAATGTACCACAGCTTTTTTATACATTTGTCTACTGACGCTCATTTAGGCTGCTTCCAAATCTTGGCTATTGTAAATAATGCTGCAATGAACATAGGGGTGCATATATCCTTTCAAATTAGTGTTTTGGGTTTTTTTGTATATATTCCCAGAAGTGGAATCACTGAGTCATCAGGTAGTTCTATTTATAATTTTTTGAGGAAATGCCACACTGTTTTCCAGAGTGGCTGCACCAATCTACATTCCCACCAATAGTGTACGAGGGGAGTATGAGGGTTCCCTTTTCTCCAAAGTTTTACCAGTGTTTATTGTTTGTGGATTTATTGATGATAGCCATTCTGACAGCAGTGAGGTGATATATCATTGTGGTTTTAATTTGCATTTCTCTGATGATTAGTGACATTGAACATCTTTTCATATATCTGATGGTCATCAGTATGTCCTCTTTGGAGAAGTGTCTATTCAGGTCCTTTGCCCAATTTTTTATTGGATTGTTTTGGGTTTTTTTGTTGTTGAGTTGTGTAAGTTCTTTATGAATTTTGTGTATTAACCCCTTATCGAATGTATAATTGATGAATATGTTCTCCCATTAAGTGGGTTGTTTTTACATTTTGTTGATGGTTTTCATTGCTGTACAAAAACCTTTTAGTTTCATGTAGTCCCATTTGTTTATTTTTTTTGTTTATTTCTCTTGCCCTAGGAGATATATCAGAAAAATATTGCTACAAAAATTGTCAAAGATTTTACTGCCTATGATTTCTTCTACAGTTTTTATAGTTTCAAGTCTTACATTTAAGTCTTTAATCCATTTTAAATTTATTCTTGTATATGGTGTAAGAAAGTAGTCTACTTTTATTTTTTGCACGTATCTGTCCACTTTTCCAGCATCATTAATGAATAGACTATTTTTACCTAATTGTATGTTCTTGACTCCTTTGTCAATATTAATTGATTATAAAGGAATGGGTTTATTTCTGGTCTCTCTAGTCTGTTCCATTGACATGTATATCCTTTTCATGCTAGTACCATGCTGTTTTGATTACTATGGTCTTTAATACAGTTAATATCAGGTAGTGTGAACCCTCCAACTTTGTTGTTCTTTCTCAAGATTGCTGAGGCTATTCAGGAAGATTCTATGAATTTGACTATTTCAGATAACTCACAAGTAGAATCATGCAATGTTTCTTTTTCTATATCTGGCTTATTTCACTTGGCCTAATGTCCTTAAGTTTCATCCATATTGTAGTTCCTTCTATTTTAAAACAGAATAATGTTCTATTTTATATATATGCATCATATGCCAGGTTTTCTTTATCAGTAGTTGGACATTTATGATTTTTCTACATCTTGAATATTGTGAATAGTGCTGGAATGAACACGGCAGCACTAATGTAATGGTTATGGATAGAGGTTATTCCTATGTTGAGACGTGTCTCAGTGTCACAATGAAAGCATACCTCAACAAAGACAACATAAAAAGGTAGTTTAGAAAAGAAGGGAAGAATACAGCTGTGTTCAGATTATTCATCCACTGCACAATTACCCTGAGTGGAGTCCTGTTAACAGCCTTCGCACAGCAGGTTGTGCACATGGCCATTGTTACCAGGACATGGATAGAATTTTTCACTAATTTAGGGCATTGGGTATTCTCCATTTCCCACCTAGCACAATAATATGAACATAGTGTTGAATTTGAAAGTCATAAATGTCGGGAAGCCACTGGAAAGACTTCTTGCTGCAGTCACTGCAGAGTTCTTTGAGAGCCCGCAGTGGCAGCAACCACAATATACTGTGGATAATGATGACAAGGGCTAGTATTTGTGGAACACTTTTTCTGCACAGGCACTACACAAGCTCTTTACAACAACCCATGAAAGTAGCCATTATTGTTAATATACTACTTGCCCAAATCCCACAGCAGGTAAAATGCATAGCTGCTTTTTAAACAATATCTCACCCCAAAACCCAAGTTTTCAAATATTTGCCTTCTATTTTTACAAGAAGCCCCCAAAGGCAATGAAATAATATATCCCTCCCCTTTAAAATACCTGTGTCCTTCTCACCATTTTAAACAGAATCACTTTTGCATGAATCACTAAGACTTATATAAAATATAATAGTCAGCCCATAGTAAAATTATTTAAAAAGAAGTCATCTAAGGGAAAACATCTTCTAAAAGTTAGTGTCTGGTTATTGTAGGTTCCGTAACTTGTACCATAACTCGGGGATGTAGTACATCTTTTGCCATCTATTGATTTCTTTATTGTTTTACAAACAACTGTAAGTAGCACAGTGATACCTTATGCTTGATGACCCCTTCGATGTCTTACTGTGGCAACCACATTAGGTATTTGCTATTACCTCTACACTCAACCAGGTCCATTTCATATCAGATTAGCTTTTCAACTGCACAAACACAGTTCTTTTTTCTAACTGGAAGCAAATGGATTTCCACTGCTCTAGGTAGAACTTTTGTGGGGATCTGGCCTGATGTGCAAACAGGTGTGTCACATATGGACACTAATAACTATGAGTGGGAGCAACTTCAGTAGTGTCTGTGTGTGACACTAATAACTGTGTCACACACAGACACTAATAATTGTGAGTAGGAGCCACTTCATTGTAAAAGTGTCAGGTTCAGCAATCCTGATGAACTTTCATCAGAAGTCCCTGTAAGCAACCAGCAGATTCTGGGTGCTTGCAGCAGCAGTCATGGGTTAATATTGTCACAAAAAGGAAGCTGTGTATAACTGCTGATAAAAGATGGCAAACAGCAAGAGAAGAGCTAGATGACAAACCATCTACTTATTATGTCAGTAATGCTTCACAACCCCCTTGGTGTGAGCCTTCTTGAAAGGCAAACAGATGTGCTCTTTCATTTGTGCAATTGGACCTAATTGGGAAAGAAAAGATTTCTGTCTTGATTAGCAGGAGCAAGATTAACTGTAGCACATCTCATTGGAGGTTTGAAGATCCCAATGGTGTTGGAATTCTAGAAAGAGAACAGCAGTCAGAGCATTTGATATGTCACTCTTCCACTTACTGCTGTGAATATTGGCATTTCGAGATCAGAGTAGACAGCATCACTCAGAGTTGTTTGGATGTCTTTGTCCTAACTTTCTGATGTACATTGCATGCACCTGCTTTTACTGACAACTGCTAAGATGTCTTTCTTGTACAGTCACCCTGACACTGGGATGCTGGGTCCAGGGCAGGAGTCTATGACTTTACGAGGATGGATGAAGAATGGAGAGAAGAATGACTAGCATTGCTCTTTAGTGCCAGTGTTGCCAGGAGAGAGGGGCTGCCTTTCCATTTGCTGGGATGTGTTCAGAGATGGGGACACTGTCCATGGTGCAAAGAGGAGGTACTGGGGCTTGGAAAACCCTTGGAGTACACGTTGAGGTGCCCACTTTAATTGGAGTGGTAGTTTCAGTTTCTTTGCTATGAAAACTGTACCATTAACATAAACAACCAGTGTAACCTTAAAAAAATGCAAGAAAATCACCCTTAGTGAATATTAAACATGGATAGTAAAATGTATACACTCTATCTTATTTTTTCCCTTACTGAAGTCAAAGAAGAGAAAACTGTTTTTAGTCATAGCTTCTATTCTAAAGTTCCTCCTAAGAGTGGGTGAGCTTACAGCAAACTGAATTCAATGACTCTCTAGTGACCCAAAATAGGAAGTGAGCTTTGCCAAAAGTCCAACAGGAGAGGCAGAGGAAGCAGGGCAGGCACTGGGGAGGATCCATTCCAATGACTCCACACTGCAATAGATCTCTTCCATTGAGCCATTCCCCAGATAATGCCTTTAGTTTGGGGAGGGCCTGTAATGGAGAGGACCTCATGAATGGTGCAGATATTATTTCTGTCAATAATGCACAGGAATTAATCTATTTGGAAAATTTTTATTGGGGGCTTTTCACATGATAATAAGGTATTAGACAGAGTAGATTGAGACAAAATCTGTGGTCAAGAAATTTTATCAATTAAAATTTACTCTTGATCCAAGAGAGTGGTGGAATAGGTAGAAGCTACACTAACCTCTTCCCAGGAACAAACTGGAATTACAGCTAAACTGTAGAGCAATCATCCCCAATAACCAACTGAACAATAGCTAGAGAGAAGCCTTATAATCAAGAAAATACAGAAGAAACAACTTCACCACAACAAGACTGGTAGGGAATGCAGAGGACATGTGAGAGGGCTGGCTGGGCTCCCACAGGCAGCAGCTGAAGTTCTGGAGGGATATTTCAGTGGCCTTGGGGTTCCACCTGAGAAGTGTGGGGTCTAAACCCCAAGCTGGGCTCCCCAGCCTACAGCACTAGAGCTGGGAAAGGAACCCAAATAGTATCCAACTGTAAAAAACAGTGGAGTTTCTGTCCTTCAGGGAGAGACAGTTAGAAATATAAAGAGTCTCTTAAAAGGCCAAAACACAGAATTCCATTTGTAGTCACTTATCTTGGCTCTGGCAGAGGGAAGGAAGAGTGGACTAGAGCCACATAAGGAGAGTGTGGGTTGGTGGCTCTGGAAAGAGAGCAAAAGAGTCAGCTGCCAGGATCCCTGTGCTGAGTCATTCCCTGTACTACAGAGGCCATTATTCTAATGCAAAGTACTCCCTGCCATGCATCATCAACCTGAGGATATACAATAGCCCCACCTTTGAGAATTCCTTTTGCCCCACCCTGAGGAGCTTAAGTTGGGCTGCCGAGGAGGACAGCTGGAGGCTATTTCAGTGATTAAGCCAAACAGAAAGACTGCAGGCAAAGGCAGATCTCTGGGACCTCTGAGACTTTAGCTGATCCTTCCCTGGACCTGGTGCTAGTAAAAACCAGTGTTGGTATGCACACAAGCAGGCCCAGCAGAAGGTGCCATAAGCTGTGGATCACTGATAGCTCCAAATAGGTTGCTTAGGGCCAGTCACAGTCAGTGTCTGACATAGGCTTGCACAAGAGTCTCTGCAGATCTACCTAATAATACCTAGAAACAAACACAGAGAACCAGCCAAAATGGGAAGGCAAAGAAACAAGCCCCAACTGAAAGAACAAGAAAATTATCCAAAAGAAGAACTAAATGAAATGGAGGCAAGCGACTGATAGAGACTTGTGGAGCAGGAATGTGTAGTGGAGTGACACTTTCTTCTCATATAAATAAGGAAATTCTTTTACAGAAAGTGGAATTTTCAAAAGATGGTAACAAATGAAGTTCCTGAACTCACATCTTCCCATGGACACACTGAGTCTAGAACTATATGTAGAACAATTTCCTCTTTAAAAAATAATAAATGATTGACACCTAGATATTGTATAAAAAACAAACAAAAACACATTGAAGGACAGGAGAGGCTGGGACACAATCTTACTGTAAATCTTACTCCCAGTGTGGTGACCCACAACCAGGAGGGAACTTATGTTGGACCGTTCAAGGCCTGACAGGTTCATGGTATTTGGACAGGCAGAACAATATTCACGAAAAGGCAGAAAATTATACATGAACAACAACAAAAAAATGTCAAAATAAATAAATAAATAAAAATTCTAAAAAGAACAATATTCACGGAGCCATTGGGATCTGGCATGCCTTTGTTCGTAGGTGGGTGAGCCATGCATGCTGCAACCTGAATGGCTCCCTGCATGTCTCTGGAAGTCTCTGAATGTCACCTGTCCCCTCTGCAGGGCACACAGTGTGAACCTTGCTCTCCAGCATGGCACCTGTCATGGCACCCAGCAGGGAGTCCCTACTGGCTTAAGTACTGGAGGCAAACAAAGCCAGCTTCCAGCCAGAACATTACATAACATAGCATAATTTTGCACATACGAGCCCATTTCATGTTATAGGAACAGTTTATCTGATCCAGTCTCAAGGCTATGAGAACACTACTCATTAGACCCATTCAAGGTTATGGGAACACTGCTTCCCTTAGTTACCCAGACACCTGGGTGAGGAAGCCAGGCTGACTCCATTTACGCTATAGAACTCAAAATCTGGAGCTTTTCCCTGTGGAACAAAGGGTTCAAACCCACATCAGGTACTCCAATATTTAAGATATACACCTGTGAGACAAGCTCCCAAGACAGGTAATTAGGGCCAGTTACAGTCAGTATCTGACATAGGTAAATTCCATACTGTTTCCCACAGTGGCTGCACCAGTCTGCATTCCCACCAACAGTGCATGAGGGTTCCCTTTCCCCACATCCTCACCAGCACTTGTTTTTTGATGTATTGATAAAAGCCATTCTGACAGGTGTGAGGTGATATCTCTTTGTGGTTTTAATTTGCATTTCCCTGATAATTAGTGATATAGAGCATCTTTTCATATGTCTATTGCCTATCTTTATGTCCTCTTTGAAGCAGTGTCTATTCCAATATTCTACTCATTTTTCAAATTGTTCTTGGGTTTTTTTTTGGTGTTAAGTTGTATATCTTCCTTATATATTTTAATATTAACTGCTTATTAGATATATAATTTGCAAGTATCTTTTCCTGTTTATTAACTTGTCTTTTCATTGTTTGATAGTTTCTTTTGTTGTGAAAATATTTGTAGTTTGATGTAGCTCCAGTTGTTTATTTTATGCTTTTTGTTTTCCTTGCTTTGGGAGACATATCCAAAAATATATTGCTAAAAGTGATGTTAAAGAGTTTACTGCCTATGTTTTCTTCTAGGAGTTTTATAGTTTTAGGTCTTAAAATTTAAGTCTTTCATCCATTTCAAGTTTATTTTTGTATATGGTGTAAGAAAGTGGTCTAGTTTCATTTTAAGAGAAATGGCTCTGAAAGGGCTTAGGTACTGATTTACCTGCCTCAGGGCGCAGCTCAGAGGCAGCAAGTGGCACCCAGACTTTAAGTAAAGGAAGATCACCTGCTTTCATTAAAGCATTGCCCTGAGGGGCAGGCATTTAATTTAACAAACACATCTAGGAGCCTTCTGGAACACTCAGGGAAACTTACATTCTTGGGTCCCATAGGACTGTAAGCAACTGAGAAATGGTTTTTCAACAGCTACCAACACCATAGCACAACAACAAGCAACAGACCCAGGAGATAGGTCATTCTGTGTAAGAGGGGTATTAGCTAATCATCATGGCTGTGACCTGAGCGTAAGGCTTCTTATTAAACACTAAAAATGTGTATATCTAGGGGCTGATTCTAATACTTCCCAGAGACCTGGGAGGGCTGGTGCTATCATGTCACCCACCTTCTGCTGTGTTCTAGATGTCCAGTGTCCCTGGAGGGGAGTTTTATATGTGTCTGCTGCCCAGGTTTTTATGTCTAGTATCCTAGGTTTTATGGCTGCCACCCAGGGAATGCCCCTTGATAGCCTGGCTCTGGTGATCAAGGGGAATTGCATTCCTGGGTCTCACAGGACTCTGGCAATTAGACAGATGGTTCTTGGTAAGTTGCCACCCCCAGGGCAGTTCACAGACAGAATACTGAGGCACATCCCCCAGTCTTCTTATAAAGGAGGCTTCTTTGTCCTGGAACTTTGGCCTGAGGAGTAGGCTTCAGGTTTGGCACACATATAGAAGCCTAAAGGGCTGCTCTCAAAGAACTTACACTGTGAACTCCATCTTGGTACCCACCCTTTACCTTGTTGCACTCACCGAAAAGAGCTGATATACTTGTCTAGAGCCCCAGTTTTGTGGCAGCTGCCCAGGGGACACCTCCAGGTCCCCTGGCTCTGGTAGATAGTAGAGCTTATGTTTGTAGTCTCATAAGACTGTGTATACTTGCGCAATTTTAAAAGCTGCTTCTTCCAATCATTCTGTATGCAGATGCTGAGATCTTTCCCTTTGAAACACTGACAGGTCCTCAATTCCTGGGAGCTGCTGCAAACATAATAGGCTTCTTAGAAAAACACAAAAGTTTGAGAGACAACCAAGACCTGAGGCAGAGTTACTGTATTTTACCATGTATAATATACACTTTATTTTGCCCCAGATTTTTTATGGAAATATAAGAATGCATGTTATACATGGGTACAATGATTATATAACATGGGTATAATAATGGGTATAATAATCCCGTGTATAACACACACAAAAATGTAGGTACGCATTATACATGACAAAATATAGTAGACAAGAAGGTTCATCACTTAAACATTGCAAAGATTGTGAGGGGTGCTTATTTTATGTACTGCATAGAAAACAAACAGAAAGTCAAACAAAATTAAGAAACAAAGGAAGATGTTTTAAATAAAATAAAAGATGAAACCCTCAGTAAAAAACCTTAATGAAACAATGATAAGTAACTTACCTCATGAAGAGATCAAAGTAATGATCATAAACATGCTCACTGAACTGGGGTGAAGACTTGATAACAAAGTGAGAACTTCAACAAAAATGTGAAAAATACAAGAAAATACCTAATTGAAGTCACAATGTTGAGAAATACAACAACTGAACTGGAAAATACATTAGCAAGGGTTCAGGAGGAAACCACATGAAGCAAAATAAAAGATTGGTCAACTTGAAGACAAGGCAGTGGAAATCACCCCATCAAAGCAATAAAAAGAAAAAAAAATAATGAAAATGCAATGGAATTTAAAGGACTCTGGAGAGAACACAGTTGGACTAACATGTACATTATGGAGCTCCCAGAAAGAGAGGACAGAGGAAAGAAGGCAGAAATCTTATTTTCAGAAATACTGATTGGAAACGTCTCTAACCTGGGGAAAGAAACAGATATCCAGATCCAGGAAGCCCAGAGATTACAAAGATGATAAACCTGAAGAGACCTAAGGCAAAACACATTGTAATTAAAATGTCAGTAGTTATAGACAAGAAGAGAATCTTAAACATAACAAGAGAAAAACAACTTGTTACATACAAGGAAACCCCCATAAGATTGTCGGTAGATTTTTTAGCAAAAATTTTGCAGGCCAGAATGGTGTGACAGGATATATTCAGAGGGTTGAAAGAAATAAACAAACAAACAAAAAACAACTTTCAACCAAGAATACTATCTGGCTAAGTTATTATTTAGAATTGAAGGAGTCATAAAATGTTTCCAGGTAAGTAAAAGCTAAAGGAGTTTGTCAACACTAAACTGGCCTTACAATAAATGTTAAAGAAACTTCTTTAAGCTGAAAAAAAAAGGGTGCTAATTAGTAGCAAGAACATATGAAAGAATAAACCTCACTGAAAATGTAAACATATACTAAAAGGAGTGGATTAATTACATATAAAATTAATATGAAGGTTAAAAGATGAAAGTAGTAAAAATAACTATGATTATAATAGTTAAAAGAGACATAAAATAAAAAGATGTAAAATGTAAGATTGAAAACATAAAAGTTTCAGGGCAAGTAAAATATTAAAGTATAGAATGGGATAAAACTTAAGTTGTTATCAACTTAAAAATAGAATATTATTTATATAAGTTTTTATATGTAACCCTAATGGTAACCACCAAGCAATAATCTATAATAAATACACAAAAGAAAAAGAGAAAGCTATATAAGCATACAACTAAAGAAGGTCATCAAACCACAAAGAAATAGAGAAAGAGAAGAAAGAATTACAAAAGAGCTGAGAAAAAAAATAACAAAATGAGAAAAAATGCATATCAACAATAATTACTTTAAATAAAAATGGACCAAATTTTCCAATCAAAATGCATAGAGTGACTGATAGGTTAAAAAACAGGACCCATTTATATGCTGCCTATGCAAAACTTGCTTTAGATGTGAGGGCACACAGAGACTGAAAATGAAGAATTGGAAAAAGTTATTCCATGCAAATGGAAACCAACAGAAAGCTAGAGTAGCTACACTTAAATCAGACAAAATAAACTTTAAAATCAACCCTATAAGAAGAGACAAAGAAAGGCATTACATGATAAATAAGGTCATCAGTCCAACTAGAGGATTTAATATTTGTAAATAGTTACACACCCAATATAGGAGAACCTAAATATATGAAGCAAGTATTAACAGCCCTGAGGGAGAAAGAGACAGTGATAAAGTACTAGGGGACTTTAATACTCCATTATTATGGGTATAACATTATATATTATATCAACCTTAAATGACACAGAACAGATGGCTTTACCAGATATTTAAAAACAATTTTATCCAAATGCAACAGAATGCATATTATTCTCAAATGTCCACAGAATATTTTCTAAGATAGATCATGTGCTAGGCCACAAAATAAGTCAATAAATTTAAGAGAATTGAAGTCATATCAAGTATCCTTTCCTACCACAATGGTATGAAACTAGAAATTAATTATATGAAATAAACTGGAAAATTTATGAATATGTGGAGATTAAACTACATGCTACTAAACAACCACTATGTCAAATAAAAAATCAAGAGAGAAATAAAAAAATATCTTGAGTCAAATGAAAATAGAAATACTATACAGCAATCCCTCGCTATATCGCAGTTCACTTATTGCAGCTTCACTGTATCCGCGATATACTGAAGCTAAAATAAGTGAACCGCAATATAGCAAGGGATGACTGTATACTTCGATGGTGAGTACCCATATAGAATTTTATATATTGTTAAAATTATGTAGGTTTAAGAGTGTAGAAAGTGTCTAAGACCATATGAAGTGTCTGTAAGAGTGTGGGAAAGGTTAATAAGAGAGTGAGGAAGGTTTATAGGAGTGTTGGAAGGGTTTATAAAGCCTTAAAATATATATAGATAATAAAATAAATATAACGCTGCTACTTCGTGGATTTTCACCTGTTGCGGGGGTCTCTGGAATGTAACTCCCACAACAGGTGAGGAATCTCTGTATACCAAAACTTCTGAGATGCAGCAAAAGCAGTTCTAAGAGGGACATTTCTAGCAAAATGCCTACCCCCAGAAACAAGAAGAATCTCAAATAGACAATATATTTTATACCTTAAAGAACTAGCAAAAAAACAAATGAAGACCAAAGGTAGTAGAATAAAGGAAATAAAGATTAGAGCAGAAATAATGAAATAAAGTACTACAAGACACTAGAAAAAATCAGTGAAACCAAGAGCTGGTTCCATGAGTAGACAAACAAAACTGACAGATGTTGAGCTAGACTGATGAAGAAGAAAAGAGAGAGAACTCAAAATCAGAAATAAAGGTGAGACTTTACAACTGATACCACAGAAATACAAAGGATCATATAAAAAAAGAAATATGAGACTACTGTGAAAAATTGTATGCCAACAACTTGGACAACGTAGAAGAAATGGAAAAACTCTTAGAAACATACAACCTACCAAGCCTGGATTATGATGAAATAGAAGACCCGAACAGACTAATTAATAGTAAAGATATTGAATCAATAATCAAAAACCTTCCAACAAACAAAAGTCCAGGACCAGGTAGCTTCATTGGTGAATTCTACCAAATATTCAAAGAAGAATTAATATACATCCTTGTCAAACTCTTCCAAAATATAGAAGAGGGAATGTTTCAAAAGTTATTTTATGAAGCCTGCATTACAGTGATACCAAAACCAGACTGGGATGCCACAAGAAAGCAGAATTATGGGTTAATATCCCTGATGAACATAGATGGAAAAATCCTGAACAAAATCTTAGCATACTGAATTCAACAATACATGAAAGAATCATACACCACGATCAAGTGGAATTTAGTCCAGGGATACAAGGATGGTTCACCATCCACCAGTCAATCAATGTGATACACCAAATTAATAAAATGAAGGATAATATTGTATTACAACTTCAATAGATGTAGAAAAATCATTTTCCAAAATTCAACATCCATTAGTGATAAAAGTGTCAACAACGTTGATATAGAAAGAATGTACCTAAACATAATAAAAACCATATTTAACAAACCCACAGCTAACATCATAGTCATTGTTGCAAAGCTAAAATCTTTTTCTCTGTGATCAGTCACAAGACCAGGATATCCATTCTCATCACTTTTATTCAACAAACATATTGGAAGTCCTAGCCAGAGCAATTAGGCAAGAAAAAAGGCTATCTAAATGGGAAGGGAATAAGTAAAACTATCACTGTTTGTAGATCGCATAGTAATATACATAGAAAAACCATAAAGACTCCATCAAAAAACTTAAAACTAATGAATGAATTGGGTAAAGTTGCAGGATGCAAAACCAGTACACTAATATCTGTTGTTTCTGTGTACTAATAATGAAATATCAGAAAGAGAAATTAAGAAAATAATACTATTTACAATTATATTAAAAAGGACAAAATACCTAAGCATTATTTAACCAAGAAATGGAAAGACCTGCATGTTGAAAACTGTAAGACATTAATGAAAGAAACTGAAAAATACACAAATAAATGGAAAGACATTTTGTGCTCACATATTGAAAGAATTCACATTTGTTAAAACTTCCATACTACTGAAAGAAATCTACAGATTCAATGCAATCCTCGTCAAAATTTCAATGGCATTCTTGACAGAACTAGAACAATCTTAAAATTTTTATGGCACCACAAAAGACTTTGAATAGCCAAAGCCATCTTGTGAAAGAAGAACAAAGCTAGAAGCATCATACACCCTAGTTTCAAACTATATTATAAAACTATAGTAATCAAAACAGTATGGTATTGGCATACAAGCTGATACACAGATTAATGGACTAGAATAGAGATTCCAGAAATGAACCCATGTATGTATAGTCAAGTAATTTATACAAAGGGAGCCAATAATATACAATGGGAAAAGGACAGTCTTTTCAATAAATAGTGTTGAGAAAATTGGACAGCCACATGCTAAAGAATTAAACTTGAGCACTATTTTACACCATACACAAAAGTTAACTTAAAATGGATTAGAGACTTGAATGTAATACCTGAAACCACAAAACTTCTAGAAGAAAATAGGTAACAAGCTCCTTGACATAGGTCTTGTTGGAAGAAATGGGTGATTTTTTAAAGTTTAAATAAATTGAATAATTCATAATTTTAAAAAATTAAAAATAAAATTTTCAACTTGTAGAAGTCACATCAGCCAATATTATTTTACAAACAAAGAAATTGAGGCCAAAAACTACTGGGCTTACACAAGGTAACATGGCGAGTTGATGCCAAAAGTGGAACTAGCAGCTGATCCCTTTTCAGTATGTTTCAGTCATGGATATCGAGGTTCAGAACAGTTGATTTGGAATTAGGAAACCACAGTTCATTACCTCCCTTTAGTATATACTACTTCAAGCAGATCCCTTAACTTCTAAACAAATTATTTTTTCATCTCCAAAATAACAATGCTCTCTGTCCTACCTACCCATCAGGGCAGAGTCAAATATATGAATATGATATATGAATCTTAAAGAACTATGCAAATATAAGCCATGAAGTAGCTTAGATATGATCCATACAGGGATTTTTCTTACGAATGACAAAAATATGATTAATTCTAATGGTTTACCTTAGATCATTCAATGATAGGTAAATCATTGCCTACTTTTAACCTCCTCAGTGATATTCAGGTTAATGAGTCTATCAGGTTACATGACAGTTTTTTCAGGTTATTACCTGTAATCCCAGTACTAAGTATTGTAAGTTAAAATTTTTATCAACACAAAGGATTTTGAGTGTTTTCACACAACTCCATTGTGTTTCTGTAAGTGGATTTCTGAGAGAGGCCAGAATTTGGGGGATTTCTTTACTGACCACAATCTGTTTGCTTCACTATCCAAAAGGTGCCAGGGCTACAGCAAAACATTTGAGCTAAAATTTTGTACTTGCTCATAATTCAGGTTAGTGGTACTTAATTCAGAGACAGTCCAGGTAATCTTGTCATATATAATATGGCATGGTGATCATAAACCATCTCAAAGGTAAAATATGTATGGTTGACTGCCAGAGACTGAAGAAGGGAAAAACATATTTTCAATTACAAGCTGGAGAAATGTCAACCTCCTCAAACTAGATTTCAAGTTCTGAAGTCTTTTTGTTAGTTGTTGTTCAGCTCTTTATATATATGATAAATTTTGAAGACATTCAAGACTATGCTGAAATGAAAGACATTTTATGGCTTAGATATAATAAGAGCTATTCTTGAAACTTACAGATTTTAAATATAAAAACGATTAGGATGAATCAGTAGTGATGAAACATTCTTCATTATCCTATTGTGCATATGTGTTTAAATTTAAGATGGAGTTGGAGGGAATAGCCACAGGCAATAAAACAAAAGACATAGGGAACATTAAGTGAAAAAAGACCTTCCTTTTAGTACTATTCAAAAGGGCAAAAATTATAAGTAGTATAAATGAATGAAGACCATGACAAGGGTTCGATACAATATGGTGCAGTAGTCTCCCCTTATCTGCAGTTTTGCTTTCAATAGTTTCAGTTACCTGTAGTCAGTTGTGGTCCAGAAATGTTAAATGGAAAATTCTAGAAATAAACAACTTATAAGTTTTAAATGGTGTGCTGTTCTGACTAGGGTGATGAAATCGTGTGCCATCCCGATCTTTCTTGCCTGGGATGTGAATCATCCCTTTGTCTAGCACATCTGCACTATGTACTCTACCTGCCCATTAGTCACTTGGTGACGTCTAGGTTATCAGATCAACTGTTGAGGTATTGCATTGCCCGTGTTCAGGGCAGGTGAACATCTCACTCACCTCACTTCATCTCCTCATGTAGGTGCTTTATCATCTCGCATCACCATGAGCAGAATAGTGAGTACATTACAGTAGATATTTTGAAAGAAAGCAAAAGAGACCACATTCACATAACTTTTATTACAGTATAGTGTTATAATTGTTTCATTTTATTATTATTTATTGTTGTTATTCTCTTAATGTGCCTAATTTATAAATTAAACTTTATTACAAGTCCATACATATAGGAAAAAACAGAATGCATAGGGTTTGGTATTTTAGATATCCATTGGGGATCTTCGAACTACCCCACAGGTAAGGGGTGACTATTGTATAGCAAACCTATGGAATATCGTGCAGCCATTTAAATGTTTATGAACACTATGTGGTAACATGAAAAAAATTATTCATGATATAATGTTAAACAAGATGCAAAACTGTGTGTGTGTGTGTGTGTGTGTGTGTGTGTATAAAATGACTACATCTCTGTAAAGTGTGAACCAGGTAAAATGGCTATACTACATTAAAGTAGACTTTTTTATTTTCTAAAGATTTTTCTTATTACTTATTTATTTTTAGGAAGAGGGGAAGGGAAGGAGAAAGAGAGAGAGAAACATCAGTGAGTAGTTGCCTTTCATGTGGCCCCCACTGGAGACCTGGCCCGCAACCCAGGCATGTGCCCTTACTGGGAAGTGAACTGGCGACCCTTTGGTTTGGCAGCCCGTGCTCAGTCCACTGAGCTACACCAGCCAGGGCTAAAGTAGACTTTTTTAAATAAAGGTTTTATTGTCTTCTCAAATTTCAGGGTTCCTTATCCCTGAAGTGTTCCTCTCCCAGTTCTTTGCATGACCTGCTCTTCTTCATCCTGTACTCTTGGTGCAGATGTTGCCTCCTCCAAGAGTGGCTTTCCCAGTTGCCCCCACCCTGCTGCTCCCTCCGTAGCGCCCCATTAGGTCCTGCAAGAATGTGTTCCTCCATTTGTCTGGCACCCCACAGCACAGAGTCCACACACTGAACACAGCAACCCCCACCCCCAGAGTAGGCACTTGAATGTTTGTTGATGTATAAATCCTAATGTAATTAATTAAAAATAATATAATTTTTTGACATAAACTGATCTGAAACAACAATGACCAAATCAGAGCCCAGTGTAGTAACTTTTGTAATGAAAAATCATTCTTTCATGAGAACAAAAGACTTAGGATTCCCGCCATGGCTTTGTCTCTTCAGGTACCAAGGTGGCTAAGGAGCTGATTAATAATCTGAAGATGCCCAGGGTGAATGGAATTTGGTGCCAGGGAAGGCAGGTGGTCTTGAAGGCATGACCTCTGGATCTTGGTGACACCAGAGGGACATTTTTGTTTTACAACCTAAAGCTTAGTCCCAACAGAACTGAGTGTTTCTCTTTGCTGTCAGCCCTGGACTCCTGCCCATTGTCCCCAGCTTTTTTCCTGCAGTTCTTTTCTGCTGAGTCAATTCAGTTCTCTCTCTCACCCCCCCCCCCCCCGTAAGCATGCAGCTGTAGTTCACTCATGTTTACTGCTATATACAATGCATGAGTGAACCACATTTTATCAATTGTACTACTGATAGAAATTTGGGCTGCTCCTACAAATGATACTAAACATGACTTTTGTAAGAGTTTGTTGAAGGCACTCACTAGTAGAATCTCTGGGTCATAGGCTATGGGCATCTTGAAGGCTATCATATAGTGCAGATTGTTTTCCAAGGGGCTCGTACAGCTTTCAGTCCCACCAGCAGTGTATGACAGTTACTGTTCTTCTGCATCAGAGTTATCACTGTTCATACTGACATTTTGGGTCAGATAATCCTCTGTGGAAGCTGGGGTTGTGCTGTCTGTAGATGGTAGAATGTTTAGAGACACTCCTAGCTTCTATGTACCAGATGCCCATCGCCCCCCCGCCCCCAGTGTGACAACCAAAAGTGTCTCCAGGTATGATCAAATGTCCCCTGAAGGAGGGGAGGCAAAACCAGCCTCTTTTGAGAACTACTCTTCTATGTCTTTGCCAACATTTACTGTTACCAAGTCGCTCATCATACCTGTTAACACCACAGATTCTGGCAGGTTCATACAGACAGATTATGTCCCAGAAGAAGAATGTCTTCAGGCTTCCAAACACAGCTTATTGATGTTTGGGAGTTTTCCCATAATTGTCTTCTAAAACAAATTATTTCATTTCCAATATTAAGGGCTATCCTGACAAACCAATCCACATTCTTTAAGCTTTATTGAGGGCCAATCCAGTAAAAGAGGGGATTCTCAGGACAATAGTGGGCAGAGGTTCAGAAACCTGGGCAAGCCAGACCTGAGTGTGGTCTTTCAAATGGCAGGGGAATCAGTAAGCCACATTGGAGACCTGCAGGAATGGGTACTTGATTTGCAGTAGGACTGGAAATAGGCAAGATAAGGAGTGGAGTCTTGCCCAGTCATCAACACCTCTACTCTGTGGTTTATACATTTGTGTTATAAGGTGCGATGATAGGAATACATACTCATGAATTTAATTTGCCTAGTGCCCTGTTATTATTTTATTGAATTTAGCAAAGACAAGGAAAATGAACAAGTAACATCACCAAGTCTCACACCTAGAAAAAGGCTAAACCTGGCTTCAAACCCAGCTTTTGCTCCAGAGCCCAAGATTTTACTTTGCACTGCCCTCTCTCTCCTGTGCTCCTGAGCTATATTTCAAAATGGAAACAAAGCAGCAGTTTGGAGGAAGAACTTTTTGTTTTGCACCCTAGTTGTTTTTGTGGGTAGGCCACTGCAGATTGTTGAAAGCCATTAATTACCCATCATGAAAAAAATTTACCTACCTCCAGAGAAGCTTTTCCATGACCTGCATTCCCATGGCATGGATCTCTGCCCACAGAACCAAATAGGTGTTCAGGTGACACTCGTTTTGTTCATCTGAGATATGCCCTTATTTAAGATACCTAAGTTTTGAGAATCCAAACTTACAAAACAGTTCAATTTTTCCATCTAGATACAAAAGAGAAGGATTTTTTAAGGCACTTTACAGGGTTCTTTGAATTGGAATTCATCTAATACAACTACAACTTGACAGAGAAACTAAAAGTTACGGTGTTAAGGTAACTGAGAATTGACAATAAAAATCCCTTTGAAATGACAATAGGAGCCAGTGGGAAAGTGGGAAATGTTTAAACAAATAAACAACAACAGCAAAATTAAACTTTATTTCTAACCAAACCTGTTCAAGAACACATAGCTAAAAATTCATCTCTGCATCTTTGAATTATAAAATTCCTCAGGCAGGAGCTATGCACTTCAGAGTTCAGTGCCAATGGATTTTTATTGTGAAGTTTTACTGCAGCAAAAGTATAAAGCTAGCCCGATTTAGTGTTGACCTACAAGTACACTGGTTAAAAAATTGACTGATAAGGTTTTCCATGATATGTGATATGTGATAATTTGTTGCAAGTTAAATATCTGTTGCCATTTCCTGTGGGCCTCTGTTAACTGCCTGTTGAAGCTCTGGAACCCAAGAAGGGTGATTTCAGTGATGTCAGGCGATGATGTAAGAGCTGCTGATAAAGGAGGACCTGGGCTCAGTGCCCTCCTGCCTCTGCCAGCTGTGGCGCTGGTCAAGTTAACAGTGGGAGAAACAGCTGTGATCTGAGGCCATCAGTGTGTATGGGTGTATGGGGCCTTCAGGACCAATCACAACGGGCAGAAACAGAAAAACTGAAGTGCTAGGATGTGGTCATCTGTAGTGAAAGCCCTTTTATCCCAAAGCTTAAACTTCCATGTTTTTTAAACATATAAAGGGAGAGCATTTTAGAACGATTTTTGCTTCTGTTGAGATGTAGCATAATATCTGAGTTTCCTTGGGCAGCTTTCTTTTATACTTCACCTTTTATAAAAGTGAAAATATCACCCTCGTCCTCTAGTGCCATCTTTATGTCCCTGAACCTTCCCAATAATGCATTTTCTTACGTGGGAAACAACAACATATGGCTGTTTGGGGGATCCTACGCCTGGAAAGTGCTTGGTTTACAAACTGTTATTTTAACTGCAGAAAGTAATTTAAGAGGAGTCACAAGTGCTTTGAAAGCTCTCAATTTCCTGGCCTGTCTTTTAAAGGACTATTTGTTGTGAAGACATAAAGACTTGAATGGAATATTTATTACATTTTTTAAAAAGTATTGCATCAAGTAAGTCCATTCAGTGTTTCCTTAAGAGGAAAAATGAGGCATCCAGTGTGTGGAGGTTGATCAGAGTAATAGGTCACGGTCCCAACGGTGTTCAAAAAAGAATTTAGGGCTCCTATGGATTACTTTGACTTTTTCCCTCTCACAGTAACTCTCTGTATTTACAGCAATAAATGAGTGTTCTGCTCCATTTTCCAAAATAAATATAATGCTGAAGCTTCAAGTATTCTATATATATTTCTACTTTCCATAGAACAATACCTTGTCAACTTAAGATGCTATAACTCTAGTAAATGTGGGTACAGTACATTTTTTAATTCAAAACGTTTTTCCATGAAGATTAATCTCTAGCACAGTGTTTTATGTAAATTTTAAATGCAGTAATTAAATGACTTCTTACAAAAAATAAAAATACTTGGCTAGCACTACTCCTTGGCTTGACAGAAATTATCTAAAACTTAAAAAAATGTTTCTTCTTGGTCTTTTGCCTATTTATGTAGAATACCCTTTCTGGGAAGGTTAGTGGTTTGATTGGGAGAAACATATGCTTTTCAAAATGGTCCCATGCATAAACTCTGCCAGAGGACACAGAATAAGAACAAATAGGTCTGAATCTGGGGAGGAAAGAATCATGTGAAGCCCCTTGAGTCTGAACCTACATTTTGAAGGTTTTCCAAAAATTAAGATGAATCTGAACTTTTCAGTCTGGCTGTAGACCTTGGTTCTTGTAGGAGATGTCTTTGGGCATAGTGTTACAGGGTGTAGCCAAGAGGGGGGATCCCAAATGGGCATTTGAAATAGGGTCCAGAACTCAAGGTGTCCAGGAGATTTTAAGATGTCTTCACCCCTTCCCCCACATATGTGCCCCTTCCCCACAAATCACATATGTGGGGGAAGGGGCACACAGAGCAAGAACATGCATGCAGGGCAGCTTTGCAGCTAATCCATGGCATGGTCATTTAACATACCTATGGCCTTTGGCTGGTCACTTAGATATGCTAAATAGCTATGGCCATGCTCTAGACCAGGGGGATGGAAAGGGACCTCCCCCCCAAGATGGGACTGGGGGGCAGGTCCACTGAGTTACAGCACCTACGTGGGAGCTCGGAGAAGATTAGCTCCATGACATGGGGTCACACCTACCCAGACCCACGTTGGCAACCAGAAAAGCTGGAAAAGACAGCAGATTCAGGGCAAGTGATGCTGAGTATGAGAGGAGTCGGAAATGGGGCTGCAGAGGAAGATTGGCGCGGGGATTAAAACCCAGACACAGCAGCCATTGAGGGAGAACCACGCAGCCTTGACAGAGTGGAGACTCCCACAGCCCTAAGAGAGAGAACCATGCAGCTTTGGCAGAGTGGGGACTCCCGTGGCCCTGGGAGAGAGGACCACGTGCCTTTGCCAGAGTGGGAACCCCTGCAGCTTTAGAAGGGGGAGCCACCACCTGGCTTTAGCAGAGATCCCAGTGACACAGCTAAGGGTGCCAGGAACTGAGGGAGGCCTACCAGCCCAGCACCGAGTACTAGGAAGAACCAGGGACTACCTGAGCCATGGACTTCTATTTCCTTTCCTGAGATACAGTACTCTGGACTGGGCAAAGAGGGAAGGAAGGACTGTGTCTGTTTGTGGGTGTTTTAAGGGACTTTAGGATTTTTGATGAAGACATTAGGTTACTACTTTAAGTTTGTATAGCATTAAATAAACATTTCCTTTCCTTTTCATGAATCTCTGGCATGAGAGACATCTTTCCTATAGATGGTGGACATAACGGACCTGGGGGTTTCTTTCAGTAATAGTATATCATCCCAGGCTCCCCTTGTATTGTTCTGTAACAATAGCTCTGGGCTTCCAAACACCCCATATCCTGCTGGCATAAAAAAAGTTACATGAACCTTCCTTACACAAGCCTAAGCTTGGGGGGGCGGGAATTACTTTTCAAAAGTTGAGTTTCACTTCAGAGTTTCTAAACCTTAATTTTTAAAATGGTTTGTTTTTAAATTTTCAGCTGAGGAACATGCTGGCCGCCAGAGAGACACAGCACTTTGCTCAGTAGTGTGCTGACATGTAATGCTAACATGGGGACGCTAGGTGGTGCTTTTTCAGTTTTGGTTGGAAGGCTGAGTCTCAGCATCAACAATAGAGGTATTTGTAGTATTTACCCATCCAAGTGGTTGATACACGAGGGACCCATAAGCTTGAATTAAAAATGAGTCTAAAAGGGTATTTCTATGGGACAAAGTCTAAATTTAGCTTTGAATTCACTATTTAGCTGTGTAGTATTTGAATATCTTTTCATATGGACTAATTTTCAATGAGCACATACAGGGTTCCTGCTGACCATAGAACATGGTTTTAGGTGCAAGACAATTAGATGAGTCATGGACCTTGGCTGCAATCTCACAGAATATGGATGCAGTGGCTGTGAAGCAGTTTATCAACAAACATAAGACAGCTCATTACTAATATAATATGAGAAGCAGAATAGCCTCCCTAGAAATTGATTATCATATGAATTTTTCCTAATGGAGAAAACTCTGGGACTGAGCCTTGATAATGGGTATAGGAAGTTCTAAGAGAGGGAAGCGGCAATAAGTAGGAAAAAAACATGAGTAAATTGCATGTTTAAAAGGTCCAGTTTGGACACATTAGAAAGTATGTTATTGGTGGAGGTCTGTTATTGGGTTTTTAGTGCTGGTCAGAGTTGTTATTTGATACATATAATTTTGAAGCCTTATTTTAGCCATTGTAATGGTTTGAATTATGCCCCCCACCAAATTCATATATTGAAGTCCTAACCCCTTATACCTCAGAATGCAACTTTATTCAAAAATAGAGTCACTGAAGTATAATCAGTTAAGGTAAATTCCTAATGCAGTAAGGTGAACCCCTCATCCAATGACCAGAGTCCTAATGACAAAGGAGAATGCCGTGTGAAGATTGGAGTTGTGCAGTCACATGCCAAAGGACTGGCAGAAGGTAGGAGAGAGGCCTGCAACAGATGCTTTCTCGGTGCTTTCAGAGGGGAATCCTGCTGGCACCTGGATTTCAGACTCCGGCCTCCAGAACTGTGAGAGAATAAATTTATGTTTTTCTAAGTCATGTGTTTTATGGTCCTTTGTTACGGCAGCCCTGGCAATCTAATGCAGCAGTCATGGAATCTGTTTACAAGCAGTCCTTTCCAGAAGTGTGTCTGTAAAGCCCATCAATGTGGGCATGCTGTGACTGAAGAAGGGATGGGCAGAGGGCTTCTGGTACCCTGTCACAGGCTTGAGCAGCTTTCTTTCCGTTTGCTCCCCACTCCCACTTTGGTTTACAGGGATCCCTAAGAACAAGTTCAAACCGCTGTGCAGCTCATAAGCCCTACTCCCCATGCTATCCAACAAGGTTTGCTGCTCCTATTGTGCTGTTTTTCCACTGTCATCTTGATTTACTGTTGTTGCCCCTGCCAGGTTTTTTTTCACTTTTTAACAATTCTTACTTCTTTATCTAGTGTTTTCTTTATTAAACTCATTTAAATGCTATTTCCTACGTAAAGTTTTCTGTGAGTTCTATAAACCTCGTTGACTTTTCTCTCTGCTTCCTTTCAAAACTAACAGAACCATGTCAGGTCAGTGGTTCTCACCAGACTCTGCATCTTTTACTTAATTATGGGATGTGTTGCTTTAGAGAGCAGTGCTCCCCTCCATGGAGAGCACTCACAGGATCTGTGTGATAGTTTCCTATTGATGCCATAACAAATTACATAAAGCAGGTGAAAGCAAGACATATATTTCCTGTAGGTTCGGTACGTCGGAAGTCTGGGCTGGCTTGACTGGTTTCTCTGTTCCTGGTCTGAGGCCCAGATCAAGGTGTTGCTCAGCTGGGCTCATATTGGGAAGCTGTGGAAAGGATCCACTTCCAAGCAGATTCAAGTAGTTGGCAGAATCTTGTTCTTGGCAGTTGTGTGACTGAGGGCCTCAGTTTCCTTCAACCAGGAGCTACCCTTAGCTCCTCAAGGCCTCTTTCTATCCTAGCACCTGGGCCTCTGCATCTCACAGGCAGTGGTAGTACATTGAATCCTTCTCTCTCTGAGGAGTACTCTGATGTCTCCTTCTGCCACATTTTTCTGCTTCTAGCTGGAGAAATTTTCTGCTCAGGGTTTATGGGATTAGATTAGCCCCACCTTTATAATCCAGGATAATCTTCCTATTTTGAAGTCCATAATCTTAATTATACCTGAAAATTTTCTTTTGCCAAATTTACAGGTTCCAAGGGTTACGGTGTAGACCGTTATCCACTCTTGCATAGTCTTTAACAGCCAAAGTCATGAGTTATATTTGTTCTTTATTTCTTCTTCCGTTTACCTCTGTCACCCCTAGAGCAGCAGTTTCTCCATACATTTAGTTGTTATTTGATTAATTGAATGATTGATAATCAGCGAGGTACCATTTTGTGTTATTAAACCAAAGGCTAATGATCTAAATTATATTTGGGAGTATTGTTTTGTTGATTGAATATAAAATGTATTGAGACCATAAAATATTGAAGCTATATAGATTGGCAAGTGGCGGAGCCCATTTAGAAATGAGGTAATAAATTATGTAACTCTGAGTGTGTTGCAGAAATGGAGATGAGAGCAGTACCATTCTTCTGAGATGTGACTAGGACACCTGGATGTGACTGTTAGAGTAAGTGGCCACTAATTTATGTGTCTGGCACAAAATATCAATGATATTTTTAAGCAAGCAAATGAATGAGTATAGCACAATGCATTTTCTTAACTCACAATTCAAAGTGAGTTCAAAAGGTGAAACTTCTATTCTGAAGATTGAAGTATGTGTTGCTATCTATATTATTAAAATTGAGTGGGGGGAAATTTGTAGTCATCTTGGATTTTCCTTACAGTACAGAAAAAACTTATCTGCAGGCAGCAGTTTGTTTTATTCATATTTGTCCACATTACCTGTTTCTATATTGTGCAATATACTGAGATCAAAGAACACAATGATAGCAAGTGTGCTTAGCACTTGCCTCAAATAGGTTTCAGTGAAAACCTCCCTAACCAAGAGCAAACAGAGAGATGGAATAATTTAAATTTCCTAAAGGATAATTGTATGATTTCTGCTTAACTTTATATAGAGAAAGCAATACTCATCTCTCTGGCTCCCTCCTTCCTTTAGAAACATATCTACCCTTTAATTGAATTGCATAAAATGTTTTGTGTCATATAGCAGCCATATTACTGCCCGTCAGTGAGTTAAAAAATTACCTAGTATAACTTAAGTTACATGGGGGATTTTTCTTTATCTTAAAAATCCCCCTTGCAACTGAATCATTCATTTTTCAGTTGAAAGTACTTTAATTCATTGGGTTACATGGATCTTTTTTAAAAAAATCAAGATTAATTAAATAGGCATTTTCATTAATAGGGCATTTTTAGTAGTGTTATTTATAACTGCTCCATCAATGACATGAAGTCTTTATTTGTCTTCTATGAATTTTCCTCTTTTTTTAAAAAAGAAGATTCTATTTATTTATTTTTAGAGAGGGAAGGGAGGGAGATAGAGAGAGAGAGAAACATCAATGTGTGGTTGCTGGGGGTTATGGCCTGCAACCCAGGCATGTACCGTGGCTGGGAATCGAACCTGTGACACTTTGGTTTGCAGCCCGTGCTCAATCCACTGAGCTACGCCAGCCAGGGGAATTTTCCTCTTTTATATACTATCCCAGTATTGCTCAAAGTGAGAACCAAGGATAAAACCATCAGCATTTAACACCTCAAGTGCTCATATAAGATACCTGAGCCACTTCCATATCTTCTGAGTTATAGTCTCTGGGAATACATTTTTGAAAAAACTTCTTAAAACAACAACAACTGTGAAATATTCACAAACAAAAGTGTGAAAACCATAAATGAAAGCACATAGAACAGTTGCTCTTTTTTACAACAAACACTCAATAAAAATAGCTCTACTTTTGAAACCTGTAAACCCTGTGCAGATGGGAGCCCCTTACCCTTTGTATTATTATTGTCCCAAAGTAGGAGCACAGTAAGTACTGGTTTGTTAGAGGCATACCTTTCCATGGGCAATGGATATACACATTGAAGAAGGATGAGTTGAATGCCATTATTGCACTATGACAATAACTATTCTTGAGGTTTGATGGATACAAGAATGTAAAACACTATTTGGTAGACCCTTAGGTCAAAGTGTTATCAGCCTATCTGAAGATACATATTGGAAACAGGTGCTCATGTAGGGGACTTGGAGTAGACTAACTCCTTTTTTACCATTATTCAGGGTTCTCCAGAGACCTAGAGCTAACAGGAAGTGTATATGTCTGTCTGTCTATGTATGTATGTATGTATCTGTGTATCTATCTATCAGTTTACTTTAAGGAATTGATTCACATGATTGTAGCAAATGAACAAATCCAAAACCTATAGGATAGACTGACAGGCATGCTGGAGACCCAGGGAATAGTTGTAGTTCAAATCCAAAGGTGGTCTGCTGGCAGAATTACATTTTCTTCTGAAGGTCAGTCTTTTTCTATTAAGACCTTCAACTGATTGGATGAGGCCCACCCACATTATGGAAGATAAACTGCTTTAGTGAAAGTCGACTGATTTAAATGTTAATCTCATCTAAAAAATACCATCACAGCAACATGTAGAATAATGTTAGACCAAATATCTGGGTATGATGTCCTAGCCAAAATAACATATAAAATTAATTATCACAGTCCTATAAGAGTACATCACTTTGAGAAGAACAGTGACTTTTGGTGAAAGAACTTTAGTAGCTTAGAAGTAACCTCACAGGGAAAGAACTATGAAAGTGGTTCTCGAAGTGGTGCTCTGACCAGCAGCATCAGCATCAGCCAGGACTGTTAGAAATGCACATTCTCAGACCCCTGACTCTAGCCCCACTGAATCAGAAATACTAGGAGTGAGACACAGCAACCTGCATGTTGATAAGTTTTCCTCTGTGTGATTCTGATGCAATCAGAACACGAACTATTGAGTTAGGTAAATAAATACACCTCCGTCCCAGACTTCTCCCTCTGGTCTCTTGCTAGGACTCCTTGAGGGCCAGACCTGACAGGAATTCAGAGAGCACAAACCCCATTAATGAAGGCCAGGCAGATTAGCCTCCCAGGGTGGAGATCAGTGTGCAAAAAGGGTAGAAAATAAGTCAGGAACAGCAAATGGAAAATATCCTGCTTGCATTAAGGGACCTGCAGACTCAGAAGTCCTTCACAGATAAGTAACAGTTCAGATTTTAGAGTAGTTAGAATTGCCAAAGCAGAAACTTTAAGAAGAAAGAAATGTAGGTCAGATGTAGATTCTAAGGCTCATGCACATGTTTATGTATTGGGAATGCCCCGTGATTTTTCTTCTAGACTCACATTTTATCTTGGTCTCTCACTGGTGAACTGAGCTTGCTTTTTGCCTTAAGTCAGAATCCTTAATGTCCTTAACAGAACACTGTCTCTAACTCGACACGTCTGGCTTAGAAGACATGTGCACCTCTCCCTAATTCACAACACACAGGCTATCTATTTGTCCTTGTGGTGCTCATCAGAGAAGGCAGCCATGAATTGACTGTGGTCCAGAATTTATCAAAGTCTTGCTTGAGACATCTGGTCTTTGAAAGAGTGTGTCTGATGGACAAGTGATTTCACTGTGACCTTCAGGGGTCATTGCAATGGTAAGTTACACACATACTCAGGCTGTTAACATTTAAATCAGTTAACATTAAATCGGATATCTAGCTCACATTATTTCAGACCCTCATAGAAATTACTATGTTAACATTTAACATAACATAACATAACATATCACATATAACATAAATGTGATACATTTAGCTTACAAGGGCTATACCAATAATAATAATTAATATTAATAATAATAAATAATAATAGTTAATATTATTGTTGTTATTGAAGAGCTTTTCTATGCCATTCATTGATTGACTATTCGGTAAAATCTTACTGACTACCTACTTTCCACCAGTTCTCAGCACCAGAGGTAAAAAAATAATTATTACATGGTCCTTGCCCTCAAGCTGTTCATACTCTAGCAAATGAAATAGAAATATAAACATTTAATAGCATAGCATAGAATAGAATAGCAGATGATTCAAAGACAGAAGAGATGTAAAGAAAACCTTGTGAAAGTGTGGCCTCAGAAAATGAGTAGGAGTTTGACAAATAGACAAAAGGACATGAATTCATTGGAAGAGAAGCTATTGCAGGACCCAGAGAAAGAACAAAAATGGGAAGACATGGAGATGAGCCAGGAGCAGAGCAGGCACTGGAGCCAGTGGCTGGACAGGGGGTGGAATTGACACCACCAGATTACCAAGGCTCTATACTGTGTTCCTAGGAGTCTGAATTCCATCCTGAAGGTGGGGGGAGACATTAAGGGTTTAGAAGCCCCAGATTAATCTGATTAGATTTTAGTGAAGCAGGTTTGATATTTTGAAGCTATCAAACCAGTTTATTTTTTGACTTTTTAAAAAATCAATAGTCTTTATGTTTTTAGAGCAGTTGTAGTTTACAGAGAAATTGAGCAAAAATATTGTTCCCCTATTACCCTTCCCATACATACTCCACAGCTTTTTCTATTAACCTCTTGCATTAGTGTGGCACATATGTTACCAGGGGTGAACCAACATTACTACATTATTATTGACTAAAGTCCAGTGTTTTCATGCCAGCTTGCTCTTTATGTTGTGCAGTTCTATGGGCTTTGACAAATGTATCAATCATTGCAGAACCATGGAGTTCATAGTTTCACTGCCCTAAAAGTCCAGTATGTGACACCTAGTTATTCATCCCTCCACCCCTTTGCCCCTGGTAACCACTGTTAGTTCTACTGTCTCTATAGGTTCTTCTTTCCCAGAGTGTTATATAGTTGGAATTACACATATAGTTTGTAGCCTTTTCAGATTGGTCTTTTTGCTTGTAATATGCATCTAAAGTTCCTTTATGTCTTTCCATGGTCTGATAGTTCATGTCTTTTAATCCCAAATAACAAATCATTATATGAATGTACTGCAGTCTGTTTATCCATTCATTTATGGAAGGTCATCTTGGTTGCTTCCAAGTTTTTGCAATTATGAATAAGAATGCAATAAACAGTCATGTGCAAGCTTTGTGTGGGTAAATGTTCTCAACTCATTTGGATAACTACCCACAATTATGATTGCTGGGTAATACAGGAAGCCTCTGTTTAGCTTTGTGAGACACTGCCAAGGTGTCTTGCAAATGGAAGATACCATTTTGCATTCTCATCAGAAATGTAAGATAATTCCTGTTGTTTCACACCCTCACCATCATTTGGTGCTGTTTGTGTTTTGGATTTTAGCTATTCTACAAGGTATGTAGGATTATCCTACTGCTCTTTTACCATGTTCCCTAATGACCTATGATGCTGAGCATCTTTTCATATGCTTATTTACCATCTGCATATCTTCTTTGGTGAGGTGTCTGCTCAGATCTATTTAATTAGATTGTTTTTTTCATTGTTTAATTTTAAGAGTTCTTTGAATATTTTGGTTACCAGCCCTTTATCAGATATGTATTTTGTCTTTTCATTCTCTAAACAGTGTCTTTCACAGAACATGTTATTAATTTTAATGAAGTTCAGATTATAAATTTTTTCCCTCATGGATCATGCTTTCGGTGTTGTATCTAAGTCACTATATTTTCTCCTATTTTTAAACTTTTCATTGAAAGCTAATGTGCACACAGAAAAGTGTGCATGTTGGTAAAGCTCACTAAATTTTCATAGGTGGGACCTGTGAATGAACACCCAGGTCAACAGACAGAATATTACCAAATGCTCAGCCATCAGTTTGAAAGGAATGTTAACATAAAACAGTTCCTTGAGACTTTGAACAAAAGAAGCACAAAGTAAAATGATTTAAAATTGCAGTCCTAGTTAACAGGAGTATTACTGACTAGACTTTAATTATCTTCCAGACAGGAACCTTGTCTTAATTCTGAATTGAATTGGCAACACCTATTGAGTGCCTGGCACTAAGTAAGCAATTACTGAATTGTCAATGAATTAATTAATTAATGCAAGTGCTGTGATATATGAGGGTTAAGAAAACAAATCATTTCTATGGACAAGATAGTCAAGGAACCAATGATGGAGAAAAAATTGGGTGCCATTATTGACCAAAAGTTAGATAGAAATAATCAATCGGTCATTATCCATTAATCACATGTTATGCGTACTTCAACAAGCAAACGAGCGTCTCTCAGTAGAGAGGGGGTGTTGGATAGGAGTGGAGGGTACAGGGGTAGAAGAGTGGGAGGCAGTGTAGAGCACGAGGATTTAGTAAGGTCAGTCAATGGTTCTTTGCCTTAGCTTGATACTTGTTACAGTTCCACATCAGATTTTGATAGTCATTTTTAAAGGGAATGAGAAAATATCAAAGAAAATTGGAAATATGATAAAAAAACTAATGACAAGCCACACAAATATATTTTATACCAGACATAAGTGTGAAGATGTCTATTAATAGGAGACTATTTTTTCCTGGAATGAAGCATTTTATGAGGAGTTGGGAATCTGTTTCTTAGATTTGTAGAAGTCCAAATGAGACAAAGAATTAAATTAAGACACAAAGTATTTTGATCAAACATAAGGAAAAATGTCTCTATTTGCAGGATGATAATCTGCTGAGGTAAAGAGGGAAACTGTATATTTTTTTTTGTCCCAGAGCCTATCAGAAAATAGGGAGACAGTGGTCAGCTGCAAGCAAAACACATCCCTTCCTGTTAACAGAAACAGTCTCTATGGCCTCCAAATGCCATTTTTACTTTAAGGCAAAAGTAATGTGAAAATTAAACCTTAACGTGTGAAATGCACAAGTTGAACTGAGGACATGCTGACGTTTAATTAAATAGCAAACTTTTAAAAAGCCTAATGGAGGATCTTAAAGGATGCCTGTCACATTCGAGTTAGCACTGCGATGTGAAGACTTGCAATATTCTGCCTTTCAGATTGGTGATCAGTCAATAAAAGTTGATAGATACAGTGGAAATGACTTCCACATTAACCATAACCCGAGAAGCTGTTAGCATTTGCTGCCAACTGAGGCTTCTCTGCAAACTCCAGAACACCACTTTCAGAGGCAAATTCTATCACCCTGATGGCATTTTCTAGTTTTATTTGATCTTGAAAAACATTTCATTATGTTTAATTTGGGGAAATGAGATTTCTTTAATTACTATCAGTAGTAGCTATTAGAAGCTCAATTACATTTGCAAATTCATTTTTAAAAGCTTTATGGTTTTTCAGATAAAAAATTTTAAGTTCTAACTGCACCTATTAAAAGTTACTGTTCCTCCCTTTGGTGCCTACACTTCCAAGAGAGAAGATATATTTTATAGTTCAAAATAAATAATGCTAGAAGCTGAGGATTAGTCTAAATAGGACTTAGAATTACTCATTTGAATAAATTAGATATTTCATTAAATGAATCGGTTCATCAAATATGTGTACAGATTCTCTTCATTTGGGCTATTATAGACACTGAGCTGTACACAGTGTGCAAGGTCAGGATGTGCTGGGGATGGGGGGCAGGGGGTGGGACAGGCCCCCTACTAACTGGAAACACAGGCGTTGCTCATTGGTGTGCATGCCGAGCCCTTGTTATAGTCCTACAGTGACTTATATATCACCAGTATCATGTCTTCACAAAGGACTGTGGGAGGGCTTCTGCCACCAGTTTATCGCTCTCTTGAATACTATCGGTGGTTTTAGAAGTGACTCCAACTTCGTGTGCTTGGGAGCTTCTTGTTCACATAATTAAACAGTTATTGCCAGTAAGATAGCTTTTCCCAAACTGGGTGTTGCTCTTGTTCTCAGTCACAGCAGCATTAATAGGTTATTTTTCCTCTTAGAGTTTATAAAGAGATAATAAAATAATTTGTATATTGAGGTCTAGAAAAGATTGGCACTTGTAGTGAAGGGCCCATAATAGGGCATTGGCTTTCTCACTCATCGTCAGAATGTATTTCATTTGTAGCATCTAGAAGAGCATGTGTGTGGAGTAGGTATTTAGTACCAATACACGCTGGTGGGTGTGATTTCCTGGACTCAGTGGCAATTGTGAGCTAAAGCATAGAGGTTGCTATCTGGGAACAAGAAATAGAAAGCTTCTGTTAAAAAACCTTGGGGTTGGTTCATTGAATTGCAAAACTATTTCTGTTAGCAGGAAATATCAACTGTGCTAATAAAAATTATAAATGCCTTTGTTGCTGTTTGTCATGGATAAACACATGCAAATTTCCAATGATTTAAAATTGTTGTTCTTTGAATTCTTTTCTGCTAATACATACAAAGGTGAGAAAATGCCATAACTTATTTCTGGTGTGTGCATTTGAAGGACTTGGTTTTTGTGTATTGTATTTGGAGGTGTTTAGTTTTACTCTTCCTAATTTGCTTTAACTTTTACTCAGACCACTAAATACTTATTGATGGAAATTTGGGTTATAAGCTTTAGGAATTTGGTGTTTGATTGGATTAGTGTTTCAGGGAGCAAGTTACCCATGGTGCATGCTCGTGGAAGGGTACTCATGCCTCATGCCCACCATGGATTCCTACTGGAAGTTTATAAAGAGGTAAATAAGATAAATAATTAAATTAAATTATGATGAGCAAATAATTGAAAGGTAAGTGCCAGGGCACTCACAACTGAGTGTGTGAAAATAAAAGTCCCTCATAAAAACATGCCTTGCATTAGGGACTTAAAAGTAAAACAACTTCTTTTTTGAAAAATGTAGTGCCATATAAAATTGTCCTGCAACAGGAGTCTGCTGAAACACAAAGTCATTGTGGTTTACATTTTGTATCCCCATTTCATCCAGCCATTGCTCTTTGATAACTTTGTCACCAGAGAAGATATAAAAAATGAACATGAACATATGGTCGCAATGGCTTGAAACAATAATAAAGGACTGAGGCCTATTAATTGTTATTCTCAGAAAGCTTACGATTCAATAGCTGTCTAATTTAATAAAGTCTTGTTACAGTGGAATGATTCAGCTGTAAGGAACTTGTAAAATTGTAATAAGCAGTGGTGTCAATGTGATCTTTTAATTCTTGGGGGCAGCAGTTTTTCATGCTGCCTGCTCCCAGGAAAGCTTCAGCGTGCTGCAGAGTTGTTTGTCAATGCCTGGGTTTATTTTCTTTAAAAAAGTGTATTGATTGCAGAGTGAAAAACCCTTAGTTTAATAACAATCAATAAATAACAGACAAAAGGACGTTTGAAGCTTTGAAGTCTTTAAAATATGAACTAAACGCTCAATCTAGAGAGTTAAGTTATTGGTAAAAGAGGTCTGACCCAAGGGCTATCACAAATTCTAGAGTGCCAATTTACTCCTCTTCTGAGTCAACGAAGATGCTACGAATAGGATCTTAATTATTGGCTGTGGAGGAAAGTTAAAACTTATTTAGCACTTAGTAAATGTAAAACTTTTAGTAGATGGAGACAGGACTTTCCTGTTATAACCTCTAATCCACACACTGAAAGGCTCTTACTCTACACCCTAAGTTGTCTGATTTTAATGAGTGGTTAGATGTAACATTTTATTTCAGCATCTGAGAATATATGATAGGAAAGAATTTAAAGGTGTCATTTCCTGTCAGCATTAAATCTCAGAGGCTCTTGGAGTACTAAAGAAAAACAACATGTTTGTCTGTATGACTAAATAATCATTTACTCTATACATATGTCTAATGTTCAGAATTACCTAATGTTGAGATTCGTTTGACATAAAGTAGGCCCTTTGTCAATTGTTGAATTAAAGTAACTTGAACAATCCCTAACACTGAACACTACTTGCAGCCAGTGACTACAGAATCTATATTTTGCTACTTGAGAAGAAGAAGGGGCATTGTCTAATGTCTCAGCACCAAATGGTAAAATGTATTTCCATGTATAACACAAAACAGTGGCTTTGTACAGAGATATAATGACACATGGATAGAGTAAAAGATTTGTCCCTAACACACTTACAAGCACAAATATTACATGATTTCCAGAATTGCTGCCTGGCTCATCTTTTCTGGACAATGCAAACTTAATTTTTTGATTGTTGACAGTGGCTACAATTTCATTATATTTGGGGAATGACGTGCCAAATTATATTTGTTTCTCAATGACAATAAGGCAATTTCCCAACCTCATGGCTTCTGGGGAGTTTATGAATTTGGGATAAAAGAAATAGCACCTCCTGAAAAATAAATGATTACAATTGATTCTATTTCATGAAACATCAACTGGTAATCCAGGTTAAGGGTTCACAAACTATGGCTGAGCTTCCCCTCTTCCCCATCTGTTCTTTCAAAGAGTTTCATTGAAATACATCCACACCCATTTGTTGACATGCTGTCTATGCCAACTTTCATGCTACAAGAGCAGAGCTCAGTATTTGCAGCAGAGACTCTGTGGCCTGTAAAGCCGAAGGTGGTTACCATTCAGTGTCATACAGAGAAATTTGCCACCCCCTGCTATAGACAATCATGCTTTGCCAGCTCATTGTTCGATATGAGAGCATTATAATATTCTTCCTTTTTAAATTGAATTCATTAGAGTGCCTTTGGTTAATAAAATTATACAGGTTTCGGGAGTATAGGTCTATAACACATCATCTGGATGTTATTGTATGTTCACCACCCCAAGTCAAGTCTTCCGTCACCATTTTAGCTCCCTTAACTCTCTCCTATACCCTTCCACCCCCTCCCTTGCTGATAAACTAATAAAGTAGAAACACTCATAGATATGGAGAATAGACTGAGAGCTGTCAGAGGGGAGTGGATAATGGGGCTGGGTAAAAAAGGTGAAGGGATTAAGCAAAAATAAAAATAAAAACCTCATAGAAAACAATATGGTGATTGTCATCATAATATTCTTAATGTTAAAGATCATCTCTTTTCTAAAGACCCTCTGCTAAATCCCTTTTGTATCCCACAATTTCTAACAGGCCATGAAGAGGGAGCTTAGTGACAGCTGGCTCGCTGGTTGAAGTAAAAGTTTACTAAACTAGGAGAAATACTCCTTTATACTTGTAAGGGGAAACAGTCAAGCTCTATGACCCTGAAACCAGGCTCTGCTGTTTACTACAAATGGCCTTAGCTTCATAATCATAAAAAAATTGCTTTGGAGTCCTGGCCAGTGTAGTTCAGTTGGTTGGGCATCATTCCACAAAGCACAAGGTCACCAGTTCAATTCCTGGTCAGGGCATATGCCTGGGTTGCAGGTTCAGGTGTGCAAGAGGCAACCAATCAGTGTTTCTCTCCCTCTCTCTTTTACTTTCCCTCTTTTTAAAAATAAAGAAATGAAATCTTTTAACAAAATTTCTTTGGAAATAGTACCAACTCTTCTAGTGTTGTTGTGAGGATTTGGTGGGTACTACATAAAAAGTTCTTAAAACACTGTCAGAATTTATCATCAACATTATTCTTATTTTTGATATAGGCATATTTCTTACTTTTTCTTTCTATGTATTTTCACTTGATTTGTTATGGACCTGCTTTTGTGACTTCTTCATGACTAGGCAGGTACAGTTTAAATCTATGTACGTATTTCTTTGTCCTATACATAGGAGGGGTTGCTGCCACTGGCCATGGTTCAGATTTAATATCAGTGAGAAAATCTTGTTAAGTAGATGGATCCTTTTTACATAAAACAGTAAAATAAAATAAAGCCCAGACTCTGTGTGTTATTGTAGCTGTGCTTTCATTTATTCGATAACTGCTTATAAGTGATGTTCAGTGCACTGAACCCTTTGTGACTTGTGGACCATGTGTAGTTCCTCCTGGACTAAGAGGTGGGAGCTGCTGCTCTAGTTGTTTGGATGTGGTGACTCAGCATGCTTATGTAAAGGTGCACATTTTACTTGACAAGGGTAGTTAATGAGAGTTAAATCTCATTAGCTGGGGCCATTTTCTTTGTTCAGGTTGAATCTGATTCATTGGTCAAAAATTCTGGGAGTCTCAGCCTATACAAAAATATACAATTGTGGAGCAATGCATCAATATTCTATACCTGCAAAAGTGAAAGAATGACATTTCATAATGTTCAAGGCTGGGTGAAAAACTTAGCTTCTTAACATTGTTGCTTTCCAAAGGAGGCAAAATTTTCTAGGAGGGCTTATAAAGATATTAATATAATAATGATTAAAATGTTTTATGATCTTGCCAATTGCCTTTCCATCTTCATTAGTAGTTTAATTTTGTGCTTACATATGAGGCTTTATACTGCCTAGGAAAGTAATTTATAAATGTACATAAAAGTTTTACATATAAATCTACTGGTTCAAAAGCAAAATTCCACCATGTGCTCTCAGCTCCCTGGGAGAGGCCACTTCAAAGGGGAGGTTTTATGTCCACACAGCCACAAAGATTGAGGGTGGGCCACATCACCCTGGACGCTTAGCACCTTTTCAGACCTGTTGTACCTAGTGATCTAAAGTAACTTCCCAAGTGGAAAGAATTTCATTTTCCTTTGATTATAAGACATATGGAAAGGGAAAGATATCGGTGTGTCCATGTGGAGATTTAGCTGAACAACTGAGTTGTGTTTGTGCAGGTCTGACAAAAGCATCCAGGAGAGATGACTTTCAAATGAGAGAAAGCTGAACATTCAGCCGGGAGTGGGAACTGGGGAGGAGCCAGGAGATTACAAAAAGGGCACCTGAGAACACAATTTCGGATGCTCATAATTTTAAGTTGCACATAAGAGAGCTATAGTCATGACTCAGAAGTCTCTGCTGTGAGTTTCCGTATACCCAGCCATGTGTCAGATATTCGGTAAGTGGTAACAGTAGCCCACATCAGCCCATTTTTCATGACTGTTATTTGTACCATGCAGGGCCATGTTTTCTGTTTGCTTTCTCTCATGACTCTCACAACTCAGAAAATGAGGTTATCTGTTACAGTCTTCCCTATTTATATGACAAAGCAAAAGTTAAATGCACTTGGAAAAGACTTACAGATTGCCTTTTAAGAATATGCATTTTCCTCTACTGCAGATTAACTGTGCTCACTCAGCTTATATATAGGTCTTTAATGATTTTTCTATAAAAAATTATATTTCTGTTTAACCTTACACCTCAGAAATAATATAAACTCTAATCATTCAATATGTAATATTTTCAATTTCTTCTAACTTTTATAATTGTGTGAAATGAAATACTAAAGCATTAAATCAAAATTTGTGATTAGTTCCACATTGATCTTTTAAATATTATAGCTGACCTTTTAATAGAATGATAGAATGGTAAAGCTTCAATTTGTTAACAAGGGTAAGGCAAACTGCTAAATATCACATTGTTTTAAAATTTCTAGTATTTTAAACTTTAAAATATTTTAAAATAAGTTTTTAAAATTTAAAGTATTAAAAAGTAAATTTTTAAAAATTAAAATTTGAAAATATTAAAAATAATTTTTACTTTAACATTTTAAAATATTTCAAAAATTTATAATCTATTATATTGAAGTAATAATGAAGGCTGGCTATGTAAAAAATACTCCAGATGTTTGGAGAGAATTTTCTACAATGAAATTGGAAGTATGAAGGCATTCTAGTGCTTTTTTCCAAATGAATAAGAAGTATCTGTGAGAAATTAATATTAATTATTCATGTCTCAGAAGCCATTTCTCTGGCAGATTTGAAAAGAAATCTCCAGTAAGTAGTACCTTATATAGCCTATTTTCATTGTTATAATTATTCTCCTGTTTTAGAGACGTGAATAATTATCATAGCAAATATTCTAATTTTCTGTATACATAATTATACCCATTCACCGATGAAAGGCAGGAATAAAGGATTCAATCATAAAAAAAGGGAAGGGGAATTATTCTTTTGAGTAGGTTTTTCTTCCTGCAGCTCTGTAAAATGTAGTAGGGTGAATAAAAAGAATAATAAAATGTGCTACCCTAAAAAAAGGAATTATAAATGCCTTTAAGGACCTACTGCAAATCCTGTAAAAGAAGACAGTTTTGTCTTACTATTTAAGGAGTGAAAGTGAGTAGTCAGGTAAGAGTTTTGAAAATGAAGTTTAGCATTATAGTCTCTGGGTTGCTGGGGAGGGCATCAATGAAACCAAAGGCAATGGTAGAAAAAGACAATGACAAACAGGATGAAATGTATCTGTGGGGTTTTTAAACTAAAGAAAATCTCATCCCATTATCCTCAGAGTGAGTGAAGACTGAAGTTGTAACTGATACAAACTTTGCAAACCTAGAGCTGGCTGCCAACTACCAAAAATAAGTAGTTGGAAGTCAAGAAGATTCCGTTTAACTCATCAAGAATGTATGAACATTCTGGAAAGCTCAGTGATATGCTCATATTCTATGGAATTTCATTGCCAACTGCAAGGCCCAATCTCTGCCTAAGGGAAAGCATGATCTTTGAAAAGATAGGAGATAATAATTATATATGAAATGCTTAACAAAAGATATATCATAATTTTTCAATAACTAAGTTGAATATTAGGAACATCAGTGTATGTGGAGAAGGCAGAGCAGGTGTTAACCTTTATAGTAAATACAGCTGAAGTTCAAGATTAGAGCCTAGAAGAGAGAGTAAAAGATTTTAGAATCTTCTACATAGGAACAAGGAGAGGAAATGTAGTGACTCAGAGTTTGAACTGGAAACTAAATCTGCTGGAGAAATCCACTCATTCTCCACCAGTTATCTGAGGGGAAAGAAGACCAGAAACAACGCACGAGGGTGAAATGGGAGTACGTGAATCAAGGTCTCTCTAAAGTGCATAGATTGATTCAGGGCTGAGATCTGGAAGAAAAAAAAAAACCTTAAGAACACTGAAACCCTCTCTCTTCCTTGCATAAAGTATATGCTGAATCTACAGGAGAGAAAAGAGTATTTAAGACTTCAGTCAGGTAGGGAGGTACTTAATAAAATTGACTTCTGAGAGTCCCCAAAGGAATAGATTAATAGCTACTGTTGTTGTGATCAATGAACATGACAACAGAGAAAGATCTGTGACCTGGGGAGAAGGAGTCATTGACTTCTTATAAAAGGACCCACTGGTGGGTAATTGAAACTGTTTTCTAACTAAAGTTGAGAATTGAGCATTTTGACCAAATCAGCTCAAGGAAATGATTGGGATAAAGGGAAAGTGTGTGCCTGAATTAGGCAGTCAGCTGTGGATACCAGGCTTATTACTCACTTTGTTCTTTCCTTGGTCAGTGCCTCCATCACTCACACATTTGAGAGGAAAGGTTTTTCTGAAAAGCTTATCATACTCAGAAAGTTAGTGAGCTGGAACACCCAGTAGAAAGGCCTTTTCCAACTCAAGTAACATTACTAATGAATGACAGTAATAAAAAAGAAGCAGTCACTGCTGTCCCTGTTCTGGTAGTCTTTCACTCCTGGAGCCTACCCTGAGGAAGAATTACCTTGCTCAAACATCACTTAGAACCTGTCACTCCTCAAGATCCACTGAGACCTGCAGTTATTTGGGAACCAAATTAAAACCAATGCCTGTAGGGTCTATGTTTTCACCACCTTTCTTCCCAGTTGGGTAATGTTATCGTTTTAACATCACCTTGCCTGTCTTACACTAGCAAAGAAAAACATGCCCTTAGCCTCTTAAATCTATAGCTTCATCCACCTAATTATCCATACAGAAATGTCAGTCACCTTTGTTGTTATCAAATGGAATCCATACTGTAAAAAACCCCCAATATCTGTATACCCCCATCTTATAGATGTTATGTTTCATCTCATTATACTCTTCATATCATTAGTAATTATGTTTTTCTTGCTATTGCAGGGAGGAAAAATTCCCATCTCCCTTCTTTGGGTCTCTGACTGGACCCAAGAATTAAACTGGTGTAAGATGGATTAACTGGAGAAAAGCACACACATTTTATTGCATTTTTACATAAACACATGAGCCTTCATGAGAGAATGAAGACTCAAAGAAGAGATCAGAGCAGAAAGCTTTTATAGCTTTAGGTGAAGAAACATCAATTTGTGAAGAATGGACAAGACTTAGGGGTTTGGGTTAGGAGTAGCAGGTGGCAAAGAAAGACAAATACCATATGAGCTCACCTATAAGTGAAACCTAATCAACAAAACAAACAAGAAAGCAAAACATAACCAGAGACATTGAAATTAAGAATAAACTGACAGTAACCAGAGGGGAGGTGGGTGGAGCTAGTGGGGTTAAAAGGGGGAAAGGTTGTCAAGGAACATGTATAAAGGACACATGGACAAATCCAAAGCAAGGTAGGATTAAGGGTGGGAGGTGGGATGGCCTGGGGGTGGGGAAAGTGGTGGAGGGGAAATAGAGACAACTGTACTTGAACAACAATAAAAAAAAAAAGAAAGAAACTAGAAAGATAAAGTTTAGTTTAACAAGGTTTGTTTGTATAGATTTTTCAGCCTCAAATTCTCTGTCTCTGGTAAAAAGAATGTCTTCCTTCTTCCTGTGTATAGGGAGGGCACATCTCACCCAAGGGTTTTATGACCTACTTCAGGGAAAGGATGAAGGATGGGGGAGGTCAGAGTGACCTTCCTCCCTCTGCTGTTTTCTTTAAACTCCTTCAGCTTAAGATACTTCATATACCAAGGTGCCCTACTTTGTGGTGATGTGTTACCCCATCACTGTGATTGTGGCTAATTTCATGGATGTATAACATGTAAGAGTTGAAATGGACCTTAGCATTTTTGAAGGAGGTCCAAAAGGGGCTATTGTATTTTCCAAAGTTGCAGAGCAAGTTAATGGAAGGTCAAAATGATAATGTTAGCGCAGCTAACATTGCCGCTGGTACTGATGTCAGCCATGGTGTCAGCCTGCCTGGGTTCACTGCTCTTTTGGGCCTGGAACTGAAACACACCCAAGGCCTAGATGTTATGCCTAGTTTGACCAAAGCTCTGTCTCTGTGATCAACAGACCCAAGCCTTTGTTTCTAAGATTACTTGATGCTAATCAGAACCTCATTGCCTTGAGGGTTCACTGCTTAAGGCAGTGGTCATGCAAGGGCTTATATGGGAGTCAAATGAGGCTATTCTCTGTCCCCCTTGTTCCTCCTCTAATAGGGTCTACTGAATGACTAGCTAGAAGAGAAAAGGTCACCGTGGGGGCAAAGCCCCACTCTGCAACTCTCTGTTGCTAGGCCGCCAGAGCCTTCCACACAGGTGATCTTCCATATCTCACCCACTGTCCTTGCTCTACTCACTTCTGTCTAACTGCCTACTACAATAATAACTCAGGCTGCTAGCCTCATACTTTCTTCACCATAGGAGTCATGATGGTGAAAAACAAGATTCTTAAAGTGATGAAAAATGTGGGAAATGGATCAATATATAACTTTCTGTCCTATTTTTTAGCTGTATACTCAAAAAAAATCAAAATTGCATTACCTTATATGGTGAACGCAATGTAACTATTTTCTTTTTCACTTGTAGCCTTAGTTGAAAATAATAAAGATCACTGGCTATAAGCACAATACAAATTAATTTTCTCTTTGTAGGATACTATATTTATAATTTTTTCCAACATACCTCTACAATCCATTTCAATCTTGACATGCCAAACCTTCATTTTATCATGTTTTTCTGTACAACCCATCCTGAAAATAATTCTCCCATAAAATTCACATCTGTATCTTTTGCTAACTCATAAAAATAAAGGTAAATTTTGCATAAGAAAATTAAATCCTATGGAGGGATTCACCTGTGGCATTTCTCTGTTAGCCTTCCTGTGTAGCAGTCTAGTATTGAGGACATTTTAAAGATCCTCCTGTCTTCTTTACCCTTGAAATTTCTTTCTCCCTCCCCCTCTCTGTCCTTTATTTCTCTCACTCACCTTTTCCTCTTTCGTCTCACTTTATTTTTTTAAACCAAGCTCTGTATCTTTTTCAATTTTTTTTGTTAGAATAAAAGCTTTGTCTGTCTTGGGTGATGTTATCAGCAGTGCGGATATATACTGGGCAGCTTCTATCCTAGCATCTCAGAATCTGATTCTGTTTCTTCTGTTACAGCCAACAATACAGGCTTTAAAAAAATCAATTCTTAAGTTCCTTATCTGTTTCTCTGCTTCTAGGGTAACTGGATCTTTCATAAGTAATGGGAATATTGAATTCAGGGAGCCTTACAGGGAAAATATATTGTAATTTGTATAAAAAGCAAAAGTGAGACTGCAATTAGGTACAATAACTAATGCTTCATTTAGACCCATTTCACACTGAATTGATAGAAATTGGCTAATATAGAGTTTTTTCCATTAAAAACTAGTTTTCATGAAAATATAGCAGTTTAATTTTGTTGCTGGTATGTGTTTGGTTTATAGAATTCTGAAGAAAATAAATTACGTGTCGACTTTAGATTCTCAGTAGGTAGCAAGAGAATTAGAATGGTTATTCTGGGTCTCTGTGTAACCTTAAAATGTTTCAGTACATATTGGATATTGATGGGTAAACAAATGGTGATATGTATGACTGCCTAGACAGAAATTAATAAGCAAATCTAAGCTGATCTTGAAGTTCTGAATTGATTATTGAGTCTTAATGTCATGCTTTATATTTATATCATTGAATCATAAGTAAACTTATATTTTCTAAAGGTCTGTTTAACTTGAAATTCCCATTGCACAGTATATAGCGTTTTTTTTTTTGCCAGATTTGACATTTCTTTCTTCTTTATTTTTATTGTTTACACTATTACAGATGTCCCCATTCTCCTGCCATTGCCCACCTATCCTTGCCCTTCCCCCACTTCCCTCTGGCCATCGCCACACTGTTATCTGTGGTTTATGCACATATGTTCTTTGGCTAATGAGCTTACATATTTTTCATCAATATCCAGGAACATCATTTCATCTCCATGTCCTCCTCTAATGACCTCTGTTCTTTTCTCACCATCTTTTAGATCCCTTTTTCATCCAAGGGTGTTAACATTTTCTTCATGATTTGTTGATCATACGATATTATTCTATAAGCGTATAATACTTGAACACATTTCAGGAAATCTTTAGAAACAGAAACATATGTCTTTCTCTTCATTATCATGTATCTCTTGAGCATCAAGTCAGCACAGATTACCTCAAGATGAGTTGATGCCTCATGTCACTCACTAAGCAGGGCTCACGTGGAGTGTTGGGAATGTGTGGGGGGTGGTGGGGGGGGGCGGGCAGCTCTCTTGTTATGGTGGATGCTTCACCTAACCAGACCATACATGGTGCCACTAAAATTTCCACAGCAGGAAAATTCCCCTACTTTTCCAAATTCTTTGAATGTTCTATCACTAAGTTTGTCAGTATTACCACCCACTGATATGACTAGAATTACCAAATATAATTAGTCATAAGGTGGAGGTCTAATTGACACTCTGAAATCATGTTACTATTTTAAGGTTAGCCTCTGAAGTTTTTTTAAAATTGATTTTAGAGAGAAGATGGAGGGGGGATGAGAGAGAGAGAAAGAGGGAGAGACAGAGACACTGATTTGTTGCTCCACTTATTTATGCATTCATTGGTTGATTCTGGTATGTGCCCTGACTGGGAATCTAACCCGCACCCTTGGTCATTGGGATGACGCTCTAACCAACTGCGCTTTCCAGCCACAGCTAACCCCTACAGTTTTTGCACACCACAGAACAAGGCATCTGTTCAAAACCATACTAGGTGGTGGGATTTAACAATAATGTCTCTTATTGGAGTGTAAACACAAGGTTTTATACATTTCAGAGTATTAGTCTGTGATTAAGTTAGCCTCTCATGTGTTACGTTTAAATATGATCTAAAATATATTTCTCCTCAGTATTAAAGTTTGATCTACTTGAAAAAACATGTTTTGAGATTTTTAAAAATATTTATATCTACAATATTTATTTAACATGGACTGATTATTAAAAACTAAAATATCAGGTTGGCCAATTAGATTTTTCCATAAGATGGCTCTAGTAGTGCTTAGTTGTCTTTAACTTCATTTGAAAAAAATTTGTTAGATCATATTGTGTCATATCAGCATGCATTTAAAATAAACTCATCAAAATTGGTGAAATTTTGTGTAGCCATTTTAATATTGAAGATGGAAGGAAATAAGATACATTTTTGGCATATTATGCTTTATTTTTCAAGAAAGGTAAAAATGCAACTGAAACACACACAAAAAAATTGTGCAGTGTGTGGAGAAGGTGCCGTGACTAATGAAAAGGCTCAAAAGTGGTTTGTGAAGTATCATGCTGAAGGCTTCTCACTGGGCAATGCTCCACAGTCCGGTAGACAAGTTGAAGTTGATAGTGATCAAATTGAGACATTAATTGAGAACAATCAATGTTATACTGTGTGGGAGATAGCCAAAATACTCATAATATCCTAATCAAGCATTGAAAATGATTTGATTTGATGTTTAGGTTCCACATAAGTTAAATGAAAAAAACCTTCTTGACCATATTTCTGCACGTGATGATCTACTTAAACATTCCATTAAAAAACATTCTGTTTTTAAAACAAATTGTGATGGTTAATGAAAAGTGGATACTTTGCAATAATGTGGAATGGAAGAGATCGTGGGGCAAGCAAAATGAACCACCACCAACCATACCAAAGGCCAGCCTTCACCCAAAGAAGGTGATGTTTTATGTATGGTGGGTTTGGAAGGGAGTCTTTCATGAGCTCCTTCGGGAAAACCAAACGATTAATTCCAGCAAATACTGCTCCCAATTAGACCAACTGAAAGCAGCACTTAACAAAAAACATCAGAAATTAGTCAACAGAAAATGCATAATCTTCCATCAGGACAACGCAAGATCACATGTTTCTTTGATGACCAGGCAAAAACTGTGACAACTTGACTGGGAAGTTCTGACTCATCTACTGTATTCACCAGATATTGTGCCTTCAGATTTTCACTTATTTCATTCTTTACAAAATTGTCTTAATGGAAAAAAATTTTTCAGTTCCCTGGAAGACTGCAAAAGGCACCTGGGACAGTTCTTTGCTCAAAAAGATAAAAAGTTTTGGGAAGATGGAATTACAATGTTCTCTGAAAGATGGCAGAAGGTAATGGAGCAAATGGTGAATATATTGTTCAATAAAGTTATTAGTGAAATGAAAAATGTGTCTTTTATTTTTACTTAAAAACCTAATGAACATTTGGCAAACACAATATGTATAGAATTTGTCAAAGTAGCTAAACTATATTAGACAATATAAGCTATATCATTCCAGTTAGCTATATCTTATTTTTATATGGGACTTTCAAGTTTTTATAGTGCTTTATCATGCATTATTTTGGTCATTCCTCATGATGATACTATGAAATTGTTTTGGGCAATTTTACTCTCCCTGACATACAGGGGAAACTAGCCTAAACAGTTGTTTTAAGTTAAGTGGCTTGTCCAAAACCACTTGATTATCAAATGGTGGAGTCTAAATTAGAAGCTGGGAGCATTCACCATTCTCTGTTTAAATATTTTCCCAATCTATTATTTAGCTTCTTAATTCAGTTCTTTCAAATGATCTTTGTAAAATCTTTATCAGATCTTATCATTCACTTGATAAACCTTGGTAACAAGTTACTGTTTCACCCAGGATACAGTCCCACATCCTTAATATGGCCTTCATAGTGCCCCGTGGCCTCTCTCTTGCTCTCACCTTTGTCATGTATCACTCCTGTCCCCTTGGTCACTAGGCTTCCCGCATACTGTTCTCTTTGTTCTTCCCACATATGACTCAAGACTTCCCACTTGCTATTCACCCCACCTGGACTGCTGGGCCCTTCTCTTTTATCTGGTAACTCCTAATCATCATAGAGTTCTCAGTTTCAACGTTAATTTCTCAGAGAAGCCTTCACCTAACCCACCAAATAAAACCAGTTCTTCTTGGTGTCTTCTTTCAGCAAACCCTTACTTATCTATCAGTTTATACTGATATATTTATCTTTGTGAGTTTGTTTAACACCTACATTCTCCCTTGTGTGAGGTCTACTGCAGTCAGAAACCATGTCAATTGGGCTCATTGCTAGTCTCCTCTGGTCTAGTTTCTGGCACATAATAGCTGCTCAGTAAACAAGTGTGGCCTGACAGAATGAATAAATCCATGTGGGTGTACACATAGCTCTGTTGCTAAGCAGAGCTTTCTATTAAATTAGAAAATATTGTAAAACTAGTAGATTTATCTCTATTTCCCAGGAACAGGTAGATTGAAGTGGCTTTCTGATGGTTGAAACAATTTAAGCAAGTCTTAGAAAGTTATCAGGAGTTCAGAAAAAATAGAATTGGATTACCTAGGGAGATTGTGGAGTCTTCTCTGGAGGTTTAATCAGAAGATAATAATTATATTTGAGGAAGTTTAATGTCTATATGAAGGCTCTGAGATATAGACAAGCTCTTTTGGGATATCAAAGACTTGGACTTAATATACCTTTCTTTTTGCTTTTATGTTTGTCAAAGGCCCAACTAACTCTTTGCTTGTACCCAAACAGGGAAAGGACTTTAGAATTCTAGGCTCACTTCTGATTTCTTTTTCTCCAGCATGATGTGCAGTCAGCTCTGCTATGTCATGATCTACCTGTTCCTAAAGATCACTGCGCAGGGCTTGCAAGTAAATGAAATTTTGTCAGTGACACATTAAAAAAAGATAGGAATCTAACAAAAAGGGCAATTACATTTTTCATGTGTTAGATGATTAAGAAATATGTAAGTAATGTGCTAAATATAGCACTGTACCCTGAAAAAGGCATGTAGTTTACCTATAGAAGTGTTCATTGCCAGCTTGAGTTACTATGAAGCGGCAGAAGGAAAACTGTAATGGGAGGAAAAGGTGTACTTCCATCTGCAGATGGTGGTGGCTCATCCCATGCAGGGAGGACTGAGGAAACTGCTGGGTCTCTGAGATGTGTGTGATTTGTGTGGTTCTGTGCTAGGTTCAGTGGGATGCAGTCTTCTGTGTTGGCTTATGTTTCTCATGAATAAAATAGGGCACATAAGCAAATGTGGGATTGCGTGCCATGCTAAAATTTCCCCTGATATATCAACTGCATTGGAATGAATTTGCACCTTTAAAATACAAGTTACAACTGAATTGAACATAGTAAGAAAAAAAAAGGGTATTTGGGTTCTGAAAAACTTGGTTCTGGTTCTGAGGACTAGATATAGTAATGAAAGTGAGAACATTTTGCAAAATGTAATGTGCTTTCTGAATTAAAAAAAAGTTCTTATAGAACTTACGTCAGTGTTAGAGATGGAAACTATAGAAGAACACAGGATTGAAAGTTTGCCCACTTGGAGAGAGCTTTTGTTGAGAAAAATATGCAAATTTTCCCTTTGAGTGAGAGTCAATAAAGTCTATGCCACTAGGGGAAGGAAGAGAGTGCGGCTGGCAAACTTTCTGTGGACATGTGTTTAATGTCACTTCTTAGACTCAGCCCCAGGGCTAGTGTTTATGTTCCTGGGGTAGTACTTTAGGTGTGATGTTAAGAAAAGCCAAAGGGGAGAAATGGAAGAGGTGATTTTGCTAAATGAAACTGGGAGAAATACAAATATGAGAACCAAACAATTTTGAAAAACACTCTTAGAGCTCTCTTACAATGGCTTATTAAAGCCAGCCAAGTTCAGTGCATCAGTGGAAAGAGCGATTTTGCCACAGAAATGTGGTAACCCAGATTTAGGTGACAGTGTCTTTGCTTACTGCTTTTCAGTACGTAGTGGCACTATATAAATAACACCCAACCATTCTCCATCTCTCACTCCCCTTCAGCCTCCCTCCTGGAGAAGATGCAGAGGAAACCTGTGGGAGCAAACCAAAATTGCTTTGAGGATAAGTTAGTTGACATCCGGGATACAGCTAGCATGAAAAAAGAAATATGACCAGTCCATTGATATACTCTCTTGCCACTGTTAGCCATGTTTTATAATTTAAGTAAAATTTTTTCCATATTTGGAAAGTAGGTATGGCTTATTGTAAGCTTTAATGGTTTAACAGAAACATATACCATTGGAAGAAAATTGCTTTTAGTAAACAATTTTTTACTTCATTAGTCTAGAATTTCCTGTAACTTTTTCTGTATTGTAAGGGTATCATCTATTAATATTTGAAAGGACCTTAACAAGTTGGGCAGAAAGATTATCCATACAGAAAACCTCTTTTATTAGATCTTCGGGGTTATTCAATATAGGAGTGAACGAATCTACAACATTCTTTACTTTTGAATGAAGAAGGGATGCCATTTTCTCTGCAAAACTTCACAACCTCCATAGGATGTACTTCTAGACATATACCATTTTTTATTGCCTGTTTCTAGAACCAAAGCACAATCTTCCAAATTCTATAATATAGGAGACTTACTCATGGTCTTTCTAGTCCAATGAGTCTATATAAAGAGTAATGTTGATTGTGTGTAATAAATGTGTGAATGGTTTATATTTTAATGTATCTTTAACTTGGGTTAAATATATGTAAATATAAAATTTGCCACTTTAATTCTTTCTACAGTGCTTTGATGTTAATTAGTACATTCCTCTTCCATTGCCACGTTTTCCTCCTTTCCAAAGCTGCTGGAAAGTGACATATATAGATTTGATTTTGATTTTACTTTTTCTAATTCCAATAGAACTAACTGATTGTGGGAGTCAAAGATGGACAATTGAAAAGTTAAGGACATAGAAGTTACAACCCTCACTTAGCAAAAGGCTAGCTCTATAATCAATAAGCAAATATTTCTAGTGCTACTATGCAGGGAGTAATATGCTAAATAAAAAACATATATGCATAGTTGACATAGTTCTAACCTCAAGCAACTATTCATCTGGTTGGAGAATTAGAATAAAATTTTATTAAAAATAAAGATAGAAAAAAATAAGTAAGGACCTAAAGGTTGTTAAAGATTGCAGCTACTGTTGAAACTCAGGGATGGGAAAGAACAATGAAGTAATAAGGGAAAGGTTCTAGAAGAGAAGGCTTAAGCAGGAGAAAAAGCATAGTCAAAGATGCAGAGTCAGGGGTGTGAGTTTAAGTACTTTTAGAGTACCTTCATTTCCAGATTAGACCTAATGTGTTCTTCATGGTCCTCAGGAGAACCTTTTCCACATGAGTTAAAGCTGGAGAAATCCATCTTTGTTTTTACTTCCTATGAATATACCCCATCCAATGGACACTCTTTCATCCTCAGTAATCCATGGTACAAAGTCATGGTGTCTAATGTATTTGGAGACTAAGGTCTCTAATTCCCTCTTTTCCTTTAAGAATTTATATGACTCATAATCAGGGATTGAGTCTTTGATTTTCATCAAAGAATATATATTCTAAATGCAAAGTGCTTAATTTAGTAACAATAGTAACTATAAAAGCATGACACACTAAAGAGAAAAAAAGCAGTAACAACAAAATAAAAACAACATTAGCATGGTTGAGTCTACAATGTCAGGAGGAGCTGATCCTCTGTGCTTTTCCCCAGTTCTAGGCATAAATTTTTGCTGAACAATCTATACTAGGTCATCCAGTCCATCTTTTATTTTTTGATTCCTGTTTGTGAGATGAGCTAGTTTTCTGGGATTATAAATACAGTGGGTGGTTTAGCCTAGTTTTATCAACAAACATCTAATTGGACAAAATAAAAACATTCTTTAACCTTATTCTCATGAGCTCCATGGTCTAATAAACTTGAAATTCTTTTCTCTTCTATAAAACACAGTAATGTTCCTTTTAAAGCATATACCAAAGATTGAAGAAATGAAATAATTGTGAACAGGCACTAATGATATGAGTCATTATTACTTGAATTATTATGCTTTGGATAGTATTATTGGATCATAGATCTTCACATCTGCACAGGAAGCCACCTGGTTTAGTGGAAATTATTTGAGCATTAGAGTCAAATCAGCCAGGATTGAAAACCTGTTATCTTCTGGTTTTTATGACAAATTATTCAGATGTCTTTAATCCTTGTCTATAACAAAAGATTAATGATAGAACCTACTTCATGGTGTTTTTAAAAAGGACAAAATTAATTATTGTATACATAGAATCCAAGTTAGCACTTTGTAACCAACAGCTAGTATTAATTATTTTTGTCATAATATTTAAGTAACGCCTTCTTAAAGGTCATTTCCTGTATGTCTTTTATAGCATGAGAAGCTGATACATGAATTGGAAGAGGAGAGGCACTTACGTCTTCAGAGTGAGAAGCGGTTGCAGGAGGTAACACTAGAGTCTGAACGCAACCGAATTCAGATGCGTGGCCTGCAGCAGCAATTCTCCAGGTATGGTTATGAACAGAGCTTCTTGCTTCAGAAGATGCATGTCTCCCTGCACCAATCACACTTTTACTTGAATTTCCATTGTGCAACCTTCTGTTGAATCTGACTGGCTGATTCACCAACAGTTTCAACTTTGTCTTCTGTTCAAGCCATCTTATTGCATTTGGACCCTCATTTGCCTCTGAAACTTCATTTGCACCTCACATAGTCTTAGCTTTATTGAACCTGGTTGTCTTTTCTTCCCTGATGGCTTTCCAAGGAGTCTTACAGCAAGATTTGGTGGCTTTGTGGTCTATCAGCATGTCCTGTGAAAAGCATGTCAGGAAGATGAAATTTCTCTGGTCATCATAATCCTATTTTAAGGTGGAGAGAGAGTGTTAATCTGATCATCCAGTAAGCTCTTACTCATGACTTAGAAGAAACATTAAGGAGTGGTAAAAAATCAATGAGCTCCTTTCCTTTCAAAATATATAATGTGAATTTGAAAAAGGATTCTAAAAAAGTAGCTCTTCTTAGATTTAATTCCAGCACAGTAAGAATCTTTTAGTCTTCAATTACAGTCAATATAGGGCCAGGTGAAGGTTCAGTTTGTTATTTAAAATCCATTCAGTTCTGTGGATAAAACATGAACATGTGCAATTACAGTCCTGGGACCAGATCTGAGCACCCTGTGAGGGACAATTTACTTTTCATTTCTCTCACTTCACCATTTACAAAATCAAGAAAATGTTTTTTGTTTTTTCTTACTCTGAGGTTCTCCCAGGCAGAATCAATTTTGAGAAGTTACTTTTAAATTTTTACAAGCAAACTATGTAGATCTTACACTTAACTTACCATTGAAATTAGGGTATTATCCATCAGTGATTTCAACTGGTGTGCCTCAAGAATTTTAAAAACAAACCTGGCTGGTTTGGCTCAGTGGATTGAATGCTGGCCTCTGAACCAAAGGTTCAATTCTGGTTCAATTCTGGGTCAATTCTGGGTCAGGGCACATACCTGGATTGCAGGCCAGGCCCCCAGCAGGGGGTGTGCAAGAGGCAATCACATATTGATGTTTCTCTCCCTCTCTTTCTCCCTCCCTTCCCCTCTGTCTAAAAATAAAATAAGTGAAATCTTTAATACATATATATACACACACACACACCTTACTTAAAAAAAAAAAGAATTATAAAAACATTCAGTACCTGACTATTTATTTAGTCAGGGGCATTGACTTCTTTCCCCTTAGATTATTAAATTAAAAAAAGAAAACAGCCAACTCAATAATAGCCATCTGTTGTGAATGAATAAAAATTAGACCTTTTTTTGTCAGACTGGCAAAAATATATACTTTTCAGTGTACTACAGAATTATAGTAATTAGTTTATATGTGCCATGTGATAAAAAAAGGTTAAAAATTGTTGTGATTAGTGACAGATAATATAGCTTCCTCATATAATAATCCTTAATTTTCAGATGTGTTGCAAAGGCAGACCATAGTTGGACCTGCAGATAATTCATCTCATTGTGGCTAATACCATGAATGTGTACAACATTGGTTTAGAGCCTTCTTGGAGGAACAGGGTAAAAAGGATGGATGACTCCTCTGAGTCTGACCATAATTTAACACCCTGTTCCACTCTTCAAGCCCAAAATACACAGATACTATGGAAATGCACTATAGATATTTTAACAAGTTCATGTTCCACCCCTCATAGGCTATTACTTATACAACCTTATGTTCAATTTCTCATTTGGTTTGATGGCAACTCTCACCTTATAACTCCCAACTTGAACTAGTAGATCCCCACTCCAAAGCAACTTTAAAACAAGCACAGCTTTGTAATACTTGCCATTTTAATAATATAAGAAAGGAGGAGGCAGATCTTGCTACCTACCCTTGTACTGTCTAATTAAGATGTCTCTATATTCAAACTATTGATTTACAGGGTGTGAGGCATGAGAAACAGCAAATTATTTTTATATTATGCCAGGTCAACTGCCATAAATCAAATGAAAACCCCATACAGATCTGAGTTGCACAAGAGCTAAGTCTTCATCACAGGCTGAAAGAGAAGATAATTATATGTAGAACAGTGGTGGTTTTACATACTGCTTTTGTGAAGACCTTTTGCCCCCAGTATAATGTTTTCTTACATAAAACTTCACTGAAACTGAGAAGTTCAAGTCTAATTACAGCCAGACAGCTAAGGTAAATGAGCAAAAAATAAGGGAAAAGCACATATTACAGACAAGATTATTATGAAATAATTTAACTAGACCCACTAAATAATTTTCTAATTGTCTTTTACATTTTAAACTTTGATTTGTAAGATAGTTCTAGTTATGGTTATTTAGATAATTCTGTTACTATAAGTTTTGTAAAATTCTCAGCATTACAGAACATACCTATTGTGCATTACCATTGGACATAGCCACCATCTGAATGCTCACATAAATAATTTCTACGATCTAGATTATTGTATTGAATTGAAACCTTTTATATTCATGATTTTCTCCCCTTTCTCCTAGGTTGATGAGTTTATTTTATACATGATGATATTTGAGATGTGGACTTTGAGATTTGGGCTTTTTGAGTATTGTTCATCAGATGAGGTTCCTTTTGAAAATAATGCTAATAACTTAGCTTTTCAAAGGATGTGAATTGTCTTATGATGTAAAAGACTTTTTCAATAAGGCTGATAAAATAAAAACAGAAAATAAAGACCACAAAAGAATAATGTGGCAAGGGATCATACTTATGTACCCCAACATGTTTTCTGAGAATGGGCATTCAATTTAACTTTAAGATACCAGACAGAAAAGATAAAAGGGAAAACAAAAGGATAGATAATTCCCATTTCATAGACAAATGCAAGTACTTCTTAAAGAGAAAAACATAACCTCTGGTCATAAATTCACAACAGAATGCATCACATAGGCCCCTTCAGAGATGGCATTGAAGGATATAATAGACAGTGTTCCAAGATGATGAAAATTAGGATTAATTCTTAGAAGTGGTACTACTTCTGCTATGTCACTTCTATCTACAAAGTTAAGCAGCCTCTGAATTTCACAATAAATGAATTAGGAGTGCTGGGCCCATGCCTAAGTGCTAACAAGCAAGATGAACTCCATTGCTCAAGGTTCTTGAGTCAACACTATACTGCAGATTCATGGGAACATCTAACTACATACATGTCGTAATACCTCTTTTATGACCCTGGAACACAGAGACATGAGATGCTGAAGCCTGGGCTGAGTTAGGTGAAGTGTTTTTCTCGTATGTTTGGGTGGCACTGTAGCCATGGGAGTACCTAAACCATAATTTAAGGAGATTTTCAGTCTCAGACTCAGGGATGAGGTGAGATATTGGAGGGGATGTGAATAATTAAGTGAGGAGCTGTGAAAATTAGGCATGTGTGGCAATTAGAGTTCAGTTGTCAGGTTTAGGAAAATTAGTCCAAGGTTTGATTTTGTGCAGTTTCAACTAGGTTAATGGGCCTGTTGGCCTAAAGGCAAACTTGAACAATTTTGATCATCTGTGGTAATGAGTAATGGGATCACTTACGTGATAAAAATCTATAAAAATGTTTGAATGGGTAGTTCTCTTTTATGTCACTAGCAAACCTTCACCCATAATCTCTTATGCTCTCTTGATCTCTGATTAGGGTATAAGGATCAGGAGTGGTTCAAAATTTAGAGGGGAAAAAAGATGGACCAGAGGTTACATAATCAGCTCTAAGGTCATAAATCAGACCTTGCTGGCACTGAGGGTGATTCAGGCAGCCATCAAAAACATGATTCAAACTATTTACATTCTTTAGTGTAAATACAGAGAAGAAGAAAACACACTTTCAAAGTAAACCTTCCCTATAAACGAAGGAATATTTCAATAAGGTGGTACTTAGATGCAGGTGGGGGTGTTATTAAGGCTGACCCTTCTTTGTGATATTACTTGTTGATATAAATTAAAGATGCTTTCCAGATGTCATAATGCTAGTTTAACCCATTGTCTATGGGGTACACATGGCTGAGCATATTTTACATGGGATTACATTTGTGACCCCCTGTAATTCTACTGTCTCCACCCTCCCTTTAATGGTTTGTTTGACTGTGATTGTCCAGCTAGCTAAGGTTAATTGTGTGGACTGAGGCTATGGTACAGCCTTCCTTCCTATGTGAAGATAATTAGTGTTTGAACCCCCAGCCTCATTATTCTACCCTGAGTAAAGGAAGTATTTGTGCATCAGTTAGATGCACCTGGAGGAGCACTTCCAAGAACACTATATAGTACCTTGAGGTGGAATAACAATGATTTTTAAACAAAATAGACTTGTGAAGAAATAAGCAACTCTGCAGAGTACTGATTTCATGCAAACCATTCATGATGTGTAGATGTTTGGACTTGGTTCCTTTGAAAACAGTCTAATCAATGTGTAGATTATTATTAGAAGCTGCTGTTCTTAACAGTGAACCACTTTTACTGGTTGTACAGTAAGATAGTACACAATATGTATGCTCAAAAAATGTACAACCCAGCCCTCACTGGTGTGGCTCAGTTGGTTGAGCATTGTTCCACAAAGTGAAAGGTCACTAGTTCAGTTCCTGGTCAGGAAACATGCCTGGGTTGCAGGTGTGGTCCCTAGTCAGGGCATGTGCCTGAGGCTACAGACTGATGTTTCTCTCCTCTTTCTCCCTCTCTTCTCCTCTCTCCAAAATCAATCAATCAATCAATCAATAAAATTCATTTAAAAATGTACAACCCAGGTAGAGAAGCCTTATGTATATAGATGAACAAAATAACACATTTATTGATTAGCTGCAAATGAAGGGAAAGTTTGTCCAAATTCAGAAAAGCCAGATTTCATTTTGTAATGGACATGTTATCATGTGAATGCATGACTCAAGCCAGATAAAATTAATAATTGTGTAGTGACACTAGAAATGATAATACATGTATGTATAGTGTGACAGCTCTATTCTACCTTATGTTTGAAGTTAAATTAGAGTCAATCAACCTGGTAGACCCACCATCAGGGAGATATATTTTATAAGCTATTGACAGTTACCAAACCATATTACACCCAAAGCATCATCAGAGATCATTAGTATTTTTCTGTAGCCTTGAAATGTTCCATGTGCATGTATGTGTATGTATTTAAACCATGCAATATAAACTGCATAAAAGGAACAATTAAGCTTTTTCACCCATAATTAACTAAAATAATTGAAAATCATGCAAGTGGAGCCCAAGCTTTTACTCTCATCTTCCAGGATTTCTCAGCACTTGTTTTAACCTTCTCTTCCTGCATTGTTATCTGCTTCCTGTTCGCTATTGCTTTGCTTACTGTAATAGGATTTTCTCCTATCACAGTTGAATGCTATGCTTAAGAGAAGTCCACTGAATCCTGAACTTCAAGGAAAGGGAAATGGAGATAGTTTTACTGCTTGACTTGTTTACCAGTTCATATTAGCAGTTCTCAGAGACTTTATGGAATACTGGGGTTTATTTTCTTCTGCCCATTTGGAAACTGTAGGCAAGTGTGTGCTGAAGAGAATAATATGCACTTACATGCTTTATTCATGTATTCCCTCTTTCCTCTTAATTGTCTGGTGCATTAAAATAACACTTTCCCTCCATCATTAGGAGGAGTGGAACATAACAAGATAAGAAAAGCTGTCTATTGACCTTTAGACAATCAACAACACAGAGCTTTTCTGCCCCTCTTCTACATTTGTTCCCATTTCAGAATTTTCTTCAACTTCAACTTCTCCCAGACACTGGCTTTCTGAGTGCCTCATTCCTTCTGATGAATGTAGAGGGCAATTTTCTTTTGATTTGGAGTTGCTCTTTCCATACTGTCAGCAAAATTTCTGGCTGAGACTTCATAAAAACAAGGGCCTCTCCTCTGCTCCTCTGAGTACATCTACTAGAAACTTAAAATGAAAAAGCAACATTGGTTAAATGACAAATGTTCTTCAAATTACAACAGGTGGAAGAAGAGATTTTCAAATGGCATCTTTTAAAATGTCTGGTTAACATAATATGGATCATGTTTGGATGTCAGAATTTTGTATCTTAGTGATCTAGTGTGAGAGCTCTCTCTTGAGCAATGCAGAGGAAGGTTAAACCAACTATATAGAGGATGGAAAGAAAGAAGGCCATTTTCAGCTCCCTGAACAACTGTTAACTTAATGCTGAACATTCCTTAATTTTTTTGTATTTCTGTGTCTGCATGAGACATATAATGACATTGCCATGAGTTTCTTCTCAAATTCTTAATAGAACTATATGTTGCTGAATAGATAACAAAAGTTGCTGCCTATTATTCATTGCTGGTCAAGAAAACAACATTAACAAAGAGTATAGTTCCAATTTCATTTCAAAGAGCACTTTCCTATTAAGTGGGTTTTCTAGGACCTAACTGTAGTCCCACTTTCAACTAGCTTAATAACTTTGGTTAAATAATTTGACCTTTGTGGATCTGTTTGATCACTTGTAAAATGAGGAAGTTGACTTGCATTATGGTGTTGCAGCACTTTTTATGCTTTTGTAAAAAAATTATTGTTGTTCAAGTACAGTTGTCTGCATTTATCTCCCATCACTGCCTCCACCTCCCTCCCCTGCTTCCACCCCTCCTTGGTTTTGTCCATGTGTCCTTTACAGTTGTTCCTGAAAATCCTCCCTCTCTTTCCCCCCACTATCCCCTCCCATCTCCCCTCTGGTTACTATCTGTTTGTTCTTAATGTCAGTGTCTCTGGTTGTATTTTGCTTGCTCATTTGTTTTGTTGATTGGGTCCCACTTATAGGTGAGATCATATGGTATTTATCTTTCGCCATCTGGCTTATTTCACTTAGCATAATGCTTTCCAGTTCCATCCATGCTGTTGAAATGGGCAAGAGCTCCTTCTTTCTTTCTGCTGCATAGTAGTCCATTGTGTAAGTGTATCATAATTTTTTGATCCATTAATTTACTGATGGGCCCTTAGGTTGCTTCCAGCACTTGACTATCATAAATTGGCAGCACTTTTTATGCTTTTTAAAAGACAGAGTATTAGATCTGGAATGCATTTCTTGGATGAAATTGTAATTGCAGTGTTATAACGAGGCCTCCTTAAGGTTCTAACAAGCAGGCATCTGCTTTGAGGGCTTACTGCCCACATTGTCATTGTGGTGAAGCTGTGCAGGATTGAGCTTTCATCATTCTGTTTTGGTGATCTGACTCTGGAGAAGTTGAGATTAGAAAACTGCCAAGCCTGGATGAAATATTTTTGTTGAGGGCAGCCAAAATTGAATACTAAAGAACTTGACTGGCAAAAGGAAGCTAAGAGTCTCTGCAGTGGACATAACCATTATTGCTGTTGGCTCTGATGTTGTCTGCTTTAGGATTTATTTGAACTGATTTGGGAAAAAGTCTGAGGAGAGCGAACTCTATGACACCAGAATTGTTTTTACTTCTACACAATTTCTCTGAAGAAATAGCCATCAGTAAAAACACCAGTGATTTAGTCTCTCCTCTATACATTTTTAAATCATGTATAATAATTCCTAATGTGTTACTATCCCCACCCCAACACATTTGTCTTTTAAGAAATAAATGCAAAATATCAAAGCATATGTTTTCTTCATTGGGAACTAACTTTATTATTACTCTCATTAAATGCTTTTTGGGTCAGATTTATAGAAAATCCATTTTTAGGTGTATAGTTTGATTAGTTTTGACAAGCAGATATCATCATGTAATCAAGATATAGAATATTTCATGCCCCTGACATTCTCTCATTTCTTTTTATTGTCGGTTTATTCCCAACCCCTGGTAAGGACTTTTGTGATTTCTCACCCTGTGGTTTTTAGCTTTGCTTTTCCAAGAAAGTCTTAATACTTGAAGTTATAAAGCATTTAACTTTTTTTGAGTCTGGCTTTTTTTTTTTGTTTAGTATGTCTTTTGAGATCCATCCTGGATGTTGCATGTATCAATATTGTTTGATAATATTCTGTTGTATAGACGAACCACCATTTATTTATCTGTTCAACTGCTGATGAGTTTCCTCCAGTTTTTGGTTAGTATAAAGTCCTTATAATCATTCAACTTCCATGTACAGGTCTTAGTGTTACTTTTGTTTCTGTGGGCCAGATAACTAGGAATGATATTACTAAGTCATATAGTAAGCATATGTTTAACTTTATAAGAAACTGCCAAAATGTTTTGCAAGATAGCTGTGCCATTTTGCTTTGCCACTACCAACATATAAAGAGTTCTAGTTTCTCCACATTGATAAATACTTTTTGAAAAAAAAAGATACAGAAAACTTACACAAAACAAATAAAAACAGATGTTTGGCTTGATGAATTAGGGTGAACATTCTTATAACCAGCATCAAATCAGCACCTAGAATCTCCTCATGGTGTCTCCTCACAATCTCAACCTCCAACTTTTCCCAATAAGTAACTGTTTTCCTGACTTTGTAGCAATAACCAACCTGTGTTTTTAGTAGTTTAATTATTTAACACACATCCCCTGATACTTTGTCTTGCCTATTTGTCATAAAACTAACTCTATCTTTTAGGTTTCCTTTAATCAATAGGTACCTTCCATCACTTGCTGCTTCTTCAGAGTTATTTGTTGAAGAACGTAGAACATTTGACCAAAAATTTCTCATAGTCTACATTTGTTGGTTACTATTCTCTTCTCTACATTTTGTATACATCAGTAGCTATTTTCATACATTGCTCACAATAATGATTTAAATAAAGATTTAGGACTTCTAGTCAAGATGGAGGAGTAGGTAAACACAGCTCACCTCCTCAGCCAACCACATCAAAATTACAACTAAAATATAGAACAACCGTCAGAAATCAGGTTGAATGGAAGTCAGACAAAGAAACCACATTCATCCAGACATGGAACAGGCTGGTCCCACACCCATGTGTGGTGGATAAAAATCATAAGTGATATCTTAAGAGTAAGGAGTCCCAACCCACACCAGATCCCCAAGTCCAGGTTCCAGGGCCAGGAAGATAAGTCCTGTATCTTCTGACTGTGAAAACCAGTGGAGATTGAATCAGTGGAAGAAATTGCTGCAATTCTAACTAGTTCCTCTTAAAGAACCCACACATGGACTTACTCCCTCTGAGCTCCAGCACGGGGTTACAGCTTGGAAAACACCAATGGCATACAGGGAGGAACTGAAGTGTCTGGCATTAAGGTAAGAGCTGGGGGCCAGCTTTATCCCAGACAGAAAGGTAGGCAGAGGACATTGTCCCTTTTCTGAACCCTTTCCCTGTCGAACCATAAAGCTGACAGGTAGGTGCAATATCTGAGACTCCATCATCCTGGCCAACATTGCTCTATACTGGATATCCCCTGAGGCTCTGTCCCACCAAACTTTTGGGCCCACCCAAGCTGTTATAGCGACTTATCCATATGAATGGCTGATCTTGGCTCATGCTTCACAACTTTCTAAATCCTCTCAAACAAGCAACAGTCAGCCTCAGTGAGTCCCCAGCCCCCATACTTCTTGCTCAGTGGCCCTAGGCCTGGCAGCAGCCAGCCTACATTCACAGCTTGGTTTCTGTTGGGAACCTCCAAGCCCAGCACAAGTAGCAGCCATCTCAGATTAATTTGCAGCTCATGCAGGGTAGCCCCAGTCAGAATACAGATGGGGGCTGACCTTGGCCTGCACCACTTGGGAAACTTCAGAGCCTATATAGCCTGTGAACAGCTACTGACTACATTGGAGCATCACCACCCTGCCCCTACACAGCTGATCTACCATGGAGGGTGGAGGGTGGTGGTCAATGGTCGCAGCCATTCTTTGAAGCTGACTGGCCTGAGTAAATCCCTCTTATCAATCTACTAACAGCAATTAAGGCTCAACTGTAAGAGAAGGGTGTACTCAGCCCACTCGAGGGGCACACCTCAAGTACCCACCTTTGGTGATGAGGGAGTCTGTGCCACTGGAGGCTACAAGATACCTACTTCATGAGAAGGCCACTCTACCAAGCCTGGGAGATGTAGCAGCTCTACCTAATATATGGAAACAAACACAGGGAGGCTGCCAAAATGAGGAGACAAAGAAACATGACCCAAATGAAAAAATAGTTCAAAACTCCAGAAAAAGAACTAAACAAAATGGAGATAAGCAATCTATCTGATGCACAGCTCAAAACACTGGTTATAAGGATGCTCAAGGAAATTAGTGAGAACCCCAAGAGCATAAAAATGATCCAGTCAGAAATGAAGAACAGTGAAATAAAGAACAATTTACAGGGAAACAAGAATAGAGTGGATGAAGCCAATAATCAAATCAATAATTTGAAATATAAGGAAGCAAAAAACAACCAATCAGAACAAGAAAAAATAATCCAAAATAACAAGGATAGTGTAAGGAGCCTCAGAGACACCATCAAGCACCCCAACACTAGCATAATGGGAGTGTCAGAAACAGAAGAGAAAGATTAAGAAATTGGAAATCTACCTGAAAAAATAATGAAAGAAAACTTCCCTAATTTGGTGAAGGAAATAGACATGCAAGCTCAGGAAGTACAGAGAGTCCCAAACAAGGTATATACAAAGAGATCTACTCCAAGAAACATCATAATTAAAATGCCAAAGGTTAAAGATAGAGAATCTTAAAAGCAGCAAGATAAAGGCAGTTAGTTACCTACAAGGGAGTTCCTATAAGACTGTCAGCTGATTTCTCAAAAGAAACTTTTCAGGCTAGAGGGGATTGGCAAAAATATTCAAAGTCATGAAAAGCAGGGACATACAGCCAAGATTGCTCTACCCAGCAGAGCTATCACTTAGAATCAAAGGGCAAATTAAGAGCTTCCCAGACAAGAAAAAACTGAAAGAGTTCATCATCACTAAACGATTATTATATGAAAAATGTTAAAGGAATTTAAGAAAAAGAAGATCAAAACTATGAACAATAAAATGGCAATAAATACATATCTATCAACAATTGAATCTAAAAAAGAAACTAAGCAAACAAGAAGAACAGAGACAGAATCATGGATATGGAGAATATTTTCTTGGTTGTGGGGGAATGGGTGAAGAGGTGAAAGGATTAAGAAGTGTAAATGGGGGTTATGGGGGAATGGGTGAAGAGGTGAAAGGATTAAGAAGTGTAAATTGTTAGTTACAGAATAGCCATGGGGATGTAAAGTACAGTACAGGAAATGGAGTAGCTAAAGAATGTATATGCATGACCCATGGGCATGAAAAATGCTCTGGGGATTGCTTGAGGAGTGGGGGTTGTTGGATGGACAGGAGCAAAGAGGGGAAAATTAGGACAACTGTAATAGCATAATCAATAAAATATAATTTATAAATATATAAGTAAATGAATGAATAAAAGAGTTAAAGTTTGCTGTTAGATATCCATGAGGCAGAGAACTTTTCTCATATTCTCCTAGTCCATCTAACATTAGTACAAATGACCTTGCCATGACAGGTAGTCAATATATATTTGTTGGTTGAAGAAAGAAAGAAAAAGATAAGGGAAGAAAGGAAAGAAAGGAAGTGTGAAAAGAAAGATGCAGCCAGCACTGTACTACGAAAGACTAGGTTACACATGTAGAAGAATTTTAAAGATAGTGTGCTTATGATAGAAATTTGCTTCTAAGAGAGGCTGCAGAATTGCTGTTTCTGGGGATCTTTAAAATTTTGATAATAGTCATCATTCTTAGAGTTATAAACCAGGATGGCCTGGGAGAGTGAAGACCCAATTTCCTATTTCTGGGCAACTCAGCCATAAAAGATGAGTTGCCTGTTTCAGAATATTCTTTGCAGAACTCCTAGCTGCAGGGCACTAAATGGAATTTGGTGCATTAAAAGTTTGCTTCCCTTTGGGTAAAGTTGACTTTCAGAGAGTGTTTTATGACCCTCAGACAATATTTTACCAGTCTGTCTATTGTTGGAATCTTAGTAGTGAAGACTATTGTTCTGATTACCTTTTTGGTCTATAAGCATTGCATTTAATGAATGGTGTTCCTGCATAGTGTATCTTTTGAGTGCTGATTATAAACACTTGGAACTGTTGTTGTGGATCCTTTGTTTAATTTGTGAAAAATCAGTTAAGATGACCCTTGTTATAAAAGTCTACATGTGTTACTAACAAACAGCCTTAAGCTTTTAACAATGTTTTCACAGAATAAAGTAGGGAATTAGCAATACTAAAGCTATGCGATTTTGACAAAAGAAAAGTGTTGTAGTTTTCATTAAATTGTGTTTCAGAATTCTTTTCACATTTCTCCTGACCAAAGGTTTTCTTTGTAGTAGCAGCAAATGACAAATTTTCCTAAAATACAAATATGAATTTCTTTTTACATAGTTAGTTTCTATAATGTTTAAAACTGTTAGGTTTTAGAATAATCATTTTTATTAATATTAGTATGGCCCCATAAATGATGATGTTTTACTCTTATTTTTCAAAGTTTCTAAAACCATTGTCTTCAGTATTTCATTCAATTCTTACTATAACCTTATGTATGGTAGGCAAGGCATAATATAGTATCATAATTGGCCAGAGGAATAAATGAAATTATATCAAATTAAATGAGAAACCTGGTAACTACCATTTTCTCATTTTAAAATTCATAGGAAAGGTCCAATTGTTATATCTTTAGTACCTCTTTCTTTTTTTAGTACCTCTTTTAAGGTCTCTAGTTTCTTGGTATATTTTTGTACTGGATTGTCAGACAGGCTGGGCTAATGATTAAATTAGCATTTGAAGACATTCAGACTGCTATCATGTAATTACATTTATTACATGGACTGTGCAATAATTATGTTTATTACATGGACTGTGTAGTCATTGAATTTAGCTAAGAAGACCCAAATTTTCACATTGCAGTTATCTTGGGCAATATATATTTAGCTAACAAAAGCCTGTTCCATTTTATCCTTTCCACTTGATGCCTTTTCTACCAGCCCACTTTCCTCATGCAGTTAGTGTAAACACTCTAATCACATAATTATATATTTTCTTGCTGTTGGTTTTGGATTTTAATATGATGTGTCTTCCTTTGCACTATACTGTGAACTTCTTATGGTTCAAACTGACATATAGTAGGTGCTCCGTAAATGTTGTAATAAATGAATAAAGTAATATTTCCAATAGCCGTGTTGTTCTTTTAAGCTACCATTTATCAAACCCTCACTGTAGCTGGTATTTGGCCATCCTGATACATCAAAGATACTAAATAATTTTCAAATTAATTTTAATTTTATTCAATTTAATTTTTTATTTAGATAGTATTATTGCATTAAGAGTAAGCTTTTATAGGCACTATTGAGAACAAAGTATTACAGTTTTTTAAAAATGAGAAAATTGGTTTGACTTTGTGCTGAGCAAGGTGGGGACCACAAAATAAGTCATGTTTCCTGCCCCTAAAGATCTTATGGTAAAGACAGAGTCACAATTCAACAACAATAACAACAAACTAACTTAGATGAAATAAAATGTTTACTGCAAGAAAAGAAGAAAAAAGTGGTCTAAGAAAAACCCTGCAAGCAAGAAAAGGATTCATTGGAGATGAGTATTGAAGTTGCATGTAGGTGGGGATTTAATAGAAAACTGAAAGGAGAACATTTTAGGTTAAGAGAACAGAACACAAAGTCAGGCCTAAGGAGTGTTTTTGGAGCTCAGTGCCTCTGAGGCCCTTATCTAAGCACACTGGCCGTTTGAATCAGGCCTTCCCCATTCCCTTGCATTCTGGATAGTGGAAGACTATCTGGCCCACCTTTATAGTGCTGATCTTATAAATATCTTAATCACACAAGTCAGTCTTACTTTGAACCCTTTTTCTGAAACCAGGCAGCCACCTTTGATGTCCGAAACACTTTAAGAATTGAATTCTATTCCCTCAGAAATTCACATTGTTTTCAAGAGAGTCTCCAGTAAAGTAGTAATATATTTACTATACTTCCAATATGCATGACACATATAAATGCTTACAAGTCTATTGCCTTTGTAGAAACAATTACCAAAGCACATGATACGTTATCAGGAAATACCCTACAGGTCTTTGTAATAGATTTGAATGGCTTCAAGATTCTGACAACCCAAATTTTCTAAGCAGTCTATCTTGAGTCAAGAAATGAGTAGGGAGAGTAGTAAGGCTGTAGGTACTGCCTCAAGGCACCTAAAGCCCAGTTTAGGAAGGGACAGGACCTTGAAGGTTATGACAGGAACCATGCATCATTTAATAAAACTTGGGGAGGTGAAGGACTAAGCCTAAATGCACAAGGAGAGAACTCTTAGATGTGAACTGCACACTTGAAACTTCTATGATGACCCTTTAAACATAGGTGTATGAGATGCATATGTCTAATTCACTTATTTTTCTTAACATTTAAGGAGAACTTACCATGTACCAGGTAATGTTCTAAGTATAGGCAGATAGCAGTGAAACAAAACAAAAAATTTCCTTCCTCATGGAAGGACCACAATGCTATAAGTAATTTAATTCTTATAACAACATTCTATGGAAGATGTTCATATTATCCATCTTTTACAGATGAGAAAACCGAGGCTCATATGGATTAAATAATGTACCCATCATCATATAAGTTGAATGTATTGTAGCTGGGTTTTCAATTCAGACAGCCTGGCTCTTAACCATTATTGTGTATCATTTCCTGTTTCTGTTACCTACCAAAGAACAAGTGAACTAATATTTATTGACCTGTCCTAATTGTGTTTTGAGGGTTTTTTTACTGTGTAATCTCATTGCTTACAGTTCTGTGAGGAAGGACTAGTATCCTTATTTTATAGATAAGAAAAATAGGGCCCAGAGTGATTAAATAATTTGCAAAACATTGCACAGCCTCTAAATGGCTGAGCCAGGATTCAATTTAGGTCTATCTTTCTTTTAAGGTATATACTCTTTCTATTGTATACTACAACAATTAATAGATGTTAAGCTAGTCAAAAATTCAGTATTTATTTCAGTGCAGTCTTTATTTTTGACTCAGTAAATATAGTCAATGTTTGGGATATATACTTAAATTTGTCTTCCAATGTCTGAGAATCTATGTGTATCTATTCATTGTTGGGATATGTTCTACATGAAAATTTTCTCTGTCCTTTTGTATCAGATATGAACCATTGTTTTAAGCATAGATTTTCAAGTCAACTTACTCTAAAACTTATAAAACCCTATAATAATTAAAGTATTATTGTATCCTTTTCCAGAATTACTTGATTAATGAACCTTTAACAATTTGCAAAATTCATCTTTAGTTAAATTTGAAATGAAAGGTAGATATAAATATGATGTTTATGGAGTCTAACATTCTTTCCACTATACCACTTCTCAAACTATACTCATCTAGGTTTCCTCCTTATTTTTAATACTTCAATAAACATTTTCTTCTTTTTTCATGCAAATATAATAATCAGATCACCAGAAAAAAAAATGTACCAGGTAGAGAAAGGTGGATATATGAACATCTTCCATAGAATGTTGTTATAAGAATTAAATTACTTATAGTATTATGGTCCTTCCATGAGGAAGGAAACTTTTATCTCCTAAGAAGGAGGTGTTATTTGTGTATGTGTGTGTATGTGCATGTATAAACAAATAAATGGTATTTGGAGGGGTAAAGTAAAACTTTAAAAGTTAACTAAAGATAGAGAAGTATCTGGGGCAAGAATAGAAGCTAGATTTCTCTGAATAACTTATTTTTTTAGGATTTGGCTTTAGAAACATGTGAATATGTAATTGTAATAAAATATCAGATTTAAAAAACTACCAAACATTAGAAGCACAATGAAACAAATACATTTACCTGCAAATTTAGTTGATGACAAAACTGCATGGAGAAAAGTTATTTGAAGTACTTCAAGATGTAGACAGTTATACATTCATAGTAGAGTATATGAAGGACAAAAAGAAATACATATTATGTTGTATACCTAAAAACTAATACAACATCATATGTCAAATAAATAAATTCAATTATCTGAAAAAGAAACACACAATAAAGTAATTGTTTTCAGTAATCATATTTTTGGAGTCACTGTTAGTATTGTTATTCTGAGACTTGTTAAAAGGACTCATGATCCAATCCAAAAAGGCTTCTTCCAGTCAAAAATATCTTAACTTGTGCATTAGTACAAATAATAACAGCATTGTATTGCAATATATCAGCTATATTTAAATCCTTTTGTTCATGACACAAAACAACCCCAACACAACCTTCAGAGGATGCTACAGAACAAACTCATTTTCAGAACTGATAAAGGAAAAGTATGGACTATTTTTTCTTGTCTTTCTTTTAAGAACTGTAACTAAATTACTGTAGGGGTTGTGGGGAGGAGGGTTTCTCTTTATAGAATATTTCATTCATTAATTAAGAAAATCATATAATCACAATATATTTTGCAACTCCTCATGAAATAATGGACCTAGGCAGTGATCATCATTGGCTGCTAACATCACAACAACAGCTATCTGTTCTGTGTCTACCGATGGGAATACCCACTACCACCTTTGAAACCATATTGCCAAAAAATGAACCTGTAGATCTAATGTCCAATTTACAGGAAAAATTATGAGAATAGGTTGGGCAAAATCTGAACTATGGGCAGTTCTACAGAACAAACAACCTGGTTTCTACAACAGATAAACTGCAAGGAAGGAAAAAAGGGTAGGGAGAACATCTATAGATTAAGAATATCAAGAAACATAATATGAGCCTTCTTTAGATCTTGATTGGAACAAACAGTGAAAAGAAAATGAATGATATATTGGAAGATATGAACTGGTTGGAAGATTTGTATACTTCCTAGACACGTAATAATAGTTCATTTTTAAGTGTGGTAATATATGATTACATTTTTTAAGGGATCCTTATAGTCTAAGTACAAACACTGACATAAATTTGTGATTTGCTTTAAATAATCTGGAGAAAGATTTAGGAGTCAATATGATACCTTATTGGCTGTGAGTTGGTTATAATTAAGCTGTGTGAGCAGCATGTGAGAGTTTCTTATACTATATTCTCTAATGTTGTAGATATTTATAAAATTTCATACATAAAATTAGAAGAGTACTTCAGAAACATGCTCTTTCTTGTTGTGGTTTGTTAGCTATAATGTTAGTATTGCTAAAGAAATTGACAGAACTCAGTATAATTATTTTCCCATTTGTAAGCCTGTAATTTTCTAAAATTAATTATGGTTAAAATGTTAATTTCTAACATTCATGGGGCCTTGAGCAAGAGTACAAGTGATACAGCATGTTCCATGTCTAAATATATAAAAGTCATAAGTCAAGCTAGCAAAATGCCAAATAAAATATGTCTTACTTCCTTACTTTGATGACTGTTCCTTCATCACATCCTGGAAGACCAAATTAGCATTTAAAGTCCTCAGATTCCTTAGTGTTTTGTGCTGGCTCATGAGGGTACCAAGACAACCAGTTCCTAACTCCTGGCCTCCAGCCCAATTCTCTAGTCAGCTCCCTTTCTCCTCCTGCCCTGAACCCTGTCCTCCTGTCCCACAAGAGGCCTCAGGGTCCTGTACAGACACTGCAGGTTTCATGTCTATACTCTGTTCACACCCTCTGTCTGCTGCCACTCCTTGGGCCTCACATGCACACAGAAGCCTTTGCAAGTTTAGGAAGCAGGCTCAGGGACATTGGGAAGGAAGTTCCTCATCTACAAGTACCTAGGGCATCATGAAGCAGAGAGCAGGCCTGTCCTTCATAGACACATTTTCTTGGCCCTGAGGAGTCCTCACTTCTACTTGGTGGAAAAGGATGGTTATAGGAAGGTCAGAGCAGAGAAATAGTTTTATTTCTATTGAAATCACAGCAGAAAGGTATGAGGAAATGGTGGCCACAGTGGTGTTTATAGAATGGTGCTTCTACTTGTGTAAACTCCATACAGCTGTCATGGAGACTCTGGTCCGCAATGATTAAAGGGAAATGAACTGATCTTTCTCACTGGTTGATTCATACATACACTCTATCTCCCTTAAACTATGCAGATCTTATACTCCTTGTGTATGTCCTTGGTCTGGGAATATAGTTGGTATCCAATAACTATTTACCAGTTGATAAGTTGTATGCACAGTGGCAGTGATTAGGTATGATTATAGCCAAGGTGGCCTAGGCCTCAGTGAGATCTGGCTCTGTATGACTACATGGACAGGTGACTCTATAGCAACAAACTGCTTTTAGAGTGCTGTTTGTCTGCAGCAATAATTATGAGTCCATTCATACTTCATTTGGTCAGAGTAGACATTGTGTGGGAGCAGGTCTCTCTCTCTCTCTCTCTCTCTCACTATGTGTTGTATACTGATAATGTCTCCTCTCCACCAAATTTATTTGTAGAAACCCTAGCTGCAGTGTGACTGTATTTAGCCACATGGTCTTTGGGAGAAAATTAAGGTTAAATCAGGTTGTAAGTGTAAGGATCTAATCCAATAGGACTGGTATCCTAATAAGAAGAGGAAAAGATGCCAGAGCTCTTTGTCTCTCTGTTATGCAGAAGAAGAAATGATACACAGAGGAAAGGCTGGGAGACCATACTAGGAGAAGGTGGCCACCGTGACTCGTAGGAGGAGCATAGATGCGGAACTGGCTGGGCCCACGTAACAGATAAAAACTAGGAGGGATATTTACTGAGAGAAGTGTTCCAGCCCCACACCAGGCCCCACAACCCAGGGTTCCAGTTTCAGGAAGAGAAGTCGCTATAACTTCTAGATGCAAAAACCCAGCAGGGATTGAGGTGGTGGAACACAGAAACTGCTGGGCTCCCTGGTAGTTTCCCTTAAAGGGCCTGTGCACAGACTTAGACTCATTCCCTCTGAGCTCCAGCATGGGGCAAGCAGATTAAAGGGCATCAGAGACATACAGAGATCTGAATTGTCCAACATCAGGGCAAGAGCGGGGGCGGGGGGGCCAACTTTCTCCCAGACAGAAGTGCTGGCAGAGGCCACTGTTTCTTTTCTAAGCCTGCCTCCCACAGAGCACGGAGCTAGCAGGTGGGCACCTACCCGAAACTCTAGCAATACTGTTTGCCTGACCCTGGTGATTCCCTGAGGCCTTGCCTCACCCAGATTTATGACCCACCCAAGTTGTTAACAGTAGCTTTTCCATGCAAATAGCTTGTTTTGGCCCATGCTTCAGATTTTCCTAAATTCTCTCAAACAAGCAGTATCTGGCTTCAGCAAGTCTGGCCAGCCCATACCTGTTGCTACCTTGCTCCAGGCATGGCACTAGCAGTAGCTGGCCTTGGTTCACAACTTGTCCTTGCCTGGGAACCTCCAAGCCAAGCACAAGGAGCAAGCAGCCATCTGTGATTGCTTTGTAGTTTACACTGTGTGAACCCAGATAGAACATAGGCAGTGGCTGACCTTGGATGTGCCAATAGCAATTAAGGCTCAACTACAACAGGAGGGTGTACACAGGCTACAGACTAGGCACACCTCAAGAACTCAAGATGGGTAATAGGGGAAACTGTGACACTGGACCCTATAGGACACCTACTACATTTGGCCACTGTACCAAGCTTGGGAGATGTAGCAGCTCTACCTATTACATATAAACAAACACAAGGAGGCTGCCAAAATAGAAGACAAAGAAACATGGTCCATATCAAAGAACAGAACAAAACTCCAGAAAAAGGACTAAACAAAGTGGGGATAAGCAATCTATCCAATGCAGAGTTCAAAACACTGGTTATAAGGATGCCCAGTGAACTTAGTGAGAACTTCAACAGCATGAAAAAGGTATGTAAACCATAAAAAAGAACCAGTCAGAAATGAAGAGTACACTAATTAAAATAAAGAACAATTTACAGGGAATTAGCAGTAGAGTGGATGAAGCCAAGAATCAACTTGGTGATTTGGAATATAAGAAAGAAAAAAAAATACCCAATCAGGACAGCAAGAAGAAAAAAGAATTCAAACAAATGAGGATAATGTAAGAAACCTCTGGGACAACTTCAAGAGTACCAATATTTGCATCAGGGTGGGTACTGGAAGGAGAAGAGAGAAAGAAAGTATTTGGAAGCCTATTTGAAAAAAATGAGAGATTACTTCCCTAAATTGGTAAATAGACACACAAGTCCAGTAAGCACAGAGAATCCCAAACAAGATGAGCCCAAAGCAGCCCACCCCAAAACACACCATAATTAAAATGCTAAAAGTTGAAGACAGAGCATTTTAAAAGCAGCAAGAGAAAAGCAGCTAGTTACATATAAGAGAGTTCCTATAAGACTGTCAGCTGATTTCTCAAAAGAAACTCATAAGCTAGAAGGTATTGGCAAGAAATATTCAAAGCGATGAAAAACAAGGATCTACAACCAATAATTCTCTACCCAACAAAGGTATCATTTAGAATTGAAGGGCAGATAAAGAGCTTCTCAGAAAAGAAAAAAAAAAAAAATTACATCATTACCAAACCAGAATTATATGAAATGTTAAAGGACCCTCTTTAAAAATATGATAAAAAGTATGAATAATAAAATGGCAATAAATACATATCTATCAACAATTGAATCCATAAAACAGAATAAACAAGCAGAACAGAAACAGAATCATAGATACAGAGAACGTTTTGATGATTGTCAGATGAGAGGAGAGTTGGGAGGATTGGTGAAAAAGGTGAAGAGATTAAGAAGTACAAATTGGTAGTTACAGAACAGTCATGGGATGTAAAACATAGCATAGGAAATAGAGCGGCCAAAGAACACATATGCATGACCTGTGGACATGGACAATGGTATGGGGATTGTCTGAGGGAGTTGGGGGGGTGGGTCGAGTGGGGGCAAAGGGGGAAAAATGGAGACAAATGTAATAACATAATCAATAAAAATACAATTTAAGAAAAAGAAGATGGTCATCTATAAATCAGCAAGAGAGTCCTCACCAGAAACTGACCCTGATTACCTTTGTCCTTGGGCTTCTAACTACCAGAACTATGATGAAATAAAAATCTATTGTTTATATTATGTTGTGGTGGCCCTGGCAGACTGATAGTGTGTGAGTACAGGAGAGCAAAGTTGACACCTGCCTTCATATTTTATATGTGGCATAATTTCTTGGGCTCACAGATGACAGAAGCTATGGGTTATGGTAAATTCCAGCATGTCACTTCACCCTCTTTACCGTTCAGGAAAACATAGCAGGAAACATATGAGTGAGGCTAATAGGATTACCAAAAAAGATACTGACTTTTTCTCCACTCTATAGACTTTCTAGATTGTTAAAATGCCAAACTACTTCCCTCCTAGTTGATATAAACTTATGTTTACTAAGTCTTCCTCCTCTCAGTGCCATCCATGTTGACACTTCTCTAGTACTCCGAATTGCCCCAGCATCCAGCACCAGGGACAGCAGAAACCCCTCCAGCCAGTGTGCTTTCTGGTTGGTTAGTGCCCAGGCCCGGCTAATTACTTGCACTTATTTTAAAAATAAACCTCTGTGGCTTATTTCACTTACAATGATATTCTCAGCATCGATCCATGTTGTTACAAATGACAGTATTTCATCCATTCTTATGCCTAGGTAGTATTCCATTGTATACATGTACCAAATATAAAATAAAATAAATTAAACTGAATTAGCTCTTTAAAGTAAACCATTTGCAAACTTCAGTACCCTTATTAGTAACAGATAACTAGAGGTGCTTTACTATTGGCTCTGAGTCACAATGCCAACATTGAGAACTGTTATAGAGGCCTACAAGAGGAAGTTAAGTCTATGAATGAAATCATTTAAGCATGTAAGAGGCTGGCTCAAGAACTTCTCCTGCAATGCTGTGGAGGATTGAAGGATGATAGTAAATGCCAGTCGCTGCAAGGCTGGCAGGTGACGAAGAATGTGTTTTTCTGGCTCTTTGAATGCATTACTTCTTCTGTTCTGAAGCCTTCTTATATTGCATCCAAGGAAATGAGTAATTTGTGTCAGCTAGGAGCAAAATCAGAATATTATATCTACTTGAATGACCATGTTTCTACATATCATTGTGGCTATGCAATACAATAATTGAATTTATGTTGTTATTTTTTTTTCTGCACTTCATTTTTAGGACTTTCCCTAACATATTTGCATGAAAATGTTTGAATCCTTGAATCCTTGAATTTTATTGTGTTTCCCACCCCCTCAGGAAAACTTAATTCCACTGAGAATGCCTTTTAGACCCAAATCCTGTTAAATACTTTTAATCCTCCTAAGTACTTCAATTCAAAAGAATACTTTACTTGAAAAAGGCCTGCAAGTCTATCTTAACTCAAAATTATAGTAGCTATTTTTTGTAGCATAGGTATGCTTAAATGAAACCTAGGTTTTTTAAGCCCCTACAAAAATTACAAATAAAATTTTCAAAAATAGAGCCACCTTTAGATTCAATATCTTCTAGTGTTCTGCTTTCTATATCCTTGGGCAGTAACTATTTAATTGTTATGTTTACATTTGCAAGCATACAGAAGATATGATTCTCATAATTCTCTACAGAAAGCATAACTGATTTAGTGGTCAAGGGTTGCCCATGCTGATTCTTTGATTTATTACTGAAGATAATTTACAATATTTTGGGGGATTTTAGCACATGTTAATGTAACAGGGTGCAGCCAAGAGGGGGGGCCCCAAATAGGGATTTGGAATGGGGTCCAGAACTCAGGGTGTCCAGGAAATATTAAGATGTCTTTACCCCCCCCACACAGGTGTGAGTTGGGGGAAGGGACAAATGGAGCAGGGCCATTGAAAGCTGTTTTGAATAGCAATAGCCTTCCAGCTGACCTCTGGTGTGGTCATTTAACATATCTATAACCTTTAACTAGTTGCATAGATATGTTAAATAGCTGTGGCCATGCTCTGAGCCAGGAGGATGGAAGTAACTTCCCCACCAAGATGTAACTGGGGGACAGGTTGCCCAGTTACAGTGCCTATATGGGAGCTTGGAGAAGATTGGCTCCATGATATGGGGCCACACCTGCCCAGACTCACGATGGCAGCCCAGTAAAGCTGGAAGGATATGAGAGTGCTGACAAGTGTAGCCGATTGTAGGAGGAGTCGGAAATGGGGCTGCAGAGGAAGATTGGCATGGGAATTTAAACCCAGACTTGGCAGCCATTGAGGAGAGAACCACTCAACTGTGGCAATAGAAAGAAGAGCCATGCAGCTGTGGACATGTGAGAGAACCACTCGGTCTTTAGCAGAGTGGGGACTCCCGCAGCCCTGCAAGAGAGAATCACCATGTGGCTTTAGCAGAGAATTGCCACTTGGCTTTGGCAGAGTGGCAACCCCCACTCCTTGTAGTCACTGGGGGGAGAACCATGCAGTTTCGGCTGAGCAGAGACTCCCGCAGCCCTGTGAGAGAGGACCACATGGCTTTGGCAGAGTGGGGACTCTTGAGGCCCTGGTGTTACAGAACAAACAAGGGGAGCCTGGGACGATATACTGTTATTGAAAGAAGGCCCCGGGTCCGTTATGTCTGCCACCCAAGGAAAGATGTCTCTCAATGCCAGAGATTCATGAAAAGGAAAGGAAATGTTTATTTAATGCTATACAAACTTAAAGTAGTGACCTAATGTCTTTATCAAAAAAATCCTAAAGTCCCTTAAAAGACCCACAAACAGACACAGTCCTTCCTTCCTTCCCCCTTTGCCCAGTCCAGAGTACTGTATCTCAGGAAAGGAAATAGAAGTCCATGGCTCAGGCAGTCCTCTGGTTCTTCCCAGTTAGTACTCCATCTCGATTGGGAGACCTCCCTGGGTTCCCGGCACCCTCAGCTGAGTCGCTGGGATCTCTGCTAAAGCCAGGTGGTGGTTCCCCCTTCTAAAGCTGCAGGGGTCCCCACTCTGGCAAAGGCACGTGGTCCTCTCTCCCAGGGCCACGGGAGTCCCCATTCAGCCAAAACCATGTGCTTCTCCCCCTGCACAATGGCTGCAAGGGGGGGCAGGTCACCACTCTGCCAAAGCCAAGTGGCGGTTCTCTGCTAAAGCCACATGGTGATTCTCTCTTGCAGGGCTGCGGGAGTCCTCACTCTACTAAAACTGCGTGGTTCTCCCTCTCTCAGGGCTGCGGGAAGGGAGAGTCCCCACTCTGTTCAGGCCTCGTGGTTCTCTCTCTCAGGGCTGCGGGAGTCTCTACTCTGTCAAGGGCCGAGTGGTTCTCTCTCAATGCTGCTTTGTCTGGGTTTAAATCCCCCGCGCCAATCTTCCTCTGCAGCCCCATTTCCGACTCCTCCTACACTTGGGCACACTTGCCCTCAATCTGCTGTCTTCTCCAGCTTTTCTGGTCGCCATCGTGGGTCTGGGCAGGTGTCAACCCCATGTCATGGAGCCAATTTTCTCCCAGCTCCCACGTAGGCTCTGTAACTCAGGGGACCTGCCCCCCAGTCCCATCTTGGGGGGAGATCCCTTTCCATCCCCCTGGCCTTGAGCCTGGCCATAGCTATTTAGCATATCTAAGTGACCAGCCAAAGGCTATAGATATGTTAAATGACCACGCAGAGGTTAGCTACAAGGCTGTTGCTATGCAAAACAGCTCTCAATGGCCCTTCTTCCATTTGTTCCCTTCCCCCAGCCCACACCTGGGGAATGGGGGTGAAGACATCTTAAAATCTCCTGGACACCTTAAGTTCTAGACCGCATTTCAAATGCCCATTTGGGGTCCTGCCTCTTGGCTGCACTCTGTAACACTGGGAGAGAGAACCAAACGACTGGGGTAGTGAGGAGAGAACCACGCGGTTTTGGCTGAGTGGAGACTCCCACAGCCATTGTGTAGAGAGGACCACACAGCTGTGGCAATAGAAAAGAGAGCCACACAGCTTTGCCAGAGTGAGGACCCCCCGCAGCTTTAGAAGGGGGAACCACCACCTGGCTTTAGCAGAGTTCCCAGCAACACAGCTGATGGTTCCGGAACCAAGGGAGGCCTACCAGCTGAGATGGATTAGTGGGAAGAACTGGGGGCTGCCTGAGCCTCGGACTTTTATTTCTTTTCCTGAGATACGGACCCCAGCCTGGGCAAAGGGCGGGTGGAATGAAGGACTGTGTGTGTTTGTGGGTGTTTTTAGGGACTTTGGGATTTGATGAAGACATTAGGTCACTACTTTAAGTCTGTATAGCATTAAATAACATTCCCTTTCCCTTTTCACGAATCTCTGGGATTGAGAGACGTCTTCCTATAAGGGTGGCAGACATAACGAACCTGGGGGCTTTCTTTTGGTAAAAGTACATTGCCGTTGGCCCCCCCTTGTTGTTCGGGTACCATTAATATTTCCAAATTTTTATAAAGATTCATTTTTATAAATTTTGCAACACACACATCACATCATCTGAGTTTAAAGGTCTGACTGTATAGCTCTTAGAAACATTACAGCCAGGAAAAGTTATTTCTGAATTCTATAAAGCACTTTATCCTGAGATGCTCAGGGAGCTTACATTGTTTACATTAATGTTTGTGTAATTTGAGGCCTTGTGATACAGGATCAGGTACTTTTCATCCAATCTCAAGAAGGATTTGGTGGAATTGCTTCTTTTAAAATCAGTTCCAAAAGTGAATGGTTGGACTTTAAACAAAATGTGGAAGGAGACAAAAGAGAATAGAGAGACTTGATAAAAATTATAGGCCATGAAATTAATTTTCCTCAAATATTAAATATATTTTCATGAGAAAGTAGTGATGGAGGTGATTGTAGTGAGAGTGGAAGCCTCCAGTTTTCTTTCTTTCTTTCATTCATTCATTCATTCATTCATTCATGATGATTGAAGACTTCAGTGTGCCAGTGACCTTGTTTGATCTGAAGTCAGAAGAATAGCTAAGGAGATGTAGGAGCATGGCTGTCAGTTTTCTCAAGGGGCTCTCCCTGGAAGACTGTTGTTGAAAACACAGGTTCTAAACTGGAGTGCTGGCATATAAATACAGATACTGGTCTCCTAGGCATTCCTATCTCTTACTCAGTGCCTGCTTGCAGCCTAATCAGAATGCTCATTGTCTTAAAAGATATCCCCAAGTGTCCTGCTGAGCACACTTCATTCCAGCTTCTCTGGTTAGGACAGGTACAGAGGGAAATTATGTATACCACTTAGTTAATTATAAATCAAATGTGTGGGTCCCAGAAAACAGGAAACTAGGGTGGTCTTCAAGTTAAATTAGTGGAATTATTAAATACTTATCATCTTCTTTAAAGAGTCAGTAAAAGAAGGGAAGGGAACATGAATTACAGCATGAGGGATTTAGGCCAGAATAATATAAGTTATGTCCTAATGGCGAAGATGGTTAAATAGAAGAGAGACTATTGGAAAAAGGCTCATTTTTTCTTTAAATGGCGGAGTGGTTAAATCTTATTTTGCCTACAGCCCAGGAGATGGACTAGATATGTTTAAAGTTATTTCCTACCTTAGAAGAACATACCTTCTAGATGGGCAGAAATAAGATGGTGAAATGATTTCCAACAAATCATTTAGATGAGGCCCTAATTTCTTTTTTTTAAAGGCCTATTTCCCTTACTAGAACGTACCAGGGCAACAGCTCTATTTGCTCTATTTGTTTATACCTATATGCAAGGAACACAGCAGATGCTCGGTCAGGTCTGCCTGGAGGTGCTCGTCAAGGATTGCACTTCCATGACTGATGGGGGCGCAACGTTGTCAAGGGAATTTTCTCTACTCCATGCAGACAGGCCACTATTTTACAAAGTTCTAAATATGAAAATCCAGTAAATGCACATGTAGATTAGCTAACATTAAATTAATGCCTGTTACTTACATTTTGTGCAGTTTTGTCACAAAATCTCCTTTAAATTGTAAACTCTTCTGCTGCTTTTGACCTGGAATTCAAATGCTCAAAATGTAATTTATACTATGTCCTACAACTTTGCTGTAATACAGCCACAGTGCCAAGTAAACACGTGGGTGCAGAATCCCTTGTTGGACTTGCTTCCACAGTCATGACCCCTAAGACTGGTTGGATCCCTCTTTGGCTGTCAAGTTAAGTGATGACAAGGAAGTTGTGGGAACTGGCTGTGGTCCCTTCTGACCTGTGGAACTTTGCAGAGTGGGGTGTAGAGGGTTTGCTGTGTGTTTACCTGGAGGTAGCAAGAGCCTTTAGATGATCCCTCTGACCCCATGTTTTAGAAGCTCTGGTAATTTAAAAGTGACCTTTTCACATTATGCTATTTTGGATTCAGGCAGAAGTGGAATAGGTTAAAAATTGCTCCCATATAAAGCCACATTAATAAAAACATTGACATTTGAAAAGAAAGACATGAGGCAATGTCATAGACTGGAAAACCCACAAGGCTGGTTTCTACTTTGCTTTCAGCCCCATGAATAAGATGCTGAATGACCTTGAGCAATTTCCTTAATTTCCTGGGGCCTCAGTTTCCTCATTTCTAACATAAATTCTTGGATTCTTCCCCTCTATAACATTTTATGAGTCAATAAAATTTTTCAAACTTCCAAAGCAGCTATTTTCATGATTCTGTTCCCTCTTTCAATAGTCTGGTCTGACCATATTTTTAAAAACGGCTATTTTTACAGTGACACAAGTTTTGTCTCACCACTTTTCTACAGCATCCAAGAAAAAGAAGAAAGTCATTATTTAGAAATGACCGAACTCAAATATCACTCTTCACATGTTTTCTGAAATAGCAACCTTTATTCGGCATCTGCATGAATGGAAGAAAGCACTTATGTCCTCTCTGGAGAGTGGGTAGTAGCACTAGCACCTGAGCAGATGCTTAATAGGTGCGCCTCAAATAACTGCCCACTGAGCAGGCATTGCTGGTCCCAATGTCTCCAAAAGATGCATTTCAGTGGCTCCTTTTTTCCTGATAGTTTCTAAAAGAAGTTATCCTCAGATATAATTCTCACTGTGCTTTCCTTTTCCAATACAGTCGGCTTCCTGTGCTTCCCCTGCTCCCACTTTCCTAATAGGGAAGACAGCTGCCAAGGGAGAAAGGAATAAAGTTTCAGGAAGGCGGGAGGTGAGAAGAGCACATATGGTCCTATTTTACATTGAGTGACAGGATTTATTTATTTCCATGTCTGTGAAGCTTAATATAATAAAACATCTGGGGAGAAAAAAAGCAAAACACATACACTTTTAAGCCAAGACATAAGCAGGGAATTTAAATATAGCAAGAACAGAAATATTTTTTAAAGGAAGATGTTTATATAGATCTTCCCTTCAGACTCTGCCCATTTCCTGCTGTGCCTGTTGGGGCATGTGGTGGCTCCCATTTGGGATTTACTGGATTAACCACAGAAACTAGCATGTCCTCTTGGAGTCTGGGATACTGCAGGTCAGTGTGTTGGAATTCTGACTGGACTGACTTTGTGCCTGGCACTTTTGAATGAAGAGCCTGCTAATGCAAGTACAAATGGATAAAGCAGACAGAACACAGTTTTGAGAGGCAGAGGAATAGTGAGACAGAGTTGAAAGTAGTAGATTTGTAACCGGAAAAGACACCGGCGTTCCGGCTGCCTGTCACTACCAAATCCAATAAGCAATGACAGTGATTGAATCTTTTATAGTGGTTTTATTCAGATGGCCGGTGATCTGAGAAGATGGCGGGTTTATACCCTAACAAACCATCTTGCCTCTTTCTTTCACAGCCAGATCTTTATAAGGGGGTTGGGGGAGGGCAAAACAAGTGGGCGGTTAATTCAACAGTTGCCTCCAAGGGGGAAAGGTAGTCACTTGCTTCTTCCTGGTACAGACGTCTCCAGATGAGGCAATCCCCAGTCAGTGCCCCAGGAGGTCAACTGCTTAAAACTCAGGTGCCAGGATGGGCCTTACCTGTAGTTGCTGAAACAAAAACTTAACATACACATTACTTGCTAGATTTATGACTATTTACCTTAAGTTAAATTTTCCCAAGTCTTAAACCCTATCAGATTGAGGAAATGCTCCCAGAGTGATAATGTCAGGTGGATAGATTTAAATGACCATTTTTTATCCTCTTTCAGATGGGAACAATTGGAATTCACAATTAAAACCAGAGGGAAGACAGTATCATGTCCATGTGTGTATTGTGCCTATAAAGCAGCAAGTAAATAAAAAAGTTACGTCCCTTAGCAAATCTGGTGGGAAATGGTTCTAAGTATCTTTGTGTAGTAGTTTAAGGTTAAATATAAAGAGTAGGTTGTTACAGAACACAACAAGGGGCGGGGCCTGGGACGATATACTATTATTGAAAGAAGGCCCCGGTCCCTTATGTCCGCCACCTAGGAAAGACGTCTCTCAATGCCAGAGATTTCGTAAAAAGGAAGGAAATGTTTATTTATGCTATACGAACTTAAAGTAGTGACCTAATGTCTTTATCAAAAAAATCCTAAAGTCCCTTAAAAGACCCAAAACACAGACACAGTCCTTCCTTCCTTCCCCCTTTGCCCAGTCCAGAGTACCGTATCTCAGGAAAGGAAATAGAAGTCCATGGCTCAGGCAGTCCTCTGGTTATTCCCAGTTAGTAATCCCTCTCGACTGGGAGACCTCCCTGGGTTCCCAGCACCCTCGGCTGAGTCTCAAGGATCTCTGCTAAAGCCAGGTGGTGGTTCCCCCTTCTAAAGCTGTGGGGGTCCCCACTCTGGCACAGGCACGTGGTCCTCTCTCTCAGAGCCACGGGAGTCCCCACTCTGCCAGGTTGTTACAGAACACACAAGGCGGGGGCGGGGGCCTGGGATGATATACTATTACTAAAAGAAGGCCCCGGTCCATTATGTCCGCCACCCTAGGAAAGACGTCTCTCAATGCCAGAGATTCCTGAAAAGGAAAGAAAATGTTTATTTAATGCTATACTAACTTAAAGTAGTGACCTAATGTCTTTATCAAAAAAATCCTAAAGTCCCTAAAAGCACCCACAAACACACAGTCCTTTCTTCCTTCCCCCTTTGCCCAGTCCAGAGTACCGTATCTCAGGAAAGGAAATAGAAGTCCATGGCTTAGGTAGTCTTCTGGTTCTTCGCAGTTAGAACTCCATCTCGACTGGGAGACCTCCCTGGATTCCCGGCACCCTCGGCTGAGTCACCAGGATCTCTGCTAAAACCAGGTGGTGGTTCCCCCTTCTAAAGCTGTGGGGGTCCCCACTCTGCCAGGCATGTGGTCCTCTCTCTCTCAGGGCTGCAGGAAGGGAGAGTCCCCACTCTGCCAAAACTGCATGGTTCTCTCCTCCAGGGCTGCCGCGTGGTTCTCCCTCTCTCAGGGCTGCAGAAGTCTCCACTCCGTCAAGGCTGCGTGGTTTCTCTCTCAATGGCTGCTGTGTCCGTGTTTAAATCCCCCGCGCCAATCTTCTTCTGCAGCCCCATTTCCGACTCCTCCTACACTTGGGCACACTTGCCCTCAATCTGCTGTCTTCTCCAGCTTTTCTGGTCGCCATCGTGGGTCTGGGCAGGTGTCACCCCATGTCCTGGAGCCAGTCTTCTCCCAGCTCCCACGCAGGCGCTGTAACTCAGGGGACCTGCCTCCCAGGTCCCATCTTGGGGGGAAGGTCCCTTTCCATCCCCCTGGCCTTGAGCCTGGCCATAGCTATTTAGCATATCTAAGTGACCAGCCAAAGGCTATAGGTGTGCTAAATGACCATGCCATGGATTAGCTGCAAAGCTGCCCTGCATGTTCTTGCTCTGTATGCCCCTTCCCCCAACTCACACCTGTGGGGGAAGGGGTGAAGACACCTTAAAATCTCCTGGACACCTTGAGTTTTGGACCCCATTTCAAATGCCTATTTGGGATCCTCTCTCTTGGCTGCACCCTGTAACAGGTTCTATGAGGATATGTATGTTTATGCACAATTTTAATGAGGAAATGAATATTTTCACTATGATTGGTAGGAAGAGTCTAAAGACATCTATAAAAGGATGGAGGACTAAAGATTTAGAGCAGAAAATACAAGGTGAGACAGAGGAGCTTCAGGTGTCCACAAGACAGAAGAGAATTCTCCCAGAGGAGGAGGCCTGCTATCCATTAGAGTACAGGTGGCAAACACAAGGCCTGTGGGCTGAATCCAGCCCTCCACCTTGTTTTATCCAGCCCAGCACCTTATTTGTACCCAGTGGCAGCACTAAGCTCTCACTTAACTGTTAAGGAGTAGCTACATTTATACAGTCCTAAAATTACATTCGGCCCTTTGAAGGCAACTACAAGGCTGAAGTGGGCCCTGGTGAAAATGAGTTTGACACCCCTGCATTAGAGGGAGGGAGAGAGTGTTGCAGACCCTGGCTCTTGGGGTCCACAGCACTATGGCTGAAACAAAAGAAACTCACAGGGACTACCAAATCCTGTGGAGAAAAAGGGCAGGAAGCTTCTCTCTCAAGAGGAGCAAAAGCCTTCGCCCTTACCTTGATGAGCTTTGATTGTTTTTCTGGGCATTACTTGAAGGTCCTCATTTACTATGCACAGGTTCGGTTTAGGTGGTTACCTTTTACAGAAAACAAAGGAGAGGATACTGCTAATCACATCACAGAAGAAGGATATTTGCAAATGAAAAGACAAAGTGGTTGAACTGGTTACACTCATCCTTGGAAAGTTTACCATGGATTTTAGGAAGTTACTTTGCAGTAAATGTCCTCAATTCAGGGTGAGGGAGTTTTAGGAAAAGCAAGTCTCATAGCAGTCTAGGTACAGGGCAGGCTTGATTCCCCAAGGGAGAACCTATTTGTGGGCATGGGTCCTGTGCATCTCTGAGTGGGAGCTGGGCCCATACCAGCAGAGTGGTCTCCTATAAGAGAGGGAGAAGGTGGGGGGAGAGAGAAAGAGAGAGAAAGAGAAGCATATGGCAGGAAGGCTATAA